>NC_134353.1:792112732-793607732 GCF_048569485.1 Anomaloglossus baeobatrachus
AGTTTTGGGCTGATCTCTTACCTTCCTCATGATCCTGGATACCCTATGAGGTGAGATTTTGTATGGTGCCCCAGATCGATGTCGATTGACACTCATTTTGTATTTCTTCCATTTTCTTAGCATTGCACCAACAGTTGTCTCCTTCTCACCCAGTGTCTTACTTATGGTTTTGTAGCCCATTGAAGCCTTGTGCAGCTGTATGATCTTGTCCCTGACTTCCTTAGAAAACTCTTTGATCTTACCCATGTTGTAGAGGTTAGATTCTGACTGATTAATTGAGTCTGTGGACAGGAGTTTTTTATACAGGTCATAATTTAAGATGGCTTTCTTTACTGCAGGTAAAGGCTTGATTAGGAGCGTCTAAGTGGTCTGCAGGAGCCAGAACTCTTAATAATTGGTGGGGATCAAATACTTATTTCTCGCTGCAAAATGCAAATAAATTTATATAAATTATACAATGTGATTTTCTGGATTTTTATATATATATATATATATATATATATATATATATATATATATCTCACTGTTAAAATTAACCTACCTTTAAAGTTATAGACAGTTCATGTCTTTGTCAGCGGGCAAACTTATAACATCAGCAAGGGATCAAATTATTATTAGTGATGAGCGAGTACTAAAAAGCTCGGGTGCTCGAGGCTCGGGCCGAGCATCCCAAGATACTCGTGTACTCGGCCCGAGCACCGAGCCCAATGTTATCCTATGAGAGACCCGAGTATTTTTGTGAAATGACCTCCGGCAGCATGTAGAAACCCTAAAAATGGCACAAAAGTCTCAGAGGAGTGCTCAAATGACATGGCAACAGCATGGGGAAGACCCCTTGAAGCATTTATCACTCAAAAGTCACAGCTGTGAACAATTTTGTCCGCGTTTTACGCCATTTTTACGGACTCACCAGAAAACCTTCAAAAATGACACCAAAATGAATTTTCATGGCGGAAATGTTAAGGGCACATACCCAATAGTGAGATAGAGCTAATGTATGTTACTTTTTGAGATTAATACATGAAAGATTTTACGTAAAACATTGTGTGGCACTCCGATGTCCCTGAGAAGAGACGTACATAAAGGCATCTGAGTCTAATGTGCCCATTTTGAGGAAGTGAGTCTTTGTAGTATTTTCCTTTGCCAGGGCAGTCCAAAATTGTGAGGTTCACCAATGCCCCTGCATACAGACGTGCATGAGGGCCTGTAAACCTGAAGTGCCCATTGTAAGGAAGTGGGTCTATTGTAGTATAGCCCTTAGGCAGGGCAGCCAAAAATTGGGAGGCTCCACGTTGTCCCTGGATAGAGACGTGCATGAGGGCCTCAAAACATTAAGTGTCCATTGTCAGGAAGTGGGTGTATTATAGTATAGCCCTTAGGCAGGGCAGCCAAAAATTGGGAGGCTCCACGTTGTCCCTGGATAGAGACGTGCATGAGGGCCTCAAAACATTGTTCCCATTGCAAAGGAGCAGGTCTCCTGTCGTTGTAATGTCCATTCTGCAAAGAATGGGCGAAAAAATTTACCACTGGGGGTATACCTGAAACAAAGGCCTAACTATTGTAACGGTCATCATGGTGGCGCATGAGGAGAAGGAGGAGCAGTCCAGCGATTATCCATAGTCCAGAAGTGTGTACCCATGGGTGAGTGGAGGTACATGGCAAATTCCCGTTACAAACTTTAAATTCCGCTCTCATTTGCTGGTGGTGTGGTGAAGTCTGGCCCAATCCAACCCTTGTTCATCTTGATCAGAGTCAGCCTGTCAGCATTTTCAGTTGACAGGCGGGTGCGTTTATCTGTAATGATTCCACCTGCGGCACTAAAAACACGCTCTGACAAAACGCTAGCGGCAGGGCAGGCCAGGACGTCCAAGGCGTAGAGAGCCAATTCATGCCACGTGTCCACCTTGGATACCCAATAATTGTAAGGCACAGAGGAATGTCGTAGTACAGTTGTTCGATCTGCAAGGTACTCCTTGAGCATCTGGGCAAACTTAGGATTTCTTGTGGCACTACCCCGCACCTCAGGGGCTGTGGTACGTGAGGGGCTGAGAAAACTGTCCCACATCTTAAAGACTGTTCCCCTACCTCTGGCGGATTGGACTTGTGCCTCTCTCGGCTGTACGCCTTGGTTGTCCACTGATTCCTGACCTATGCCGCTAGCGTTTTGTGAGGGGAATGCTTTGCCTACTTCCGTGACTATGGCCTTCCGGAACTGCTGCATTTTGGTTGTCCTCTCCGCCTCGGGAATAAGAGACATAAATTTCTCCTTGTAGCGTGGGTCTAACAGTGTTACCAACCAGTAATGATTGTCGGCCAAGATGTTCTTAACGTGAGGGTCACGAGACAGGCAGCTTACCATAAAGTCAGCCATGTGCGCCAGACTCTTAACAGCCAGGACTTCAGTAGCCTGACCAACACGATGACTGAACATGCTGTCCTCCTCCTCCTCCTCCTCCTCCTCCTCCTCCTCATCTACCCTGTCCTCTGGCCAGCCACGCTGAACCGAGGATATGACTGGTGTGCATGTCATATCCTCAATTTGGCCGGAGAGTTGCTCCATGTCTTCATCCTCCTCCTCGTCATAGTCCTCCACTGCACGTTGTGATGAGACGGGGCTGGGCTGTGTGTTATCACCCACACCCACTACTGTTTCTTGCTGCAACTCATCGCGCTCCGCCTGCCATGCATCATGTTTGTTTTTGAGCAGAGACCGTTTTAGAAGGCAGAGTAGCGGTATGGTGACGCCAATAATGGCATCATCACCACTCACCATCTTGGTGGAGTCCTCAAAGTTTTGGAGGATGGTACATAGGTCGGACATCCATCTCCACTCCTCAGGTGTTATGTGTGGAGTTTGACCCATTTCCCGACGGCTTAGGTGATGCAGGTACTCAACAACTGCCCTCTTCTGCTCACATATCCTGACCAACATGTGCAGAGTTGAATTCCAACGCGTGGGGACATCACACACCAGTCTGTGAGCCGGAAGATGCAAACGGCGCTGAAAGCCGGCAAGGCCGGCTGAAGCAGTAGGTGACTTTCGAAAATGTGCAGACAGGCGGCGAACTTTTACCAGCAGATCAGACAGCTCTGGGTATGACTTTATAAACCGCTGAACCACGAGGTTGAGCACATGGGCCACGCATGGAACATGTGTCAGCTGTAAAGATGAGCGAACTGGTCCCGGTTCGGCTCGAGGCCGGCTCGCCGAACGGGGGTCCCGTTCGAGTTCGGTTCGTCGAACGCTCGACGAACCGAACTCGAACGTATAGGCTAGAATGGGAGGCAATCACAAACACATAAAAATGCATGATAAATGTACACAAACAGTTAATAAACATTGCCATAACACTTACCGGTCCTCGCGATCCCTTCTGCACTCTGTCTCCTGCCGCTATTCTATCCGATGATCGCTGAATCCTCCCGGTGATGGCACTGCCAGCAGAGATGCAGGACCTATCGTGACGTCAAAATAGCCATGTGACCAGTCATGTGGCTATTATCTCATTGGCTACAGACTGGTCACATGACTATGACACGTCATGTAGGACCTGCGAGTGCATCTCTCCGGTACACGGTGCACATATGTGTATCGCCGTGTACCGGCGACATGCTCTAGCACACGGTCGACTTCCCGTTCCGTTAGGGACCGGCTGACACAGCCGGTCATTAACGGAGATCACCGTTGCCATAGCAACGCAGTTAGCGGTGACGTCACCGCTTACCGCGGCTCCGAGAGCACCGTTGCTATGGTAACGCGTCTGTCAGCGTTACCGCTAGCAGCAAGCAGTGATCACTCACGGAGTGAAGGCTGCACGCTGCTGCACGATTGTAGTGAGCATTGTAGTGAGGATGGAGGTTCCCCAGCCCCAAGTGATGAGCTGGTGAATCTCATCCTTCCTCACTACAATCGTCACTACTACTACACTAGTGAGGATTGTAGTGAGGATGGAGGTTCCCCAGCCCCAAGTGATGAGCTGGTGAATCTCATCCTCACTACAATCGTCACTACTACTACACTAGAAAGAAAGAAGACAGAAGAGCAGGATCGTGGAGGGCTGACAGGGGGTAATAAAGATGGAGTCTCTAATGTGTCTGTGTATTTATTTCTATTAAAGTATTTTTTCTCTGTGTGGTGTTTTTTTTTAACCCTTTATTGGAGATTCTTAATGGCCGGGTCAAACGTGCCTGACATTAAGAATCTCTGGCTTAATACTGGCTGGTAAAACAAAGCCAGTATTAACTCATGATTACCCAACAAGCCACCCGGCTCCAGGGCTGTTGGAAGAGTTGGATACAGCGCCAGATGATGGCGCTTCTATGAGAGCGCCATTTTCTGGGACGGCTGCGGACTGAAATCCGCAGCAGAGGCGCCCACAAACCTCGGGCTAACCTGTGCTGCGGATTCCAATCCCCAGCTGCCTAGTTGTACCCGGCTGGACACAAAAATGGGGCGAAGCCCACGTCATTTGTTTTTTAATTATTTCATGAAATAAGTGAAATAATTAAAAAAAACGGGCTTCCCTATATTTTTGGTTCCCAGCCGGGTACAAATAGGCAACTGGGGGTTGGAGGCAGCCCGTGGCTGCCAGCTGTACCTGGCTAGCATACAAAAATATGGCGAAGCCCACGTCATTTTTTTGGTGGGCAAAAAACTTCTGCATACAGTCCTGGATGGAGTATGCTGAGCCTTGTAGTTCTGCAGCTGCTGTCTGCTCTTCTCCATACAGACAGACAGCAGCTGCAGAACTACAAGGCTCAGCATACTCCATCCAGGACTGTATGCAGAAGTTTTTTGCCCCCTGAAAAAATTATGTGGGCTTCGCCATATTTTTGTATGCTAGCCAGGTACAGCAGGCAGGTACGGCTGCCCCCAACCCCCAGTTGCCTATTTGTACCCGGCTGGGAACCAAAAATAAAGGGAAGCCCTTTTTTTATTATTTCATGAATTTCATGAAATAATTAGAAAACAAATGACGTAGGCTTTGCCCCATTTTTGTGTCCAGCCAGGTACAACTAGGCAGCTGGGGATTGGAATCCACACCACAGGTTGGCCTGAGCTTTCTGGGCCCCACTGCTGCGAATTGCAGTCTGCAGCCACCTCAGAAAATGGCATTTTCATAGAAGCGCCATCTTCTGGCGCTGTATCCAACTCTTCCAGCACCTGCCTGCTATACCTGGCTAGCATACAAAAATATGGCGAAGCTCACGTCCTTTTTTTGTAGTTTTTTGGCAAAAAAAATAAAAAATGCTTCCCTGGATTTTCCATTGCCAGTGAAGGTAACACCAAGCAGTGGGGGTTAGCAGCCAGTAGCTGCTTGGATTACCCTTAGCTAGCAATACAAAAAATGCAGCGGGAGCCCATATATATTTTTTTTAATTATTTATTTAAATAACTAAAAATAAAATGGGCTTCCCTGTATTTTGATTGCTGGACATCACAGTGCTGTAAAAATAAATCTTTAAAAAAATGACGTAGCGCTCCGCGGTATTTTTGATTCTCAGCGCAGATAAAGCAGACAGCTATGGGTTGCCACCCCCATCTGCCTGCCGTTACCTTGGTTGGCAATCAAAATACAGGGAAGCCCATTAATTTTTTCTATTTAAAAAATAGTTAAAAAAAAAAATGACGTTGGGTCCCCCCATTTTTGATAGCCAGCTAGGGTAAAGCAGACGGCTGTAGCCTGAAAACCACAGCTGGCAGCTTTACCGTGGTTGGGGATCCAATGTGGAGGTCCCCTCAGGCTCTTTTTTATAATTATTTTATAAATATTAATAATTACACAATAAAAGTAGGGTCCCCCCCAAATTGGATCACCAGCCAAGGTAAAGCGGACAGCTGTGGTCTGGTATTCTCAGGGTGGGAAGGTCCATAGTTATTGGGCCTTCACAGCCTAAAAATAGCAGGCCGCAGGCACCCCAGACGTGGCGCATCCACTAGATGCGCCAATCCTGGCGCTTCACCCCAGCTCATCCCGTGCCCTGGTGCAGTGGCAAACGGGGTAATAAATCGGGTTGATACTAGCTGTAAAGTCACCTGAGATCAAGCCCAGCAGTTTGTGATGTCATGGCGTCTATTAGATACCCAACATCATAAACTGTCAGTACTAACAAAAACAAAAAATCGACAAAAGAAATTTATTTGAAAAAACAGTCCCCAAAACATTTCCTCTTTCACCAATTTATTGTAAGAAAAAAAATAAAGGGGTCCCACGACGACTCTGGACCGTCTAGAATATGGGGGGGAGACACTCAGGGAACGTATCCCCCATTTTCTAGGAGTGCGGACCCTTCATGTGAGGAGTGTGGGTGCAATGAATCTGCACTCACTCTCCCCGGGTCCACAGCAGCAGAGTCCATGTCGTAATGGTTGCTACCAAAGCTGCAATGCCCTGCTCATGAGGTAAGGGCATGCCTAATCAGGAGAACTACTGTAGAGGAAACTCTGCTCACTGGTATATAGGTGCTCAGAGGTAATAATAGATAAAATTAGTGAGTAACCTCGGCACTCTAAATCTCCCAGACTAAGTCAGTAAGTCACAATGGATAGTAATGCAAAATCACTCTTTATTGGTCCATATTAAGAAAATTTTTTTTTTCATAAGCATATATGTTTTTGTCCAAAACAAGTTACAAATGACGTTTCGGCCTGAGCCTTCGTCAGATTGGACTTATCTGCATGTAATCATGAAAAATGACAATAATCAGTATCACATAAGAGTGAGAGAACAATAACATAAACTCGAACAATGTAGAGGTACAATTGGGATGCAGCAAAAAAATTGCAACACAGCAAGAAATGAAACACATGATACAAATGTCATAATACAGTACAAGGACAATATAGTAATGACAAATATGGGGTCAGAGTAGACTTAGACAGCTCTGGTACGAAAGAGATGTCAATCATAAAGTAACATGTGCAGTAGGTGTAGAGCTACAGTATGCATGGCAGAGCTAATGAGTAGACCGACCATAGAAAAAGAACGGAGAAAAAGTGGAGAAAAAGTGGAGCATAAGAGGAGAAAAAGTGGAGAAAAAGTGGAGAAAAAGTGGAGCATAAGAGGAGAAAAAGTGGAGATTAAGAGGAGAAAAAGTGGAGAAAAAGTGGAGCGTAAGAGGAGAAAAAGTGGAGATTAAGAGGAGAAAAAGTGGAGAAAAAGTGGAGCATAAGAGGAGAAAAAGTGGAGAAAAAGTGGAGCATAAGAGGAGAAAAAGTGGAGATTAAGAGGAGAAAAAGTGGAGAAAAAGTGGAGCATAAGAGGAGAAAAAGTGGAGATTAAGAGGAGAAAAAGTGGAGAAAAAGTGGAGCATAAGAGGAGAAAAAGTGGAGAAAAAGTGGAGAAAAAGTGGAGCATAAGAGGAGAAAAAGTGGAGAAAAAGTGGAGAAAAAGTGGAGCATAAGAGGAGAAAAAGTGGACAAAAAGTGGAGAAAAAGTGGAGAAAAAGTGGAGCATAAGAGGAGAAAAAGTGGAGAAAAAGTGGAGAAAAAGTGGAGAAAAAGTGGAGCATAAGAGGAGAAAAAGTGGAGAAAAAAGTGGAGAAAAAGTGGAGCATAAGAGGAGAAAAAGTGGAGAAAAAGTGGAGAAAAAGTGGAGAAAAAGTGGAGCATAAGAGGAGAAAAAGTGGAGAAAAAGTGGAGCATAAGTGGAGAAAAAGTGGAGAAAAAGTGGAGAAAAAGTGGAGAAAAAGTGGAGCATAAGAGGAGAAAAAGTGGAGAAAAAGTGGAGCATAAGAGGAGAAAAAGTGGAGATTAAGAGGAGAAAAAGTGGAGAAAAAGTGGAGCATAAGAGGAGAAAAAGTGGAGAAAAAGTGGAGAAAAAGTGGAGAAAAAGTGGAGAAAAAGTGGAGCATAAGAGAAGAAAAAGTGGAGAAAAAAGTGGAGAAAAAGTGGAGAAAAAGTGGAGAAAAAGTGGAGAAAAAGTGGAGAAAAAGTGGAGAAAAAGTGGAGCATAAGAGGAGAAAAAGTGGAGAAAAAGTGGAGAAAAGGTGGAGCATAAGAGGAGAAAAAGTGGAGAAAAAGTGGAGAAAAAGTGGAGAAAAAGTGGAGAAAAAGTGGAGAAAAAGTGGAGAAAAAGTGGAAAAAAAGTGGAGAAAAAGTGGAGATTAAGAGGAGAAAAAGTGGAGAAAAAGTGGAGCATAAGAGGAGAAAAAGTGGAGAAAAAGTGGAGAAAAAGTGGAGAAAAAGTGGAGAAAAAGTGGAGCATAAGAGGAGAAAAAGTGGAGAAAAAGTGGAGAAAAAGTGGAGCATAAGAGGAGAAAAAGTGGAGAAAAAGTGGAGCATAAGAGGAGAAAAAGTGGAGCATAAGAGGAGAAAAAGTGGAGAAAAAAGTGGAGAAAAAAGTGGAGAAAAAGTGGAGAAAAAGTGGAGAAAAAGTGGAGAAAAAGTGGAGATTAAGAGGAGATTAAGAGGAGAAAAAGTGGAGAAAAAGTGGAGCATAAGAGGAGAAAAAGTGGAGAAAAAGTGGAGAAAAAGTGGAGGAAAAGTGGAGAAAAAGTGGAGAAAAAGTGGAGCATAAGAGGAGAAAAAGTGGAGAA
Organism: Anomaloglossus baeobatrachus; assembly: GCF_048569485.1. NCBI lineage: Eukaryota > Metazoa > Chordata > Amphibia > Anura > Aromobatidae > Anomaloglossus > Anomaloglossus baeobatrachus. The sequence continues at coordinate 792,121,271 of NC_134353.1, forward strand.
AAAAGTGGAGAAAAAGTGGAGAAAAAGTGGAGCATAAGAGGAGAAAAAGTGGAGAAAAAGTGGAGAAAAAGTGGAGCATAAGAGGAGAAAAAGTGGAGGAAAAAATGGAGAAACAGTGGAGAAAAAGTGGAGAAAAAGTGGAGCATAAGAGGAGAAAAAAGTGGAGAAAAAAGTGGAGAAAAAGTGGAGAAAAAGTGGAGAAAAAGTGGAGCACCCTTTGGTACCTTTCATGTGGCACTAAGGGGTGCTTAGCTTTGTATTTAGCCAAAAAAATGAAAAAAAAATGACGTAGGGTTCCCCCTAGTTTTGTAGCCAGCTAGGGTAAAGCAGACGGCTGCAGCCTGCAGACCACAGCTGGCAACCTCACCTTGGCTGGTAATCCAAAACTGAGGGCACCCCACGCTGTTATTTTAAATTAAATAAATAATTAAAAAAAAAAACACGTAGGGGTCCCCCAAAATTGGATCACCAGCCAAGGTAAAGCAGACAGCTGGGGCCTGATATTCTCAGACTAGGGAGGTCCATGGTTATTGGAATCTCCCCAGCCTAAAAATAGCAGGCCGCAGCCGCCCCAGAAGTGGCGCATCCATTAGATGCGCCAATCCTGGTGCTTCGCCCCAGCTCATCCCGCGCCCTGGTGCGGTGGCAAACGGGGTAATATATGGGGTTAATACCAGATGTGTAATGTCACCTGGCATCAAGCCCTGGGGTTGGTGAGGTCAGGCGTCTATCAGATACCCGACATCACCAACCCAGTCAGTAATAAAAAAAAATAGACGACAAACACATTTTTATTTGAAAAAACACTCCCCAAAACATTCCCTCTTTAACAAATTTATTAGATTGAAAAACAAATCCAGGTCTGGTGTAATCCAAGGGGTTGCCATGACGATCCACACTGTCCCAGTCAATGAAGAGCAGGATGTTCCCCATTGGCTGGGAGAGCAATGCAGTGACCTGAGCTAACATCAATGGGTCAGCCCAGGTCACTGCAGGGGGGTGACAAGTGCTGCTGTCAGCGAGGTACATTACCTGCGCTGATCTCCAGCCCTGCCGACAGCCCCTGTCACTGAGGTTAATGACCGGCGCCTTCACATCAAGTATCGCGAGAGGTCCGTGACGTCACCGCTAGTCAGTCTCGGGTCGGAAGCGATAGGTGATGTGACAAGCGGCGGCCATAGAGGACAGTGACAGCGCTGAGGTCGGGATGGCGGGACTTCATCACCGCAGGTAAGCCGAGCGGGGGGGGTGTGTGTGAGAGTGTGTGTGTGTGTGTGTGCGTGTGTGTATATGTATGTATACATGCCGCGGGCAGGAGGGGGCGGAGCGAGCTGAGCGGGAAGTGTGGGCTTCCTGCACGTAACTAAGATAAACATCGGGTTACTAACCAAAGCGCTTTGCTTGGATACCCGATGTTTATCTTGGTTACCAGCTTGTGGCAGGCTGCCAGCGATGGCTCCTGCACACTGTAGCTGGGAGGGGGGGGGGGTGTGTGTGCGTGAGTGAGAGTGTGTGTGTGTGTGTGTGTGTGTGTATATGTATGTATACATGCCGCGGGCAGGAGGGGGCGGAGTGAGCTGAGCGGGAAGTGTGGGCTTCCTGCACGTAACTAAGATAAACATCGGGTTACTAACCAAAGCGCTTTGCTTGGATACCCGATGTTTATCTTGGTTACCAGCTTGTGGCAGGCTGCCAGCGATGGCTCCTGCACACTGCAGCTGTAAAAAGCCCTGCTTTTTGCTGCTAGAACCGTTCTCGAACGTATCTAGAACTATCGAGCTTTTGCAAAAAGCTCGAGTTCTAGTTCGATCTCGAACAGCCCCAAAAATCACTCGAGCTTAGAACTGGAGAACCTCGAACCGTGAACCGCGCTCAACTCTAGTCAGCTGGCCTCGCCTCAAAGCCGCCACCAGGTTCCGGCCATTGTCACACACGACCTTTCCTGGCTTTAGGTTCAGAAGTGTGAGCCAGTGATCTGCCTGCTGTTTCAGAGCTGTCCACACCTCTTCTGCATTGTGGGGTTTGTCACCTATGCAGATTAGCTTCAACACAGCCTGTTGCCGCTTCGCCGAGGCAGTGCTGCAGTGCTTCCAACTTGGGACTGGTGTGGAGGGTAAAGTGGATGAGGATGCGCAGGAGGAGGAGGAGGCTGAAGAGCATGACATTCCGGAGCTGTAGAGTGTGGGTGAAACCCTGACGGAGGTAGGGCCTGCAAACCTTGGTGTGGGAAGGACGTGTTCCGTCCCTCGCTCAGACTGGGTCCCAGCTTCCACAATATTAACCCAGTGTGCCGTCAACGAGATGTAGCGGCCTTGCCCACAAGCACTTGTCCACGTGTCTGTGGTTAGGTGGACTTTGGGTGAAACAGCGTTGTTCAGGGCACGTGTGATGTTTTGTGACACGTGGTTATGCAACGCGGGGACGGCACACCGGGAGAAATAGTGGCGGCTGGGGACCGAGTAACATGGGACAGCTGCCGCCATCAGGTCGCGGAATGCTTATGTCTCCACCAGCCTAAAAGGCAACATTTCCAGCGCAAGCAGTCGCGAAATGTTAGCATTTAGAACTGTGGCATGTGGGGTGTTGGCAGTGTATTTGCGCCTGCGTTCAAAGGTTTGCTGAATGGATAACTGAACGCTGCGCTGGGACAAGGACGTGCTTGATGATGGTGTTATTTCTGCGTAGGCAACTGCAGGTGCAGGACCGGAGGAGGCTTGTTCGCAGGCAGCATGGACAGGGGATTGGCTCGCATGCACAACCAGCGAAGACGTAGCAGTGACATCAGCAAGCACTGCTCCTCGACTCTGTTGTACTTCCCACAAAGTCGGGTGCTTGGCTGACATGTGCCTGATCATGCTGGTGGTGGTCAGGCTGCTAGTTTTGGTACCCCTGCTGATGCTGGCACGGCAGGTGTTGCAAATGGCCTTTTTAGAATCATCTGGAGCCAACTTAAAAAACTGTCAGACTCGGGAAGACCTAACATTTGCACAGGCACCTTGTGTCGTGTTGTTGTTCCGGGGAACGGTTGCCTGACTTCTGCCTGGAGCCACCACCCTGCTTCTTACTGCCTGTTGGGATGCTACACCTCCCTCCCCCTGTGCACTGCTGTCCTCGCTCTGCATATCCTCCTGCCAGGTTGGGTCAGTTACTGGATCATCCACCACGTCGTCTTCCTCTTCCGCACCCTGCTCCTCCTCCTGACTTCCTGAAAAATTGTGTCTCATCATCGTCCACCCCTTGTTGAGACACGTTGCCAACTTCGTGAGAACGTGGCTGCTCAAATATTTGGGCATCTGTACATACGATCTCCTCATGACCCACTTCAACATGAGCTGGCGAGAGGCCAGAATGTGCGAATGGAAACGTGAACAGCTCTTCCGAGTGTCCAAGTGTGGGATCAGTAATGTCCGAGGACGTGTACTCAGCCTTGTGGTAGGAAGGAGGATCAGGTTCTGAAATGTGCGGTGCAGTATCACGGCTACTGACACTTGACCGTGTGGAAGACAGAGTGTTTGTGGTGGTGCCAATCTGACTGGAAACATTATCCGCTATCCAACTAACAACCTGTTGACACTGGTCTTGGTTCAAGAGCGGTGTACTGCTGCGGTCCCCAAGAATTTGGGACAGGACGTGCGAGCGACTAGTTGTGGCCCTTTGTTGTGGCGAAATTAGAGCTTGCCCACGACCTCGGCCTCTGCCTGCACCACCATCACATCCACTTCCTTGTTCCTTGCCAACGCCCTTGCGCATTTTGCAATGCTGTGCTGACGTGTATTCACTAGACTTGTGCGTTATATCCAAGTTTGTGCAAATCGTGCACCTGTACGCTGCTACCGACAGGCACACACGTGCGGTTTTTAAATGCAAGCACGGACGCACTAAGAACCTAACAGGTTTTTAGGAGCGACAATTACTGAGAAGTCTGACACTATCTGGACTGTTTTAGACTGTGTACACCAGCCCCAGATATGATGAAGGCTGGTATACGGTCACCACTAGGAATGGCTATATACCCTTCCTGCCTGCCTGCCTGCCTGCCTGCCTTTATACTGCTACAATAGTCCTGACAAGGACTCTTCTGGTCACTAGCCTGTATTCCGACCTGGCTATACCCTGCCTGTATATAGCAACAAAAGTCCTGAGAAGGACTCTGCTCCTGTACTCCGACCTGGCTTTACCCTGCCTGCCTGTATAGAGCTACAATAGTCCTGAGAAGGACTTCTGGTCACACTGTTTTCAGGCCTGCTACGGAAATAACTATAAAGGGCCGCAAACCTTTCCCTGAAGCAGCGACACTCTCCCTGCACTGACTGTCTGGATGGCTGTGAGCAGAGCACAGCGCGCCCGCCGGTATAAAGGCTCGGTCACGCTGTGCGGGCCGGCCAATCACTGCAATTCCACAACTAACAGGGCTGTGGCATTGCAGTGGTCTGCCAGCCAATCCCTGCATGAGGGTTGGCTCTCAAAAGAGCGCCAACATGCAGGGATGAAGACCACGAGTACAGCACGAGTATCGCGAGATTACTCGGTCCCCGCCGAGTAGCCCGAGTACAGTGATACTCGTGCGAGTACCGAGTAGTAACAAGCATACTCGCTCATCACTAATTATTATTATTTCCTACACTGTAATTTTTTGCCTCGCCGCATTAGATCGAAGTAGTTTTTGGATGTGTGGTGCATGTCTTTTTATCCAGATAAGGCTGGTTTCACATCAGCGCGGCAGAAAAACGCAAAACGCATGTTGCTGGATCCGGGTTTTTTTAGAGTACAACGCATGCCACCACAAGTGAACGGATCGTTTTTTTACAGGATCTGTCTACCGGATCCAGCATAAAAAACAACCGTTCACTTGTGTTTGCATGCATTTGTGTGTTGTTTTTTGCTTAATTTTGACGGATCCTTTTTTTTTTTTTAACACCCCCACAAAGGGATATATACATTGTTTGACTGTTCTGTTATATTTGTATATACTAATATAAAAACATATACAGTTAGGTCCAGAAATATTTGGACAGTGACACAAGTTTTGTTATTTTAGCTGTTTACAAAAACATGTTCAGAAATACAATTATATATATAATATGGGCTGAAAGTGCACACTCCCAGCTGCAATATGAGAGTTTTCACATCCAAATCGGAGAAAGGGTTTAGGAATCATAGCTCTGTAATGCATAGCCTCCTTTTTTTTCAAGTGACCAAAAGTAATTGGACAAGGGACTCTAAGGGCTGCAATTAACTCTGAAGGCGTCTCCCTCGTTAACCTGTAATCAATGAAGTAGTTAAAAGGTCTGGGGTTGATTACAGGTGTGTGGTTTTGCATTTGGAAGCTGTTGCTGTGACCAGACAACATGCGGTCTAAGGAACTCTCAATTGAGGTGAAGCAGAACATCCTGAGGCTGAAAAAAAAGAAAAAATCCATCAGAGAGATAGCAGACATGCTTGGAGTAGCAAAATTAACAGTCGGGTACATTCTGAGAAAAAAGGAATTGACTGGTGAGCTTGGGAACTCAAAAAGGCCTGGGCGTCCACGGATGACAACAGTGGTGGATGATCGCCGCATACTTTCTTTGGTGAAGAAGAACCCGTTCACAACATCAACTGAAGTCCAGAACACTCTCAGTGAAGTAGGTGTATCTGTCTCTAAGTCAACAGTAAAGAGAAGACTTCATGAAAGTAAATACAAAGGGTTCACATCTAGATGCAAACCATTCATCAATTCCAAAAATAGACAGGCCAGAGTTAAATTTGCTGAAAAACACCTCATGAAGCCAGCTCAGTTCTGGAAAAGTATTCTATGGACAGATGAGACAAAGATCAACCTGTACCAGAATGATGGGAAGAAAAAAGTTTGGAGAAGAAAGGGAACGGCACATGATCCAAGGCACACCACATCCTCTGTAAAACATGGTGGAGGCAACGTGATGGCATGGGCATGCATGGCTTTCAATGGCACTGGGTCACTTGTGTTTATTGATGGCATAACAGCAGACAAGAGTAGCCGGATGAATTCTGAAGTGTACCGGGATATACTTTCAGCCCAGATTCAGCCAAATGCCGCAAAGTTGATCGGACGGCGCTTCATAGTACAGATGGACAATGACCCCAAGCATACAGCCAAAGCTACCCAGGAGTTCATGAGTGCAAAAAAGTGGAACATTCTGCAATGGCCAAGTCAATCACCAGATCTTAACCCAATTGAGCATGCATTTCACTTGCTCAAATCCAGACTTAAGACGGAAAGACCCACAAACAAGCAAGACCTGAAGGCTGCGGCTGTAAAGGCCTGGCAAAGCATTAAGAAGGAGGAAACCCAGCGTTTGGTGATGTCCATGGGTTCCAGACTTAAGGCAGTGATTGCCTCCAAAGGATTCGCAACAAAATATTGAAAATAAAAATATTTTGTTTGGGTTTGGTTTATTTGTCCAATTACTTTTGACCTCCTAAAATGTGGAGTGTTTGTAAAGAAATGTGTACAATTCCTACAATTTCTATCAGATATTTTTGTTCAAACCTTCAAATTAAACGTTACAATCTGCACTTGAATTCTGTTGTAGAGGTTTCATTTCAAATCCAATGTGGTGGCATGCAGAGCCCAACTCGCGAAAATTGTGTCACTGTCCAAATATTTCTGGACCTAACTGTATGTACACAATTTAGTGTGTTGGTGTGTGTGTATATATATATCATCATCACCGCACACATCCCGACACTACCGCCCCCATCATCACCGCACACATCTCGACACTACCACCCCCATCATCACCGCACACATCCCAACACCACAGCCCTCATCTTCACCGCATACATCCCGACACTACCGCCAACAACATCACCGCACACATCCCGACACTACAGCCCTCATCATCTTCGCAGACATCCCGACACTACAGCCCTCATCATCTTCGCAGACATCCCAACACTACAGCCCTCATCATCACCGCACACATCCCAACACTACAGCCCTCATCATCACCGCACACATCCCGACACTACAGCCCTCATCACCTCACACATCCCGACACTACAGCCCTCATCATCACCTCACACATCCCAACACTACAGCCCTCATCATCACCGCACACATCCCGACAGTACAGCCCTCATCACCTCACACATCCCAACACTACAGCCCTCATCATCACCGCACACATCCCGACACTACCGCCCCCATCATCACCGCACACATCCCGACACTACAGCCCTCATCATCACCGCACACATCCTGACACTACAGCCCTCATCATCACCTCACACATCCCGACACTACAGCCCTCATCATCACCGCACACATCCCGACATAACCGCCTAAATCACCGCACACGCGCAGGCACTACCGTCCCCATCACACCGCACACACACAACGGCATGACCTCAGTGATGTCACCGCTGACAGCGCGACTCCCTTCAGTTGCTGCGTGGAACTCACAGTGAGGTGTTCTACGGCCACTCCTGTCAGCTTCATGTAGCAGAGCTGAGAGCATTACGGGACCTAGTGTGGATTATGCCGGACCTGGAGGGGTGCTTGGGGTTTTTATTAAAGTGGTGAAAGAGGGTGTTTTTTTTGTCTTTTATTCCAAATAAAGAATTTTTTCGGGTGTATGTGTTTATTTACTTTCACTTACAGGTTAATCATGGAATGTGTCTCATAGACGCCTGCCATGATTAACCTAGGACTTAGTGGTAGCTATGGGCTGCTGCCAATAACTCCTTATTACCTCGATTGCCACCGCACCAGGGCAATTCGGGATGAGTTGGGGCAAAGCGCCAGGATTGGCACATCCAATGGACGCACCACTTCTGGGGCAGCTGTGGCCTGCTATTTTTAGGCTGGGGAGTGTCCAATAACAGTGGACCTCCCTAGTCTGAGAATACCAGACCACAGCTATCCGCTTTACCTTGGCTGGTTATCCAATTTTGGGGGGGACCCCACGTTTTTTTTTTTTTAAATTAATTTAATTAATTTGAAATAACAGCATGGGGTGCCCCCTGTTTTGGATTACAAGCCAAGATGAAGCTGCCAGCTGTGGTTTGAAGGCTGCAGTCTTTGCTTTACCCTAGCTGCCCAGAAGAGATACCCACTTTTTTGGGTTTTTTCTCAAATATTTATTTTTTGGCTAAATACAAGGCTAAGCACACTTTTGTGCAACATGAAAGTCACAAAAGGGTGCCAGCGTAGAATATGCAGGGGGGTGGGACATTATATATGTCTTTCTTATCTATCTATCCCTCTATCCCTCTATCTATCTATCTATCTCTCTTTCTAGCCCTCTATTCATTCATCCCTCTATCTCTCTGTCTCTATATCTATCTATTCATCTCTATATCTTCTCATCTATTTCTCTTTCTTGCTGCTTCCTTTTTTTGCGGTCGGCAAAAAAAACACAAGGCACATGGAAGAGAGAGAGAGAGATAGATAGATAGATAGAGGGATAGAGGGACAGATAGAGGGATATATATATGTGTGTTTCAGGACATGTTTTGTACTGCAAAATGGATCCTTCAAACTGCATACAACTGCAACTGTGAAAGTCGGATCCGGCGCCCATTGAAATACATTGCAGCTACTGCCTCAATGTACAGGATCCGGTGAGATGCAGTTTTTGAACAGAGGCAAAAAAACGCAACATGATGCGTTTTTGCTTCAAGGTAAAAAACTGCAAGTCACCGGATCCTGACATAGCTGCATGCAAACGCATGCAAACGCATGTTGCTGCAAATCCATTGACATTGCATTGAGCTGACAATGGATCCGGCAACATGCGTTTTGCATTTTTCTGCCGCCCGGCAGAAAAACGCTGATGTGAAACCAGCCTAAGTCCTATGCCACACTTACGTGACAAAACGTAACATTTTTGTCACGTACGTGTTAAAGCGGTGGTTTGTTCCCCGTGTGCCGTTTTTGTGGCACGTACGTGTTCTCCGTGTGTTATACGTAATAACACACGGAGAACGGAAAGTCCCGCCTACCTGCATCATCCAGTGCTGTCTGTGGTGCTGAATGACAGCGTCCGGCCAAAGCCACGCCCCGCTGACGCTGCGTCCGGCCCCCAGTGAAGGAGAAGCGTTGTTCAAATTCACTGGGGGATGGATGCAGGGGACAGCCGCAGCAGAGACTGCAGGTATAGTGAAGGTGAGTATGTGTTTTTATTATTTTTACACTGACACGTGTCTTTCTCCGGCGCATGTCACATGGGCCCGCATCCACACTACATCCGTGTGGTACGGGTGCGGGCTGTGTGACACCCATGCTGCCGGAGCAACGCAACACGGACGTGTCAGCGGTTTTCAAAAACGGACAAACGTAAGTACGGAACGGACACACGTTCTGTTCCTAAATACTTACATGTGTCCAAAACAATAACAATACATAGGACCACGTGGGCCCGTGTCTCTGGTACGTGAAAAAAAAGGCACACACGTACCAGAGGCACATGAGTGTGACGGAGGCCTAAGTTGCATTGCATAGTCTGTCCCCCGGTGTTTTTTTTTCTTGATCCAGCACTACTCCAATTTCGCACAGGTGTTTTTAGTTAGCAGGAGACTGCAAGGAGGGGTTCTGCCTTTTCACTCTCAGTTCACATACTGAGAACTTGTGGACGGTGAGTCTTCCAGCTCCTTTCACAGGGTGATGGTGCTGTGTGACAGCCGCTGTTGTGGGGATTTTGTGTCAGTGGGGTGGTGGAGTCAGGAGTCATGGGTGCTCAATCTTGCAGCATGGTGTTGTGAGGCACCAGGTCACCTATCCTGCTAATGCACTGTCACTGTGTCGGTGGTTAGCATGCAGTGCCGCACCTTTAAGGCTTCAAATAACTTAGGGACCTACCCAGGGCCGGATTATAGGCGGGGCAGGCGGGGCTGCAGCCCAGGGGCCCCCACCAAAAGAGCTTCTAAGGGGGCCCCCACCATACTTGGCACTAGGCACCTGTCAGCATTTTTTTTTTCTTCACACCCTCTCGCCCTCCGTAAAGACAGTCTAATAAATCAGCTGTGTTTTCGGGGGGGGGGGGGGGCAGGGTGTTGGAGCACCGCTATTTATTCGCATCTGTGTCTTTAAGACGTAAAAACAAACTGCGGGCACAGGACGCTGATTGACCCCGGAAGTACCAGTGGCCGCTTGCACTTTCGGGGTCAGAGGTGTGCGAATGCTCCCTGCTATGTGCTGCGGCCGTACCCAGCGAGGGGCGGGGGGCTCAGCTGCCCCCTCCTCCTAGAAGCAGGGGCACGGTGTGGTGGGCCGCTGTATCTGCTATCCCCACTGCGCTCCTCTACACTGTGTACATGTCAGACACACTAGCAGGAGCAGGAGGCAGCGCGCTGTGCTGACTCTGCTGTATGCCGGCATGTACACTGCAGAGGAGCGCAGCAGAGCCGATGACCGCAGCTTCCTCTTTCTGTTCCTATTCAAATGTATATGCGTCTTTCAGACGTAAATACATTTGAACAGTGCGCCGGGACTGGGCCCCGCCCCCGACATGAAGCAACGTGATGAGATCAGCACCTTGCTGATGCTGACGTCATCACTGTGCTGCGGGCGCCACACAGGGTACATTAGGAAGCGAGCGCTCCATGAAGGAGCTGAAAAGACAGGTTAAATTAATGGAGATGTGTGGGGAGGGGCTGAGGACACATAACGGGGAACTTCTGTGAAGGAACACAGCTCTGTCACAGGCAGAAGAGGAGAACTGTATTCCGAGGGAGGAGGGAGGCAGGAGTGTGTAGGGATGGGGCAGTGTAATTTGTGTGTGTAGGGGGTGATGAGGGTTGTATTGTGTGTGGGGGAGGGGTAATGGAGGGTGCATTGTATTGTGTGTGGGGGAGGGGTAATGGAGGGTGCACTGTATTGTGTGTGGGGGGAGGCGTAATGGTGGGCGTTATTGTGTGTGGGGGGAGAGGTAATGAGGGGTGCATTGTATTGTGTGTGTGGGGGGAGGGGTAATGGGGGGTGCATTGCATTGTGTGTGGGGGAGGGGTGATGGGGGGTGCATTGTATTGTGTGTGGGGGGAGGGGTAATGGGAGGTGCATTGTATTGTGTGTGGGGGAGGGGTAATGGAGGGTGTATTATGTGTGTGGGGAGGGGTAATGAGGGGTGCATTGTATTGTGTGTGGGGGAAGGGGGGTGCATTGTATTGCGTGTGTGTGTGTGGGGAGGGGTAATGGGGGGTGCATTGTATTGCGTGTGTGTGGGGAGGGGTAATGGGGGGTGCATTGTATTGTGTGTGTGTGTGGGGAGGGGTAATGGGGGGTGCATTGTATTGTGTGTGTGAGGGGAGGGGTAATGGGGGGTGCATTGTGTCTGGGGGGAGGGGTAATGGGGGGGTGTATTGTGTGTGGGGGGAGGGGTAATGGGGGGTGCATTGTATTGTGTGTGTGTGTGTGTGTGTGTGTGTGTGTGTGTGTGTAGGGGGTGATGGGGGGTGCATTGTATTGTGTGTGTGTGTGTGTGTGTGTGTGGTGATGGGGGTGTGTGGGGTGGGGTGATGGGGGGTGCATTGTATTGTGTGTGTGTGTGTGTGTGTGTGTAGGGGGTGCATTGTAGTGTGTGTGTGTGTGTGTAGGGGGTGCATTGTATTTTGTGTGTGTGTGTGTGTGTAGGGGGTGATAGGGGGTGCATTGTAGTGTGTGTGTGTCAGAGCTGTGTGTGTAAGAAGCAGTACTGTGCATGTATATATGAATTAGAGCAGTCTGTGCGCCCCCCCCCCAGAACTATATGGGTCCCCCAGAGCGCTATGTCACCCATCCCAGTAATGAGTACACCACCAGAGCTGTTTTCCACTCCAGTAACGTCTAACACCCCTGCCCCTCCTGTAATGTATATATTGTAGCCCCCAGCCCCTCCTGTGATGTATATACAGCAGTGAAGTCATGTCTGTTAGTGACAGCCATTGTGAAACACAGCCACATGTCCTGAAGGAGCTGGACGGAAACAAGCGGGAGAGGTGAGTGAGGCTGCTGGCGACTTCCCCTTATTAATACCTGTAAGGGCTCATGCGCACGTAACTGCTGAATATTCTGCAGCGATTTGAGAGCACATGTGCGCGTCAAATCGCTGCAGAAACACTGCACAATGGATGCAGTTTTTCTGTACAAAAAAAGCCGATTTCATGCACTCTGGCTGCTGCCCCCACCATAGACTGAGTGAGAGCTGCATCCATAGCACACGGAATAATTGACATGCTCATTTCATGAACGCACAGATTTGGGTCTACATTTTAGCACCCAAATCGCTGCGTTCATAAAAGCAACGTGCGCACGTATCATGCACAATCTTCATAGACTGTGCAAGGGACGCAGGATGCATGCATTTACACTGCAGTGCTATGCACAGCGTAAATGCATGGAATTACGCAACGTGTGCATGAGCCCTAATGCGTCTGAATGTTTGTCAGTATATATGACTGTGCATATATTTGTCTGTTTATATGTATTTTTCAGAATTTGTCTTCAAATATGTATATGTACGTATGCCTGTATATGTATGTGCGTGTCTGTGTGTGGATGGGGTCCACTGAGACTCTTTCACCCGGAGGCCACAAAAACCTGGAGCCGGCCCTGGCTGCCTTAACATTGGGATCAATAAAAAATATGTCAGTAAAGCTTTACACGCGACAATATATCTAACTATGTGTTGGCGGAGTCACGTCGTAAGTAGAGATGAGCGAACCAGCCGCGGTTCGGCTCGAGCTCAGTTCGCCGAACCGAGGTCCCGTTTGAGTTCGGTTCGGTGAACGTTCGACGAACCAAACTCGAACCAATAGGAAATAATGGGAGGCAATCACAAACACATAAATACGCATTATAAATGTACACATACAGTTAATAAAGATTGCCATAACACTTACCGGTGCACGCGATGCGTCCTGCACTCTGTCTCCTGTCACTATTCCTTCCGATGATCGCTGCGTCCTCCCGATAACCAGCACTGACAGGACCTTCCGTGACGTCGTCAAAATAGCCATGTGACCAGTCACGTGGCTATTATCTCATTGGCTACAGACTAGTCACATGGCTTTGACGTCATGTCCTGTCCTAGGTCCTGTCATTGCACTCTCCGGTACACGGTGCACATTTGTGTATCGCCATGTACCGGCAACATGCTCTAGCACACTGTCGACTCCCCATTCCGTTACACAGCCGGTCATTAACGGAGATCACCGTTGCCATAGCAACTCAGTTAGCGGTGACGTCACTGCTAACCGCGGCTCCGGGAATCACATGATTGGAGCACCGTTGCTATGGTAACGCGTCTGTCAGCGTTACCGCTGTTACCGCTAACAGCCAGCAGCACTGATCTCTCACAGAGTGAAGGCTGCACGGGAAGCAGCATCTTCCCCCATGCAGCAGTGATGGAGCAGAGCTGCATTTGTTGAAGGAGAAAGAAAGAAGACCATGGATCGTGGAGGGCTGACAGGGGGTAATAAAGATGGAGTCTCTAATGTGTCTGTGTATTTATTTCTATTAAAGTATTTTTTCTCTGTGTGGTGTCTTTTTTTTAACCCTTTATTGGAGATTCTTAATGGCCGGGTCAAACGTGCCTGACATTAAGAATCTCTGGCTTAATACTAGCTAGTAAAACAAAGCTAGTATTAACTCATTATTACCCAGCAAGCCACCCGGCTTCAGGGCTGTTGGAAGAGTTGGATACAGCGCCAGATGATGGCGCTTCTATGAAAACGCCATTTTCTGGGGCAGCTGCGGACTGAAATTCGCAGCAGAGGCGCCCAGAAACCTCGGGCTAACCTGTGCTGCGGATAACAATCCCCAGCTGCCTAGTTGTACCTGGCTGGACACAAAAATGGGGCGAAGCTCACGTCATTTGTTTTTTAATTATTTCATGAAATAAGTGAAATAATTAAAAAAAACGGGCTTCCCTATATTTTTGGTTCCCAGCCGGGTACAAATAGGCAACTGGGGGTTGGAGGCAGCCCGTGGCTGCCTACTGTACTTGGCTAGCATACAAAAATATGGCGAAGCCCACGTCATTTTTTTGGTGGGCAAAAAACTTCTGCATACAGTCCTGGATGGAGTATGCTGAGCCTTGTAGTTCTGTAGCTGCTGTCTGCTCTTCTCCATACAGACAGACAGCAGCTGCAGAACTACAAGGCTCAGCATACTCCATCCAGGACTGTATGCAGAAGTTTTTTGCCCCCTGAAAAAATTATGTGGGCTTCGCCATATTTTTGTATGCTAGTCAGGTACAGCAGGCAGGTACGGCTGCCCCCAACCCCCAGTTGCCTATTTGTACCCGGCTGGGAACCAAAAATAAAGGGAAGCCCATTTTTTATTATTTCATGAATTTCATGAAATAATTAGAAAACAAATGACGTAGGCTTCGCCCCATTTTTGTGTCCAGCCAGGTACAACTAGGCAGCTGGGGATTGGAATCCGCAGCACAGGTTGGCCTGAGCTTTCTGGGCCCCACTGCTGCGAATTGCAGTCTGCAGCCGCCTCAGAAAATGGCACTTTCATAGAAGCGCCATCTTCTGGAGCTGTATCCAACTCTTCCAGCACCTGCCTGCTATACCTGGCTAGCATACAAAAATATGGCGAAGCTCACGTCCTTTTTTTGTAGTTTTTTGGCAAAAAAAATAAAAAATGCTTCCCTGGATTTTCCATTGCCAGTGAAGGTAACACCAAGCAGTGGGGGTTAGAAGCCAGTAGCTGCTTGGATTACCCTTAGCTAGCAATACAAAAAATGCAGCGGGAGCCCATATATATTTTTTTTAATTATTTATTTAAATAAGTAAAAACAAAATGAGCTTCCCTGTATTTTGATTGCTGGACATCACAGTGCTGTAAAAATAAATCTTTAAAAAAAATGACGTAGCGCTCCGCGGTATTTTTAATTCTCAGCGCAGATAAAGCAGACAGCTATGGGTTGCCACCCCCATCTGCCTGCCATTACCTTGGTTGGCAATCAAAATACAGGGAAGCCCATTAATTTTTTCTATTTAAAAAATAGTTAAAAAAAAAATGACGTTGGGTCCCCCCATTTTTGATAGCCAGCTAGGGTAAAGCAGACGGCTGTAGCCTGAAAACCACAGCTGGCAACTTTACCGTGGTTGGGGATCCAATGTGGAGGTCCCCCAGGCTCTTTTTTTTTAATTATTTTATAAATATTAATAATTACACAAAAAAAGTAGGGTCCTCTCCAAATTGGATCACCAGCCAAGGTAAAGCGGACAGCTGTGGTCTGGTATTCTCAGGGTGGGAAGGTCCATAGTTATTGGGCCTTCACAGCCTAAAAATAGCAGGCCGCAGGCACCCCAGACGTGGCGCATCCACTAGATGCGCCAATCCTGGCGCTTCACCCCAGCTCATCCCGTGCCCTGGTGCAGTGGCAAATGGGGTAATAAATCGGGTTGATACTAGCTGTAAAGTCACCTGAGATCATGCTCAGCAGTTTGTGATGTCATGGCTTCTATTAGATACCCAACATCATAAACTGTCAGTACTAACAAAAAAAAATCGACAAAAGAAATTTATTTGAAAAAACAGTCCCCAAAACATTCCCTCTTTCACCAATTTATTGTAAGAAAAAAAATAAAGGGGTCCCACGACGACTCTGGACCGTCTAGAATATGGGGGGGAGACACTCATGGAACGTATCCCCCATTTTCTAGGAGTGCGGACCCTTCATGTGAGGAGTGTGGGTGCAATGAATCTGCACTCACTCTCCCCGGGTCCACAGCAGCAGAGTCCATGTCGTAATGGTTGCTACCAAAGCTGCAATGCCCTGCTCATGAGGTAAAGGCATGCCTAATCAGGAGAACTATTCTACATTTCCAAATATTGGTATTTGCTGATATTATTGCTATTCCACCTACTATATATTGGGGATAGGATCTTGGAGATGGAATACCCCTTTAAGTCCAGTTATCCAGCTGAATGAATACTTAACAACAGAGCTCGCTATTTAGATGTGTTTTCTT
Source organism: Anomaloglossus baeobatrachus (assembly GCF_048569485.1). Taxonomy (NCBI): domain Eukaryota; kingdom Metazoa; phylum Chordata; class Amphibia; order Anura; family Aromobatidae; genus Anomaloglossus; species Anomaloglossus baeobatrachus. Next base: position 792,137,201 of record NC_134353.1, read on the forward strand.
GTGGCGTATAACGGACTCTCATGTTTGGTAGTCGTTCAGCAGGGAAACTATAAAAGCAAATCCCTCCATTTGGAAATGTAGTATATAGCTCTCCTGATCAATTATTTTCCTTACCTCATGAGCAGGGCATTGCAGTAATAATAATAATTTATTCATTTATATAGTGTTATTAATTCCTTAGCGTTGTATGTCTTTGGAGTGTGGGAGGAAACCGGAGTACCCGGAGGAAACCCACGCAAACACGGGGAGAACATACAAACTCCTTGCAGATGGTGTCCTTGGTGGGAATTGAACCCAGGACCTCAGCGCTGCAAGACTGCAGTGCTAACCACTGAGCCACTGTGCCGCCCATTTAGCTTACAGATGCATAACCACCACTCACTGTGTCTGAACACAGGAAGCTGAGCTGACAGCCGCTCTGTGCATGCGGCAGCGTCTATTGTGAAGGAGAGTGCCATGGGGGATCAACGCTGCACAGGTACCGTGGGACACCGGGGAACACCGGTGGGGTTATAGGGGGTGACCTGGCAGGGCCTGGGGAGGAGTTTGGTACATGGCACATGCGACAGAAATCAGAGGAGTAGGGTGAATGCGGTCGGCGCGCTGCTGTGCGCACGGCCGTCTTGGATTTCTGGGAGGGCATCAGGGGGGGGCACTTTGGCAACACCGGGGGACCGGAGGGGACCGGGGAGGAGATTTATCATGTTTGTTCATGCCAGATGGGAGATAAATAATTTTTTACCGACACTGTCATTTACTGTAACGTGATCATCGGTATACGGTGTATACCTGTGATCACGTGAGCGGGGACCGGAAAAACTGTCCTGAATCATGATCTCCAGGGTCTCAGCTAGCCCTGAAACTCCGGAGATTTTCTGACGCTGGGGGGCGTTATTCACTTACCGTATTTTTTCGGACTATAATACGCACCAGACTATAAGACGCACCCTGGTTTTAGAGGATGAAAATGGGAAAATAAAACTTTAAGCAAAAAATGTGGTCATGACACACTGATATGGGGCGAGGATCTGCTGCTGACACTGTTATGGGGGTAATGTCCCCAAATTCTCTACTAAGGTACCCCATACTGGTAATGATCCTCCTGCCTTGTATATGATCCTGCTATAAACCCCCATCCTGCTCATATACCCCCATCCTGCTCATATACCCCCATCCTGCTCATATACCCCCATCCTGCTCATATACCCCCATCCTGCTCATATACCCCCATCCTGCTCATATACCCCCATCCTGTTCATATACCCCATCCTGTTCATATACCCCAATCCTATTGATATACCCCCATCCTATTGGTATACCCCCCATCCATCCTGCTCATATTCCCCCATCCATCCTGCTCATATACTCCCATCCTGTTCATATACCCCCTATCCTGCTACTGTATATACCCCCATCCTGCTATATACCCCCCATCCTGCTCATATACCCCCCATCCTGCTCATATACTCCCATACTGCTCATATACTCCCATCCTGCTCATATACTCCCATCCTGTTTATAAACCCCCATCCTGTTCATATACCCCAATCCTATTGATATACCCCCATCCTATTGGTATACCCCCCATCCATCCTGCTCATATTCCCCCATCCATCCTGCTCATATACTCCCATCCTGTTCATATACCCCCTATCCTGCTACTGTATATACCCCCATCCTGCTATATACCCCCCATCCTGCTCATATACTCCCATACTGCTCATATACTCCCATCCTGCTCATATACTCCCATCCTGCTCATATACTCCCATCCTGTTTATAAACCCCCATCCTGTTCATATACCCCCATCCTGCCTGCTCATATACTCCCATCCTGCTATATGCCCCCATCCTGTTCATATACCCCCCATCCTGCCTCCTCATATACTCCCATCCTGCTATATACCCCCATCCTGTTCATATACCCCCCCATCCATCCTGCTCATATACTCCCATCCTGCTATATGCCCCCATCGTGCTCATATACCATCCTGGTATATGGCCTGTATCCTATAGCAGAGAGAAAAAAACAAACGTTTATACTCACCTTTTCCTCACTTCCTCCAGCACCGATCATCTTCCTCTCTGCGCCGCTGACCTGTGTGTGTGGAGCCGTTCCCCTGCAGCACGCGATGTCTTCCTGTCTGTGCCGATCAGCTGACCAGCACAGACAGGAAGACATCGCGTGCTGCAGGGAGACGGCTCCACACACGGGGACGGGTGAGTGCACTGATTCACTGCACCCCGCGCTGATGATGACGCGCGGGGGGCAGTGAATACAGCTGCACATGATCACTCCAGGCTGTAATTGCCAGAGGTGATCATGCGGCCGGCTCTTTGCTATGCGCGCGTCCCCGCTCGTCCTCCCGCCCACCTGTCAGCACCGGCTTCTGCGCTGAGAGATGGGCGGAAGGATGGGCGTGCATATGTAATGAGCGGGCCCACGTGGCCACGAGCAGGCGCTGCTACAGCCTGCTCGTGCCCCCGATGACCCGCAGCACCCTCATTCCCGGCCGAAGCCCTATAGTCAGACCATAAGACGCACCCCCAACTTTCCCCCAACATTTGGGGGAAAAAAAGTGTGTCTTATGGTCCGAAAAATACGGTATTTCTGCCTGCTGTTTATAAACGGCAGATCAGAATAAGGCTACATTAACACGACCGATCCATTTTTGTGGTCTGCAAAACACAGTCCGTTTTTTTTCACGGGTGCATCCGTGTGGCATTCGTTTCCGTTCCGTAGACGGTCCGTATGTCATCTGTTTGTCATCCGTGTGCCTTCCGTTTTTTTTTTGTGTACTGCAAAAAAACTGAAGGAGGGAAAATACATAAATTTACTCAGGATCCATAGCTTCAACCTACATGAGACGGTCACATGTTCACTCCAGTGCCATTTTCTACTGCTTTTCACAGCGTAGAGCTCTCTGGTGATTTTCCTGTGCTTGTACACTTCATATCAGTCTTTTCTGTCATTATAATGGCAGAAAGACACATAATGTCCCACTCTCCTGCATTTTATAATTTTGCACCCTTTGGTGCCTTTCATGTGGCACTAAGGGGTGCTTACCTTTGTATTTAGCCAAAAAAATGAAAAAAAAAATCACGTGGGGTTTCCCCTATTTTTGTAGCCAGCTAGGGTAAAGCAGACGGCTGCAGCCTGCAGACCACAGCTGGCAGCCTCACCTTGGCTGGTAATCTAAAACTGAGGGCACCCCACGCTGTTATTTAAATTAAATAAATAATTTAAAAAAAAAACCACATAGGGGTCCCCCAAAATTGGATCACCAGCCAAGGTAAAGCAGACAGCTGGGGTCTGATATTCTCAGACTAGGGAGGTCCATGGTTATTGGACTCCCCCCCCAGCCTAAAAATAGCAGGCCGCAGCCGCCCCAGAAGTGGCGCATCCATTAGATGAGCCAATCCTGGAGCTTCGCCCCAGCTCATCCCGTGCCCTGGTGCGGTGGCAAACAGGGTAATATATGGGGTTAATACCAGATGTGTAATGTCACCTGGCATCAAGCCCTGGGGTTGGTGAGGTCAGGCGTCTATCAGATACCCGACATCACCAACCCAGTCAGTAATAAAAAAAATAGACGACAAACAGATTTTTATTTGAAAAAACACTCCCCAATACATTCCCTCTTTAACCAATTTATTAGAAAGAAAAACAAATCCAGGTCTGGTGTAATCCAAGGGGTTGCCATGACGATCCACACTGTCCCAGTCAATGAAGAGCAGGATGTTCCCCATTGGCTGGGAGAGCAGTGCAGTGACCTGAGCTAACATCAATGGGTCAGCCCAGGTCACTGCAGGGGATGACAAGTGCTGCTGTCAGCGAGGTACATTACCTGCGCTGATCTCCTGCACTGCTGACAGCACCTGTCACTGAGTTCAATGACCTTTACAGCCAAGTATCGCGAGAGGCCCGTGACGTCACCGCTAGTCAGTCTCGGGTCGGAAACGAGAGAAGGTGATGTGACAAGCGGCGGCCATGGAGGACAGTGACAGCGCTGAGGTCGGGAGTTCATCACCGCAGGTAAGCCGAGCGGGACCATGTGTGCAGAGTGCCAGGTGGGCGGAGCCTAGCGGGACCATGTGTGCAGAGTGTCAGGTGGGCGGAGCCTAGCGGGACCATGTGTGCAGAGTGTCAGGTGGGCGGAGCCATGTGTGCTGGCGGCTGAGTGCAAAGTGGGTGGAGCCTAGCGGTGTCATGTGGCGCTGAGGACGTCAGTGTCGTGGACTGCATGGCTGGGGACAGGTGAGTGTGTGTGTGTGTGTGTGTGTGTGTGTGTGTGTGCACATGCCGCTTGCAGGAGGGGGTGGAGTGAGCTGAGCAGGGAAGTGTCGGCTTCCTGCACACGTAACTAGGATAAATATCGGGGTACTAACCAAAGCGCTTTGCTTGGATACCCGATGTTTATCTTGGTTACCAGCTTCTGGCAGGCTGCCAGTGATGGCTCCTGCACACTGTAGCTGTAAAAAGCCCTGCTTTTTGCTGCTAGAACCGTTCTCGAACGTAACTAGAACTATCAAACTTTAGCAAAAAGCTCGAGTTCTAGTTCGATCTAGAACAGCCCCCAAAATCACTCGAACCGCGAACTGGAGAACCGCGAACCGCGCTCAACTCTAGTCGTAAGTGACGAACATCCGGCATCGTTGGTGATATTGTAGTGTGTGACCCTAAGTGTGCTTTAAAACGTTGATCGCATACATGTCGTTCATTTTCTAAAAATTGAACGTCTGGTTGTTCATCGTTCTTGAGGCAGCACACGTTGCAGTGTGTGACACCCCGGGAACGATGAACACAGCTTCATCCCGCCGGCAATGCGGAAGGAAGGAGTTGGGCGGGATGTTTACGTCCCGCTCATCTCCGCCCCTCCGCTTCTATTGGCCGGCCGCTGTGTGACGTCGCTGTGACGCCAAACGTTCCTCCCACTTCAGGAAGTGGATGTTCGCCGCCCACAGCGAGGTCGTTTGGAAGGTAAGTACGTGTGACGGGGGTTAATCGTTTGTGCGACACGGGCAACAAATTGCCTGTTCCGCACATACGATGGGGACGTGTGCGATCGCATACGAGATCGCATATGTAATTGAAATGTGTAAAGCAGGCTTAAGGCTATGTGCGCACGTTGCGTACAGTCACTGCAGAAATTTCTGCAGCGATCTGAAGAGCACACCTGCGCTTAAAATCGCTGCAAAAAATGTCCGTAGTGGAAAAAAAAAAGCCGATTCCATGCGCTCTGCCTGCAGCTCCTCCCATAGACAGAGCAGGGGCTGCAGGCAAAGCGCACGGACGAAGTGATATGTCACTTCATAGAACGCGCGCTTCAGGCAACAGCCAAAGCGCTGCGCTCTAAGATGCCACGTGCACACGGCTCCTGTATAATCTTCATAGATTATGCAGGGGACGCAGGACGCATGCAGTTACGCTGCGCTACAAAGCGCAGCGTAACTGCATGTAATTACACAACGTGCGCACATAGCCTAACTCTACTTTCTGTGTATAAGTGACTGCTGTGAGTGATCCTGGACTGTATCTGTATTGTACTGTGTGTATATGTGACTGCTGTGAGTGATCCTGGGCTGTATCTGTATTGTACTGTGTGTATATGTGACTGCTGTGAGTGATCCTGGACTGTGTCTGTATTGTAGTACTGTAAATCTGATTGTGGCAGAACAGGATAAGATAAATGTTCATTGGATTTATATCTAAATGCTACAGTTCGTGCTCTACTGTTATGGCTAAAAATGTTGTTATGAAGCCCCCACCAGATTTTCTGCCCAGGGGCCCCCACCAACCTTAATCTGGCCCTGGACCTACCCAGTGGTTCACCATGATGTGGCAGTGGGCTTCATATAGTCTGATGAGAATTTTAAACCAAAAACTTAATGTTAAGGTATATAAATTTTTGCCTAGCAACATTAGATTGAAGTATAATTTTTGGATGTGTGGTTCATGTATTTTTCTCCAGATATGTTGCATTCCATAGTTGAAATTGTATGCTAATGAGTTGCTGGAGCAGTAGGCAGGCAATGCACTTACAGCTCTACTACGTCTCTCCTTATTCCGCCTCCTGCCACCTATCTCAGACAGATCACTCATGTTCAGTGACTTGTCCATCACAGACAGTAGGCACAGTGGGTAGAGAATAGGGAGAAAGGCAGGAGAGCTGTAAGTGCAGTGCCTGTCCACTGCACTGGGCAGGCAATGCACTTACAGCTCTCCTGGCTCTCTCCTTATTACGCTTCCTGCTACTGTAACGCCCCGTGCTCGGCTGCAGCCGAGCCGCACGGATCCGGGCTCGCTGGGGGGTGGCTCGAGCGTCTCCGGACCCAGGGGCCCTGTGGTCACTCCCAGCTGAAAGGGGGCTGGCGTTTTGGGGGGACGTAGATTTACGGCCGGAGCCATGTTTTAAGTTCGTGACGCCACCCACTGGATGTGGTGAAGGTGGACACCACCGCTGCACTTACAGGGCACCCGGGGGATATGTTATGCAGCAAGTTGTTAACCCCTCCGTGGGCAGGGATGGTGGCCCCGGGACCCGTTGGGGGTTGTTTGGCGGTGCAGGGAGATGGGCGGCCGGAGGGCACTGGTGTACTCATGATTAGAAACACACACAAGTCTCTGGTAAACCAAGTTGATGGTGGTCGGTGCCCGCAGTCGGCTGCGTCTGGTCCCCCACCCGGTTGGTGGTCTCTGCATTTCTCCTTCACTGTGTTGTGTGTATGTGGGCTATCTGTGCTTAAGTGTTGGAAGTCCGCTCCCCGGCTTTGTGGATGTCGGGAGAGCCCTTTTGCCCACAGATGCTGGTCCGTGGGATCTCTCTGCCTGTGCGGTGGCTTTCTATCCCCCTCGTTGGGCTGTTGTCTTTAGTCGGGACTTTGGGTGGGAAAGGACCTATAGTCCCAGACCGCAATCAGTTACTTAACTCAGTCCAGTGGCTTCTGGACCTCGTTTCAGGGTCTGAGTACCCCCCTTTGTGCTCCGTTTTACGAGTCGGTTCCCCGGGTCGGTAACGGCGGGCCACTACCCTGTCCCGGTGAGCCACTACCCTGTCCCAGTCCACCACGGTTCCACCGAGCCGTCTTCCCGACTCCTGCAGGCTGAGGCCACCGTCTGCCTCCTAGCCAAAGGTGCCCGGGCTCCAACCCCGGCACCTGTCAGATTGTTGCAGACCCGACACACAGGCCTGCTTCCACATTACTTCACCTCCTTAACGATCTCTGACTAAACTTTTTTTTTTTCTTTTTCCTGCCTCAGGCTCTCTGAACTCATTGGTGGCGTGGCCAACCACCTGGTTCCGCCCCCTGGTGTGTCCATCAAGCACTGAGGGAGCTGAGTAGGGTTTAATGGTTGGCTGATGACACCTTTTTATGTGACAGGTGTTGTGCGACTGTGGCTAGTCCAGGGCGTCACACTACATATCTCTCACAGATCACCCATGTTCCGTGACCGGTCAGTCAGAGAAAGGGGGCACTGTGGGAAGGGACTAGGGAGAGAGGCAGGAGAGCTGCAAGTGCATTTCCCACGAACAGCATCGGCAACTCATTAGCATACAATTTCAACTATTAACAGTAAAACAGATTTCTATAAGAAAGGGAAGGATTTACTCTGCATTAAACGCCTTTACAAACATGGCATTAGTTTGGGGTATGAAATCCTGATGACAGGTTCTCATTAAGATGAGTACTTTAGATGTACACCTAAGTTACATGGGATATAGTAAGCTAAGACCTAGTTCAGAAAATTGCAAAATTGTCTGCTTTTAGTTCTGAAAAAACAAACATTTTTATAGCCATATTTCATATCTATGTTGTCATCCGCATATCCATTCTATACATCCATATTGCATGAGTTTTTACATGAACAAATTAATAAATACAGTTGTCTAGAAATGTAAAGTAGCCATAAAAACTGTAAGATATATGGATGGTAATCCTTCTATGACAATTTTTTGCACAGCCATTAATTTATAATGGGAGAATCTGACAGAATACGGATCAAAGTAGTACGTGTTACAGTTGTTTGGGGTTTTTTTGTACCATTTTTGACTATTGGTGAGAACTACCACATTTACTTGCATTTGTCAGTGTACTGGGCGGCACGGTGGTTCAGTGGTTAGCACGGCAGTCTTGCAGCGCTGGGGTCCTGGGTTTGAATCCCACCAAGGACAACATCTGCAAGGAGTTTGCATGTTCTCCCCGTGTTTGCGTGGGTTTCCTCTGGTTTCCTCCCACACTCCAAAAACATACAGATAGGGACTTTAGATTGTGAGCCCCAATGGGGACAGTGTTCCTGATGTATGTAAAGCGCTGCGTAATATGTTAGCACTATATAAAAAATAAAGATTTGATTTGATTTTGATTTACTGTCTGTATGCTAACAGTTTTGCATACTTATCTGTACGAGCCCAAAAACTTACCTCAATTCAGCATTTCACAGGTCCAAGTCTTGCCATTACACTTCCTTTGTAGGTTCTAGTCCTGGTTTAGGATTGCAAATACTACTGTAAAACACTTATCCAAATACTGCCATGTTAGTAGACAAAAGCCGGCCAAATATTAGGCCTTTCAGATGGTCATTATTTTAACAACTGTTAGTGTAGTCTTTGTTCAAAAGCCAAAATTAAAAAACAGAAATCACTCAGCAGTGTCTGCCATGATCTACGGTTTGGTCTGGGTATCTTCAATGATATGGAGACAGGTCACTCAGGATGAACAACCTTTCAACAGCAGCTCCTGAAAATGACTTGAGAAATCCAACATAGATCAACTTTTCCATTTATATCTGTCATGGGACAACATCTGTGACAATTCTTCATGTCAAAACTACTGCTGGTCAGCAGAAAATAGTCTTAATCAGCTTTTTCAATCATCCAATATCTCTAGTGTTGGAAGGCTTTCGCATGATTCCACCAGTGCTTTAGGCAATGCTTTAAAACCTTTTTATTCGATGTTCATTGGTAGAGTCTTGTTTCTACTCAAAATCATTAGTAGCTGAAAATGAAAATGTGATCTTTACAGTTTTCAGCAAAGTATGATGTATACAGAAACACTTTCAAAATACAGTGGAACCTTGGTTAACGAGAACAATCCGTTCTGGGAGTGTGCTTGTTAACCAAGTTACTCGTCTAGCAAAGCAAGATTTCCCATAGGAAATCATTGCAATGCAGACCATTTGTTCCACAACTTGTTAACTGTCCCCTATTGTGCCATTCCAAACATGTACAAACACACACATACACGCACGCACACACATATTATGCTCATCTTACCTTCCGTTCTATCGCCGGCCCCCTGGGACTTGCAGTTCGACGGTACAGGATGTGTATCAGGTAAGTGATGTCAAAGGCATGAGCCGCTTGTCTCTGAGTGGTCAGCGCGCTGCCTTTGAGTAGTGGCTGACAGCAGAAGTTCCTGCATTGTCGCGATGGTTACCGACACACATCCTGTACAGGCAAACTACAAGAACCATTAGGACAGCGATGGAACGGAAGGTAAGGCGAGCATAAAATGTGTGTGTGTGTGTGTGTGCGTGTTTGTGTGTGTTTGACTGCAAGAGCGGGTTAGAGCACGGTAGATGTACGGAACCGGAAGTGTGTGCGGTGAATATTTTGCTCGTACCGCAAAAATTGCTTGTAAACTGAGTTACAAATTTACAGCAAGCTTTGCTCGTTAAGCGTAATACTCGCAAACTGGGTTACTCGTTAACCGAGGTTCCACTGTACGCCTCTTAATTCTGTGCTTATACAGACTGACCAGTTCAGATCTTAGTCAAACATTTACTTTAGTCTAGAAACTCTTCATAGATAAATCAATCTTAATCCAATCTAGATAGGACAGAAATGAGAAGATCAAACCACCAAAGCATTCATAAGTGTTACATTGATTCCAGCACATTTAATTATGTACTAACTTAAAGTAGTGACTTTATGTGCAACTTGAGAATCATTTGACCTACTAGAAAAAACTGAGAAAATGCCCTTTAATGAACATGATATTATGATATGAAAATATATTTTTAGGATTCTTTTAAAAAATCTCCTATGCTGAGCTGAGAAGCTATTACTTGCCCAAAGTCTGAGACTATACTAAAATAATAGCTTCATTTCTGAATTACATCAGGTAAAGGGGTTTTTTTTTATGAGAAACTCAAGGAGAATCAAACCAACTATTACAGTGCCCCCACAAATACACACACATAACTGCCACTGTTTAAAGTGGATTTCCAGAATTTTACCTCTACAGCCTATCATTACGGTATCATGGAGTGTGACAAGATAACTTAGAATAGGGGTACCTAGACTGGACCTCAGGCTTAAGTTGTCCCTTATTCCAGAGGTATTTCAGATGGCAAAGAGGTCTGGACCGCCAGTGTAGTCCTAACTCCTGAACAGCCCTGATCTAATACACACTCTCCCCCACCCCCCTGGAAGGGCCGGGACAGGAGTGATGAATCCAACAAAAAACAGAAAAACAAGGGGAAAAACTAAGCTCAAATCTCATTGTAAGCACACACAGGGGTAAAGATAATACATGCACAGGGAGAAATAAAGTACAGGTAGGAAATAAAGAAACAACAAGGATATTTCCACAGCACACTAAGTAGCACTCAGCAGTTCAACAATAGCTGGATCTCAACGCACAATGATCAATATCGTCAGAGCAATGCTAGAGCTATAATCGGCATTGAGGAACATGTTCCACCATCTTTTTAAGGGCGGAGGTGGCTGTGATAGATCTTCAGCAATTGACAGGTCAGCAGGAATTAACTCCTGCTAGACCAATCACAAATAAGCACAAAACAGGCCGATGCCCAGCTATGACTGAGCAACTCAAAATTTCCAGGTGATGTGTGAACAGGGTCTGAAGTCGCCATGACACCTGGAGAGTGTAAAGTAGAACACCGCATGACAGTGCCCCTCCCTCTACAAGGGGCCACTGGAGCCTCAGGAACCTCCAGCCTAGGTTTCTCAGGATCTAGGCAATGAAAAGACCTAACAAGGTATTCCATATGGTTATCCAATGTTGGTACCCAAGTTCTTTCCTCTGGACCATAACCCTGCCAGTGCACCAGATCCCTTACAATATCATCATTAATCGTCATCTTAACACTCTGCTGTTATCTTACTTACAGGATTTAACCCTTGGTGAGCCATGTGTTACCTCCCCTGGCATTCCACACTTTTGTGAATTTTCATATGATCCATCAAACACAGATATATATCATAGCAGTACACATCATGAGTCGGTAATCTCTATTACTTCAGTGCCTCTTCTTTCCTCCCCTTGAGATATACTTAAAGGACAACATTGCAAAAGCACTTAATTTTGTCTTATATATGTTTATAACAATGTTTCAGTCATTATATGGACTGTTATGTTAATATGTTACAATGTGTATATAATTCTGCATACATTCACTTGTGCATACTGTATATTGTTTCAAACATATATATTATATCTAATGTTGTATTCCCTATTTTTTTCCCTTTTTTCTATACCGACAATATGAATAAAACATTGTGTCAAGGTCAAAACGTTAATGTCTGTTTCATTATCCTCTATATAATTTGCATCCTCTCCTTGGATCTATATGTGCACCTGCATTAAGTTAATCAATAAAATTAACTTTTCACAACGTAAACCAATGAGTGTGCAGCAAAATTTTCTTTGATTGGATAAATTAGGGGCACAAAGTAACCCCCATCCGCTTGCACCCGCTGCATAATTGTGTGCATGCCATACTACTCCATTGATTGTCTTCTCTTGATTATAGCACCAGATTATCCATGATGTCCGAAACTTGTGCCTATGAAACATCGACTTGCAACAACATTTTGTCACTGGTCACTGCGTCTAGTGATTTCCTCAGGACACCAGCTAACTACATCCATACCAGAGATTACGAAAAGGAAAGAAAGAAGACTAATATCCTACAACTTGGATTGTAATACTCTAGCCGAATAGCACTGCCAGAGTAACATACCCAGAGGTCTCAGGAGTAGAGTTGAGCGCGGTTCACGGTACGTGGTTCTCCAGTTCTAGGCTCGAGTGATTTTGGGGGCTGTTCGAGATCGAACTAGAACTCGAGCTTTTTGCAAAAGCTCGATAGTTCTAGATACGTTCGAGAACGGTTCTAGCAGCAAAAAGCAGGGCTTTTTACAGCTACAGTGTGCAGGAGCCATCGCTGGCAGCCTGCCAGAAGCTGGTAACCAAGATAAACATCGGGTATCCAAGCAAAGCGCTTTGGTTAGTAACCCGATGTTTATCTTAGTTACGTGCAGGAAGCCCACACTTCCCCGCTCAGCTCGCTCTGCCCCCTCCTGCCCGCGGCATGTACACATACATACACACACACACACACATGGCCCCGCTCGGCTTACCTGCGGTGATGAAGTCCCGCCATCCCGACCTCAGCGCTGTCACTGTCCTCCATGGCCGCCGCTTGTCACATCACCTCTCGCTTCCGACCCGAGACTGACTAGCGGTGACGTCACGGACCTCTCGCGATACTTGGTGTGAAGGCGCCGGTCATTGAACTCAGTGACAGGGGCTGTCAGTGTGCTGGAGATCAGCGCAGGTAATGTACCTCGCTGACAGCAGCACTTGTCATCCCCTGCAGTGACCTGGGCTGACCCATTGATGTTAGCTCAGGTCACTGCACTGCTCTCCCAGCCAATGGGGAACATCCTGCTCTTCATTGACTGGGTCAGTGTGGATCGTCATGGCAACCCCTTGGATTACAGCAGACCTGGATTTGTTTTTCATTCTAATAAATTGGTTAAAGAGGGAATGTTTTGGGGAGTGTTTTTTCAAATAAAAATGTGTTTGTCGTCTATTTTTTTTTATTACTGACTGGGTTGGTGATGTCGGGTATCTGATAGACGCCTGACCTCACCAACCCCAGGGCTTGATGCCAGGTGACATTACACATCTGGTATTAACCCCATATATTACCCCGTTTGCCACCGCACCAGGGCGCGGGATGAGCTGGGGCGAAGCACCAGGATTGGCGCATCTAATGGATGCGCCACTTCTGGGGCGGCTGCGGCCTGCTATTTTTAGGCTGGGGAGAGTCCAATAACCATGGACCTCCCTAGTCTGAGAATATCAGGCCCCAGCTGTCTGCTTTACCTTGGCTGTGATCCAATTTTGGGGGACCCCTACGTGTTTTTTTTTTTTAATTATTTATTTAATTTAAAATAACAGCGTGGGGTGCCCTCAGTTTTGGATTACCAGCCAAGGTGAGGTTGCCAGCTGTGGTCTGCAGGCTGCAGCCGTCTGCTTTACCCTAGCTAGCTACAAAACTAGGGGGAACCCTACGTCATTTTTTTTTTTCATTTTTTTGGCTAAATACAAAGCTAAGCACCCCTTAGTGCCACATGAAAGGCACCAAAGGGTGCTCCACTTTTTCTCCACTTTTTCTCCACTTTTTCTCCACTTTTTTCTACATTTTTTTCTCCACTTTTTCTCCACTTTTTCTCCACTTTTTCTCCACTTTTTTCTCCATTTTTTTCTACATTTTTATCCATTTTTTTCTCCACTTTTTCTCCACTTTTTCTCCACTTTTTCTTCACTTTTTCTTCACCTTTTCTCCACTTTTTCTCCATTTTTTTTCTCCACTTTTTCTCCACTTTTTATCCACTTTTTCTTCACCTTTTCTCCACTTTTTCTCCACTTTTTCTCCACTTTTTCTCCATTTTTTTTCTCCACTTTTTCTCCATTTTTTCTCCACTTTTTCTCCACTTTTTCTCCACTTTTTCTCCACTTTTTTTCTCCACTTTTTCTCAATTTTTTCTCCTTTTTCTCCACTTTTTTCTCCACTTTTTTCTCCACTTTTTCCTCACTTTTTTCTCCATTTTTTTCTCCACTTTTTCTCCACTTTTTCTCCACTTTTTCTCCACTTTTTCATCACTTTTTCTTCACTTTTTTCTCCACTTTTTTTCTCCACTTTTTCTCCACTTTTTCTCCACTTTTTCCTCCATTTTTTCCTCCATTTTTTCTCCATTTTTTCTCCACTTTTTCTCCACTTTTTCTCCATTTTTTTCTCCACTTTTTCTCCACTTTTTCTCCACTTTTTCTCCACTTTTTTCTCCACTTTTTTCTCCACTTTTTTCTCCATTTTTTTCTCCATTTTTTTCTACATTTTTTTATCCATTTTTTTCTCCACTTTTTCTCCATTTTTTTTCTCCACTTTTTATCCACTTTTTATCCACTTTTTCTCCATTTTTTTTCTCCACCTTTTCTCCACTTTTTCTTCGTTCTTTTTCTATGGTCGGTCTACCCATTAGCTCTGCCATGCATACTGTAGCTCTACACCTACTGCACATGTTACTTTATGATTGACATCTCTTTCGTACAAGAGCTATCTAAGCCTACTCTGACCCCATATTTGTCATTACTATATTGTCCTTGTACTGTATTATGACATTTGTATCATGTGTTTCATTTCTTGCTGTGTTTGCTGCATCCCAATTGTACCTCTACATTGTTCGAGTTTATGTTATTGTTCTCTCACTCTTATGTGATACTGATTATTGTCATTTTTCATGATTACATGCAGATAAGTCCAATCTGACGAAGGCTCAGGCCGAAACGTCATTTGTAACTTGTTTTGGACAAAAACATATATGCTTATGAAACATTTTTTTTTTCTTAATACGGACCAATAAAGAGTGATTTTGCATTACTATCCGTTGTGACTTACTGACTTAGTCTGGGAGATTTAGAGTGCCGAGGTTACTCACTAATTTTATCTATTATTACCTCTGAGCACCTATATACCAGTGAGCAGAGCTTCCTCTACAGTAGTTCTCCTGATTAGGCATGCCCTTACCTCATGAGCAGGGCATTGCAGCTTTGGTAGCAACCATTACGACATGGACTCTGCTGCTGTGGACCCGAGAAGAGTGAGTGCAGATTCATTGCACCCACACTCCTCACATGAAGGGTCCGCACTCCTAGAAAATGGGGGATACGATCCCTGAGTGTCTCCCCCCCATATTCTAGACGGTCCAGAGTCGTCGTGGGACCCCTTTATTTTTTTTCTTACAATAAATTGGTGAAAGAGGAAATGTTTTGGGGACTTTTTTCAAATAAATTTCTTTTGTCGATTTTTTTTTTTTTTTTTTTTTTTTTTTTTTTGTTAGTACTGAGAGTTTATGATGTTGGGTATCTAATAGACGCCATGACATCACAAACTGCTGGGCTTGATCTCAGGTGACTTTACAGCTAGTATCAACCCGATTTATTACCCCGTTTGCCACTGCACCAGGGCATGGGATGAGCTGGGGTGAAGCGCCAGGATTGGCGCATCTAGTGTATGCGCCACGTCTGGGGTGCCTGCGGCCTGCTATTTTTAGGCTGTGAAGGCCCAATAACTATGGACCTTCCCACCCTGAGAATACCAGACCACAGCTGTCTGCTTTACCTTGGCTGGTGATCCAATTTGGGGGGGACCCTACTTTTATTGTGTAATTATTAATATTTATAAAATAATTATAAAAAAGAGCCTGAGGGGACCTCCACATTGGATCCCCAACCATGGTAAAGCTGCCAGCTGTGGTTTTCAGGCTACAGCCGTCTGCTTTACCCTAGCTGGCTATCAAAAATGGGGGGACCCAACGTCATTTTTTTTAACTATTTTTTAAATAGAAAAAATTAATGGGCTTCCCTGTATTTTGATTGCCAACCAAGGTAACGGCAGGCAGATGGGGGTGGCAACCCATAGCTGTCTGCTTTATCTGCGCTGAGAATCAAAAATACCGCGGAGCGCTACGTCATTTTTTTAAAGATTTATTTTTACAGCACTGTGATGTCCAGCAATCAAAATACAGGGAAGCCCATTTTATTTTTAGTTATTTAAATAAATAATTAAAAAAAATATATATGGGCTCCCGCTGCATTTTTTGTATTGCTAGCTAAGGGTAATCCAAGCAGCTACTGGCTGCTAACCCCCACTGCTTGGTGTTACCTTCACTGGCAATGGAAAATCCAGGGAAGCATTTTTTATTTTTTTTGCCAAAAAACTACAAAAAAAGGACGTGAGCTTCGCCATATTTTTGTATGCTAGCCAGGTATAGCAGGCAGGTGCTGGAAGAGTTGGATACAGCGCTAGAATATGGCGCTTCTATGAAAATGCCATTTTCTGAGGCGGCTGCAGACTGCAATTCGCAGCAGTGGGGCCCAGAAAGCTCAGGCCAACCTGTGCTGAGGATTCCAATCCCCAGCTGCCTAGTTGTACCTGGCTGGACACAAAAATGGGGCGAAGCCTACGTCATTTGTTTTCTAATTATTTCATGAAATTCATGAAATAATAAAAAAAGGGCTTCCCTTTATTTTTGGTTCCCAGCCAGGTACAAATAGGCAACTGGGGGTTGGGGGCAGCCGTACCTGCCTGCTGTACCTGGCTAGCATACAAAAATATGGCGAAGCCCACATAATTTTTTCAGGGGGCAAAAAACTTCTGCATACAGTCCTGGATGGAGTATGCTGAGCCTTGTAGTTCTGCAGCTGCTGTCTATCTGTATGGAGAAGAGCAGACAGCAGCTGCAGAACTACAAGGCTCAGCATACTCCATCCAGGACTGTATGCAGAATTTTTTTGCCCACCAAAAAAATGACGTGGGCTTCGCCATATTTTTGTATGCTAGCCAAGTACAGCAGGCAGCCACGGGCTGCCTCCAACCCCCAGTTGCCTATTTGTACCCGGCTGGGAACCAAAAATATAGGGAAGCCCGTTTTTTTTAATTATTTCACTTTGACTCATGAAATAATTAAAAAACAAATGACGTGGGCTTCGCCCCATTTTTGTGTCCAGCCGGGTACAACTAGGCAGCTGGGGATTGGAATCCGCAGCACAGGTTAGCCCGAGGTTTCTGGGCGCCTCTGCTGCGGATTTCAGTCCGCAGCCGTCCCAGAAAATGGCGCTCTCATAGAAGCGCCATCATCTGGCGCTGTATCCAACTCTTCCAACAGCCCTGGAGCCGGGTGGCTTGTTGGGTAATCATGAGTTAATACTGGCCTTGTTTTACTAGCCAGTATTAAGCCAGAGATTCTTAATGTCAGGCACGTTTGACCCGGCCATTAAGAATCTCCAATAAAGGGTTAAAAAAAAAACACCACACAGAGAAAAAATACTTTAATAGAAATAAATACACACACACATTAGAGACTCCATCTTTATTACCCCCTGTCAGCCCTCCACGATCCTGCTCTTCTGTCTTCTTTCTTTCTAGTGTAGTAGTAGTAGTGACGATTGTAGTGAGGAAGGATGAGGTTCACCAGCTCATCACTTGGGGCTGGGGAACCTCATCCTCACTACAATCCTCACTACAATCGGGAAGCAGCGTGCAGCCTTCACTCCGTGAGTGATCAGTGCTTGCTGTCAGCGGTAACGCTTACAGACGCGTTACCATAGCAACGGTGCTCTCAGAGCCGCGGTTAGCGGTGACGTCACCGCTAACTGCGTTGCTATGGCAACGGTGATCTCCGTTAATGACCGGCTGTGTCAGCCGGTCCCTAACGGAACGGGGAGTCGACCGTGTGCTAGAGCATGTCGCCGGTACACGGCGATACACATATGTGCACCGTGTACCGGAGAGATGCACTCGCAGGTCCTACATGACACGTCATAGTCATGTGACCAGTCTGTAGCCAATGAGATAATAGCCACGTGACTGGTCACATGGCTATTTTGACGTCACGATAGGTCCTGCATCTCTGCTGGCAGTGCAGGTCACCGGGAGGATTAAGCGATCATTGGATGGAATAGCGGCAGGAGACAGAGTGCAGAAGGGATCGCGGGGACCGGTAAGTGTTATGGCAATGTTTATTAACTGTTTGTGTACATTTATAATGCATTTTTATGTGTTTGTGATTGCCTCCCATTATAGCCTATACGTTCGAGTTTGGTTCGTCGAACGTTCGACGAACCAAACTCGAACGGGACCCCCGTTCGGCGAACCGACCTCGAGCCGAACCGGGACCGGTTCGCTCATCTCTACTCAGGAGCCATCTACAACTGATCCTCTTCTCTGAAAGCCAAGAATACCAGTATAAATTCCAGGAAATATTCAACAAATGTTCACTTGACATCACTATCTTAAAAGAATTCCTACACAAACCATCACAGAGTCTAAGGAGAAGATTTCCAGAATTGAAACTCAATTATTTTCTGCCCTCAACACCACAGAGTGGGCTTCTTTGAAGGAGAAAATAGACACAGCTCTCCAAGAACACCGCAATGTCTTCCAAGAAAGAAAACATCTGAAATTTCAGAGGGAGACAGACTATGAAAATAACTGCGGTTATAAATGGAAAGAATCAACCGCAACCAGATCCTGGTGGCTGTACAATCCTCAACGATCACAAGGATCCTACAGCTCTGAGAGCGATTCTTTCACTGGCTCCTCTGGCAGATCCATCAGATTTTTTATCCACAGCCCAAAAGGGAAGAAACCAACTCGGCGATACCAACACAGGACTAAACTAAAGAGAAATCATGTGATCTCAGGTAAGGACATGAACCTGGTAGTTAACATTTCCCAATATACTCTCTCCCCGGCGGAAACCACAGTACTACAAACAAGACTCTCCTTCTGCTCCACTCCCAACTGGGATTCTTTCCAGATGGAGAGGGACTTACTAGAGTTGAGCGCGGTTCGTGGTTCTCCAGTTCGCGGTTCGAGTGATTTTGGGGGCTGTTCTAGATCGAACTAGAACTCGAGCTTTTTGCTAAAGCTCGACAGTTCTAGTTACGTTCGAGAACGGTTCTAGCAGCAAAAAGACAAGCTAATTACTAGCTGGCTTTCCGCTGTAATAGTGTAAGTCACTCTGTGACTCACACTATTATAAAATTTCAGCGTATAGTGTGCGGGAACAGTGCATTCAGATCACTGCTGCTGGGATAAAGGCGATCGCCATTTTTTAATTTTTTTTCCTTGTCTTCCTTCCCTAAGAGCGCGCGTGTAGTGGAGCGGGCCAGCATGTCAGCCAATCCCAGACACACACACAGCTAAGTGGACTTTTAGCCAGAGAAGCAACGGCATGTGTGATAGGATGTCCATGTCACATGTCTCTGCATTATAAAAACGGGTATCTGCCCGTCCGGACGCCATTATCTCTTCTGCGTGTCAGTCACCACTGGCGTAGCTCCTGTCTCCAATACTGCTGTGTACGCTCTACACACAGCGCTATACAGAATAGGGATAGAAGTTTCTATTAGCCCTTGAAAGGGCTAATAACAGCAGGCTCAGAGCTATAGGTGACAGTCAAGTCCGTGGAAACAAATTTTAACAGCTACAGAAGATAACAGCGTCTGTGTAACTAAGCTCAGGGACTTCCTCGCTGCATTTCCCCATTAGGAGGGATAGAAAGTGAGGCTTCCTTTCCTGTGCACTGACCCACAACCCTGCCACTGTACCCTCCTGCCCTTTGCACACTCAAGCTCATTGTTACTAAGCCATTATACTAGCAAACACTGAGTAAACTTAGTGGCATCCTAAAAGTGGCTGTTGGACTTCCATTATTGTCCCACTGGTGCAAAGCTATTTGCAGCACCACTGCATTGCACACTCAAACTCATTGTTACTAAGCCATTATACTAGCAAACACTGAGTAAACTTAGTGGCATCCTAAAAGTGGCTGTTGGACTTCCATTATTGTCCCACTGGTGCAAAGCTATTTGCAGCACCACTGCATTGCACACTCAAACTCATTGTTACTAAGCCATTCTAATAGCAAACTATGCTGCCAGTTTAAGGGCCGTAGTTGCATTGTCAGGGATAGTTATTATTGTTTATTCTGCTGTTAATAAAGATAGACCACCGCTGCAATCTACACCACCTCTCAATTTTTACTACCACATTTTAAGTGCACAATCTTGTCGCAATCAAAATGAGTGGCAAAATGACAGATGCTGGTGTAAAGGGGAATAGGCGTGTTGGAAAAGGAAAAAAAGGGTTTGTCCGTGGGGAAGGTGGCAAAGCTCCATTAACATCTGCTCAAGATAAACCATCTTCCAGCAAAAGTAAGATGTCTACTACTTACCCTGGACAATCCGATGTGCTCCATTTTTTACGGACACGAACAACTGGAACAAAAGTAGATAATGGCCGAAAAAAGAAAATGCTTGAATGGATCTCAAGTTGTCCAACAAGTGCCCTCTCTGCCACCTCAACTACCGCATCCAAAAAACACCAGTCCTTTGAGTTGTCATCCCAATCACACTTGCTTTCTCTCAGCTCTGAAGTCTCCATCCGCCCTGCACAGTATGGTGGAACTGAGATGGCTGAGTCTGCAGAGCTGTTCAGTCACACAAAAGCCTAGGAATCAGAGGTGTGCTCCCAAGCTACAGTGAGTACAGACCAGGAAATGGTCTGCAGTGATGCCCAGAACCTTTGTGACTCTGATTCAGGCCATGAGGACCAAGTTTCTGAGCATAATGTTGACCCTTATTCACATACTGTAACACCTGCGGTTATAGACAATGAGGAACATACTGATGACGATGAGATACAGATACCAGATTGGGATGACAACTTAAATATTCGGTCAGGGCAAGAAGAGGCTCAGTCTGAGGGTGAGGGGAGTGCAAACACAACAATTGATGAAGAAGTTCTAGATCCCACCTACTGTCAACCCACAGTCAGGTACTCGAGGAGGTCAACAGAGGCGGTGGAGGAGGATGCAACTGATGACGAAGTTACCTTGCGCCTTCCTGGACAGAGTCGGAGTACTGGTAGCACGTCTGCAACTGCATCCTCAGCCACCACTGTGCCTCTGAGCACTAGTCGGGGTGGATCAGTAGGTCGCATGCCCTCTAAGCCTTGCCTAGCCTGGTCCTTTTTTGACATAGCAAAAGATCGCCCCAAATTATGTGATCTGTAAAATTTGTCGTGATTCTGTAAGTAGAGGGCAAAACCTCAGCAGTTTGACAACTTCTTCCATGAATCTTCACATGAATAAATATCATATGTCCCAGTGGGAAGCTCACCGTGCTGCAATGTGGCCTAGCGGAGCAAACCATCCACCGCCTGCCCCTCCCAGAGCATTCGCGCGCTTTTCATCTTCTAGGACTGTGGGGACAGCTGTCACACCTGGTTTTCCACGCACAACTTTCACCACTGTAACCGCAACAGGCAGTTTGCTTGGTAGGTCATCAGTTGGTTTGGAAGGGGAAACAAGTGCGTGTATACAGCTCTCTCAGACATCGATAGCACCAACGTTGGATAAAGGCAACATCATGTCTACGCCTGCACTTTCTTCACAAACCTGCATTTTTCCAGGGACACCCTACTCAACACCGTCTACACACAGCAGCCAGATCTCCGTCTCTCAGATGTGGACAAATAAAAGACCATTTCCTGCGACCCATGACAAAGCTAAGAGGTTGACTCTATCCCTCTGTTAGCTCTTGGCTACCGAAATGCTGCCTTTCTGCCTGGTGGACACACAGGATTTTAGAGACCTTATGTCTGTCACTGTGCCCCAGTACCAGATGCCCAGTCGCCACTATTTCTCTAAGAAAGGTGTGCCTGCGCTACCCCAGCATATCGCACACAACATCACCGCTTCCTTGAGAAACTCTGTGTGTGAACGGGTGCATTTCACCACTGATACTTGGACCAGTAAGCATGGACAGGGACGTTACATGTCGCTGACAGGGCACTGGGTAACTATGGTGATAGATGGTGAAGGGTCTGCTGCACAAGTCTTGCCGTCCCCACGACTTGCGCGTCAATCCTCTGTCTGTCCAAGTTCCACCACTGCTTCTGCCTCCTCCACCTCGTCTGGGTCCTCCACCTCCGTCCCAAGCCTGCCTGGTAGGGCCACTAGTGTTCTAACTGCGCAGAAGGAATCACGCACCCCTCATTACTATGCTGGCAGCAGAGCGCAATGGCATCAGGCAGTCTTTAGCTTGAAATGTCTTGGAAAAAAGAGTCACACAGCGGCTGAGTTGTGGGCAGCTCTGGAGACTGAGCTTGGTAAATGGTTGTCTCCAGTCAACCTGCAGCCTGGTAAGGCCGTGTGCGACAATGCTGCAAACCTGGATGCGGCCCTTCGTATGGCATCCTTGTATGGCTCATGTGTTGAACCTTGTTGTCCAGCAATTTTTAACACACTATCCCGGCCTAGATGGCCTTCTGAACAGGGCACAAAAACTGTCTACTCTCTTCCGCCGTTCAACCACTGCTGCTGAGTGACTTGCATCGCTTTAGAAGTCTTTCGGCCTGCTGGTTCATCGCCTGAAATGCGATGTGCCGACACGCTGGAATTCGACTCTCCACATGTTACAGCGACTGTGGCAGCACCGTCGAGCCCTGGTGCAATACGTCATGACGTATAGCCTGGGCCAACAAGATGCAGAGGTGGGGCAGATCACCCTGATAGCGTGGTCTCAGATCAAGGACCTATGCACCCTTCTGCAGAGTTTCGACATGGTGATGAATATGTTTAGCGCTGACAATGCCATTATCAGCATGACAATTCCAGTCATTTACATGCTAGAGCACACGCTAAACACTATTCGGTGTCAGGGGGTGGGACAACAGAAAGGGGAGGAACTACAGGAGGATTCATATGCACAAGAGACAACAACATAACCAAGGTCCAGACGTTCATCATCACCAATGTGGCAGGCATGGGACCATGGGGGACAGGGATCAACAAGGGCACATGGTAGCAGGCGAAATGTTGAGGAAGGTGCAGGAGAACATGAAGAAATGGAGGACGAACTGTCCATGGACATGGAAGACTCAGCGGATGAGGGAGACCTTGGTCAAATTTCAATTGAAAGAGGTTGGGGGGAGATGTCAGAGGAAGAAAGAATGGTTAGCACCTCTATGCCACAAACATAGCGTGGACTTGGTCCGCATGGCTGCGCAAGACACATGAGTGCCTTCTTGCTGCACTAACTCCAACATGACCCTCGTATTGTCAAAATTAGAAGTGATGATGACTACTGGCTTGCCACACTATTAGATCCCCGGTACAAGTCCAAATTTAGTGACATAATTCCAGCCATAGAAAGGGACGCACGTATGCAGGAGTATCAGCAAAATCTGTTACTCGATCTTAGCTCGGCTTTTCCACCAAAGAACCCTGGTGCAGGAAGTGAATCTCCCAGTTGTAATTTGACAAACATGGGATGGTCTCATCATCTTCAACAGTCTACCCGTACCAGCAGCATCGTATCTGGTGCTGGTAACAGCAATTTTATTGAATCTTTTCATAATTTTTTTAGACCATCCTTTGCAAGGCCACCAGAGACAACAAGTCTGACACATAGTCAACGGCTGGAAAGAGGATGATACAGGAGTATCTCCAAATGAACATCGATGCCATGACTTTGCAACTGGAGCCTTGCTCATTTTGGGCTTCAAATCTTGAAACATGGCCTGAGCTCTCCACTTACGCCTTGGAGATCTTGTCGTGTCCAGCTGCCAGCGTTGTCTCTGAACGTGTCTTCAGTGCTGCTGGGTGTGTGCTGACAGATAAGCGCACGCGTCTGTCCAGTGACAATGTGGACAGACTAACGTTCATCAAAATGAACAAGTCATGGATCCACAAGGAATTTACTAGCCCTGTGTCATCCTGGGGAGAGTAAATGTTTGTGGATTTGGAATGTGCTTGATGCAAATCTAGCTGTGAAGTGTACAACTGGGGCACAAGTGCTGCCACTGAATGGGTGGGTGTGTGTGGGGCCCAATTTTTGGTAAAAAGGGAGACTCCGCTTGGAGTAACCCTTGCTTGCTGTATTTTTTAAAAGGAGCCAAGATGAACAAGTCATGGTTCAGCAAAGACTTTGCTACCTACCCCGGGTTCATCCTGGGAACGGTTAAGTATGGCATATTTTTTAATGTGCTTGATGCAAATCTAGCTGTGAAGTGTACAACTGGGGCACAAGTGCTGCCACTGAAGGGGTGGGTGTGTGGCCCAATTTTTGGAAAAAAGGGAGACTCCGCTTGGAGTAACCCTTGCTTGCTGTGATTTTTAAAAGGAGCCAAAATGAACAAGTCATGGTTCAGCAAAGACTTTGCTACCTACCCCGGGGTCATCCTGGGAACGGTTAAGTATGGCGTATTTTTGAATGTGCTTGATGCAAATCTACCTGTGAAGTGTACAACTGGGGCACAAGTGCTGCCACTGAAGGGGTGGGTGTCTGTGTGGCCCAATTTTTGGAAAAAAGGGAGACTCTGCTTGGAGTAACCTTGCGGTGTTTTTCATGATTTTAGAAGGGCATGCCATGCCTATATCTGTGTCTCCTCCTCTTTTTCCTTGTCCAGCTCTTTTGTTTTCGCATGAGTATATGTGTTTGTGTTGTGTTGAGTTGTTTGTCACCTTTTGGACACCTTTGAGGGTGTTTTATAGGTGTTTTCATGTGTTTATGATTGCCTCCCATTGTTTCCTATGCGGTTCGAGTGGTTCGCCGAACTGGTTCTCCGAACCGAACTCGAAAGAGACCTCAGTTCGGCGAACCGAACTCGAGCCGAACCGCGACCTGTTCGCTCATCTCTAGGACTTACACAGATTTATTTGGAATATCAGACTAAAGATGCACTTTGGTTTACTCAATGAGACGTGGAGCAACAGAGTGCCTCCTACCAAGGGCCCTGAGGTTGTGGACCTCTCCATTTCCACTCTAGGCTTACATAACCAAAGTACATTCAACCCGCCGCATATCCATCATGCCACAGAGACACTTATTAATTTATTTTTCAGGGAGGTCAAACCAGGATATAGAGGGACAAACACAGGGCCTTTTTCCTTCACATTAGAATCTCACCACAATTGAGAAACAAGTTATTTACTCGCTCCAGAGCAACAAACAGATTGTAATAAAACCAGTTGATAAAGGAGGGGCCATAGTTTTCATGGATGGTACACAGTATTTATCAGAAATACATTGTCAATTATCTGATGCCAATACTTATAAGATCATACCTGGGGACCCCATATTCTCCATTAGACGCAAGATCCAGACCCTAATATCTGCAGCAACGGATAAACATGTTATTGATAAAAAACGGCCACATATTTGACCAATTTACATCCGGTCACTGCAGTGTTATCTTGCCAAAGATACACAAATCTCTAATTAATCCACTAGGACAACCCATTGTGGCTTCTACAGATTTCATTCTATCACTGCTTGCCATCTATTTAGAAATAATCCTGACACCCCTGAACAAGATCTCCTTGACACGGTACATTTCTAACAAATCCTCCACAACCAGTCAATCACACCACCCAATAGCATTCTTGCAACACTTGATGTAAACAGCCTGTATACATCTATCACCCAGGAAAAAGGCATTGAAGCTGTTCCACTTCTTCCGTGAATAACTCCTCAATTCAATTCTGACTAGCTATGTTATCAGTAGTACTACGAGAAAACTACTTCTTGTTTGGTGACACCTTTTACTTACAGACCTGCAGAACTGCCATGGGCTCTAACATAGCTCCAGCTTATGCAAATGCCTATATGAGCCATTTTGAAGATCAATTTGTGTATACCAAAGTACTATTCCAACAATTTTCCATGAGCTGGCTGACATACAAAGACGATATCTTTTGTACCTGGCATGGAACTCTAAATTCTCTTAACACCTTTGTTACACATCTCAACAGTGTTAGGCCTGAGTTGAAATTCACCCTTTGTCATGATCTCAACAAAATCCCCTTTCTGACATGGTAGTAAACATGGACACTCATGGGAGATTAACCACTGATCTCTACTCAAAACCTACAGAATGTAACAATCTCCTTCATTATTCCAGCTGCCATCCGAAAACAACCAAAGACAGCCTGCCCCAGTCTCAATTCCAAATAGCATTCCATATAGTCTCAAATAAAGCCATTCTTCCCTCTAGACTCCATGACATAGCCAACAAATTTAGGGACAGACATTACCCCT
Organism: Anomaloglossus baeobatrachus; assembly: GCF_048569485.1. Classification (NCBI taxonomy): domain Eukaryota; kingdom Metazoa; phylum Chordata; class Amphibia; order Anura; family Aromobatidae; genus Anomaloglossus; species Anomaloglossus baeobatrachus. The sequence goes on from NC_134353.1 coordinate 792,163,121, forward strand.
CTAGCCTACTTAAACGTGAGGAGGAAAGAATACTCTCATCCCTTTCAACAACTACACACATCCAGCGTGAATGGGTAGTTTTTGTACATACTTACCATGCCTTTATTCAAAGGGTCCAGAAAATTATTTGAAAATATTGGCCATGCCTATACAAAGCTTATCACCACTAGAGATGAGCAAACCTGTTTGGTAAAGGTTCACCAATTTCAAATTTGGTACGAGCCTTAGCATCTTCGTTCGTGCTCAGTAACTCCAAGCACTTTCCTTTAAAAGTTGGTGAGCTTCTGTTTTGTTCGGTTTCTGCCCCTGAACTCTGGTCGCCTCTCTGAAAATGCTTTTTTAATAGCATTTTCAGCTTTTGTATAGTATTGTGGGGCTGCCTGATGTGGAGATGTGCAAAATCAATGGCGGAGGTAGGGACTGTAGACCGCGAGAAGCCTTTTTGTGCACGACACCATTTTTTCTTGTTTATTTCTGGATGTTGCTGCAGCCAACCAGGGTGCAGCAAACGTCAACAAGGTTCAGACACAATGGCTTATGTGATTGGCTGCCTAAGTCACATGTCTGCCTGCATATAAATTGTGAAGAGCAAATGTTGGGCACTCAAATAGTTGAAAAAACTGGTATTTTATTGAGTAAGCTTGACCACATACAGCACAGACCTTTTGTTCTAACACAGACCTTCATCAGTGTGCTGTGTAGATGGTCTGCTCAGCTTGTGAGTGAAAGTATCGCTGGTGTTGCTCACAGTGTCCATTGCTAGTGCTTTTGCTACACAGAGATGGACACCTTGAGCTACACCAGCACTACTTTCACTCACAAGCTGAGCAGATCATCTACACTGGACACTGATGAAGGTCACATCCTGTGTGTTGCATGGATCATACCTCCCTGCTGTGCAAAGACACTATGGTGAAATGGAGGAGGGGCAATTGATGTCAGTGTCCTGCTGTCTGCCTGAAATGTTTTTAAACATTTGTGTTAAGTTTTAAAATTTAAATGTCAATCAAAATCCTGTATGTAAGTCAACGCAATTAGGCGGTGCTTAAATTAAGATGCTTTAGAGAATGCAGTGATACAGCTGCAGAGTTGAGGAACACTATTCAGGCCAAGATTGATAAATGGCTGTCTCCACTGAGCCTGGAGCCAGGGAAGGCCATGTGCATTTACAGTGCAAACCTAGTGGTGGCACTACGCCTGGGTCAAATCACACATGCACTCCATGGATCAACCTGGTTGTACAGAAATTTCTAGTTAACTATTATGTCCTGGATGCGCTGCTGCTTAAGGCACGGTTGCTGTGTTCTCACTTTTAAAAATTCAAATGCCAGGCCACAGCCTGTGTGTTTCATGGATCATCTTTCCCTGCTGTGCAAAGACACCATGGGGAGGGGGGCAATTGTTGCTACTGTACTGCTGTCTGCCTGAAAGGTTTCTAAATGTTGAGACTACAACATGGGTCTTCAAGTTTTGTCTTGTGGGTAGTGCCAGTCTTCTGGGAGCAAGAAGCCTACACCAGTCAATCAATCATGGCTTTATTTGTAAAATTGAAATGCTGGGCCACAGCCTGTGTGTTGCATGGACCATACCTCCCTGGTCTTTTAAAGCCCTATAGGGAGGGGCCAATTGATGCTACTGTACTGCTGTCTGCCTAAAAGGTTTTTAAATATCACGACTCCAAGATAGGTCTCAAAGTTGTCTCTTGTCTGTGCTGTCAGGGGTATGGGAGCACCAGCCCCACACCTGTCTCTCATCCACCTTTATATTTCTTATGTCAATAGTCTAGGAAGCTAATGGCTATGTAAAAACTGTGGTACTGCACAGTAAAACGTATTTCTGCTGTTTTGGAAGGATTTAGACACCCCCTAAAGGTGTTTTCTCTGCCTTACGTTTGGTTTACCATTGAATCCAATGGGGTTCAGAAAGGTTTGATAAAGGTTCGGATTCAGTTCGTCAAACAGTTCGGCAAACACACCATATACTCTGGTGTGTTTGGCGAACCAATCCTTGAGAGGTTTGCTCATCTCTACTCACCATCATATTTATAACCAGTACTTTTTATGCAGGCAAGTAAAAAAAAATCAAATAACAATTGGGGCTGAGCGGATGTGGACTGATAGTCTAGAACCATGGGGTTTCAAAGATGCTCAGGGGTACAATCCGGATTTGGTACTGGGGAAATTAAAGGAAAAATAAAGAAAACATCAATTAAGCAAGCGTTTCATACTTAAGGAGACGCTGTGTCAGAGGTGGCAAACTACTTCCGGGTCATGCATTCACTTCCTGTACTGCGCATTAGGCTCATCGCATATACACAGCTTTCCTTGCTTTCCTCACCCACCGGGTGTCCTGTCGTTTGTGATTGGTTGCAGTCAGATGCGCCCCCAGCCTGTGACAGTGTCTGGCTGCAGTCATTGCTCATCGCGGCTCAGTCATTGTCTGCACTCACAGTCAGCGGTCTTGTTCCATGGCCACTTGCTTTGAGATTTAGCAGAGCTGAAAACGGCGTTGGACCTCATGTGGATTATGCCAGACCTGGCGGGGTATTTAGGGTTAATAAAGTGGTGAAAGAGCATGTGTTTTTGTATTTTATTATAAATAAAGGATTTTTTTTCTATTTGTACTTATTTACTTTCATTTACAGGTTAGTGAGGTATTTCATAGATGCCTGTGCCACAACCTAGGGTTCAGTAGCAGCTGTGCTCTGTTATTAACGCCTGCTGTTACCCTGATTGCCCCCGCACTAGGGTAACGGGAAAAGCCAGTAAAGCACCGGGATTGTCACATCTAATGGATGCGGCAAAACCAGGTAGCTGCGGGCTGAGAATACCAGCCCCCAGCTGGCTTTATCTTGGCTGGGTATTAAAATTGGGAGGACCTCTCATTGTTTTGGTTTTTTTTTAATTATTTATTTAAATAATAAAAAAAAAAGCAGCTTGCGGTTTCTCTTAGGCCAGAGTCACACTTGCGAGGGACTCGCGCGAGTCTCATGTCGCATCACCCGGCACAGCCGCAGACTCTCCTGATTTGAGTCAGGCCATGCCGGGTGATGTCATGCCAGACTCGCATGAGTCTCACATCACATCACCCGCCACAGCCACATCCCTATTTGTGATAACTGTGTCATTGTTATATTTGTTTGTTTGTATTTGTTTGGGGCATTGTCTGTCTGTTTTGCTGTTAAAAAAGGGGTTTTGTGATTTCAGTGTCAGGTGATCTAAATGTGTGTAGCAGGAACACCTGGTTGGAGAACTACAAATTCCAGTGACTCAAAGCAAGAGCTACATTTTAAGTGCAGGGGCTGCAGATAAGTGCATAGTTATACACAATATCATAGTTTGACAAAAGAGCATAGTTTGGTGTTTTGCATTGATTTTCGGCTTTTATCTGTACTATTTATCCCCATTTAGGGGTGTTTTTCTCTGAAAAGCTCTGGTATTTCAGAGAAAACATAGTTTAAGGTGTCAGCCGAGGACTACAACGAAAGGTAACATTAGTCCAGCCCAAGCCCTTACCGGCTTCTCCCCGCACTGATCCAGGTGATTGACAGACTTCTTTCTATGTACATACATTGATCAGACCTGTCAATCAATTATAGTTGTGTGGGGAGAAGTTAACTGGGAGTGTCACTGGACCAGACAGGTCTCTCCCTATAGTCCCTTTCGAGATATTCAATTTATGTAATCTCTGAAATGCTGGATGCTTAGCTAGGCTCTTATTCATGCTGTAAGTAGTTTGGGCATCATGAAATAAATGACAGTTTTCCTTTAAAGCAGTTTTCACATGTAAGAAAAGTGGTATCTTAGTATTGGGAAAGTCTTCACTGAACACAGATTTTACCTCAGAATTGAGAATTTGGATAATGACTGATCAATTCTGGCAGAAAAAAAAACAGCTTTCCTGATAAGATTTATTACAAAGTTGCTTATTTTCATGTGTTCTATTGAATTATGCAATAAAAATGAAAATGACGGTTAAGCTGGTATCTCATTGGTCGTGTCTGCAGTGTGCCGGCAGTGATCCCTGCACAAGTCTGCTGATTTGAACACCTGCGCCTGCTTGCTACTTAGATCGCACTGTCAAAATTTGCGATGGGTCATGTACTGCCCCCTGTCCCTATCATGACGTACCTCCTGTAAGAGCTGTTAGAGCGATGGTTCTTAAAGGAACAATGCATTTTTGCTGACCAGAGCTGTGCAGCTCTGATCAACATAAATGCACAAGCGATCAGACTGTTGATTCATATCATAACTAGTAAAATAATAAAAAATGCAAAAAAAAAGTTATTAAACATATGACAAGATAAAAGATTGAACTAGATGGGCCTAGGTCTTTTTTCAACCTATGTAACTATGTAAAAAAAATTACAAGTTCATATCGCCCCACTGAAAATAAAACAGTTCAAAAAATGTTTAAAACATACACATTTGGTATCGCCACCTTCATAAATGCCCGATCTACCAAAATATAAAATCAATTATTCTGATTGGTATATGGCGTGGTGAGAAAAAAATTTCCAAACGTCAAAAAGTTTTTTTTGGTCACCATAAAAATGTAAAAATGCAATAACAGATGATCAAAATGTAGCATCTGCACAAAAATAGTACCGTTCAAAACATCAGCTCAAAATGCAAAAAATAAGCTGTCACTGAGCCATAGATTCCAAAAAATGAGAACGCTATAGTTCTCAGAAAATGGTGCCAAAAGCACCAATTTTTTTTAACCCCTTAGATAAAAATAATAGTATACATGTTTAGTATCTTTGAACTCGTACCAACTTGAGGCATCATACCAACACATCAGTTTTACCATAGTGCACACTGTGCATAAAATACCCCAAAACAATTGTGCAATTGCACTTTTTTTTTGCAATTTCCCCGCACATGGATTTTTTTCCCCATTTTCCAGTACATTATATGGTAAAACTCATGGTTTCATTCAAAAGTACAACTAGTCTCACAAAAATTAAGCCCCATATGGCAATATTGACTGAAAATAAAAAAGTTACAGCTCTCGGAAGAAGGGGAGCAAAAAAACGAAAAATGGAAAATCGCCCAAGAGTGAAGGGGTTAAGCAAATGATACACCATGTAAGTTATATGAACTGGTTATTGAAGTACTCCCCTTTCCAATTTTCCATAATATCAAGGTTAGTTTGCAAGTTGTGTGTTTGTGCTGTTTTATTTGATATTATTGTTGCATAGGTAAAATTGTTTTGGGGGTTCATACTTACATTCCATTGTGGTGTTTTAGGGGACTCCTTTGATTCCTTTTAAAAAATAAAGGTTGTTATTTAGTAATTATAGTTACCCTAATCTAATAATAATTGTTATAAATGTTGCTGTGTCTCACTGCTGTTAACCATATTTACCATTCCATGTATTCCCTATGTGTTTGGCATTCAAGGTGGCTGCAGTCAGCCTGTGAGAGCATAGTTCCTCACTTTTACTGTGAGCTATATACTTGCAAATAAATCTACTTATCTACACTGCATTTTGGCAACTCTGTCAGTCTCTTGATTCTTGTTTACTCAATAGGCCACCCTCATGAACTATCAACCTTCTGCCGAGAATTAAAATAAAGCATTCTCTTCAAAGATAATTGGATATAAACATTCCAGCTATGTCAAGTGTATTATCCAACCTGAAACACATACCTTTTACGTATTATGCCAAACACTGAATTCAAGTTCTGTTTATTATTACTCATTTTCGGTATTTGTGGTTCCTAATCATCAACCTCTTGAAAGTTTGTCTTTTAGAAACATCAGCCTTACAGTCATACCAACCAATTGACCTCAGGTCAATGGCTATTGTTACAGTTCTGTGTTTTCTCATACCAAGGCCCATGGGATTTCAGAACTGCATTAGCTGTATAGCAGTAATATACAACCCTGATTGGACAATTCGCGTTGGTGACATAGGGGTCACCAAGCGTGTTTATTTAGCTGTAAATCACATCATGTTGAATAGTTAATATTTAGTGAAATACAGCAGGGCATATTACAAAGTCTCAGTGATCTGTATAAAAAAATAACTATATTCTAGAATATTAAATTCACTTGTATATTTGCAAAATAGATGTTTTGGTTTTCATATTTCCAATAGCTAGAAAAACAGATGTTTACCATATCTCCAATTATTTTCAAGTTAAGCACAAGTTATACTTTTCTGTAAGAAGCCATTTCATGCTGGGTACAATGTTTGAGCAGTAGTAGATTTTAAACAAAAAAAAAAGAAATAAGTAGTAACTTTTGGGTGAACAGCTAAGAAACCCATCTGTCACAGGTGGGCAAGGCTAGCTGGGAGATCTGAACTGGCCCTGAGGCTGGATCCCTGCGCTGACCCTCAACCCAGAGGTAGGCTTGATGGTAGCCAGTTCTGGGCCTCCAGCATGTCCCTGTCTCCTATTTATGCCCTGACCTAACCCCCCCACCCGTGGGGTAGGCAGTTGACACCATGATAATCCCCATCTCAAAATGACACAGACAGGGGAAACTATGCTAAAGTATTTTCACATAACCACTGCAGTGTGGATGATAGTGGCCAGGGCCTGAGAGTCACTGCTGTGATTGCAACAGTTTAACCTATTAGATGCCGCTGTCAAATATTTCTCTACCATTTGATGAAGTCAGGAACAATGAGTAGTCACTTTGAATGCCCATTGGTAATTGTCTCCATGCACTACGTGAATGCAGAATGCTGATGGGTAATGATGGCCACAGGGTCTGCATAGGATATCAGAAATAAACAATAGACTGCAATATTAGAGTATTACAGTATATTGTAAAAGCAATCAAGTAATTGCAGGATGAACTTTTCAAAACTCCTAATAATAAATGTAAAAACATTGCAAAATATTTAAAAGCAACATAAAACAAAAATATAAAACTTATTACATTATGAGCAATTGGCTAATCTAGTAAAATATGCAAATATGTATTCCATACAGTAATTGCAAAGACAGAAAAAAGATTAGTAGTAGTAGTAGTAGTAGTAGTGCTGTGTTTTTCCAAAAATAAGACCTCCCTTAAAAATAAGTCCTATCAGGGATTTTCAGCATTTTTGGAGCAAGCCTTAATTATAAGCCCTCCCCCGAATATAAGCCCTAGTTGCAGGTCAATAATGAAGTGTCCATGCAGATAAAAAGTTAAAGATACTGCAGGACACTTCATTGTAGACAGCAGACACCACACAATCACACTCACCAGATGCCATGTGGGAGAACCTTCAGTGTATCACACACCCACACACATCAGATCTCACACCTGCACATATCAGATCACACACATCAGATCGCGCACACTCACCCACCACATCCAGCAATACCAATTTCTTCTGGCTGGCAGAATCCTGAGATGCAGTGTGGTGGAGCACAAGGACCTGCAGTTGTTGATGGAATGCTTACAGGATCTGCGATGCGTAACTTCCTCCCATCTTTCTTTGTGGCCGGATTCATTCTGTACCGCCGTATGTGGTAAGTGACTAATGAGTGTGTGTGTGCGATCTGATCGGTGATTGTGTGTGTGATCTGATGTGTGTGTGTGTGCACCATCTGATGTATGTGAGTGTGTCTACGAGAAGCAGGGGAGGACGACGTGCAGCATCCCTGCTGGGGATGGCCTGCCGGAGATCACAGGGGACCTGGGAGCCACTCAGATGTCCGGGCCCTGGTAAGTATGAGTCTCCTGGGAAGGGGAGGGGTCTGCTTTTTAGGGGAGTTAACTTAACCCCAACCATGTTTCTCCAAGAATAAGACCTACTCCAGAAATAAACCCTAGCGCTTTTTTGGGGCAAAAAAAAAGTATGACAGTGTCTTGTTTTTAGAAAAACACAGTAGTAGTTTTATTATTATAAACAAAGAAATTGGTATCACCATAACAAAGCTGACTCATAGAACAAAGCAACCTGGTTATATAGCTACAGTGGTATGTAATAGTTTGGGCACTCATAGTCACAATTACTGTTATTGTTAACAATTAAGCAAGTTGAAGATGAAATAATCTCTAAAAGGCATAAAGTTAAAGATGACACATTCTTTTTATTTTAGGCAAAATAAATATTTTTTTTTATCTTTTACATTTTAAAATTATCAAAAATCCCTTTAGCAAGTATCACAGCTTGTAAATTCTTTTTGTAGCCAGAAAGGAATCTTTCAATTCATGTTTGAGGAATTTTCATCCATTCTTCCTTGGAAAAGTCTTCCCTAAAGGGGGCTTTACACGCTGCGACATCGCTAATGCGGAGTCGTTGGGGTCATGGAATTTGTGACGCACATCCGGCCGCATTAGTGATGTTGCTGCGTGTGACACCGATGAGCGATTTTGCATCGTTGCAAAAACGTACAAAATCGCTCATCGGTCCATTCTCGATTATCGTTACTGCAGCAGTAACGATGTAGTTCGTCGCTCCTGCGGCAGCACATATCGCTATGTGTGACGCCGTAGGAACGAGGAACCTCTCCTTACCTGCCTCCCGGCCGCTATGAGGAAGGAAGGAGGTGGGCGGGATGTTCCGGCCACTCATCTCCGCCCCTCCGCTTCTATTGGGTGGCCGCTCAGTGACGTCGCTGTGACGCCACACGGACCGCCCCCTTAGAAAGGAGGCGGTTCGCCAGTCACAGCGACGTCGCCGGGCAGGTAAGTATGTGTGACGGGTCTACGCGATGTTGTGCGGCACGGGCAGCGATTTGCCCGTGTCGCACAACAGATGGGGGTGGGTACCCATGCTAGCGATATCGGGACCGATATCACAGCGTGTAAAGTAGCCTTTACTGTTTCCTAGGTCCTCTTGTACTGTTCTTTTGAGGTCTAGCCACCAATTTTCTATGATGTTCAGATCAGGGGACTGTCAGAACCATTGTAAAACCTTCAGCTAGCGCTTTATGAGGTACTCAGTTGTGGATTTTGACGTGTGCTTAGGATCATTATCCATTTGTAGAAGCCATCCTTTTTTCAACTTCAGCTTTTTTAAACATGGTCTTATGTTTGCATCAAGAAATTGTTGAAATGTAATTAAATCTAATCTTCCCTTTACTTGTAAAATGTTCCCCGTGCCATTGGCTGCAATACAACCCCAAAGCATGATTGATCCACCTCCATCCTTAATGGTTGTTGAGATGTACAACAACTCCAAAGTCTGCAAAATCTTCATGAAGGTCTTTTGCAGTCACACAAGGGTTCTGATTTGACTCTTTAGCAATCCTTCCAGCAGCTCCCACAGAAATTTTGCTTGATCTTCTAGATCTTATCGTGACCTCCACTGTTCCTGTAAATTGACATTATTTAATTACAATTAGAACTGAGGAAAGGGCAACTTGAAAACGCTTTGCTATCTTTTATAGCCTTCTAAAGCTTTGTGGGCTTCCACCATTTTCAGAGTGCTAGGCAGCTGCTTAGAAGAACCCATGGCTGATTTTTTGGCACAAGGTTAGAGAAGGCTGGGTTTTTATAAAGCTGTGAAATTTGCATCACCTGGCCTTTCCTAATAATGATAGTAAAAAAGCCATAATTCTAACAGACTAATTAAGGTCTGAAACCTTGGTCAACGTAATCTGAGCACACAAGTCTCCAATGGTGTGAAGACTTGTGTATCCACACACTTTACTTTATTAAAACGTAAAAGATGAAAATATTTTTTGTTTTTGCCTAAAATACCAGGGAAATAGATCATCTTTAGCTTTATGCCTTTTAGAGATCATTTAATCTTCAACTTGCTCACCTGTTCACAATAACAGTAATTTTGACTGGGATGCCCAAAAGTTTACATGCCACTGTATGTCTTATGTTGGTAAATTAAAATGTTATGGCTTTTGAAAGGCAGAAAAAAAATGAAAGCAAAGAATTCAATATTACTGTGCCTCCAAGTGGTTAAGGTTGTGACCTCAAAGAGATACAGGAACAATATAATCATTATACTTGCCAGTCCCATTTAAAGTTATGGGGGGTAAACTATTGATCATAACCACTATAGCAAAAACAGAAATCGAAGCAGCAGCTGTGAGCTGTGGAGGGAGAGTTTTGTCTTTTGTTTTCTTATCATAAAAAGTATTTGGGGGTCAACTTTTCGAACAGTGGCAAACCTCTTTAATCCTAACATTGCCTGATGGCACTAGTCTTATGTGGGCTTTGCACACTACGACATCGCAGGTGCGATGTCGGTGGGGTCAAATCGAAAGTGACGCACTTCCGGCATCGCAGTCGATATCGTAGCGCAAAAGCGTCGTTATCGTATCATCGGTGTGGGGACATTTTCATAATGCCGCCGGTGCAGCGACAGGTACGATGTTGTTCCTAGTTCCTGCGGGCGCACACATCACTGTGTATGAAGCCACAGGAGTGAGGAACATCTCCTACCTACGTCCCGGCTGCAATGCGGAAGGACGGAGGTGGGCAGGATATTTACATCCTGCTCATCTCCGCCCCTCCGCTGCTATTGGCCGCTTGCCGTGTGACATCGCTGTGACGCCGCACGACCCGCCCCCTTAAGAAGGAGGCAGGTCACCGGCCAGAGCGACGTCGCGGGGCAGGTGAGTGCATGTGAAGCTGACTTAGCGATAATGTTCGCTACGCCAGCAATCACAAGATATCACTGCTGCAACGGGGGCGGGGACTATCGCGCTCGACATCACAGCATCGGCTTGCAATGTCACAGCGTGCAAAGTACCCCTTAAGCTGGTTGCCATGTTTAGTAGTAAGGGGTTTCACCAGGGGTGAACATATCATTGGTGCAACCTGTGGGGCCACATAGGTGCCCAATAGATATGGAGGCCTATTTCTACCTGCAAAGCAGGTGAAACTGTGCATTGTTCATGAGCTTTTGGACTGCAAAGACTGCAAATTATTCTTGCATAAGGGCCATGATCTGTCTGTGTCCGCACGTGGATTGCACTAGGTCTAGATTTTAACAAAGCATGAATATAAGAGCAATATTAATAGAAAGTAATATATTAAAAATAATACGTTATCAATCATTAGTTTACACTTTTACCCACAAAATACATTTTCACTAGGACATGTAGGTCCTGATTTATCAAGAGCGGGATTGTTCATACAAATCTTGATAAGGGCATGATGAATCAATAAGAGGACCTAGCCTTTTAATTAATCAATTGGGTCTAAAAAGGACTATGTGCCTCACCACAAATCTTTACTCTAGTCAAAGTAGTACATCATAAATTAGGTGAGCTGTGGTGTCACTCCCGTTTCACCCCCGACCTGCCCCAGCTCCACCCACTTTGGCAGAGATGGGCAAAACTAGCAAAAAAATGTTAAAAGTCAGAAAAAAAATTGCAACTTATTAATTTTGTGTTTCCCACATTTCTGGGCAGTAGTGACTGAAAAAAAATGAAGCTTTGACTAATAGTTTTTCAAGCAAAGACAAGTACGGTAGTTTCCTGTGGTAAAATGGAAAAAGTACTTTGTGGTGAAAATTAAATAGATAGATAGACAGATTATAAGTTGAACTTGATGGACTCACATTTTCTTTTAACCTAAAGCCTAAGATATTTACTGAAGCCAGCAAATTTTTCCCCATAACCAGCTCTTTCTGATACTGATATAACATGAAATAGAAGGTCTTGCATTTTCCTGACATAAACCTTCGAATCTGGTTAAAGTTGTGTGCTCCTTAGTAAGGTGAAAAGGATAAAAGGTTTCGAGTGACATTCATGGGTATTTTTGTTTCTGAAGGAATGAGCTAATCGCACCTGTGGATAACAATACCTGCCCGCTGTCACATCGCTCTCAATTAAACACCTAACTTCAAGGACTGGAAATTCTCTCCGGCACACTGCCTCATTCGCTTTATATCACTTGGCTAAAGATCTTATTCCTTAACTGTGAAGAACTGTGGTAAGCAACATGACATTTTCAGGGTCTAACACATAACCCAAATTCCCTGATGAGGAGCCACACAATTTATTTATTGAGAAGAAATAAATAGTGTCAGTCCATCTTTCTTATTTTAAAAGCAACTAAAACAAACATTGATCCACTGAATATAGAATCTTTATTGTATTTTTCCTAAATTCTTCAATATAATATTATTTGCTATGTACTAAAATTAAATTATAAAGTTATGTGAATGACAAAACAAATTATGTGTCCATTATCTAAGCCCAGGCTGAGAGTTGTTTATAGATTGGAGTTTGAGTTTAAGGACTATATTCTGCATTATAGAAAATTTAAGATTCCCAAAAATTTTGTGCTTGGCTGTACCTATTTTACAAATACTAAGGGCGCTCTCACACATCCGCTTTTCGCCGGTTTGACGGATGCGGCGCACGCCAGTACAGTATGATACAGTACAGTGGCAGCGCCGCAACTTCCAGGTCACATGCTCCGGTCACATGACAGCATGTGACCGGCGCTTGTAGCGCTGCCACTGTACTGTATACACTGTACTGGCGTGCGCCGCATTCGTCAAACCGGCAAAAAGCCAGATGTGTAAGAGCGCCCTTAGATGTCTTGTGGTGTTTCTCTTGATCCTATGCACCATACATCTTCTCCCTTACTAATTATGACAGGTGACACCAGACCTGTGTGCTCCTTATTGTGAAGGTCCCAACACTTAGACTTCCACCAATATGAATATTGTTGCCAGTATATTACATGCAAAATAGAAAGAGAACAAATAGTACTGAAGCTTCTATTTAAAAAGGTTTTGTCATGCTGTGACTATAAGAGTTCCACCAAGGGTAAGGGAACCCCTAACGAGCGTCACCACACATATGGAACACCGGGAATGGGGTACAACGGTGGGCCCTGGTGCTAGGGAGAGAGGAGTGGGGACACCTCCTGTACTCACCTGAGCCTACAACCTACAATAACCCTGAGTCCAGTACACCACTGCGCAAAGAGCTCTGTCCTCACCTATTGTACCATCACCCATTCCCTGTAGACTGTGAGCCCTCGCGGGCAGGGTTCTCTCTCCTCCTATACCAGTCTGTTTTGTACTGTTAATGATTGTTGTACATATACCCTCTTTCACTTCTAAAACGCCATGGAATAAATGGCGCTATAATAATAAATAATAATAATAATTCCCTGCACTCCCTAACGTCCCTATATGGTTTCTTTCCCCTTGTCACCAATCCCATGCCAAGGCCTTTGCTTGCAATGTACTCACCTTGGCTAGTGAGAAGGCCAGCGACAGCACTAATCCCACCACTGAAATAATCAAACAGAAGGGTAGGTAGACAGACAGGGGAACAATAACAAGAGGATATAACACACACACACATTCTGTAGCCAAATACCAAGGCTCCAACAACTGAATGCTAGCATCACATATCCAGCAGCAGCTAAAGACTTCCTCCCTCCTAGGTGGACAGAACAGAATGAGAATCTATATCTGGCATCAGGGGATGGATCATGCGACTAAAGGACATGGGAGTAGTCACAAACTGGCTGCACGGGAGGAGAATTAATCAGGTTATTTGTGGTTACAGCTGGACATTCCGATGGTCCTCCACAGGTAACCTGACCTCAGAGGACCTCAGGTGATCTTGTTAAACTCAGTGAACTCACCTGCATCTCCTGGTAGAAAAACACATTTTTTGCCAAGAGATTTAGATTTATTTTCACACCATATTCCTGCACCCAATTTACACCTCCTGCATTCATCTTTCCTTCAATTTTGACCAAGTGTCCTGTTCCTTTGTAGCTCACACATCCCACATCATCAACAATCCCCCTCCATGCTTTACTGTAGGAATGGTGTTCTTTTCATCATAGGCCTTGTTGACACCTCTCCAAATGTAACGTATGGTTGTGGCCAAAAAGTTTGATTTTGGTCTCATCACTCCAAATTACCTTGTTCTAGAACTTTGGAGACTTGTCTCTGTGCTGTTTGGCGTATTGTAGGCGAGATACTTTGTGGCATTTGTGCAGTAATGTCTTTCTTCTGGCGAATCGACCATGCTGCGTATTTTTCTTCAAGTGCCTCTGTATTGTGCATCTTGAAACAGCCACACAGCTAATTTTCAATGAGCCCTGTATTTCATCTGATGTTATTTGTGGGTTTTTCTTTTCCTAGCAGTTGTGGTTGAACTTTTTGTTGGTATACCTGATAGTGGTTTGGATTTTACAGACCTTCTGATTTTCTATTTATTAATCACAGTTTGAACACTGCTGACTAGCATTATCAATTCCTTGGATATCTTTTTGAATCCCTTTCCTGTTTTATACAGTTCAACTATCTTTTCCCATACATCCATAGACAACTCTTTTGCTTTCCCCATGACTCACAATCCAGAAACGTCAGTGGCTGGATGAAACATTCAAGAGTCTGTTTGGATCCCAGAAACTCACTCAGCTTTTATGCAGACACACTGATTACAAGCAAACAGGTCACAGGTGAGGATGTTACCTTAATTAGCCATTCAAATCCATTTGTGTCAACTTCTGTGCATGTTATCAGACAAAATCACCAGGGTATGTGAACTTTTGATCAGGGTCATTTTGGTTGACATGATTTAAAAAGAGAGAACACAGTAGTTTGACAATAAATGGCTTCACCCAACCACTAACCATGAGTGGAAAAAAAGATTTTGTGTTATCATTCATATTCTCTGAAAAATAGGCTAAGAAAGCAAAAAATCTGCCGGGGTATGTACATTTTTGAGCACAACTGTAAGAGCTCAGTGGTGGTGGCCGCATATAGTCGCCAAATCTGGTAACAGTTTCCCTTTAATGTACAAAAATGCTTTTAAATATTATACTCAAGATGTAATCATCTCAGTGGTGTAGAGATATATTAGCTTACCAAATTCTTTCTTTTACAAGTTAAAATCTTGTGGCAGAGGTCAGCAGTTTTTGCCTATGATCATGCTAGGGCTCACATTGATTAAATATCTTTGTAGAAAACTATAGCATGAAAAAATATCAAATCTAGCCCCTTGTGGGCTTCAGATTTCCAATGAAACTTGCTTGACTTTCTACAGATTTGTTGTTATATGAGGTCATTTTGACCTGAGAGCTCAACAGTGTTCTGTAATATAATCACCATGTGACATTCAGCGAGTTAATTCAGGTTACAAAATATATTTTTTATTTAGTTTTTTATTTCAAAACAAATTTAGCCAAATGTGTATAACGTGTGAACATTTGTCACACTAATTAAATGCATATGAATACTATCAAGAAATATGGAAATTCTTGATTTCCCCAGTGGTCATTATGTCATAAGTGGAACCACACGATTTAACCGGAAATTTTTCATTGCTTAATAATACTTTAAGATCTTACCTGTTTTAGACCTTTTTTTCTAAATGACTTGCCTATTTCTTTGGAGTATTCACTTCAGGTCAAAAGTTACACAATTTTGCTGGTTGATTAGACCTCTCCTTTGGTCATATAATTTGCAAATCACAATTATTCTTCAAAAGAGCATTAGACAACAAGGACAGTAATGCTGCTTAAAAAAAGCTTTCTATCAATTTATTAATGATCCCTATTATGATAACGATCTTACAGTTGTTTTACAGACCATAATTAGAGCAGCCTAAACAGATTATTGAAATCATAGCACATAGGAAATTAATAGTTCAAAATAAAAATTATATGACATTATAAACAGGTCAGATTATGGGAAGGCAATTATCCAGAAGCCGCAACCACTCCGTTCCATCCAGCTCTTCTTAGACACTTGCAGCTGAAAGACATTGGTGTTTTTGGTGGTTTATAATACACAAGGTGTCTCAGGAAATATACAGTCACAATCAAAATCAGATCATCTTTCCTTACCTGAATGTTGAAGAAAGGAACATGAATGTACAAACTAAACAAGCCTAAAAATGCTTCCCTCAGCAGCAGATAGGACATTGTGATTGTTCGAAGAAATATTAACCCCTTAATGACCGTGGGCGGTAATATTACATCCTATCGGTCATAGTCTTAATCACTGCGGGCTGTGTGCCTGCATGCACATGTGTGCTTGCCAGGTATCAGTGGAATCGCATTCCTCCCATGCCTTTTAACCCCTTAAATGGCACTGTCAATATGTGACAGCATCATGTTAAATGCTGTTGCACTAAAACTTTACTCACAGCCCGACACCAGAAGTTACGTGACGTGATCCCGTGGATCCAATGGTTGTCATGGTAGCACAGGGTCATGTGATGACTCCTGTAGCTCATATGGCTCACTTTCTGTTTCACACAGCCGAGTGCTGTGTGAGACAGGAGATGAGCATATCTGGTGTTCACAAAGTTTGTGCAAAATGCAATAACAGGCGATCATAAGGGAGCATCTGCGCAAAAATGGTACCAATAAAAATTTCATCTTGAGACGCAAAAAATAAGCAATCATTGAACCCCAGATTCTGAAAAATGAGAACGCAATCAGTCGCGGAATATGGTGCAAAACGTACACCACTTTTTTTGGACAAACTTCTGATTTTTTTTAACCCCTTAGATTAAAGTAAACCTATACATGTTTGGTATGTATGAACTTGCACCAACCTGAGGCATCACACCAACACTTCAGTTTTATTATATAGTGAACACAGTGAATAAAATATCTCAAAAACAATAGCGCAATTGCACTTTTTATGCAATTTTTCCACATTTGAAATTTGTTTTCTGTTTTCTAGTACACTATATGGAAAACTCATAATTTAAATTAAAATTACAACTCGTTGCGCAAAAAACAAGCCCTCACATGCCTATATTGACAGAAAAATAAAATAGTTATAGCTCTCGGAAGAAGGGTGGTAAAAAAAACGGAAAGCGCAAAATTGGCCGGTCATGAAAAGGTTACATTTTCTTTCTTTGCATCATATTGACTTCAATGCAATCTGCCAACATATTTAATAATTAGTTTGGGGCAGAAGTCCATTTTCAGCACCTGTGGATTTGATATATGGGCAGCATATTGGCTCAGTCGTTAGCAATGATGTGCTGCAGAGCAGGATTCAAATCCTACCAAAGATATCTGCAAAGAATTGATATGGTCTCCCCATGTTTCTGATGGTGTCTTCCATCACTCCAAAAAGACAAACTGACAGGGAATTTAGATTGTTTGCCCCAATGGGGACACTGATGATGATGTCTGTAAAGCGCGGTGGAATATTATGATGCTATATACCGTAAGTTCGGAAAATAAATAACCTAAAAAGATGTCACATAGAACCAAGTAATAATTCACTCCACAATTTATACTGGGACTAAAGTGATAAATACAGTTCTGTATCGTAACTTGTGGATGCAGCAACAAAACTCAAAATTCCTGATTGATTAACCGCATTACAGTGACATGAGAGCAGTGAACATCGTACCTGGCCGTCTGTAGTTTGTCCTTTATTGTTAGATTTCAATTACTAACACTGGCTTATGATCTGTGTTCAGTAGCCGTCCTTAGTGCTGTTCTAGTAGTAAAACCTTTGAAACAGTATTCAAAGATGACGCTGCTTTGTATTATCTGTAACACGCGCCTTTGTACCAAGTATAGAATCACAATGATTGATGAAATTATGGACGGCTCTTTGTGGAGCAGAATGTACTGAGTGCTACAGAAACCTTCTCTAATTAAGTTTGCCGCTTCCAGACTAGACATTGCTTGAAGTCTCCTTGTATTGTCACTAATTATTAGACAGAAGTATATTTTACATTGCATGTAATTACTGGAAGGAATCATGCTTGTTATGGTTATGATCATTTTCAGGGTTTCACTGAATATTTGAATATATGAATAGAAGCTAATCAGATTAATCTGAAGATGGCTAAACATCTTCCAAAATGGAGACAATAAAAGTCAGGGAAGAAACTGTGGAGTCTTTAATATATTTCTCATTATAATAATTGTAAGATTGGATTAATTTCCAGGGTTCCAGCAGCCAGATTCACTATACTGGATCCTTTTAATCCAGTATGCTTAATTTCAATTCTTCACGCATTAGTTAAGTTTGACATACTATTCATTTGCATAAGCTAGCAAAGGATTAATACAAAAGTAGGCCATGTGATATTACTATTTGATGTGCTATGGAGCACCAGACTTGACATGATGCATGACATTTCATCCATACAAAATAATTTAATTTATTATTAATATTATCCAGAAGAATTCAGTATGTTCACTGCAATTTGAAATGCTTACACTTAGTAAGCTCTATTAGATTTATAAATTGGTCTCATCTGAAACTCATTTATTGGAAATTAAAACAGAGCAAAAAGTAGAGTTTGCTAAATTTAAACATTAAAACTTATTAAAAGGAATGTCCATTTTAGATCAATCCTATCCAGACATCCTGAAAATAAAACATCTCAAACCATGGGGTGGGCTGTTAGTAGGTAGAATTATAGACTTGCGTAGACCTTGAAAAAATGGAATTATTGTAGAGGTAAGGCCAGAGACCCACTTGCGATTGACTCGCGCAAGTCTCGCATCGCATCACCCGACACGGCCGCAAACTCTTCTGACTGGAGTGGGTCACCTGCATGTATTACTATGCAGCTGAGATGCT
This sequence comes from Anomaloglossus baeobatrachus, assembly GCF_048569485.1. Lineage (NCBI taxonomy): Eukaryota > Metazoa > Chordata > Amphibia > Anura > Aromobatidae > Anomaloglossus > Anomaloglossus baeobatrachus. The sequence goes on from NC_134353.1 coordinate 792,181,584, forward strand.
CGAGTTCGGAAAGTGTGCGGCTGTGCCGGGTGAGGCGATGAATGTCACTCACAAGTGGGACTCCGACTTAACACTTACATCCACCTATGGCCAACAAAGGTATCATTTCAGGTGATATCAAAGACATCAAATTTGTTGTAAAAAATCTTGGAACTGAAGTTCAGAACTGTGGACTTTTTGGGTGTTGAATCCATAAAAAACATCAAAAATTGAGATACAGGTAAACAGCACTTAGTCTCAACCTGATGTTTTTTATAGATTCACCATCTTCATGTTTTTATGGAATGATTTAATAGATTGATATCGTTTTTATCATTTTGGAAATGAGACAGTACTGTTTTTATTCTTTTTTTTCTTTGAACATTCTCTTGGATCATCTTTTCACCATCCACTTCTCTGGTGAGCTGAATACAAAAATATCTGTTCTATTTGTTCTGACTTTTTGGGTGTTGTTTTGACCATTTATTGAGGTATTTCTTCAGACAGTTCACGTGAATGAGAAACTCCAAGAAACATCTACAAGTCTGATGCCTATGATTTTACTCTTTGGTTATATGCACACAGAGTTTATTGCATTAAATCCTCTTGAAAATGCTCCTCAAAACCTCAAAAAAAGATTTAAAAACTCTTGGAAAACTTTCCAACTCATTTCTATGTGAAATAAACATAGCAAGTTATATGAGGAGTTTTTTATCTATTTATTTTTTCCTGAAGTGGTTTTAAAAAAAAAATACATTTCATGCCACTTTTTCGAAGAGGATCCTAAAGGAAACCTTTCAAAGAAGGTGCTGTGCATTCAAATGGCTTCGAAGAACACTTTAGGAAAATAAATTATTCCAAAACGCTTCAAATCCTCTGCAAATCAATTTCAGGAAATGCTTCAGGAAAAGAAAAACTCCCCCAAAAAGTCCTCAAAAGGAACGTTTCCTGAAGCTATTTCTGCTTGAAAAGGTCATGCTCAAGAAACTCAGTGGCTACACAGCCATAATCTAAATTCAGAGGACAATTCATTTACAGGTCATAGAATGTATCATCAGCACTAAATAAGACCAATTGGATTCATAAATGCTGCAAAAAGTGACATTTTTATTCGAACTCGCCACCACAGAAAAATCCAGATCCAACGTTCCGAACCTTATCTAGGTCTTTGTGAAGGATATCTGTGTATTGAAAGCCAAGCTTTAGAAATGTCCAGAGATACCGGAGAGAGCACTAGGGCGGGTATGGCAGCATATCTTGAATGGGATCTACCACATGTATGTGACATGTGCCAGGTGAAAAACAGTCAGACTCAAGACTACTGTGGGCTGCCATGTACTCAGGCTGTGGGAACCACCCATATGACCCACGTGAACTAGCATTGACTTACCTTTGCTAGTGTGTTCTTAGGCTATGTGCGCACTTTGCGTTGAGTTTGTTGCAGTTCTAAACGCATCCTCTGGAAAAAATTGTCTTTGTCAAATTTGGTTTTGACCACAAAAACGCTAAAAATACGCTTGCGTTTTTACTGTGTTTTGAACGCGTTTTTACCGCATTTACATGCTTTTTCCTTGCTTAAAGTCAGATGTGTTTTGAATACAAATACACTACTAAATATAGTTTAAACATACAAACACTATGAAAAAAAAGGAAAAAAATGATAACTATCATGATTAAAATCATACACAAAATAGCTAATTTTATTAACATTATAACTGTGTTCTAATATTTATGTATAAAATAATGTTAAAATATAGATTTTTATTAAATTGTCAGACTATGTGTGTGTGTAAAGGGACATATCATGCCCTTAATATAAAGTCAAAAACACATGCGTTTATTTTGTCAAAAATGCATGTTTTCTGCATCAAAAAAGCATGTAATGCGCTAGGATTTTGATTTAAGGCTACTTTACACACTGCGATATCGGTCCCGATATCGCTAGTGTGGGTACCCGCCCCCATCTGTTGCGCGACATGGGCAAATCGCTGCCCGTGCCGCACAACATCGCCCAGACCCGTCACACATACCTGCCCGGCGATGTCGCTGTGACCGGCGAACCGCCTCCTTTCTAAGGGGGCGGTCCGTGCGGCGTCACAGCGACATCCCAGAGCGGCCGCCCAATAGCAGCGGAGGGGCGGAGATGAGCGGGACGTAACATCCCGCCCACCTCCTTCCTTCCGCATAGCGGGCGGGAGGCAGGTAAGGAGAGGTTCCTCGTTCCTGCGGTGTCACACATACCGATGTGTGCTGCCGCAGGAGCGACGAACTACATCGTTACTGCTGCAGTAACGATAATCGAGAATGAACCCCCATGTCACCGATGAGCGATTTTGCACGTTTTTGCAACGATGCAAAATCGCTCATCGGTGTCACACGCAGCAACATCGCTAATGCGCCCGGATGTGCGTCACAAATTCCGTGCCCCCAACGACTCCGCATTAGCGATGTCGCAGCGTGTAAAGCCCCCTTTAGGCTATGTGTGCACGTTGCGTCCTGACCATTGCGAAAAAGAATGCACCCTCTGGCAGACGTGACCCTGCGTGTTAACAAAAAGAATGCATCCAAAACGCATGTATTTTGGATGCATTTTGCATGCATTTAAGGGTATGTGCGCACGTTGCTTTTTACCTGCTTTTTACCTGCTTTTTTGCTGCTTTTTCTTCTGCGCTGTTTAATGCCAAAATGGATGTGTTCTTCTATTCAAGCAAAGTCTATGGGAATTTGGGTTTCTTGTTCACACTATGTTGTTCAAAATGCTGCCTTTTTGAGGCAGAACTTTGGTCAAAAACTCAGCTTTTCAAAGAAGCAACATGTCAATTGTTTTTGCCATTTGGGTTTTGCACTGCAAAGCTGAGTTTTTGACCAAAGTTCTGCCACAAAAAGGCAGCATTTTGAACAACATAGTGTGAACAAGAAACCCAAATTCCCATAGACTTTGCTTGAATAGAAGAACACATCCATTTTGGCATTAAACAGCGCAGAAGAAAAAGCAGCAAAAAAGCAGGTAAAAAGCAGGTAAAAAGCAACGTGCGCACATACCCTTACATGCGTTTTGGATGCATTTTTGTCAGTGCGTTCCCCTGGGAATTCAGCTCTGCTACATGCCCATTGACAGCAGACACAGACAGAGTCGGGCGATGAGATTGAACTCAGATGAACTGCACCCGACTTCATTGTCATCCCACGGCTCTGTCTGATTGTGCTGTCATGCACTCAGATGAACCTCCGAGGTCAGTGCCAGGACAAAGGAGTCCGCAGCAATGACGTCAGAGCTTCACCTGATTTCACTGACATTGCGCGGCTCTCTCTGTGTAGCAGCCAGATTTACGGTCACACGTGAAGGACTCATGAGTGATCGCAAATCCCCTAAGCGACTGCAGTGAGCTGCGCGATCAGCTGTGCTTTCACTCAGGTTACTCACGGCCACAGCTGCAGTCCTCCACCTGAGAGCGGTGGCCGCGAGTAACCTCAGTGACAGCACAGCTGATCGCGCGACTCACTTCAGTTGCTGCATGGAGCTCACAGGAGCGGCGGTGTTCTACTGCCGCTCCTGTCAGCTTCCGATGTAGCAGAGCTGGAAGCATTGTGGGACCTTGCGTGGATTACGTCGAACCTGGAGGTGTGTTTGAGGGATTAATAAAGTGGTGAAAGAGGAGTTTTTTTTGTCTTTCATTACAAATAAAGGATTTTTTGGATGTGTGTGTTTATTTTCTTTAACTTACAGGTTAATCATGGAAGGTATCTCGGGAAACGCCTGCCATGATTAACCTAGGACTTAGTGGCAGCTATGGGCTGATGCCATTAACTCCTTATTACCCCATTTGCCCCCTCACCAGGGCAATTCGGGATGAGCCAGGTAGAGTGCTGGGACTGTCACATCTAATGGGTGCGGCAATTTCGGGTGGCTGTTGGCTGATCTTGTTAGGCTGGTGGGCTCCCCATAACGTGGAGCTCCCTATCCTGAGAATACCAGTCTTCAGCCATGTGGCTTTACCCTGGCTGGTATCCAAATTGGAGGGGACTGCACGTCATTTTTTTTTTAATTATTCATTTATTTTTTAACTGCTCGATATAGACACGCCCACCGGCGTCTGTGATAGGTTGCAGTGAGACAGCTATCACTCAGCGTGGGGGAGTGTCTGACTGCAACCAATCATAGGCGCCGGTGGGCGGAGGAAGCAGGGAATACGTGATGGATTAATGAGCGGCCGGCATTTTCAAAAGAGGAGAAGCCGCCACAGTGTGAACGCCGTGCAGTGCAGCGCCGGTGATCGGGGATCGGTGAGTATGAGAAAAGGGGTGGGAGGGAGAGACCGACATGGACAGAGAGAGAGATAGAGACAAAGAGAGAAATCGACTGACAGACCGACCGACAGAGAGAGAGAGAGACCGAAAGACCTGCGTTTATTATGTCAAAAACACATGCAGATCACTAGTAAAAAGCAAGTGAAACATGATCTTTCTTGAAAAATATGCCTTTAGACATTTCTCATTTACTTCAATGTTATTAAAACGCTGCCAAAATGGCAAAACCAATTGACATGTTGCTGCTTCAAATGCAGGGATTTTGACAAATTTTCCACAACTAAAATGCAGCGTTTGTAAATGCATCGTGCGCACAAGAAAGCCTATTTTCCATAGTCTTTGCTTGAAAATCAAAACGCATGCATTTTGGCATTAAAACGCTGCAGTTCAAAACACTGTGGAAACGCATGAAAAAAAGCAAAGTGCGCACACAGCTTTACTGTGCAGTACTTTGTAAACATAGACTGAAATTATGTCCTTCTTAACATAGCCTAATGTGTATGATGGTATTTAGACTAATGTTGGCTAATCTTGCCAGTCTCACTGCACTCCAACTACAGATGATGTCGGGTGGGGGGGAGGGGGGGCAATGAAGGATCTGGTATTCAGATTTCCAACAGCTGATCCTTTTGTTTTCTGAGAGATAAGCAACCACAAGGCTGGCAGTCTCTCTTTCGCCTCGCTTACACTAGCTTATAGCATCATATGTGAGAGTATTGGATGCATTATATAAATGACACTAGGCTCAAACTCAAATGCGAGCATGATCCGAGTGTCATTCACTGTGCTCTGAGTCTCTCGCATGTAAGAATCAGATCACAGGTGGGGAGAAGAGGGACAGATTAATTTCTCCATGTTCTCCATTACCAGTCTCTGCGTATATTGAGCTGCACTTGGATGTCATCAGTGCAGTCCAATGTTTCACATTCATCCATAGACTTGCGTATGTAATAAAGGATTTGCTGCCAATTGCAATATGCTGCCATTTTTTGGTCATGTTGAATCGGCATGAGAAAAAATCGCAAGTCTGACCTGCATCATTAATTAACAGTGGTTCGAGTGCAATGCAAGATTTTCGTATCCGCAGGTACGAGCGCATGTTTTCCGCAGCTATTTTTAGCTGCGGGATTCCAGCGGTATAGTTGCGGTAAACCTGCGGACTTTCATGCGAATTACCTGCAGACGTCCCGGCCTCTATCTCCATAGTGGAGGGCCGGGATTTCCGCAGGTAATTTCGCAGGAATAATTGACTTGCAGTTACGTGCGGCTGCAGGACATCCGCACCATGTTCCGCAGCCGCACTTTTCCGCAGCGTGGACACAGACACTCCCCGTGTCCCATGAGATAACATAGGGAGTGTCTGTACATGCTAAAACCTGCGGATTTATCTGGAAAATCCAGAAAAATCCGCAGGTTTTCCGTGGCAAAATCCGCAGAAACAAGCTCCCGTGGGCACATAGCCTAAGGCCCAGTGCCCACGTTGTGTAGTTTTGACTCATATTTTCAGAAATCTGCAGCAAAATCTGCATGTCCATTGTGAAGCCAGCAAAGTCTATGAGAATTCAGAAGTGCTGTGCCCACGTTGCTTATTTTTCCCTGGTGTTTTTGGTGCAGATTTGGTGCAGAAATAAAGAACACTGCACTAAATACAAAAGGGAAAAAAACTCAACATGAACACAGCATTTCTGAATTCTTATAGACTTTGCTGGCTTCACAATGGACATGCAGATTTTGCTGCAGATTTCTGAAAATCTGCGGCAAAATTCTTGTCGAAATACGCAGCATGGGCACATGGCCTTATAGGGAACACAGCAACGTTCAGCCAAGTCAAGCCTTCCTGTGTATGTAGAAGTCAGGAGAGCTAGTTGTTGGCCAAACAACACCCATCTGTAGTATTTGGTGGTATTAAAGGTACATTCAAATCTGCAGGTAAATTCTACTACCAGTCTTTTTTTGTATCCCTATTTTGAAGACTTTCTCCTTCCCCTTTAATGTAACAAGAATGATATTCACCTTAACCCCTTTACGACCTAAAAAATACCTATACCTCCTTGCATGACAATCCTGCATTATTCCTCGGGCATGTCTCCTGATTAGAGATGAGCGATGTTCGAATCGAACCGTTCGCCAATTTCAAATTCGAGTGATTTTGGGCAGTGTTCGACGAACTCGAACGATTTGCTTCAAGTTCGGCCGTTCGAGTTACCGTTCGATAACGGTTCGATCACCAAAAGCGTGGCTTTTCACAGTAAGGCTATGTGCGCACATTGCGTTTCTGCATACGTCCTGCATCCCCAGCACAATCCCTCTCTCTTTCCTACTCACCGATCACGGGCGCGGCGCTGCACGAATGTCACAAAGCTACGGCGGCTTTTCCTCTTTTGAAAATGGCTGCCGCTCATTATTCAATCTGGTATTCCCTGCTTTCCCAGCCCACCGGCACCCATGGTTGGTTGCAGTCAAACATGCCCCCATAATGAGTGACAGCTGTCTCACTGCAACCAATCACAGCTTCCGGCGGGCAGGTATATATCGTGCAGTAAAATAAATAAATAAATAAATAATTTAAAAAGAAAATCCTGCGGTTCCCCCCAATTTTGATACCAGCCAAGATAAAGCCACACAGCTGGAGGCTGGTATTGTCAGGATGGGGAGCGCCATGTTATGGGGAGCTCACCACCATAACAATATCAGCCAGCAGCCACCCGGAATTGCTGCATCCATTAGATGCGACAGTCTCGGGACTCTACCCGGATCATCCTGAATTGTCCTGGTGCGGTGGCAATCAGGGTAATAAGGTTAGGTTAATCATGACAGGTGTCTCCCCGAGATACCTTCCATGATTAACCTGTAGGTGAAAGCAAATAAACACATACACCCGAAAAAATCCTTTATTTGGAATAAAAGACAAATAAAAACCCTCATTTACCACTTTATTATTCCCAAACACCCATCCAGGTCCGAAGTAATCCACACGACTCTTTCAGCTCTGCTACATGAAGCTGACAGGGAGCGCCGTAGAACACGACAGCTCTGTGTCAGCTCCATGCAAAAACTGAAGTGAGCCGCGCTGTCACAGGAGACTTCACCCAGGTAGTGCTTGCGTGTGTGCGAGGATGATGATGGTGCGGTAGTGCTTGTGTGTGCGGTAATGATGATGAGTGCCGTAGTGCCTGCATGTGTGCGAGGATGATGATGAGTGCGGTAGTGCTTTGTGTTTGCAGTGATGAGGATGGGGGCGGTAGTGCCTGCGTGTCTCTCTCTCTTCTCTCTCTCTGCTCTCTCTCTTTTCTCTCTCCCCCCTCTCTCTTCTCTCTCTCTTCTCTCTCCTCTTTCTCTCTTCTCTCTCTCTCCTCTCTCTCTCTTCTCTCTCCTCTCTCTCTCTTCTCTCTGTCTCTCCCCTCTCTCTCCTCTCTCTTCTCTCTCTCTCCTCCCTCTCCTCTCTCTCTCTCTCCTCTCTCTCCTCTCTCTTTTCTCTCCTCTCTCTCTTTCCTCTCTCTCCTCTCACTCTCTTCTCTCTCTCTCCCCCTCCCCTCCCTCTCCTCCCTCTCCTCCCTCTCTCTTCTCTCTCCTCTCTTCTCTCTCTCTCTCTCTCTCTTCCCTCTCTCACTTTATCTCCTCTTTCTCATCTCACTTCTCTCTCTTCTCTCTCTCCCTGTCTCCTCTTTCTTCTCTCCCTCTCTCCTGTTTCTTCTCTCTCTCCTCTTTCTTCTCTCTCTCTCCTCTTTCTTCTCTCTCTTCTCTATCCTCTCTTCTCTCTCTTCTCTCTCTTCTCTCTCCCCTCTCTCTCTCCTCTCTCTCTCCCCTCTCTCTCTCCTCTCTCTCTCCTTTCTCTCTCTCTCCCTCGTCTCCCTCTCCTCCCTCTCTTCCCTCTCCTCTTTCTCCTGTCTCTCCTCTCTCTCTCTCCTCTCTCTCCTGTCTCTCTCCTCTCTCTCTCTCCTCCCTCTCTCCTCCCTCTCTCCCCTCTCTTCTCTCTCTCCTCTCTCCTCCATCTCCTCTCTCCTCTCTCTCCTCTCTCTCCACTCTCTCCTCTCTCTCCTCGCTCTCTCCTCGCTCTCTCTTCGCTCTCTCTTAGCTCTCTCTTCGCTCTCATCTCTCGCTCTCTTCTCTCCTCTCTCTCCCCTCTCTCTCCCCTCTCTCTCCTCTCTCTCCTCTCTCTCCTCTCTCTTCTCTCTCTCCTCTCTCTCATCTCTCTTCTCTCTCTTCTCTCTCTCCTCTCTCTTCTTTCTCTTCTCTCTCTTCTCTCTCTTCTCTCTCTCCTCTCTCTTCTCTATCTCTCTTCTCTCTCTCTCTCTCACTCATCTCACTCACTCATCTCTCTCTCATTTTTTTAGCTGAATAGTGTACTTCTGGATTCTCTACTGCAATACAGAGGTCAAGATTACCAAATCTTTCTATGCTTTTCATTACAGGCAGTGACTCAATGGATAGAGCTACTGCCTAAGGAGAATTAGTTCACGAGTTTGAGCCCCGGCTGTCCTGGTAAAGAATTTAATTTACTTATAATTTTAAATTATAATTATTATATATTTATAATTTTAATTTAATTTAATTATGCACTGAGGCGAGGAGCCGGACATCAGCTGGGAGCCGCGGGACACACCCCTAACATCAGTGCAGTTCACAGAATGAGGCTGTATTGCTCTCTCCTCTCTCTCTTCTCTCCCTCCTCTCTCTCTTCTCTCTCTGTCCTCTCTCTCTCTTCTCTCTCTATACTCTCTCTCCTTTCTCTTCTCTCTCTCCTCTCTCTTATCTCTCTTTCCTCTCTCTCCTCTCTTCTCAATCTCTCCTCTCTCTCTCCTCTCTCTCTCTCCTCTCTGCTTTCTCCTCTCTGCTCTCTCTCTCTTCTCTCTCTCTCTTCTCTCCCTCTTCACTCTCACACTCACTCATCTCACTCTCACACTCACTCATCTCACTCTCTCATTTTTGTAGCTGAATAATGTACTTCTGGATTCTCTACTGCAATACAGAGGTCAAGATTACCAAATCTTCCTATGCTTTTCATTACAGGCAGTGGCTCAATGGGTAGAGCTACTACCTAAGGAGGATTAGTTCACGAGTTTGAGTCCTGGCCATCCTGGTAAAGAATTTAATTTAATTATAATTATTATTTATTGATAATTATAATTTAATTTAATTATGCACTGAGGCGAGGAGCCGGACATCAGCTGTGAGCCGCGGGACACACCTCTAAAATTGGAGCAGTTCACGGAATGAGGCTGCATTGCTCTCTCTTCTCTCTGTAGTTCTGCAACTGCTGTCTCTTCTCCTCCATACAGACAGACAGCAGACCACAGCTGCAGAACTACAAGGCTCAGCATACTCCATCTAGGACTGTATGCAGGAGTTTTTTGCCAACCAATAAAATGCTGTGGGCTTCGCCATATTTTTGTATGCTAGCCAGGTACAGCAGGCAGGTATGGCTGCCCCCAACCCCCAGCTGCCTATTTGTACCTGGCTGGGAACTAAAAATATAGGGGAGCCCTTTTCTTAATTATTTCATGAATTTCATGAAATAATAAAAACAAAAAAAACAACAAAAAAAAAAAAAACGACATTGGCTTCGCCCCATTTTTATGTCCAGCCAGGTACAACTAGGCAACTGGGGATTGGAATCCGCAGGACAGGTTGGCCCGAGCTTTCTTGGACCCTCTGCTGCTAATTGCAGTCCGCAGCCGCCCCAGAAAATGGCGCTTTCATAGAAGCGCCATCATCTGGTGCTGTATCCAACTCTTCCAGCAGCCCTGATGCTGGGTGGCTTGCTGGGTAATAAAGGGTTAATACTAGCTTTGTTTTACTAGCTAGTATTAAGCCAGAGACTCTTAATGTCAGGCAAGTTTGACCCGGCCATTAAGAAACTCCAAAAAAGGGTTAAAAAAAGACAGCACACAGAGAAAAAATACTTTAATAGAAATAAATACACAAACACACTTAGAGACTCCATGTTTATTACTCCCTCTCACCCCTCCACGATCCTGGTCTTCTGTCTTCTTTCTCCTTCAACCCATGCAGCTCTGCTACATCATATAGCACTGCATGGGAGGAAGACGCTGCTGTTCCCGTGCAATATAATCACTCAGTGAGTGAGCAGAGGCTGCGGGTTGTAGCGGTGACGTCACCGCTGCCACCGTTAAAATAGTAATCTGACAGGCAGGTTACTATAGCAACGGTGATCTCCAATCACCTGATTCCCGATGCCGCTATTCACTGGCTGTGGCATCCAGTCCTTGCATGTGGGCTGACTCTGTAAAGAGCGCCGGCATGCAGAAATGGGGAACCAAGCATTTGCCCAAGTATCTCGCCGGTACACGGAGATGCTCAAACGAGCACCGCGTACCGGAGAGATGCACTGACAGGACCTAGCATGACGTCTAGGCATGTGACCAATCTGTAGCCAATGAGATAATACACACGTGACTGGTCACATACTATGACGACGTCACAGAAGGTCCTATCATCAGTTCTGGTTACCGGGAGGGCGCAGCGATGATCGGAAGGAGAAGCGGCGGGAGACAGAGTCTGCAGGACGCATCGTGGGAACCTGTAAGTATAATGGCAATGTTTATTAACTGTATGTGTACATGTATAATGTGTTTGTATGTGTTTGTGTTTGCCTGCCATTGTTTTCAATGGGGTTCGAAGGTGTTCGTCGAACGTTTGTCAAACATTCGCCGAACACACCCGCCATTAAACGAACCGAACCAAACTCGAACACTAGGGGGGTGGCTCATCTCTATTCCTGATCTGATCAGCAGAATATGCAGCTAACAGAAGTGGGTGGAGCAGAGATCCATTCACACCTATTAACTATTTAATTCACACTGTAAACCTTTGAAAGCTCAATCTAATGCTTTCCATGGGGGTTGAGTCATTCCTATCCTCCATCGGTGGACCTGTGACTTGATCATTGGGCATTAATGGGTTGTCATGACAGCGTGGGGTCAGCTGATGATCCCTGTCGCTGTCATGACTTGCTTCCCGTGAATGTTGGCAGAGCACTGGCATTCACAGGAGATCAATATTTCTGCTGTTCAGAACACTCCTAAAGCTATGAATAGCAGAAGCAATCAGATAGTGCACACATAAAGTCCCGTAAGTGGATGAGTACAATCAATAAAAAATGTAAAACAAAAAGTTTTTAAAAATATGAAAAAACAAATGTAAAGTTCAAATAACCCCTTTTGCTACATTGAAAATAAAATTATTAAAAAAAAAACAAAAACACATTTGGTATATCAATGAAAATATAAAATTAATCTGATCAGTAGCATAGCGATGAAAAAATCAGAAATCAAAACCCTAGAATGATGTTTTTTTGGTCGCTGCAACACTGCATTAAAATGCAATAAAAGGTGATAAAACTATAGCACCTACAAAAAAATGGTTTAGTTAAAAATGTCCTCTCAAGATGCAAAAAATAAGCCATCACACAGCACCACATCCTGAAAAATGAAAACACTACAGGTTTTGGAAAATGGTGGAAAAAGTGCAGGGTGGTTTTTTTTGGGGGGGGGGGGGTATACAAATTTCTGATTTTTTTCACATTTTAGATAAAAGTAAAACTATACATGTTTGGTATCTATGAACTCATATTGACCTGGGAAATCTTAATGCTAGGTCAGTTTTAGAATATATTGAACATGGTAAAGGAAAACCAATAAAACAACCAGGCAATTGCACTTTTTTTGTGCAATTTCACCGCATTTGGATTTTTTATCTAATTTTACAGTACAACATGGGGCAGAACGAATGGTGTCATTCAAAAGTACAGCTTGTCCTGCAGAAAACAAGCCCTCCTATGGTTATATTGATGAAAAAATAAAAACGTTATGGCTCTTGGAAGAAGGGGAGGAAAAAAACAAAAAATTAAAAATTGCTGGGTGGTAAAGGGGTTAAATGAACAACAAAATCCACAGCAAATTGTCAATTTTACACACGCAAATATTGCTGCAGATTCACCATGGATTAGCAGAAATGCTGCAGCTAATTTTTGGGGGTACATATGGAGCTGAACATAAGCTATGTGCACATAGAGTCTCATATATCTACTCCCCCTCCAACCGGCTGTCATTTACCAACCTCCAGGGCCGGCCACCACCTTTTTTGACTATTTCACCACCTGGCTACTACATTTTCTTTCCACCGACATCCCCACTACCATCATGGGTGACTTCAACAGCTCCATTGACACTTCCTACTCATCTGTCTCTAAACTTTTAACACTCACTTACTCTTTCGGCCTAACTCAATGGTCCTCTGCAGCTACTCACAAAGATGGCCACACGCTGGAACTTATCTTCATCCACCTCTGCTCCCTATCTAACCTCTCAAACTCACCTCTCCTACTGTCTGACCACAACCTACTCACATTCTCTTCCCTTTCTTCTCCAAGTACAGAACCCCCTATTCACATACTATCACACCCTCGCAGAAATCTCAAACACCTTGACTTACATTCACTCTTTGAGTCCCTCCTCCCTCTTGCTGACATAGCTTCCATATACAATGCAGATGCTGCTGCCACTTTATATAACACCACACTCTGATGCTCTCGAGTCGGCCACCCCCTCACGCATACCAAAACTCGCACAACCAACATGCAACCTTGGCACATGAGCCAGACTAAAGAACTGAGATGATCTTCTAGAATTGCTGAATGGAGATGGAAGAGGGCTTATTCCACCGAACATTTCATTGCATTACAAACAATCCCTCACCAATTTCATTCCTCACTCCCTGCTGGAAAACAAACCTACTTCTCATCTCTCATATCCTCCCTGTCTCACAACCCTAAATAGCTATTCAAGACTTTCAACTCTCTCCTCCATCTCCCAGCGCCACCTCCCTCTCCACCCATCTCAGCTGAAGACTTTGCCTCTTTCTTCAAGCAGAAGATTGATAACATCAGCGCAAGCTTTGGCTCCCAATCCCTACAGTCCCTCCTCATAACTACCCAGCCCTCTCCCTCCAAATTCAACTTCTCCACCATGACAGAAGATCATCTCTCCACTCTACTCTCAAGATCACATCTCACCACCTGTGCACTTGATCTGCTCCCATCCCACCTCATCTCCAACCTCACTTCAGTCTTCATCCCAACCCTAACCCACCTTTTCAACCTATCACTAACAATTGGTGTATTTCCTTCATGCTTTAAACATGCCACTATCACACGCATCCTCTAAAAGCCCTCCATTGACCCAGCCTCTGTGTCTAGAAAATCGCTCCATATCACTTCTCCCCTATGCCTCAAAACTACTGGAACATCATGTTCATCTTGAACTGTCCTCCCACCTCTCCTCCTGCTCACTCTTTTATTGGTTACAATCTGGCTTCCGATCACATTACTCCACTGAAACTGCCCTAACTGAAGTCACCAATGACCTACCAACCACCAAAGCCAAGTGACACTACTCTGCCCTCCTCCTCCTAGACCTGTTCTCTGCCTTTGACACAGTGGACCATTCCCTACTACTACAGATTCTCTCATGTTTTGGAATCACAGACTTGGCCCTATCTTGGATCCCATCATACCTAACAGACCAAACTTTCAGCATCTCCCACTCTCACACTACTTCCTCATCTTGCCCCCTATCTGTTGGTGTTCCCCAAGGTTCTGTTTTTGGACACCTCCATTTTTCCATCTACACTTCGGTCTTGGACAGCATATAGAGTTCCGTGGTTTTCAGTATCACCTCTACACTGATGACATGCAGATCTACCTCTCTGGACCTGACATCTCCTCCATACTAACCAAACTCCCACAATGTCTGTCTGCTATTTCATCCTTCTTCTCTATGCAATTTCTAAAGCTTAACATGGACAAAACTGAATTCATTGTCTTTCCTCCTCACTCAACCTCCCAGAAAGCTTATCCATCAAAGTTGATGGCTGCTCACTCTCCCCAGTCTCGCAAGCTCGCTACCTCAGAGTAACCCTTCAAGCCACACATTCAAGCACTCTACAACTCAAAAATATCTCCCGGATTAGAGCATTCCTTAATAGAGTTGAGCGCGGTTCATGGTTCTCCAGTTCGCGGTACGAGTGATTTTGGGGGCTGTACTGGATCGAACTAGAACTCGAGCTTTTTGTTAAAGCTTGATAGTTCTAGTTACGTTCGAGAATGGTTCTAGCAGCAAAAAGCCAAGCTAATTACTAGCTGGCTTTCCGCTGTAAGGGTATGTGCGCACGTTGCTTTTTACCTGCTTTTTACCTGCTTTTTTGCTGCTTTTTCTTCTGCGCTGTTTAATGCCAAAATGGATGTGTTCTTCTATTCAAGCAAAGTCTATGGGAATTTGGGTTTCTTGTTCACACTATGTTGTTCAAAATGCTGCCTTTTTGAGGCAGAACTTTGGTCAAAAACTCAGCTTTTCAAAGAAGCAACATGTCAATTGTTTTTGCCATTTGGGTTTTGCACTGCAAAGCTGAGTTTTTGACCAAAGTTCTGCCACAAAAAGGCAGCATTTTGAACAACATAGTGTGAACAAGAAACCCAAATTCCCATAGACTTTGCTTGAATAGAAGAACACATCCATTTTGGCATTAAACAGCGCAGAAGAAAAAGCAGCAAAAAAGCAGGTAAAAAGCAGGTAAAAAGCAACGTGCGCACATACCCTAATAGTGTAAGTCACTCTGTGACTCACATTATTATGAAATTTCAGCGTATAGTGTGCGGGAACAGCGCATTCAGATCACTGCTGCTGGGATAATGGCGATCGCCATTTTTTTTTTTTTTCCTTGTCTTCCTTCCCTAAGCGCGCGAGCGTGTAGTGGGGCGGGCCAGCATGTCAGCCAATCCCAGACACACACACAGCTAAGTGGACTTTTAGCCAGAGAAGCAACGACATGTGTGATAGGATGTCCATGTCACATGTCCCTGCATTATAAAAACGGGTATCTGCCCGTCCGGACGCCATTATCTCTTCTGCATCTGGGTGTCAGTCACCGCTGGCGTAGCTCCTGTCTCCAATACTGCTGTGTACGCTCTACACACAGCGATATACAGAATAGGGATAGAAGTTTCTATTAGCCCTTGTGAGGGCTAATAACAGCAGGGTCAGAGCCATAGGTGAAAGTCAGGTCCATGGAAACAAATTTTAACAGCTACAGAAGATAACAGGATCTGTGTAGCTAAGCCATTAGGAGGGATAGAAAGTGAGGCTTTCTTTCCTCTACACAGCCCCACAACCCTGCCACTGTACCTTCCTGCCCTTTGCACACTCAAGCTCATTGTTACTAAGCCATTATGCTAGCAAACACTGAGTAAACTTCGTGGCATCCTAAAAGTGGCTGTTGGACTTCCATTATTGTCCCACTGGTGCAAATATATTTGCAGCACCACTGCATTGCACACTCAAACTCATTGTTACTAAGCCATTATACTAGCAAACACTGAGTAAACTTAGTGGCATCCTAAAAGTGGCTGTTGGACTTCCATTAGTGGCCCACTAGTGCAAATCTATTTGCAGCACCTCTGCATTGCACACTCAAACTCATTGTTACTAAGCCATTATACCAGCAAACACTGAGTAAACTTAGTGGAATCCTAAAAGTGGCTGTTGGACTTCCATTAGTGTCCATTGCAAGGCCACCAGAGACAACAAGTCTGACACATAGTCAATGGCTGGAGAGGACGATACAGGAGTATCTGCAAATGAACATCAATGCCATTACTTTGCAAATGGAGCCTTGCTCATTTTGGGCTTCAAATCTTGAAAAATGGCCAGAGCTCTCCACTTACGCCTTGGATATTTTGTCGTGTCCAGCTGCCAGCGTTGTCTCTGAATGTGTCTTCAGTGCTGCTGGGTGTGTGCTGACAGATAAGCGTACGCGTCTGTCCAGTGACAATGTGGACAGACTAACGTTCATCAAAATGAACAAGTCATGGATCCACAAGGAATTTACTACCCCTGTGTCATCCTGGGGAGAGTAAATGCTTGTGGATTTTGAATGTGCTTGATGCAAATCTCGCTGTGAAGTGTACAACTGGGGCACAAATGCTGCCACTAAAGGGGTGGGTGTGTGTGGCCCAATTTTTGGAAAAAAGGGAGACTCCGCTTGGAGTAACCCTTGCTTGCTGTGTTTTTTAAAAGGAGCCAAGATGAACAAGTCATGGTTCAGCAAAGACTTAGCTACCTACCCTGGGGTCATCCATACTCCGCTTGGAGTAACCCTTGCTTACAGTGTTTTTAAAAATGATCCAAAAGGAACAGAGCTGGGATCAGGAAAGACTTAGCTACCTACCCCGGTGTGATCCTGGGGAAGGTTAAGTATGGCGTATTTTTGAATGTGCTTGATGCAAATCTAGCTGTGAAGTGTACAACTGGGGCACAAGTGCTGCCACTGAAGGGGTGGGTGTGTGTGTGGCCCAATTTTTGGAAAAAATGGAGACTCCGCTTGGAGTAATACTTGCTTACAGTGTTTTTAAAAATGATCCAAGATGAACAGAGCTGGGATCAGGAAAGACTTAGCTACCTACCCCAGTGTCATCCTTGGGACGGTTATGGATGGCGTATTTTTAAATGTGCTTGATGCAAATCTACCTGTGAAGTGTACAACTGGGGCACAAGTGGTGCCACTGAAGGGGTGGGTGTGTGTGGGGCCCAATTTTTGGAAAAAAGGGAGACTCCGCTTGGAGTAACCTTGTGGTGTTTTCCATGATTTTAGAAGGGCATGCCATACCTATATCTGTGTCTCCTCCTCTTTTTCCTTGTCCAGCTCTTTTGTTTTCGCATGAGGATATGTCCTTGTCACTTTCCCATGTGTTTGTGTTGTGTTGTGAGTTGTTTGTCACCTTTTGGACACCTTTGAGGGTGTTTTCTAGGTGTTTTTATGTGTTTGTGATTGCCTCCCATTGTTTCCTATGCGGTTCAAGTGGGTCGCCGAACCGAACTCGAACAAGACCTCCGTTCGTCGAACCGAACTCGAGCCGAACCGCGACCGGTTCGCTCATCTCTATTCCTTAACCAAGAATCAGCAAAAACACTAGTGCATGCCCTCATTATCTCCCATCTCGACTTCTGCAACCTTCTGCTCTCTGGCCTCCCTTCTAACACTCTTGCACCCCTCCAATCTATCCTAAACTTTTTGGCCCAATTAATCCACCTTTTGCCCTGCTATTCCCTGGCCTCTCCAATTTGTCAATCTCTTCATTGGCTTCCCATTGCCCAAAGACTCCAGTTCAAAACACTAATCATGACATACAAATCCATCCGCAATCTCTCTCCTCCATACATCTGTGACCTAGTCTCTCAGTACCTACCCGCATGCAACCTCAGATCCTCACAAGATCTCCTTCTCCACTCCTCTCTTCTCTCCTCTTCCCACAATCGCATACAAGATTTCTCACGCGCCTCCCCCATAGTCTGGAATGCTCTACCCCAGCATATCAGACTCTTAGTTACTGTGGGTCATATAGATACACAGGTGGTTCACACAGACACATGGTAGGTGTAAAAAAAATAAAGAGATGTGAAAATCCCCATTGATTCTAATTAGTATGCATGTGAACATTTCTTCGGTACATGTGCAAATGGACATCACATGTACTTTAGACTACCAGGGAGGGCCAGAGAAAAATCAGGAGGGTATCAACAAAAAGGCAACAAGGGTTAACTCCAAAACTGCACACAACAACAGGTATCATCACACGAGGTATCATCACCACACCTCCCCAGACCAACTAAGATAAACTATAGCTGGCATAGGTGGAAGGTTCCAGCCAGCATATATATATAGGAGAGGAACAAATGTGATTATTTTCCCCACAGCATATGATCAAAGGACCAACAAACAGATTAGCAGAGATTAACTCTTTGTAGCCTGCCCCTGAATTAGCACTCAGCAGGTCGACGCCCGAGTCTGCCTGAGTAAATCATGGACACCAGAGGAGTTATCAGGCCGAGTGCCAAATCTCTTGTCTGAGCAAAATCCGCTGCCGCCATGACATGTCGGTGAAGTTTGTGAAAGACTCCGTTTGACAGTCCATTTGCAGGAACGCACTGCAAAATAGGACATAACGGTATGTCCGATGTTGAGAAGGGCTAAATTTATTTCACATTTTGATAGATCAGATATTTCTGAATGCAGAATATGTGTATATGTGTATTGTTCTTTAATTCTTTTATTTTTAATGGAGTAAAAGGGGTGTGATTTGAACTTTTGTTTTTTTTCTAATGTTTTTTTTTTACTTTTTTTTACTTTTTAATGTGTTTAATAGTCTCCTTAGGGGACTTGAAGCTGTGATGGTCTGATTACCTGTGCTATACAGAGTAGTGCATCAAGTGTGGGGAAAGATGCAGGCTCGGCATGCAAACTTGCATCAAAGGCAGGGACATGGCTGATAATGTAAATATACATCATCAGTCAATAAGGGGTTTAAGGTGTTTCATTTTCTATTGTCTTAACATGTCACTAATGGCCATATATTTTCAAGTCAATTCTGTTTTTAATTTCATGTTACCGGCTTTTTTTTTTTTTTAACAAACGACACCTTAGACACCATTGGCTGTTTATTGTTGACACCCCTTTTCTGCATTTAACTCCCACCTTCCTTGTTGTATTAATCTTCATATGTAGGTCAGTTATGTGAAAGTGTATGGTACGAACCTGAAATGCATAAGTAAGTGTTGCTTGAACTATTACCACATGAAGAACTACTCCTTTCTCACAGCAGCACGGTCCACCAGGACATTTATCTCCTCCTTATCCACAGTCACAGGGCTGGCAGCCAATCAGTAGCCACAGTGGTGATTATTTTGTGTCATATTCAAACTATAAGGCAATGTGCGCCCTTTGCGTCGAGGTAGTTGCAGTTCTAAACGCATCCTCTGGCAGAAATGGTTTTTGCCAAAGTTGGTTTTGATTACAAAAACGCTATAAATACGCTTATGTTTTACCGCGTTTTTACAGCGTTTTTTACCGCGATTTACATGCTTTTTCACTGCTTAAAATCAGATGCGTTTTGACTAAAAATACACTGCTAAATAAGTTTAAACATACAAACACTATGAAAAAAAGGAAAAAAATTATAACAAATATCAAGATTATTATCAATCAAAAATTGGCTAATTTTATTAAAATGATAACTTTGTGATAATAATCATGCATAAAATTACATTTATTTATGGATTTTCTTAAATTTAACTGTCGAACTATGTGTGTGTGTAAAGGGACATATCATGCCATTCATTTTTTGCCAAAAACGCATGCAATTAATTGGTCCAAAACGCATGTTTTCTGCATAAAAAAAGCATGTAAAACGCATCTTTGTATCAAAATGGAGGATACCAGAATGTACCGCACCTTTGTATCAAACTGTAAAACGCTAGAATTTTGAAGTAGATTGCGTTTTGCAACTTCTCATTGACTTCAATGTTAGCAAAACGCTACTCAAATGGCAAAAACAATTGACATGCTACTTCTTTAAACACTGAGTTTTGCCCAAAAATATGCAAATTAAGGGCTGCGTTTTTAACAGCAAAGTGCTCACAAGAAATCCCCATTTCCCATAGACTTTGCTTGAAAATCAAAACGCATGCATTTTGGCATTAAAATGCTGCAGTTCAAAACTCTGCGGAAACGCAGGTAAAAACGCAAAGTGCGCACATAGCCTAGGAGGGCGTGAGAACCACTGGAGGATATGGCTAGCGGTCCTTGGGAACTGGAGGGATTCTTTAGATATGTATATGTTTTGGCTTTTTAAAAACCACCAACAGCCAAACACTTTATATTTTCTTTCCCATGTTCAAAGAGCCATACATTTTTTATTTTTTGTCAATATAGCCAGATGAGGGTTTGATTCTTGCAGGATCAGTTGCAGTTTTGAATGACACCATTCTCTTTGCCATACAGTAAGCTGGAAAATGGGGTAAAAAAAAAAAAAAAAAAAGTCAAGTGAAATTAAAAAGAAAAAACAAATCTGCTATTGCTTTTTGGGGATTGTCTTTAAAAATTATGCGCTAAAAATATTTTAGCAACATAATTCTTCAGGTCAATCAAATTATGGAAATATTGATGTTGTTCAGTTTTTTATCATTTACTAATAAAGACAAATTCTGGAATTTGTAAAAAAAAAAAGAAAATTATTTCTGTCATTTTGTGAGACCAATAACTTTTTTATTCATCTATAGAGTCAGGTCTTTTTTTGCTTCTTGCACCCTGAGTAACATTTTTTCTGTTTTACTTTGGGGTTTTTTAGTCCACTTTGGAGACTTGAACCTGTAATTTTTCAATTGCATATGCCATATATTGCAAATACTATGGTATTGCAGAAAATAGTTAAATTATGTTTCTACTATGAAGCCTATTTTGTGACTTTGCTGCATAGGACAATTAATATGGAAGGTACAGGGGGCCTTCACCAGTCCTCATGCTGCTGTGGTAAACCATTGGTTCTCAGATTTTGTATCTCTGTGGTGCCCATGGAAGTTGGTCAGATTGACACCTCTACAGGAGAGTTGTCACCCAGAATTACTATACCCTGATCCAAAACCACAAGGGCCCACTCTTTTTCCCCAGCTGTACTGGTGCTAGCTATTGGAGTGGAACTGACATCTATGTAGGAGTATTGTTACTGACACTTTGCAAAAGAAGTGTCATTGCACCTCTCCATCAGAGATTTAGTCTGACTCCAAACCCTACCACCTGCACAGTAATGCAGTGCCAAAATTCCTTTATTCAATGTTTACATATTTTACCTTTCAGAGTGCTGCTGTATATATTTTCATAACAGTACTAAAGCAGCTTTACATTGATACTCAGTGCCATTCAGGCAGTGGGGTCCACCAAGGGATTTCTCCAGCTTACCGGTGGGCCAGTCTGAGCTTGTATATGTACAGTTTGTATATTGTTGTTAACTAAAGGGGGACACAATGTAAAATATATTTTAGAGTTCATACGTGGCCATAATTTTTTTTACAAAAAATAAGAACAGACTCATACTTCTATTTCTTCTATGTTTTCTCCTCTTATTAGCAAAAATATTAAAATGACAACTATACAGTCATAAAAATTAATCACTGATTTCATAAGAAATCATGAAAAATAAAGAAACAAAATAATATAATTTTCGAATGATAAATTGTTTTACAGCTCTTAATTACTGTTATAGTTTTACAATGGCTAAATATTTTCTTTTACATTTTAAAAATTAGAAAAAGGAAAATGGGCCAATGCAAAGGTTTGGGCACCCTTGGAGAATTGTATGCTCAGATAAGTTTGACCAAGGTTTCAGAAGATAAATAGCCTGTTAGGGTTTATTCTTGTTCACTATCATCGTTAGGAAACGTCAGATGATGTAAATTTTATACCTTTATAAAGCTGATAGCTGCCTAGCAGTCTGAAAATAAAAATGATGGAGGCTCACAAACTAGGAGACGGCTATAAGCAGAAAACAAAGTGTTTTCAAGTTGCCCTTTCCTCAGTTTGAAATGTAATTAAGAAATGGCAGTTAACAGGAACAATGGAAGGCAATATAAGGTCTGGAAGACCAAGCAAAATTTCTGTGAGAGCTGCTCGCAGGATTGATAAAGAAGCAAATCAAAACCCCTGCATGACTGCAAAAGATATTCAGGAAATAAAAGAGTCTAGAGTTGTGGTACATTGTTTTACTGTTCAAAGACATGAACAAATATGGCCTTCATGGAAAAGTCATCAAAGGAAAACCTCTCCTGCATCCTCGCCATAAATGTCAGCGTCAGAAGTACGCAAAAGAACATTTAAATAAGCCTGATGAATTTTGAAAACAAGTCCTGTGGACCAATGAGGTTAAAATAGAACTCTTTGGCCACAATGATCAAAGGTATGTGTGAAAAAAAAAGGGCACAGAATTTCAGGAAAACAATATCTCACAACCAGTAAACATGTGAGTGGATAAATCATGCTTTTAGGTTGTTTTGCAGCCAATGGCAAGGGGAACATTTCAAGAGTAGAGAGGAATGTCTTCAATGAAATTTCAACGAATTCCTAATGCAAACATAACACCATCTGTAAAAAAAAAAGCTGGTTGATAAGAAGATAAGATGGCTTCTACAATGATGATCCTAATCACATGTCAAAATCCACAGTAGACTACCTCAAAGGTGCAAGCTGAAGATTTTACAATGGCCCTAACGGTCCCCAGATCTGAACATCATTGAAAATCTGTGGTTAGACCCCAAAAGAGCAGTACATTCAAAATGACCTAGGAATTTGTAATGTCCTGGAGGTGGATCCACGGGACCAAGCACCGGACTCCCCCAGAGAGGCAACCAAGAGCAAACCCCTATACAGGGACTGTCTGATCACCCCTCCAGAGGGTTTAGATGCACAGTAGCCGGAACACTAGGGGTACGGATTACAGGTCCTACAGAAGTCTGTTCGGGAGGTAACTACAGTATTAGTCCAATGGGAACCGTATGCAGGACGGATGACTGGAATCGGGTATGGGTGCCAAGGAGCAACAGCAGACGGGGTCCGGATCCAGCGAGACGTGCAGACTGGAGTAGCCAGGTGGAATCCAGGATCGGTGATGGGTATAGGCTGACGGAAGATGGAGGGATCAACAGCAGACAGTCACCGGGGCAACTCCTGGGAAACCGTCAGGCTGGGCACACTCAGGACGGCCAACGGGCACTGCGGAAGAGACTGGGTTAATCTGGGTACACAAGACAAAGGGACCTGAACACTAATGATGAGCGAGTATGCTTCTTACTACTCGGTACTCGCACGAGTATCACTGTACTCGGGCTACTCGGCGGGTACCGAGTAATTTCGCGATACTCGTGCTGTACTCGTGGTCTTCATCCCTGCATGTTGGCGCTCTTTTGAGAG
The DNA here is from genome assembly GCF_048569485.1 of Anomaloglossus baeobatrachus. NCBI lineage: Eukaryota > Metazoa > Chordata > Amphibia > Anura > Aromobatidae > Anomaloglossus > Anomaloglossus baeobatrachus. Next base: position 792,204,681 of record NC_134353.1, read on the forward strand.
CCAGCCCTCATGCAGGGATTGGCTGGCAGACCACTGCAATGCCACAGCCCTGTTAGTTGTGGAATTGCAGTGATTGGCCGGCCTGCACAGCGTGACCGAGCCTTTATACCGGCGGGCGCGCTGTGCTCTGCACACAGCCATCTCATATTCCCTGCTTTCCCTGCCCACAGGTGCCTATGATTGGTTGGAGTGAGACACGCCCCCACGCTGAGTGACAGGTGTCTCACTGCACCCAATCACAGCAGCCGGTGGGCGTGTCTATACTGTGCAGTAAAATAAATAAATAAATAATTAAAAAAAACGGAGTGCGGTCCCCCCAATTTTAATACCAGCCAGATAAAGCCATACGGCTGAAGGCTGGTATTCTCAGGATGGGGAGCTCCACGTTATGGGGAGCCCCCCAGCCTAACAATATCAGTCAGCAGCCGCCCAGAATTGCTGCATACATTAGATGCGACAGTTCTGGGACTGTACCCGGCTCTTCCCGATTTACCCTAGTGCATTGGCAAATCGGGGTAATAAGGAGTTAATGGCAGCCCATAGCTGCCACTAAATCCTAGATTAATCATGTCAGGCGTCTCCCCGAGATTCCTTCCATGATTAATCTGTAAATTACAGTTAAAAAACACACACACCCGAAAAATCCTTTATTAGAAATAAAAAACAATAACAAAGTCCCTCATCACCAATTTATTAACCCCGACAAACCCTCCATGTCCGGCGTAATCCACGGACCTCCAGCGTCGCGTCCAGCTCTGCTGCATGCAGGTGACCGGAGCTGCAGAATACACCGCCGCTCTGGTCAGCTCCACACAGCAACTGAGGTGAGTAGTGCGATCAGCTGCTGTCAGTCAGGTAACTCACGGTCACCGCTGGATCCAGCGGTGGCCGCGATTAACCTCAGTGACAGCTCAGCTGATTGCTATACTCACCTCAGTTGCTGCATGGAGCTGACCGGTGCGGCGGTGAGTAGCGCGATCAGCTCAGCTGTCACTGAGGTTACCCGCTGTCACTGGATCCAGCGGTGGTCGCGATTAACCTCAGTGACAGCTCAGCTGATCGCGCTACTCACCGCCGCACCGGTCAGCTCCACGCAACAAATGAGGTGAGCATCGCGATCAGCTGAGCTGTCACTGAGGTTACCTGGATCCAGCGGTGGATGCAGCGGTGGCCGCGGGTAACCTCAGGAACAGCTCAGCTGATCGCGATACTCACCTCAGTTGCTGCATGGAGCTGACCGGTGCGGCGGTGAGTAGCGCGATCAGCTGAGCTGTCACTGAGGTTACCCGCGGCCATCGCTGCATCCACCGCTGGATCCAGGTAACCTCAGTGACAGCTCAGCTGATCACTCGGCTGTCTTCAGTTGCTGTGTGAAGCTGACAGGAGCAGCGGTGTATTGCTCAGCTCCTGTCACCTCCATGTAGCAGAGCTGGATGCGACGCTGGAGGACTGTGGAGTACGCCGAGGGCTTTGTCGGGGTTAATAAATTGGTGATGAGGGACTTTGCTATTGTTTTTTATTTCTAATAAAGGATTTTTCGGGTGTGTGTGTTTTTTAACTGTAATTTACAGATTAATCATGGAAGGAATCTCGGGGAGACGCCTGACATGATTAATCTAGGACTTATTGGCAGCTATGGGCTGCCATTAACTCCTTATTACCCCGATTTGCCTACGCACTAGGTTAAATCGGGAAGAGCCGGGTACAGTCCCAGAACTGTCGCATATAATGTATGCGGCAATTCTGGGCGGCTGTTGGCTGATATTGTTAGGCTGGGGGGCTCCCCATAACGTGGAGCTCCCCATCCTGAGAATACCAGCCTTCAGCCGTATGGCTTTATCTGGCTGGTATTAAAATTGGGGGGACCGCACGCCGTTTTTTTGAATTATTTAATTATTTATTTCACTGCACAGTATACACACACACACTGGCTGCTGTGTTTGGGTGCAGTGAGACACCTGTCACTCAGCGTGGGGGCGTGTCTCACTGCAACCAATCATAGGCGCCGAAAAGCAGGAAAGCAGAGAATACGAGATTGTTTAATGAGCGGCCGGCTTTTTCAAAAGAGGAAAAGCCGCCGGAGTTTAGTGAACAGCTGTGCAGCGCCGCGGCAGTGATCGGGGAACGGTAAGTAAGAGAGAGGGGGGAGACTGACCGACAGACTGTGAGAGGGGGACAGACAAGACAGAGAGAGACAGACAAAGCGAGACCGACCGACGGGAGATAGAATGAAAAAAAAAATGACCGACATCGCTAGTAAAAAGCACAAAACGTGCGTTTTGGACATCGGAGTGCCTTACAATGTTTTACGTAAAATCTTTCATGTATTAATCTCAAAAAGTAACACACACCAGCTCTATCTCACTATTAGGTATGTACCCTTAACATTTCCGCCATGAAAATTCATTTTGGTGTCATTTTGGAAGGTTTTCTGGTGAGTCCGTAAAAATGGCGTAAAACTCGGACAAAATTGTTCACAGCTGTGACTTTTGAGTGATAAATGCTTCAAGGGGTCTTCCCCATGCTGTTGCCATGTCATTTGAGCACTCTTCTGAGACTTTTGTGACATTTTTAAGGGTCTACATGCTGCCGGGGGTCATTTCAGAAAAAAACTCGGGTCTCCCATAGGATAACATTGGGCTCGGTGCTCGGGCCGAGTACACGAGTATCTTGGGATGCTCAGCCCGAGCCTCGAGCAACCGAGCTTTTTGGTACTCGCTCATCACTACTGAACACCTAGCTACAGGAACACGTTGAACAGGCACTGCCCACATGGATAAGGAAGTCTTATATACCCTGTACCTGTAATCAGCCATATCCTGTTCCCGGGATGCTGGCCCTTTAAGAAGAGGTGAGTGAGCGCGCCCGCGCCCTAATGCACATGCGCGAGGCCCGAGTGCCGGAGACCAGTGCAGAAAGCAGAGAGGACGGTGAAGGAGATGCAGGGGAGCCAGGCACAGAGCCCTGGGTCGCAGCGGGATGCCAGGACCGACGGACGGGAGACATGGAGGATGCACAGGAGGGGGAGTGAGAGGGAGAGCCGCGGGCAGGAGGATCGGGGACCGGAGCAGTGAGTGATAGGTGGCGCCGGGATCCGGGGAGCGTAACAGTACCACCTCCCTCATGCCCCCCTCCCCGCAACCGGGACAAGAAGTTGCGTAGCAGAGGAGCAGCAATGTTCTCCTGGGGTTCCCAGGACCGGTCTTCGGGACCGTATCCCTCCCAATCAACAAGAAAGAACTGCTTACCCTGCACTCTCTTTATGGCCACTATGTCTCTTACCGCATACACATCGTCATCAGCAATGGGAGGAGGAGGAGTACCGGTTTTAGAGGAGTAGGGACCAAGGATGACTGGCTTGAGCAAGGACACGTGGAAGGAGTTAGGGATCCGCATTGTGGTTGGGAGCCGCAGTTTGTAGGAGACCTCGTTGATCCGGTTGATGACCTTGAAAAGACCGATGTACCGTGGACCCAACTTGTAAGATGGCATCTTCAACCAGACGTATTTGGAGGAAAGCCACACCAAATCCCCAGGAGAGAAGCGAGGAGGATCAAGGCGTCTCTTGTCCGCATGTTTCTTCATCCTGGCAGAAGCACGTTCAAGGGAGGTTTTAACAGTACTCCATATATTAGAGAAGTCTCTGGACAGGGCATCTGCACTGGGAACATCAGAAGTAGAGGATACCGGTAATGGGACAGAAGGCTGAAGACCGTAGACTATATGGAAGGGAGAGCTGGAGGAGGACTCACTGAGGTGATGATTATGGGAGAACTCAGCCCAAGGGAGTAGCGTGGACCAGTCGTCATGATGGACGTTGACGAAGTGTCGAAGGAAGGAGGTCAGGACCTGGTTGACACGTTCTACTTGGCCATTAGACTGGGGTTGGTAGGCCGAGGAAAAGTCTAGAGACACTCCCAGATGTTTACAGAGCGCCCTCCACAAGCGCAAGGTGAACTCAGTTCCCCCCTCGGACACTATATGCAAGGGAGAGCCGTGCAGCCGGAGATATGCTGAATGAAGGCATCAGCGAGTTCCTGCGCAGATGGTAGGCCGACCATGGGGACGAAATGAGCAATCTTCGAGAATCGGTCCACAACGACCCAAATGACCGCATATCCAGAAGATAAAGGCAAGTCCGTGATAAAATCCATGGCAATGTGTTGCCATGGAATGGAGGGAATTGGCAGAGGCAGGAGACGGCCATAGGGCAGGTGTTTGGGCGTCTTGTTCCGGGCACAGGATGGACAAGCGGAGACAAAGGAAACGACATCCTTACGGAGAGACGGCCACCAATAGTGACGGACAATAGCGCTCCCCGTTTTCTTCTCACTGGCATGTCCGGCCACTTTCGAAGAATGCCCCCATTGAAGGACCTTTAGTCTGTCGGTCTCCGTGATGAAAGTCTTCCCAGGGGGTATCTGTGCCAGGGTGATGGGAGCCACCGGGATGACCTTACTGGGACAGATGATGGACTGATTCGTCTCTTCCTCTTGCTCTACCAGAACGAAGGACCAGGACAAGGCATCAGCCCGCACGTTCTTGTCCGCGGGCCGGAAATGCAGTTGGAAGTCAAACCGGGCAAAGAACAGAGACCAAAGGGCTTGTCGCGGGTTAAGTCTTCGAGCGGATCGCAGATACTCCAGGTTTTTATGGTCGGTGTAGATTATAACCGGGTATACCGCACCCTCCAACAGGTAACGCCATTCCTCCAGAGCCAGCTTGACAGCCAGGAGCTCCTGATTGCCAATGGCATAGTTGCGTTCCGGTGCCGAGAAGATTTTGGAGAAGAACCTGCAGGTGAGCAACTTTCCGATGGACGACTTCTGCATGAGCATGGCCCCGGCTCCTGAGGAGGAGGCGTCCACCTCCCAATGTGAATTCTCAGTTCAACTCCGGTCTGTGTAAAACGGGAGAGGAGGTAAATGCCCATTTCAAGGAACAGAAAGCAGAGTCGGCCTTAGGTGACCAATCTTTCGGGTTGGCCCCCTTCTTGGTCAAGGCGGAGAAAGGCGCTGTTGGAGCAGAGAAGTGGGAAATGAACTGGCGATAATAATTGGCAAAGCCTAGGAAGCATTGGATGGCTTTCAGTCCGGAGGGAGGAGGCCACTTGAGGATAGAAGACACCTTCTCGGGATCCATCTGCAGGCCCGTGTCGGTAATCACGTAGCCAAGAAAGGGAAAGGACGACCGTTCAAACACTCATTTTTCGTACTTGGCATACAGACGGTTCTCCCTAATCCTTTGCAGAACGAATAGTACGTTTTTCCTGTGGGTCGGCAAGTGCGGTGAATAGACCAGGATATCGTCCAGATACACGACCACACAGACGTAGAGAAGATCCCTAAAAACATCATTCACCAGTTCCTGGAAGACAGCCGGGGCATTACAGAGACTGAAGGGCATCACACAGTATTCGTAGTGCCCATCACAGGTGTTGAATGCCGTCTTCCATTCGTCTCCCGGGCGAATACGAACCAGGTTGTAAGCTCCGCAAAAGTCAAGTTTGGTAAAGATACGGGCCCCCCTGAGCCGATCGAATAGCTCCGGGATGAGAGGAAGGTGATACTTATTTTTTACTGTGATCTGGTTCAAGCCCCAGTAGTCGATGCAGGGGCGTAGGTCACCTCCTTTCTTCTTGACGAAGAAAAACCCGGCTCCTGCAGGAGACGAGGATCTCCTGATGAACCCCCTTGCCAGGTTATCTGCAACATAGTCCTTCATGGCCTGAGTCTCGGCAGGGGATAAGGGATAGCTCCGTCTATGGGGTGGAGTAGTGCCCGGCAGCAAATCGATGGCATAGTCGTAGGGTTGATGTGGCGGTAATACCTGTGCCTCCTTCTTGTCGAAAACGTCCACAAAAGACCAATAACGGAAGGCAGTCCCGGTAGGGACTCCGGTGCTGGAGACTGATGGACGGGCCGTACAGACTGCAGACAGTTCTAGTGACAAGACGGGCCCCAACGAGTAATCTCTCCAGAGCGCCAACTGACGACAGCTTCATGTATTCGTAACCAGGGTAGGCCCAGCAGGAGTGAGTGAGCCAGTTTCGGGAGGACATATGGAGCAATCTTTTCGGTATGCAGAGCACCAATACGGAGTTCCACGGGTTTGGTGATAAACAACACGGATTCGGATAGGGGTTTCCCATCCATGGAAGCGATCACAAGGGGTTTTGAAAGCAGGATGACAGGTATCCGGTATTTCTCCACCGTAGCCTGTTGGATGAAATTGCCCGCTGCCCCTGATTCAAGGTACGCCTCTGCCGTGAACTGGGTCTCCTCCGTCGTCACTTGGACGGTCAGCGTAACTGGGTCTGAGAGGGTTCCGATACCTACGGTGGCCTCTCCTACCAACCCTAGGCTTTGGAGTTTCCCGGCTTGTCGGGGCAGGAACGAAGCAGGTGTGTACCGCTTCCACAGTAGAAGCACAGACCCTTGGCGTGCCGCTCTGCTCGGCGTTGCTCGGCTTGTCCCAGACTATCTATTTGCATAGGTTCGGGAGTAGAGTTGCCGGGTGGCACTGTCAGTCGACTCTCCCGGAGTACTTCCTTGGACCGTTCCTGGAAACGGAGATCAATCCGGGTTGCTAGAGAAACCAGGCCGTCCAAGGTAGGAGGAACATCACGACCGGCCAACTCGTCCTTGATGCGACCGGAGAGACCTTCCCAGAAGGCTGCTGACAATGCCTCGTTGTTCCATCCTAACTCGGAGGCAAGAGTACGGAACTAGATGGCGTACTGGCCAACCGTTAAGGTTCCTTGGCGTAGCTGGTGGAGCGAAGAGGCGGCCGTGGTGGTGCGTCCCGGTTCATCAAAGGTGTTACGGAAGGTCTCAAAGAATCCCCGTATGTCATTAGTCACCGGATCTTCTTTCTCCCACAAGGGATTTATCCAGGCCAATCCTTCACCCTCCATATGGGACATCAGAAAGGCCACCTTTGCTTAATCAGAGACAAAGAGGTGTGGAAGCAACTTAAAATGAAGCAAGCATCAATTTAGAAAACCTTCACAGGTCTTGGGGTCCCCGGCGTACCGGGGCGGAGAAGCTAGGCGGAGACTCGAGGTTGAAGAGGAAGCCACTACGGAAGCTGCTGCCGTGTTCTGATCCGACAGGTCAGACGGGTGTCCACTGACTACATAAAGGCCAGCATGCGAGATTGGGTCTCGCGTTGTCGTACCAGTTCTTGTTGTAATCCGGCCAGCTGGGACGCTTGTGCTCCGGCAGAATCCATGGCCTGTTCAAACTGTAATGTCCTGGAGGTTGATCCACTGGACCGAGCACTGGACTCCCCCAGAGAGGCAACTAAGAGCGAACCCCTAGCTGTGCCATTGTATGTATATGTTTTTGCATCTTTTGAATGGACTCATTGATATGTCCTATGGTTATTTTGTCCTTTGCTGGTTAATACTTTTTATCATTGTATTGCACCACAGTTAATCATTGTTTTTCTCTTGTCTGGTGTTTTTGCCTTTTAAATGTTTTTATTGGGGTATGTTTTCAATAAAAGATTTCTGGTTATTTATATATTGATTGTCATGCATTCTATATTGAGCTGAGTGCCAATACCTGCTTCTTTTCCTCTCTAGTACCAATTGTTTACAGCAGACTGTGCACCCTCATTTTCTTATATTGGTTGGCTGTGCATTCCCTTTTTCTTTCTTCATATCCTGTTCCCGGGACGCTGGCCCTTTAAGAAGAGGTGAGTGAGCGCGCCCACGCCCTAATGCGCATGCGCGAGGCCCGAGTGCCGGAGACCAGTGCAGGAAGCGGAGAGGAAGGTGAAGGAGATGCAGGGGAGCCAGGCACAGAGTCCTGGGTCGCAGCGGGACGCTGGGACCGGCGGACGGGAGGCATGGAGGAATCACAGGAGGGGGAGTGAGAGGGAAAGCCGCGGGCAGGAGGACCGGGGACTGGAGCGGTAAGTGACAGGCGGTGCCGGGATCCGGGGAGCGTGACAGAATCTCACAGATTTGGAAGACTTCTCCAAGTAAGAATGGATGCATATCTCTCCAACAAGGATTGAAAAACTCTTAGCTGGTTACATAAAGCATTTTACAAGCTGTAATACTTGCCAAAGGGGGTGCTACTAGGTAGTACCCATGCAGGGTATCCAAATTTTTGTATCGGCCCATTTTCCTTTTTTGTTAATTTAAAAATGTAAAAGAAGAAAATATTGTTTTACCTAAAATGCAAAGGAAATGTGTCATCTTTAACTTTATGACTTTTAAGAGATCATTTTGTCGTCTAGTTGCTTAACAGTTCACAATAACAGTAATTTTAACCAGGGGTGCCGAATCTTTTGTATGCCACTGTATCTGATCAGTGGTCAAAAAGGAGTCTACAATGCAGGAATTAAGGCTATATTCACATGTCCTGTAATTTGTTAGAATTGGTCCAGCTAAAATCCATTGATAACAAAAATTTGTGCAAAGACAACTTTTTTGTTCGGCTAAAGAAAAAATGATTTCAACTGGAACTATTCTTTTAACATTGAAGTCTATAAAAACAGATTTAATAAGTAGCCATTTGTTTTGCCTTCCTTTGAAAAGGATCCGTTCTTTGCTTATAGGATCAGTTTCCATTGGAAGAAAATGGATGCCTATTTAACAGATCTGTTTTCTATAGACTTTAATATTAAAAAAATGTATCCAGTTCAATTCATTTCTTTTTAGCGAGACAAAAACATTGTGTCTGCACATATTTTTGTCAATGGATTACTGTTGGATCTTGTAGCCTATGTAAGCAGACGCATTGATCAAGTGAGAAGAGTGAGGGTCCAAGTAGGATCTTTCCTTTAAAGCCAGCTTTACACGTTGCAATTTCGCATACGATATCGTATGCGATTTGCAACGCCCCCATCGTATGTGCGGCACGTTCAATTTATTGAGCGTGCCACACATACGATTAACCCCCGTCACACATACTTACCCGTCTATATGACCTCGATGTGGGCGGCGAACGTCCACTTCCTGGAGTGGGAGGGACGTTCAGCGTCACATCGACGTCACGCGGCAGTCGGCCAATAGAAGCGGAGGGGCGGAGCTGAGCGGGACATAAACATCCCGCCCACCTCCTTCCTTCCGCATTGTGGGCCGGGTGCCGCAGGACGCTGGTAAGAGCTGTTCATCATTCCCGGGGTGTCACACACTGCGATGTGCGCTACCCCGGGTACGATGAACAACCTGACGTTCAATCCATGAGGAATGAACGATGTGCGTGCGATGAACATTTTACCGTTCAATCGCAATCGCACGTACCTGTCACACACTACAATGTAACTAACAATGCCGGATGTGCGTCACTTACGTCGTGACCCCGCCGACACATTGTCAGATATATTGCAGCGTGTAAAGCGGGCTTTTCACTGCTTAGGAGACTTAATGATAAAACTCTTGTTGACTACATCTGTCAATAAGGATGGTCTCCTTAAATAAGGATTGGGTTCATTGTGAAAAATATAAGTCTGTATGCTGTGTATTGCCCCTACTGGCAGCATTTGTTAGCTTAATGCAATGTGAAAAAAGTAGAGTAACAGAAAAATAGGTTCAACTTACCCTGTTTTGTTATTACACATGCAAATGTTGAGTTATTGATGAGTTTTTGACCTTGGTATTTGTAAGGCTACTTTCACAGATCCAGTTTGAGCAGTGCGGCTCAATCTGGCTGTGAAACCTATGCAACGGATGCGGCGAAAACACCGCATCCTTTGCATAAGTTTTTACATGCGGCCCGTCCGTTTTTTTCCGGTTGCGGCATGCTACTGAGCATGCGCAGTGGAAGAAACCGCATGCGGCGGCCGGATGCGTTTTTTTCCGCATCGCGCCGCATCCGGCGTCCATAGGCATGCATTGAAAAATGCGCCGCAGCGGCCGGATGCGGCGCGATGCGGTTTTTTTGCTGGAGCAAAAAACGTTGCAGGCAACGTTCCATCTGGCCGCGGCATCGACTAAATCTGCCACATGCGGCAAAAACCAGATTGAATTAATGTAAGTCTATGCAAAAAAAAACGCAACCGGCGGCAAAAAAAACAGTTGCGGTTTTTCTGCAGAGCGCCGCATTGTGCCGCAGAGCAAAAACCGGATGTGTGAAAGTAGCCTAAGCCAAAACCAGGAATGGAACATTTGGAGAAAAAGTGTAATAGAAACATAGACACCACTTCTGCATGTTTAACTACTCCTGGTTTTGGCTACAAATACTTAGGTAAAAACTCACCAAATACTCAATGGGTGCATGTGGCCTTACTCGTTTCATTCCTCTCTACGCTATTTTTATCAAATCAGTATTTTTTTTCCATAAAATTTGCGTAGGGGTTATTAACAATCTATTTACAATTTCCCATTGGCAACTAGATCCCTAAACTAAAGACTGATTTGTTAATATATAAATTTTAATTAGTTTCTTTTAAAATCTTTAGGACAAACTATTTAAAAACGCAGAGCACTGTGATCTTTCTCAGACAATGTAGGTGATCATCCTAGCCATAAGGGATTCCCTATTCAGACTTATTAGTCAGATGTCTATGACATAACCTATATGTCATTATTATAATATATGATCACAGTGATCGCTTATTAAAACATAACAAACAGTAGCCTACTGGAGATAGGAGGCTATTGTTTGTTATCTATTTATAAGAAACGTTGTGATTACTCGCTAATCCCTCCCCTCCACATGACGACATCACAGCCAAGCTGTCCCACACAAAATTGCATGCGCCGCCACCGCCTCCTCCTCTCCTGCCATGCCTCCTCTTCTGTGGATCCGCCCACCTGCTCCTGGCCACGTTCTCAAGCTTCACGACTCTGCCACCTACAGTGCACCTGCCGGGAAACCCAACAATGTTCAAACCTGCAGTGTACTGTCACGCTGAATAACCTATCATGGTGATTAACCCTTACACCGCCATAAAGCCGGGAAAGCTGCCAATATTCAAGGCTGCAGTGGAGTGCCATAGTCATTAACCCTTACACCCCCAGCTGTATACAGTTAACTGCATACAGATCAGGTCGCTGTATACCCTTTGGGGGGGAAGGACAGCTGTATACCATTGGAGGAGGGGAGCTGTATACCCTAGGGGGAGAGCTGTATACCAGGGAGGTGAGCTGTAAACCCTTGGGGGGGAAGAGAGATGTATACCCTTGGGGAGGAGAGCTGTATATTCTTGGGGGGAGCTGTATACCCTTAGGGGGAGCTGTATACCCTTGGGGGGAGTTGTATACCTTTGAGGAGCTATATACCAGGGAGGTAAGCTATATACCCTTGGGTGAGGAGAGCTGTATCCCCTTGAAGGGGACAGATGTATACCTTTGGGGGAGCTATATATCAGAGAGGTAAGTTATATACCCTTGGGAGGAGAGCTGTATACCCTAGGGGGGAGGAGAGCTGTATACCTTTGGGATAGCTATACTCCAGGGAAGTGAGCTGTAAACCTTTGGGGGTGAGAAGAGCTGTTTACCCTTGGGGGAAAGCTGTATACCCTTGGGGGGAGCTGTATAGCAACAGCAGAGTCCTGCATACATTGAGGAGCTCATAATGTGACCCGTGACTCCTCCCCTCCATGTGACATCACAGGTCCTGTAAGCACAGACACAAATCCTGTTGTGTACATTGCACACTCACACATCTCAAGCTGCGCTCACTAAGCCAATGACAAAGGCCACGTAATGCTAAATTGCAACTCCCAGCATTTTTCACATTTTTGTTGCCAGTCGACAATTATCAACTTCCTTTACACGTAATTCAACCACTCCAACGCTACTAAATGTTGTCATTATTTACTTTAATTTCATTATTCACCAGCAGCGTTAATTAGATAGGAATGGGCGTGCCGAGCATTAGCTGGCTGGGAGCAGCTAGTGTTTTAATAAGCGAACACTGTGATCATATATTATAAGAATGACGTATACGTTATGCCATAGACATCTGACTAATAAGTCTGAATAGGGAATCCCTTATGGCTAGGATGATCACCTACATTGTCTGAGACAGATCACCGTGCACTGCAATTTTAAATAGTTTGTCCTAAAGATCTTAAAAGAAACTAATTAAAATTTATATATTAACAAATCAGTCTTTAGTTTAGGGTTCTAGTTGTCAAAGGCAAATTGTAAATAGATACAGACATACAGATATAAAGACATACCATGTTTCTCCAAAAATAAGACACTGTCTTATGTTATTTTTGCCCCGAAAAATGCACTAGGGCTTTTTTTCGGGGTAGGGCTTATTTTTGGGGAAACACATTTAGGGGTAAGTTTACCCCCCAAAAAGCAGATCCCACTTCCCAGGAGAATCATACTTACCAGACCCGGGATGTCAGCGCCGCTCCCAGGTCCTGCTGCGATCTTTGGTGGGCGCTCCCAGCAGGTATGCGCCACACAGTCCTCCCCTGCTTTTGGCCAACACTCACATGCATTAGATCCCACACACATCAGATCGTACACACACACACACACACCCACACACATCAGATCGCACACGCACACTCACCACATCCGGCGATACTGATTGCATTCCACCGCAGGTCCCCCATGTGTTCCACTGCAGGTCCTCGCGCTCTACTGCACTGTGTCCCAGGTTACCCTGCTGGCCAAGAACAATTGGTAATACCGGATGTGATAAATGTGTGTGTGCAATCTGATATGTAAATGTGTGTGTGTGTGTGTGTGTGACTAGCCCACCCCAGGGCTATGGGACACCCAGTGCCGGGCCGGACTAGTCTGGGGGTTGTCAGTGGTGGCGGGGCCCGACTCCGTGACCCTGGTGGGTGTCAATTAAATATGGCTGGTGAATAAAGTTTATGGTTGTCGTGACGCCACCTGTGGTTTGCGGCTATTAAGCCGCCGCTGCTGTATGAGGCCTCCGGGGTGATGGAATGGCAGCTTGGATGGTCCTGCTCCCCACAGGTGGAGCGGTACCCCGGGGCAACAGTTGGTGCTCGTGAGAGTCTATGGTGTGATGGAAGTCTATGCAGGCGACAATAACTGAGACAACACCAGAGGGTGCAATTCCAAGGTCTTTACTCACATTTCCTGGGCTGCAGCACACTAGTGCCTTTGGGCGGCTGGAACCCACTGTCAGGGACTTCTGCCAATCCTGGGTAGATCTTGGAATGAAAGCTGGTACCCTCTTCTAAAGTGTCTCTGTCTTTAGCTGTCTCCTTAAGCCTTGCCTTTGTAGGATGAACCTGGCTCGGCCTCCACTACAGCCTCCAGGCCGGGGGCTCACCTGTCGGATGTTTTACCCCCTTTCTAGAGGCTCTGCTGTGGGCTGTGGCCTGGGGAGTTTGCAACTTTCCCTGGGCCTCGGTTTTTACTGTTGGAGATGATTTTTCACTCCTCCGGTTTCTAGGGACCGTCCCCTGTTGCAGCTTGATCCCTCCACCGATGTTCCTGTGGAACAGGCCACCAGCTCAAAAGCTATCTGTGGCCCTGGAATCCCTTCTTCTCTCTACTTGGTGTCACCTGGACCCTCTGAGTCCCAGGATCTTCACCAGAAGCGTCTTTCTTTCCTTTTAGCTCCTGTCTGACTAGAGCTTTCTTTCTGCTTCTCCTTCTCGTCTGCCTCCCGCAGACCTCCTCCTCCCTCCTCCCTCTCCAACTTCAACTAACTACACTTGACCTTCCTTTCCTTGTCTGCTCTCTGATGGCTCCTCCCACCTCCCCAGTTGCTAAGATCTACCCTATATGAGCAGGGATGGGTCTTAAGGCCCCTCCCAGCATGCAGCATGGGAGGGTTTCTGCCACTGTCCCTGGTCCTAGTGTGTACCTAACAATGGGTGGAATGTAGATTTGCCTGAGTACCGGCGTTCACTCCTTTCCTTACCCAGAATGGGACATCACACCTCTGGCTGGGGTGCAATGTTCCTGTGGCGACGGAAGCCTCAGGGGCGCCACGTGTGTGTGTGTGCATGTGTGTGTGCGCGATCTGATGTGTGTGTGTGCGATCTAATGTGTGTGGGTGTGCGATCTGATGTGTGTGGGTGTGTGATCCACCACAGGTCCTTGATGTGTTCCACTGCAGGTCATCCCATTCGGCATCTGGTGTGTATCATTAGGGGGTCTTCTGTCTTCTCTCTTTTGGGGGTGTCTGCTTTCTTTAAGAAGTGTCCTGTAGTATTCTTTAGCTTTATTGACACTTTATTATTGAACCATGACAAGAGCTTATCTTCAGGGTAGGGTTTAAGCCTTACACTGAAAATGCTGAAAATTCCCGTTAGGACTTTTCTGGGGGTAGGGCTTATTCTCGGGGAAACACAGTAGATAGCCATGTACAGTATATAATGTATTGGGATTATCTTATAATGTAATGTATTAGCCATTTCACCAGTCTCAAGTTAGAATCTCTGCCCGCCCCCACTGGCATCTGCATCAGTTACAACTTCTTGTAGAAAACTTCAATTTTCAAGCTTGGAAATTAACCAACAATCAATTTTCGGCTGAAGGCAAAAATCTGTGGCTTGCACAGCTGTGTCTAATATAACTCAATTATTTCACTACCTTAAGTGTTAGCTTCAAACTGTTATACCAGCAAAAACATAATTACATGATTTTATATTATCCATATGGTGCATGAGTAGGGTGATTGTGCTATAGTAAAAACCATAGTTTATTTTATGCTGTTTGGTAATATACTTTTTTTTTATAACAATGTGTTCAATGGCACTGGTTTTACTGCTCGTAGTTATATCAGAGCAAATGATAAAAAGCCATTATATGTAGTAGTATTTAAATTGACTTAAAGTGCATTTACACTGCATGATTATTGTGTAGGAACATTCCTAGAAATACATTTCACGATAACTATATAGTCTAAACAGGCTGCCGATTAACCAACATACGAACAACAGCTGAAAGGATTTTCAGGTTTAGTTCTCGCATGTCTTCATACTGTGTAAACAGGACTTGTGCTGCCAAGAACAATGGCAGCATATTACAGATTGTTCAGTGCAATTTGAAGTGTGGTCTGCCTGTTTAATCAAGCTATTAGACCACTGCCAACAGGCAAACGTGTATATGGATAATACCAGCCCCACCTGTCTGCTTTACCATGCCTGGATATAAAAAATGGGGGGACAATACAATTTTTTTAAATTATTTACTTAAATAATTAAAAAAAACAACATGTTTTACCCAAAAAAAGTCAAGAAGGGGCATGGGCCTCCCCATAATGCCGTGCCCTGTTCTCACCTTGAACCGGGGAGGTTCAGTGCCTGGACAATTAATCAACAGTTCTGATTGGAGAAGTTTACCCAGCAGAGTCATTTTCCACTTCAAGAGTCACTGGGTCAGGGCTGGCTTGTTCTTTTGTAGGATAGCAGTCGGCCCAATGTTATACTATGGGGAGGTGCCAACTTGTGCATTTTTTTTAAAATTGATTACAGTGATGTATAGAAAAATGCTGGATCCCAAAGGAAGACCAGAGGGGTGTAGAGAGAAATAAAAACTAAGAGTTTTTACTTCTCTCTACACCCCTCTGGTCTTCCTTTGGGATCCAGCATTTTTCTATACAGCACTGTAATCACTTATGATATATCATTCATTGTATTGGTCTATTCTATCTATATCATCTGGTACTATTAACACAGATGTTTAATCTGTTTTGTATAAATCTACTGTACTTGATGTTTTTATTTTTATAATTTTTTAATTCTTTTGATGTAATTTTGGATATTTTGTTAATCTATTTCAGTTGCTGATGAAGGCCATGGTTGGGCCGCAACGTCTGACTTGACTATACTGAGTATGAAATAATGAAAAAATCATCATTTTACTGAATTCAGGAGTGCCTTGTATATATTACTACTGTATATGGTCTGGAAACCTACCTGAGCACCCTGGTAACTAGAAATTCGATAGAAGTGCCTTATCCTTTTGAACTATAACTACAACTGTTCTGTGAAAGCCTTAGAGATTTATTTGAGAACACAGTTGTAAGTTGTGAGGAGTAAAGCAAGGTCAGGTTATAGAAAAAATAGCCCAAGCTATTGCACAACTGTAAACCTACCTAGTCAAAATTAGAACTATGAAAACTTTAAAAAAATTTAGAAACTCTGTGGGTGGTGGGCAGAAAACAGAAATTGCAAATTATCCGGAAAACACCATCCCCACCATCACACATGGTGGTGGCTGCAGCATGCATTTTCATTGAAAAATATATATGAAAGTTATGCAAAAAAACCTGATGTGTGAATGAGCTTTTAGGAAGATTAAAACAGGCTTTGGCTGTAAGGAATTATATGTCATAATAATATTGCTACCTGGTTGTTTTACTTAGCATTTCATAGATTAAATACAGGTCCTACTACAGATTGTATAGAGCCCACAAATAGTTATAAAATTGTAATTAGGAAGGATAACTTAGAAATATCAGCAAAAACATTTTGCAAAACAGTGCAAATTATGCTGCTATATTGAGAACGTACAATATAAAAGAGAAAGGTCAATATAATTGTCCCATGTTCAGTTGTTTAATCATCTTTGTCTTCCTAAATGTGATAAGGTTGGCTGCTTTATAAAAATGCAGTTATTACTTAGATCAGATTTTTAAAGGCCAAATAACATGGTTCCTTTTTCTTTATATAAATGTCACATGATTTTTGATTTACAACTGCATCTCAATAAATTAGAATATAATCAAAAAGTTAATTAATTTCAGTAATTCAATACAAAAAGAGAAATACATATATTTCATAGAGTCATTACATCACACAGAGTGATCTATTTCAAGTGTTTATTTCTTTTAATGATGATTATGGCTTACAGCCAGTGAAAACCCAAAAGTCATTAGCTCAGAAAATTAGAATAATTACTACAAAACATCTGATAAGGCTTCCTAAGCATTTAAAATTGTCCCTTAGTCTGGTTCAGTAGGCTGCACAATCATGGGTAAGACTGCTGACTTGACAGATGTCTAGAAGACAGTCATTGACACTCTCCACAAGGAGGGTAAGGCACAAAAGGTCATTGCTAAAGAAGCTGGCTGCTCAGAGTGCTGTATCCAAGCATATTATTGGAAAATTAAGTGCTTTACAGACATTATCATCCCTGTCCTCATTGGGGCTCATAATCTAATTTCCCTATCACTATGTTTTTGGACTAGTGGTTAATATTTATAAATTCAATTTTGAGAAGCCAAGAAAAAGATCTTGAACTAAATTGAGTAGATATTTTATTGTATGTGTTACAGCTATGGGAATATAAATTACAGTTAGGTCCATATGTATTTGGATAGAGACCACATTATTCACATTTTGTTCTGTACATTACCACAATGGATTTTGAATAAAACAATTCAGGTGCAGTTGAAGTTGAGACTTCCAGCTTTAATGCAGTGGGTTGAACAAAATGCATTGGATAAAAATGTGAGGAACTAAAGCATTTTTTTAATTTTAATCCCTTCATTTCTGGGGCTCAAAAGTAATTGGACAAATAATTTTTTAGGAAAAAAAATGTTATTTATTTATTTTAAACCCTTTATTGACAATGACTGCCTGAAGTCTTGAACTCATGGACATCACTAGACGCTGTGTTTCCTCCTTTTTAATGCTCTGCCGGCCTTTACTGCAATGGTTTTCAGTTGCTGTTTGTTTGTGGGCCTTTCTGTCTGAAGTTTAGCCTTTAACAAGTGAAATGTGGCTCTGTTGGGTTGAGATTTAGGGGAGTGACTGGTCATTCAAGAATATTCTTAATTGCTTTAGTAAACTCCTGGATTGCTTTGGTTTTATGTTTTGGGTCATTATCCATCTGTATTATGAAATGCCGACCAATCAGTTTGGCTGCATTTGGCTGGATTTGAGCACACAGTGTCTCTGAAAATCCCAGATTTCATCTGGCTGCTTCTGGCCTGTGTCACATCATCAATAAAAACTAAGGACTCAGTGCCACTGGCAGCCATGCAGGCCCATCCATCACACTGCCTGTGTCGTGTTTTACAGATGATGTGATATGCTTTGGATCATGAGCTGTACCATGCCTTCACCATACTTTTTTCTTTCCACTATTCTGGTAGAGCTTGACCTTGGCTTAATCTGTCCAAAGAATGTTCTTTAGAACTGTGCTAAAAAAAATCTTAAAAAAACAGCAAAGTCCAATCTAACCTTTTTATTCTTGAGGTTTATATGAGTGGCTTGTACCGTTCAGTGAACCCTCTGAATTTTCTTTCATGTAGTCTTCTCTTTATGGTAGATTTAGATATTGATACGGCTACATACTGGAGAGTGTTGTTCACTTGGTTGGACATTGGTAAAGGGTTTCTCTTAACTATGGTAATTATTCTGTGATTATCCACCACTGTTGTCTTCCGTGGGTGTCCAGGTCTTTTTGCATTGTTGAAGCCATCAGTGCTTTCTTTGTTTCTCAGGATGTACCAAACTATAGATTTAAGGTGGTGTCACACATAGCAACGACGACAACGATGTCGCTGCTAAGTCACCATTTTCTGTGACGTAGCAGTGACGTCCCGTCGCTGTCGCTATGTGTGACATCCAGCAACGATCTGGCCCCTGCTATGAGGTCGCCGTCCTTGCTGAATGTCCTGCTTCATTTTTTGGACGTTGATCTCCCGCTGTGAAGCACACATCGCTGTGTGTGGCAGCGAGAGAGCGACGAACTGAATCAAGCAGGGAGCCGGCGTCTGGCAGCCTGCGGTAAGCTGTAACCACAGTAAACATCGGGTAACCAAAAAGCTCTTTATTTGGTTACCTGATATTTACCTTAGTTACTAGTGTCCGCCGCTCTCATGCTGCCAGTGCCGGCTCCCTGCTCCCTGCATATGTGGCACCCAGGACTAGCCAGGTAGCCACAAACATAACATCACACACACCCTCCCCTGGATGGTTCACACCAGTCAAACAAAAACCCTTGTTGCCTGCCTCCAGGGTCTGATGTCCACACCAGGTGGGGCGGAGCCAGGTAGTTGGCCCCACCCACCAAGGAGTTCACAGGCCTGGAGGTGGGAAAAGTGAAAGTTTCGTTTGAGAGTTGAAAGTGAGAGGACAGAACCTGTTAGTGTCTGGGTAGGAGCCCAGCCAATCTCAGCAAGGTTGGCAGATGGTGGTGGCCATCTGCAGGAGTTAGTGGACCTCTGCGGAACCGTAGGACCAGGGTCGGGATCCGTCCATCAAGCCGTTTGGTTTACCAGAGACTCTGTGAATTTGTGCCTGAGTGAGTACCACAGTGCCATCCGGCACCACTCCGCGCTGCCCCTGCAACCCTGCACCCCAGCCATCCAGCCTCCCCATTCCAAAACCGGGCCCCAGGATCACCAACCCCTACCCACAGAGGGGACAACATCCTAGCTGCTCCCTACCATCGCTCCCGGGATCCCGTCACCAGCAGCGGTGGTGCCCTTTATCACCACGACCCGTGGGTGGCATCACGGACTATCTCCCCAAAACAAACCACCCCCTTTTCACTCGTGGGCGAGGAGCGCTGCTCGAGTCCCTGAGTCCGGCCCACCGCTCGAGCCACCGAGCGGCAGCAGCAGCAGCCGCGGACCTGAGCGTAGCGAGCACGGCCCCTTCGCCCGCGACAACTTGGCATCACGAACAGGATAGAACTGATCTACCTACCGGTAGAAGTGCGCCTTGCAGTCCCCACCGGCGGCGTCCGGCCAAAAAATTTGAAGTTCCGCCATCTTTGGCGCGAAGATTTCCCGCTCGAGCGTCTTCCCCAAGCAGGGAAGGCACGAAAGTGAAGCCCCGACCCCAGAAGAGGGAAGTGCTAGAAAGAACCAAGGGGGCCAGGTGCAGGTGTACCTGATGTAGCCGAGGGTATAAAGAGCAGGGATGCCAGGACTCTGCTATACATCCGGTTCCTGGAAGCATAAGCGCCACTATGTCCCTCCCGTCCGACAATGCTGAGATCACGGAGCCCACGCCAGGAACAGCGGCGTGGGTGGAGGCCCGGACCGCGCAAATGTGCTGCCGCTTGCAGGCCCAAGTCCGATTCCTGATGGAGAGATGGGTGGCACAAATGGAGGAAGTGGCGGCATCCGTGCGGAGACGCGAGGTGGAGACAGTATTGGAGGAGCGGGTAAGCGACCCACGCCCCTGTGTCCTTAAAGGACCGGTCGCTGCGGCTGAGGGGCCCGGTCTGCGTCCGTTCACCCTGCTGCCTCCCCCGCTCTCTGCACCGGCTGTTGCTGCCCCGCCAATAGGCCCGCTGCCCCTGACACCGGTAGCGGAGTTCAGCCCGTCCGCCCTGGAGGAATAGCCTGTAGGCGTTGCCCGCAATTGACCCACACCACTCCCGCTGCCATGGAAGATCCCGCGGGAGGTGCCCGTCCACGAAAAGGAGCCGTCGGCCCCGGAAGTGGCCGCACCCAAGACAGTCCCGGCTCCGGCAGTCCGTCCGGCTACAGAAGTGGGAGCCATGAGCGGGAAGGCCCAGCAGGTGAGGCCTGTTGTCCCCAAACTCCACACCTTGGCTGAGGCTGCGCCGGGTCGCCACTGCAAAGCAGCAGCCCAGGCCGTGTCACCGCAGGACCCCCCAAAGAGAGTACTGGTCGTGGCCGGTGTGGGGGAAGTCCAGCGGGGCCGGACCCGCGTGCAGGGGCACGCAAACGCCCCCTACTGGGACAGGGAGCCGAACCCGCTGGGCCGCGAGATTGCCGCCAGAGAGCAGGAGAGGTCCGAAGTGCTGGCTCGCAGCATAAGAGAAAAGGAAAATCTGCGCAATGCCACTTTCCGGGTGCGGGGCCCGATCTACGAGGGCCAGGTCAGGCGGTTTGACCCTCAGCGGGGATATGGCTTCATCTATGAACCGGGCCTGGAGGCCGAGATATTTGTGGCACGCTGGGATGTGAACTCCCATTTACCAACGGGCCACCTGGGTCGTGACCTGCGACCTGATGACCTACACCCGACATTGCGGGGAGAGGGGCTGGTTTGCCCTAGATGTGAGGCAGAGGGAAGGCCGCGGTGGGTGTCCAGATGCGGTCCCAGTCCCCTCCCCCACCGTACCGTCCGGATTGTCGAGTTGGAGGAAGAGTATGAGGAGGGCGACCTCAAATAAAGGCAGCGGTCTACCATTGCAACCCAGTTGTCCCCGTTGTGACCTTCAGTACCTTGTTTTAACTGAATGAATGAACATTAATCATCCGAGTTTCTAACCTGATTTCCAACCAGTTGATTTTACCGTCCGAAAAAGAAGAAAAGTTGTCCCCGTGGGGACCTTATATGTTTCTACTAGCCCCTTCAGAGACAAGGCCGAGAACTTGCAGGCCAACCACGAACTTGTGGTCTTGTAAATAATTTGCTGGGCTGTGGTCCATTACTGCCTCCGGAGAGGCAGATTGGAGGAAGGGCCCACAGCAGAGTAGGCTGGGGCCCGGCCACCACCGGGACCGGTGGCCATCCTCCGGGGGTCAGAGATCCCCCTGGACGTGGGGTCCCCTGAATTGACAGCCGGGTGTGAGATACTGTACCCGTTCCTGCTTGGGTGACCTGGAACCGAGTTCCTGCTTCCGGACTGGGGAAGAGGGGTGCTGCCCATTTCTTAGGGGCAGCATCAAGGTGTAGGTTGCTTGGGTGGGGAAGCGGAAGAACATGAACCCGTCTGTTATTATTAAAAATGTTTTTCATATGTTTGCAATGTTAAAGTGCCGAGCCTCCCGTAAGGGAAGAATGAAAAATATGCTTATGTTTAAATGTTTCCCATGTTAAATTTCTATTTTGCAGAAAAATAAAACCGGTGATGGATGGGCAGCCCGCGGACGGTCTGCATTTCACCAAGGGGGAATGTGGCGCCCTGGACTAGCCAGGTAGCCACAAACATAACATCACACACACCCTCCCCTGGATGGTTTACACCAGTCAAACAAAAACCCTTGTTGCCTCCCTCTAGGGTCTGATGTCCACACCAGGTGGAACGGAGCCAGGCAGTTGGCCCCACCCACCGAGGAGTTCACAGGCCTGGAGGCGGGAAAAGTGACAGTTTCGTTTGAGAGTTGAAAGTGAGAGGACAGAACCTGTTAGTGTCTGGGTAGGAGCCCAGGCACTGTCAGCAAGGTTGGCAGACGGTGGTGGCCGTCTGCAGGAGTTAGTGGACCTCTGCGGAACCGTAGAACCGGGGTCGGGTGGTGGCCCGCCGGTACCGAACCGGGGAGCGGAGTGAAGCTAAGCACAAAGGCAGGGCCATCGGACCCCG
Source organism: Anomaloglossus baeobatrachus (assembly GCF_048569485.1). Classification (NCBI taxonomy): domain Eukaryota; kingdom Metazoa; phylum Chordata; class Amphibia; order Anura; family Aromobatidae; genus Anomaloglossus; species Anomaloglossus baeobatrachus. The sequence continues at coordinate 792,226,831 of NC_134353.1, forward strand.
ACTAGGCTTGGAGCCGCCGACAATGGTCAAATCCGAGAGTGACCGGAACCCCAGGGGTTTCCTAACACCCAAGACCCGACAGAAGGGAACAGTCCACACCGTGAGGATACACAGCCACCGTCACAGGCTAGAGATCCAAGGGCCAGCGCCTGCGGGCAACACGGGCTCCTCCGGTACCTATACGCCGGGGAGCGGACTACCGTTGGGAAGCCATCGGAGTCAACACATACATACACAGGTGCAGGGAAAGACAGCCACCATCAACCTGTCCGGGGAGAGCAAAGACACTGCAGCCGACTGCGGGACCCGTTCATCCAGCCGTTTGGTTTACCAGAGACTCTGTGAATTTGTGCCTGAGTGAGTACCACAGTGCCATCCGGCACCGCGCCGCGTTGCCCCTGCAACCCTGCACCCCAGCCATCCAGCCTCCCCGTTCCACAACCGGGCCCCAGGATCACCAACCCCTACCCACGAAGGGGACAACATCCTAGCTGCTCCCTACCATCGCTCCCGGGATCCCCGTCACCAGCAGCAGTGGTGCCCTTTATCACCACGACCCGTGGGTGGCGTCACGGACTATCTCTCCCCAAAACAAACCACCCCCTTTTCACTCGTGGGCGAGGAGCGCTTCTCGAATCCCCAGGTCCGGCCCACCACTCGAGCCACCGAGCGGCAGCAGCAGCAGACGCGGACCTGAGCATAGCGAGCGCGGCCCCTTCACCCGTGACACATACGTAGCTGGAGTACACATCGGGTAATTAACCCGATGTGTACTCTGGCTAGGAGTGCAGGGAGCCAGCGCTAAGCTGTGTGCTCTCACGCTGCCAGTGCCGGCTCCCTGCACACGTAGCTGGAGTACACATCGGGTAATTAACCCGATGTGTACTCTGGCTTGGAGTGCAGGGAACAGGGAGCCGGTACTGGCAGCATGAGAGCGGTGGACGCTAGTAACTAAGGTAAATATCGGGTAACCAAGAGAAGTGCTTTCCTTGGTTACTCGATATTTACCTTAGTTACGCTTCCACGCGTCGCTGCTGGCTGGGGGCTGGTCGCTGGTGAGATCTGCCTGTTTGACAGCTCACCTGCGACCATGTAACGACGCAGCAGCGATCCTGATAAGGTCAGATCGCTGGTCGTGATCGCTGCTGCGTCGCTATGTGTGACACCACGTTTAGCCACTCCTAATATTGTAACACTTACTCAGATTTTTTTTCTGTTTTCAGAGATGAAGGATGGCTTGTTTCCCCAAAATAAAGAGCTCCTTTGACCGCATATTTCCTTCTCATAGCAGCACCACATCTCATATCAACTCCAGGCCTTTTATGTGCTTAATTGAGAATGAAATAATGAAGGAATTGCCCACACCTGCCCATGAAACTGCCGGGGAGTCAATTGTCCAATTACTTTTGGGCCCTTTAAAACCAAGATGGCACATGTGAAGGAGCTGAAACTCCTAAACCCTCCATCAAATTTTAATGTAGATACCCTCAAATCAGAGCTAAAAGTCAGTCCATGTCCATTTTATAACTATAACTTGAATATGTTTCAGGAAACAGGTAAGAGAAAACAAATTGTGTCACTGTCCAAATATATATTGATCTAACTGTATATGTAATATTTTATACAAACCCTGTTGTCTAAAATAAGTATTTTTAAAAAATACTTTATAAACCAATTTCTTGAGCCTGCAGATATCAATTGAAAGGCACCTGTAAGAGCATACCATTGATACATATGTGCCAAACCCGTGCCAGCAGCCGGCGCTGCTCGGATCCGGACCCGCTGCATGGCTCGAGGGATCCTCCGGACTCGGGGGTCACGCGGACACACCGAATGAAAAAGGGGACGTAGTTGTACGTCCTTGACCATATTTGGTTTGTGACGCCACCCACGGTGTGTGGTGAAGTGGGACACCACCGCTGCTGTTATGGGATACCCGGGGGAGATGTAATGGCAGACGGATGTTAACCCCTCCGTGGGTAGGGATGGTTGCCCCGGTGCCCAGTGTCTCTGTGCATGGTATGGCGATGGCAGGAGCTTGCGCGCTCGGATGGACCACGGGATGTTTGGTTACTCACAATTAAATGAATCACATGAGTCTTTTGGTAAACCAAGGTGCTGGTGGCGGGCCGCCGCGGCCGGTTGTACTCTGGTCCCCCACCCGGGCTGGTGGTCACAGTCTCTTCCTCTGCACTGGTTGTGGTTGTGTGTTTGAACTTCCCGGTATGGAACACGGGAGTCCGCTCCCAGCTTTCTCTGTGAGCCTGAGGAGCCGTTCCCGCTGACGCTGACCCGTGGGATCTATGGGCCCTGGCGGTCGCCCTATCCCTATCTGTGGGTGGTTGTCTGCTTTTGGGACTTTGGTTGGGACAGGACCTGTAATCTTGCCCTCAATCGGTTGATTAGCTAGGCCGTTGGTTCCGGTCCTGGCTTCAGGGTCCGAGTACACCCTCTGTGCACGGTTTCCAGTTGGGTCTCCGGTGTCGGTACCGGCGGGCTCCAACCCTGCTCCGGTCCTCCTCGGATCTGCTGAATCGTCTTCCCGTCTCCTGCTGATGGAGACCACCGTCTGCCACCTAGCCAAGGTACCAGGGCTCCGACCCTGCCACCGTTCAACTTGAACTTCTGCTCCGCTGGAGCTATACCTAGCCCCAGCCTCCACTCCTCTCAACTTGAACTCTTCTTAATCTGTTTTCTTAACTGCTTAACTGACTGTTTTCCTGCCCCGGGCTGTCTAGACCCCTAGGTGAGCGTTTCCTAACCGCCTGGTTCCGCCCACTGGTGTGCCTGTCTTTCTCTGAGGGAGGTGACTAGGGTTTCAGGTCAGCTGTATGTAACCTAGGTGAGGGAAGGTGTTATGCGGGGGCCTATTTTGTGACTACCTGGTTTTGCCAGGGCGTCACACATATATGCCCTAACATGCATGTAAGGGGGTGACCTGCAGTCATTACAACCCTTAAAAGGAAACTTTGTTGATTTTCATATACTGTATGAGCATAATGCATTGTATATGTGTTTTAAACTGTAATATTGTGTTATGTGGAGACCTATGGGCCAAGGTTTGGCATTACTACTCCCTAGGTTCTAAGGGTTAAGGTTCTAAGTAGACACCCTCTGGGGGGTGGACATTAATGAAAAAAATGAGACAGCACCATGTTAGGGAGGGAATGTAACAGAGTCTGTAAAGAAGAAATTGATCTAGTGAAGTGGCAGCAAAGAGTGTCCCCACTTCAAATTTGGCCAGACCCTCAGGGTCATTCACAGGTAATCCAGAGGAAAAGGGAAGAATGATTTCTGCCATTGTTGGGTCATAACGGCCCATCCCTATACAACAACGTGAGTACGTTCTTCTACTCCCCAATAGGATTCCCGGCGCTGCGACTGGCTCCTCTTGGTACAGTCTGGAAGATCCCAGCACATATTATTTAGGCCTATGGCCTAAAGAAATCTCAGAAGTGAACAAATTCAGTCCCCTTGGTAGTCCCAGCAGTCTCTTGGAAACATAGTCCTCGTGGGTGGGATAAGGACGACATTTAAAGGAGCTTGTCAGCTCTGCGGAGAGTACTTTGATGTAAACTGAATGTATACCCAGTGAACGAGGGAGAGAAGGTACCAGAACCACGGGAGCGGTCTGCATCAAATTGGGTTACAAGAATGTGCTATTCCACAGATGTAACGTTCAAGAGAAGTGTCCGTAATGACCCTCTACTGCAGAAGTTACAGGACGTTAGGAGTAAAAGATTGTTTTGAAAGAACTCGGACTCTGTGTCAGAAGTATGTGTGAGAAGATGTGCTTTATATTCCATTCATTTCACTATGGAGGTGGCCGGGACGCCGACTGAATAGGCTGGGTTGTGCTGCAGAGAAAGGGTTCACCCTTGTCTGTCACTACAACTGCCCAGTACCAGATCTTCACGCATTTACAAGTGAAAGCTCTATGAAACAATGAAATCCTGCAATTTGCAATTACTTCTTATTAAAAAATAGTCTTCATTCTCAAGAACGGATGGATGTTTCATTCAACAGTTTACTGCTCTTTGCCTAGGAAGTAGTTTTCTAGGCAAAGAGCCTACACTGGATTCGGTCATCTTCAGGAGAACCTACTGTCCAGGCATGGAAGAAGCCAGTAATCCATAAAGCAGTGTGAAGATATATGAAGGTAGAAACTTGAGACATATCCTTTAAAACAAGATATTTTTTTTTTGTCCCTCTTTCCCGCAATTAATCTGAACAACTTTTAAACTATGTGTCAGAGATTCACTTTTAAGAAAAGCATATTTTCTTGCTTCTTCCCTCTTCACAGAACTTTACACCCTCCTATGAAAACAGCAGACGTATTGACATTTCTTAACAGCAGGCTGTATATCAATTATATCCAATGGTTTTGTTTCAGAATGTGTTATGAAAAACAGACTTCAAATGAAAATTCAGTAACCTTTGTGAACCAGAAGCTTAAAAACACTCCTAGTGATGATAGAAAGGCAGTAAAATAATAAATAATAGTGCATTAAGATTGATGGGAAGAAGCAGAACGAAATACTATATGAACTATGAACTTAACCTATTCCACTAAATAAAGCAAAGTGTAACTGGGAAGGGATGAGAGATGTTCTTCAGAAATAGTTCCACTTTCAGATGACTTCTGAGACTCGATGCTGCGGCAGTATTCAGAAATAGCATACTTTAAGAGAAACTGTCAGAAATTCACATGGCTTCTGCATGAAGGAACAAACTAAAACAAACCTTAAATGGATTAAAAATGTTTTAGACTTTGAAAAAACTTAGAGTTCTTAAAAATAATTCTGCGCCTGCTGCTAAATGTGTCATTGCTTTCCAGGCTAGGCATGGCGACCGCTGATCTCAACAGATCAATTAGACAACACCTTGGCAAGAGGCGGCTTCCAAAAGGAGCAAGCTGACCATTAGACTGGCAAGTACAATAGGCAGTAAGTGCCACCTGCAACTGTAAAACTCTAAAGAGAAGTCAGAAAATGTGTAACGTGAACAGTTCTGGCTTTGTCCTTTTCTCCTATTAAGGTCACATAGGTGCAGACTAAATGGAAGCACAAATAGTACTGATCCTATTTACTACAGAGCTGTATGCTACCATATGGTGCTCCATTAGGCACCATGTTACAAAAATAAGAAATGCTTTATTACAGAGTTAAGAAATACTTTTAGGGAAGACATGCCACATGCTGGAGAAAAAAAATTAAGCAGACCATCAACTGAAAGATTAAAAAAACTCTATATGTATCTGTAGGAAGTTGGTACAGTAGGACCACATATTAGTTATTGAGACTACATTATGGCTCTGTATAACTCGAAGCTTGTGGAGATATTGTCATTCAGTACAAACTCTGAGACTATTACTTGGTGAGAGAGGTAAAGAAAAACCCCAAGATCACTGTGGCTGCACTCCAGAGACGCAGTAGAGGGATGGAAGAAAGTTCCAAAAAGTCAACTATCACTGCAGCCCTCCACCAGTCGGGCCTTTATGGCAGAGTGGCACAATGGAAGCCTCTTCTCAGGGCAAGACATATGAAAGCCCGCATAGAGTTTACAAGAAAGCACATGAAGGACACCCAGACTATGAGAAATAAGATTCTCTGGTCTGATGAGATGAAGATAGAACTTACTGGTGATAATTCTAAGCGGTAAGTGTGGAAAAAAAAACAGGCACTGCTCATCAGCTGCCCAATACAATCCCAATAGTGAAACATGGTGGTGGCAGCATCATGTTATGAGGTGTTTTTCAGCTGCAGGGACAGGCCGACTGGTTGCAATTGAAGGAAAGATGAATGCGGCCAAGTACAGAGATATCCTGGAAGAAAACCTCTTCCAGAGTGCTCTCGACCTTGGACTTGGTCAAAGGTTCACCTTCTAACAAGACAATGACCATAAGCACACAGCTAAGGGGAGGCTTCAGAACAACTCTTTAACCATTCTTGACTGGCCCAGCCAGAGCCCTGACCTAAACCAAATTGAGCATTTCTGGAGAGAACTGAAAATGTCTGTCCACCTGACGGAACTGGAGCAGATCTGCAAGGAAGAATGGCAGAGGATCCCCAAATCCAGGTGTGATAAACTTGTTGCATCATTCCCAAGAAGACTCATGGCTGTACTAGCTCAAAAGGGTGCTTCTACTCAATACTGAGCAAAGGGTCTGAATACTTATGGCCATGTGATATTTCAGGTTCTCTTGTTTAATAAATTTGCAAAAATTTCAACATTTCTGTTTTTTTCTGTCAGGATGGATGGGGTGCAGAGTGTACATTGATGAGGGAAAAAAATAACTTTTTTGAATTTACTAAATGGCTGCAATGAAGCAAAGTGAAAAATGTATAGGGGTCTGAATACTTCCGTACCCACAGTATGTGTGTATATATATATTGTTTAGAGGGTTGAAGAACTGGATGTCCCTGACATCAAACTAACGGTAACATTTGGGTTTTGTATGCTAACGTTTGACAATGAGCTGTTTTTACATGGGCTTGCTCAACTTGAGCTCCAAAAGTCTCTGTTAAAATGAAGTGATGACCATATATGTTAGACCACACTTTATTGTCAATGGACCGGCTGGAGATAGCTAACCACTGCAAGGGTAGCCACTGCTCTATTCTCACAGGACATTTAAGGGCCCCATTTTTGGCATCAGTCAGTCAAACCCACAGTGATCAGCAGAATGTCACCTATATTGTGAAAAAGTAGTGTCTTGCTGAGATAGGAATGACACTCTTCGCATGGCCACGCACTACTAAATTCTTGAAAGCAATATTACATTTATGCATTATTTTTTTTTTATTTTTGTTAAGAAAATGCTTCATTTTCCATAAATCAAACTTCAAGAATCTGAAAAAAGGCAAGACACATGATATACACTACATGATTGTTCAGACAAATTATAAAATTGCAGGATACATCAGTCTCATCATTCAGTAAGTGATAGCTTCCCTAAATAAAAGCCAAGCACCAGCTATAGACGCTTCTTCCTAAATTCCAAACTAATCTGTTCATAGGAACTCGAATTTTCACATGGATAAGCTCAATTTAATAGAAATCTGAGACGAGCCTGTCTTCTATTTTTTGAGATGCTTTGTGTTTACTCCTTTGGTGCCAGTGGAGCCAAATTCTCAGTACCAGTACGAATGACTGTAAGGATCTGTACCTAAAAGGTTAATATTTCATAATCACATTTTCACAGATGAAAAGAGTAAACAGATGTTCACTTGCCACAATATATCACATAGACCAGATGTTCAGAAATGTTCCATGGAAAGCACCCAACAATGAAAGTGCTGCAGATACCGAAGGCACAATTTCAAGGGATAAGAACGTCCATACTTAAAACCGAAAAAAAAAATAATCTCTTTCCGTTGTTGAATTGCTTGAAAAAAATGTCTGAGGGACATTTCTCATTTCTATCAATAGAGAACACATTTCATAGTATAGCTGCCATGAACTCTGGACAGAACAATATTCATAGTGCCAATGCCCATTGTTTAAAGAAATTCAATTGTCATTATTGGGATTTTACCATTGACAACATTTATCATCTAACTACAGGATAAATGATGAACATTTTTTCTTAGGGATCCACTAATCACAAGCACAGGAATACCCAGTAACCAGCATTTTCATGGTTAGAAGCAGGCCTATATTGACACTAGATATTAGATGGCCGGAGCCTACGGCGGCAAGTTGCTGGGAGTGGCACCATTGCATGATATAAAAAAAAAATTCTCCTTCTCTACCTCCTTCCCTCCAACAAATAAAAACAGCAAAACCAACATCTTTGCATAGACAGCATGCTCATGCTGCTAAGATTGCTGCAGTGCAATACAGAGGAGGAAAGACCACTGGAGCTGAGAGCAAGTAAGCACTCATCAAGCTGACGATACCGGAGCCTTTTAATATAGACTGAGGTAGGGAGAACTGAGTTTAGAAAATGAGGTCACAGTATATGGGTTAATATAGAGAATGAGGTCACAGTATATGTGGTCAGTATATAGCGTGAGGGCACAGAATACACTGGAGATCAAAATTAGATAACAACACACACAATTTCCTAAATGTTGTAGTCGTTGTGTAGTCCTATGTGATTATATCATAACATGAGTAAACTAGCAGTATTTTAAGCTTATTTCATAAATTTAATATATATTCAAAAGCACATATTAAAAATGTAAATAAAATAAATGAAAAACAACGCGGATTCCAATTAGAGAACACTTTCAGATACCTGCAAGTTTTTGGTGTTAATCTGGCACCTGATGCTAATTTCCTTAATTATCTGACAAACCCTATTTAGCTGGCAGCCTAAATTTTCAGTTTGCACTGACTTTGGAAAAATGGTATGCCATTCCAAAGTTACTGAAATACTCCAGCACCAGGTTGTCCAGATGAAGGCCAAAGGGATGACCCGAACAGCATTAGCAAGAGAAGTTGGTTGTTCCAAGTCTGTGATTTCGATAATATTGCATCTTTACAACATCACAAACTCTTTCAAGTCCCCCAAGAAGGCTGCGCTGTGATGACGTCAGCAAGGTGCTGATCTCATCACGTTGCTGCACATCGGGGGCGGGGCCCAGTCCCGGCGCGCTGTTCATATGTATTTACGCCTGAAAGATGCAAATACATTTGCATAGGAAGGAGGAAGCTGCGGTCCTCAGCAGTGTGTGCATGCCGGGCACATAGCACACAGTAGAGCCGGCACAGCGTGCTGCCTCCTGCTCCTGCTGCAGCTAGTGTGTCTGGCATGCACACACTGCTAAGGAGCGCGGCGGCGGCGATGGCTGCAGATACAGCGGCCCACTACACCATGCCCCTGCTTCTAGGGGGGGAAGCTGCCCCCCCTGCCCCTCGCTGGGTACGCCATGGGTAAGAGCAGTATACAGTAGAGAGTGAGAGTACAATATCCAGGGAATTGCAGCAAGTGAGGGCGCAGTATGGGTTTGTGGCAAAAAAGAAAGTAAGTGCACAGTATGGGGGTCAGTATATAGAGTGAGGGCACAGTATGAGCAGCAGTAATGAGATTGAGTGCAGTATAAAGAATGAGGACATGTTATGTGGGGTTAATGAAAGTAAGAATGCAGTATTAAAGGTAGATAAAGAGAGTACGGGCACAGTATTGCAGGCATTATAGCGAGAAAGAGCATAGTATTTAGAGTGATTATTATAGAGAGCATAGTATCTGAGGTCAGTTTACAAAATAAGGGAGAAGTATGGGAGGCAGTATAGAGAGTAAGCACAGTACGGGGTCAGCATAGAAAGTAAGAGCATTATATGGAGGGTTGTGACAGTGTAAATAGTGCACAGTATAGGGGTCAGCATAGAAAGTGAGGGCTAAGTATGTGCGGTCAGTACAGAATGTGAGGGCATAGAATGGGGGGTCAGCATATGGAGCTAGGGCACAGTATGAGTAGCAGCAAAGAGATTGAGGGCACAGGGTGGGAAGGCAGTATATAGAGTGAGGACACAATATGGGGGTCAGTACATAGCATATGTGTGGCGCCCCTGACCCGGTCAGGCACCACTGAGTACTACACCCATGCTGGGACAGTACTTCCAGGTAATCCTGAGGACCAGAATGAGGTGTGTACGCACAGACACATAGCAACCAGGTCTCCAACACCATTAGATGGGACCCTTGGCCAGTCCCTGGAGGGGTCAGGCCTTCAATTCTTGTCAAGGGGTGTTGTGGAGGGGCTGGGAGCTAAAGTGCAGAGGCTGTCAGGAAAGGAGTGGAGCGAGGCAGTCTGGTAGTGGTGAGCAGCGGTTGCTAAGGGATACGCGCGCTCACACTAGTCAGATCCTGCGCGGTGTAGTGACAGTTGGCGGGAGAGAATGGTCACCGAGGAGTCAGAAGAATAGATATGCCTGGTGACTAGGCACGTACGGGGTACAGGTCCCTAGAGCAGACTCAAGTTTAACTATCTGCTAAACCTGCTGGTGAGGGGAACTACAGGTACCTCACCAACCACACAGAGTCCAAGCCTCAGCAGCAACGCAGGGACCCATAAGGAGACAGAGCCAGACGCCATCTCACCTTATCCACGCTGCCGGCAAACGGTCCAAAAAGGGAGAAAAGGCAGTTGCGACTCCCTGGGTAGACCCCACAGTACTTCAAGTCAGGGGTTACCTGAACATAGAAGTGCTAAGAAGGCGAGCCAACTAGTTACTCTCAGACCGGCCCAAAGGAGCTCCTGGTTCTTACCTAGTTTATCGCAGCATCACCCGGGTTACCTCACAAATACAACCAAAGTGAGTAAAAACGAGTTGAAAAACTTTCTGGACTTAGACTAAATTATTCTGGGACCCATTGTTCTACTCACCCGAACCCCTGGGGCCTGCCTCACTCACGGGAGGCTACAACATCTGACTGCAGACTCCATCAGCCCCAGACGCTCATAAAACCTGCAGTGGCGGTCATCTATATACCTGACCGTAAGAATCTGACATACCTGTTTGCCATATACAGAAGAAGACCCTGTGCCGTCCCTGAAGCTGGATCGGTATCCCTTGGGCGACACATCTTAGTACAATATATGGGGTCATCATAGAAAATTACGGCATAATATGGAGTCAATGTGTGCAGAATTATTAGGCAAGTTGTATTTTAAAGGATTTCTTTATTATTGATCAACAACTATGTTCTCAATCAACCCAAAAGACTCATAAATATCAAAGCTTAAAATTTTTGGCAGTTGGAGTGTTGTTTTTTTTTCAATTTGGCTATCTTAGGAGGATATCTGATTGTGCAGGTAACTATTACTGTGCAGAATTATTAGGTAACTTACCAATTATACAAAACCAAATATATTCCCATCTCACTTGTTTATTTTCACCAGGTAAACCAATATAATTGCACAAAATTTAGAAATAAACATTTCTGACAAGCAAAAGCAAAACCCCAAAAAATTAGTGACCAATATAACCACCTTTCTTTATGATGACACTCAACAGCCTACCATCCATAGATTCTGTCAGTTGCTTGATCTGTTTACAATTAACATTGCGTCCAGCAGCCACCACAGCCTCCTAGATACTGTTCCGAGAGGTGCATTGTTTTCCCTCCCTGTAGATCTTACATTTTATGAGGGACCACAGGTTCTCTATGGGGTTCAGATCAGGTGAACAAGGGGGCCTTGTCATTATTTTTTCATCTTTTAGACCTTTACTGGACAGTCACGCTGTGGAGTAGTTGGATGCATGTGATGGAGCATTGTCCTGCTTGAAAATCATGTTTTTCTTGAACGATACCGACTTCTTCCTGAGCCACTGCTTGAAGAAGTTGTTTTCCAGAAACTGGCAGTAGGTCTGGGAGTTGAGCTTCACTTCATCCTCAACCCGAAAAAGTCCCACAAGTTCATCTTTGATGATACCAGCCCATACCAGTACCCCACCTCCACCTTGCTGGTGTCGGAGTCGGAGTGGAGCTCTCTGCCCTTTATTGATCCAGCCTCTGGCCCATCCATCTGGCCCATCAAGAGTCACTCTCATTTCATCAGTCCATAAAACCTTTGAAAAATCAGTCTTAAGATATTTCTTGGCCCAGTCTTGATGTTTTATCTTATGTTTCTTGTTCAAAGGTGGTCATTTTTCAGCCTTCCTTACCTTGGCCATGTCCCTGAGTATGGCACACCTTGTGCTTTTTGATACTCCAGTAACGTTGCAGCTCTGAAATATGGCCAAACTGGTTGAAAATGGCATCTTGGCAGCTTCACACTTGATTTTCCTCAATTCATGGGCAGTTATTTTGCGCTTTTTTTGTCCAAAACGCTTCTTGCGACCCTATTGGCTATTTGCCATAATACGCTTGATTGTTTGGTGATCACGCTTCAAAAGTTTGGCAATTTCAAGACTGCTGCATCCGTCTCCAAGACATCTCACAATTTCGGACTTTTCAGAGCCCGTCAAATCTCTCTTCTCACCCATTTTGCCAAAGGAAAGGAAGTTGCCTAATAATTAAGCACACCTTATATAGGGTGTTAATGTCATTACACCACACCCCTCCTCATTACAGAGATGCACATCCCCTGATTTACTAAATTGGTAGTTGGCTCTCAAGCCTATACAGCTTGGAGTAGGACAACATGTATAAAAATTATCATGTGATCAAAATACTCATTTATCTAATAATTCTGCACACAGTGTAGATGGCATAAACAGAGTATGGGGCAGTATAGAGAGTGAGAGTACAGTATGGAAGTCAGTATAGTGAGGGCACAGTATACAGTAAAGGAAATAATTATTTGATCCCTTTCTGATTTTGTACATTTGCCCACTGACAGACATTACCTGTCTTTAATTTTAAGGGTAGGTTAATTTTAACAGTGAGAGATAGAATATACAAAATAAATTCCAGAAAATCCCATTGTATAAATTATGTAAATTTATTTGCATTTTGCAGAGAGAAATAAGTATTTGATCCCTCTGGCAAACAAGACTTAATACTTGGTGGCAAAACCCTTGTTGGCATGCACAGCAGTCAGACGTTTTTTGTAGTTGATGATGTGGTTTGCGCACATGTAAGGAGGAATTTTGGTCGACTCCTCTTTGCAGATCATCTCTAAATGATTAAGATTTTGAGGATGTCGCTTGGCAACTCGGAGCTTCAGCTCCCTGCATAGGTATTCTATGGGATTAAGGTCTGGAGTCTGGCTAGCCACTCCATGATCCTAATGTGCTTCTATTTGAGCCACTCTTTTGTTGCCTTGGCTGTATATTTTGGGTCATTGTCGTGCTGGAAGACCCAGCCATGACCCATTTTTAATGTCCTGGCAGAGGGAAGGAGGTTGTCTCTCAGGATTTTACGGTACATGGCTCCTTCCATTGTCCCATTGAAGCGGTGAAGTAGTCCCGTGCCCTTAGAGAGAAACACCCCCAAAATATATTGTTTCCACCTCCATGCTTGACAGTGGAGACGGTGTTCTTTGGCTCATAAGCAGCATTTCTCTTCCTCCAAACGTGGCAAGTTGAGTTAAGGCCAGAGAGCTCAATTTTTGTCTCATCTGACCACAGCACCTTCTCCCAATCACTCTCAGAATCATCCATCTGTTCATTGGCAAATTTCAGATGAGTCTGCACATGTACCTCTTTGAGCAGTGACACTTTGCGGACCCTGCAAGATTTTAAGCCATTACGGGGTAATGTGTTACCAATGGTTTTCTTGGTGACAGTGGTCCCAGTTGCCTTGAGATCATTACAGGTTCTGTGAAGAGTATAGCACAGTATAAAGAGTAGTATAGAGTGAGAGCACAGTATAAAGGTTCAATTTAGAAAGAGCGGGCACAGTATTTCAGGCAGTATACAAAGGGCCAATTACAGGGTCAGTTTAGTAAGTAATAGCGCTATATGGGGGTCAGCATAGAGAATGAGAGTATAGGATAGGTGTCTGTCTAGAGAGTTATGGCACAGTACAGAGTTTCGATAGTATACAGATTTGAGGATATATTTTGGGGTGGCAGACTAGAGAGTGAGCACTGTATGGGAGCCAGTATAGAGAGTAAAGGCCCCATATGAAAGGTCACTATAGAGAGTGAAGGCACAATATAAGGGTTTAAGAATGGACAAAAGGACTCTAGGTAGTATAGAGGGAGAGCAAAGTATGGTAAGCAGTATAGACAGGGAGGGCACAGTATGGGGACCATTATAGAGAGTGAGGCTACAATATAGGTAGTCTGTATAGAGAACTACATTATATCTGCATTATATCTGTATAGAGGGACTACATTATATACATCAGAAGGTAGACTGGGGGCTACAGTATATACATCCCTGCAGAGGCTGGGGGCTACAATATATACATCACAAGGGAGGCTGGGGCTATGGTATATACATCACAGAAGGGGCTGGGGCTACAGTATATAATAAAAGGAGGGGTTGGGGATATGGTATATACATCCCAGGAGGGACTGGGTCTACACAATATATGTGACGCCCTGGCCTATCAGGTCGTCACAGGGTATTGCGCAATCTGCCTTTCTGCAGGATATCCACCTCCTCCTTGGTTACGGGTCCCTGACCTTTGGTGTTGCTAAGAACAAGCAAATCAAAACCTTAGGAACACTCTGCACCACACCCACCAGACACACCAGTGGCTGACCTGAAGGGAATAGGGTCGTCCACTTGGGGGGTTGGTTAAGGGGAGGTCAGGAGTGTCAGGAGACAGTTAGTTGAGGAGTGACTTTCAAGAGGAGAGGTCACAAGTAGTTGAAAAGGAAGTGACTCTCGAGAGGAGAGGTCAGGAGCTGGGCTCCTTGGTATACTAGGTGGCAGACGTTGGTCTGGGCCTGGTAGGAGATGGACCCCGATTGCAGCGGATCGTGACAAGGGGCACGGACTGTTGAGGAGGACAGCCGGCAGCCTTGTGCCATCACCGGGCAGGGGCCAGGGCACGACGGGGTACGTGGACCCTAGGCCGGGAAGTAGCTTCAGGCGTCCTGGCAATTTACCTGAAGAGGATGGAGCCTTCAAGATCCATTCTCCACCTGCTCCAAAATCAGGGTACTAGGGCAACGAGGGGGATAGGACTTTCCCACTACATGGTCCAGAAAATCCCAAGCGTGAACCCTGAGAGCAAGCTCACCCAGTTAGCCATACTGGTGAGCGGAACCCATTTAGTTCTATGCTAAAAGGGACCAACTACAGACAAGAGGTGCCAAGGTTAAGGTCACAGGCTAACAAGCAACACCAATGGGCACGGGATCCAGGCGTGCTCCCTCCCTGCTGCAGTGCATCAAGAACTTTGGTTTACCACGGTTGTTAGCGTCAGCATTATTGGACTGAGTGAGTATGCAATTAACCCTTACTGGCCCGACGGCACCTCCCAAACACCATCACCGAGACCCGGGGTATTCCCCCTACCCGTAGAGGGGTTAAACACCTGGCTGCCCACACTATCGCCATCGGGTATTCCCAGCCGCAGCGGTGGTACTCTACCCTTACCACACACCACAGGTGGCGTCACAAACTTTCCACACCATCCCCTGTACATAGCACCCTTCAATTCGAGTGGCCGCACGACCCCTGGGTCTGGAGACGTCTCGAGCCACTGCGAATCCGGATCTGAGCAGCCCGGCTGCTGACGCAGGGGCAGTACACAAGCACACATGCAGAGTTTTTATTACTGAATGTTGATGGGCATGCAAAAAACAATAATGTCCTGATGCTGGCCTTTGCCAGTGTCAGCATGTTCTAAGTCTCTGCCCTTTCATCCCATTTCAAAAAACAGCTGTCACCTTTCTCCCATGAAATATATACACACCAGTTGAACTGTTTGGCCTTAATACATTTGGAGGAAAAAGGTAGAAACTTTGAACCCTAAGCCCACTTTACACGCTGCGATATCGGTTATGATATTGCTAGTGAGTGTACCTGCCCCTGCCAGTTGTGCGTCACGGGCAAATCGCTGCCCATGGCGCACAACATCGCTAACACCCGTCACATGAACTTACCTTCCCTGCGACGTCACTGTGGCCGGCGAACCACTTCCTTACCAAGGGGTCGGTTTGTGCGGCATCACAGCGACGTCACACAGCAGTTGTCCAATAGAAGCGGAGGGGAGGAGATGAGCGGGTGGAATATCCCACCCACCTCCTTCCTTCCTCATTGCCGGCGGCCGCAAGTACGGTGTAGTTCCTCGTTCCTGCGGTGTCACACATAGCGATGTGTGCTGCGGCAGGAACGACAAACAACATCGTACCTGCCACAGCAATGAAATTTGGGAAAGGAATGATGTGCCAACGATCAACGATAAGGTGAGTAATTTTGATCGTTAATGGTCGCTCCTGCATTTCACACGCAACGACATCGCTAACGAGGCCGGATGTGCGTCACAAATTCCGTGACCCCAACGACATCTTGTTAGCGATGTCGTTGCGTGTAAAGCGTCCTTTAGAACACCATCCCAACTATGAAACACTGGGGCGGCAGCATCATGTTTTGGGGTTGTCTTGCTGCAGGAGGGACTGGTGCACTTCACAAAATAGATGGCATCATGAGGAATGAAGATTATGTGGCAATACTGAAGCAACATCTCAAGACATCAGCCAGGAGTTTTAAGCTTGGCCAGCAATGGGTCTTCCAAATGAACACTGACCGAAGCATACTGCAAATTTGGTTACAAAGTTCCTTATGGATAACAAAGTCCTATTGAAAAGTTATAGGCAAAGCTGAAAAGGCCGGTGCGAGCAAGGCGACTTACAAACATGGCTAAATTACACCAGTTCTGTCACGAGGAATGGGACCAAATTCCTACCAATTATTGTGAGATGCTTGTGGAAGAATATCCAAAACATTTGAACCAAGTCATATAGTTTAAAGCCAATAGTACCAAATACTAATGCCAGGTATGTAAACTTTTGACTTTGCAGAAAGTGATAAAAATTCCTTAAAAAAATCTCTCTCTTATTATTCTGGCCTTTGGCAAATATAAATAATTTGGTTCCTAATTGACCTAAAATGGGAAAGTATTATTTTAATTTCATGTCAGATAGTGAGATAAACATGCAGATGTGTCTTTTTAGATAGTGTATGTAAACTTCTGGTTTCAACATATCTCTTATAGCATGAAATGTCCTGCTGTATTGTAATATTAGTGTTAATAGGGCCTAATCCAGATTATTGAGATGTGGGGGGTTAGAAGGTTTAAATTTTGGTTTCTAATGAACATTTTTTTTTGGCTCTATAAATCCTCCATTTTTATAGTCCCTGCCTTCTAATCTGGATTGGATTTGTCATGTCATTTAAATAGGTCTGATCTGTACTACAGTTGTGTTTGGCTCTTGTTAGTTCCCCTACAGGTACGGGGTTAAGCGGGCTTTACACGCTACGATATCATTAATGAATTATCGTCGGGGTCACGTTGTTTGTGACGCACATCCGGCGTCATTAATGATATCGCAGTGTGTAAAACTTAAAGTGGGCTTTACACGCTACGATATCGTTAATGAATTATTGTCAGGGTCACGTTGTTTGTGACGCACATCCGGCGTCATTACCGGATATCACCGGATATCACAGTGTGTAAAACTTAGGAGCGATGTGAAATGATCGCAAAAGAGGGCAAAATCATTTGCCGCAGAGAGGTCGTACTGAAATAAAAAATCGTTTTCTGCTTTTTAGCGATGTTGTTTGTCATTCCTGCGGCAGCACACATCGCTATGTGTGACATCGCAGGAGCGACAAACATCTCCTTAGCTTCCTCCACCGGCAATGCGGAAGGAAGGAGGTGGGCGGGATGTTTATGTCCAGCTCATCTCCGCCCCTCCGCTTCAGATTGGACGGCTGCCGTGTGACGTCGCTGTGACGCCGAACGAACCGCCACCTTAGAAAGGAGGTGGTTCGCCGGCCAGAGCAACGTCGCAGAGCAGGTATGTGCATGTAACGCTGCCGTAGCGATAATGTTTGCTACGGCAGCGATCTCCACATATCGGCCGTACGACGGGGGTAGGTGTTATCGCGCTCGACATCGCTAGCAATTGCTAGCGATTTCGTAGCGTGTAAAGCCCGCTTAAAAGTGATCTGAAACGATCGCAAAAAAGGGCAAAATCATTTGCCGCAGAGAGGTCATCCTGAAATAAAAAATTGTTTTCTGCTTTTTAGCGATGTTGTTTGTCGTTCCTGCAGCAGCACACATCGCTATGTGTGACACTGCAGGAGCGACAAAAATCTCCTTACCTGCCTCCACCAGCAATGTGGAAGGAAGGAGGTGGGCGGGATGTTTACGTCCCGCTCATCCCCGCCCCTCCGCTTCTATTGGACGGCTGCCGTGTGACATCGCTGTGATGCCGCATGACCCGCCCCCTTAGAAAGGAGGCTGTTCGCCGGCCAGAGCGACGTCGCAGAAAAGATATGTACATGTGACGCTGTAATAATGTTCTCTATGGCAGCAATCACCACATATTGACCGTACGACGAGGGCGGGTTCTATCGCGCTCGACATCGCTAGCAATTGCTTTAGAAGCATAGAATCATAGAATGGTAGCGTTGGAAGGGACCTCCAGGGACATTGGATACATTGGGTCCAACCCCCTGTGAGTGCAGGTTTTCCTAAATCATCTTGATGGTATGTTTTTAATGCTGACTAGTTTTGAATGCTGACTAGTCTCATGTAATATGGTGTTACCCGCAGTAGCTCTTTAGTTAGAGATGAGAGTATTGTCAATGCCGGTAAATTTCAGATCTAAACATTCAGTAGAGTTTTTGATAACTGTGAGTGAAACACATGTTGAATGGGTCTCAATTAATTTAATTGATAAATGAGTGTACGGCAGGTACATCAAATTCCCAAATGAATTGAATCAAATATAATACCATTCCACTTCAGGCACACTACCACATATTGTGAATGAATTAATTAGGCTGCCGCTGTGCACATGGGAACGGACTGCTATTTAAAGGCACCAGCATTCTGAAACTGACATCATGAATAAGAGTGTAATGAACTTGAAACCGGTAGATGTCCTGGCTCTGCCATGCATGATGCTTTATCCACATTATTTATTTCACTTTTTAACCATTATCTCTGACTTTCTACTTATCCACAAATAAACCAGCTTTGTTTGTTCGTGAAGCTGTAGTTTTCATGTCTGCATTTATGTTATTGCGTCCAGGCCAAGACGTCTCCTGTGCGCCGAGCAGCAAGGACATCTAATGTGGGTGAGCTAGATTACTTTCCTAGTATCCATGTGATTTATACAACTGTCTTCAATGTGCTTTATATACACTAGTCCCAGTGTCTCCTATGTGATGTATACAGCAGCCATAGTGTCTCCTATGTGATGAATATGTACCAGTATCAATGTATTCTATGTGATGTATATACAGCAGTCTTTGTGTCTGAGTTAGGGTAGAAGTACGAAGTGCATATTAATCCAGGATATGTAATATATATAGCTAAAATTAGAGGAGATATTCCTGTGTGGCAGTGTTCCACAATTAAATTAGTGAAATCCTATCCTCTGTATTGCCTTTCATTGCCCAAGCTTGAAAATGCTGCTTTAAAAACAATCAGCTACTAGCCTAGTTCTTCACTAGTGATGGGTGAATAGTAAAATATTCAGGTTCGGATTATCCATGCTGAATAAATCGCACTGTTCATGTAGTCGAATAACTGAATAACACACCTAATGCAAGTCAATGGGAAAATCAAATATTTTTCCAGAGGACCTTCCCAGAAGGCCTGAGAGGGCTCTACAGATGCTGCAATGGATGCAAAAGTGTTGAAACTGAATGGCAACAGCATGGAGAAGATGCCTGGATGCATTTATAACTTAACGCTTGCTTCTGGAATAATGTCAGAGTATTGAGCCACTTTTACCGAGTGACAATAAAAGAAACAAAACTAAATATAATTTGGATTTTACAGGAAAAAAGTGTTAAGAAACATTCTTTTGTTTATAATGACTTGTTTATAAGGCAAAATAAAAAAAGAGGAAAGGAAAACTCTGCTCCCGTTTAGCCCATATTCACACTTAGCATTTTTGCTTTTGTTTTTCTCATTGCTTTAAATCCTGAAAAAAAGTAACTGGGAAATGTAATTGTAACATTTTACCACCTTATCTGGGCATGTGGTGTGTGTGACATAGTCAGATACCACCTGTTTAATTTATGAATAGTTGTATTACACCATGGATTGTAATTAGGAGTGTTTGGTTGATTAAGTACCAGGAAGGTATAAAAATGCAGCCCAAAAATCTGTCCCTTCAGTGACACAAGCTCCCCCTACTCTAAGGGTGGCTTTACACGCTGCGACATCGCTAGCCAATGCTAGCGATGGAGAGCATGATAGCACCCGCACCTATCGTTATGCCGATATGTGAAGATCACTGCCGTAGCGAACATTATCGCTACGGCAGTGTCACACGTACTTACCTGCTCGGTGACGTCGCTGTGACCGGCGGCGATCCACCTCCTTTCTTAGGGGGCGGTTCGCTCGGCGTCACAGCGACGTCACTAAGCGGCCGCCAATCAAAGCGGAGGGGCGGAGATGAGCAGGACAAACATCCTGCCCACCTTCTTCCTTCCTCATTTCTGTGGCAGGTAAGGAGAGGTTCCTCGTTCCTGCGGTGTCGCACGTAGCGATGTGTGCTGCTGCAGGGACGAGGATCAACTTCGCCCACGTGACAGCAGCGATAATTGGGAGAGGACCCCCATGTCAACGAGGAGCGATTTTGGACGTTTCTGCAATGATCCAAAATCGCTCCTAGGAGTCACACACGAGATCGCTACAGCGGCCTGATGTGCGTCACAAAATCCGTGACGCCAACGAGATCGCTGTAGCAATCCTGTAGCGTGTAAAGCCCCCTTAACTCCACACAAAATGGCATATGTGTATCTTTTTAATCATTTTTGGGGCCTCTTCCTCTTCCTTCTCCACCATATCCAGAGTCATCATATGGCCTCAACCATAATTTTTGGAGGGTCATCAGGCGGTCCTAAAGGGGGCTTTACACGCTACGACATCGCTAATGCGAACTCGTTGGGGTCACGGAATTGGAGACGCACATCCAGCCGCATTAGCGATGCCGTTACGTGTGACACCGATGAGTGATTTTGCATTGTTGCAAAAACGTGCAAAATCGCTCATCGGTGACATGGGGGTCCATTCTCAAAAATCGTTACCGCAGCAGTAACAAGGTTGTTCCTCGTTCCTGCGGAAGCACACATCGCTCCGTGTGACACCGCAGGAACGAGGAAGCTCTCCTTACCTGCCTCCCGGCCGCTATGCGGAAGGAAGGAGGTGGGCGGGATGTTACGTCCCGCTCAGCTCCGCCCCTCCACTGCTATTGGGCGGCCGCTCAGTGACGTCGCTGTGACGCCGCACGGAACGCCCCCTTAGAAAGGAGGCAGTTCGCCGGTCACAGCGACGTCGCCGGGCAGGTAAGTATGTTTGACGGGTTTGGGCGATGTTGTGCAGCACGGGCAGCGATTTGCCCGTGCCGCGCAACAGATGGGGGCGGGTACCAACACTAGCGATATCGGGACCGATATCGCAGTGTGTAAAGCCCGCTTAACTCATACAGTGCCTACAAGTAGTATTCAACCCCCTGCAGATTTAGCAGGTTTGATAAGATGCAAATAAGTTAGAGCCTGCAAACTTCAAACAAGAGCAGGATTTATTAACAGATGCATAAATCTTACAAACCAACAAGTTATGTTGCTCAGTTAAATTTTAATACATTTTCAACATAAAAGTGTGGGTCAATTATTATTCAACCCCTAGGTTTAATATTTTGTGGAATAACCCTTGTTTGCAATTACAGCTAATAATCATCTTTTATAAGACCTGATCAGGCCGGCACAGGTCTCTGGAGTTATCTTGGCCCACTCCTCCATGCAGATCTTCTCCAAGTTATCTAGGTTCTTTGGGTGTCTCATGTGGACTTTAATCTTGAGCTCCTTCCACAAGTTTTCAATTGGGTTAAGGTCAGGAGACTGACTAGGCCACTGCAACACCTTGATTTTTTCCCTCTTGAACCAGGCCTTGGTTTTCTTGGCTGTGTGCTTTGGGTCGTTGTCTTGTTGGAAGATGAAATGACGACCCATCTTAAGATCCTTGATGGAGGAGCGGAGGTTCTTGGCCAAAATCTCCAGGTAGGCCGTGCTATCTATCTTCCCATGGATGCGGACCAGATGGCCAGGCCCCTTGGCTGAGAAACAGCCCCACAGCATGATGCTGCCACCACCATGCTTGACTGTAGGGATGGTATTCTTGGGGTCGTATGCAGTGCCATCCAATCTCCAAACGTCACGTGTGTGGTTGGCACCAAAGATCTCGATCTTGGTCTCATCAGACCAGAGAACCTTGAACCAGTCTGTCTCAGAGTCCTCCAAGTGATCATGAGCAAACTGTAGACGAGCCTTGACATGACGCTTTGAAAGTAAAGGTACCTTACGGGCTCGTCTGGAACGGAGACCATTGCGGTGGAGTACGTTACTTATGGTATTGACTGAAACCAATGTCCCCACTGCCATGAGATCTTCCCGGAGCTCCTTCCTTCTTGTCCTAGGGTTAGCCTTGACTCTTCGGACAAGCCTGGCCTCGGCACGGGAGGAAACTTTCAAAGGCTGTCCAGGCCGTGGAAGGCTAACAGTAGTTGCATAAGCCTTTCACTTCCGGATGATGCTCCCAACAGTGGAGACAGGTAGACCCAACTCCTTGGAAAGGGTTTTGTACCCCTTGCCAGCCTTGTGACCCTCCACGATCTTGTCTCTGATGGCCTTGGAATGCTCCTTTGTCTTTCCCATGTTGACCATGTATGAGTGCTGTTCACAAGTTTGTGGAGGGTGTTAATTAGTCAGAAAAGGCTGGAAAAAGAGATAATTAATCCAAACATGTGAAGCTCATTGTTCTTTGTGCCTGAAATACTTCTTAATACTTTAGGGGAACCAAACAGAATTCTGGTGGTTTGAGGGGTTGAATAATAAATGACCCTCTGAATAAACTTTTCTCAATTTAAAAAAAAAAAAATAAAAAAGTAATAACATTCTTTTTTCGCTGCAGTGCATTTCACACTTCCAGGCTGATCTACAGTCCAAATGTCACAATGCCAAGTTAATTCCAAATGTGTAAACCTGCTAAATCTGCAGGGGGTTGAATACTACTTGTAGGCACTGTATTTTTGGGAAGGCCCTCTCTCATACATTTAGGAGGGCAGCACGGTGGCTCAGTGGCAAGCACAGTGTCCATACCCATTGCACACAAGATGGCATGTATGGATCTTATTTTTGGGGTCTCCTCTTCCTGCTCCTCTACTATATGCACAGAGTCATCATGAAGCCATCAACCTTAATTATTGGAGAGACATCATGCAGCTCTTACTCATACATTTGGGAGGGCCCGCTCTCATATATTTAGTAGAGCAGCACAGTGGCTCAGTGCTTAGCACTACAGGCTCCAAAATTTTCATGCAGCCCACATGAAGGCCATCAGGTGTAGAGCGAACTTGTTCAATAAAGGTTCACCAATCTCAAATATGGTACGAGTCTTGGCCGGTTCAGCTTGGGCTCAGTAATCCAAACATTTTCCCCAAAAGTCGGTAATGTTTGGTTTTGTTCAATAACTTTGCAGCTTTTCTAATACTTTACTTTCACTTTGGCTCCTATAGAGGTGCTGTGTTATGAGTGGGGGGGACACATTTGATGAGGGGAAGGGGTGGGGAGAGGTCAAAGGAGCAGCAGACTTTTTTTCTTAACTGTGTGTGAATTTTCTGGCAGCCAATCAGGGCACAGAAAACATCAACAACAACATTCAGACACAAGGGCTCGTGTCAAGGCCGTCTAAGTCACATGTCCCTCTGTATATAAAATGCCGACATGCAGCGTTGGCGCCATTTTGTGATTGCTAAACATTAGGAACGGTGCTGCGACTGCAGCTACTAGACAGTTAGCTTAGCTAGAGATTTAATCATATGTAGCTGAGATAGGATGTAGGGCAATAGTATAGAATAGGGAAGTGCAGTATAGGGAACATTGTGTGCCACAAATCGGCATTTCATCAACTAGTGATAGCTAATTGTGTGTTGCAGCTCCAATTGCGATTTGTGCATCTAAATAAACCACATCTGTGTTCAAGCTCCAAATTACGATTTGTGCATCTAAATAGGGGCACATCTGTGTTCCAGCTCCAATTACGATTTGTGCATCTAAATAGGGCGACATCTGTGTTCCAGCTCCAATTTTGATTTGTGCATCTAAATAGGGGCACATCTGTGTTCAAGCTCCAAATTGCGATTTGTGCATCTAAATATAGCCTCATCCATGTTCCAGTTCCAACTATGATTTGGGCATCTAAATAGAAGCACATCTGTGTTCCAGCTCCAAATTGCTAGTTCTCCATCTAAATACTGTAAAATGTGTTCTCCAGGTGAAAATTGTCATTTAATTATCTAAATAGTGATTGTTTATTTAGTAATAGGTGACTGACAGGTGTGGGACTAGGGTTATTAAACAGCTGCTTAAAATAGGGAAAGGGTTTATCAGACATGAGTGGGAAATCTCAATGTTGTGGTGGAAGGGGGAATAAGCATGGTGTTCGAGGTGTATGTAAGGTAGGTGCTAAACCTCTACTAAACAAACACCAGCTTGTCCTAGCCAAAGAAAACTGACAACTTCTGTTACTGGATGGGCTATTCCTTTCCCTTTTTTTGGCAGCTGCACAGCTGTACGACTTGTAGATGAGGGCCAGAAAGAGCATGTGCTAAAGTGGATGGCAAGTGCTGCATCAAGTGGCCTTTCCTCTTTTTCCTCTTGTTGAAATAGATGCAACAAGCTACAGACTTATACGTTGGAGGAGTTACATTGCAGTGTCAGTAGTTTTATGTGTTGATGCTTAATAATATGTTGTGTGTCTTATTTGTTTGCTGTTTTGAACTGCTCTCTGTCTTGTTTTTCTGTTATGAGAGACAGAAAAGAAAGGAATCGCTTCTGTGAAGCTTCTTACTGAAAAGTAAGTAGTGCTATAATGTAATCCACTCACCTGGGTGTGTTGCGTTACAGGCACAACACTGATGAAAGCGTGTAACCACAGGTACAGGATTTCCCCTGTGTGTTGGCTAAGGATACTGCCACCCGGGATGGTGTCCAAGAGCTAGGGAACACTGATCAGAGATGATCCGGAGGTGCAGACTAGAGAGGAGCGTCCTGTAATTTGCCACGCAGGTACCAATGTCAGGGAGCAGAGGTCAGTGACTCACCAACACGCAGTGTCTGATTGCTTCAGCACTACCGCTCACTTCTTTTTTTTTTTTTTCTTTTTTCTTTTTAACTCATGTTTTTCTGTTAGTAAACCCTGTTTTCTCCTACAAATGTGACTGTTACTTATGCTGAAGCCAAACAAATCTGCAACAGGTTATGGGCACAGACATAGAAGACAGCAGGACTTGGTGAATACAAGGATTCTTTCAGAATGGTTCATCTCTTCAAAAACAGTAAGGTGCACAAGTGAAAATGGCTGCCAGTTTAGAGCTGAAATGTACAGTGGTCAAACTGGATAACGATAACTACCAGCTATGGAAGTTTAAAGTGGAATGTAACTATCTAAAGATGACTTGTGGGAGTTGATTAGTAAAGACACAGCACAGGGTTATAATCTGGAATGGGAGAGAGAATAAAAACAGACAGGCATTAGCTACCATCAGCCCACTAGTGGAACATGACCAGATAATCCACATAAGACAAGAAAGCACAGCGAAAGGAATATGGGAGGAGCTGAAAAGGCTACATGAAAGATCCAGCTTAAACAGCAAGCTATTTCTACTAAAGAAACTGTATAAAATGAAAGTTAGCAAAAACACGGACATGCAAAAGCATTAGATGCAATGCTGTTAGTGATTGCGAAGATGAGATCAGTTGGTGGAGATACTAAAGACAGCCATGTAGCAGCCATGATGTTATGCAGTTTACCAGATTCATACTCTGCCCTAATAAATGCAGTGGAGACAAGACCTGAGGTAGACCTGACACTAGAGTTTCTAAAGAACAGACCAATAGATGAATATCAGAGAAAAAAGGAACTTGTGCAGATTCTTCAGAGAATGACAGTGACAAATTCTTAAAGTTATAAATAACAGACTCTACAGTCCAGAGACAAGAAGATATTTAAGAAGTAAGAAACAGGGACATTTAAATAAAGACTGTACAATATGGAAAGCAGAACAACAGCAGTTAGCTCTGCAAGGGTCTAAAGAAAAGGTGACAAGCACAATCTCTGAGCCATGTGCAGATCATTGGATAGGTACATTTAAAGTGACAAATAATCACTTGTTGCATTGCTGGTGCATTGACTCAGGAGCTACAAGTCACATGACTAGTGATAAAAGTTTTTTCACAGAACTTGATTTAACCCCTTCACGACCATGGACGGATATATCCGTCATGGATCGTGTCCCGGTAAGCCCCGCCCCCTGCCGCGGGCAGGCGGCGTGGATCGGCACACATATCAGCTGTTTTCAACAGCTGACATGTGTGCCTACATGTTCCGAGTGGAATCGCATTCCACCCGGAACATTAACCCCTTAGATCTCGCTGCCAAAGTCTGGCAGCGAGATCTATATGCGCGCGGCCATCTTTTTTACTTACCGCCGCCCCCTCCGGACGTCACGTGAGTGATCACGTGACGTTCGGTGGTTGCCATCGTAGCACAGGGTCATGTGATGACGCCTGGTGCTACGAAGTTTCACTTTCATTCTTCCTCGGCACGGAGCAGAGGAAGAAAGAAAGTGACTATTTCTGCTGTTTACAGCGGTATAGCTGTAATCAGCAGATAGCGATCAGCAATCGGATTGCTGATCGCTATAGCCCCCTAGGGGGACTAGTAAAATAAAATAAAAAAAGTAAAAAAAAGTTTTAAAAAATTAAAAAAAAAACAAAAAACCTAAAAGTTCAAATCACCCCCCTTTCCCCCCATTGAAAATTAAAGGGTTAAAAAATAAATAAATATACACATATTTGGTATCGCCGCATTCAGAAATGCCCGATCTATCAAAATATAAAATCAATTAATCTGATTGGTAAACAGCGTAGTGGCAAAAAAATTCCAAACGCCAAAATTACGTTTTTTGGTCGCCGCAAGTTTTACGCAAAATGTAATAACAGGCGATCAAAACGTAGCATCTGCGCAAAAATGCTACCATTAGAAACATCAGCTCGAGACGCAAAAAATAAGCCGTCACTGAGCCATAGATCCCAAAAAATAAGAACGCTACGTGTTTCGGAAAATGGCGCAAAACGTGCGCCACTTTTATTGGACAAACTTGTGAATTTTTTTTAACCCCTTAGATACAAGTAAACCTATACATGTTTGGTGTCTACAAACTCGCACCGACCTCAGGTATCATACCCACACATCAGTTTTACCATATAGTGAACACCGTGAATAAAACATCCCAAAAACTATTGTGCCATCACACTTTTTTTGCAATTTTTCCACACTTGGAATTGTTTTGCTGCTTTCCAGTACACCATATGGTAAAACTTATGGTTTCATTTAAAAGTACAACTTGTCCCGCAAAAAACAAGCCCTCATATGGCAAGATTGACGGAAAAATAAAAAAGTTACGGCTCTCGGAAGAAGGGGAGCAAAAAACAAAAACGCAAAAACGGAAAGTGCCCCGGGGCTGAAGGGGTTAAACAACAAGGAAACAATTTTCCTTTGCAGATGGAAGAAAAATATATGCAGAGGGAATTGGTCATGGTATCCTAGTGTGTCCTGATAATGGGTAAAACAGCCATACCAGTAAAGGGTGTTTTGTATGTTCCCTGTGTAGGAGGATTGCTAAACATCTAAAGGACTCACTGTAACATTCAAAGATGATGAATGTATTATTCTGGATAGAAACAAGGTAATAACAAGGTAATAACTAATGCAAAAGTTACTGAGCATTTTTATTATCTCAACACAGTGAAGGAATAGATGAAACTATGTACACATGGACACAATGACTGTATACACATAGACCATATGCATCCGGAAAGTATGAGGGAACTGCTAAACCGAAATCTGACAGAGGAAATGACAACACTTGAATCTTTAAAGGAGAAAACCAATGGTAAAAGAATTGCGGTGACACCCAGTAACCAAATTGTTGAAATTACTGCAAGTCTAAGTACACAGAGTTACATACTTACATACCTTGAAAAATACCTAGGTCCATCTAGTTCAACCTTCCTCCACCAATTATACAGTCATATGAAAATGTTTGGGCACCCATATTAATGTTAACCATTTTTCTTTATAACAATTTGGGTTTTTGCAACAGCTATTTCAGTTTCATATATCTAATAACTGATTGACTGAGTAATATTTCTGGATTGAAATGAGGTTTATTGTACTAACAGAAAATGTGCAATCCGCATTTAAACAAAATTTGACCGGTGCAAAAGTATGGGCACCTCAACATAAAAGTGACATTGATATTTTGTAGATCCTCCTTTTGCAAAAATAACAGCCTCTAGTCGCTTCCTGTAGCTTTTAATGAGTTCCTGGATCCTGGATGAAGGTATATTTGACCATTCCTGTTTACAAAACAATTCCAGTTCAGTTAAGTTTGATGGTTGCCGAGCATGGACAGCACGCTTCACATCATCCCACAGATTTTCAATGATATTCAGGTCTGGGGACTGGGATGGCCATTCCAGAACATTGTAATTGTTCCTCTGCATGAATGCCTGAGTAGATTTGGAGCGGTGTTTTGGATCATTATCTTGCTGAAATAACCATCCCCTGCGTAACTTCAACTTCGTCACTGATTCTTGCACATTATTGTCAAGAATCTGCTGATACTGAGTTGAATCCATGCGACCCTCAACTTTAACAAGATTCCTGGTGCTAGCATTGGCCACACAGCCCCAAAGCATGATGAAACCTCCACCAAATTTTACTGTGGGTAGCAAGTGGTTTTCTTGGAATGCCGTGTTTTTTTGCCTTCATGCATAATGCCTTTTTTTTATGACCAAACAACTCAATCTTTATTTCATCAGTCCACAGGACCTTCTTCCAAAATGTAACTGGCTTGTCCAAATGTGCTTTTGCATACCTCAGGCGACTCTGTTTGTGGCGTGCTTGCAGAAACGGCTTCTTTCGCATCACTCTCCCATACAGCTTCTCCTTCTCCTTGTGCAACGTGCGCTGTATTGTTGACCGATGCACATTGACACCATCTGCAGCAAGATGATGCTGCAGGTCTTTGGAGGTGGTCTGTGGATTGTCCTTGACTGTTCTCACCATTCTTCTTCTTTACCTTTCTGATATTTTTCTTAGCCTGCCACTTCTGGGCGTAACAAGAACTGTGCCTGTGTTCTTTCATTTCCTTACTATGTTCCTCACAGTGGAAACTGGCAGTTTAAATCTCTGAGACAACTTTTTGTATCCTTCCCCTGAACAACTATGTTGAATAATCTTTGTTTTCAGATCATTGGAGAGTTGTTTTGAGGAGCCCATGATGCATGATGAAGTGGCCCCCTTAAATACCTTTTCTCATGATTGGATACACCTGCCTATAAAGTTCAAAGCTCAATGAGGTTACAAAACCAATTTAATGATTTAGTAAGTCAGTAAAAAGTAGTTAGGAGTGTTCAAATCAAGAAATTGATAAGGGTGCCCATACTTTTGCACCGGTCAAATTTTGTTTAAATGCGGATTGCACATTTTTTGTTAGTACAATAAACCTCATTTCAATCCAGAAATATTACTCAGTCCATCAGTTATTAGATATATGAAACTGAAATAGCTGTTGCAAAAACCCAAATTGTTATAAAGAAGAAAGGTTAACATTAATAGGGGTGCCCAAACTTTTTCATATGACTGTATATATTGTCATTAAGTCATTTATAATCAGCAGTGTTGTGTATTGAGGAAATCATGCAGCTCTTTTATTAAAACCTGTTATAGTATCTGACATTACTAACTCTTGTGGTAGGGCATTCCACAGTCTGACTACTCTAACTGTAAATAACCCTTCCTATTTAGCTGCCAGAAGTGCTTTTCTTCCACTCACAGTGAAAGCCCTTGGGCCTTAGCATTGTCTTTGGAAGGAATAAGTCATGTGCCAGGCCTTTTGTATTGGACACACATGTATTTATACATATAAATGAGATCTTCTCTGAGACGTCTTTTTTCTAAGCTAAACAAATCAAACTTTTTCAACCTCTCATCATATGGGAGGCCTTCCATTCCTTGTAGTAGTCTAGTTACCTGCCTTTGAACTGACTCTAACGTCTGAATGTCCTTTTTTAAAAAAAAGGTGAGCAGGTATTGCTGCACACAGGGCTAAGACATTCAATGGGAGACGACAGAGGTGGATAACCAGTATGTCTCTCATATAGAGTGAGCACAACTAGTGCATATGAACCCACATCATGGGAAGATATGTCTAAACTCACAGAAAAGGAATACTGTAAATGGATAAAGGCAGCAGAAACAGAAATGAAATCGATGCATGATTCAACAACTTGGACATTAACAGAATTGCCAACAGGGAGAAAGGCTACAGGATGTAAATAGAGTTTTAAAGTCAAATGCAATATTGATGGCACAGTTAAAAGACAAGGTGAAGTTAGTAGTGAAAGGACATTCGCAAAAATATGACTATGAGGAGACATTTGCTCAGGCCTTTGCTCGCAGTTGCATCTACAAAGCAAATTGAAGTGATGCATTTAGATGTGAAGACTGCATTTATGAATGGTGAATTAACAGAAGACAGTTACATGGAGCAACCTCCAGAATTGAAAGATGAACAAGCACCAAATCTAGTATGCAAACTACAGAAAAGCATATATGGTCTAAATCAAGCTGCTAGAGCATGAAATATAAAGCTGAATGAAGTGCTGACAAAAGAGAATTTTCAGAGAAGCAGAGCTGACCCTTGTGTATACACTAAGAAGGTGACAGATGGATCTTCATACTCATTTATGTGGATATTTTAATCTGTTTTGAGCAAGAGAGGGATGAAACAGAAATACTTAAAATTCTAAATCAGCATTTTGAGACCAGAGATCTTGGAAATGTAAACCATTATTTAGGTATGACAATTGTAAGAGAGGATGATGGTAGTTTCCTTCTCAATCAAAACCACAAAATACAAAAGATACCTGAAATGTTTGGATTCAAAGATGCAAAGCCAGTAAAGTCTCCAATGGAAACGAACTACCTGAAGGAGATGAACAACCAACAGAATATGCGATGAAATAATGAACAGTACAGACAAGCAATAGGAAACCTGTTATATCTTGCTACTATCACAAGACCAGATATTGCAGCAGCAGTGGGAATCCTATGCAGAAAGGTATCAATGCTAACTCAAATGGATTGGAATGATGTAAAGAGCATTATATGCTACCTGAAAGGAACCTCTTATCTTAAATTGAAGTTACAGCAAGTCAAGAATGCAATCTGACTGGATATGTTGATGCTGACTGGGCTGGTGACCCTTCTGACAGAAATACACCAGTGGATATTTATTTTTACTTTCAGGTGGAGTCATTAAGTGGACTAATGGAAAGCAATCTACTGTAACTCTGTCATCATCAGAAGCAGAATATGTTGCTGCAGCACAGGCAAGTTAAGAAGTCATATGGCTGAAACAACTTTTGACAGATCTTGGTCAACAGCAATTAGAATCTACAAAAATATTTATTTAAATTTTATTTTCTGAAGGATCATCAAGAACAAGAATTTGGAGTACATGTTGGCCTGGAACTTTAGGTTTTTATTGTATTTTA
This sequence comes from Anomaloglossus baeobatrachus, assembly GCF_048569485.1. Lineage (NCBI taxonomy): Eukaryota > Metazoa > Chordata > Amphibia > Anura > Aromobatidae > Anomaloglossus > Anomaloglossus baeobatrachus. Next base: position 792,258,055 of record NC_134353.1, read on the forward strand.
TGATGCATGCATAAAATACCTATTTCTTATGGAAGAACAGAGTTCTGGAACTTTTCGCTCAATTAAAATAATCCCTTTAAAATGGTGGTTTGTTTGGTTTTGTAGCAGGTCATGTAATGGAATCAACCCTGTCTAAATAGCTTTTTTGAAACACTCTGTAGCCCTATTCAAGAAATAACTCTTCCTGCACTAACAAACACAGACAGCAGAAGTATTAGAATTATCCCTTTAAATTGATGGTTTGTCTGGTCTTGCAGCAGGTAATTTAATGTAATCAACCCTGCCTAAATGTTTTTTTAAACACTCCGTAGCGCTCACTCCATAATCTCTGAAAACACTAACAAGCATGAATAGCAGAGGTATTAGAATTATCCATTTAAAATGGTGGTTTGTGTGGTCTTTCAGCAGGTAATTTAATTCAATCAGCTCTGCCTAAATAGCTTTTTGGAAGCACTCTGTAGCTCAAGTCAAGAAACAACTCTCTCTGCACTATCAAGCATAGATAGCAGAGGTATTAGAATTATTCCTTTAAAATAGCGGTTTGTTAGGACTTGCAGCAAGTAAATTAATGCAATCAACACTACCCATAAGGCTTTTTTTGAAACAATCTGTAGACCTCCATAAACACTGAAAGCACTATCAATCACAGATAGCAGAGGTATTAGAATTATCCCTTCAAAATGGTGGTTTGTTTGGTCTTAGGCTGCTTTCACACTACGTTTTTTTAACATGCGTCATGAACGTTTTTTGCTGCAAAAGCGGATCCTGCTTTTACAGCAAAAAAACGCATGCAAACGCGTGTTATTTTGCAGGATCCTGTCACTTTAAGTTTATGGGCGGGCATTGGAGTCATGTGATCGGGAGTGAGGGGAACTGAATGTGAAAGACTGGGAGCCGACATCTACCAGCTGTGGAGGCTCGTAACCTAGGTAAACATCGGGTAACTTGCTTGGATACCCGATATTTACATTGGTTACGAGCGTCTGCAGCTGCTAGGAGCCGGCTCCCTGCACACGTAACCAAGATAAACATCAGGTAACTAAGACCGCAGTTACCCGATGTTTACCTTGGTTACGAGCATCCTCCGCTCTCAGGCGGGGGAGAGTGGAGAGGATCCTGTCTATCAGCAGGCCAGCGTTCACATGCGTTTGCATGCTGTTTAGTCAGGATGCAGCAATTTGCAGTATTTGGACGCAGCTCAAAAACGCTACAAGTAGCATTTTTGAAAAAAGTTAAAAAACTGCAAGTCGCTGGATCCTGACTATAACGCACGCAAACGCAGGTGAACGCATGTTGACGCGAGTCCATTGCAAATGCATTGAAACGAAAACGCATTTGCACTGGATCCGTTTTTGCGTTAAAAAAATGTTCATGATGGATGTTAAAAAAACGTAGTGTGAAAGCAGCCTTACAGCAGGTAATTTAGCTCAATGAAGCCTGCCTAAATGTCTTTTTTGAAACACTCTGTAGCCCAAGTCAAGAAACAACTTTCCATGCACTAACAAGCACAGATAGCAGAGGTATTAGAATTATCCCTTTAAAATAGGGGTTTGTGTGGACTTGCAGCATGTAATTTAATGTAATTAGCACTACCTATATGGCTTTTTTGAAACAATCTGTAGACCTCACTCCATAAACTCTGAAAGCACTAACAAGCCCAGAAAGCAGAGGTATTTGAATTATTCCTTTAAAATGGTGGTTTGTTTGATCTTGCAGTAGGTCATGTAATGCAGTCAACCCTGTATAAATGCTTTTTTTAACCATGCTGTTCCCTCCTCCACAAACTTGCCCTGCATTAACAATGACAGCAGAGGTATTAGAATTATCCTTTAAAATGTCGTTTGGTTTGGTCTTGAAGTAGGGCATTTAGCGCAATCAACCCTGCCTAAATGCCTTTTTTTAAACATAGTTCACACTTCTCCAGAAACTCACCTTGCACACTTAGCAGAGGTCTTGTGATTTAGCCCTGAAAAAGCCTGTTTGTTTAATCTTCCTGGCACTAACACTGTCCCTTTTTGATCAGCAGCTCTTCCTATGCTATTTCAGGATCAAATGCACCTAAGATGGTGTCAGCGGGTATTATATAGACCAGATAACGCGATCCGGCCAGTCAATCACAGTAACACCAGTAGCAAAGAGGGCAATGGCTTTACTGTGATTGGCAAGCAATCCCAGGTTTTGCAGTGGCTGAAAATCAGGCACCAAACATGCAAGGTGGGGGACTCGAATCTCGTGAGGTGAAGACCCAAATACTTGTCTAGTAACGAATATTTTGAATACCATACCATTTGCGGAAGTAACAAATAGTGCTGATTATATTTGCTCATCACAATTCCCCACACCTGCAGTATAGCATTGAATCAGGAAACAATCACGTTCTACTGACATAATAAAATAAATATTTGGATATTAATCAATCACAATTAATAAGAGTATTGTCTTTTATAGCTCAGGAAAAGCATTTAATATATATATAATATCATTTTTCTCGTTAGTAAATGTGACCTTTAATGCATTTGTGTTCCTGTTGTGACTTTAATCTCAGGTCATTTTTTCTCATTTTTCTCCTGTCAGATCTTCTGGTCATCAAATCCACATGTGATGTTGTGCATAGAATTACATACCCTGAAGATTAGGAGAAGCTGCCTGCACTTCACATGATTAGGATTAACGGAATATACAATGAAAGCCGTCAGAAAAGGGAGCTCAGAGCAGATGAAAGTGCAGAAACTGAGTTATATGAGGAAGTCTGTATGATAAAAAGGCCCCCATATCATTAAATAGGTAGTATGGAAATTACTGAGGAAATACGAAAGAACGGATATTCATTAATTAGCAAGCTATTTAATCTATCTCATTATATGAAGCCATTACTAAAGTCCCACTAGCAATGTTATTTGTACTGCAGGTATATAGAAAACATATTACAATTAAAAGAATAACTATAGAAAGCTGTATCAATGAAGTAAGTGAATATAGCATTAGGCTTCATTCAGACATCATTTTCACTGATTGATTATATTGTGTATGTGTTCTATTTGAGCTGTTGACATGTTAATTTTTTTTGCAGACCGTGTGTAAGGTCCCTTTCACACGTCAGTAAAAAACGCACACGTTTTTAACTGACGTGATAAAGGTACATATGTCCATACATGTGATCTCCGTGTGCTATGTGTAATAATACACGGAGATCAGGCACTTATACTCACCTCTCCATGCTGCTGCACTCCGTGGTGCTGAAGTCTCCACTGTGTCCGGCCGCTGCTGTCTCCCCACTGCTGTTACTTCTGGGTCCGCGGTGCAGTGAATATTTATGAGCATAAGTAGCCGGCCTGGAAGCAGGAGACAGCAGCAGCTGAAGACAGCATTACTAGAGACGGTGAGTTTAAAAAGCTTTTTATTTTAAATGTACATGTTTTTTCTGGTACGTGTTTCATGGATCACACCACTGTGTGGTCCGTGGGACATCAGTGATGCCAAAAAAAATCGACTGGTCTTCGTGTTGAATACACGGACACACATGTACACTGCACGGAAACACGTCACTGATGTGTGTGCAGACCCATTGATTTTAATGGGTCTGCATATGTCCTTGATTCTGGTACATAAAAAATCTGCAACATACGTACCAGAATCACTGACATGTGAAGGGAGTCTAATGGAGTCATGTCAGTTTTTTTCCACCAAGTCAAGGCTCAAAATTACCCACATACGTCTATGGGTCAGTGAAAATCACGGATCACACTCTGATGACATTGCAATGGGTACAAATTAGAAAAGTTTTGTAATTTAGTCATTCATTTTTTTCATAATCAAAAATCACTAATGAAATTCTGATGGTAAAAAATGGAACACTTACCAAGCACTTGTGAAAATTGGACCAAAATAACACTGATGAAATTTGGATCATTTTTTTGCATATTAGAAAATTCATTAATATCTGAATGAGGCTTTACATTCTCAGCTGCAGCAGTTAGCCCAATCTACAACTTGAAAGTGTGACCCCATGAAACTCAACCAATTTTTGCCTACAGCCAAACATGTATAAATGTGTAATTAAAAATAAAAAGTTTACAAACTTAATGACAGTATCTTCAGTTGTTGTTGCAGTAACACTTTTTCGAAGAACTGAAATTACACAAAATAATGAGCATTACCCTGTTTCCCCAAAAATAAGACCTAGTAGAGGTTTTTCTGAATTGCTAAATATAAGGCCTCCCCTGAAATTAAAGGCCACTTAACACATAGAGATAAATCTTTGGCAGATCTGTGGTTGCAGTGAAATCATGGACATACTGTTCCATTTGTACACAGCCACAAACCTGGCACTGATTGTCCACAATTTCACTGCAACCACAGATCTGCCACAGATTTATCTCTGTGTGTAAAGTGGCCTTAAGACCTAGCAAACTTTTTGTTTGGAAGCATGTCCACCGAACAGAACACCAGGGCATGTTATACATGGATTTAATGCTAGTAACAAGAAATTCTTGATAGGATTCACAGTTTGACTGTTTATGCTGGTTTGTGATGACCACTACTCTACATTATAAATGTTCATTTTTTTGTTCAACAATTAATGTGAATTGTTCATCATGGAAAAATAAGACATCCCCTGAAAATAAGACCTAGCACATCTTTGGGAGCAAAAATTAATATAAGACACTGTCTTATTTTCGGGGAAACAGGGTAGTAAATGCAAAGGACTCATAATACACCATAAAGTACTACTCACAATAGCTGGTACCCTAAATGTTGAACGTGACTTGTTTATGGAAATTTTCTGCAACTTTTTCACCCAAGTCTGATCTGGCATTATCTGTTTTGAAATCTAGTCCAAGCAGATACAGAACAGATATTAGTGTACCACACAGGTTTCTTAACATTGATGTCCAACAATCAAGATCACATATGACAAATGCTACCTAACGAGTTACATATAGTATTGAACACGTCACCAATTTTTTGAGTAAATATATTTCTAAAGGTGCTATTGACATGATTTTCTCAACAGCTGTCTGTAACAACCCATCCAATTCACATAGGCAAAGAAATCAAACCATAGATGACCATAAATTTAGTGATGGGTAACAATGAGAAATGGCACAGGGTAAAAGTATTGATTATGCTTACTGACAGTTATTTAATACATTCTATAAAAGCCTTTGTTGCTGTTTACAGCTTCAAGATGCCTCCTGTATGGAGAAACTAGTAGCATGCATTGCTCAAATGTGATTTTGGCCTTTTCTTCCACACAAACACTAAAAATCCTGAAGTCTCAGTGGGGTCCTTCTATGAACTCTGAAATTTAGCGCCATCCATAAACTCTCTATTGGATTCAGGTCAGGTGAGTATCTGGGCCATTCTAGAGCTTTATTTTTTTCTCTGAAACCAATTGAAAGTTTCCTTGCCTATGTGAGTGGGATCATTCTCTTGCTGGAAAATCCACCCTCATTTCACGTTCATCACCTTGGTGGCTGGCAGAATAATTTTATCAAGAATGTACCTTTGTCCATTCATATTTTCTTCAATTATTTACCAGTGTAATATGCTGAAAAATAGCCCCACATCATGATGTTCCCCCCTCCAAACTTTACTGTTGTTGTAGTGTTTTTGGGGTGGTATGCAGTGCATTTTGGCCTTCAAATATGGTGTGTATTTTGGCATTCAAAGAGTTTAATTTTGGTCTCATCTAACCAAACAATATTCTCCCTGTATTTTATAGGCTTGTGTAAATTTTCTTGAGTAAATTTTAAACGTTCTTGAACATGCTTTTTGCTCAGCAATTGAGTCTTGCATGGTGAGTGTACACACAGGCCATGGTGGTTGAGTGCATTACTTCCTGTTTTCTTTGAAATAATTGTACCTGCTGATTCCAGGTCTTTCTGTAGCTCTCCACATGTGCTTCTGCCTGAAATCGTCCGGGGAGCACCTGGTTGTGACTGGTTTATGATGAAATGATCTTTCCAGATTACACCCCCAACAGTGCTCACTGGAACCTTCAGAAGTTTAGAAATTCTTCTGTAAACAATGGAATCATTATGTTTTACAACACTGAGCTTGCAAAAGTCTTGAGGCACCTCACTGGTTTTACTCATCATCAAATGTTTCTTGTGTGGCACTTTGGTAATGAAACATCTTATTATAATCCATCAGTTGAAACAACTGATATTATTTTTTGCTAAGTGGCAGGATTTCTTTCTAACTACTGATAGATTTCCACTGGTGACATGACTTTCTATGGCATTTTACAAATCTGTTTTGTCAGGTGATCAATACTTTTTCCCTGTGTGATTTATCATTATTACACATAATTTAATAAATGGACATCTATGGTTTGATTTTTTTGCCTTTGTGGACTGGATACATTGTTACGGACATTTGGGGAGAAATTCATGTCGATAGCATGTTTGGAAATATGTGTTTACTTAGAAAATTGGTGATATGTTCAATACTTTTTTTGTTGCTGGATGTATTTTATTAGTTTCGTGTCACATCTAACCATCCTGTGTTTGGTATACCATTAGGGGCATACATAGAAATCCCATGACCATAGCAAAAGTCATAATAGGTTCCCTCCGCTCCCCATACCACAAAGAAATATTTATTGGAGTAGACTGGGTCTACCCCAACTTCTATCCCAGCCTCTAGAAAGAGGGAAGGCCATTAGTATTCTACCTTCTACAATGCGTCTTTTATAGCCCTTATAGAGCATGATGTCAGCAAACATGCCCCATACACACAATATATTACCACAGGAAATTCTCTTCCACAATTATGCCCCACAGTCCCCCATATGCACAGTATGATGACCCCACAGTGCCAACAACAGAGTATAATACCTCCCACTGCATGATGCCCCTAAAGTGCCGTCCACACAGTAGTCTGTCTCCAAAGATTCCCCCATACAGTATCATGGGCCCCACAGCTACCTACACAATATCACGTCCCACAGTTGTCACATAGTGTGATGACTCCCACACAGTATGATGGCCGACGCATTGTATGGTGCCCACAAGGCCTCCTGCATGGTATGATGGCCTCTACAGCCCCTTATACCATATGTTGCCCCCACATCTCATCTTCACACACCATCATGTCACCCACAGACCCTATGAGTGTTGAAATTTAAAAAATAAAAATTATTCACCTGGTGCTTTTCCTTCATGTGCTGCTCTAGTCTGTGCAGCATGTGTACTGAAGCTCTGCACAGCAGCTACAAGTCAGTGATGTCATCATACTTGCTCACTGAGACTCAAACACTCTGATTGAGTTCAGCACTGAATAGTACCCTATTGCACCATTTTATTCAATAATATCTACTAATAGGGGATGCAAATACCATTGAAATTTTAATGACGAGCACTGAGTCGGTACAGTACCACTTGGTCTGTTGTGATACATGATATCTTACATACTGTACATGGGGGTTATACATTTGAGATCGAATTTCCTCTAGCAAATGTGCCAAATGTAAAGCCCAAATATGTGAAGAGTAGTGATGAATGAGCACTAAAGTGCTTGTTATTTGAATCAACATGGTTTGACATTCCAATAGGTTTGATAAGAGTAATGAGCATAACTGTTCTATGAGAACTTGAGCATTTTTCTGGCAGATCCCACTGGAGGGCTAGGAAGGCCAGAAAAATGTATGGGCAAAAGGCCTGGATGCATCTGTGATTCACAGGTCGCTGCTAGAAAATAACAAATTAAATATTTATTTTTTTTTTTTTTTTAAAGTGTGGGTTCTTGTCAGCCTAAAAATAGCAGCCCGCAGCCACCTAAGATATGGTGCATCCATTGGATGTGCAACTTCTATCCCTTTCCCACTTGTATAGTGGCAATAGGGGTAATAGGTTTGGGTTGATGTTAGCTGTGTAATGTCAACTGTCATCAAGCCAAGCAGTTAGTAAAGAAAAGGTATCTATCTAACACCCCATTACTAACCAGGTAAGTGTAAAGTTAAAAAACAGACACAGTAAAAAGAAAATATTTTATTTGATTAAAGACTCCTGGACATTTTCCCTCATTCACCAATTTATTAAAAATATGTTCCCACTAAGTTCTAACGTGATCCACAATCTATAACTGCAACTCCAGCGATTGTGATTAAAAGTAAAGTACATGTATTTATAGACACCGGATGTTAACGCTCATCAGAGATGGTGGATTTCACAGCATTCAACCGGTGGCCTTAATGAGCATTGTCGTCATATCCGGCGTATGTAAATAGCTGTACTTAACTGGTAATCACAGTCGCTGGAGTTGCAGACATGGATCATGGATTACATCAGAGCTTCGTAGGAATTTATTTAATAAATTGTTGAATAAGGGATACTGTGTGGGAGTTTTTATTAAAAAAAAAAAAATTCTTGTGTGTGTTTTTTTTTAACTTTACTCCTACTGGGTTAGAAATGGGGGTGTCTGGTAAACTCCAATCCATTACTAACCCCTGGGCTTGATACCAGCTGACATCAACCCCATTAACCTATTACACTGATTGCCACAGCACCAGGGCAATTGGGTAGAACATTGGCAAAGCACCAGAATTCCTGCATATAATGTAATGTCACTGTGGGCTGTTGTTTTTAGGATAGGAAGAGCCAAATAACCATGGTCCTTCCCAGCCTGATAATACCAACTAGCAGTTGTCTGCTTTACCTTGGCTGGTGACCAAAAATAGGGGGGGGCGCCAAGCTGGTTTTTTTTTTTAATTATTTATTAAATTAAACCACGCTAAACTGTGTTTTGCCTAGTTTAACCTAATAAATAATAAAAAAAAGTTATGAAGTCCACCCTATTTTTGATAACCAGCCAAAGTAAAGCATACAGCTGTGGGCTGACATTATCAGGCTGGGAAGGCCCATGATTATTTGGCTCTTCACAGCCTAAAAATAGCAACCTGTAATCACCCCAGAAATGGTGTATCACATTAGATGCGCTAATTCTGGTATTTCACCCCGACTCTTCCCAATTTCCCTGGTGCATTGGCAATCAGTGTAATATTTTTGGGGGTTGAGGTCAGCTGTAAATTGGCAGCTGACATCAAGCCTAGTGGTTAATAATGAAGAGGTGTCAATCAGACACCCTATTACTAATCCAGCAAGTGCAAAGCTAAAAAAAACCCACTCACACAGGAAAATACTGTATTGTTAATTTGAATGAAGAATCCCCCACATTATCCCTCGCTTACCAATTTATTTAAAAAAAAAACCATGAAGATCAGACGTAATCCATTATGCAGAGCCCCTACGATGTCGCCCGAATCTGCACCTCAAGCTATGGAGCCTCGTTCACACAACAAGACTCCATAGGTCACGCTGGTCAGCACCAGACCCAGAATTTTTCATGTGTGGTAATGTTACTGAGTTACTGAGGGAGGCTCCATAGGTTGATGTCATGGGACCAATAATGTGATGTGCCACTTCTGAGGTGGCTGCAGGCTATTTTTAGGCTAGGAAAGGCCAAATAACCATCACTCTTCCCAGCCTGATAATATTAGCCCAAAGCTATCTGCTTTACCTTTGTTTGTTATCAAAAATAAGCGGGACCCACACAGTTTTTTTAAATTAATTATTTACTAAATTAAACCAGGCTAAAACTATCCTTTAGTGCAATATGAAAGGCACTAAAGGATGCACATGTACAACACTGCCTATTTGCCTGCTCTAATCTAAGCTTTCCCTCCTACATCAACTTTCGCTGAACTGCAGTGTACTTAGCATTGTATCCCCATGTGTTATATAAGACATGATGATGCGATGTAGCTGGCTAATAACATAAATGCCAGTAGCCAGCATGGCTACCACATCAGTGTGATTGGCAGGCAATCCCCACATGTTTAGTGGCTGAAAAACAGCAGCAAAACACATGGGGTGGGGACTCGAGCATGGCACTCTAGCAACGAGTGTCCCCGAGCGGCACAATGCTGGATCGAGCAGTGCCGATCACGCTTGCTCATCAATAGTGAACAAAGCTATAAAGTAACTTTCACCTGCTGAAATACTGTAATTCTTCAGGAACCTACATTTTGCAACAGGTATTTTTCATTCAACGCTTCCATGTTATGAGTTTTCCTTAGTCACATTAGGTCTATTGTAATTATTACATTCAAACCTCATTTTCTTTGCAGCTCATTTTCTGAATGCAAGATCCATGAACTTGAGAGAAATGAATTGATTTTTTTTCTGAGTTCCCATCTCTGGATGTTTATCTGTTTCAAAAATGATAAGGGTTATTTTTCTGCCAGCAGTTGCAAAGTTATCTTGTTATCCTCCTGATGTAGGTGTTGTAATGTTCGCACAGCTTGCTTCTGCACTGTTATCTCCTCACCCTAGAATATAATTGGATGATATGATACGGAAAGCTGTATTACCTGTCTGAGATGGCGAGATATATCTATTTTGATATGTTATATATGTCTGTATTCATTTTCAAAAGAAGAAAAAGAGCAATGATGGAAAACATTATATTCCACTGTGATTACTCATCCCACAAGGCTAGAGAGGAAATTAAGTCACAACTCAGCTTTTGAATCATGTATTAAACTGTTACTTGAAATATAAGTTTGTCAATATTCCTTCTACTTCAAGGCTTTGCTTCTTCATACTCAGTGGCTGGTAAAGAATAAAAACGGAATCCATTTCTGTCTGGTTATAATTTTGAAATGTATAAGTTAAATACACTAAGGCGGGCTTTACACGCTGCAACATCGCTAGCAATTGCTAGCGATGTCGAGCACGATAGCACCCGCCCCTGTCGCACATGCGATATGTGGTGATTGCTGCCGTAGCGAACATTATCGCTACGGCAGCTTCACACGCACATACCTGGTCGGCAACATCGCTGTGACCGCTGAACAATATCTCCTTCAAGGGGGAGGTGCGTTCGGCGTCACAGCGACATCACCGCGACGTCACTAAGCGACTGGCCAATAGAAGCGGAGGGGCGGAGATGAGCGGGACATAAAATCCCACCCACCTCCTTCCTTCCGCATTGCTGGTGAAGGCAGGTAAGGAGATGTTTGTCGTTCCTGCAGTGTCACACACAGCGATGTGTGGTGCTGCAGGAACGACAAACAACATCGTAGCAGCAGCAGTAATGATATTATGAAAAGGAGTGACGTGTCACCGATCAACGATTTTTGATGTTTTTGGGATCGGTGATCGTCGCTCCTAGGGTGTACAAGCTGCGATGTTGGTAACGGCGCCGGATGTGGGTCACTAACGACGTGACCTCGACGATCTATCGTTACCGATGTTGCAAAGTGAAAAGCCCGCCTAAGTTCCAGCCATTCCGGAACGTCTAATATGCCTGGCCCAAGCCTCCATTACTCTATTTGGCTTCAAATTTGAACTAAAACTTGTTCATCATATTAATTTAAAATGCTTAAAATTCCAGGTGCAGTAAAATATAGCATCAAAATATCAACCTAAACGTTTCGGACATGATACTGTCCTTAGTCATAATATGTCACACACGATAATCAAGTCAAGTCATATCCATGCCATGATTAATGACTGTGACATGTCCGAAACGCTTACGCTAATGTATTAATGCTATTTTTCACTGTAGCTGGAACGTTTAGCTTTTGAGAAATATGATGAACTTAATCCAAATCGGCTGGAGATCTTTGATTGTGACGATTGTACTTGAAGCCAAGCAGGAGCAATTAATCTGTGGCGAGGATTAAGAAAAGCAGCACTAAGGGTGAGCTGGTTTATCCTGTGTCTTTGAATGTAACCTTAAAAGTACATGTCATTTTAACTGACTTTTTAGCTGCCATGTGTATATGAGGACGAACGCTATTTATTGGCATTAAATCCCTTGTATTATGTATTTTTTCATCAGTTTTCCCCTATGCAAGGATCTATCTTTAATTTTCAGTTGTTTCTGAGCAAGTGAGTGGGGACTATCTGAGATTCCTGCTTTCCTTGACTTATGTAGCACATGTTCAGGAGCAGCAGCAGCATGGAGGACACATATATCAATACTGAGCAGTGAAGCTGTGAAACCAGAGCAGGGCGAGACAAACATTGCCAAGAAAGCAGCAAAACTGGGATTTGGTATGTGTCGCTCTCTAAAAATCTGCTACTCCCATCTCTATAGCATTCAAAAGGCAGTTGTAATGTGATACCTCAGTGCAATGACTGAACATCTTGATTTGATGAAGAGCAAATGATGTGTTCAGAGAAGAAGTGACTGATACATGAAGAAAAAAGTGGTTTTCTTTCAAAGATATAATTATGTTTCTTACAGTCACATGGTTGATTGCTCTAGGTGAGAGAAACAAAATGATAATCTTGTAGTTCTGAGGCTATGTGCGCACGTTGCGTAAATTCATGCAGTTACGCTGCGCTTTGCAGCGCAGCGTAACTGCATGCGTCCTGCATCCCCTGCACAGTCTATAGAGATTGTGCAGGGGCCGTGCGCACGTGGCGTTTAAGAGCGCAGCGCTTCGGCTACTGCCGAAGCGCTGCGCAAAAAGAAGTGACATGTCACTTCTTTCCTGCGCTTTGCCGGCAGCCCCTGCTCTGTCTATGGCAGGAGCTGCAGGCAGAGCGCATGGAATCGGCTTTTTTTTTTTTTCACTACGGACATTTCTGCAGCGATTTAAAGAGCACATGTGCTCTTCAGATCGCTGCAGAAATTTCTGCAGTGAAGTACGCAACGTGCGCACATACCCTGATACCTTTTAATGGCTAACTAAAATGAAATAAATGATGTTACAGAGCAAGCTTTAGAGACTTCTCAGGTCTCTTCATCAGGCATGGTATAACAAAATACCTGAAGAAACACAAATATATACACAAACAGAGCAGGGGCATGGTGTAATAAAAGGACATTTAAATAAACAAACACTGAGCTTATAGAGAGAATCCTTAATTAGCTTTGATTAGTGGTGTCAAAGTTTTATTGTCCCAATATCCCTGTAGGATCAGAGGCCTGGTGCCCTCACAGTCTCTGGAGCAGATCCCTCAGATGTTGTAGTGGGTCTTAAATCCTCCTAACAGGTTGAGTCCTGTGTGGACAGAATCAAACATTGTAATGAATTTGTATTCCCAGACCCTGCGATGGCTCTGTGATCTGAAGTTGTCTTTTAATATGACAAGTTCATATAGTTTATGTTGTGTCCTGAAGCACAGAAATATTTGGCCACAGGTAAATGGGTTTTTTGTCTGTAATTGTGTGGCGCGGAGCCCTCCTCCTTGCTCTCAGTCTCTGTCCTTTTTCTCCAACATAAAAATCCCTAATAGGACATATAGTGCACAGGATTAAGTACACCATGTTGGAAGAGGAACATGTGAATGTCCCAGGAATTTTATAGTCCGTCTATGTGTTAAGGATCTGTATCCGGTCTTTGGTCTCTACATGAATGCAGGTTTTGCAGCTCTTTACATTACAAGGATAAGTTCCTCTTCGTGTTTCTGAGGGCATAGAACTTCGGATCATGATGTTTCTTAAATTAGGAGGTTTCTTGTAGCATAGAAGAGCATCAAATCATTTATTTTAGTTAGCCATTAAAAGGTATCACAACTATAAGATTATCATTTTGTTTCTCTCACTGAGAGCAATCAATTATTTTTAAACTAGCTAACACGGTACCAAAAATTTATTTTTACAGTCACTTGTGATATTGTTCTAGGCATTGCTTACTAATCAACAGTGACCAGTAACTGCACTTTATATTTTATCATTATTGTCCAAAGTATTGTCCAATATTGGCAAAATGCTCACTATTATGTGCTCAGTGAGGTTAATTAGCAAAGCCGTAGGTCAGGGTAAGCAGCACAGACTGGATATGTGGATGAAGCAGCCCTGGAATTGTAGGATTGCACATGGAACAGCGAGGATCTGTAGTGCTGGATGTTTAGGATCGGAGCGGGATTAGAGGAGCTAGAGGTACTAGATGTGGTAGAGCCAAATGTATGGCTAGCGCAGGAACAGCAAAGTAATATAGTCAATTTAGTACCTTCTCCCAGAAGCACAGTAACGAATAGGAACTGCAGAGTTGTTATATGGACAGTGCCAAGAATAACTGAGGTATGCTAGCAATTAATAAGGTATCTGAATTTAGCAGATTTGTGTGTGCAACTGCAGTAAACACAAGTTTTTTTATCTGGTAACTTGATATAGCAGGCTTAAGGGTGCTGATTGGAGATGAGCGAATCCAAGCTGTAAAGTTTGGTGTTTGCACCTTTTTTTAAGTCTGTGTCTGAGTCCAAGATCCAGACAGCGGGTGCACAGATCTTGGACTCGAACACAGACTTAAAAAAAAAAGTCAGTGTCCAAGTTCAAACTTTGGGCATTGTTCGTATGCTCATCAAGTTTGTTGAAAGGCTGCAGAGCGGATGATAACAAAAATAATATGGTCTCCCACCTATTTCTGATAACCAGCGCAGGTAAAACAGACAACTGTGGGCTGCAACCCTCAGCTATTTTCCTTACTATGGCTGGTTCTCAAAAATAGAGGGAGTCCCATGTTGTTTTCTTTTAATTATGTATTAAATAACTTAAAAAATGTAATGCCGTTCCCCCTATTTGTTAACTAGCTAAGGTAAAGTAAACAGCTGGTGTCTGATATTATCAGGGTTTGAAGGACCATTGGTTATTAGGCCCTTTCTAGTCTAAAAATAGCAGCCTGCAGCCTGCAGCCTCCCAAGAAGTGGCACATCAATTAGATGCACCAATTCTGGCACTCTACCTGGCTCTTCCTGATTGCCCGAGTGTGGTGGAAATGAGGATAATACTTTTGGGGTTGATATCAGCTGTGAATTGACAGCTCACATCAAGCCTAGGAATTAGGAATGGGGAGACATCTTTGAGATACTCCCATTACTAACCCAGCAAGTATAGAGTTAAAAAAAATCAGATGCAGAGAAAAAATAACTTTATTTGAATAAATACTCCCCCATACACCCTCGTTCACCAATTTATTACTTCAAAATAAACCCTGGAAGTTTCGATGTAATCCAAAGAGTAATGTCCCTTGACGTTCATTGATTTCTATGGAGCTTCATTTTGAGAACTTTCTAGGTAAGTGTTTCTTCACCAATTGGGTTATGTCAGAATGTCAAGGATTTTTTTTATTCAATAAATTGGTGAACAAGGATGTGTGTGGGAGTGTTTATTGAAATAAACTTTTTTTCCCTGTGTTTGTGGCTGTGTGTTTATTAACTATATACTCGCTGGGTTAGTAATGGGGGTGTCTGATAGATGATTATCCATTATTAACCCCCAGGCTTGATGTGAGCTGTCAACCCCAAAAATATTACCCCAATTGTCACCGCACAAAGAAGACCTGTGAAAAGTGCTGGAATTGATGCATCTAATGGATTAGGTTGAGAGGAACCAAATAACCATGGGCCTTCCCACCCTGATAATACCAGCCCTATCTGTGTTACCTTGGCTGGTTATCAAAAATAGGGCAGCACCCATGCTGTTTTTCAATTTTTTTTACTTAAATTAAAAAAAAGATGTGTGATCCCCTCTATTTTTGATGACCAGCCAATGTAAAGCAGATGGTCGAGGGCTGCAGGTCACAGCTTCTGCTTTACTTGCTCTGGTTATCAAAAAAGGTGGGACCCCACTTTTTTTTTATTATTGAATCCCTATCCACATTTGTTTGCAGGGCAATTGTCCTGCTCTTACCTCCATTTTGCCTCCTTTTGTAAACCCCTAGCCCTTACCATTTTACAGCACAGAAATTCGGATCTCCATTAATTTATATGGGGTTCAGGGTCCGAGGTTAAGTCCAGGTCCCGAACCGAATTTCTAAAGAATGTCCGGCCGAACTCAGGACATCCATGGGTCCAATCATCACTAGTGCTGATTAATCTTCATTATGAAACTTAGTAGAGACAAGTTGGCTTCAGATATCTTATTAGTAGAATTGAGGCTGTGGACACAAATCATGTAACATATCATTTCACATTATTTATTATTCTATTCACCATCTATTATTTATTTAATCTGTATTTTTCATTATTCATTTTATTTTTTTTATTTATTATTTGTTTATTATTCATTCAGTATTTTTTTTTATTTATTCGTTGTTCATATTATATTTTCTCGTTTTATAGGTTTTTTTCATGTACCTAAAAAACAGGTATAAATTTCTGAAAAAAATAATCAGATACCTGGCAAAAGAGTTTCTTACATAATACTCTGGCAGTAAACAGCTGCAAGAACTAGATATCATAGGTGTTGAATAATGACACTGGGGATACATGCCAAATAGGGATGAATGGATCAATCCAGGGAGAATCATGTTTAAGTCAAATTTCCTGGAAGCATTTCCCACATCACGGAAGCATCAGAAATCATGCTATCGTCACTTTGCGCTGTTGCACAGGCTTCCTCATAAATTAATGCCCTGCAACTATAACAACTTAACGATTATCACACCTTGTTCAGTGGTGGTCAGTACCTGTGCTATAGCAGGTGATCCGTTCTTAGTGGAGCACAGTTTGTATGGAGTCTTTTTCCATCTTCAGAGGCAGTGGGTAAGTCTGTATCTAAGTTTTTATGGTCAGTAAGACCCTCTTTATCTTTACAGTAAGAGATGTTTTAATCAGCAGGATCTTCTCTCTTTCTCTCATATGTAAAGTGTAAGCTCTTATGGTCAGGTTGGTTTCCCCCCTCATCATTTCCCATGTATATTTTATGAGTAATTATACACTTTCCACTATCAATTTATTTGCAACAAATGAAATATTTTAGGAAAAAAAGAGGTAGAATTTGAATTTCGAAACATCCGCTCATCTATAATGCAAGATTACAATAGTAACCCAGCACAGACTTAGGCTAAGTGCACACACTGCGTTTTTTTGACGCTGCGTTTTTGTGCGTTTTTTAGTGCTAAAAACGCACAGAAACGCAGCGTATTTAAAACGCATGAAAAAACGCATGCGTTTTTACCGCATTTTGGTGCGTTTTGCTGCGTTTTTTCTCACTGCGTTTTTCTGCGTTTTTTTTTTATCAGTGAACATCGCCATTAAAGATTGTTGAAAAAAAAAAGGTCTAATGTCATTTCCTTCTTCCATATGTTCTTCATTCTCCACTAGTGTATGCAGGAGAGCAGACAGCAGCTGCAGAACTACAAGGCTCAGCAAGCTGCATCCAATAGTGTATGCAGGAGAGCAGACAGCAGCTGCAGAACTACAAGGCTCAGCATCCTCCACCCAATAGAGTATGCAGGAGAGCAGACAGCAGCTGTCAAACTACAAGGCTCAGCATCCTCCTTCCAGGACTGTATGCAGGATTTCTTTGCCCCCCCCAAAAAAAAAAAATGACGTGGGCTTTGCCATATTTTTGTATGCTAGCCGGGTACAGCAGGCAGTTACGGGCTGCCCCCAACCACCAGCTGCCTATTTGTACCCGGCTGGGAACCAAAAATATAGGGAAGCCCTTTTTTTTTTAATTATATCATGAATTTCATGAAATAATTAAAAAAAAAAATGACGTGAGCGTCGCCTAATTTTTGTGTCCAGCCAGGTACAACTAAGCAGCTGGGGATTGGAATCCACAGTGCAGGGTGCCAATGCTTTCTGGGCACCCCCGCTGCGAATTGCAGTCCGCAGCCACCCCAGAAAATGGCGCTTTCATAGAAGCGCCATCTTCTGGCGCTGTACCCAACTCTTCCAGCTGCCCTGGTGCCGGTGACTCACTGGGTAATAATGGTGTTAGGGCTAGCTTTATATTATCAGCTGTCCTTAAGCCCAAAATTCATGGTGTCACGCCAATATTAGACATGGCCACCATGAATTTCTAGTAAAGATAAAAAAAAACACCCTACACAGAAAAATATTTTTATTAGAAATAAAACACAACACAATTAGTGACTCCATCTTTATTGAAATAAAGAACCCCCCTCCGCAGTAATCCTGGGTCAAGGGTCCCGCGCCGTCCAATCCGGATCCAATATCATCTGATCTGTTTGCTGGAAGGCAAAGAGATCAGATGATGTCAGGTTCTAGGATGTGAATCCCATCACACAGCAGCTGATTGTATAAAAGCCGTTTATACAATCAGCTGATGCATCAGTGCAAAAAAAAAAAAAAAATACTCACTCATGTGCTGATTACCGACAGCTCCTGGAGCGAGTCTGATCCCGTCCGATCGCTGCAGGAGCTGCCGGTAATCAGTGATGAAGTCTCCTGACGACATCCACTGATAGGTTAAACCGGCCGGGCGCCGGCGTCACCCCGAGTCTTACGATCAGCTGACGCGTCAGGTGACTGCATCAGGTGATCCATCGCCATGTCCTGCAGGCATACGTACCCGGGGACACTGCACACAGCCGGAGCGGCGGTACCGGGAAGAGGAGCTGGGAGCGGACATGGCACCGGGAGTCTGCAGACAGGTGAGTATGACATTTTTTTTTTTCTACTATCACTTTTGATTTCGCAGCTGCCTCCACCTCCCGCCCAGACATGGCGCCGCACGGGAGCTGACATGCACAGGACTGGAGGTGGACGCAGCGGTGACGGTACCGGGAGGATTCACGCTTCTGTATTTACTGACAGAAGGAATCCTCTTCCTATACATGTCACTTTACTACCCACCTCCTGCGTTTATAGCTGCGTTTTTGGTCTTAGAAATGCAACAAAATGCACCAAAATGCAGCTATAATAACAATTTGCGTTTCTCATTGCGTCTTTCAACATCCCATTGCACTCAATGGATGAAAAATGCGGTGGAAAAACGTGGGAATAATTGACATGCTGCGTTTTTGTGGTCACCACAAAAACACAGCTGAAAAAAAACGCTGTGTGCAGACAGCAAAAATGAAAACTCATAGACTTTGCTGGGGGAAGCAAAGTCATGCAGTTTTCTGGGCAAAAATGCACCTGAAAAGCGCGCACAAACGCCGCGAAAAACGCACTGTGTGAACTTACCCTAACACAGAAAGAGTTGTTTTAGGGAAAGGAAGAAGTAATTTTTGGCATTGGAGTTGGGATAGGTGGGTAACACTAACCCTACTTCCCATTTCTGTTTGCCCCATATTTGTATTATTATCTCCTGTGTCTGTTTATTTTCAGGTTCAGTAATCAAGATGATCACCACATTATCCACACTAAAGTAATATGCTAAATGGAAAACTTATGTCATAATTATCAATGCAGGACTGGACTCCAAAGTTTAAATGTGAAAATGGACAAGAGCTGCATGAGGTTTGTAGATTTTCTTTATGCTGTCAAGGGTTTCCCCCAGATGCTGTGCTAGATTTCACTACACAGTCCCTAAAAATTGTGGTGTCTCCATTTATGTACAGGTAAACTATATCTTTGTACTGTGTTAGCCAGTAGAGATAAAAAAAAGTTTGTTTAAAAGAACTGAGAGTCCTCAGTAGTTGATACCTTTTAATGGCTAACTGAAAAGATGGTAATAATAGCAAGCTTTCGAGACTACTCAGGTCTCTTCATCAGGCATGGTATAACACAAAATCTGAAGAGTCACATATTAACAACATATACAACATATACAACAACAGGAACATTTCCCTGCAACCAGAAAAAATGTAAGACCTGTCCATTTATATTGACAACGGACAAGATAAAGATTCCAAGATCACATCAGGACTACAAGATCCCAGGTACCTTCAGCTGCACCACGACCAATGTGGTGTACTTAATTATATGTACTAAATGTCCAACTGGGCGTCTGTATGTAGGGGAGACAGGAAAACAGCTCAGGACAAGGATGAATTCTCACCGCCACACAATTAGAGAAAAAAGGATGGATCTACCTGTGGCCAAACATTTTTGTAACTCAGACCACAGCATCATGGACATGAAATTGCTGGTATTGAAAGGGAATTTCAAGTCCCAAAGAGACAGAAGAGTCTGGGAGTACAAACTTATGATGACCTTTGACACATTCAGAGCAGGAATGAATGTGTCTCATGGATTTATGTCTTTTTACATCAATTAAGAAATATGCTCTTCAGATCATCGGGGGGGAGGAGCCAGAAATGCTCAGTTCCGGAGCTCCCCTGTCGTGTAATAGCACATCCGCCTTATATTGATTTGAATAAGAGGTGGAAGTGCAGCACCCGGCTGCAGCCCCTATCAGTTGACACTGCAGCTCTGAAACTGAGACTTTCCGTCTGCCTGCCCGCTGGCACCGACAACAGCTGATCAGCGGGGGTGCGTGGTGTCGAACCACGGCCAATGAGACAATGATGACCTATCTTAAGGATAGGCCATCAATGTTTAAGTAGTGGAAAACCTCTTTCGTACATGCAACTTCAAAATATTTGGCTTTGAAGAGGATGTCCTATCAACAATACCATTACCGATGTACTAAATTTGATCATCCATTGGATGGATAACACTGGAATAGAGACAATCGTCTTTGACAAGGGAAACACTAACTCATAGTTCTAAATTTAGGGAAACAAAAATGGGTGGAGCAGCACAGTCCATGAATCTAGTGTGAAAAGACACATGAAACTCAACTTTAAAGGTTACCACTTGATGTAAGCCACATAAATAAAGGATGAGGCAGCACTCTAATAGCTGTAAAATTCTTATTTTTATCCCATATTAACAATGCAACATTTCAATGCACAATGAAGAAAAACAAAAAGCCAGCACTAAATGTGCACTTCAGCACTAAAAATTCCAAACTGTACTTATTATAAAAATTTTGAGATTTTTGGCAAAAAAATTGCAATTTCTTGAGCTGCCTCGCCACGTCACGGCAAATCTCATTTGAGGCAGTCCTACACTAAAATATTTTTATAAAATGTGCATATCTTAAGGATAGGCCATCAATGTTTAAGTAGTGGAAAACCTCTTTCGGTACATGCAACTTCAAAATATTTGGCTTTGAAGAGGATGTCCTATCAACAATACCATTACCGATGTACTAAATTTGATCATCCATTGGATGGATAACACTGGAATAGAGACAATCGTCTTTGACAAGGGAAACACTAACTCATAGTTCTAAATTTAGGGAAACAAAAATGGGTGGAGCAGCACAGTCCATGAATCTCGTGTGAAAAGACACATGAAACTCAACTTTAAAGGTTATCACTTGATGTAAGCCACATAAATAAAGGATGAGGCAGCACTCTAATAGCTGTAAAATTCTTATTTTTATCCCATATTAACAATGCAACATTTCAATGCACAATGGAGCTTTGCTCAAGCTGAAGCTTTGCATTCTCAACATGGTTAAATAAATCAGATTTAATAGCTATCGAAGTGCTGCCTCATCTTCTATTTAGTGGTTTGTATATGAAATTGTATACATACAGCAGAAATAACAGGAGTACTAAGGGTTGTAGGAAAAGAAGTTCCATAATTGTTATGGTGAATACATGGAATTACATAGCAGATATTTCAGGAGAGCCTGGTTCTCCGTAACTCAATTATTGCAGGTCTTAAAATTGTAAAATTTGCATGGTTTTTAAAACAGTTGTATAGGTTTTGCAAAGAAATTAACCTTGAGATTATACTAGCTGGTACCAGAAAAACAAGTGTAATCCAACAGGAAGGTAAAAACATCAAACATATTTAATTTCATACAATGTATCATGGATGTTTGATGTAGCCAACTCCTGCTGACAATTTATAATGTGAGTTGCCACAATTTAAAAGCCAAATGTTTGTCACAGTAATAACGTCATGTGTATAAACAACCTGGCGTATGTTGGCCTCATAATAATCTAGTCTAATCCATTTGTGTAGCAGCTGTAATGTTAGCCATCTGGGTCTCCCCTTATGTTGAATTATACTGCATTTGTAACAAAACCCCCAACTAATTTTCCTGATCTCTTCCTGTTAATATCAAGTATCTTGCCTGTCCATTCCAATCATGAAGCATGTCTAACCAGTAACCAGAGCGGATGGACTTAAGTATAAAGTCACATCTTAATACAATATGCTAAGAAGAATTTTCCAGTTTATCATATATGAATCATTCATTAAATCAAGAGTCAAACAATGGTTAAAGTTAGATTAACCATATGTATATATATATGTGTGTATATATATATATATATATATATATATATATATATATATATATATATATATGTGTATACATATACACACACACAGTGCCATGCAAAGGTTTGTGCACCCCATTGTTAAATACAATAGTTATATAAAATAAATAAAGCAAAGATGGACTATTTAAAGTGCATGTGCATAAAAGATTAAAGCAGCATTGTAAACAGGCACAAATGTGCAATTGAAGAAAACTTAAATAAGGTGTACGTTTCGAGCGTGGTTCAGTACTGAGTTGCCTAGGGAGATCCCCAGAATGCCGATTAATTGGTGGCATTACAGAAAAGTACCAGGTCATGTAAGGGTCCTTGGGGAAACAAGGTACTATAGCTTTTCCATACTGGGGTTCCCAAAAGGAGGCCAACACCCAAAAGAAGGGAACTGGATCCACATGTAGGGGGCATCCAAAAGCTCAGGCGGCACCTAAATTGTTACCAAAAACCCAAGCTAAGGACAAGATTTGTTGGAGGTGTAACAGACAGGGTCACATAGCCGCCCATTCTTCCATGACCTCTGAGCAACATAGTTCATCATTGTTTGTTTTATGCATATTCTTTCTGCCGTGTTGACTCTCAATCCGGTGAGGGTCTGCAGGCATGTCCCGTCACAGTGAACGGAGTGTCAATGACTGGTCTATTGAACTTTAGTGATCCTAGAATGGGTCACACTTCCTCACCAGCTGATTACTGGAAGGATGGTGGTTATCTGCTGTATTCATAAGGATGCTAAGGACTACCCAGTGGCCAGGGTGATCATAGAGACAAACTGGGGCACCAAGTCACATGAGGTTGGCCTAATCATGGACTTGTTACACCGGATAATAGCTAGGGTACCCTTAAAGAAACCCCTTCACAGTCTAAGTTTTACGGTTTTTTCTTCTAGTATGCTAGTTGGCGATGAAGATAAGTCCAACATTCATAAGTTGCGGTGTCTGAGGAGAACTTTGGAACTGCCTGACTCCGGGACCTAACTTTTAAAGGGGAGTTTGATTATGTAACTGTTCTATATGGGGTTGCTTAAAAATCGGAGGCCAACACCCAGTGAGGTCATTGAGCAGTTGTTAGTACCAGGACCCTACAGGCGCAAGGTATTAGACATAACCCATACTCGTGACTTAGTGGGTCATCTGGGAGTAGACAAAACACAGAAACAAATTCTCCAGAGGTTCTACTGTCCTGGCTGTGACCGAGAAATTTTGAAATATTGCAGGTCTTGTCTCACTGATCAGCTAACCACCCCGGTCGCTCATTTCCGTAGCCCCTTAGTGAGCTAACCACCCTGGTCGCTCATTTCCGTAGCCCCTTAGTGTCATTACCCATCAATGAGGTTCCGTTTGATCACCTAGACATGAGTTTAGTAAGACCCCTGGTCAAGTCCACCAGGGGGCGTCAGTATGTCCTACTGGACATGGAATATGCTACATTGTACCCGGAGGCAGTACCATTAAGTAATTTGTCTGTTACAAGTAACTTGTCCAGATATTTTCCCAAACCGGATTGCCAAAAGAGATCCTGATGGACCAAGGAACCCCATTCACGTCAAAGGTCATGAGGGAATTGGGCAAAGCCATGCAGATTATGCAATTCAGGACCTCAGTGCACCACCCACAGACTGACAGTCTTGTGGAACTGTTTAATAAAACCTTGAAGGACATGATAAAGGAGGTTGTAGATAAGTACAGCCAAAAGTGGGACTGTGTACTATATTCTCCATCATAGAAGTCCTAAATATCTCTATGGGGTTTTCCCCATTTAAGCTGTTGCATGACCTACGGACAACAGCTGCTCTGCTTTCTGATGTCGTCTAACACTGTGATGAGCAGAAAGTAGTACGTCACTACCCCCTCCCAGCATTAAACACCATCGGAGAGCAGCAAGCACATCACTGCTAACGGAATGGTCTGCTGCAGGTGCCGCTACAGTAGTGGAAGGGAACGGAATGCTGTTCTATCTTGATGGCTTTTTACGTCACCACTTTTCCCTGCATTGAACAAGCAGGCCAAGTGGTGCTGTTAATAAGGCTAACACCGATTGGTTGCATCGCAGCCGATTAGTGTTTGCTTTGTTTGGGTCCTCTTCTCCCAGTCTGTACAGCACAGCTCAGGCAATGAGCTGTGCTATGATTCATAATGCACACATTGCCCTCCACCATTAGAGGCACAGTAATTAGCAGAGGGAGCTAAATGACTCCCTGATACTACTCCAATGTCTAACGGAGGGCCCGCCACCAGGCTAACAGGAAGTGTAAATGGAGGTCCTTTAATCAAAAGTGAATTATGAATTTTTTGCCAAACTGTATATGTACCGCCCCGCGGGCTCAGCTGGCTGCCGAGCCACTCGGATCTGTGCTCGTCCGGTGGGTGGCTCAAGCTCCTCACGGATCCGGGGGTCACGTCGCTCTGCAAGCGGGTTGGCGCTACATGCAGGGACTTCGGTGGGGAGTTCCACGGCCGGGGCCGCGGTGGTTTGTAAGGGATATAAGTTCGTGACGCCACCCACGGGTTGTGGTGAATGGATGGACACCACCACTGCCGTTGACTAGGCCTCCCGGGGACGGTGTTGCGCAGATTGGTGATGACCCCTCCGTGGGTAGGAGAGTGATGGTCCCAGGGGCCCGAGGGAGGTGCTGAGGAGAGGGGATGGGTGCGTGCTGGTGCGGTGCGGCGCGGTGCGCGGCCCGAAGGCACTGGTGTACTCACTATGACACAACACACTGGAGTGTCTGGTAAACCAAATGGGATGATGAACGGGGCCCGCAGCCGGCTGCAGCTTCTCCCTTAACAGGTTGGTGGTTTCCGCCTTTCTCCTGCACCTCCTTATGTGAATGTTTTGACTCCTATGCCTAAGCAACGGTAGTCCGCTCCCCGGCTTGCTGGGTGTTGGGAGAGCCCTCTTTGCCCGCAGACGCTGGCCACTTGGGTCTCTATGCCTTGGCGGTGGCCTTACCCTAATGGTTGGGCTGTTGTCTTCAGTTGGGTCTTGTGTGGGAAAGGTCCTAAAGTCCAGTCCTCAATCAGTTGATTTGATTCAGCCCTGTGGATTCTGGGCTTCGTACTAGATCTGAGTACCCCTCCTGGTGCTCCGGTTTCCAATCAGTTCCCCGGTTCGGTACAGGCGGCCCACCACCCGACCCCGGTCCCTATGGTTCCACCAGCTGTAATCCCAGCTCCTGCAGGCGGCCACCACCATCTGCCTCCTTGCCAGAGGTGACTGGGCTCCAACCCAGCCACCTGAGTAGACTATCGGCAGGCCTGGTCACAGGTCTGCCCTTGAACTTGACTGCTCTCCTCCACTGTCAAGCTACTCTCTCCAACTACTCTCAAGAACTCTACTGCCATTTACTAGTAGGCAAATGATGACCTTTACCACTGCCCTCATTCTTTGAATTGCAAAGGATGAAATCAGTGGAAAATATCTGCAGCATAATTGACAGTAAATGTCAATTCCACAGAGCCAATCAATTCACGCCGTGGATTTTCTCAGCACATGAATGAGATTTCAATAACCTCATTCACTAAGATGGTTTTATAAAACATTGGTTTAGTGGTTAATACACATCAGGAGATATTTATTATTAAGTTTGCACCAAAATATGGGCTCAAGCTTTTTCTATAACATTAAAGCACCACTCTACTGTTTTGTTTTGTTTTTTTCACTATTCGAGTGGTGCTTTGAACCCAAGGTCCATGCCCCTGGTCTTGTACGCAACCTCCGGCGTTTTCACCTTTCTTCTGCCCTGCTCCACTTCCATGGCACCTTTTTGTGCCCGTATCTTCTAACTACCCAAAAGTCAGAAGTTACATCACAAGCTCTCAAAAAAGTCTATGAGAGCCAGGACAATGCTTTCACTGACTTGTATTGAGTTGCGACCTCTGGCGCGGTCAGTGAAACAGTGGAGCTGCTGGTGGGTCACAAACTCCTGGAGACCGATGAGAGTGTCGGTGATAGAGGGTGAGTATAAGGGTTCACTCACACCTGCGTAAAAAATCGAACGCGTGCAATCCGAGAAAAAATTGGATTGTACTTGTACCAATGTTATTCAATAAGGCAGTGCTGATCTGCATTTTTTTTCTCAGCTGTATTTGGCCTGAGGAAAAATTTGCAACGTGTTTTGCATAGTCATGTAAAACCGCTGGGACTCGCCAATGCAAGTTAATGGGTGCGGGAAAATATTGGACGTCACATAGACCATCCGTATGCCACCTGATTTTTATGGATACATTACCAATCAGTAGCATAGAACACTGTAAATGATTGTTGAATAATAGTTGCTGAGAAAAAAAAAGAAGGTCATATGGATGTCATACGGATGCTAGGTGAGAAATAAAATTGCACACTTGTTTAGCACTCGCGTGACATATGGAATACCAAACGGATTTCACTCGCACCACTTTTCTAGATAAGAATGCGAATAATTTTTTATATGCAAGTATCAGTGTACCCTCAGAGTAAGGGGTACTTTGCACGCTGCGACATCGCAGGCCAATGCTGCGATGCCGAGCGCGATAGTACCCGCCCCCATCGCAGCAGCGATATCCTTGTGATAGCTGCCGTAGCGAACATTATCGCTACGGCAGCTTCACATGGACCCACCTGTCCTGCGACCGTCGCTCTGGCCGGCGACCCGCCTCTTTATTAAGGGGGCGGGTCGTGCGGCGTCACTGCGACGTCACACGGCAGGCGGCCAATAGGGGCGGAGGGGCGGAGATGAGCGGGATGTAAACATCCCGCCCACCTCCTTCCTTCCGCATATCCTACGGAAGCCGCAGTGATGCCGGTAGGAGATGTTCCTCGCTCCTGCGGCTTCACACACAGCGATGTGTGCTGCCGCAGGAGCGAGGAACAACATCGGACTGTTGCGTCAGCGTAATCATGGATTTCGCCGACGCTGCACCGATGATACGATTACGACGCTTTTGCGCTCGTTAATCGTATCATCGAGCCATTACACACTACGATGTCGCATGCGATGCCGGAAGTGCGTCATTTTCAATTTGACCCCACCGACATCGCACCTGCGATGTCGTAGTGTGCAAAGTACCCCTAAGGTCAGGAATTTTAGATTGGAAGCACCAAAAATAAAAAAACACTGGAGAGGTGATTTAACCCCTTTATCTCTAAGCCTGGTTTTCACCTTCTTGACCAAGCCATTTTTTACAATTCTGACCACGGTCACTTTGAGAGGTTCTAACTCTGGAACCCTTCAATGGATCCCAGTGATTCACAAAATGTTTTTTACTTCTTTTCTTAAGGATCAAAAATTCAGAGGCTCTGTACAAAAAAGTAGCACATAAATAACAATAATTTCTGACCTGTCCAGCCCGTAGTCTAAAGGGGGCTTTACACGCTGCGACATCGCTAATGCGGAGTCGTTGGGGTCACGGAATTTGTGACGCACATCCGGCCGCATTAGCGATGTTGCTGCGTGTGACACCGATGAGCGATTTTGCATCGTTGCAAAAACGTGCAAAAACGCTCATCAGTGACATGAGGGTCCATTCTCGATTATCGTTACTGCAGCAGTAACGATGTAGTTCGTCGCTCCTGCGGCAGCACACATCGCTCCGTGTGACGCCGCAGGAACGAGGAAGCTCTCCTTACCTGCCTCCCGGCCGCTATGCGGAAGGAAGGAGGTGGGCGGGATGTTACGTCCCGCTCATCTCCGCCCCTCCGCTGCTATTGGGCGGCCGCTCAGTGACGTCGCTGTGACGCCGCACGGACCGCCCCCTTAGAAAGGAGGCGGTTCGCCGGTCACAGCGACGTCGCCGGGCAGGTAAGTAGTGTGACGGGTCTGGGCGATGTTGTGCGGCACGGGCAGCGATTTGCCCGTGTCGCGCAACAGATGGGGGCGGGTACACACACTAGCGATATCGGGACCAATATCGCAGTGTGTAAAGTAGCCTTAAGCCAAGGTCTGAGGACTGCAGAGGTCAGAAGCGAATTACCTAATTACCTGTGTTTGCAGTGACTGATTTTTGCTGCTAATGCCCACATTATTTATAGAATACTTTTATGGATGGAGCTACTGAATTTTGGATCCTGATAAAAAGAGATAATAAATCGCTGGATTTTATTGAACGAAATGAGAATTGGCTTAGATGTTGAATCATCACATAAAAAGTGCATTGTTGCTTTTGTGAATTGTCAGAGGCCCATGGAAGCGCAACAGGCCATGGCGTCATTATTGGCTCCAGCTCCCTCCCATGTTAGAAATACAAAATATTCCACAATTATCCCAGCCAGATAAGCATCCTTGAAGAAGATGATAACTATTTGGTGGTTGCTATTGGTCATTTTCTTCCTTAAAGGGGATGTAAAGTATTCAAAAATAATATTGTTACAGCAAGTAATGCATTATAATATAACAAAAAAACAATACTTCTCCATTTAATCCATGACCACAGTAAAGCCATCCCTTTTAATGCACACGTTTTTGTATATTTCCCAGCAGGAAATCATGTGACGCTTACTCACGTCTATAGCCAATCAGCATAAGACTGCTGAAGACAGTGATTGGAAGCAACAATCATGTATGTGAATGGCACATGGTCACCTGCAGAACAAACGGGGATTATCGGAGAGCCAGCACTATAGAGGCGAGGAATTACACTGGTGAGGATTTTTATTATTGTATTAAATTGTATTATTCTGGAATCCTGGAAAACCCCTTAAAGGGAACCTGTCACCAGTTGTTTGTGAACCGCCCCTGTAGCAGTCGGACTGCTCTGATCCGGGGGTTCCATGGCTCGAGGGTCTCCGGACCCAGTGGTTGGGTCAAGCAAAAATGAAAAAGGGGTTATTTACAGGGGATTAATGTTTGTGACGCCACCCGTGGTTCGCGGTAAGGGGAGTACCGCCGCTGCCGATGGGAGTACCCGGGGGAGATGGAGCGGGGCAGCCAGATAATGTTCCCTTCATGGATAGGGGAGGCCCTGGGACTCTGGATGGTGGTGTGTAAGTGAGCGTAGTACAGGTTGGACACAGGGGAAGGCAGCGTACTCACTCAGGCTGTGTTGGTGTTGATGCGACCATAAAGCAGACTCTGACACAGTAGTAAACCAAGTCTCTGGGTGCCGCTGCCACTTCAGGGGAGCTCGTCCGGGAGTCCGCTCCCGTAGGTATTGCTGATGGTCTGTAACCTGCCTCCATGCACTAGAATTTAGATGTTCTGAGTGACCCCTTGGCCTGAAAGTGTCGGGGTCCCGCTCCCTATAATTAAATAGAGGAGCTGTGCTCTCGATGGCTGACACTTTGGATTTCAATGGGCCGCCTTCGATGCCTTCGATCTCTGAGCTCTTGGAAAAAATTCATAAAGAGACTATCCTCCACAGGTTAATTATCAGGTTGCGTGAAGCTGCTCCCTGATCTGGGATCCAGCACCCCACCGTGCTCGTACCGGTTCGGTTACTAGATTTTCCAGTGCTGACCGTTCTTTCAAACTAAGTCTGGCACCCCTTTCTTATACACTGCGACCGGGTCTCTGACTCCTCCGGTCCCAGACATCAACTGCGACCTATCTAACGTCTCCAAGGGACCTCCAGCTCCTCACTCTCTTAGGGCTACCACTCGACTCATTCAGCCCCTCCCACCAGTCTGTCTGACCCCCTAAGCGGGTGGCCCTGTTCCAGCTAGACCACCCACTGGTGTGCCTTGTGGTGTGAGGTGTGGTTAGGATTTGAATGCTGATGGAGCAATACCAAAGGTTAGAATACCTGAACCATGGGGGTTGAGCTCTGCACCAAAAGAGATAGGAGTGCAGTACCCTGTGACACCCTGACTAGTTTAGGGGTATCACATTTTCTACCTCATCTGTGAGCAACATAATGTAGAGACAGAAACCCTGACTCCAGCTATGTGTCAATTACTGAGCTGTTTGCTGTCATTTTCATAAAATCCCTTTTTTATCTGCTGCAGCTCTAGCAATTCTCTGAATGCTGAGCTCTGTATAACCCCGCATACAGCAATGAGTACCAATTTTCTGCCCATGTAAAGTGTACACAGGAAGGTGCAAATCAGAGGAGGGGGTGGGGTTATACAAAGCTCATGAATATAGAGGACTACAAGATTTACTAGTCTTCAAATGATAATTTCATGCTGATAAAATAGTGATTTCATCAAAACTACAGCAAGCACCACAGTAAATAACACATAGCTGTAATCAGGATGTCTACTTCCACATTATATTGCTCGCAGATTAGGTGACAAAAAACTGCTGATAGATTCCCTTTAAGTGGGACGTAGAAATATTTCCTAGAATGTTTCTTTATAATTAAACACCATTACAATCCGGCACTAAAAACTGCATTTCATGTGGGAATCCATTCTAACAGTACAACACCTTATCTCTTCAGCTCGCTGCTGTATAATTTGTGTCTTCTGGAAGCAGTTTTGATGTTCCTGTTATATGCATTCAATTAAATGTTCAATGCTCACGTTTTCAGTTCTATGACAAGACGCTGAAAACACGTGAGAAACGACATAATATTCCAGCACAGGCCTCCCTCTGTGCCCTATATTCAGCGTTCACTTGCAATCGCTGCTCCTTTTAAAGATGGTTTAAACTGCTGAGTACAGACTAAAGTTACTGAAGTGCCAGCTGTATCTTCTTTACAGTAGATCAGCCTGTGCACTGAGCGAAACATCACTAATTTCAATAAAGCAACATTACATATGCAGGATACTGAACAATACAGGAAAAGTGCCGAAAGAGACAGGAATCCTGGCAATGCACAAATACCATTTACAAGCAGAAGTGTGAATGGCGTGTATACTATGCCTTAGGACAGTTTCAGACATCCGTGTTTTAGGTACGTGTGACATCCATTTTTTACATGGATGCCACACGTACCCAAGTTATTCTATGGGTTAACTCACATGTGCGTGTTTTAACATGCACCGTGTAGCCCTGCACGCACACGTGGACACATGTCCATTTTTTCTCTGGCAGAATTGATGTCACACGGCCCGCACACTGTGACATATTTTTGTATGCTAGCCAGGTATAGCAGGCAGGTACGGCTGCCCCCAACCCCCAGCTGCCTATTTGTACCCATCTGGATACAAAAGAAATAGGGAAGCCCTTTTTTTAATTAGTTCATGAATTTCATGAAATAATTAAAAAAAAAAAACGACATGAGCTTCGCCCCATTTTTGGGTTCAGCCAGGTACAACTAGGCAGCTGGGAATTGGAATCCGCACCACAGGTTAGCCCGAGCTTTCTGGGCCCCTCTGCTGCAAATTGCAATCCGCAGCCGCCCCAAAAAATGGCGCTTTCATAGAAGCGCCATCATCTGGCGCTGTATCTAACTCTTCCAACAGCCCTGGAGCCGGATGGCTTGCTGGGTAATTATGAGTTAATACTAGCTTTGTTTTACTAGCTAGTATTAAGTCAGAGATTCTTAATGTCAGGCAAGTTTGACCCAGCCATTAAGAATCTCCAATAAAGGGTTAAAAAAAAGACACCACACAGAGAAAAAATACTTTAATAGAAATAAATACACAGACACACTTAGAGACTCCATGTTTATTACTCCCTCTTATCCCTCCACGATCCTGCTCTTCTGTCTTCTTTCTCCTTCAACCCATGCAGCTCTGCTACATCAGCAGTGCTGCATGGGAGGAAGACGCTGCTGTTCCCGAGCAGTCTTTTCACTCCGTGAGTGACCAGAAGCTGCTGCCTGTAAGCGGTGACATCACCGCTGATAGGTGCGTTGCTATAGCAACGGTGATCTCCGTTATTGACCGGCTGTGGCAGCCGGTGAATAATGGAATGGGGAAGCAGAACGGGGAGTTGACTGTGTGCCAGAGCATGTCCCTGCTACACGGAGATACACAAATGATCACCGCATACTGGAGAGATGCACTGACAGGTCCTAGCATGACGTCAAAGCCATATGACCAGTCTGTAGCCAATGAGATAATAGACACGTGACTGGTCACATCGCTATTTTGACGTCACGATAGGTCCTATACTGGTGCTGGTTACCGGGAGGATGCAGCGATTATCGGAAGGAAAAGTGGCGGGAGACAGAGTGCAGGACGCATTGCGGGGACAGGTAAGTGTTATAGCAATGTTTATTAACTGTATGTGTACATTTATAATGTGTTTTTATGTGTTTGTGTTTGTGTTTGCCTCCCATTGGTTTCAATGGGGTTCGAGAGGTTCGTCAAACGGCTCGCCGAACCGAACTCGAACGCGGCCTCCGTTCGACAAACCGAGTCGAACTCGAGCCTCTAGAGGTTCGCTCATCTCTAATAAGAACATGATGGCAGACAATTATTTTATTATAACAAAATATACAGCTATAAATTCATAGAATATAATAGTAATAAATGGAATTTAAATGCAGCTCTGGGTTGTCATATAGGCAATATCAAAATTTAGTACTATTCTGAGTACTTTAAAGGGTAATGTTGGCCATTTTTTATATTAAAATCTGTATTAAAAGTTTGGACACACCTTCTCATCTGTAGAACAACTATTAAAGGCCCTGTCACACACATAGATAAATCTTTGGCAGATCTGTGGTTGCAGTGAAATCATGGACATATTGTTCCATTTGTACACAGCCACAAACCTGGCACTGATTGTCCACAATTTCACTGCAACCACAGATCTACCGCAGATTTATCTCTGTGTGTGACAGGGCCTTAAGAGGAGACTTTGTGCAGTAGGCCTTCATGGTAAAATAGCTGCTAGGAAACCACTGCTAAGGACAGGCAACAAGCAGAAGAGACTTGTTTGGGCTAAAGAACACAGGGAATGGACATTTGACCAGTGGAAATCTGTGCTTTGGTCTGATGAGTCCAAATTTGAGATCTTTGGATCCAACTACCGTGTCTTTGTAAAAAAGGTGATGGACTCTACATGCCTGGTTTCCACCGTGAAGCATAGAGGAGAGAGGAGGAGGTGTGATGGTGTGGGGGTGCTTTGCTGGGGACACTGTTGGGGATTTATTCAAAATTGAAGGCATACAGAACAGGAATGCCTACCACAGCATCTTGCAGCGGCGTGCTATTCCATCCGGTTTGTATTTAGTTAGACCATCATTTATTTTCCAACAGGACAATGACCCCAAACACACCTCCAGGCTGTGTAAGGGCTATTTGACTAAGAAGGAGAGTGATGGGGTGCTACGCCAGATGACCTGGCCTCCACAGTCACCAGACCTGAACCCAATCGAGATGGTTTGGGGTGAGCTGGATCGCAGAGTGAAGGCAAAAGGGCCAACAAGTGCTAATCTCTGGGAACTCCTTCAAGACTGTTGGAAAACCATTTCCGGTGACTCCCTCTTGAAGCTCATCAAGAGAATGCCAAGAGTGTGCAAAGCAGTAATTAAAGCAAAAGGTGGCTACTTTGAAGAACCTAAAATATAAGACATATTTTCAGTTTTTTTCACACTTTTTTAAGTATTTCATTCCACATGTTCTAATTCATAGTTTTGATGCTTTCAATGTGAATCTACAATTTTTAGAGTCATGAAAATAAAGAAAACTCTTTGAATGAGAAGGTGTGTCCAAACTTTTGGTCTGTACTGTAAAAACCTGTTTTAAAGACCAGGTCTTTTTATGATGACACATTCCCTGTAAAATGATAATCATGTATTCGCTGAGAGAAAAACCATAAGACCAAATCAGCTTAGAAGATCATTCGGGAGAAGGGAGAAAAGGCTTTGGATTCTGCAGATGGGCAAATGCGCTAATAGATGTCAGGATATCTCAGTCTGCACTGTGATACTTAAAGGGGTACTCCCACCAACAAAGTAGTGCAAGTGTTACAAATCACTGCTCAAATATTAAATATGGTAACATGGACTAATTCTACAACTGTATTCTTCCATTGGAACTTAAAAAAATATAAATATGTCCTTATCTTTTAAAGTTAAATATGGGTATTTTCGATTAAAATTAAAATTTACAGTTTGGTTTAATTAAAAAAAATGTTAGTTTAATTTCTGAAGTCTTTAAAAGGGTTTTACAACAAGCAAAGTTACTTTCAAAGTTAATTTTAATCACTAGATCTTGAAATAATAATTTCCACAATTGGATGTGTTTACAGAAAATGTTCCTGTGCTGAGATAATCTTATAAATGTACTCCTACTACGCACTGTGTAAGGGCTTGTGCGCACGTTGCATTTTTCTAGCGTTTCCGCAGCGTTTTACGCAGCAGCGTCTCATTGTCAAAATGCATGAGTTTTGCTTTCAATGCAAAGTCTATGAGAATCATGCAAAATTCATGTGCACGATGCTTTTTTAAACAAAGCGTTTCGAGTGTCAAAAATTTGACAAAATCTCTGCATTTAAAAATGCAGCATGTCACTTCTTCAGTGCGTTTTGACAGCGTTTAGCTATCATTGAAGTCAATGAGATTTTTGTAAACGCATCCAAAATACAAAACATTGCGTTTTCCATTCATTTTTGTTGCAATCCGCATGCTTTTTTGACATCAAATAAGCATGTGTTTGGGCGTGGAAATGAGGTCAAGAGGGTTACTGTTGACCTCACATTCAGCCCTAAATAAAACCAGAGTCGTACTATATTTGATTTTAATTAATAAATATTATTTAATATAATTTTTCAGAATATTCACATTATAGTGAATGAGTAGAAGCAAGAAATGTCATAGTTATTTATTTTTTTTTTTCTCATGGTATTTGAATGAAGAAACTTTATTTTCCATTGACAAAGTTTTGTAAACGCATCAAAATTTCAGCATGGAAAATGCATGGAAAAAGTGCTTAAAATGCATGGAAAATGCGCTCAAAACGCATGCATATTTCTTGTGGTTTTTTTGACAAAAGCAAAAATGTCAAAATCAGAAACTGCCAGAGGATGCATTTATTTCTGTAATGGACAGGACGCAGTGTGCGCACATGCCCTAATGGCTGTGCCTGACTGTACAGGGACATGGTCTGGTCATACCACAGCTGCCAGGCAGGGGAGGAAGCAAAAGAGTATAAAGACCTTACAGCATTGGATTGAAAATTATTCTTTGAGTTAAAACATTTTTAAAAATAGGACGGGAAATGTTTTAACTCACAAAAAGAATCAGCTGCAATCCCGTGCTGTAATGTCTGTATACTTTTGTGCATCCTCCCCTGCCCAGGAGCTGTGGTATGATCAGACCATATTCCAGTTCGGTCAGACACGGCCATTACACAGTACATAGCAGGGGCACATATATAACATTATCTCAGCACAGGAACAGTTTTTTTAAACACATCGAATTGTGGAACTTACCCAAGATCTATTGATTAAAATCAACTTTCTTCTTGGAAAAACTCCTCAAAGGCTGCAGAACCAAAACTGACAAATTTCTGAGTGAAACCATACTGCAAACATTAATTATAACGGAAATTACACATATTTAACTTAAAAAAAATACACATTTGTCCGCATCTTTTAAAGTTCAAACAGAAGGATACAGTAATGTATTTAGTCTTGCCCATCACTACTCAAATATTAAATATGGTATCATGGACTAATCAACCGCTTGCACTACAGACAGCTCTAACATGATACTAAGCATTGGGCTAATTAGAGAAGCTTTCAGACCTCATCAATAGCGCTGAGAATGAGCACTTTGCACTGTCATCTCACACGTTACTAAATAACAGACATATATCGTCAGTGACCCCACTTCAGCTGATTAAAAACTGACTTTAAAGAAAAGAATGGAGAAAATTGTGATTGTTGAGATAGAATCAATGCAGTAAAGTAGCGGAAATTACCTTCACATTTTTAATTTGTCTTCACAGTTGATTGTCACTTATATGATCTCATCATCAACACAATTTTCTGAACTAATTCACAAGTACATTTTAATAGTTAAAAGTACAACTTCTCCTATGACTCAAAGATTTCCATGAGTTCCCCTGGCAAAACAAGCAACACACAGCAGTATACCCTGCATAGACATATGCAAATAAATACACTTTTTACTCTAAACACATTTTTCTCCCAGATCTTTAAAAATCAAACCATGACATTGTCCCCTTCGGCCATCCATGGGACATCTAATTAAAAATATCATGGCTTTCTTTAGTGGTGTTGAAGCACATTTTCAGCCCTGAGGCCAAACAAAGTCCTAGTTAGTGCTGTGTCAGATGTAGTTAGAAAATAACCATTCAAAAAAAAAATCCCTTATAAGAAACAGGCATAATTAAAGTGATGAAATGAAATCTGGGCCTCCATCACTGTTCTTCTCATTTCACTTTATCTATTTTAATCACAGTTCTTCATCAGGATTAGAAAGTGACTTAATTCTAGGCGACTTGAGTTTTCTCTCTAGTAAGTAAAATATCGACTTGAGATGTGAATATTTTAACTACTAATCTACAGTATGTTTTATTTAAGGCATATAACTTTATCCGAGACATCAACAATGGAATCTGAGATTAGAATCAAGGTGAATGATTAAGGCCATGCTGCGTCAATGAATACTGGAGAAATGATGTATTTACATATAAAGCAGGTACCTTAAATTAAAAATTTAATGTGAGTTCAAACTATATTTGTGTGTCTGATCAGAAGTTACAGCCCCCACACGAACTAGATAGCGGTCAGCCGAACGATCATTCGTCCAATAGCTATCTCTTCCAAGTCCCCCAAACACAACATTCAGCTCGACCAAGCGCGCCTGTGTTCTCTATGAGAGATTCACTGCCAGATTCCCAGGGTTATAACCCTGATTTATTACTTTTTCTGAGCAGATTATCCAAAAATCACTGACAGACAACATTTTGTACAATTGCATTAGCACATTATAATAAATCAGAAAGATTTAAAGGACCAGAAAGCACTAACTACGAGTGGAAGAAAGGCGATTCCGGCAGCTAAATAGGAAAGGGTTCTGTACTAGGGATGATCCAATACCTCAAATATTTGGCTATGCTCATAGGTCGCCGCTATTTGCGAATATTTGATGCGTAATGTAAGTCTATGGGAAACCCGAATAGTTGCCAAATAGCAACTATTCGTGCTTCCCATAGACTTAAGGGTACTTTAAACGCTGCAATATCGGTACCGATATCACTAGCAAGCGTACCCGCCCCCGTCGGTTGTGCGTCACGGACAAATCGCTGCCCATGGCACACAACATCGCTAACACCCGTCACACGGACTTACCTTCCCTGTGACGTCGCTCTGGCCGGCGAGACGCCTCCTTTCTAAGGGGGTGGTTCGCGCAGCGTCACAGCGATGTCACACGGCAGCCGTCCAATAGCAGAGGAGGGGCGGAGATGAGCGGCCGGAACATGCCTCCCACCTCCTTTCTTCCTCATTGCCGGTGGACGCAGGTAAGGAGATGTTCGTCGTTCCTGTGGTGTCACACATAGCGATGTGTACTGCCGCAGGAACGACGAGCAACATCGTATCTGCGGCAGCAACGATGTTTGGAAAAGGAGCGACATGTCAACGAGCAACGATTTTTCACGTTTTTGCGCTCATTGATCATTGCTCCTTGGTGTCACACGCGGCGATGTCGCTAACGACGCCGGATGTGCGTCACTAACAACGTGACCCCGACGATATATCGTTAGCGATGTTGCAGCATGTAAAGCATCCTTTGCATCGAATATTCGCATAGCGGCGACCTATTTGTCGAATATTCGTGAAGCGAATATTGCTGAATATATCTGATATTCGATCATCCATATTCTTTACAGTTCGAGCAGTCAGACTGTGGAATGTCCTACCATAAGAGGTAGTAATGGAAGACATTATAGGTCCTGTTCACACACTGCGTTTTTACCCGCATTTTTTTTGCGTTTTTGCTGCAGCAATTTCTTGAGAAAATGGTTGTAACCTTTCTGCAGACATGTCACAGCAAAACCTATGGGAAAAAGAAATAGCTGTGCGCACACTGCGTTTTTTTCTCAAGAAAATTCTCTCAGCAGAATTTCTTGAGAAAAAGAATGAGCATGTCACTTCTTTTCTGCAGGTACCTGCGTTTTTTGCCGTAGATAATGGTATAAAAACACAGGGACCAACCCATGGGAAAAAACGCATCAAAAAGCCGGTTAAAAACGCATGCGTTATTGGTGCGTTTTTTTTAACGCAAGTGCGCTAATCTTTCAGACTCAAGAAATTTCAAGAAAAATCCTTTTTCTAGGGCGCACAGGGCCTAACAGCTTTTAAAAAAGGTCTGGTTGATTTTCTGAGGACACATAATATTGTCGGTTATAGCTGGTTTAGTGATAAAAAAGGTATTACTGATGGACCTAGGTCCTTTTTCAACCTATATAACTAAGTGATACATGTGTGCAGACCATAAATCTAAAAACAATAACATTAGCTGCATTCACTGTGAACTGTAAAATTCTGATAATTAGAGTCATAATAACCTGTACAAAATTCTCCAACCTCCAAAAAATCACAACCGCATCAAATTTATTTTACACTTGATGAAAACAAATGCCTTAGTTTTATGGACTCTCCAGGAATCTCTGGACCGTTGGCAATCCAGCAAACTCTCCTGACAGCAGCTTGTATACCAGAAAACAAAAATATTGATTGCTGAAATTCAGGAGGCTGAACACTTCTGTCCCTTGACATAAGGCTCCCATACACAACCTATCTCCTCTATACATCTGTGACCTAGTCTTGCGGTACCTACCTGCACGCAACCTCTTTTCCTAACAAGATCTCCTTCTCTACTCCCATCTCATATTCTCCTAAGAAAGACAAAACTTCACTTGTACTTTGATGAATATTCAAGTTTCTGGTTTATTAACCTTTTGGATTAACAAACAGCACTGTACTTGTTCAATAATAAAATTATGCATCAAAAATACAAATGACATAATAATTGTTACTGTGAGGCAGTGACAGGGGTAATATTTGAAGACCGCTATGTGTCCCCCAGAATGTGTCTGGAAACCCTCTGAGTTTGCTATAGCTATTACTGGGAGTATAACACAAAGGGTAACAGGGAGACAGATCCCTCCTCCCAGTCCAGGTTTTGTAGCAATCCTCATGTCCGGCATTTTCATTTAAAATCATGCAGAGCACAGCAGGGTGTGTCTCAGTTGAGAGCCAGGCTTGGTGAAGCTAACACATGCCGTGTGAGCTGGGCTGGCTCTGTGTGGAGTGAACACAGGCCAAGAGTGTGAGCCTAGGAGAACCTTACACAGATCCCTGCGGTTAACGGGGTCCTAAGTTAACAAGACTTTTTGATGCAAAGAATTTGTCTATATGCACCGGCTGTGATCCGGAAGAGACTTTGACAGTGGGAAATTGGATCTATTTATGCTGCAACAATAAATAGACTGTTGGTGTCAACACGCTGCTGCCTCACTGCCTCACGTTTTTGCCCAAGCAACGCTGCTACCTCACATTATGGTGGAGAATGCGGGCACTGCAGCCTGGTTGCTAAGGGCAATGGCCTAAGAGGTACTTACCCGGGAGAAGAAGAAAAAAAAAAAAGGAATTGTTTTTTTTTTACTGACTGTTTGCGGTGGATCGGCGGGTCCACGAAGCTTACAGGCGTTGCAGCCTGGTTGCTAGGGGCAACAACCCAGTTTTCACATGTTTATGATCAAGCCTGCAAAGTTACAGTTTAACTCAGCAGCCACCATGGAGGATCTTGTAAAGCAGCTGGCCCAGGCTAATGCTCAGCAGCAACAAGCCAATGTCCAGCTCCAGCGGGCGTTCATTCAGCAACAGGAGACAAACAGCTTGTTGGCTAAGCAGCTTTCTGCTCTGCGAGAAGCGCTCCCAGCGGTAACTCCAGGTCATCCAGTCCTTCCTGCGGCCCAGGACAGAGTAAGGGCAGCACTTACGAGGATGAGTGCAGAGGATGACCCAGAAGCCTTTCTCTCCGTGTTTGAGAGGACCGCTGAGCGAGAGAAATTGTCTATCGACCGTTGGACTGATGTCGTGGCCCCGTTCTTGGTAGGTGAACCCCAAAAAACCTACCTGGATCTCAGCACGGAGGATGCCAAGGACTATGGCACACTGAAAGGTGAGATCCTTGCACGAATGGGGGTTAACACTTATCTCCGGGCGCAACGAGTGAATCAGTGGTCCTTTGAGGAGGGAAAACCTGCACGCTCACAGGCCCATGTCTTACTGGACCTTGTAAAAAAATGGCTGCAGCCGGAGACCTTGAACCCCGGACAGATGATTGAGCGGGTGGTGATTGAACGGTTTGTGCGGACTTTGCCAGCCCCCATTCAACGGTGGGGGGGACAGGGGGACCCCGGTACCCTAGACCAGCTAGTGAATTTGGTGGAACGCTACACAGCTACCCAGGAGTTGGTCCGGGACTCTGCTTCACACGGGCACTCCGTAGGGATACGCCCCCTTCACAGTTGGTAAAAGACTCCCGTCCCTCCTCGGGTGCTGCCCCGTCTTCAGCCCTGGCAGAGAGTAAACCCCAGACTAAGGTCAGCAGGAGTCCCGGTTCCCCAAAGTCAGACACCCGAAACAGGGACACCTCTGCTGTTATGTGCTGGCGGTGCCATCAGCTCGGGCATGTGATGGCACAGTGCCCACTCACATCAGAACCCATGGACTGCCGGTACGCTCGCCGGGTATCAATGTATGCCCATACTGTTCGTACCGTAAGCACTGTTACTATGGGGGAGGAGCCTCATCTCTGCAAAGTACGTGTTAATGGCTATACAGCAGAGGCTTTGTTGGACTCAGGAAGTTTAGTGACTCTTGTACATGCCTCCTTGGTCTCCGGGGAAAACCCTACGGGACATAAAGTAGGGGTACTTTGTATTCATGGAGACCTACGTGAATACCCTATGGAAGGGGTCACCATTGCTACCTCGTGTGGAGAGGTACAACATGAAGTGGGGGTGATGAAAAGACTTCCATATGCTGTTATTTTGGGAAGAGACTTGCCCCTGTTCTGGACATTATGTGGGAGGCGACCTAGCCCTCCGAGGTGTATGATTGAACCAGGCCCTGAGCCGGACGATCCCGACTCAGGGATACCTGCCATAGGGGTCACCAGTATAGGGACAGAGTGTAACCCTGCCAGGTTCCCCCTAGAGGTAATGGCAGGAGAGGTTGAGCCACCCGAGGCAATCCCGGAGTTGAACGTGTCTCCAGATAATTTCGGAACAGCACAGCTCCGGGACCCCACATTGGCTCCTGGACGTGGAAATGTACAGGTAATTGATGGGGTACCCCAGCGGCCTGGTGCCAGGCTGGAAACTCCCTACATGGCTCTAAAGCGAGAGTTGCTCTATCAGGTTGATACAATCCGGGGGGAAATAGTGGAACAGTTGGTGGTCCCTCAGCCGTACCGCCGTCAGACCTTGGAATTGGCTCATAACCACCTAATGAGTGGGCACCTAGGTGAAGAGAAAACGCGGGAACGCATGTTTCAGCGGTTTTACTGGCCAGGGGTCGGCGCAGAAATTAAGAGTTTCTGTGAGTCCTGCCCAGTTTGTCAGTTGACCGCACCAACGCACCGTTTCCGTAGTCCTCTGATACCTTTACCCATTATAGAGGTGCCTTTTGAGCGGATTGCTATGGATCTGATCGGACCCATTGTAAAATCAGCCCGTGGTCACCAGCACATCCTGGTAGTGATGGATTACGCGACACGTTATCCGGAGGCCATTCCACTACGTCACACCTCGGCGAGGCTTATTGCTCGGGAGTTGTTTGCTATGTTCTGTCGCGTGGGGTTACCCAAAGAAATCCTGACCGATCAGGGCACTCCCTTTATGTCTAAAATTACAAAGGAACTGTGCAAACTCCTCCAGATCAAGCAGCTACGCACGTCGGTGTACCATCCCCAGACTGATGGTCTAGTGGAACGTTTTAATAAAAC
The DNA here is from genome assembly GCF_048569485.1 of Anomaloglossus baeobatrachus. Taxonomy (NCBI): domain Eukaryota; kingdom Metazoa; phylum Chordata; class Amphibia; order Anura; family Aromobatidae; genus Anomaloglossus; species Anomaloglossus baeobatrachus. The sequence continues at coordinate 792,299,869 of NC_134353.1, forward strand.
TCTAAAGGCTATGTTGAAAAAGGTGGTCTCCAAAGAGGGGAAAGATTGGGACATGTTATTGCCCTATTTAATGTTCGCTATCCGCGAGGTCCCACAATCTTCCACCGGGTTCTCGCCATTTGAGTTACTGTATGGCAGACATCCGTGGGGACTGCTGGATATAGTTAAGGAAACTTGGGAACAGGAGCCCACCCCTCACAAAAGCACAGTGGAATACGTTATGGGTATGCAGGATCGTATTATTATTATTATTATTATTATTATTATCACGGCAATAATGCCCATTCTTAAAGAGCATTTGCTGGATGCTCAGGCAGCCCAAAGTACTCAGTATAATAGAAAGGCCTCCATCAGGTCTTTTAAACCGGGAGATCGTGTCTTAGTCCTAATACCTACTGCAGAAAGTAAGTTCTTAGCCAAATGGCAAGGTCCCTATGAGATCCGGAAGAAAGTGGGGGAAGTAAACTATAAAGTGTATCAGCCAGGTAGAAGAAAACCAGAGCAAATCTACCATGTAAACCTGCTGAAGGCGTGGAAAGACAGGGAATGTATGGTGGCTGACGTAACGTTGGACCTAACCTTTTCAGGTGCCTTGACAACAACAAAGGAGGAGTCCCCTGATGATGAATTGGGAGTAAGGATAGGGGATTCTCTCTCAAAACAGCAGAGACGGGAGTCTCGGAGATTAGTGCAGCGGAATACGGATGTGTTCTCAAGCCTACCCGGCCGAACAACCGTAATCCACCATGATATTGTCATCGAGCCTCAAGTAAGGGTACGCCTGAGGCCATACCGGGTACCAGAGGCTCGTAGGCAAGCCATTGCGGAGGAGGTAAAAAAAGATGCTCCAACTAGGGGTTATTGAAAAATCCACAAGCGAATGGGCCAGTCCCATTGTGCTGATCCCGAAACCAGACGGTTCTTTAAGATTCTGTAATGACTTCCGAAAGTTAAATGAGGTATCGAAGTTTGATATGTATCCCATGCCCAGGGTCGACGAGCTGATAGAGAGACTGGGATGGGCCCAGTACTTCACGACTCTCGATCTCACTAAAGGTTACTGGCAGGTGCCGCTGACAGAGGCGGCAAAAGAAAAGACCGCTTTTGTCACGCCAGGGGGGCTCTATCACTATGTCGTCTTGCCATTTGGTTTACATGGGGATCCGGCCACGTTTCAGAGATTAATGGACATAGTGTTACAACCCCATCAACCATATGCCTCCGCATATTTGGATGACATCATCATCTATAGCAGTGACTGGAGCACTCACTTATCTCAGGTACAAGCGGTAGTGGATTCGCTCAGAGCGGCTGGTCTGACGGCGAATCCAAGCAAATGTGCTATGAGTCTCAAAGAAGCCCATTACTTGGGGTATGTGATAGGCCAAGGGGTTATCAAGCCACAAGTAAACAAAATCGAAGCCATTCAAAACTGGCCTCGTCCCCTTACCACAAAACAGGTAAGAGCCTTTCTGGGTATAATGGGGTATTACCGACGATTCATACCCAATTTTGCTGGACGGTCGGTGCCTTTGTCCGATCTTTTAAAAGGGAAGAAGTCGGTCATGGTCCACTGGAATACACAAGCAGAGGAAGCCTTTCAGGTGCTAAAGGTAGTCCTATGTGGTCAGCCTGTCCTTGTCAACCCTGACTTTCAAAAGGAGTTTATAGTACAGGCAGATGCCTCTGAGGTGGGTCTGGGTGCGGTTCTGTCCCAGGAGGTAGATGGAGAAGAGCACCCGGTCACCTATTTGAGTAGAAAACTCACCCCGGCAGAGAAGAACTATAGCATAGTGGAGAAGGAGTGCCTGGCCATAAAATGGGCTCTGGAATCCCTACACTACTACCTGCTGGGGCGACACTTTCGCCTGGTGACAGACCACTCCCCTTTGGTCTGGATGAGGAATGCTAAGGAGAGAAATGCTAGAGTCACCAGGTGGTTTCTCTCCTTGCAGAACTTTCACTTTTCTGTGGAACACCGAGCTGGTAGGTTGCAGGGCAATGCGGATGCCCTGTCCAGAGGTCCCTGTATGTTGGCAAAAGTTCAACCCCGCCCGTTTGAACTGAGGGGGGGATATGTGAGGCAGTGACAGGGGTAATATTTGAAGACCACTATGGGTCCCCCAGAATGTGTCTGGAAACCCTCTGAGTTTGCTATAGCTATTACTGGGAGTATAGCACAAAGGGTAACAGGGAGACAGATCCCTCCTCACAGTCCAGGTTTTGTAGCAATCCTCATGTCCGGCATTTTCATTTAAAATCATGCAGAGCACAGCAGGGTGTGTCTCAGTTGAGAGCCAGGCTTGGTGAAGCTAACACATGCCGTGTGAGCTGGGCTGGCTCTGTGTGGAGTGAACACAGGCCAAGAGTGTGAGCCTAGGAGAACCTTACACAGATCCCTGCGGTTAACGGGGTCCTAAGGTAACAAGACTTTTTGATGCAAAGAATTTGTCTATATGCACCGGCTGTGATCCGGAAGAGACTTTGACAGTGGGAAATTGGATCTATTTATGCTGCAACAATAAATAGACTGTTGGTGTGAACACGCTGCTGCCTCACTGCCTCACGTTTTTGCCCAAGCAACGCTGCTACCCCACATTACAAAGTGTAGTCCCTTTAAGGCAATGTGACCAGTACAACTGAGAATGTTTTATGAACTACATGGCCATAACCATGGACAAATGGTACCTACTCTGTCTATTCCACAATATTTTAGTGTATCTGTGAACATTCGAACACCTCGATTTTGAGATGAGACACTGTGTGAGACGTGTAACTCCCTTACAGGCATCCCCACAATGTCCTGCTCCCCACCCCCTGTGGGGACGCCAGTGTACTGCCTCGGGGCTCGGCTGGCAGCCGAGCCGCTCGGATCCGGGCTCATCGGTGGGTTGCTCGAGCGCCTCCGGACCCGGGGGTCACGTCGCTCTGAAGGGAGGCTGGCGCTACGTGAGGGGTGTCAGTGGGGAGGTTCACGTCCGGGGCCGTGGTGTTTAGGGAGTTAAGTTCGTGACGCCACCCACGGATTGGGTTGTGGTGAGTGTGGACACCACCGCTGCTGTTAACTAGGCTCCCGGGGACGGTGTTGTGCAGCCTGGTGTTGACCCCTCCGTGGGCAGGGGGTGATGGTCCCGGGGCCCGGTGGTTGCGAGGTGCGGGCGTGTTAGTGCAGTGCGGTGCGCGGCACGAGGGCACTGTTGTACTCTGAGTACCCCTCCCGGTTTCCAGTCGGTTCCCCGGTTCAGTACCGGCGGGCCACTACCCTGTCCCGGTCCCTTATGGTTCCACCAGCCGTCTTACCGGCTCCTGCAGGCGGCAACCACCATCTGCCTCCTGGCCACAGGGTATCCGGGCTATGACCCAGATCCCTGACAGACATCAAAGAAGGCAGGAATCCAGCATCAAGGAGAATGTAGAAGAGTAAAAAATTTTTCTTTTATTGGAATTTTCTTAAAAGTGGATATTCAATCCAGTAAGCACAGAGGCACAAGTATGTTAGCGGATTATCCAACGCGTTTCGACCAGAAGGTCTTACTCATGGCATGTATTTTACCCCAAAATGATCACATATAAAGGGTGCACATAAACGTCATTGGCGAAGCTGGGTGCTTAATTACAATTAAAAACAGACAGGTGCAAATTCTCATGCAGTAAAGAAATGCATGGGATGGGAATAAAAACATATGTAAAAGAAACCGCAATTTGAGAGAAAGTGTATAAATATATACATATACACGCAGATCATACAGCACTATATAGGAATAAATTCATTCTGGGAAAATGTATATTTATAGAGATGTGCAAGTGTAACAATAACTATTGGATTGATGAAATGGGAATATAGTTGTTTGCAAATAATACTGACATCTTGTCACAGTAAATATACCAGCTCTGCAATATCTAAGTATCCCATCTTAAAGAAAAATAATTGTAAATGGGACTCACTATTAAAAGATTCTTTTTTCTATTATTTTTTGTTTCCTTGTTGTTATTTTTGCTCCCATTGGTTACTTCTCTAACCGTTTTAATGATCCAATATAAGGTATCTATATATGTCAAAGGGTCCCTGTATGTTATAGAAGAGCCAAAACGGCTGTGATATTAAGGACAAAGACTAGGAGCCAATATAAAAAAACATTTTTTTGGAAATATATAGAGTAAATTCAAGAGCTATTATAATTATAGGGGGGAAAACATTATTTTAAGAGTATTGTAGGATCAAGTCCTGTCGGGTGTTCAGACCATGCGGTACCCTGGTACCAAGTCTGAAAATCCAAAAGGACTCTCTGTTAAGGAGTTTTCTCCTGTGGTTACCTCCTCTGGTCGGCTTGGTAACCCTTTCAATACCCATGAAGGTCAGAGAATCCATACACCTGTCGTGGACATTGACAAAATGACGTGAGACCGCAGAAATATTGGAGGCATTAACATTTAAAGTATCCGAGAGATGGCGCCTAATTCTTACTTTTAGTGGGCTCCCTGTACAACCTATGTATTGGATCCTGCAAAGGGTACATTCGATTAGATAAACTACAAAAGATGTATTACAATTAATATAATTGTTAATATCATAAGAATGACCTGTATGTGTAGACATGAAGGTTTTGCTGATTTTGGCATGTTTGCAGGCGGTGCACTGGTTATGGCCGCAGCGAAAAAATCCTTTGCAAGAAAGCCAATTTTTTTGTTGCACCGTAGAGCCCATAACCACACTGGGAGAGAGGATATTTGCTAAGCTGGCCGCACGTTTAGCAACGAAGTTGATATTATGTTGCTCTAAGATGTTAAAAAGAGTTTTATCCTGGTGGAGTAAAGGTATATGTTTTTTGATGATTTTAATTATATCATTATATTGAGGAGAATAGATGGTACTGAAAGTGATTGTATCAGACTCACCACTTCTTGCTAGCTTTTTTTTGTTTTTTTTATTTTTCAACAAATCAGCTCTATCAATGTTTTGTACTATATTACAAGCTCTTTTGAGACACCAATTGGGATAGCCCCGATTTTTTAATTTGTTTATAGTTATTTTGCTTTCCTGTGGGAAGACATCAGCAACCGAACAATTCCTTTTGGTTCTGATTAATTCTCCCACAGGGATGTTTTTTATTATATGTGCCGGATGGCAAGATTTAGCCAGCAGCACTGAATTGCAGTCAGTGTCCTTGCAGTATGGAATAACGTCAATACGGCTTTGATTCCCCACCAACGTGACATCAAGATAATGTATTCTTTGTGGATCAGTATTGTACGTGAATTTCAAATTAAAAGGATTGCTGTTAATGTAATCAATAAATTCTGGGATTTTTTGAATGTCACCCTTCCAAATTAACAGTAGATCGTCTATATATCTAGTATAGAAGATAATCTGGTCTGAAAAATGATTATGGGAAAAGTCAAAGATGTACATTTCCTCAAAAACTGCCACAACTATATTTGCTAAAGAGGGGGAAAATTTCCCCCCCATACTGACTCCACACTTCTGTAGATAAAATTCTTTATTAAAAGAAAAATAGTTGTGTGTTAAAAGGAAATTGACTGCTGTTACAATATAATCCTGTATTTTGGAAGGATAAGAGCTATGTTTGGAAAGAAAATATTCTAGACATTCTAGTGCCACATGGTGGGGAATAGAAGGGTATAGACTCACTATATCACAAGTGATCCAATTGTAGTCAGACTGCCAGGTGTGTGAGTCAAGATTGAACAGGAGGGCTTTGGTGTCTCTCAAAAAACCAGGTAATTCTTTCACAAGCGGTTGTAGAAAGTGATCAACCCAGGAACCAAGTTTCTCCCCTAACGATCCAATGCCCGAAATGATGGGTCTGAAGGGGGGGGGGGAAACCCCCTTGTGGATCTTGGGAAGGGCATGGTAGATGGGGATCACTGGAAAATCCACCTTTAAAAATTCAAAAACCTTTTGTGAAAAAATCCCACATGTAAACCCATCCTCTAATAATTTGTCAATCTTGTTTTTGAACAAAATAGTGGGGTCTCCCTTAAGATGGATATAGGTATTAGTGTCTTGTAATGTCTCAGTGTTCAGTTTGATATACAGAGATAAGTCTAACACAACAATCCCCCCCCCCTTATCAGCTTCTCTGAAAACCAGTGTGTTATTGTCTCTCAGAGAATCCAATGCAGTTTTTTCAGCTGATGTAAGATTATAGGAAGTGAATCTATGAGCCTGATCCAAAAGTACCAGATCATGTTCTATTCTCTCCTGAAAAACATCCAAGATACTAGGACGAGAATGTAAGGGGTAGAAATAGGGATTGGATGTTTTAAAAGTTGTTTCAGGTAGCTGATTGAGTGACCTAGATTCCGATTCCAATGCTCTTAAGTCTGTGAGTCTGGCTAGTTCCTTGAAACAGGGAATCACATTGTCTTCTGTGATGTAGGAGTCTTGGGGCACATTCACATTGGTATCAGACGCAGGGGCAAAATGGCACTTGAGTGTTAGGTTTCTAGCGAATTTATTGATGTCCAACAAGGTGGAAAAAATGTCAAATTTCTTTGTTGGGCAAAACTTCAAGCCCTTTGACAAAACTGATAGTTGGTCGCAAGAAAGGATTTGAGCGGAAAGATTCCAAATAGGACATGTTAATATCTCTTCCTTTTCTTGCGGCGGTCTGGATACCTGTTTCCTCCTGTGCTTTCTGCCCCCTCTTCGGTGTAGTTTTTTGACATTTTTTTAGGAATGTTGGTGGTGATATTCCTACGATAAGTCTCAGGCTCACTCGTAGAATCTGAGGAGTCATCCATGGTATAGTTGGTAGAAGCTGATGCAGTGCTGACATCACCAAAACTAACCCTTCTAGTGCGGCTAGTGTGGGGTGTTTTATTTTGGTATTTAAATTGTCTGCGGGAGGAATGGGACGGAAGACGCCAGGTGTAGACTTTGTTTAGTTTGTAGTCCTGGATATCTCTATCAAATTTTTTCTTTTTTCTATCAGCAATAATATTTTCCAAGTCATTGAGTCTTTTGTTCATCCCATTTTGCATACTGCTGAAATCTTTATGATTTTTGAAAGACTCTAATGATTTTTCAGTCTCTAGTATGGAGTTTTTGATACTGTCTAATTCAGAAGCTTCATGCTTGATGATAAGCTCCATGAGTTTGATAGAGCAGTCCGACAGTATAGAATTCCACTTGCACATGAAATCCTCTGTGTGATTTGAAAAAGTAGGATTTTTAAAAAGTCTGAGACCGCGTGGTATCATATTTTTTTCCACATATGAGTGTAGTGAAGTCGAGTCCCGGGCCAGGGCGTTCCTTGCATCGGTGTGGAGTCCGGGAGTGAGGAGGGGTGAGCTGACATACATTCTCTTGTTTATTCGGCTGGCTTATTTTGTCGTGCTCCCCCTAATCATTATACAACTATAATATTCACCACATTTCACGTGTGAACTTAAAACCACTCCATATGGATTCCTCAACTAACAGGAGAACTCGATTTAATGCTATATTCAACATCCAGACTGCCCAGTCTACAACTGAATTTACAGAGGGTAATGCACATGCACAAGTAAATGAAGATTTTGAACAACTTCACAGATCTTTGGAAAAATTCAAAATTAAAGAGACAAAGTTGTGGTGGGACTCGACTTCACTACACTCATATGTGGAAAAAAATATGATACCACGCGGTCTCAGACTTTTTAAAAATCCTACTTTTTCAAATCACACAGAGGATTTCATGTGCAAGTGGAATTCTATACTGTCGGACTGCTCTATCAAACTCATGGAGCTTATCATCAAGCATGAAGCTTCTGAATTAGACAGTATCAAAAACTCCATACTAGAGACTGAAAAATCATTAGAGTCTTTCAAAAATCATAAAGATTTCAGCAGTATGCAAAATGGGATGAACAAAAGACTCAATGACTTGGAAAATATTATTGCTGATAGAAAAAAGAAAAAATTTGATAGAGATATCCAGGACTACAAACTAAACAAAGTCTACACCTGGCGTCTTCCGTCCCATTCCTCCCGCAGACAATTTAAATACCAAAATAAAACACCCCACACTAGCCGCACTAGAAGGGTTAGTTTTGGTGATGTCAGCACTGCATCAGCTTCTACCAACTATACCATGGATGACTCCTCAGATTCTACGAGTGAGCCTGAGACTTATCGTAGGAATATCACCACCAACATTCCTAAAAAAATGTCAAAAAACTACACCGAAGAGGGGGCAGAAAGCACAGGAGGAAACAGGTATCCAGACCGCCGCAAGAAAAGGAAGAGATATTAACATGTCCTATTTGGAATCTTTCCGCTCAAATCCTTTCTTGCGACCAACTATCAGTTTTGTCAAAGGGCTTGAAGTTTTGCCCAACAAAGAAATTTGACATTTTTTCCACCTTGTTGGACATCAATAAATTCGCTAGAAACCTAACACTCAAGTGCCATTTTGCCCCTGCGTCTGATACCAATGTGAATGTGCCCCAAGACTCCTACATCACAGAAGACAATGTGATTCCCTGTTTCAAGGAACTAGCCAGACTCACAGACTTAAGAGCATTGGAATCGGAATCTAGGTCACTCAATCAGCTACCTGAAACAACTTTTAAAACATCCAATCCCTATTTCTACCCCTTACATTCTCGTCCTAGTATCTTGGATGTTTTTCAGGAGAGAATAGAACATGATCTGGTACTTTTGGATCAGGCTCATAGATTCACTTCCTATAATCTTACATCAGCTGAAAAAACTGCATTGGATTCTCTGAGAGACAATAACACACTGGTTTTCAGAGAAGCTGATAAGGGGGGGGGGATTGTTGTGTTAGACTTATCTCTGTATATCAAACTGAACACTGAGACATTACAAGACACTAATACCTATATCCATCTTAAGGGAGACCCCACTATTTTGTTCAAAAACAAGATTGACAAATTATTAGAGGATGGGTTTACATGTGGGATTTTTTCACAAAAGGTTTTTGAATTTTTAAAGGTGGATTTTCCAGTGATCCCCATCTACCATGCCCTTCCCAAGATCCACAAGGGGGTTTCCCCCCCCCCCCTTCAGACCCATCATTTCGGGCATTGGATCGTTAGGGGAGAAACTTGGTTCCTGGGTTGATCACTTTCTACAACCGCTTGTGAAAGAATTACCTGGTTTTTTGAGAGACACCAAAGCCCTCCTGTTCAATCTTGACTCACACACCTGGCAGTCTGACTACAATTGGATCACTTGTGATATAGTGAGTCTATACCCTTCTATTCCCCACCATGTGGCACTAGAATGTCTAGAATATTTTCTTTCCAAACATAGCTCTTATCCTTCCAAAATACAGGATTATATTGTAACAGCAGTCAATTTCCTTTTAACACACAACTATTTTTCTTTTAATAAAGAATTTTATCTACAGAAGTGTGGAGTCAGTATGGGGGGGAAATTTCCCCCCTCTTTAGCAAATATAGTTGTGGCAGTTTTTGAGGAAATGTACATCTTTGACTTTTCCCATAATCATTTTTCAGACCAGATTATCTTCTATACTAGATATATAGACGATCTACTGTTAATTTGGAAGGGTGACATTCAAAAAATCCCAGAATTTATTGATTACATTAACAGCAATCCTTTTAATTTGAAATTCACGTACAATACTGATCCACAAAGAATACATTATCTTGATGTCACGTTGGTGGGGAATCAAAGCCGTATTGACGTTATTCCATACTGCAAGGACACTGACTGCAATTCAGTGCTGCTGACTAAATCTTGCCATCCGGCACATATAATAAAAAACATCCCTGTGGGAGAATTAATCAGAACCAAAAGGAATTGTTCGGTTGCTGATGTCTTCCCACAGGAAAGCAAAATAACTATAAACAAATTAAAAAATCGGGGCTATCCCAATTGGTGTCTCAAAAGAGCTTGTAATATAGTACAAAACATTGATAGAGCTGATTTGTTGAAAAATAAAAAAAACAAAAAAAAGCTAGCAAGAAGTGGTGAGTCTGATACAATCACTTTCAGTACCATCTATTCTCCTCAATATAATGATATAATTAAAATCATCAAAAAACATATACCTTTACTCCACCAGGATAAAACTCTTTTTAACATCTTAGAGCAACATAATATCAACTTCGTTGCTAAACGTGCGGCCAGCTTAGCAAATATCCTCTCTCCCAGTGTGGTTATGGGCTCTACGGTGCAACAAAAAAATTGGCTTTCTTGCAAAGGATTTTTTCGCTGCGGCCATAACCAGTGCACCGCCTGCAAACATGCCAAAATCAGCAAAACCTTCATGTCTACACATACAGGTCATTCTTATGATATTAACAATTATATTAATTGTAATACATCTTTTGTAGTTTATCTAATCGAATGTACCCTTTGCAGGATCCAATACATAGGTTGTACAGGGAGCCCACTAAAAGTAAGAATTAGGCGCCATCTCTCGGATACTTTAAATGTTAATGCCTCCAATATTTCTGCGGTCTCACGTCATTTTGTCAATGTCCACGACAGGTGTATGGATTCTCTGACCTTCATGGGTATTGAAAGGGTTACCAAGCCGACCAGAGGAGGTAACCACAGGAGAAAACTCCTTAACAGAGAGTCCTTTTGGATTTTCAGACTTGGTACCAGGGTACCGCATGGTCTGAACACCCGACAGGACTTGATCCTACAATACTCTTAAAATAATGTTTTCCCCCCTATAATTATAATAGCTCTTGAATTTACTCTATATATTTCCAAAAAAATGTTTTTTTATATTGGCTCCTAGTCTTTGTCCTTAATATCACAGCCGTTTTGGCTCTTCTATAACATACAGGGACCCTTTGACATATATAGATACCTTATATTGGATCATTAAAACGGTTAGAGAAGTAACCAATGGGAGCAAAAATAACAACAAGGAAACAAAAAATAATAGAAAAAAGAATCTTTTAATAGTGAGTCCCATTTACAATTATTTTTCTTTAAGATGGGATACTTAGATATTGCAGAGCTGGTATATTTACTGTGACAAGATGTCAGTATTATTTGCAAACAACTATATTCCCATTTCATCAATCCAATAGTTATTGTTACACTTGCACATCTCTATAAATATACATTTTCCCAGAATGAATTTATTCCTATATAGTGCTGTATGATCTGTGTGTATATGTATATATTTATACACTTTCTCTCAAATTGCGGTTTCTTTTACATATGTTTTTATTCCCATCCCATGCATTTCTTTACTGCATGAGAATTTGCACCTGTCTGTTTTTAATTGTAATTAAGCACCCAGCTTCGCCAATGACGTTTATGTGCACCCTTTATATGTGATCATTTTGGGGTAAAATACATGCCATGAGTAAGACCTTCTGGTCGAAACGCGTTGGATAATCCGCTAACATACTTGTGCCTCTGTGCTTACTGGATTGAATATCCACTTTTAAGAAAATTCCAATAAAAGAAAAATTTTTTACTCTTCTACATTCTCCTTGATGCTGGATTCCTGCCTTCTTTGATGTTGCCTTCCGCCCGGGCCAGGGCGTTCCTTGCATCGCTGTGGAGTCCGGGAGTGAGGAGGGGTAAGCTGACATACATTCTCTTGTAGATCCCTGACAGACGTTTACTCCTTCTAGACTACTCTCCTCTCCCTCCTAACAGATCTGTGTGTTTTTCCCGCCTCAGGCTATCCGAACTCCTCGGTAGGAGTGGCCAACTGCCTGGCTCTGCCTCCTGATGTGAACGTCAAGACCTGAGAAGGGTGACTCAGGGTTTTTAGGTTGGCTGCTGTTACCTTGTTAGGGGACGGGTGTTTGTGCAAGGGCCTGTCTGTGACTACCTGGCTATTTGTAACGCCTGCTTGGATCAACAGACTCAGGGGGGATGTAATGGACAGACTAGAGGGAAGCCACTCACCAAGCAGGACCCCCAGAACCCTGAAACCCTTTAACCCCTATACAGGGATTTGGAATTACACAGGGCCCTTGAGATCACTACCTGTGGAAGGCTGCAGTCTGAGAGAGTAGTCGTCAGGCAGGGTCAAACCAGGAATAGCAGAACAAGGATCGGCAGACAAGGACGTAATCAGAAAACGGAGCAGAGGTCAAATCCGGATCGGGCAGCGAGGTACAAAAAGAGCAGGCAGAAGGGTAGTCAGAAAACACGCAGAAGTCAGCACACAGGAATCACAAAACAGAATAGGGCAGACCAAGAGCCAGGAAATCAGAACTATCTCTGGCAGTGGTCATGTGATAGGAGGGGGAATAAGAAGGGTGTGGTGTCTTCCCATTGGCTGTAGCTGAACACTGGCAACTTCATCTGGAAGACAGACGCCACCCACAATCAGCCAGCAGTACTGCAGATCCAAAGATAACCCAGCCCAGTGGATGATCGGAGCCTGCGCCCACCGGTGCCCCTGGCATTGACTCCTCTCTCATCACCAGCACCATCCACGGCAGGAACACGGCGTCGCCTGGCGATCGGAGCAGAAGTCGCTGGAGCAGACTCCGGCGGTGACATAACACTAGTCCAGGGCGTCACACCAGTACTCCTGTAGCGCCCCAGAGCCATCAGAAGCTACAGGGAACTGCATCCTGTCAAAGATGCAGGGCCTACCCCCACGGACCCAGAAAACCAGTGCCGGTAACACCAAAACACTCATACAACCCCTCTTTTCCTCTCCCCCAGAACTGCTGACAGGCTAGGGTTGGACCCAATAGATGGCCACCTAGGGGTGGAACTGATCCAGTCCACTGGATGACAACCAGGGAGGAGGGGCCAGACGGTCAGTAAGTGGAGGTGGAAGGAGACGGATGTAACGTTACTGACGGAGGAGGGGAACAGTGACCTGTCAGGCTCAGGCGTGTGGTTGCCGAGGGAGTATGGCGGAGTACTCGTGGAACCATAACACCGGCAGGGTGCAAAGCCCTAGGTCAGAAAAATGTTCCAGGCAGACCTGATCAAATTTGCACAGTGAGGAGACCATACAGGACCTCACCGACCGTAGAGTCCGGGGAACAGTAGCGACAGGAGAACCTGGGAACAGGAACAGAGAACCGACCCAACAGGGTTCAAGCTGCCTGCCGTACGGAGTAAGACTAATAGGCAACCAGGAGGGGACCCCCAGATGCTCCAAGCTACAGGGACCAACCAACCAGAGACGGGTGCAGGGGAAGCAAGCCACCAGGTCACCACACCAGCACTGGAACTAAGGGGACCAGTGGTGAGGACTAGCCTCCATTGGGTTGCCAGCAGCATCTTTGCGAGCAAAGAACCCGTTACACTGCAATCCCTTGTGTGGCCTACCTTCTTTCCACGCCCCAGTATTACCAACGAACATAAACAACAACCACCATCATCCATCCCCTGGGGCCTGGCCCTACTTGCGGAGGGCCACAACATCCAGGCTGCCATTAACACCGGCCCCAGCAGTGAGGGACTGTGCAGCAGTGGCTCCATCGAAATAGCCGCAAAGTGCAAGTGGCGTCACTACAAAAACTCTATTGATATCCTTGTAAATAACCTGATTTTATAAGCAACCCCCCCCAGTGTCATGGAAACGAGCACCGGACATTACACCTGTGACACTTCCCAGTGAAACCAGGCCTGGGACCGAGTACCCCATAGCCCTGGGGTGGGACACTCCCACCTTCCGGCCACTCAGGTTTGGCTACTATAGCCTCAGTCCTTGCTGTCACCTCCCAGTGCCTGAGCATGTCGCCAAAGCCTTCTGATAGTGCTGTTAGAGCATGCAAACCTTTTCTTAAAGTTCCAGTATGCCCTAACCTAGCCTATAACTGAGAGGCATCAGGTAGTTAAGGCACCTTCCCCTTAAGGGAGGTGCCTTGTGCAACGTGATCTATATGTTGTATAGTGCTGTGTTCCACATTGCTAATATCATTCTGTGATCCATTACCTGATGGATTTGTTGCTGTCGCATTGTACCCTTTGTACCAAGTCTGCTATACTGGCCGCTGCTGCATCGTAGCCTATCGGTCAAGACTGCTGTGCCAGATGCTGGTGCATCATTCCATATTATCACCTATCTTAGCTGTCCTCACTATATAAGTGACTGCCTGTGTCTATGCTCCTGGAGCCACCTGATACAGCACCAGTCTTTTTGAATGGCACCTGCTTTCCATCTGCAGCGCACCACCCTCACCTTTAGAGGCTCTGGTAAAAACCTGGTGAGATACCATAGTCAAGCCCCATAGGGTTTTCTATGTGCTGTGGCCCAGTGGATCCACTCCCTACTCACACTCATGAGCTTTATAAGGATTAGCTCATAACTAGAATTCCAGTTCAATTCCTGTGTTTGACAGGAAAACGGGTACAAGTTTGCTAGAAAATCATTGGCACATCTGTTTTAGACAGAAAACTCTATGTTCAAAAACTGTTTTAAAAAAGCCTTACAATCAAATAAGCAGAAATATGGAAGACCAAGCAAAGAACAAGTCACGGACCATTTTCTCTTTTACTGCATGTATTTAAAAACTTGGCTTTTTACAATGTAACAAAATAAATGCATATGTGGTCAAAATTGTTGGTACCCCTCAATTAATGAAAGAAAAACCCACAATGGTCACAGAAATAACTTGAATCTGACAAAAGTATAATAAATAAAAAAAATATGAAAATGAATAAAAGAAAATCAGACATTGATTTTCAACCATGCTTCCACAGAATTTAAAAAAAAAATAAAACTCATGAAACAGGCCTGGACAGAAATGATGGTACTCCTGAAAATGATGTGACAAAAGGAACATGTTAAATCAAGCTGTGTCCACTAAATAGCATCACAGGTGTCTACAATCTTGTAATTAGTCAGTGGACCTGCATATAGGGCTATGGATACTCACTGTGCTGTTTGGTGACATGGTGTGAACCACACTCAACATGGATCAGAGGAAGCAAAGGAAGGTTGTCTCAGGAGATTAGAAAGAAAATTATAGATAAGCATGTTAAAGGCAAAGGTTATAAGATCATCTCCAAGCAGCTTGATGTTCCTGTGACTACAGTTGTACATATTATTCATAAATGTAAGAACCATGGGACTGTAGCCAACCTCCCTGGACGTGTCTGCAGGAGGAAAATTGATGACAAATCAAAGCGATGGATATTACAAATGGTAACAAAAGAGCTCAGAAATTTTCTAAAGAGATTAAAAGTGAATTCAAGCTCAAGGAACATCAGTGTCAGATCGCACTATCCGTCGTCGTTTGAGCCAAAGTGGACCGAGGAGGATACCATTGTTGAAAAATAATCATAAAAAAAGCCAGACTGGAATTTGCCAAACTACTTGTTGAAAAGCCACAAAGCTTCTGGGAGAATGTCGTATGGACAGATGAGACAAAAATTGAACTTTTTGGCAAGGCACATCAGCTCTATGTTCACAGACAGAAAAATGAAGCATATCAAGAAAAGTACACTGTCCCTCGTGTGAAACATGGAGGAGGCTCTGCTATGTTCTGGGGCTGCTTTGCTGCATCTGGCACAGGGTGTCTTGAATCTGTGCAGGGTACAATGAAATCTCAAAACTATCAAGGGATTCTAGAGAGAAATGTGTTGCCCAGTGTCAAAAAGCTTGGTCTCAGTCGCAGGTCATCGGTTTTTCAACAGGATAATGACCTAAAACACACAGCTAAAAACACCCAAGAATGGCTAAAAGGAAAACATTGGACTATTCTGAAGTGGCCTTCTATGAGCCCTGACCTAAATCCTATTGAGCATCTTTGGAAAGAGCTGAAACTTGCCGTCTGGAAAAGGCAACCTTCAAACACCAGACAACTGGAGCAGTTTGCTCTTGAGGAGTGGACCAAAATACCTGTCAGAGGTGCAAAAGTCTCATTCACAGTTACAGGAATCATTTGATTGCAGTGATTGCCTCAAAAGGTTGTGCAACAAAATATTAAGTTAAGGGGGGTACCATCATTTCTGTCCAGGCCTATTTCATTAGTTTTATTTTTTTTTTTAAATTCTGTGGAAGCAGAAAAGCAATAATTTTTTATTTATTTATTTATTTATTTATTATTACGTTTGTCAGATTCAAGTTATTTCTGTAACCATTGTGGATTTTTCTTTCATTAAACGAGGGGTACCAACAATTTTGACCACATGTGTAAGTCATTTTAATTAGTAAATAAACTTATTTAAAAAGGAATCAAATGTGTTAATATTATGGCTTACAATTTTTACAAAGCCACACAAAAATTACATATTTGCATGAGAGTCATTTATTCACTCCATATTAATACCAATCTAAAACTATAATTGTAATGGAACAATCTAATCAGATATTATGTCACTGACGGAAATTAAAGGCAGTGGTGGGTGTTAGCTCTAAAGCCCCTGCACCTGTGCTCCTGACATCAAAGAAGCCAAAGAGCAGATGGTGCTCTTCTCCGAAGTATCGCAGGGCTCGGTGTCATGTGCTGACATTGGAGGTCAAGTTGAGCGTTTTCATGTAGTTGCCACTTTGTCTACAGAATAATCCTAATACTGGTGTCTGTTAAGTTTATCTTTCGTGGTGATGATTGTCCTTTCAGCACATTTGCTTCCACGGCATCATTGTGAGTAAAGCCAATTCTTCGCATGGCCCTGCATCTTCATTAGCTTCCCCATATGGTTTTCTCAAAATGGTATTTGTAAGCAGAGCATATTTCATCGTGAACAGCTCTTCTGTGTCTGCTTTTTACATTATTTTTATTCTTTATGGGACTATAAATAATTGTCGTCAAAAAGATAATAGATATCATCTGAAAATATAATGTACTATAACAGTTTCTTCCAGGTATAAAGACCTTATTATTCATTTTTTTGAAAAGTAGAAATTCTATGTTTGGAATTACCTACCTCTACACACAGTAAATTATATAACAATAAAGTAAAGTCTCGTTTCTGTCATTTAAAGTGTCTCTGTTGTTTTAATGTTTATTTCATAAATCAATTGCACACGTGAAAATAAGCAACTTTGTAATAAATCTTATCAGAGAAATTTGCTTCTTTCTCTGCCAGAATTGATCAGTCATTATCACAATTCTCAATTCTGAGGTAAAATCTGTATTCAGTGAAGACTTTCCATTACTGAGAGGAGATGGCAGCTGTTCCTGATGAGATCCTATGATGACTGGAGAGGGGAAAAGCTACTGGAAGAGGGTTGGGCTAGAGGCAGAGGGAGGAGCTAGAGGCAGAGCTCCGCCATCTCCTCGCTCTTCTATCTATATATAATCTCCTCAGTAGCCGCTCTCATCTCCTATCTCAGTTAATGGGAAAGTCTTCACTGTTTTTACCTTAGAATTAAGAATTTTGATAACTAGTGATGAGTAGAGTTGAGCGATGTTCGAGGTTCGCCAATTTCATGTTCGAGTGATTTTGGGGGATGCTCGAGATCGAATTCGAACTCGAGATTTTTGCTAAAAGCTCGACAGTTGGAGTTACGTTCGAGAACGGTTCGATCACCAAAAGCGTGCCTTTTTACAGCTACAGTGTGCAGGGAGCCATCACTGGCAGCCTGCGGTAAGCTGGTAACCAAGGTAAATATCGGGTATCCAAGCAAAGTGCTTTGCTTAGTAACCCGATGTTTACCCTGGTTACATGTGCAAAAATCCCCGAAAGCCACGCAGAAGCACTTCCGTGTGACTTCCGTGGGATACCGCTGCAGTCTGTGTCCCACTCCAGCTCCAGCCCCATGGCTGCCCACTCAGCACGGCTGCTATCACTGCAGTGTCAGCAATGCCCACACTGTGCGGTGCCTGCGGCTGCTATCACTGCAGTGTCAGCATATGCCCACACTGTACGGTGTCCGCGGCTGCTGTCACTGCAGTGTCAGCAATGCCCGCACTGTACGGTGCCCGCAGCTGCTGTAACTGCAGTGTCAACATATGCCCGCACTGTACGGTGCCCGCGGCTGCTGTCACTGCAGTGTCAGCATATGCCTGCACTGTACAGTGCCCGCAGCTGCTGTCACTGCAGTGTCAGCATATGCCCGCACTGTACGGTGCCCGCAGCTGCTGTCACTGCAGTGTCCGCATATGCCCGCACTGTACAGTGCCCATGGCTGCTGTCACTGCAGTTTCAGCATATGCGCGCACTGTACGGTGTCCACAGCTGCCCACACTGCAGTGACAGCAGCCGCGGGCATGAAAAGCGCTGCCATCAGGAGGTTAGTGAAGTTCCTTACCTGCGGTGATGAAGTCCTGCCCTCCCGACGTCAGCGCTGTCACTGTCTTCCATGGCCGCCGCTTGTCACATCTCCTGTCGCTGCCAACCTGAGACTGTGACTAGCGGTGACATCACGGGCTCCCACGATACTTGGTTGTGAAGGCAGTGGTCATTGAACTCAGTGACAGCTCTGCTGTCAGGAGTGCAGCGATCACCGCAGGTAATGTGCCTCGCTAATCTCCTGACAGCAGCACTTGTCATGCCCTGCAGTGACCTGGGCTGATCTATTGATGTTAGCTCATGTCACTGCATTGCTCTCCCAGTCAATATGGAACATTCTGCTCTTCATTGACTGGGACATTGACTATGGTATGGATCAATATGGGAACCCCTTGGATTACACCAGACCTGGATTTGTTTTTTTTTGTAATAAATTGGTGAAAGAGGGTAAGTTTTGGGGAGTGTTTTTTCAAATAAAAATGTGTTTGTTGTCTATTTTTTTTTTATTACTGACTGGATTGGTATGTCGGGTATCTGATAGACGCGTGACATTATGAACCCCGGGACTTGATGCCAGGTGACATTACACATCTGGTATTAACCCCATATATTACCCCGTTTGCCACCGAACCAGGGCAACAGGATGAGCTGGAGCGAAGCACTAGGATTGACGTATAATTGCAGTCAATGGGTGATGCGGGCATTTATCCAGGAAATCATATGGAAAAATGCTTGAGTCCCATATTAACTTCCATTATACTCGGATGCTCGAGTTGTGTCCTTCTTAGCAACCAGCTAGTCATTACAAATACCAGCCACCCGAGCATGATAGTGTTCACTCTAATAATGACTGATCAAATCTGTCAGAGAAAAAAAGCAAATTTGTTAGATAAGATATATTACAAAGTTGCTTATTTTCATGTCAGCTATTGATTTATGACAATTTGAAATTACGTTACACTTTAATGGCTCACCAAAAGAGAAGGGAAAACCCACAGATGTTTGGGTTCAGTGGGTTCCGACGGTCTTAAGAAAAAAATCTATTTTGGGATCGGACTTGAACCCAAACATGTGCACGGCCGCCGAACCCCATATAAGTTTATGGGGATCCGAACATGTGTGCTGCAAAATGGTGCTAGTAAGGGCTAGGGGGTTGCAAAAAAGGAGAATTATACTTACCAAGTCTCCCGAGTGGCTGTCACACTGCTCACAATTCTGCTCATTATCTATCATGCATATTCACTGCTTCCCCCGACTACACTATGTGACAGCATCTGGGATTAGTTGCAGTCAGATTGCTGACATTTATGATTGGTTTTCGAGTGTGAAAGTAAATAAATAATTGGAAAAAATGGTGTAGGTCTCCTGTATTTTGATATCCAGTGCAGAAAAAGCAGAGAGCTACAGGCTGCAGTGCCCAGCTGTGTATCAAAACTCCATGCAGCTTTTTTTAATTATTTAAATAAATAATTTTTAAAAACGGTGTGCAGTCCCCATCAATTTTGATATGCAGCCAAAATAAAGTGGACAGCTTGGGGCTGGTATTCTCTGGCTAGGAGGGCCCATGGTTATTGGTCCCCAACCTAAAAGTAGCAGCCCTCAGCCACCCCAGAATTGTCCCATTCATTAAATGTGCCAATTCCGGCACTTTATCAGGCTCACCCCATTTGCCCTGGTGTAGTGGAAATCGGAGTAGTATAAGAGGTTAATGACAGCTGTGATTGTCAAAAAATCCATCAACCTCAAGGTTAGTAATGGGGAGGGGTCTATGAGACCTCTTTATTACTAACCCTGTAAGTAAAAAAAACACAAAACAGAAAAAAATCCTTAATTTTAAAAAAACACCCTCTTTCTCCAATTTATTAACCCCCAAAACACCCCCATAGGTCCAACCTAATTCTCACTAGGCCACACAATGATTCCCGACTCTGCTAAATCCAGAGGTCGGAGTGCGTGATCACATTAGAAAACGTGACCGCTCACTGTGGTGTAAGGGACACACTGACGGAGCTGCAGCTGTGAGCAGTGACATCACTGAGTTCACATTAAGTCACAGTTGTCGGTTCCCATGGTACTCCAACTGTGACCTAAGGTGATCTGACTTCTGGTGAACTCGTGGAAGTCTGTAACCTCACCTCAGGTGACGTCATTGAACTCAAGGCCGGATAACCGGAATCAGTAGTGTGTGCACATTGAATATTTGGCTGCAGACATTGTTTTTAGGGACAGTTTTTATGTTCAGAGGCGTGGGCCTGCAATGGGTGAGGCATGTGCGCCATCATATGCAATTTTTTTCCTGGGTCACTGGGAGAGAACCATCTTTGGCGATGGTGGCACAGGTGCCAGTGTCTATGTGCAGTGCTGGCTATGCTATATCGACAACATCTTTATTTTCTGGCAGGGCAAGACAGAGAAGCTTTCATGAGGCAACTCAGTTGCGATACTTTAAACATTAAGCTGACATTTCAACACAGCACTGCAAAAATTGTTTGTTTTTTTAGATATTAGCATTGAAGTTGACAGTAACCAATTTAAACAAACCGATGTATATAGCAAAATGACTTCTGCCAATTTTGTCTTACATGCCTCATCTACTCACCATCCAGCCACAAACTGTGCTGTCCCAACTGGACAGATTCTAAGGATGAAGTGAATTTTCTCCTCTTAGAAAAGAGTCGAATAGCAATCTGACATCCTGAAACACTGATTTAAATAAAGGGGTTATACTAATAGGAGCATTAGAAAGGTGTACCTGAGGGCCAAAACATACCAAGAAACCAACGATTACAATACACTATTAAGTCTAATAAATAGGACTCTAAACTGTGATTCATTAGTACCTATATTCATGAATGGGACGCAATATGCACAATTCTCATCAAACATTGGCCAGTTTTGAAGACCGATCCAGTTCTTGCCAACATCATAATCTAAAGGATATCCTTGTTAAAAACCAACATGTGCCCCATTTTTCAAACCTTTTTGGCTCTAGGCATCTCACCCATTGTTGTTTTCAGATGCGGACATTACCTTGCATGCGCCAGTGTCCTTCGCTGCACCTCTTTTTACTCTACTGGTTGCAGTAGGACTTTCAACATTAGACACTATGTAACATGTAGAACTACACACATATATTTTGCTACTTGTGTCTGCCCTCTGACCCATGTGGGGCTCACTTCTAGGGAGCTCCGCATGAGGGCCAGGAGCATGGGAGAGACATTGGTACAGCGAGGACAATAGATGACATCACATTGCTCCAAACGCTTCTGAATCATTTTAAACTACACCATGGATGAGACCATAAGTCCCTATAAATCAGGAGAATTGATATTGTTTTCTGTGGCATCAGACAGGAATGTGAAAAATCTTCTGGCCAAGTGTGAAACCAAATGGATTGTCATCCTAGACAACACACTTGTACCTAAAGGTCTTTATGAGGCTCTCAGTTTGGCGCACCTTCTTTTAGCTGCCTATCAGCAAGTGTTTCTTTTTTCTTGTTTTTTTTTTTTTCCTTTCTTTTCTTTGGGTTTTATGTATTTACTTTTCTTTTTTTTATTCATTTATTTTTCTTTTCATAATTAGATACCTTTTGCAGTTGTGATGATAACTACCTGGATTTTCAACCTCATAAAAAATTATGTTGATTGGTCCTCACTTTCTTGAATGAACCATAGATCTTGTTTATTTATTTTATGTTTTTAGTATTATATACAGCATTATAAAAAAAATTCTCAGTTTTTCTGTATTTATGTTATACCTGCGGTTCACCCTATTATCTATCCATACTATTTTCATTGTCATTGTATTTTTCATTGATGTTAAATTACTGTCTGGTAAAATAGGCATTTTATTGAAGTGTTCCTTTTGATGGTTATAATGTGATCTTTCTTTCCCTATATACCACTGTTCAAATGGAGCGTGCATATCTTTACCTTCCCTGGTCATCTGCAGTGTATGTTGCAGTAATGGTGCATACGTGGGAGCTTGTGTGACGCATTTTCGCTCTCATGCATGTACCAACTCTCTGATACCAGGACAACAATGTTAAGGATTGGTGATTGTGTGCATACACCATTACCTGCAGTCAGCTGATCAATTTTGCACACATCACGTGATGTCCACTGCAAATAAAAAAACTACTATCCATAAGGTGTTACACCATACTTCCTCACCCTGATGAAGTAATTCACAGGATAACTGAAACGTACGTTGGGGTGGTTTTCAACCACCTGTGGCGCTTTTTTCCTGGGACCAAGCCTCTACTCTCTGCTATACAACATGGGTATGTGTCTTACATAAGTGTGTTCTATTCTCTGTGGATTCACCTATTTTTTGTATGCAATATCTTTTGTTTTCATTCCATGTCTCGTGTATGCCTTTTGCATTATCTGCTGAACACAGTGAAGTTGTGATTCAGTTTACATTGTAGTGTACATGCATTTTATTTAAGACATTTTGGCCAATCATACATCACTATGTCCAATGTCTATTTCATAACCATCTACCCACTACACTTTTTTTGCCTTTATGTGGCATATTTTGTGCTCCTACAGTTGAAACCAGACGTTTGCGTACAGTATTTAAAAATACACATATGCATGTTTTTCTCACTATGTGACATGAAACCAGAATAAACCTTCCTATTTTAGTTCAGTTAGGATTACCAAATTATTTACTGTATATTTGCCAAATGCCAGAATAATGATAGTGAGACTTTCTATATTCAGGTGAAGATTTAGGAGGATCTTATTTATCCAAATAAACATCCAACTGTGTCTGGAATCAACAACTTATGTGAATCAGCCTGTTGAGACATTACCCGTCAACCATTGTTGAGACTTTACCATTTCGCCTAAAGAACATGGGCGATGTTTTGAAGACAATTGATATACAACTGAAAGAGGATATGACTTTAGTGACATGTGACATTGACTTCTTAAGCTGGTGTCACACACAGCGACAACGACAACGACGTCGCTGCTACGTCACCATTTTCTGTGACGTTGCAGCGACGTCCCGTCGCTGTCGCTGTGTGTGACATCCAGCAACGACCTGGCCCCTGCTGTGAGGTCGCCGGTCGTTGCTGAATGTCCAGCTTCATTTTTTGGTCGTCACTCTCCCGCTGTGACACACACATCGCTGTGTATGACAGCGAGAGAGCGACGAAATGAAGCGAGCAGGGAGCAGGAGCCGGCGTCTGGCAGCTGCGGTAAGCTGTAACCAGCGTAAACATCGGGTAACCAAGGGAAGGCCTTTCCCTGGTTACCCGATATTTACCTTCGTTACCAGCCTCCGCTCTTGCTGCTAGTGCCGGCTCCTGCTCTGTGCACATGTGGCTGCAATACACATCGGGTAATTAACCCGATGTATACTGTAGCAAGGAGAGCAAGGAGCCAGCGCTAAGCAGTGTGCGCGGCTCTTTGCTCTCTGCACTGTGACATGTAGCTGCAGTACACATCGGGTTAATTAACCCGATGTGTACTGTACCTAGGAGAGCAAGGAGCCAGCGCTAAGCGCGGCTCCCTGCTCTCTGCACATGTAGCACAGCGACGTTATGATCGCTGCTTCTGCTGTGTTTGACAGCTAAGCAGCGATCATAACAGCGACTTACAAGGTCGCTGTTACGTCACAGAAAATGGTGACGTAACAGCGACGTCGTTGTCGCTGTCGCTTAGTGTGAACCCAGCTTTTCACACCTCAATAAAATACTGTGATGGACTTGAGGACAGATGAGTTGAGCACATTCATTTTGCAACTTTTACAATTTATGCTTACCTGCAATTTTTCAAGTATTTAGGGGATCCTTCTTCCTACTGCTCCCGGAAACCACGATGGGGGCTGCATGTGTGCCTTCATATGCTAAAATTTCTTGGGGCGTTCTAACAGAGCGAGTACCCCAGACTGACAAAGTCCAATTCTGAAGATTATATACTGAATTATGTGTGGTTTGAGTGGCAGGGCTTGTCAAAGGAGATATATTTATTTATGAACAGGTTGAATCAAATATTATATGAATTATATAAGGCTTACATAGAAATTGGGTCTGAGAGATATGGACTTTCTTGACATCTCATTACAAGTAGACTAACTAGAATTCAGATAGATTTCTTCAAGAAAGCGATTGCAGCTAACACACTATTACATGCCAAAACCTCCCATCAAAAAATCTCATTCATGGAATTCCAGTTTCATAGTACTACTGGATGATGAAAATTTACTCAAAGTATGAAGACTTTGAACTGCAGACCAAAGAACGTATGCTTTTTGAAGAAGAGTTTCAAGAGTTCAGCGATACTGATCGGGAAAAATTGAAAAATATTAAAATCAAACGAACTTTGGCCGGATCGGATCAGGATTCAACATCCGAACATTTATTGCAAAAGTCGGTGATCTTGCCAAGGATTGGTAAGTGTTTGGATGGCAAAAACCATCCTCTCCTGCCTGTCACAGCCATATCAAGTATTGGCATGGCTGTGATTGGCCACTGTAAAAAAAGGAAGCAAAAGGGTTAAACAGTACATACTTACCGAGTCTTCCTGTGGCTGCAGTGCTACTTCCGTGTCTGCTAATTATCCCTCATACAAATTCACTGCTTTCCCCACACACCAGCATCTCAGATTGGCTGCAATCACACCGCCCCCCCCACCCTGTCTGACAGTGTTATACAACTGTTGTAAAATAAATAGATAAATAAATACAAAAAATGCTGTGCAGTTCCCCTATATACTGATACCAGCACAGATAAAGCCACAGCTACAAGATGCAGCACCCAGCAATGCGCTTTTCTTCGCTGTGTAACAAAATGAGAGGAACCGCATGCGGCTTTTTTAAAAATTATATAAGTAATTCCATTTTTAAAAACAGCGTGTAGTCCCCTCCAATTTTGATACCCAGCCAAGATAAAGCCAAACAGCTGGGGGCTGGTATTCTGAGGCTGGGGAGACTCATGCTTATTGGGCCCTCAAGCCTAAAAAGAGCAGCCTGTAGCTGTCTATGATTGTTCCATCCATTTGATGTGACAATCCCAGAATTTCACCCAGCTCTTGCCATTTGTCCTGGTGCGCTGGTAATCGTGGTAATAAGCCACTAAGCGCTAGATTAATAAAGGGATGTGTCTATGAGACCCCCCATTACTAATCTGTAAGTGAAAAGAAACAAACACCAAACAAATCCTGTATTTGAAATAAAATACAAAAAAAACAAGGTCCAACGTAATCCACATGAGGTCCCATGATTCCAGTTCTGGTACATCTGAGCTGACAGCACACAGCCATAAAACAATGATTGCCCACTGAGACTCAGTCTCTGCCTGAAGCTGACAGCGGGCGGTCATGTTCTATGGCCACTCAATGTGACCAGAGATGTAGCAGAGGTGGAATCATTGTGGGACCTCGTAGTGTGGATTATGTCGGACCTGGGTGTTTTGAGGGTTAATAAATTGGTGAAAGAGGGTGTTTTTTTATTTTTTATAAATAAAGGATTTTTCTGTGTGTATGTGTTTATTTCTTTTAAATTATAGGATTAGTGGTGGGGGTCTCATAGACTCCTATCCATCACTAGTCTAGGGCTTAGTGGTAGCTCACAGCTGTCCTTAACCCCTTATTACCAAGATTGCCACCACACCAGGGCAATCAGAAGAGCTGGGTAAATATCTGGGATTGTAGCCTCTAATATATACAACAATTCTGGGCAGCTGCAGGCTTCTATGTTTAGGCTAGGGGGGCCCAATAACCCTGAATTTCTCCAGCCTGAGAATACCAGCCCCAAGCTGTCAGGCTTTGTCTTGGCTGGGGATCAAAATTGGGGGGAACCTTACACCATAATTTAAAATTATCTATTTAAAAACTTTTTTAAAAAAGCTGTATGCAGTTACTCTTATTTTGAAACGCAGCCAAGAAAAGCACATGGCTAGTGGCTGCAGCCTGTAGCCGTATGTGTTATCTGTCTTGTTATCAATAGATGGAGGACTCTATGACAATTTTTCTATTTATGTATTTTACACCATTATAAGGACACAGACAGCGTTTGGGATTCCAACCAATCACAGATGCTGTCTCAGAAGATAGGAGCGTGGTCCAATGGCAGAAAATTAGAGACGCCAGTGGAAAGAGAAAACGGTGAATATGTATGAGGGATAATTATTGGCCCAGGAAGTAGTGCTGTAGCTGCAGGGAGACTCAGTAAGTATGTACTGCTTTAACCCTTTTTTATTTTCTTGGTTTTACAGCCCCCCACACACCATTTTACAACACATCACTTTTGCCTCCCATTGAATTTAATAGGTTCAGCTAGGATTGTCGATTGGGTTAGGATCACCAATCTGATCTCAGACAGTTTTGGCGATCATGAACCAATGCGATCCTTGGTAGGATCGACCATCACTAGTTAGATCTCAAAGCCATCAAAAAATGCTATTGAAAGGAGAGACACCATAAGGGTATGCTTCTGTGGTGCCCTGGACTAGCCAGGTCGTCACAGGGACTACAACACGACACCCACACCCCGAGATAGGCACATCAGTCAGACACAAATCCTTGTTGCCCCCCTCCAGGAGCTGATGTCCACACCAGGCGGGGTAGAGCCAGGCGGTTGCCCCCACCCACTGAGGATTTCATAGTCCTGGAGGCGGGATAGGAAGTTAGTTCAGCTCGGGCAGAGCTCAAGTGCAGTTAGGGAAGTGGTAGTAGAGGAGCAAACTGACTGTGTCCGGGTACGTGGCCCGGGCACCGAGAGCAAGGTTGGCAGACGGTGGTGGCCATCTGCAGGAGAGGCAGTTCAACGCGGAACCATAGGACCGGGGACGGGCGGTGGCCCACCGGTACCGAACCGGGGAGCGAAGTGAAGCCAGCACAAACCGGCAGGGCCTGCGGACCCCGACCAGGCTTGGAGTCGCCGTTAAACAGGTCAAATCCGTTAGTGACCGGATCCCCAGGGGTTTCCTAACAGCCAAGATCCGATTGAAGGCAACCGTCCAACCAGCAAAAGGGAAATACAGCTACCGCCACAGCTAGGGTTCCCAGGGCCAGGGCCTGCGGGCAAAAGGGCTCCTCTGGCACATATACACGCTGGGGAGCGGGTTACCGGTGGGAAGCCATCGGGACCGAACATACACAAAAGGTGCAGGGAAAGGCAGCCACCACCACCCGTCCGGGAGAAACCACAGCAGCCGGCTGCGGGACCCGTCCATCCAGCCGTTTGTTTTACCAGAGACTTTGCATCCATTTGTGGCTGAGTGAGTACTACCGTGCCATGCGGCACCGCGCTGTGCAGTCCAAGCGACCCTGCACCTTGCCAACCCTGCCTCCCCGTCACCTCACCGGGCCCCGGGACCACCAACCCCCTACCCATGGAGGGGAGAGAAACATCCCAGCTGCTCCCTGCCATCGCTCCCGGGATCCCCGTCAATAGCAGCGGTGGTGCCCAACCTCACCACAACCCGTGGGTGGCGTCACGGACCAAATCCCCAAACCGAACTACCCCCCTTTCACTCACAGGTGAGGAGCGCTGCTCGAGTCCCCGGATCCGGCCCACCGCTCGA
The DNA here is from genome assembly GCF_048569485.1 of Anomaloglossus baeobatrachus. Lineage (NCBI taxonomy): Eukaryota > Metazoa > Chordata > Amphibia > Anura > Aromobatidae > Anomaloglossus > Anomaloglossus baeobatrachus. The sequence continues at coordinate 792,327,531 of NC_134353.1, forward strand.
GCCACCGAGCAGCAGCGCCGGACCCGAGCGTGGTGAGCGCAGCGCCCCGCCGCCCGCGACAAACTTGGCGTCACAAACAGGATCTTACCGTTCTACCGGCTGGTAGAAGTGCGCCTTGTGTCCCGCCGGCGGTGTCCGGCCGAAAAATTTCAGAATCCGCCATCTTGGGCACGAAGATTTTCCCACTCGAGCGTCTTCTCGAGCAGTGGAGGTGCGAAAGCCGAAGCCCCTCCCCTGAAGAGGAGGAGCTGAGAAAAGACCAAGGGGGACAGATGGCGTCCGGCCGCATGTAGACCGAGGCCATAAAAGCAGGGACGCCAGGACTCTGCCGCCATTTGGTTCCTGGAAGATACCACTGCCAGTATGCACCGTCCGTCCGGTAACACCGCAGTCCCCGCGCCCGCGCCTGGTACCGCAGCGTGGGTGGAGGTCCGGACCATTCAGCTGAGCAACCGCCTGCAGGTCCGAATGCAGCTCCTCCTGGAGGAGTGGGAGGCCGACATGGCGGGTGTGGTGGCGGCCATACGGAGACGCGAGGTGGAGGAAGACTTGGAAGAGCGGGTAAGCGACCCACGCCCCTGTGTTCCTACAGGATCGGTCGGGCTGAGGGGCCTGGTCTGCGCCCGCTCGCCCTGCTGCCTCCCCCGCTACCCGTGTTGGCTGCTGCCGCCCCGCCACTAGGCCTGCTACCCCTACTACCGGCAGCGGAACCCTGCCCGTCCTCCCCAGCAGACCAGCCTGCAGCTGAAGCCCGCAGCCCCCCCGAGCCGCTTCCCTTGAAGCTCCCGAAGGTATCGCCCGTTGGCGAAGACGTACTAGTGGCACCAGAAGCGACCATGCCTAGTCCCGTTCTGGCTCCGGTGATCCATCCCGTGCGAGAGGAGGCAGAGGTCAAGCGGGAGAGGACCCCTGTACCCATTCCCCACACCTCGGCTGAGGCTGCACCGGGTCGTTGCTGCAAGGCAGTGCCCCAGGCCATGTCACCGCGAGATCTAACACCGAGGGCGCCGGTAGTGGGCAGTGTAGTGGAAATCCCACGGGGCCCGACCCCCGCACAGGGGCAAGCAGCAGCCCCTTACTGGGACAGGGAACCGACCCCGCTGGGCCGAGAGATTGCGGAGAGGGAAAAGCGGAAGGCTGAACTGATAGCCCGCACCATACAGGAAAAAGAGAGCCCCCGCAGAGCCACCTTCTGGATACGGGGCCCGATCCACGAGGGGCAAGTAAGAAGATTTGACATCCGCTGGGGGTATGGATTTATCTTTGAGCCGGGCCTGGAGGCTGAAGTTTTGTGGCCCGCCGGGATGATAATGCCCAGCTGCCAGAGGGCCACCCGGGCCGTAACCTGCTCCCAGGAGACCTGGTAATGTACATGCGGCACTGCGGAGAGAGGGGCTGGTTTGCCCTGGATGCCAAGTTGAGAGGAGGCCACGAGGCCCAAGAGCCGGCCCAGTCCCCTTATCCAGCCTGCGGTGTAGATCTGAAGTAGGTCAACGGTTCCTTCGTTGCACCGTTGTCCCCGTTGGGACCACCAGTACCGTTAACCTGTTAAATGAAAAGTAATCAACCGAAGTTTTACCTGATTGTCGACTGTGATTGATCCGGCCGTTGCCGGCAAGTAGTCCCCGTAGGGACCCATTGTACCGTTGCATAAAAAACTGCTTATGGACATGCCTGAGAACTAGCAGGGCACCCACAAACTAGTGGAAATGTAAATATGTTGGGCATAATTCCGTTGCCGCCTCCGGAGAGGTTGATTTGGAGGATGGGCCTGGAGGGAAGTGATGGCCCAGGCCCGCCATTACCGCAACCGGTGGCGATCCTCCGGGGGGTCCCCTGAAGTGACAGTCGGGTGCGAGACACCGTACCCGTTCCCGCTCGGGCAGCCTGGATCTGGACTGGGGTCAAGGGGTGCTGCCCACTTCTTAGGGGCAGCATCAGGGCCAGGTTGTTTGGGTGGGAGAGCGGAAGCCGACCGTTATTAATAAAAATGTGTTTGTAACGTTATAGTACCATGCCTCCCATTAAGGGAAGATTCATAAATATGCTTTTGTTGAATGTTTTCATATGTTTTCTACCTTTTACAGTTGAAAAATAAAACCGGTGATGGACGGGCAGCCAGCGGATGGTCTGCATTTAACCAAGGGAGAATTAGACGCCCTGGACTAGCCAGGTCGTCACAGGGACTACAACACGACACCCCCACCCTGAGATAGGCACATCAGTCAGACACAATTCCTTGTTGCCCCCCTCCAGGGGCTGATGTCCACACCAGGTGGGGTAGAGCCAGGCGGTTGGCCCCACCCACTGAGGAGTTCACAGTCCTGGAGGCGGGAAAGGAAGTTAGTTCAGCTCGGGCAGAGCTCGAGTGCAGTTAGGGAAGTGGTAGTAGAGGAGCAAACTGACTGTGTCCGGGTACGTGGCCCGGGCACCGAGAGCAAAGTTGGCAGACGGTGGTGGCCATCTGCAGGAGAGGCAGTTCAACGCGGAACCATAGGACCGGGGACGGGTGGTGGCCCGCCGGTACCAAACCGGGGAGCGAAGTGAAGCCAGCACAAACCGGCAGGGCCTGCGGACCCCGACCAGGCTTGGAGTCGCCGTTAAACAGGTCAAATCCGTTAGTGACCGGAACCCCAGGGGTTTCCTAACAGCCAAGATCCGATTGAAGGCAACCATCCAACCAGCAAAAGGGAAATACAGCTACCGCCACAGCTAGGGTTCCCAGGGCCAGAGCCTGCGGGCAACAGGGCTCCTCCGGCACATATACACGCTGGGGAGCGGGTTACCGGTGGGAAGCCATCGGGACCGAACATACACAAAAGGTGCAGGGAAAGGCAGCCACCACCACCCGTCCGGGAGAAACCACAGCAGCCAGCTGCGGGACCCGTCCATCCAGCCGTTTGTTTTACCAGAGACTTTGCATCCATTTGTGGCTGAGTGAGTACTACCGGTCCATCCGGCACCGCGCTGCGCAGTCCAAGCGACCCTGCACCTTGCCAACCCTGCCTCCCCGTCACCTCACCGGGCCCCGGGACCACCAACCCCCTACCCATGGAGGGGAGAGAAACATCCCAGCTGCTCCCTGCCATCGCTCCCGGGATCCCCGTCAATAGCAGCGGTGGTGCCCAACCTCACCATAACCCGTGGGTGGCATCACGGACCAAATCCCCAAACCGAACTACCCCCCTTTCACTCACGGGCGAGGAGCGCCGCTCGAGTCCCCGGATCCGGCCCACCGCTCGAGCCACCGAGCAGCAGCAGCGCCGGACCCGAGCGTGGTGAGCGCAGCGCCCCGCCGCCCGCGACACTTCTACTTGCATATAAACCGGATGAGTGCATTGCAATTTAAAATTACTTGTTATTTCATAGAGGCAGTGGTGATCTGCAAGTTTTTCCTGAGCTATAATCAGCTGACGAAAAAAATCACAGCATGGTAACATAAAACGGTCAAGACTCACCAATGCAAGTCAATGAGTACAAGAAAAAAACTGACGTCACACTATTTTTACATAGCACAAGTAAAAAATCAACATGATATGCAATCATCTCCTTACAGGAAGTCATCCCACAGGAAAGTGTGTGCACCCTCACCAATCACAACTATAAAACTGTAAGCCATATTCACGCCTACACGGAGGCCAAGAGGATGTCCAGAGCAGTAAACATGGTGATGCGCCTGATCATTGTACAAGAACAATCCAAGATTTGGGATAAAAGGGACCCAGGATATGTGAACAAAGTGCTTCATGGACCAATGTCTGTCAGCAACTTTATCCAAATTACGATATCGGCACACATGAGGTAGATAGTCAAGTAATCGACTATCTATTAAGCAGAATTAAGGATGCTGGCGCAAGGGCTTTTGAAGCAGCTTGGCTTGCCATTTGCACTCAGTCCATGTGGAGAGACAGTTGTGCACCAAGTCAGTAATACTCCTCCACTTAAGCGCCTTGTTACAGTTTCTTATTGGGATTGGGACATTATGGCTGGGCTGAAAATATAGGAGTGCTGTGGAGCTATTTAGCTGCTAAGTAGGAACAAAGAGTGTTTTTTTTCTACTATAGCCATGTTCAGAGTAATGCCCCAATTTTTTTTTTTTATTTACAGATAGTTGTAGGTATCCATTAACGGGAATGGATGGATGCGGGATTTTGGGAAATGTATTGATGGGAATATACATTTTTTGGTGGGCAATTAGTTCTAATACATCTTAGCTTACAAGGATTATGAAAGGGGACAAAATTAGTAACATTTAGGATGATGCTAGCGGTTGTACAAAAGGGGTAATTTGCAAGGAAAAGGACTGGTTGGGATACCACAGCTTAGAACGTGAGACTACCTTCACTTTATAGACAGTTATCTTGGCTATTCCATACATAAATTTGACTTGCTATTTGGCATATGATTAGTTATGCAGATTCTTATAACTGCATTGTCCTAAAAATCTAAATCTAAATTTTATAATTTTCTAGGAGAAATACTTTATTTTCTGGAACAATTTCAAGTGTGTCAGCACCTTGAAATTTGGCCATGGCTGTAAATGTTCCACTGTAATGACATGTACTATGTAATGACTGTTTCTGACTGTGCAGGAACATGTTTTGAACATACCACAGCTTTTTATGAGGAGAAAGTAAAAGAGTATTCATAGATTATAACATGGAATCACAGCTTCTACTTTCTGTGAGGTAAAGCATGTTTATCCCCTTTATGACAGGGCTATTTTCCGTTTTTCAGTTTTCCTCCTTCTTTTTAAAATAACCATAACTTTTTTATTTTTCCATCCACATAATCTCCTGAGAGCTTGTTTTTTATAGTACAAATCAAAATTTTGAATACTGTTTTCATTTTATCATGTGACGCACTTTGAAAGAGGGAAAAAAACCCAAGTATGTTAAAATTACAAAAAAAAAGTGCAATTCCAAAACTTGTTTTTTTGGGTTTTTTTTATTTACCATATTCATGGTAAAACTGACCAGGCAGTATGATTATCCATGGCACTATGATTACGCAGATACCAAACATGTATAGTTTTTGGGTTTTTACTTAAGTGATGAAAAGAAATTCAGAAATTTGTGAAAAAAATAAATGAATTTCCTTGTGTAACCATTCTCTGAGACCCGCAACGCTTTCAATTTTAAGTATACGAGGTTGGGTGGTGGTTTTTGCGTTGTTTTTACTGATACCATTTTGGAATAGATGTTTTGATTGCCTCTTATTTCATTTTATTGCAATGTTGCATTGCCCAAAACAACATAATTGTGGTGTTTTGATTTCTTTTCTCATTATGCCGTTTACCTATCCGCTTAATTTATTTTATATTTTGATAGATCATACTTTTACAAACACTGCAATACCAGATATGTATATTAATTGTTATTGAGGCAAAAGGAAGGTGATTTGAGCTTTTACATATTTTTTTACATTTTTTGAAAAACTTTTTTTTTTACTCTTTACTGTACACTGTGTGCAGAATTATTAGGCAAATGAGTATTTTGATCACATGATAATTTTTATACATGTTGTCCTACTCCAAGCTGTATAGGCTTGAGAGCCAACTACCAATTAAGTAAATCAGGTGATGTGCATCTCTGTAATGAGGAGGGGTGTGGTGTAATGACATCAACACCCTATATAAGGTGTGCTTAATTATTAGGCAACTTCCTTTCCTTTGGCAAAATGGGTCAGAAGAAAGATTTAACGGACTCTGAAAAGTCCAAAATTGTGAGATGTCTTGCAGAGGGATGCAGCAGTCTTGAAATTGACAAACCTTTGAAGCGTGATCACCCGACAATCAAGCATTTCATGGCAAATAGCCAACAGAGTCGCAAGAAGCGCGTTGGGCAAAAAAGGCGCAAAATAACTGCCCATGAATTGAGTAAAATCAAGCTGCCAAGTAGAGCCCCTCCCCTAGTGTTCAAGTTTGGTTCGGTTTGTCGAACGGCGGGTGTGTTCGTCGAACGTTCGACGAATGTTCGACGAACACCTTCGAACCCCACTGAAAACAATGGCAGGCAAACACAAACATATACAAACACATTATACACATACACATACAGTTAATAATAAACATTGCCATTATACTTACAGGTCCCGCGACGCGTCCTGCAGACTCTGTCTCCTGCTGATTCTCCTTCCGATCATCGCTGTGTCCTCCCGGTAACCAACACTGATGATAGGACCTTTCTGTGATGTCATAGCATGTGACCAGTCACGTGTGTATTATCTCATTTACTACAGAATGGTCACATGGCTATGACGTCATGCTAGGTCCTGTCAGTGCATGTCGCCAGTATGCGGTGGTCGCCCGAGCATCTCCGTACTCAGTAAACTTGGCGAGTACTGGCGAGATACTCAAGCACATGCTTGGCTCCCCGTTCCTGCATGTTGTTGGCGCTCTTTACAGAGTCAGCCCACATGCAGGTACTGGATGCCACAGCTAGTAAATATCGGCGCCGGGAATCAGGGGATCGGAGATCACCGTTGCTGTAGTAGCCCGCCTGTCAGGTTACTATTGCAACGATGGCAGCAGTGACGTCACCGCTTACCAACCCGCAGCCTCTGCTCACTCATTGAGTGATTAGACGGCACGGGAGCAGCAGCGTCTTCCTCCCATGCAGTGCTGTCTGATGTAGCAGAGCTGCATGGGTTGAAGGAGAAAGAAGACATAAGACCAGGATCGGGGAGGGGTGAGAGGGAGTATTAAACATGGAGTCTCTAAGTGTGTCTGTGTATTTATTTCTATTAAAGTATTTTTTCTTTGTGTGGTGTCTTTTTTTTAAACCTTTATTGGAGATTCTTAATGGCCGGGTCAAACTTGCCTGACATTAAAAATCTCTGGCTTAATACTAGCTAGTAAAACAAAGCTAGTATTAACCCCTTACTACCCAGCGAGACAGCCGGCATCAGGTCCGCTGGAAGAGTTGGATACAGCGCCAGAAGATGGCGCTTCTATGAAACTGCAATTCGCGGAGGAGGGGCCCAGAAAGCTTGGGCCAACCTGTGCTGCGGATTCCAATCCCCAGCTGCCTAGTTGTACCTGGCTGGACACAAAAATGGGGCGAAGCCCATGTCATTTTTTATTTTTTAATGATTTCATGAAATTCATGAAATAATTAAAAAAAAGGGCTTCCGTATATTTTTAGTTCCCAGCCGGGTACAAATAGGCAGCTGGGGGTTAGGGGCTGCCGTGCCTGCCTGCTGTACCTGGCTAGCATACAAAAATATGGCGAAGCCCACGTCATTTTTTTTTTAGTTTTTTTGGCCAAAAACTTAAAAAAAAAAAAAATGCTTCCCTGGATTTTCCATTGCCAGTGAAGGTAACACCAAGCAGTGGGGGTTAGCAGCCAGTAGCTGCTTGGATTACCCTTAGCTACCAATACAAAAAATGCAGCGGGAGCCCACGTATTTTTTTTTTAATTATTTATTTAAATAACTAAAAATAAAATGGGCTTCCCTGTATTTTGATTGCCTGACATCCCAGTACTGTAAAAAAAAATCATTAAAAAAATGACGTAGCGCTCCGCAGTATTTTTGATTCTCAGCGCAGATAAAGCAGACAGCTACGGGTTGCCACACCCATCTGCTTGGCGTTACCTTGGCTGGAAATCAAAATACAGGGAAGCCCATTAATTTTTTTTATTTAAAAAAAATAGTTAAAAAAAAATGCTTTACTGGAGTATGAAAAAGCACAAGGTGTGCCATACTCAGGGACATGGCCAAGTTAAGGAAGGCTGATAAAGCCAAGAAATATCTAAAGACTGATTTTTCAAAGGTTTTATGGACTGATGAAATGAGAGTGACAGGACAACTCCTCCTATTATACTCCTCTCCCCCCAGGACTACTTCTCCTATTATACTCCTCACCTCCAGGACTACTTCTATTATACTCCTCACCTCCAGGACTACTCCTATTATACTCCTCACCTCCAGGACTTTTCCTATTATACTCCTCTCTCCCCAAGATTACTCCTCCTATTATACTCCTCTCCCCCACAACTACTCCTCCTATTATACTCCTCACCTCCAGGACTACTACTCCTATAATACTCCTCTCCCCCAGGACTACTCCTCCTATTATACTCCTCTCTCCCCAAGACTATTCCTCCTATTAAACTCCTCCTATTATTGTCCTCCTATTATACTCCTCTCTGAGGGGTGCGCAGCATGGGAGATGGAGCACGATGGGGGGTGCGCAGCATGGGGGGATGAAGCATGATGGGGGGTGCGCAGCATGGCGGGATGAAGCACAATGGGGGTGCGCAGCACGGGGGGATGAAGCACGATGGGGGGTGCGCAGCATGGTGGATGAAGCACGATAGGGATGTGCAGCATGGGGGATGGAGCATGATGGGGGTGCGCAGCATGGAGGATGGAGCACGATGGGGATGCGCAGCATGAGGGATGGAGCACGATGGGGGTGCCCAGCATGGGGGATGGAGCACGATGGGGGTGTGCAGCATGGGGGATGGAGCACGATGGGGGGTGTGCAACATGGGGGATGGAGCACGATGGGGGTGCACACCTCGCCCCAAAACATACACACACACCGCCACACACGCACTGCACAACACACCACACACACACACTGGGAACCATAAACACCACACTACACAGACACCCACACACACAGACAATGCCGCACACTCACAACACACAAACACCGTGGCACACACAAATATACGCACACACCACGCAACACACACACACTGCACAAAACATACCTCCCCTCAAAACACACACATGCACTCCACACACCCACACCCACACAAACCGCGCAACACACACAGCACCACACACACATTGCTGCAGACACACAGCACTCCACAAACAACACAACATACACAACGCAACACACAAACAACACCACTCTCACACACCCATACCCAGACAACATCCAGAACATTTTACAGCGCCCTACACTAACACTTGGCAACTACACACAACAACATCTATGTATATATATAACAAAAAACATACATTAACTACACAATAAATTCTAGAATACCCGATGCGTTAGAATCGAGCCACCATCTACAGTAGTATATATATATATATATATTTATATCTATATAGATATATATATATAATCTCCTAATGGCAATATTGTATATTATTGAACACAATTTTATTTTTTATTTATTTTTATATCTCTGTTATATTTGTTAAACTATTGTCACCCATGGAATTGGGGGAGGTCTGGCATGTAGGCGATACACACAACAATGAAGGGATCACCAGCAATAAACAATGGGTACACCAGGGATGCATAAACAACAGTGGGCTCTGGCACTAGGCAGAGGGATGATGGACACCTCTTGCTCTCATCTGCAGCTGCACCCTGCACTGCAAGTCCCTATACAGGTTCCCCTCCTGTCATCAAGCAGGATACTTGAAGCCCTGAGAGACCCTGCAGTAGCCCTGACCAGTGAGTTGGCAAGCAAGGACCACAAGTCCCACCGCTGCATTAAAATAACAAGAAGGAAAGGTACAACAGACAGAGGAAGCAACAAAGGATAAGCCGAGCTTCATGGCTACAGTCAGACATCAGGACTGCAGCCTATACTTCTTCCTTGCAACAAGGGCTAAGCAGCTCCTTCCACCTTGAGGCCAAGCTTCAGAATGGATTCAGAATAATGGGTGGCCTCTACTGAAAGATGTGACCATATAAATGGGAAGGTAATGGTCACCAACCGGAAACATCTGAAGCCAGGGGTCAGAAGCTGTTGGAAAGGAAAACTAACATTGACCCTTTCACCACCAAAGGAAAAGGAATACGTTTAATAGGAGAAGTCTAAGATGGCAAAGAAAGACTCTGGCCCAAATCCTGTCACAAGTCTCTAGTAACAGAGAGATGGTCATGAGATACAATTGTCGGGCTATGCCCTGTCACTATATGTTTTACAGTTAGGTCCAGAAATATTTCTACAGTGACACAATTTTCACGAGTTGGGCTCTGCATGCCACCAGATTGGATTTGAAATGAAATCTCTACAACAGAATTCAAGTGCAGATTGTAACGTTTAATTTGAAGGTTTGAACAAAAATATCTGATAGAAATTGTAGGAATTGTACACATTTCTTTACAAACACTCCACATTTTAGGAGGTCAAAAGTAATTGGACAAATAAACCAAACCCAAACAAAATATTTTTATTTTCAATATTTTGTTGCGAATCCTTTGGAGGCAATCACTGCCTTAAGTCTGGAACCCATGGACATCACCAAACGCTGGGTTTCCTCCTTCTTAATGCTTTGCCAGGCCTTTACAGCCGCAGCCTTCAGGTCTTGCTTGTTTGTGGGTCTTTCCGTCTTAAGTCTGGATTTGAGCAAGTGAAATGCATGCTCAATTGGGTTAAGATCTGGTGATTGACTTGGCCATTGCAGAATATTCCACTTTTTTGCACTCATGAACTCCTGGGTAGCTTTGGCTGTATGCTTGGGGTCATTGTCCATCTGTACTATGAAGCGCCGTCCGATCAACTTTGTGGCATTTGGCTGAATCTGGGCTGAAAGTATATCCCGGTACACTTCAGAATTCATCCGGCTACTCTTGTCTGCTGTTATGTCATCAATAAACACAAGTGACCCAGTGCCATTGAAAGCCATGCATGGCCATGCCATCACGTTGCCTCCACCATGTTTTACAGAGGATGTGGTGTGCCTTGGATCATGTGCCGTTCCCTTTCTTCTCCAAACTTTTTTCTTCCCATCATTCTGGTACAGGTTGATCTTTGTCTCATCTGTCCATAGAATACTTTTCCAGAACTGAGCTGGCTTCATGAGGTGTTTTTCAGCAAATTTAACTCTGGCCTGTCTATTTTTGGAATTGATGAATGGTTTGCATCTAGATGTGAACCCTTTGTATTTACTTTCATGGAGTCTTCTCTTTACTGTTGACTTAGAGACAGATACACCTACTTCACTGAGAGTGTTCTGGACTTCAGTTGATGTTGTGAACGGGTTCTTCTTCACCAAAGAAAGTATGCGGCGATCATCCACCACTGTTGTCATCTGTGGACGCCCAGGCCTTTTTGAGTTCCCAAGCTCACCAGTCAATTCCTTTTTTCTCAGAATGTACCCGACTGTTGATTTTGCTACTCCAAGCATGTCTGCTATCTCTCTGATGGATTTTTTCTTTTTTTTTCAGCCTCAGGATGTTCTGCTTTACCTCAATTGAGAGTTCCTTAGACCGCATGTTGTCTGGTCACAGCAACAACTTCCAAATGCAAAACCACACACCTGTAATCAACCCCAGACCTTTTAACTACTTCATTGATTACAGATTAACGAGGGAGACGCCTTCAGAGTTAATTGCAGCCCTTAGATTCCCTTGTCCAATTACTTTTGGTCCCTTGAAAAAGAGGAGGCTATGCATTACAGAGCTATGATTCCTAAACCCTTTCTCCGATTTGGATGTGAAAACTCTCATATTGCAGCTGGGAGTGTGCACTTTCAGCCCATATTATATATATAATTGTATTTCTGAACATGTTTTTGTAAACAGCTAAAATAACAAAACTTGTGTCACTGTCCAAATATTTCTGGCCCTGACTGTATATGTGTATGTGTCATTTGCATCAGTTTGGGATTTAGTTGCTTTCACCCTCTATCAAAGTAGGTGTCAGTGCCTATAATTATTTGATCATGCACTCTTTAGAAGTGTATGATCGAGCTACTTGGAGTGTATAATGTGAAAGTGACATTATGCCAATGCAAATAGGCCGTGCACGCCACAGTACAAATCATACATCTGCATCCTTTCTCCATTCACGTTCTCTACTCTGTCTGCTGGCATTGTGCTCCATGGTAAAGCTCATATCGACACTTAGCTCTATCCTCTACACCCTAGTCCACACTGATCACTTGGCTATCAGCATCATTATTGAAATTATAAAGTGGATACCTGCTTACCCGCAAGGGATTAAAATTAGCTATGTAATTGCTATTGATTCAACCTGTATTTAGACATCTTTTATTCTTCTCGTATAAGATGAATATAGGGATTGATGTGTGCAGTACTATTCCTTTGAAAAAGCATCCAGTGAAACATGCATTGGGATCAGCTTTTGTAGGATATCAGTATACAGTATGTATGCAATTTGTTCCTAATACTGTGAGGCAGGGGACTTCTGCAATCTGGTAAAATGCTGTTGATGTCATGTTAACATATTTTTCAAGCATCCAGCACTTTTCCATATGTGTGTGATGTATTCTAACCTATGCTATGCATTATAATCCTTATGTCTATACTGCTGTTGATTTATAGAAATCTCCTGCCCACTGTGCTTGTTTTTTACTCTGCATAATTGACCTGCAGTGCGTGTTTCCAATCCGCAACATTTCAATTTTTCTTGCGGATCTATGAGATGCGGAAATTCCTCAGCTAAAAAACGTAGATGCATTTTTAGTGTGGTTCCACTGCAGAAACACAAAAAATGCACGTGATCAACACATAATTATATCAATAAAGTTGTGTTAAAGCCAAATACCAAAATGTATCAAAAATCAAGCAGCTTTTTTTAAAACATGACAAACCAGCAAGAGCTAACACCCACAGCCACAAATATGGGATAAAAAGCATGAAAAAAATCATACACGAAAACGCAATGATAAAGCCCAAGTAACCTAATTTGCATAATGCAAGGACATAGTGTGACTAAAATGAAAAACCCTCCTGCCCTCCCGCCTTATGGCTGGCTGTATGTGGGTAGACACCCGACAGGCCAATCATTGACTTCCATAATGTTTGCTTCAAGCTCATCCGAGCGTCTGACCAGCTCAAATTGAGTAAAGAGCATTAGAGTATTTTAGTGCTCACCCATCACTACTTCTGACCACCACAGCTTACACTCTAATTCATAGGGCCATCAGTCGGTAAATGCATTTTTTTTTGTCTAATAGAAAAGCTGACATTGTGTATTTATGTTCTGACTACTGAATAGATGTCGGCACTGATATTTTATCCTACTGTGTAGCCAAATGTTAAATAATAGAACATTCTATTAAAACATTTAACACCATTTTACTTGATGATTAATTCACCATTTTCCAAGTTTATAATCATTTGTTTCCTGCCCTGAAAGAAAGGCAATACAATAAAAAGACCTTGCTGCATTGGGTAGTAAGCTATTTTTGGTATTGTCCCCACTGTATAAAGCCATGAAATAAAAACAGTAAAACAAGTCACTGGTTTAAAAGTCACCTTTCCGTGATCTTTTCGAAAGGCTCTTGCTTAGAATTGCTTTTTGTTATGCATGCGAAAAAACAACCATTAGATGGCTATGGAGTATATGATTTCACATTTAAAAGAAAGGCAGGAGGTAGTTGTGTGTGGCTTAGACGCCTTGTATTAGCAACACTCGAGAAATTGTAGTTTCTTTTTGCTGATAATGTCTTTTGACTCTTGCTTGTTGATACAATTCCTCACGGTTAAAATCAATTGCGCTGACTTAAAACAGTCTTTAGAGACCAATGCTTATGACAACCTGGCATAATCAGATGTAAGAAAAGTGATAGAACAGTTAAACGGCTCTCGGTTAAAATTGCACCCTGGACTATGCTGTTTTGTATTCAACTTGGCACAATTATGTTTTTCTGTAATACTGCTCAATATTTCTGTGTCATGTAAAGTAATCCCAAAACAACAGTATTGTTTTCATGTTTAGCATCAGAAATATATTTTGTCTTCATTTATGACTGGGGTATGGTATTTATATATCTAGCTATTCATCTGTCCTCAGGTTATAGCTATTTCCCGGTAGTAATTAAGCTGAATGCTTCATTACAAGGGAACAGATTGGAGAAGAATGATGTTGACATTTCGTTAGAACTATATTTAAGAAAGAATTGTCATTGTTAGTAATACCATAATTAACAAAGGTGGAAAATTAGGAATGCCATGTAAACATAGGTGGGCCCTTTTAGGAAACATTCCCTATGCAACCAATATGCCACACAAAGCATGATCCGCAATGAAAGACACAGCAGCTTCAAAATGGATTATTAAAAAAAAGAGTATAAATCAGTTTCTGATTGTTAATTATTATAGAGTTTTGTAAAAAAAAAAAAAAGCTGTTCCAAAATTCCAACAACTTTAATGACAGCCATCTTTTAGCTTGATCTTAGCAATGCCATATGTTTCTATATACTAATACTTTAAGAAGGTGAGTGCTGATAAATCATAAGCAATCAAAAGTAAATATCAGTGGACCCATAGATTTTCGTGTTTGCCAAGTTCAGTCGGACTTTAGTTAAAAGAACCTGAACTTGAACATGGACACCAAACCCCATATAGGTCAATGAAGACCAAAATGTGTGTGCTGTTAAATGACTGTAAAATGGCCATAGAAAGTGCTGCAAAAGGAAGCAAAATGGGAGCAATAGCCCTGCAAACAAATATGGATAAGGAATAAATACAAACAGAAGACGTGGGCTCCTGCCTATTTTTGATAACCAACACAAGAAAAGCAAACAACTGCAGGCTACAACCCTCAGCTGTCAGCTTTACCTTGGCTGGTTGTCAAAAACAAAAGAGATCCCACTCTGTATTTTAAAATAATTTAAATAAATATTTTAAAAAATCAGCATGGGCTCCTCCGTATTTTTGATAACCAGCAAGGCAAAGCTGACAGGTGGTGACAATATACCTCCTGATGAAACCGGCAGTGCGGTGAAACGCGCGTCGAGGTTGGGGCAGGTGCAATCGGTGGCATTACACAGGACCTTTACTGTTTACTATGGCTACAGGTAAATTGACGTATTTATGGGGGAAAACTGTTAATGGAAGCTATTGATGCGGGCAATTAATCCCATACATATTACAGGATAACACATATGTGGTATGGACTGATCTTGACCATTGGGGCCACGAGGGGTACCTCCACATGATATAATATAATTAATAGTAACTCAATCAATAGCATGCCATTAGAAAACTAAAGATCTATACATATACTATGCCCCACTTATTGAAATTCCTATGCTGTTAGAATATGCCTATTTACTACATGTCCATTTGTATATAGGACATTACTGTAGGCTAACTGGTCCAGACAGTGTAATTGCCACCGGAGTTGCACTATTCCCTTTAGTGCGGTAATACATCCCTCCTAATATTCCAAATTTCATCCTATGTATAATGAATTTTATATAATATTTGCACGAGCACTTTTTGTAATAATAAACTTCTACTTTTTTGAATATTAAAACTAAGATTCCAGAGTCTTTTATAGGTTGCAATTGAATTATATCAGGAATCTGCCTTTGAGAATTAGAGGCCATGTATAGGTAAAGCTGACAGGTGGAGTCTGATATTAGAGAATGCCCATTGTTATTTGGCCCCTCCCAGCCTGAAAAAAGCAGCCCACAGCGGCCCCAGAAATGTCGCATCCATTAGATGCGACATTTCTGGCATTCTGCCTGAGTCTTCCCAATTACCCTTGTGTATCGGCAATTGGCGTAATACTTTTGGAGTTAATGTCAGTTGCAAATTGACAGATAGCATCAAGCCCAGAGGTTAGTAATGAGTAGGTGTTCACCAGACACCCCATTACTAACTCAACAAGTATAGAGTTAAAAAAACACACATACACACAAAAGTTTATTTGAAGAAACACTCTCCAAACACTCCCTCGTTCACCAATTTATTGAATGCAAAAAAATTTCGATGTTCCTAAGTAATCCAATTGGTGAATAAACACCCCCACACTCCCTCACTCACCTATTTATTACTTAAAATAAAATCCTGGAAGTTCTGCCGTAATCCAATGGAGTAATGTTTGATGATGTCCATCGATTTATATGGAGTTTTGTTCTGAAAATGTTCCAGAGCAAGGCTCCATAGCTCACAGCCGGTCAGCGGCAGCCCAGAATTTCTCATGAGTGGTGACATCACCGAGTTACTGATGTCACTGCTCATGAGAAATTCTGGGCTGCTGCTCGCAAGCAGTGACCTATGCTGCCTTGATGGACATTGTGGGACATTACTAAATTGAATTATGTCTGAACTTCCACGATTTCCTTTTAATTAATAAGCTGATGAACAAGGGAGTGTGGGGGAGTCTTTATTAAAGTAAACATTTTTCCCCTGTGTCTGTTTTTTTAACTGTAAATTTGTCGGGTTAGTAATGGTAGTGTCTGACAGATGCCTCCCCATTGCTAACCTCTGGGCTTGATAAGAGCTGACAATTCGACAATTCACAGCTGACATCAACCTAGAATTACTCTAACTGCCACTGGACCAGGGCAATCGGGAAGAGCTATACCCAGTGCTTCTGGGGTGGCTGCGGGCTGCTCTTTTCAGGCTGGGAGTGGCCAAATAACCAGGGGCATCCGACCCTGATAATACCAGCCCCATTGTCAGTTTTACCATGGCTGGTTATCAAACAGAGAGCAGAGCCCACACCGGTTATTTTAATTATTTGCTTATTTTTTAAAAAACGACATGAGATTCCCTCTATTTTTTATAAGAAGCCATGATAAAGCTGACAGCTGAGGGATAATATTATCAGGGTGGGAAGGCCTATGGTTATTTGGCCCCTGCCAGCCTATTAATTGCAGCCCGCAGGTGTCTACTTTAGCTGCATTAGTTATCAAAAATAGTTGAGAGGCCACGTCAGTTTTTTATTATTTTTTTCTTTATTGTTCACAGCAGCATACAAGCAACTTCCGCATGCAATAAAACTTGTTGATTGGTTGCGCTGTAGCCTTTCAACAAACTTTATTAACTTACAAACATTACCGAACTCCAAACTTGGACATGGACTTTATTTTAAAAGTCCGTGTTTGAGTCCAAGACCCAGACATCTGGTGACCGGTACGAATCCCAAACTTTATATTTCAGGTTCGCTCATCCTTAATCATGTGATTTTTTTTGTCACTAGCCTAGCTCTGTGACTGTGTTGTGTCGAAAAATGCAGTATTCTGTGCAAAAGCAACAACATAAATGATCTAAAAAATGTAGTGGGATCATATTGCTACCTGCATCTTTAAATCAAATCTAGAATTGGAAGATGACTACACCATGCAGGTAAGTGATAAGTATTATCGCTTATTTTTGTCCATATAGACACACTTTTAAATAGAAAAAAATACTTTACAAATCTCTAAGGATGTGCAATCGATGAACTAAAATCATTCCACTCATAAATGTCTAAAGTGTGAGTTTTTAACCCTACATTGCTGTCAAAGAAGGAGAAAGTAAAATTAAGTGTGGAGCTCATTAACTAATCATTGTACCGTACTTTATCAAATGGATAGAATTCTTGTTAGTTCTTGTATTCTTCCAATCTTAAATTTTATTGAACAATGTTAAATTTTATTGAAAAAAGTTGATTACCTGCAATGATCTAAGAATTGTATATTCTAGTGTGGACACAACTTGCCTACAAGAGATAATGTTAATAGTATCAACAGGTAAAATTAAATTCCAAGCACTGATCATTAAGGACCGCCTAAGTTGTGCTTTATCATAGCCGTTGGTTACAGTATACATGTTTCCGCTTATTGTTGGCTTGTTAGTGTTGCAAAAAATATGACGACACCCAAAGGTGAAATGGAAATATTGTATGGCTATGTTTTCCTGCTTTGTATATAAGGTAAATCACTTGCTTGTAAGACATTCGATTACACAAGACCTTGTTGTGTCACTAAAGCTTGTTAAAAGGCAGCAGCACAGCCAATGAACAAGCATTTAGGCTGTGAGAACTTCCGTAGCCATTACAACTATGCCAGGTATTGGCATGGCTGTGATTGGCCCAAGCACCAATTTCCTTTTTGAAAATGTTTGCTCTCTTGTTAAACTCTGCCAGTGTTGGCTGTGTAGGTTAACAGACTCTGCAAGGGCCTTTTTGAAAAAGAAACTCTTGGTGGGTGAATTCTGCCAAATCTATCTGTCTGGGTGAACTCTGAAAACAGGATCTCTAAGGGCCTTTTTTTAATAAAAAAAAAATTCTTGCGCCTTGGGAGAACTCTTACAAGCCTCGCACCAGACCTCCAGCTCGATCCAAAATCCAATAACCAGCTTTTTTTAGCTGATACAGTTATAGTGTAAGGTGCTGGAGATGAAATTTGGATTCTGGGGGTGAACTGTGAAAACAGTCAGTGTGATAATCTTTTGGGCACTCTCTCTTTGTATACAGGCCATGTAATATTGTACACTTTTTTGGGGTGCAAAAAATATGGAGAACAATAAATAGTGGACGTTTATGTGCTACTGCTACTTGTGGTGGAGGTGTAACTGATGCAGGGAGAGGATGTGGTCGATCTGTACCTGCAACATATCCAAATGAAACACCTTCCTCCGGTGCATGCAGGAGACAGTACGTTCCTCAGCATGCCACAACATCCAGCAGCACCATCTGATATCTTCCGTATAAGCAGGAGGCAGCGTTTCAAAAACATGGTGGAAGAGTATGTGTCTACACATCTCCATGTACTAAATGATGGGCCTTTCCACATTTAGTTCCAGTTCCTTCTCTTAGGCTTCCATTAGCCCCCCCCCCCTCTTAATCATGGCCTTAGTACTAACAACAGACAAAATAGAAACTGAGTGCTATACTATCATTACTTACTGTATTATTCAGCCATGGCTGTCTGTTTTGAACAATATTTTTTTAAAACTAAACGCTTTAGGCCCTAGGGAGACTCAGTCATCAGCATCATGGAGGCGCCTACTAAAGGCAATGTGGCTGGGACTGATGGTATCAACCCTAACTGGCGTACCACCAGCTTGATCTCAAATCAAACTACGAGCTTTTTAACTGGAGCAGCTGTAGTGTACGCTACTAGAGTTGATATTTTAGCTCTGTGGGTGAACTCTGCCAATCTTGGATGTGTGGGTCAACTCTCAAAACACGCTATGTAAGAGCCTTTTGTTAGACCTGTTGCTCTGTGGGGAAACTGTAACAATCTTGGCTGTGAGGTTCATCTAGAAAAACAGGCTCTATTGGGGCCTTTTGGTAAACCAATCTTGGTTCTGTAGGTAAACTATGAAAATAGGCTCTGTAGGGTCCTTTTTGTGAATTGTTGCTCTCTGGGGGACTTTTAACAATCTTGGCTTTGTGGGTCATCTCTTAAAACAGGCTCTGTATTGTTGTTCTGTGGAGAAACTATTGTAATCTTTGCAGCAGCCCGTCAGCTTGATCATGAATCCAACTTCGAGCTTTTTATGTGCAGCAGCTGTTGTGTATGCTACTGGAGCTGAAATTTAGGCTCTGTGTAAAACAGGCTATGTAGGGGCCTTTTTGAGAATTGATACTCTGTGGGGGATCTCTAACAATATCAGCTGTGTAGGTCAACATTTAAAACAGGCTCTGTAGGGGTTAATGAAGTCTCAACTGTGCCTGAGGAGGAATGAGTTTTAGCGCATGTGCTACCACCACCGAGAATTGCTGAATGTTTCTCTGTCCATGTTTCCTCCAGCTACTACTCCTACTAATCCTGCTATATGCTTCCTCCCCCTTCTCCCTCCTCGTCCTGTCAGTGTAATACCTACACGACCAACTTCAGTACAGCCAGGGCAAAATGACAGCAGGTTGTTCTGAATCTCATCTGTTTGGTTAGAAAACCACACACCATGCAGATGAAACGCCCGTTCCGGGGCTTGCAGGGCTCACACAGTCACCAGTGGTATTCGAGGTCAGGCTGTGAGTGGCCCGACCCGGCTTCCGTCACCCCGGTGGGTTTCAATAAAAGGAAAGTCCCGAGGTCAGTCCGGTGTTACAAGGTGGGGAAGGAAGGAGGGTACGGGGTTCCTGGGGAGCTTGACATCATTCACGGTGACCACTGAGGTCTTGGCCTCCTCTGCCACCGCTCTCTCCCAGGAAACGGTATGGGATTGGGACGGGGGATGCTTGCAGCGCTACCCATGGTCTGCGGCCAGGTGTTCAGCTGCCTCTGCACAGTCTCTCTTGGGGCAGGTGTTACAGGCAGCCAGATGGAATCGCTCCCCACGGGTGGAACGGGGGAGCCCCGGGAGGTTAATGAGACTCAGGGCAACAGTTCTCAGGGACACTGGGGGCACGGGGCGGTAGCATAACTCACACCAGTCACGGACTGCGGGTTCCAGTTTCTCTTTATTTACAGTCTGTTCCACATCGCACCCGGGTGCTGGTCCTCGCCGCCTATAGCCTCTGGTCAATCCCGGGCAGGTAGGAGGAAGGGTCTGGTGGAGTAATCTGGGGGTACCTCTCTTTCGGTGTGTTAATGCCGTCCACAAGGCATGGAGCATCTTGGGAACTCGCCGCCTCTCTGTCTCTCTCTTGCCCGGTAGCGGGCACAACACCAACCGCCACCGGGTACAACACTCTTCAAAGATCCCCAGTCCTCAGCTCCATTCCCTAACTCAGATGTTATCAGCCCTGGTCTCGTGGCATCTCATCAGCAGGGAGCTGTACTGTGGACGTCTGCACTCTCCAGCAGCCTCTGACGTTCTGACTAAAACCTGTCTGCTCTGCACTAAACTCACTCATTCAGGCCCCCCTCCCCTTGGGGTTGTCATGGGGACCTGCCTGTGTCCAGTCACTTGCTCGTTAAGGAGACAGAATGAGTCATGAGGCTCAGACTACATGCTGAAAAGCTATTAACTCCTTTCTGCCAGTGTGATATGTGTGTGTGTGTGTGTGTGTGTGTGTGTGTATGGACTCTTCTTCTCCTGCCCGGGAAAAATGGGGTAACATTTAATACCCTGTAACGACCCGGTTGCAGGGGCATTACACAGAAGCTCTGTAGTGGCATTTTTTAAAATTGTTGCTCTGTGGGAAACTATTCCAAGCCTTGTGGCAGACCACCAGCTTGATCGCAAATGCAACTATGAGCTTTGTAAATGCAGCAGCTGTAGTGGTACTTGAGCTGAAATTTTGGCTCTGCAGGGAGGAAAAGGAAAACAGATTCTTTAGGTGCCTTTTTGAGAATTGTTGCTATGTGGGGGAACTCTAGCTATCTTGATCGTGTGGGTGAAGTGGGAAAACGTGCTCCGTAGGGACATTTTTTAGAATTGTTGATCTGTGGGGGTGCTCTAACAATTTTGACTGTGTGGTTAAATTGTGAAAACAAGTATTGTAGGGGCCTTTTTGAGAATTGTTGCTCTGTGAGGGGAGATCTAAAGGCCCTGTCACACACAGAGATAAATCTTTGGCAGATCTGTGGTTGCAGTGAAATCATGGACATATTGTTCCATTTGTACACAGCCACAAACCTGGCACTGATTGTCCACAATTTCACTGCAACCAGAGATCTGCCGCAGATTTATCTCGGTGTTTGACAGGGCCTTAACAATCTTGAATGTATGGGTGAACTGGGTAAACAGGCTCTGTACGGGCATTTTTGAAAGCTTTTGCTCTGTGGGTGAACTGTTACAATCTTAGCTGTGTGGGTCAACTCTGTAGGAGTTAATGTAATTTTGGCTACAGCTGAGCAGGAAAGCGTTTTGGCCCATGTGCTACCACCAGAATTTCTGAACGATTCTCTGACCATGCAGCCTCCACCAACTACTCCGCTCATCCGGACAACATAACATCAACACAACCAACTTCAGCACAGCCAGGGGGAAATTACAGTAGGCTGTTCTGGGACTCATCTGTTGGGAAGAAAATCTCACACAGCACAGTATTTGTGAATATGCTCTGTAGTGGCATTTTTAAAATTGTTGCTCTGTTGGGGAACTATTCCAGGCCTCTTGGCCGATTGTTAGCTTGATCAGAAATCCAACTACAAGCTTTATACCTGCAGCAGCTGTAGTGTACGCTCGCTACTGGTGATGAAATCTAAGCTCTGTAGGGGAACTTGGAAAACAGCATAAAAAAGTGCAGTAAGCAAGCAATAATTAGAGAAGATTCTTGCTGGGTAGTGTGGTCCTGACACTTGACGAAAATGTGCACAAAAAGAAGTAGAAAAAATGCAGCACTGATGCTACGTGTGGGTATAAAGTGACAGCAAGTTTCCGTAATGCAATCTGAAGATAGCATGCTGTAAGAGGTAAAACAGAGAATTCACCCTATGTCTCTCATCTCAAAGTCTGTTTTTGTATACTTGCAATGTTAGTTAAAGCCTCTTATCTTTATCATTAGTGGGTCTCAGCAGCATGTGAGCTGTAGTCCGACTCTGCGCCCTTCTGTGCTTAGTAACTTCTGTCTATGGAAATGTGCACTGAAAGCCTGGTGCACTCCCAGCACTGCTACATGCAAAATCTAAAGTCTTGGCTTGTGTCAAAACGGCTGCACTAAGTAATCTAATTGAAAAATCATTGAACTCAGGACCTCTTTGCGTACATCATGCTGCTCTCAGATGAGGCAGCAAAAACCTGCTGGTAGATGCCGTTTAATGAAGAACAAAAAATTAGTCATGTAAATTTTTACTGATTATCTTAAATAATCTGATCTCTTTGTTATACAGGTTGCAACGATTACAGAGACACTAAATATGTCCATGTTAATTACTCATTTGTGCTGTTTATTATTTTTTTTTAAAAAAAAGCTCATTAAAAGTGATATTTTTGCAATTGTTTCTCATTGCTTTTTAGTAATTTTATAATAAGAAAAAAATCTTACTTTTACTTTACCTTAGAATACAGGTACTTAGAAAATACACTGTTATATACAATGTATCTTTATGTATCAGTATAATCTTCCTCTGGGTTCAGAACCTGCAATGCAGATTTAAGTATAGAAAATACTCTCATATTTGTCAGTGTAGGCTATGGCTCAAAGCTTTAGCTGCTGCTTGTAAAGATACAGGTTGTGGGTTTGATTCCCCAAGAAGAGAATTGTTATTTAATAGATAGAGTAGAGATGCCGGCCCCTGCACCAAGGAAGAGGAGCTACAGAAGAGGTGAGTGGAAATTGGGACAAAGCTTAAATTGCAGGGACAGTCCACCTGAATCTGGGATGGTTGAGAGATATGGTAGTACCTGTTAAGGGCCAGGACATAGTGTATGGGGCTACGCTGTTTGGGCTCTGTACACAGTGTACATTTATGCAGCTAGCGCTGCATGGTGGAGATCTGATATTGATGACCCATCCTGAAATCTATCAGAATAGAAAACAGAGCTGTTTTTTTCATCTACACCTTCATTTAACTTTAAGATTGATAGGAAATACATTCGCCCTTGAACTTTTACTCCAATAGAAACAAACCATGATGACCTATATATTTAGGCTATGTGCACACGCTGCGTTTTTTTGACGCTGCGTTTTTGTGCGTTTTTGGCTGCGAAAAACGCACAAAAACGCACCTGCGTCGAAAAAACGCGGCAAAAAACGCACGCGTTTTGCCGCGATTTGGTGCGTTTTTTTGCTGCGTTTTGCTGCGTTTTTGCTCACTGCGTCTTTATGCGTTTTTTATCAGTGAACAAAAAAAAAAAAGGTCTGATGTCATTTCCTTCTTCAATGTGTTCTTCATTCTCCACTACTGTATGCAGAAGAGCAGACAGCTGCAGAACTACAAGTCTCAGCATCCTCGATCCAATAGTGTATGCAGGAGAGCAGACAGCAGCTGTCGAACTACAAGGCTCAGCATCCTCCATCCAATAGTGTATGCAGGAGAGCAGACAGCAGCTGTCGAACTACAAGGCTCAGCATCCTCCTTCCAGGACTGTATGCAGGATTTCTTTGCCCCCCCCAAAAAAAAAATGACATGAGCTTCGCCATATTTTTGTATGCTAGCCGGGTACAGCAGGCAGGTACGGGCTGCCCCCAACCCCCAGCTGCCTATTTGTACCCAGCTGGGAACCAAAAATATAGGGAAGCCCTTTTTTTTTAAATTATTTCATGAATTTCATGAAATAATTTAAAAAAAAAATGACGTGGGCTTCGCCCAATTTTTGAGTCCAGCCGGGTACAACTAGGCAGCTGAGGATTGGAATCCACAGTGCAGGGTGCCCATGCTTTCTGGGCACCCCCGCTGTGAATTGCAGTCCCGCAGCCACCCCAGAAAATGGCGCTTTCATAGAAGCGCCATCTTCTGGCGCTGTATCCAACTCTTCCGGCTGCCCTGGTGACGGGTGGCTAGCCGGGTAATAATGGAGTTAGGGTTAGCTGTATATTATCAGCTAGCCCTAAGCCCGAAATTCATGGTGTCACGCCAATATTAGACATGGCCACCATGAATTTCTAGTAAAGATAAAAAAAAAACACAACACACAGAAAAATATTTTTATTAGAAATAAAACACAACACAATTAGTGACTCCATCTTTATTGAAATAAAGAACCCCCCTCCGCAGTAATCCTGGGTCAGGGTCCTGCGCCGTCCAATCTGGATCCAATATCATCTGATCGGTTTGCTGGAAGGCATACCGATCAGATGATGTCAGGATCAAGTGCCTGAATCACATGACACAGCAGCTGATTGTATAAACGACTTTTATACAATCAGCTGATGCATCAGCGCAAAAAAAAAAAAATAAATAATAATACTCACTTATGTGCTGATTACCGGCAGCTCCTGCAGCGATGGGGCAGGAGTCTGATCCCGTCCGATCGCTGCAGCAGCTGTCGGTAATCAGGGATGAAGTCTCCTGACGCATCCGCTGATACCGGCCGGGCGCCCGCGTCAGCCCGAGACTCGATCAGCTGATGCGTCAGGTGACTGCATCAGGTGATCCATCGCCAGGTCCTGCATCCATCGGAGCCGGAGGTTTCCCGGCCGTCTGCACACAGCCGGAGCGGGAGCGGCGATACCGTGAGAGGAGATGGGAGCGGGCATGGCACCGAGAGTCTGCAGACAGGTGAGTATAACTTTTTTTTTTTTTTTTCTACTGTTAACTTTTGTTTTCGCAGCCGCTTCCACCTCCTGCCTGTACATGGCGCCGCACGGCAGCTGACATGCACAGGACGGGAGGTGGAAGCGACGGTGACGGTACCGGGAGGATTCACGCTTCTGTCTATACTGACAGAAGGAATCCTCTTCCTGTACACGTCACTTTACTACCCACCTCCTGCGTTTATAGCTGCGTTTTTGGTCTTAGAAACGCACCAAAACGCACCAAAACGCAGCTATTTGCGTTTCTCATTGCGTCTTTCAACATCCCATTGAACTCAATGGATGAAAAGCGCAGTGAAAAACGCGGGAATAATTGACATGCTGCGTTTTTGTGGTCACCACAAAAACGCAGCTGAAAAAAAACGCTGTGTGGGGACAGCAAAAATGAAAACTCATAGACTTTGCTGGGGAAGCAAAGTCATGCAGTTTTGAGGCCAAAAACGCACCCGAAAAACGCGCAAAAACGCCGCGAAAAACGCACCGTGTGCACATAGCCTTATTCTGTCCCTATCCTGCTATATTACTTCAGACAAGAAAAATAGCTATAAACAAAATCAATTGCTATTTCCACCTTTGGGGCCTACTTTCGCACCTTACAGCAAAATCTAATCACAGGCTGTGCCCTCTTTGACCCTACAAGGGGAAGTGAGCTACAAAGCCCAGGATCAACATGAACACACTGAGCCTCCTCACAAGAATATGATCAGATTGGTATTGATATGGCCTGTGTAATCTCATTGTCTCAATGGTTACAACTTAATTTCCTGTAAAGCTGAGCTATTCAATAATACTACATATAAGTAATAGGCATCATAAGAAGCCTTTCATCAAGGGCTACTTGTCATATTGAAGTTGATTACCTGTAAACCCATCACAGTTTTTAGCCTTGTAAGATACAGGTTGGCTGCGTTAGCATGTGAACTTGTCATAAACAACATCTGCTGTGGGTCTGCATGTTCAGAGTTTGCATAATTGAGCCAATATAAATCTTCTTTTGGGTTAGAAGGTGATAAAGGAAACAACAGAGGTCAACTTGTTTATTTCAAGTTGTTGACTTCATTTTATCGTTACGTTGTTTTATGTTATAATAAATTAAATATTTGAGATGAACACATAGCTGTCGCTCGCTATGAGCCTCGAGATCGTACTCTAAAAAGAATGTGGCATGACCTTAAGGAAACAATCTTGTGATCGTGCCCTTGAAATATACACTATAATACCGCTAAATACAGGCTAATCTCTTAGAATAACAGAAGAGATAACATCTACCTTTCATATGAGTTTTTACCATTTGCCATTAATTAGAAGAAATGTTTGACTCTAATTTATTTATAAGAAAAGTTAAGAAATACCACATTGTTCACCGGTGTAAAGTTTAAGTAAAAGCATATGGAGCTCACATCAGATATTTGAGGAATGTTTTAACCTTAAAGTGTGATGTAGTGATATACGGAGAATTAAATAAGTATTGAACACATCACCAAGTTTCTGAGTAAATATATTTGTAAAGGTGCTATTAACCTTAAATTATCATCAGATGTCGGTAACAACCAATTCAACCTACATAGGCAAAGAGCAAAGAAATCAAACCATAGATGTCTATAAATTAAGTTATGTGCTATAATTAGTTATGAGCGGACCTGGACTGTAAAGGTCCGGACCAGTGTGAGTTCATTAGTACCCGAGCACTGACCCCGTGCAACTCCGGGTAATGATCTGGATCCGGCAACTCAGATAATTAAAAAAAAAAATAAAAAAATAAAGAGAAAAAAGGGAAAGCAGGCACGTTATAAAAGTGCATCTCAATAAATTAGAATATTATCAAAAAGTTAATTTATTTCAGTAATTCAATACAAAAAAGGAAACACATATATTATATAGTCATTACACACAGAGGGATCTATTTCAAGTGTGTTTATTTTATTTCCAAAAGTCATTATCTCAGAAAATTAGAATAATTACCACAAAACAACTGCAAAGGTTTCCTAAGCATTTAAAATGGTCCCTTAGTGTGATTCAGTAGGCTATACACTCATGGGGAAGACTGCTGACTTAACAGATGTCCAGAAAGTAGTCATTGACACACTCCACAAGGAGGGTAAGCCACAAAAGGTCATTCCTAAAGAAGCTGGTTGTTCACAGAGTGCTGTATCAAAGCATGTTAATGGAAAGTTTAGTGGAAAGTAAAAGTGGGGTAGAAAAAAAGTGCACAAGCAACCGTGATAAACGCAGCCTTGATAGGATTGTTAATAAAAGGCCATACAAAAATTTGGGGGAAATTCACAAGAAGTGGACTGCTGCTGGAGTTAGTGCTTCAAGAGCCACCACACACAGATGTATCCAGGACATGGGCTACAACTTTCGTATTCCTTGTGTCAACCACTCATGACCAATAGATATTGCCAGAAGCGTCCTGCCTGGGCCTAGGAAAAAAAGAACTGGACTGTTGCTTAGTAGTCCAAGATATTGTTTTCAAATTAAAGTAAATTTTGCATTTCATTTGGAAATCAAGGTCCCAGAGTCTGGAGGAAGAGTGGAGAGGCCACAATCCAAGCTGCTTGAGGTCTAGTGTGAAGATTGTCATCTGCTGGTGTAGGTACACTGTGTTGGATCAAGAACAAAGTAAGTACAGCCATCTACCAGGAAATTTTACAGCACTTCATGCTTCCCTTTAATTTTCAAGCAGGACTTAGCACCTTAGTACCAATACCTGTTTTAATAACCACAGTATCACTGTGCTTGATTGGCCGGAAAACTTGCCTGACTTAAACCCAATAAAAAATCTATGGGGTATTGTCAAGAGGAAGATAAAAGACACCAGACCTCAAAATGCAGACAAGCTGAAGGCTGCTATCAAAGCAACCTTGGCTTCCATAACACTTCAGCAGTGCCACAGGCTGATCACCTCCATGCCACGCTACATTAATGCAGTAATTCATGCAAAAGGAGCCCTGACCAAGTATTGAGTGGATTTACTGTACATGCCTTTTAGTAGGCCAACATTTCTGAGTTTAACCCCTTCAGCCCCCGGGCACTTTCCGTTTTTGCGTTTTTGTTTTTTGCTCCTTTTCTTCCGAGAGCCGTAACTTTTTTATTATTCTGTCAATCTTGCCATATGAGGGCTTGTTTTTTGCGGGACAAGTTGTACTTTTAAATAAAACCATAGGTTTTACCATATATTGTACTGGAAAACAGCAAAAAAATTCCAAGTGTGGAAAAACTGCAAAAAAAGTGTCATCGCACAATAGTTTTTGGGACGTTTTATTCACCGTGTTCACTATATGATCAAACTGATGTATCTATGTGATGCCTCAGGTCGGTGCGAGTTTGTAGACACCAAACATGTATAGGTTTACTTGTATCTAAGGGGTTAAAAAAAATTCACAATTTGTCCAATAAAAGTGGCGCACGTTTTGCGCCATTTTCCGAAACACGTAGCATTCTTATTTTTAAGGATCTATGGCTCAGTGATGGCTTATTTTTTGCGTCTCGAGCTGACGTTTATAATGGTACCATTTTTGCGCAGATGCTACGTTTTGATCGCCTGTTATTGCATTTTGCGTAAAACTTGCGGCGACCAAAAAACGTAATTTTGGCGTTTGGAATTTTTTTGCCACTACGCTGTTTACCAATCAGATTAATTGATTTTATATTTTGATAGATCGGGCATTTCTGAACGCGGCGATACCAAATATGTGTATATTTATTTTTTTTTAACCCTTTAATTTTCAATGGGGGGAAAGGGGGGTGATTTGAACTTTTAGGTTTTTTGTGTTTTTTTTATTTTTTTAAACTTTTTTTTTTACTTTTTTTTTATTTTACTAGTCCCCCTAGGGGGCTATAGCGATCAGCAATCCGATTGCTGATCGCTATCTGCTGATCACAGCTATACCGCTGTAATCAGCAGATTCAGTCACTTTGGTTTTCCCTCTGCTCTCGGCCGAGGGAAAATGAAAGTGAAACATCGTAGCAGCAGGCGTCATCACATGACCCTGTGCTACGATGGCAACCACCGATAGTCACGTGATAACACACGTGACTTCCGGTAGGGGCGGCGGTAAGTAACAAACATGGCCGCGCGCATTTAAATCTTGCTGCCAGACTTTGGCAGCAAGATTTAAGGGGTTAATGGCCGCGGGTGGAAGCGATTCCACCCGCGGCTAGCAGGCACACGTCAGCTGTTGAAAACAGCTGATATGTGTGCCGATCCACGCCGCCTGCCCGCGGCAGGGGGCGGGGCTTAACGGGACACGATCCTGGACGGATAGATCCGTCCAAGGTCGTGAAGGGGTTAAAATCTTTTTTTCAGTTGGTCCTATATAATATTCTAATTTTTGGAGATAATGACTTTTAGGTTTTCATTGGCTGTAAGCCATAATCATGCACATTAACAAAAATAAACACCTGAAATAGATCACTCTGTATGTAATGACTCTATATAGTATATGTGTTTCCATTTTGGTATTGAATTACTGAAATAAATTAACTTTTTGAGGATATTCTAATTTATTGAGATGCAGTTGTACTTAATGAGTCTCCTGTATGGCCGTAACACTGCTTCTGGGACACTCATACTGCCTCCAGGCTGCTCACACTACTTCCAGGGCCGCTCAATAACCACATACATATGCAGTTTCCCCCACCCACCAAAGTTCCAGCATCTCTGATTGGTTGCAGTATAACAACAGGCAGTAAACATAGTAACAATAACAATAACAGGCAGTAAAAATAAATAAAAAAAATTGGCTTAGGGTTCCCCCATATTATGATACCCAGCTAAGATAAAGCATACAGCTACAGGCTACAGCCCACAGTTGTGCGTTTATCTTGACTGAGCATCAAAATATAAGAGGGACTGCATGCAGCTTTTTAAAATAATTATTTTTTTAATTTTTAAAAACCAGCATTCAGTCCCCCCCAATTTTGATACTCAGCCATGATAAGCCGACAGCTGTGGGCTGGTATTCTGAGGCTGGGGAGACCCATGCTTATTGGCCCCCCAGCCTAAAAATAGCAGCCTGCAGTTTTAGATGCGACAATCCAGGGAACTTTACCTGGTTTATCCCAAATGCACTGGTGAGATGGCAATTTGGGTAATAAGGGGTTAATGACAGCTCACAGCTGATACGAAGCCTTTAGGTAAGGTCACAGAGTTCATAGACCTACATTTCCTAGCAGAAAACGTGTTTTTTTTTTGCCAGGAGGTGAAAACTTGGTGCTGAAATGTCTGCACCAGATTTCAGCACCAAATTTGCACCTCCTGGCAGAAAACCACTCCAAAATGGCATCAAAACCATTTTTGTTAATTTTTTTGCCAAAAGATGCAGATTTGGTGCTGAAATGTATACACCATACTCTATGCATCTCCTGGCAAAAAAAACTGCATAAAAACTACATCATAACACATGCACTTTAATATACACTCACTAACATATTATTAATCTAGCCTTCTTTATTATGTTACCTTCAGACTTGTGCACAACATACCAACCACTCAATCTGCTCTTACACAGCCTCCTTGCACACTGCTTTTCCAGTTTACTACATGCACTCCCCATAGCTCCCCATTGTACTTCGCATTTACGATATTCTATGCCTTATTAGTTTTGCCATATTCATCACACTTATAAGGACGTATCACCAGGGCAATGCTCCCTAGCGTGCTACATTATACACAGGCATGGTAACTATGGCACGACACACCTATGCAGTAAAACAGCTTCCTCATCAGCGCTATGATGAAGCGATGTACCTGCGCACTAGCAGTGTGCTCTCCAATACGCCACTGGGCATGCATGATCACCTTTGAGCGTGCAATTGGACTTCCGCTGCCAATGTTTAAAACTCTGACACACTGCAGCAACGGCATACATGCTGCCATTATAGCGCTGAAAACACATTCACTTCTTGATGCCCTGATCATGAAGCCAAGATAACCTCACCGGTGTATTAGTCTATGTCTCATACTCTGTACCAATTTGTGCTGAAGATTTCTTATCTTACAGTACTGTTGACCCAGAGGTGGCTATACCATTGGTGCAACCTGTTCGGCCGCACAGGGACTCAGGAGGTCGGAGGCCCATTTCTACACCCAAAGAAAGTGTAATTTTGCATTTTTATGAGCTCTTGAGCTGCAAAGAACTCATATACTGTTCTTGCACAGGAGCCCTCTTCTGCGTCCACCAGTGTGTTAATCTATATTGATGCCACGCAATTCCTGTGTATTTACCCACGTGAGTCTCTTGTATGACACAGGTTCCCCTATTGAGATCTGGAAACCCAGCGTTCATTTAAACTTGTCCCCTTAATCTAAAAATGTTGCTACAGTTCTTGCTATAGGTTTCTGCTATTGTATATATTGTGCATGTCACTTGTATACATATGCTACACTTTACTGTCCTTTGTAATACTGTGTATTTGTTGATATTTATTTTATTTTTATTCTTTTTTGTTCTATCACGTTTTCTTACAATTATATATTTCTATCCTTTGTCCAGGGATTGTACAATTAAGACCCGGGAGGATGGGAACTTCACACAAGACAAGTCGCTGATAGTACCTACTATTTTCTATTGAATTACAATTAAAACAACTCCTCCCTTTCTGCATTTAAAATACAGAGAGTGCGGGGAATTTTATTACTGGAGGTAGAAATGGGCACCCTTAACTCTTGGGCCCCTATGTGGCTGTGTAGCACCCCTGTACCACTCCGGGCACTACTAGGTACTGCATCCCCACGAGGATGCAGAGCCTACCCTTTGGGACCTGGAACACCGTGCCAGTAACACCTGCACAT
This sequence comes from Anomaloglossus baeobatrachus, assembly GCF_048569485.1. Taxonomy (NCBI): domain Eukaryota; kingdom Metazoa; phylum Chordata; class Amphibia; order Anura; family Aromobatidae; genus Anomaloglossus; species Anomaloglossus baeobatrachus. The sequence continues at coordinate 792,359,085 of NC_134353.1, forward strand.
ACCAAAATCCTAGTTCCCACACCGGGGGCATTCACTAGTCAAATAAGGGAAGGGACACCCAGTGGGCAGAGTCTGACCAGGAACTAGACAGCCTGGTGGGTGTGGATTGGGAGCAGTCTGTAAGAATGTAGTGAAGGCAGCAGATGTGCCTCGAGCTGGGTCTGTGTAACGGTGACCCGAGGGCACAGGAGTAGGTTGCCAGAATAGGAGCAAACAAGTACCTCTGGAACAGAGAGAAATTGTCAGGGATGGTACGAGGGAGCACCACTGGAACCAAGCACGCACGGGGGAAAAGGGCCCTAGGTCAGGAAACAGTTTCACATGGCCTGGCAAATTCCTGCACGGTAAGGGCTCTCCAAGCGCCTCACTGAGCTACAGGTCCGGGGGCATCAGCAATAAAGCAAGGATTGGGGTTCGGAAACATACCTCCCCACAGGGTCCACACTACCAGCCAAACGGACAGACCGCTGTATCACAGCTGGGGAACCCCCAAAGTTCCAGGCTTCGGGGTCCCAACTACACTGAGAGTGCTGGGGACAGAGCAACCAAGTCATTAAACTGGCACTGGAATACAGGGACCTGAACCAGTTGTCCACAGGTTAAAGTGAGTAGAGACTGTTCATTACAACCCCGATGTGGTCTCCTTCATTATAAAGTGCAAAGCTCCCGTGATGCCCTGGTCGGGCCAGGTAGTCACAGATAGGGCCCCGCATTACACCTGTCCCTCATAGGTAACATACAGCCAAACATTTAAACCCTAGTCACCCCCCTCAGAGCTTGATGGACACACCAGGGGGTGGAACCAAGTGGGTGGAAGACGCCCACCAAGGAGGTTCAGAGAGCCTGGGGTGGGAAAGTAAACAGAAAGAGTCTAGAGTTCAAGTTGGAGAGGTGTGTGGGCTGGAGATGTGTGCAGCTCCAGCAGAGGAGAGAAAACCCAATTTGAGCAGGTGCCAGGGTAGAAGCCCTGGTACCTCTGGCTAGGAGGCAGATGGCGGTCTCCATCTGCAGGAGCCGGGAAGATGGCTCGGTGGAACCAGAACAGGGTTTTAGCCCACCGGTACCGACCCGGGGAACCGACTTCGAAACCGGAGCACAAAGTGGGGTACTCAGACCCTGAAGCTAGGTACAGAAGCTACTGGGGGCTAGCTATTTAACTGATTGCGGCCAGGACTAGAGGTCCTGTCCCACCCAAAGTCCTGACTGAAGGCAACAGCCCAACGAGGGGCTTAGAAAGCCACCGCCACGGCACAGAGATCCCATGGGCCAGCGTCTGCGGGCAAAGGGCTCCTCAGGCAACCACAAGCCGGGAGTGGACTCCTCAAGTTGCAAGCGCAGGTAGTCCACCATCACAAACAGGTGCGGGAGAAAGACAAAGACCACTAGCTGGGTGGGGGACCAGACTGCAGCCGGCTGCGGGCACCGACCACCATCACCTTGGTTTACCAGAAACTCGTGTGTTTACTAATAGTGAGTACATCAGTGCCATCCGGCCGCCCATTTCCCTGCACCGCCAAACACCTCCACCAACGGTTTCCGGGGCCACTATCCCTGCCCACGGAGGGGTTAACAACTTGCTGGGCAACATCTCCCCTGGGTGCCCCGTAACTGCAGCGGTGGTGTCCACCTTCACTACATCCCGTGGGTGGCGTCATGAACTTAACGCGGCTCCGGCCGTACAACTACGTCCCCAAACCACAAACCTCCTTTTGATTGGAGTGACTGCAGGACCCCCGGGTCCGGAGACCCTCGAGCCACCCACTGAAGGTCCGGATCCAAGCGGTTAGGCTGCAGCCGAGCACGGGGCGGTACACTCCCATCTTACAAAGCCCCTGGCTCAGCCCTGTCTGCAGAAGACCTACCACCATAGCTGCCATCACCATCAGCCATGGGGTAATTCCACTAAGCAGCGGCAGTTCCATCCTATTAACCGCAACCCACAGGTGTTGTCACATAAATTACTTTCATCTCCCATGTAAATAACCGCTTTTCAAAAAGGCCCCAGGGCACGGGACCGGGCAACGGCCACCAAAGTGACATCCCTAAGCAGTGAACTGCCCGGGACCGAGTACCCCATTCCCTGGGTGACACAGCTACACAGGTTGCATCAATGATATGTCTATGCCTATGCCAAGGCATGTAAGTACGTGCATTTCTGAGGGTGTTGCTAATACTCGACTCTGAATAAATCGAGATTTCTTCTAAATTTTGTTTCCATTTTTTGTTATTTGCATATTACTAACATGTCTTTCTATCTTCTGTCTTCCACAACTCTGCCTTTTCCTTCTTGGTGTTGAAATTTCAGTGTTGATGAGTATATGTCAACAGTCATACCAACCACAACCATGCCACCAAGGATGAAGTAAGTATGTGACATGCATAAAATACAATGAAATGGAATGGAACCAAGAGACAGATACAAACGCAAAGAACTAATATTATAGAAAACAGTCAAAACTGTATTGCTCATTGAAGCCATGAGTAGAAAGTGTGAAGAAGAGTGATCCATTTTCCCTCAATTTGAGCAAGTCTGAGCTTAATATCACAAATGCAAAAGCCTAATCTAACCTGGTAAATATCAGTTATTCCCAAATTGTGCAATTTCTCTGAATAATGACTTGTAAAGTGTCTTGGAATCGGTTTCCACTTCAAAATGATGTCATGATCCATGGGATTGAATGCCATTTCTTGCTTAATGTCCCCAACATGTTCCAATTTTCTTACTCATAGTTCTCGGGACATAATTGCAACACAAGAAAATCCACATGGACAAGTATATACCTACAGTAGATCTGTAATTCATATGATGTACAACATGAAATATATGAGAATCAGAAGAATCAGTAAATGTATCCTTTTTAAATATACTGTATACTGATATGCTTGGCAGTGCCCACAAGGTGTGGAGCTCCATTTTAGGCTACTTGATCCCAAGAGGTAAGTAGAATAAGTAATATGGTGACTTAGAACCAATATTTCATGCGGTATTTGGGCCTAGCAGGCTGTTAGCATTGGTTTTGGTGTAAAAGCTTAAAGAAGTTGTCCAGTTACCAAAACTGTTTTTTTTTTCTGATAAATCTTGCTAATATGTGCCCCTCAACACATCTATTATGATTTTTCAGCAAAATTACCTTTTATTGTGCACTAGCAGCACATGCTCATTGCTGGCTCCAGCTCTGATGGGATTAATCTCTCCTCTGACTTCCTGTGTTCAGTTCCTACAAGTCCCAGAATTCTTTGTGGCTCTAGGGCGGTGTCTAGCTTATCTAACACACCCATTGTGTCTAATACACCCACTCTGCTCTCCGATCAAACCCTCCTCCCTGCCTCTTTCCAGTGGATGTGCACTGAGCGCAATCACACAGAGACAGCAGCAGCTCTACACAGCCAGGGGAAGAAAGTGTGTGTGCAAGTATATACAGTGTATGTGTGCGCGTATATACAGTGTGTATGTATATACAGTGTGTGTGCGTATATACAGTGTGTGTGTGTATATATACAGTGTGTGTGCGTGTGTATGTCATACTCACCTGTCTGCAGGGTCCCGGTGCCATGCCTGCTTCCAGCCCCTGTCTCGGTACCGCCGCTCTGGCTGTGTGCAGTCTCCCCGGGGCACGTACGAAGCTTGCAGGACCTGGCGGTGGATCACCTGATGCAGTCACCTGACGCATCAGCTGATCGATTCTCGTGGTGTCGCCGGCTTTTTCGCGCCCGGCCGGCTATCAGCTGATCCTGCTGTCAGGGGACTTCATCAGCTGATTACCGGCAGCTCCTGCAGTGATGGGCCAGGATCAGACTCCGCTGCAGGAGCTGCCGGTAATCAGCACAGACGTGAGTATTTATTTATTTATTTTTTTTCTACTGATGCATCAGCTGATTGTATAATCGGCTTTTATACAATCAGCTGATGTGTAATGTGATTCACGTAGTTTAACCTGACACATCATCTGATCGCTTTGCCTTCCAGCAAACCGATCAGATGATATTGGATCCGGATTGGACGGCGCGGGACCCTAACCCAGGATTACTGCGGAGGGGGGTTTATTTCAATAAAGATGGAGTCACTAATTGTGTTGTGTTTTATTTCTAATAAAAATATTTTTCTGGTTGTTGTGGTTTTTTTTTTATCATTACTAGAAATTCATGGTGGCCATGTCTAATATTGGCGTGACACCATGAATTTCGGGCTTAGGGCTAGCTGATAATATACAGCTAGCCCTAACTCCATTATTACCCAGCTAGCCACCCGGCATCAGGGCAGCTGGAAGAGTTGGATACAGCGCCAGAAGATGGCGCTTCTATGAAAGCGCCATTTTCTGGGGTGGCTGCGGACTGCAATTCGCAGTGGGGGTGCCCAGAAAGCTTGGGCACCCTTCACTGTGGATTCCAATCCCCAGCTGCCTAGTTGTACCCGGCTGGACACCAAAATTAGGCGAAGCTTACGTCATTTTTTTTTAAAATTATTTCATGAAATTCATGAAATAATTAAAAAAAAAGGGCTTCTCTATATTTTTGGTTCCCAGCCGGGTACAAATAGGCAGCTGGGGGTTGGGGGCAGCACGTACCTGCCTGCTGTACCCGGCTAGCATACAAAAATATGGCGAAGCCCATGTCATTTTTTTTTTCTTTTTGGGTAAAAAAACTGCATACAGTCCTGGATGGAGGATGCTGAGCCTTGTAGTTCTGCAGCTGCTGTCTGCTCTCCTGCATACACTAGTGAATGGAGGATGCTGAGCCTTGTAGTTCTGCAGCTGCTGTCTGCTCTCCTGCATACACTAGTGAATGGAGGATGCTGAGCCTTGTAGTTCTGCAGCTGCTGTCTGCTCTCCTGCATACACTAGTGAATGGAGGATGCTGAGCCTTGTAGTTCTGCAGCTGCTGTCTGCTCTCCTGTATACACTAGTGAATGGAGGATGCTGAGCCTTGTAGTTCTGCAGCTGCTGTCTGCTCTCCTGCATACAATGAACATTTTGAATAAGGAAATGACATCAGACCTTTTTTTTTTCCATCAACAATCTTTAATGGCATTGTGCATGGATTAAAAACGCAGTGAGCAAAAACGCAGCAAAAAACGCACCAAATCGCGGCAAAAACGTGACATGCAGCACCGCAGGTGACAGAGCAGAGCAAGTTGGTGACATGCTCTGCTCTGACACATAGTGTGCTGCATGTCACTGTATCCACTCTGGGACTTGTTGTGCAGGTGACCAGATGATACATGTCACTAACTTGCTCCACTCTGTGACTTCTGCTGCATTGTTCCAACTGTATACACTCTCACCTGAACAAGTCTCAGAGTGGGGCAGTTAGTGACATGTATCATCCGGTCACCTGCACAACAAGTCCCAGAGTGGTGAAAGATAGTGACATGCAGCACACTATGTGTCAGAGCAGAGCATGTCACTGTCTCCACTCTGGGACTTGTTGTGCAGTTGACCGGATGATACATGTCACTAACTGCCCCACTCTGTGATTTCTGCTGCATAGTACCAACTGTATACACTCTCACCTGCACAACAAGTCCCATAGTGGAGACAGTTAGTGACATGTAGCATCCGGTCACCTGCACAACAAGTACCAGAGTGGAGAAAGATAGTGACATGCAGCACACTATGTGTCAGAGCAGAGCATGTCACTGTCTCCACTCCGCTGACCTCACAGCCCGTACATGCTGCGATGGATGCAGGGGGACACAGAACAAGTAATCGGCTGACACTGGAGTCATCTGATTACTTGGGATGAATGAGAAGTAAAATGCTCTGGTGCTCAATGGGCGAAGCCCATGCCGATTTATTTTTTAAAAAATTCATTAAAGATAAAAAAACAAAAAAATCACATTGTTTGTGGGCTCCCGCTGCATTTTCTATTGCTAAGGGTAACCAAAGCAGCTACTGGCTGCTAGCCCCCGCTGCTTGGTGTTACTTTCACTGGCAATAGAAATGCAGGGAAGCATTTTTTTTGTTATAAAGGTTTTTCCCTGAAACCGTTTTTAAGAAAATGACGTGGGCTTCGCCATATTTTTGTATGCTAGCCAGGTACAGCAGGCAGCTACGGGCTGCCCCCAACCCCCAGCTGCCTAGTTGTACCCGGCTGGGAACCAAAAATATAGAGAAGCCCTTTTTTTTCCTGAATTTCATGAAATAATTAAAAAAAAAAAAATATATGATGTGGGCTTCGCCAAATTTTTGAGTCCAGCCAGGTACAACTAGGCAGCTGGGGATTGGAATCCACAGTGCAGGGTGCCCAAACTTTCTGGGCCCCCCATTGCGAATTGCAGTCCACAGCTGCCCCAGAAAATGGCGCTTTCACAGAAGCGCCATCTTCAGGCGCTGTATCCAACTCTTCCAGTGGCCCTGGTGGCAGGTGGCACGCTGGGTAATAAGGGGTTAATACCAGCTATGTTTTACCAGCTGGTATAAAGCCCGAGATTCTTAATGTCAGGCCAAGTTTAACCTGGCCATTAAGAATCTCCAACAAAGGGTTTAAAAAAAAAAAAAAAAAAGACATCACACAGAGAAAAATACTTTAAAAATACTGACCATGCCAGGAAAGGAAAAGAGAGCGAGCGAGGGGGGGGGAGAAGAGAGAGAGGGGGGGAGAAGAGAGAGAGGGGGGGGAGAAGAGAGAGAGGGTGGGGAGAGAGAGAGGGTGGGGGAGAAGAGAAAGAGGGGGGAGAAGAGAGAGAGAGGGGGGGAGAAGAGAGAGAGAGAGGGAGGAGAAGAGAGAGAGGGGGGGGGGAAGAGAGAGAGGGGGGAGAAGAGAGAGAGAGAGGGGGGGAGAAGAGAGAGAGAGGGGGGAGAAGAGAGAGAGGGGGGAGAAGAGAGAGGGGGGGAAGAAGAGAGAGAGGGGGGGAGAAGAGAGAGAGGGGGGAAGAGAGAGAGGGGGGGAGAAGAGAGAGAGGGGGGGGAGAAGAGAGAGAGGGGGGGAGAAGAGAGGGGGGCAGAAGAGAGAGGGGGGAAAGAGAGAGAGGGGGAGAAGAGAGAGAGGGGGGAGAAGAGAGAGAGGGGGGGAGAAGAGAGAGAGGGGGGGAGAAGAGAGAGAGGGGGGGGAGAAGAGAGAGAGGGGGAGAAGAGAGAGAGGGGGGGAGAAGAGAGAGAGGGGGGGAGAAGAGAGAGAGGGGGGAGAAGAGAGGGGGGCAGAAGAGAGAGAGGGGGAGAAGAGAGAGAGGGGGGAGAAGAGAGAGAGGGGGGAGAAGAGAGGGGGGCAGAAGAGAGAGAGGGGGGAGAAGAGAGAGAGAGGGGGGAGAAGAGAGAGAGAGGGGGAGAAGAGAGAGAGAGGGGGGAGAAGAGAGAGAGAGGGAGCGAGAGGGGGGGAGAGAGGGGGGGAGAGAGGGGGGGAGAGATGGGGGGAGAGAGGGGGGGGGAGAGATGGGGAGAGAGAGGGGGGGAGAGAGAGGGGGGGGAGAGATGGGGGGGGAGAGAGAGGGGGGGAGAGATGGGGGGGAGAGAGAGGGGGAAGAAGAGAGAGAGAGGGGGGGGAGAAGGGAGAGAGGGGGAGGAGAAGAGAGAGAAGGGGGAGAAGAGAGAGGGGGGGGAGAAGAGAGAGGGGGGGAAGAAGAGAGAGAGGGGGTGAGAAGAGAGAGAGGGGGGTGAGAAGAGAGGGGGAGAAGAGAGAGTGGGTGAGAAGAGAGGGGGGCAGAAGAGAGAGGGGGGGAAAGAGAGAGAGGGGGAGAAGAGAGAGAGAGGGGGAGAAGAGAGAGAGGGGGGCAGAAGAGAGAGAGGGGGGGAGAAGAGAGGGGGGGCAGAAGAGAGAGAGGGGGGAGAAGAGAGAGAGAGGGGGGGGAGAGAGAGAGAGAGGGGGAGAAGAGAGAGAGAGGGGGAGAAGAGAGAGAGAGGGGGAGCGAGAGGGGGGGAGAGAGAGGGGGTGAGAGAGAGGGGGGGAGAGATGGGGGGGAGAGAGGGGGGGAGAGATGGGGGGAGAGAAAGGGGGGAAGAAGAGAGAGAGGGGAGAAGAGAGGGGGAGAAGAGAGCGAGGGGGGGAAGAGAGCGAGGGAAAAGAGGGGAGAGGAGAGAGGGATAAGAGGGGGGCAGAGAAGAGGGGGAAGAGGGGAGGGGGAGAAGAGGAGGGGGGAGAGAAGAGAGTGGGGAAAGAACGGGGGGTGGGGCAGAGGTGCTCTGTCACCAACTGTCTCCACTCTGTGACTTGTGGTGCAGGTGACAGAGTGCAGACAGTTGGTCCCATGCAGCAGGACAGATGGCAGAGCACAGCGGTGACATGCCTGTCAGTGTCTTGCTGCTGGGAGGAGCTGATGATCCCACTGCCCGACACCGGTCGCTCTCCTGACATCGCAGCAGAGCGGGCGGGTGGACAGTGTGATCACATACTTACGTGCAGGGGGGATTCAGCTGAAGAACCCCCCCCTGTACTGCACACTGGCGCCCCGTGCCTCACCATCTGCAGGACGTCGGCTCCACAGTGACGTCCTCCGGATCCTCCCCTCGATGCTGGGCTGTGATGTGCGGTAGTTACCGCCCACAGCCCTGTCACTCAATCTGAGTGGTGCCAGCCTCCTCTGACGTACCCGTCCAGTTTGAGGGCCCGGAAATGCCGGGACGTCAGAGGATGCTGGCGGCCACAGCTCCAGGGGGTCATGTGACCGGCACTGAGCGTGCAGGATAGTGCCGCTCAGTGCCAGAACTGGAAACAGAAGCCAAAGGAGAAAACGCCTAGAAAGGTAAGTAGAACTCCTACAGAAAATAAAAAAAATGGGTGAACCACCCCTTTAATATCCTTGTCTTGCTGGAGGGTTGGTCAATACTGCTCGAATACACCTCTCATGTTATTCCAATAACTATTTGTGGTGACAAGTCTTGCCTTATGCCCATCCTTTTGAGACATGTGTGTTCTAAAATACTGTACAAGAATGTGTCTCTATGTCTGCACTTTGCCAGGTAAGCACTGTCGACATCCTAAATTCATTATGTACAGTCTACAAATATATTTTTGACATTTGCCTACTTTTCAAATTTTCCATTTGGATCATATATCCTATGGGCCATAACATATTGACCCTTTGGGACTGCAATTATAACATGAGCCAGATGTGTAAAATGTGTGTGCAAGATGGAATGAACACTGGTCTTCTTACGCTAAAGAATTGTGTGAAGCCGGCCAAAGTCATTTTTGCAAATATTAATATGAGGAAAGTCAATGTTAGCCAGACAGATCTTGACATGAGATGTGTTGAATAACCCCCTTAAGACATGAGTAAATTAAAAAAAAATCAGATTAATATAGTAAAGCAAAATGTTTATACCACTGTACACACTGTAGATTTTATCATTTTGATATAATAAGCTGTTCAAAGATGAGTTCTGGAGGATATGTCACCAACTTATTCATGTTGAACTGAACACATGATGTACAAATAAAGCCATTTTTTTTTTCTTTTATTTCACCTCTCTGTTGCCGAGATATTAGATACTTTTCACTGGGGGGGGGGGGGGCTTACTTCTCCCTGATAACAATCAATTAGTTTTTACAAAGTTAAAGGGAATTTATCATGTAAAAATATTCTATTGACCTGCACATATGAGGTTAATCTGCAGGATAATAGCATTTTGATGTCGTGTGGACTCCACACTACAGGGTTGAAATGGTTTTTATTGCACCATTTAGCTTCAGACTTTCAGTTATGGAGGCTCGGCCGGAGCAGTTTCAGTTACAGCTCAGTGCATAGTGAGGGGCAGCGGTAACCACACCCTGGCACTGATTGACCAATCAGCAGTGCATCATTACAGAACTGGCTGTCAGTCAGTGCTAGGGCATAGTCACAGCCTCTGCTCACTATGCACAGAGTGATCACTACAATTTTTTTTAAAAAACTGACCCGCACATCCTACAAGTGTGAATAGATGCTAGCTGAAGAAACATAGTAAGTATAAGATGCATACAGCTGCACACTAAAATGCCATCAATTCATAGTTTTTATAGTTTTTAAGGTTGAAGGGAGACTCTAAGTCCATCTAGTTCAACCCGTAGCCTAACATGTTGATCCAGAGGAAGGCAAAAAAACCCCAATGTGTCAAATAAGCTCCAATGGGGAAAAAAATTCCTTCCTGACTCCACATCCGGCAATCAGACTAGTTCCCTGGATCAACACCCTGTCATAAAATCCAATATACATAACTGGTAATATTATATTTTTCAATTAATGCGATCAGGCTCTGCTTAAATTTTACTTGTGAATCCCTCAATACAACATCATACGGCAGAGAGCTCCATAGTCTCACTGCTCGTACAGTAAAGAATCCTCATCTGTGATTATGAATAAACATTCTTTCCTCAAGACGTAGCGGATGCCCCCGTGTTCCAGTCGCAGGCCTAGGTGTAAAGAGATCTTTGGAAAGGTCTCTGTACTGTCCCCTCATATATTTATACATTGTGATTAGATCCCCCCTAAGCCTTCGTTTTTCCTAACTAACTAACCCCAAGTTTAATAACCTGTCTTGGTATTGCAGCCCACCCATTCCTCTAATAATCTTGGTCGCTCTTCTATCTACCTGTAAGATTATGCTATTTATAACCTTCTATACTTTTGCTAACAAGAAATGCATCCATTCCTCTCTTAAATTCATTCAGTGAGTTGGCCATCACCACTTCCTCAGGAAGAGAGTTCCAGAGCCTCACTGCTCTTACCGTGAAGAACCCTCTTCTATGCTGATGTAGGAATTTTCTTTCCTCCAATCGAAAAGAATGCCCCCTTGTTCTTGTCATAGTCCTTGGTACAAACAGATCATGGGAGAGATCTCTATATGGCCCTCTGATATATTTGTACATATTTATTAGGTCTCCCCTAAGTCTTCTCTTTTCTAGAGTAAATAGACCTAATTTTGATAACCTTTCCGTGTATTGTAATGCACCCATTCCATTTATTATTTTAGTAGCCCGCCTCTGAACCCTTTCAAGTTCAGTAATGTCTTTCTTCAGCACCGGCGCCCAAAATTGCACACAATACTCCAAGTGTGGTCTGACTAGTGATTTGTACAGAGGGAGAATGATGTTTTCATCTCGTGCCCCCAGACCTCTTCTAATGCATCCCATCACCCTATTTGCTTTGGTGGCTGCTGCCTGACACTGGGCACTCCAATTTAGATTCTTATTCACTAAGATGCCTAAGTCTTTTTCCATGTCTGATTTCCCCAGCAGTTTCCCATTTAGTAAGTAATCGTAGCATCTGTTTCTCCTTCCCATGTGGATAACCTTACACTTATCTGTGTTAAACCTCATTTGCCATTTTTCAGCCCAATTCTCCAATTTACTCAAGTCCATCTGTAGTTGCAAACTGTCCTCTTTTGTGTTAACTACCTTACATAGTTTTGTATCATCTGCAAATACTGATATTTTACTCTGTAAACCATCCACCAGATCATTAATAAATATATTAAATAGTAGGGGGCCCAATACAGACCCCTGTGGCACCCCACTAGTAACCCTAGCCCAATCTGAGTATGCACCATTAATAACCACTCTTTGTTTTCTACCACTAAGCCAGCTACCTACCCATCTACACACATTTTCCCCGAGCCCAAGCTTTCTCATTTTACTTAGCAGTCTTTTATGTGGGACAGTGTCAAATGCTTTACCGAAGTCGAGATAAATGACATCCAATGATTCTCCTCGGTCCATGTGAGAGCTTACATCCTCATAGAAGCTGATCAGGTTAGTTTGACAGGAGCGATCCTTCATAAATCCATGTTGATATGGAGTTAAACAGTTATTAACATTGAGACATTCCATAATAGTATCCCTTAAAAACCCTTCAAACATTTTACCCACAACAGATGTTAAGCTTACCGGCCTATAGTTTCCAGGTTCCCTTTTGCACCCTTTTTTGAATATTGGTACCACATTTGCTAGCCGCCAATCCAGTGGAACAGACCCAGTTTCTATAGAGTCTTTAAATAAAAGGAATAGAGGCCTGTCTATCACATTACTTAACTCCCTTAATACCCGAGGATGAATGCCATCAGGGCCTGGTGATTTGTCAATTTTAATGTTACTAAGTCGGTTCTGCACTTCTTCCTGGGTTAGGCAGGTCATACTTAATGGGGCATTTACATGATCACTCTGCATTTCCCCTGGCATATGCTTTTCCTGTGTGAACACAGTTGAGAAAAAAGTATTTAAAACATTTGCTTTTCCCACATCGCTTTCTATGATTTTACCCTCATTATTCTTTAAAGGGCCAACACCATCAATTTTAATCTTTTTTCTGTTTATATAATTAAAGAATAGTTTGGGATTTGTTTTGCTTTCCTTAGCAATGAGTCTCTCAGTTTCTACTTTTGCTAAATATATTTGTTTTTTACACATTTTATTTTTTTCTCTATATATTTTTAATGCTTCCTCGCTGCCTTCTTGTTTTAGCTTTTTAAATGCCTTTTTCTTATTATTCATTGCCCCTTTTACATCCTTATTAAGCCACATTGGTTTTCTCCTGTTCCTAGCCCTTTTATTTCTGTATGGTATGGCTAGCTCGCAGTGGGTGTTTAATACCGATTTAAAAATTTCCCACTTATTTTCTGGGCTCCCATTTTTGAGGACATTGTCCCAATCAATTTGGCGAAGGTCTTCTCTAAGTTTTTTTTTTTGAAAAAAAAATCAAACTTTGTTTTCCTGAAATTCAGCATTTTTGTAACCCCCCTCCAAGGCACCTTACTAAAGGACAAGTGGAATTGTATTATATTGTGGTCACTATTCCCTAGGTGCCCATCCACTCGTACGTCTGTTATTCTATCTGGCCTGTTGCTTAAAATTAAGTCGAGAAGGGCTGCCCCTCTAGTTGGGCCCGGCACAAGTTGGGACAGATAATTATCCTTAGTTACTGACAGAAACCGGTTTCCTTTCTGAGATACACAGGTTTCAGTTTCCCAGTCTATATCGGGGTAATTGAAGTCCCCCATAATAATCACCTCATTGTGATTTGCTGCTTTGTCTATTTGTTTCAATAATACATTTTCAGTGGTTTCTGTTATATTTGGTGGCTTATAACAAACCCCTATGAGGATTTTATTAGTTTTCCCTCCTTGTATCTCCACCCATAGAGACTCCACCTCTTCATTTCCCTCTTGAATATCTTCTCTTAGTCTGGGCTTTAAACTGGACTTTATATATAGACAGACTCCACCCCCTTTCCTTTTTTTACGATCCCTCCTAAACAATTCATATCCTTGCTGGTTAGCCGCCCAGTCATAACTATCATCTAACCATGTCTCAGTTATTCCTACTATGTCGTATTTCTCCTCATACATTACCAGCTCCAGTTCCTCCATCTTATTGGTCAGGCTTCTTGCATTGGTCAGCATGCAGGAAAGAAGTTTTGCTCCCCTTTTCTTAGCTTCCTTCTGATTACCCTGTCTTGGGTCCTCTTTACGGCATCTAGTATCCTTGATTAGTTTGTCCTTCTGTTGCATGTTCTTGTCTGCTGTTTTTTCTCCCATCCCCTCTTCTTCTAGTTTAAAGCCCTCCTGATGAGTGTGGCAAGCCTTCTGGCGAACGTGTGTTTCCCAGGTTTTGTGAGGTGTATCCCGTCTCTTGCGAGAAGTCCATCGTAGAGGTAATTCACTCCATGGTCTAAGAATCCAAATCCTTGCTGCCTGCACCACCGTCGTAGCCAGTTGTTCAAATCTAGTATCCTATTCCATCTTCTGACACCATGGCCATCGACTGGGAGGATTGATGAGAAAACAACCTGTACGTTCCGTTCCTTTATTTTCTTCCCCAGAATTTCAAAGTCTTCACAAATAGTTGGCAGATCATTTCTTGCCGTGTCGTTTGTTCCTACATGTATCAATAGGAACGGGTATTCGTCCTTGGATCCGAGGATAGTTGGTATCCTGTTGGCCACATCCTTGATTTTTGCTCCAGGGAGGCAGCATACTTCTCGTGCGGTTATGTCCGGCCTGCAGATAGTTGCCTCCGTGCCTCTTAGTAGTGAGTCGCCCATAACTACCACTCTTCTTTTCTTTCTGGACGCACTGCTTGTTGCTCCTGAGTGCTTTTGAGTGTCTTTTGTTTCTGCTTTTGTTGACAAAGTAACTTCTTTTGATGATACTGTGTCTTCTCCTGTAGAGACGGTATCATCCTGAGCTGTGCCATTTTCGTTCTCCAGCATGAGGGCTTCATATTGGTTGCTAAGCTGTGTGGGTGGTGCCGACCACTTGATCCGCTGGCTTCTTTTGGTCACATGTGTCCACTTTTCAGCCTCTGTATGTGTTCTGAAGCTTTTCTCACTTTCCATATCCTGAATTGTTGCTTCTGCCTCGTCCAAGAAGTCCTCATGTTCTTTAATTAGCTTCAAAGTTGCTATTCTTTCTTCCAGTCCCCGCACCTTTTCCTCTAAGAGGGCAACAAGTTTGCACTAGTTTGACAGGTGAAGTTGAATTTCTTGTGCGGCAGATCCGTAAACATGTAGCATGTGTTGCAGGTGACCATGTGGATTTTCTTCTCTTCCATAATGCTGATGTAGCGTATGACAGGCGAAAGTCGCGCGCCGTCAGGTTTTGCGATGTCCTCAAACAGCGAGGATGTATAAGTGAACTCTGGTACTGCATTACTGCTATATGAAAAAATGAGATTTTTAGTTTATGAATTGGCCAATGCATGTAAGCTCGGAAACCAACGGCAAGGTAAATCTCAATAATCAGGGTACCTAACTTAAATGCCACTATCTAGGTGTGCAGCTGTATGCACCTTATATTTACTATTTTTCTTCAGCTGTCACCTATTTACACTTGTAGGATGTGCGGGTCAGTTTTTTTAAAATATTTGTAGTGAGTCTCTTTTCTCACTGAGCACTCCGCCCTATAAACCAGGCTGTGTTCATAATCCTTATACCAGGAGTCCTACCTGGCCAAACATGGAGGTTAGTCCAAATAGTGGCATTTCAAGTTAGATTTTTTAGTCTAGCTGCCCACACACGGATCTTTTTAACCTAGATAGTGGCATTTAAGTTAGGTACCTGGATTATTGAGATTTACCTTGCCATTGGTTCCGGGCTTACATGCATTGGCCAATTCATAAACTAAAAATCTCATTTTTTCATATAGCACTAATGCAGTACCAGAGTTCCCTTATACATTGTTGGCATTTTAGTGTGCAGCTGTATGCATCTTATATGCACAGAGTGGTGACTGAAACAGCATCAGCCATGCCCCTATGACTGAAAGCCTGAGGCTGCCGGGAAGAATAAAGGTAGTTTCATTCTGGCAGCGGGGCTTCTATTGTATTGGCCGTCACTGCATCGGAACGCTCTTAACCTGCAGATTAACCACCTCATATCTGCTGGTCAATAGCATTTTTTTACATGACAGGTTTCATTTAACACATTATGTGCCAATGCTTTGATTTGTGAATATTTTCACCACGAAAAGGCGAAATTAAAGAATAATTTCCTGCCACTATCACTCTATTATTGACATTTTCTGTGTCTAATTTAACATGTAAAATTTGGTTAAAGGTCTTTTTCGTTGCTGCTTGTTTAAGTATTTACTATATTAATGAGGCTGTTGTCTTACTACCAAAATAAACCTCAAATGAAGCCGGATTACGTCCTGAGGTTTGTTGTGTAGCAGCTGAGTAGGTTTTGCTTGTCAGTTTACATTACTCTGAGTAATTTGGTGTGAATCAATATGGATCACATACAATAGCTGAAGCCAATACATGAAATCATTAAACCACATCCCGCTAATACGATGGAGAGCCATGGAGCTCCTATATGAATGATCTTAATCTTATCATTAATGCAATTGATGCTTTGTAGCAGGGATGAGAATAATTCATCACTGCATGACTCTTTGTTATCCCTTGTATGATTCTGTTTGCTTTAGCTCATGTCTAATATTTAAAGGGTCCTTGAGAAAATCACTTTACGATAAAGGTGTTGGATGGTGGCGCAGCAATAAAGTACATTTAGTAGCTCATCTTTAAAAAATGGCTCATTTTTGGAAGTAATTATAAAAAAAGACTAATAAAACCTAAAAAAGTGAACTTGGAGATTTAGGATGGTCACATTGCAATATCTGTAAACACATACATGATTTACAGCATTAAATATTTGAACTCATGCATTTTGCTTCACTTTGCAAGGATAAATATATGTGACTTGGCATATATTCAAAAATCGCATTACAACCCATATAAAATGATGCATAATTAATAATAACATCTCTGATGTCTAGAGAGGAGCTTGTCAGAACTGTCAGAACTACTATATTATACTGCGGAAAGGCTGGGATTTATTGTCTGGGTGACATCACTAGAAGGAGCTGCTTCACTTTTCTCAAAAGGGCCATTTAAAAACTTTTGGCTGCTGCTTTTAATTTAAAGAAGACAGCAATTTACAATATTTAACCTCATTTTATCGTTTTCATTGTATCTTTAGGGTGCAGTCAATCATTGCTGTTCGCTGTTTGACCATAAAAAATGTAATACGACTGCAATGTATGAATACAGCATTAGGGCTGTACCTCTGCGTGCCTCTAATTTCATACCGAAATATAAAAAGTTTCAGTTTTCTGTTCAGTTCTGAAAAAGTGTGAAAACAAATCTGAAGCATGCTCCATCTGGAATGTATATAGGGAGATATTCACATTGCTTCTGAGAGAACATTTATATACAGAATCCGGTAGAGCTTCTATGACAGCTATTGGTGGCTGCTTGGCTCCATACTAAAGAGCTGAGCAGCACACTGCTATAGGCCTAAGCCAGATGGCATGAAAATCGGATTCCACTCGGACCAATATTAGCCTGTGTGTCAGCACACATGAGCGATTATTTTCTCAGCCCTTATCGCTCATGCTGCGTTTGTAATGCGAGACTCTTTCTCTCACACCCATTCAAGTGTATGGGGCGAGAGAAAAATCATACTGCACTCGCGGTACACCGGTGTACTGCGAGTGCATGGCGAGAATGGCAATAGCTGGTTATGGAGGAGAGAGGGAGATAAATCCCTCCCTCCCCTCCTCAGTGCCTGCCCACCCCCCGCAGCTGAGGTCCGCTCGCACGGTCGAACCTCAGTCACAGGGACACTCGCATGACACTCAGCTCTGCTGTACTGCCAGCGTGAGCCGAGTGTCATGCAAGGGGATCGGAGTAATCCCCGTGTGGCCCCAGGCATAAGTCTCTCTTTAACTATCTGGTACTATTTTGGATTTTACCATAAACATCCAAAGCTGAATTTAGATTTTTTTTTCTAGTTTCCTGTAGACAGTTTACTCTGCCTTGTTCGGATTGAGCAGACATATAACCTATAGACACTTTCCAAGTAGTAGCCAGAAAAAAAACGTATTTATCATTGGATTTCTATGAATCAGAAATTATAATTTAGATCAAAATCACTAAACTAAATCTAAAAATACAATAGTATATTTTACAGACATTGGTTTTTTATTTACTCATAAAATGTTGTAAATGTAATTGTTAGCTCTCCTTCCACAAATCTTACTAAAATTACAACATGGAAAAAGGCGCTCTGATGAGCTGGGAAAAAGAGACTTTTATAACAAGTAAAAACAATAGGTGCTTTCATGAGTAGTAACATTTGTACAATGAATACAGAAGTCCCAATTAAGGCCTGTTTCACACATCTGGCATTTTGCCAGATTGCCGGATCCGGCACACTCCAGTACAGTGTAATACAGTGCAAAGGCATTGCGGCAACCTACGATCACATGCTGTCATGTGACCAGAGCATGTGAACGGAGCTTGCCGCGATGCCATTGTACAGTATTAACACTGTATTGGAGTGTGCCGGATCCGGCAATCCGGCAAAATGCCGGATGTGTGCAACGGGCCTTATAGTTAAGCCTGCCTTCCACTTTGCATAATAATTTGGAACATGGTGTAAATGCTATTTTTTTATGGTTTTTCTAAATGGTCTGTGCAAATAAGTCAGTATAATGTTCAAATCATTAGCGCTTAAATCTTATTTTATTGGAGAAACCTCCAAATGAAAACAGTAACGTTTGTTTTCAAAAGTAAAAAAACTCTTCAACATGCATTGCTACAAATTTTTATGCAGAACAAAGTTATTGAAATATTTTATAGGTTGCAAATAAATGAAAATAGTCTTTAGTTGAATTTATACTAGGTCCCATTTACTGAAATCAAAAGCTTTTCCAATTGAAAACATCTTAATAGATTAAGTTACATGTTAACATAGGACCTCTTCCTTGATATCAACTTCACAATTTTTCCATCCATTGAACTTGAGAGTTTTTGGATAGTATTATTATAATTGATTTCAGTATTGTTTAATAATTTTAAAGAAAAAAAAAATCTATGACCTTTAATTTACCTCTAACATGCAGTTTTATAAATGTATGTAACGATATACAGAGATCTCTTGGTATATAGAGCTACAGTCATGGCCGAAAGTGTTGGCACCCATGAAATTGTTCCAGGGCATGAAGTATTTCTCCAACAAAAGTATTGCAACTACACATATTTTGCTATACAAATGTTTAATGCAGAAAAACACACAAAAAAAAACAGAGAGGAAAAGAAAAATTGGACATAATTTCACAGAAAACCCCAAATATGGACCAGACAAAATTGTTGGCACCCTCAACTTTGTATATGATTGGAATAAATAACTGCAATCAAGCATTTCCTATAACCATTAACAAGCTTCTTAAACCTCTCAACTGAAACTTTGGACCAGTTCGCAAACTACTCCAGGTCTCTCATATTTGTAGGGTGCCTTCCCCAACATCAATTTAAAGATCTCTCCACAGGTGTTCAGTTAGATTTAGATGTGAACCTATTGCTGACCACTTTACAACTCTCCAGCACTTTGTTTCCATCCAATTCTGGGTGCTTCTTAAAGTATGTTTTAGGTCATTATCCGCTGGGACACCCATGACCTACTGGACACTAAATTGAGACCCAAAATCCTTTGGTACTCTTCAGATTTCATTATGCTTTGCACACAGTTAAGGTACCCAGTGCCAGATGTAGCAAAACAACCCCAAAATATCCTTGAACCTCCACCATATTTAACTGTAGGTATTGTATTCTGCTCTTTGTAGAACTTTGCTTTACCAAAAAACTCGTTCTTGGTCTCATCTGTCCAAAAGACCCTTTCACAGAAGAATTTGTGGAGATTAGCTACAATACCATTGGTTGTCAATTTCTTGATTATGCTACTTACCGTTGACAAAGGGAAATCAAGATCTCTTGAGATGGACTTGTAACCTTGAGATTGTTGAGATTTTTCTCCAATTTTGATTCTTAAGTCATAGTTCTCTTCTCTATCTGTTCTCCATGCTTAGTGTGACACACAGTGACATAATGCAAAGTTTGATGCAACTTCTCCCATTTTTATTTGGTTTCAGGTGCATTTTCCAGCTTTGGCTAAGGAAATCACTGTAAAAATAAAAGTAAAATGGTTAACGCAGGACATACATACCAGTCTCCACTAGGCTGTAACACTACTTCCTGGTCTGCTCATTACCCTCATATATATTCACTGCTTCCCCCCACACACAGCAGTCTTGGCATCTGTAACTGGTTGCAGTCAATCTGCGCCACCACCCTAAGGGGTACTTTGCACGTTGCGACATCACTACTGCGATGTCGTCGGGGTCAAATTGAAAGTGACGCACATCCGGCGCCAGTAACGACAGCGCAACATGTAAAGCCTAGATGCATCGATAAACGATTGCAAAAGCATCGTAAATCGGTGATCTGTGTAGTGTCAGACATTTCCATAATTTCGCTGCAGCAACTGGTACGATGTTGTTCCTCGTTCCTGCGGCAGCACACATCGCTGTGTACGAATCCGCAGGAGCGAGGAACTTCTCCTTACCTGCCTCCACCGACTATGCGGAAGGAAGGAGGTGGGCGGGATGTTTACATCCCGCTCATCTCCGCCCCTCCGCTTCTATTGGCCGCCTGCCGTGTGACGTCGCTGTGACGCAGCACGACCCGCCCCCTTAGGAAGAGCGATGTCGCAGGGCAGGTAAGTGCGTGTGAAGCTGCCGTAACGATAATGTTCGCTACGGCAGCTATCACAAGATATCGCATGTGCGACAGGGGCGGGTACTATCGCGCTCGGCATTGCTATCATCGGCTAGCGATATCGCAGCGTGCAAAGTACCCCTAAGTGACAGGTTCTGTGATTGGCTGGATTCACACATGCTGTCTGCGTATCTCTAGTGCAAAAATAAATAAATTGGAGTTGAGTCACCCCATATTATGATACCCAGGGCAGATAAAGTATACAGCTACAGACTGTAGCCCCCAGCCATGTGCGATATCTTGGCTGTATATAAACCTATAAAGGCACTACACTGGATCAAATACTCAAAATAAATCTTTATTGTGACAAGGCAAAACATCATAAAAAAATCATAAAAAAATATTAGGGAAAATAATTCACAGCAAGACAATGACATGAGGAAAAACAGCACGACCGTGAGGAGTAGATGGTATTCACATTGCAATGGCAAATAATAAAACAGAGATATAATCAAGAGTGTCATGATCCAGGACCGGTATTCCTCGCTCCACATTTTTCCAGATCCAACCTGGTCATGTTAGGGGTTAACTCCCATCAGCCTTGTTCCGGTTTCAGGAGACCGGAGGGATATCTGGGCATTCCACCAGCATTCCAGTGCTGGTTATAGTTTTGCTTTGCACCCTGTGAAGACTCTGGTGAGATTTCCTGTTTGACCTGACTCCTTGTTACCGTGCCCTGACCGACCTGTACCCTCCACCATTCATCCATCTGTCCCAGTCCCTGACTCCTTTCTCCTGTCATTTGTTTACCCATCCTGGTTCATCCTCCTTCCCGTGTTTGTGTCTCCTGCAGTCTTGTCTTCTGTTTCCTGTGCTCTTTATGTTTCCCTCTGCATACCTGATCTCCCAGCATCCGACCTCGGTTCTGTTTTTTGAACTAATCTTGATCCTCCCTCTGCAGTGACTTGACTTTCCTGGTTAGACGCTGACTGCTTGACTACTCTATTGCCCCCTGGTGGTTTGCCTGTGAATTGCCTGCTAATTGCTAAAGCTACTCTGCTGTACTTCAGCCTCCTTTCTGTTACAGTGTTACTTTGACTCTCCTTCACTACTCTGCTGCCATCTAGTGGGGAATACGCTTGTGCTACTTCTTACCAGCCATTTGTACAGTGTGATAAAGAGTATCAGGATGTGTATAAAGAATACTAATCACTATTCACAAATAAATAAATTAGTGTCAAAATTGACACAAAAAGAATGCAACAGTGATTATGCAAAATCAGAAAAAGAAAAAAGGAACATCCTGATAAACTACATTTTACACAAGAAATATGCCATATGCAAGTAAGGAAAACTATACATAACACAGTCACATGCTTAAAAACCTTACCAAGAGGACACCCTGACACGCTTCACTGTGGCTTTTTCCAAGCCATATCTTGGCTGTGTATAAAAATTTGGGGAACCGCACGCCATTTTTTAAAATTATTTATTGAAAAGCTGCATTGGGTCCCACGTATTTTGACACACAGCCAAGATAAGCACATCGCTGGGGGCTGCAGACTGTAGCCGTATGCTTTATCTGTGCTGGGTATTACTATACTGGGGACCCTATGCCAATTTTTTTATTTATTTTTTTTACACTCCATTCGGGGACCCAGACAATATGTGTGATTCCAACCAATCACAGATGCTGTCACATATGTTGGGGGCTTGATCTGACTGCAACCAATCAGATATGCTGGGAATGCTGGTGGGCAGAAGA
Organism: Anomaloglossus baeobatrachus; assembly: GCF_048569485.1. NCBI lineage: Eukaryota > Metazoa > Chordata > Amphibia > Anura > Aromobatidae > Anomaloglossus > Anomaloglossus baeobatrachus. The sequence goes on from NC_134353.1 coordinate 792,380,812, forward strand.
AGCATTGAGTACTGTATGTATGCGAGTTAATGATTAGACCCAAAAGTAGTGTTACAGCCATGTGGGAGACTCGGCAAGTATAACTGTCCTGCTTTATTCCTTATTTTCTTTCTTTTGCTGTCCCCCTATCCCTTGCTGACACTAGCCCCCTAGCCATTACTAACACCAGGGTCCCTAGCCCATGCTCACACACACTGTTATTTTTGCCTCCCATTAAATTCAATGGAGTTCGGATATGTTCGTCAAGCTGCTCGGCGAACATGAGGAAAATCGGTGAACCGAACCAAACCTTGACAGGTTCACTCATCTCTAACAAGCACTCGACAATTTTAGTGCTTGCTCATCACTGCTGACCTTGTTACACTTTCTACCATTATAAGCTTTTTTTTAAAAAAAAATAAACAGCTAGATAAAAAAAATTGCAAATTTAATAAACAAAAATACCTCCTGAATTTTAGGGTGAAAACATGTTTAATAATCTATTAAAAATATTACATAACTTATTTCATAATGAGTGATGCAAATAGATGAGTGTGTGCTTTGACAAATAATATTTTTTTGTATAACAGTAATATGATAGAACAGCTGTTGTGTGCGGAGTAGATCTCATTATATTGAAGATAGATGGAAAATTATAGGATATTGTTACTCAATTGTTCTCTCATTTCAAATATTTTTTGTGGCGCAATGAAAAACATTTGCATCCTTTAACAATAACCGCTAATAGCTATACCAAAAAACTAAGGACAAACTAAAAATGGGCCCTTTTTTATTCTACATGCCATCAAATAGGCCACTCTTAAGCTGGTGTCACACACAGCGACAACGACAACGACGTCGCTGCTACGTCACCATTTTCTGTGACGTTGCAGCGACGTCCCGTCGCTGTCGCTGTGTGTGACATCCAGCAACGACCTGGCCCCTGCTGTGAGGTCGCCGGTCGTTGCTGAATGTCCAGCTTCATTTTTTCGTCGTCACTCTCCCGCTGTGACACACACATCGCTGTGTGTGACAGCGAGAGAGCGACGAAATGAAGCGAGCAGGAGCCGGCACTGGCAGCTGCGGTAAGCTGTAACCAGCGTAAACATCGGGTAACCAAGGGAAGTCCTTTCCCTGGTTACCCGATGTTTACGCTGGTTACCAGCCTCCGCTCTTGCTGCCAGCGCCGGCTCCTGCACTGTGACATGTGGCTGCAGTATGCATCGGGTAATTAACCCGATGTATACTGTAGCAAAGAGAGCAAGGAGCCAGCGCTAAGCAGTGCACGCGGCTCCCTGCTCTCTGCACTGTGACATGTAGCTGCAGCACACATCGGGTTAATTAACTTCGTTAATTAACTTCGTTGTCGCTGTCGTTTAGTGTGAACCCAGCTTTAGTAAAGTTACGTTAGGGATAGCTTAGCCAACAGTAGTATCTCAGCTTTTTATCACAAGTTGCATTTGTTGAAGGTTTATTGAATTAAGATAACACTAAGATATCGTATGTTACATTGTGAGACAACCCGAGATTGATACACGAGTAGGATAGATAGATGGAAAGATACTTATCACTTAACTAGAAGGATTGCATTACCAAACATGAAAGCTTTTACTGGATTCTGTTAAATATATTAGAAAAAAGATTTTCTTACCATTCCCACACATTGTATTGCTGCCCACATGCACTAATTATTGTTCTATCTCTATCAATTTCGCTAACGATTACAGTCTAATTAGGTGATACAAGAGGGAAAAGGCATTGATTAGATGTAGTGATACGTTAGGGAGTTTATGGTTTTACAAGGAAGTGTTTAGTTTAATGTATTTAGCTACATATTACAATATCAGAAAGGTTTCTGCACCATTATAGAAAGGATAGCTTTACTGAAAAGTGGACATATATAGTTCAAGATTTGCAACTCTGAATACAGCAGCTGGAATCGTACACATTTATTTATTTACAAATATACTAGAAAATAAACCCATACATTTCCACATAAAATAAATTAAAAAAAAATACATCTACTGAATTTTTGGCTTTTTTTTTTACTGAAAATTAAAGCAGTGGATAATGTAAAGATATGTCCTCCTTACCTTTCCTCTTAGCTCCAGTGGCACAAAAAATCCAGCTTTGGAAAAAAAACATGAACCATGATTTCACATTAATACGTTGAGAGTCATTTATGCTTAAAGGGGTTGTCTGGGACTTTTAACTTTCACGGCCTCTCCTTAGGACAGCGCATTAATGTCTGATCCGTGGATGTGCCACAAACTACACTCCTTCTGATCAGCTGCTTCTGTTGCCGCCAGCAGCCAGAACTGCTCAGCGCAGCTTGGTCAACACACTAATGGCTGCAGCATGCAGCATGCAAGCCATTTATAAAAAGTGTTGTTTAAAGTTTGCCACAAGCCACCTGGGAGACACACCAAACATGTGGAAGAAGGTGCTCTGGTCAGATGAAACCAAAATCGAACTATTTGGGCACAATGCCAAATGATATGTTTGGTGTAAAAGCAACACAGCTCATTACCCTGAACACACCATCCTCACTGTCAAACATGGGGGTGGCACATCATGTTCAGCAGGGACAGGGAAGATGGTTAAAATTGATGGAAAGATGGATGGAGCCAAATACAGGACCATTCTTGAAGAAAACTTGTTGGAGTCTGCAAAGGACCTGAGACTGGGACGGAGATTTGTCTTCCAACAAGACAATGATCCCAAACATAAAGCAAAATCTACAATGGAATGGTTTACAAATAAACGTATCCAGGTGTTAGAATGGCCAAGTGATATATATTAAGTGGTATAGCATAACCAACCCCTTTTTGAATCAATAGGGATGGTGTCACAATGACTATGGAATAGTGTAGAACAGGGCCTCCTAGCATGTCCTTCAAGCTCGCACATACAAAGGTAAAGACAATAAGAGGTTCAGGAGGGGAAACAAGAGTAGGAAAAAAACTACAAAATAATAGGGGTAAAGTACACAACCACACCAAGCAAAGAGATAACCTCACAAATCAACGTAGAACAAACTATAGCTGGCGTGGGTGGAAGGTTTCAATCAGAATAGGAAGTGAGCAGATGTGATAGGCTTTTTCAAAACATGTAGCAAAGAGCAATTATTTGGCTCACAAATAGTTGAATTAACTGGTATTTTATTGAGTAAGCTTGACCAGATACAGCACAGACGTTTCAGTCTAACATAGACCTTCATCAGTGTGCAGTGTAGACGGTCTGCTCAGCTTGTGAGTGAAAGTAGTGCTGGTGTAGATCACAGTGTCCACCGCTGTGTGGCAGAAGCGCTTCTGATGAACACTGGTGAAGGTTTATGTTAGACCAATACATCTGTGCTGTATCTGGTCAAGCTTACTTAATAATATACCAGTTTATTCAACTATTTGAATACCAAGTATTTGTTCTTTGCTATGTACGGGACTGGATCCTACTTTAGCACCTACCACATGGAAGTGCTGTATTTATCCACAACATGTGACCAAAGGAGCAAAAAACACAGCAAATATAAACTCTAGTTAGCCTGCCTATAAATTAGCACACACCAGGCTGATGCCTGAGTTTACTAGTGTTGATCCTAGACTCCAGAGAAACCATTGGGTGGAATTTCAGAATCTGCAATTGAACAGTACCCATCTCTGCCATGACAGTTGGCAAAGTTTGTGCAAAACTCTTTGTTACAGTACCCCTCCCTCTTTTTCATGATGGAGATGATGGAATGTCCTAGCCAGGCGCTCAACATAAATATCTGAAGCTGGTATTCAAGTCCTCTCCTCGGGACCATAACCTCACCAATGAACAAAGTACTGTAAAGATCGGGGAACGAAACAAGAATCAGCGATTTTGGACATATGAAATTCTAATGACCCATCAACTAAGACTGGAGGCGGATGAAAGGGATCAGGGGTTCCTGAACCCACATATTTTTTTAACAGAGATCTATGGTAAGCATTATGAAGATGCCAGTAACGCCAGGTGGCATGCAAGCAAATTAATGACTGTTGTAATTTTGAACGGACCAATAAACCGAGGTCCTAATTTCCGGGAATGTATCTAACGCTTAATGTTTCTTGTACACAACCACACCAGATCACCCACACACAGGCACATGTCTGGACCAGGCACATGTCTACAGTCAGCTGCATGCTTATAATTAGAAATAATTAGAACCCATGTCACAAAAATGCTGCTGAACCCGCTCCCATGTAGACAATAATGCGAAATTGATCTTCCCCAGGTACCCCTGACAAGTGCCCCTCCTGAAACGTATAGAACTTGGGATGACAACCATAGACACAAGAAAAGGAAATATACCAGAAGATTCCTGGTGGCGATATTGATGTCAAAATCGGCGAGAGGAAGGAATGAGGACCTCCCTTCCTAATTATCAGAAACAAAACAATGCAAATACTGCTCCACATTCTGATTCACACCTCCTGTTTGCCCATTAGACTGATGTTCCTATCAATGATAGGAAGACTTTGCTTCCTATCACTAAGCCAGTTTTTAACTCTTTTACACATATTTTTCTGTATTCCCATTATTCTCATTTAATGTACCAACCTTTTGTGTGGCATTCTATCAAATGCCTTTGAAAAATCCATGTGGACAACATCCAATGCATTTCCCTGGTCCTATCAGGGAACTTACCTCCTCATAGCATCACTTAGGAAACCCTCAAGGATTTTACCCACAGTAGAGGTTAAATTTACAAGCCTATAATTTCCAGGCTCAGAATTTGTCCCATTTTTTAATATTGGCACCACATTTGCTAGATGCTAGTTCTGTGGTATATTCCTGTTAGTATGGAATCTGTGAATATTAAAAATAATGGTCTGTCTATCACCGTACTTAATTCCTGCTGTACTTGTGGGTGTATGCCATCCAGGCCTGAGGATTTTGTCTAATTTTGTGATTTTGATGCGGCGCTGAACTTCCTGCATTTAAAGGGAAACCAATCACCAGGATTTTCGTATATAACCTAAAGCCAGTGCTATACTGGTGCTATCAGGTTGATCTCTACATACCTTTAGTGGTCACCTCGGATGTTTAGGTTTTGAAATCCAAGAAAGTAAAGTTTATAAAATCAACAGCTGCTTGAGTGATGGCAGCTGTGGAGCAGATATCTGGTGGTATTCAAAGTTATCCCCTCCCCCGTTAGAATTAGCATAAGTATCATACAATCGATGTAACTTTTCACTTCCAGGACCTGTGGTAAGGTCATACCCATGTGACTAGAAGGGGTAGGGCCTCAGCCAATAGGAAAATGTTGCTTCATGGTATCAGCTTTGTTGGCTGAAGCCCCGCCCCTTTGGGTCACATGGGTATGACCTCACACAGGTCCTGCAAGAGAAAAAGTGAATTTTTTTGTATAATACTTATGCTAATTCTAACAGAGAGAGGGGATAACTATGAATAACCCCAGATATTATCTGATCCTCAGCAGCTGTCACTCAAGCAGTTGACGATTTTATAAACTTCACTAACTTGGATTTCAAAACCTATACATCCTAGCTGACCACTAAAAGTATGTAGAGAATCAGCCTGATAGTGCCAGTATAGCACTGGCTTTAGGTTATATATGAAAATCCTGTTGATTGGTTCCCTTTAATGGGAATTTATGATATATCTGACCATGTCATCTATCACGGGATTTTCCTGTATAAATATTGCGAAGCACCACATCTAAATAAATTTCTTGAGGGATCTAATTTCCAAAATAAGGTCACTTGTGTGGGGGGGGGTTTCACTGATTAGGCACATTAGGGGCACTGCAAACACAATATGGCATCTGGTATCTATTTCGGAAAGTGTCGTGCTCCAAATTCAAATTGTGCTTCTGTATTTATGCCCTGATGTGCTCCCAAAGAGTAGTTTTCCACCACATATTGAGTATCCCTGTACTCAGGAGTAGAGATGAGTGAAGCCAAACTAGTTATGTGTTCGTACCGAATATAAACTTTATAAGAAAATCAGTGTTCAAGTTCACAGTTCGAGCATCACTGTGCTTGAGTAAGCTCGGTGCTCGGCCCAATGCGAGCTACTTGCAGTGTTCGAATGTCTTGCACTGGAGGTAAAAATCGGCGTTATCGGATATAGCTTGCACAAACAAGAAAAAAATGAAAAAACTCTGCCCTCCCCTAAATGTGTTCTGTTTATGGAGGACTGCATGGGGGCAAAGAGCCAAACTGCTACATGACTTCCAATGAAGACCAGGTAAAGTCTGATTCCAGAATAGAACTTTATATAAAGTCTTTCTGAACTCGCAGAACCCGAACTTCCACAGGTCCACTCATCTCTAATCAGGAGAGATTGTACGAGAAATTGTATTGTGCAATTTCTTCTGTTACCCTTGGCTAAACATCTCTGATGGGGTTTTGAGCACTTTGAGTACCGCAGTTTAGAATGGTGTCACGTTTGAGTATTTTAAGTCATTTAGGCCCCTCAAATTCATTTGCAATCTAATGTAGCAACTGAAAAAATTGTTTTTGTAAATTTTGTTTTAAAAATGAAAAATTGCTAATTTTAACCCTTCTCACATCCTAACAAAATTAAAATTATGTTACAAAAATGGTGCTGATTTAAAGCAGACATATGGGAAATGTTATTGATTAATTATTTTGTGTGACATAACACTTTGGCTTAAGGGGTTAAATATTAAAAATTTGAAAATAGCAAAGTTGTCACCAAATTTCTGATGTTTTCACAAATAAATGGAAAAAAAAATTCATCCTAAATTTACTACTAACATAAAGTACAATATGTCACAAATCACTGAGATCTATTGAAGCGTTCCAGAGTTATAACCCATCAAAGTGACACTAGTTAAAATTGAAAAAATTAGCCTGGTCAAAAAGGTGAAAACAGGCTGGGTGGTGAAGGTGTTACAGTATACAGTTTCACCTTTGACGTAATCTAACCTTACATTAAATGTAGAAATTATTTAGCACAAAAAGCACAATATGTTTAATTGTATAAAATACACCCAATCTGCATGATTCTTTCCATTTTACAGAAACATACTGTATTTTCTGGCCAGTTATTACCATTGATACTTACACATATTAAAGATAATACTATATTATTACTATTATTATTATTTTATTATTATTATTTTTATTATTATTATTTATTCCATGGCGCTTTACAAGTGAAAACTCAGTGCAAATTTATTACAAATTATTCACAGTATTTGGAGCAATTGCAGAAGTTTTGTTTCCGCTGTAAAGTTCTAAACATCATACTCCATTTTATAAGGTGAAGCTTTGTTTTCAAAGTGCCACCCGAGGCATTTAATATTGCAGAACTCAGCTTCAAAGACTCAACCTTCAGGCTACAAGTGTGCAAGCCCTTTGCTTGAAGGATGTAAAAGAGAGGCTTCAAAGATGTCATGTCAGTCTTCAAATACGCAACCACGGAACTTCAAAAGTTGGAGACCACATGGTGTGGCTCTTAGGTGTAGTCGCAGTAGCATCTGATGCAATCTCCGCTCATCAAAGAAGCTGCCCAGAATGCCGAAATTACTGTAATTCAATAAATCCAGTATTTGACCTACTTTTTGTTTTTCTAACTTCTTTTAATACACAGGTTTGTGTAAAAAGCTTCGTAACTTGCAAAGGGCAATTGCAGACAGTGAATTTTATACGTCCAATAAATTGTGTACAGTCATGGCCAAAAGTTTTGAGCATGCTACAAATATTAATTTTTACAAAGTCTACTGCTTAAGTTTTTCTAATGGCAATTTGCATATACTCCAGAATGTCATAAAGAGTGATCAGCTTAACAGCAATTACTTGCAAAGTCAATATTGGCTAAGAAAATGAACTTCAACTCCCAAAACACATTTCAACATCATTGCATTCCTGCCTTAAAAGGAGCAGCTAACATTGTTTTAGTGATTGTTCCATTAACACAGGTGTGGGTGTTGATGAGGACAGGGCTGGCGATCAGTCATGATTAAGTAAGAATGACACCACTGGACACTTTAAAAGGAGGCTGGTGCTTGGTATCATTGTTTCTCTTCAGTTGACCATGGTTATCTCTAAAGAAACACGTGCAGCCATCATTGCTCTGCACAAAAATGGCCTAACAGGGAAGAGTATCGCAGCTACAAAGATTGCACCTCAGTCAACAATCTATCACATCATCAAGAACTTCAAGGAGAGAGCTTACATTGTTGCCAAAAAGGCTCCAGGGCGCCCAAGAAGGACCAGCAAACGCCAGGACCGTATCTTAAAACTGTTTCAGCTGTGGGATTGGACTACCAGCAGTGCCGAGCTAGCTCAGCAATGGCAGCAGGCTGGTGTGAGTGCTTCTGCACGAACTGTGTGGTGGAGACTGCTTGAGCAAGGCCTGGTTTCAAGGAGGGCAGCAAAGAAGCCACTTCTCTCCAGAAAAAACATCAGGGACCGACTGATATTCTGCAAAAGGTACAGGGAGTCGACTGCTGAGGACTGGGGTAAAGTCATTTTCTCAGATGAATCCCCTTTTCCATTGTTTGGGACATCTGGAAAACAACTTATTAGGAGAAGAAGAGGTGAGCGCTACCACCAGTCTTGTCTCATGCCAACTGTTAAGCATCCTGAAATGATTCATGTGTGGGGTTGCTTCTCAGCCAAGGGAATCGGCTCACTCATAGTCTTGCCTAAAAACACAGCCATTAATAAAGATTGGTACCAGAATGTCCTCCAAGAGCAACTTCTCCCAACTGTCCAAGAGCAGTTTGGCGCCCAACAATGCCTTTTCCAGCATGATGGAGCACCTTGCCATAAAGCAAAGGTGATCACTAAATGGCTCATGGAACAAAACATAGAGATTTTGGGTCCATGGTCTGGAAACTAGCCAGATCTTAATCCCATTGAGAACTTGTGGGCAATCATCAAGAGACAGGTGGACAAACAAAAAACAACAAATTCTGGCAAAATGCAAGCATTGCTTGTGCAAGAATGGACAGCTATCAGTCAAGATTTGGTCCAGAAGTTGATTGAGAGCATGCCAGGGAGAATTGCAGAGGTCCTGAAGAAGAAGGGTCAACACTGCAAATATTGACTTGCTGCATTAACTCATCCTAACTGTCAATATAACCTTTTGGTACTCATAATTTGATTGCAATTATATTTCTGTATGTGATGTAAACATCAGACAAACACAATTAAAAACCAGAGGGCAACAGATCATGTGAAAATATAATTTTGGTGTCATTCTCAAAACTTTTGGCCATGACTATAGTGTTTATATGTTAGCAGTATGTCCTATGGATTTAGAAATTTTGGCCAAAGTATTTTACATTGTCCATTATTACTTACTACTTACGGTTTATACATGAGTAGACCATGAAATGAATTCCCTCTTAGGGTACTTTCACACATCCGGATTTTTGCTCTGCGGCACAATACGGCGTTCTGCAGAAAAACCGCAACCGGCTTTTGTAACGCCGATTGCGGTTTTTTTTTGCATTGACTTACATTAGTGCCGCATTGTGCCGCAGGGGCTTGCGTTCGGTCCGGTTTTTGCCGCATGCGGCAGATGTAGCCGATGCGGCGGCCGGATCGAACGTTCCCTGCAACGTTTTTTGCTCCGGCAAAAAACACCGCATCGCGCCGCATCCGGCCGCTGCGGCGCATTTTTCAATGCATCCCTATGGAGGCCGGATGCGGCGCGATGCGGAAAAAAACGCATCCGGTCGCCGCATGCGGTATTTTCCACTGCGCATGCTCAGTAGCATGCCGCAACCGGAAAAAACCGGACCGGCCGCATGTAAAAACTTATGCAAAGGATGCGGTGTTTTCACCGCATCCGTTGCATAGTTTTCACAGCCGGATTGAGCCGCAGGGCTCAAATCGGATGTGTGAAAGTAGCCTTAAATAGGTATACTAAAGGGCATTTCACCCCTTCATCACCAGTCTTATTAACCATGTTCACTATATGGTTAAACTTGATATTATTCTCCAGGTTAGTACAAGTACATAGATAGCAAACACGTATAGTTTTTCTTTTATTTAATTTGTGAAAAAAAATTACATGATTTTACAAAAAAAAAAATAAGTAAAATAAAAAATTTGCTATTTTCACCATTTTCCGAGACACTTAAAGTTTTAATTTTTCAGGATCTAGAGATGTGTGCTGACTTATATTTATATGTTGATATATCATACATTTATAAATGCAGCAATACCAAATATGTATATTTTTTATTATTATTTTATTTTCAATGGGAAAAGAGGGGGTTGATTTTGAACTTTTGTTTTTTTTTATTTTTTCATGTTTTTAAAACTTATTTCTCTCACTTTCATTATCTTTTTTAGTACCCTAAGGCTATGTGTCCACGCTGCGGATTTTGCGCGGATTTTGCCGCGGATTTGCCGCGGATTTACCGCGGATTTTCCGAAAATGCTGTGGAAATGCTGTGTCCATGCTGCGGATTTTTCCACGGCGGATTTGCCGCAGATATTGATCCGGAAAAATCTGCAGCATGTCAATTATTGTTGCGGATTTTGGTGCGGATTTTGGGTGTAGAATGGGGAAAAAAAAAATCTGCATCAAAATCCGCGGCAAATTCGCGGTAATCCGCGGTAAATCCGCGGCAAATCCGCGGCAAAAATAAGGTGCGGATTTGCCGCGAAAGTCGCGGATTTTCATGCAGAAAAATCCGCAGGTACATTCTACCGTGGACACATAGCCTTAGGGCACTTGAAGCTGTAATCATCTGATCGCCTTTGCTGTACAGAGCAGTGCATTAGCACTACTCTGTTTAGCTGAAACCATGATCTGTGAATGCCGGCTTGCAGCCAGTGTTCACAGGAAGCTCATCATGACAGATAGGAGTCATCAGCTGTCCCTTGGCTCTCATGACAACCCATTGTCGCCCCTCAATCACATCATGGGGCCACCAATGGAAGGGGGGAATGGTTTGCTCTCCGACGGCGCATGTTGAATCCCACTGATAGAGTTTGACAGCGGGATTTAACTGGTTAACAACTACAGGCAGATTTTCCGATCCACCCATAGATGTTAGAGGCACATGCTGGCTGATTAGATCAACCGATGTGCAGGAAAAGATGCAGGCTTGGCATGTGAACCCACATTAGTGGTAGAAACATGACCTATGACGTACCAGTATTCCAAGGTCGTGAAGAGGTTAATAGAGGCATAAACACCAGAATGATAGTTCATCTGCATGTTCATTCCCAACCACTGCCCAGTGTAAAAATGGCAAGTGAAGGAGCGTTAAATGCTAATTCATTTGGCTATTCTTTATTACATCTTAAATGATGGCAAAAAAAAATCATTATTCATTATCATCAGTATATCCCTTTATGTAGATAGACATGTCTGACATTTGTAAGGGAACCTTTATTGGGGAGAAACACACAATTACATGGATGTTCTATTTTCGAAAAGAAAAAAATAACAATTATTTTTACATTTGTAAACAATATTCTGCATGAGCAATTTATCTTCCTATATAAAGGGTCCTCTAATGCCCTTTCATATGAGCTGGTAATCAGACAAGTGAGCGTTCATGAAAATGTTAGTTTCTCAACATTTGCCCTTATTAACGTGTCATTGATCAGCTGACAAAAGAGCAAGATGACTGTTGGCTGGATTGTTCTTGCGTGATTATTAATTACTTAAAACTATATGGGCAAAACATGGGGACACACCTCTTAATTATTATATTCCAGGTTACATTCAGAGTCCCATCCATACAGTCTGCCTTTGCAAACATAGTGAAAGACTGGGTAATTCTAAAGAGTCTCTGAATTTTAGCTTAGTACTGTAATAACAGTTCAGGTCATGAAATTTCTTTCCTCCTAAATATTCCATAATCATATGTAAATGTTATTAAAAAGTGAAAGGGTTTAAGAACCACAGCAACCTTCCAAAGTAGGTGACAGTTCTGCTTCCTGTAGTGTAGATAGGCCAGTAAGACTATGCTGTCTTAATAACCAGGGGTGTAAAGATTGTAGTCGCAAAGGGTGCTACAATGACTGGGCCCGTGTGGAATGGGGCAAGCTATCACCAGCACATATTTCACCTGGATGTGTGTCCTAGAACTCCCCTTCAGCTGAATGCATTGCTGTGCACAGACCCACCGGCTCTCTGAACCGCAAAACACACCGCCAACCAATCAGAGGCCGGCAGCTGATGTTGACTTGTCAGTCAGGGGTTGCACATGGCAGTGACGTCATGCATTGCCCATGGCTGGCATGTTGAGACCAGCTGATGGCTTTTGGAATGGCTGCAGAAGAAGATGCTGCACATCATAGGAACGGGGGAAGATAAGAAGAATTGTTTGGTATTTTTTTTTGTTTTTTTTTTAAGAAGAATGAGTGGACATTTTTACCAGAAGGGGCAAGGATGGGGGATATTGTACTATGAAGGGACCAAGAATGGTGCACATTTTTATAGAATAGGGACCAGGATGGGGGACATTATTCTATAAGGGGTCTAGGATGGAGGATATTATTAGTGGACAGTGCCCAAGAAGGGTGACATTATTATGTGGAAGAGGCCCAAGAAGGAAGACATTATTACTGGAAGGGGCCCACGATAGAGGATAATACTACTGGAAAGGGTGTGGGATAGGGGCCATTATTACCAGAACAGGCCAGCATGGGGAACATTATTAAATTAATGGGCCAGGATGGAAGACATTATTAAGGGAACGGGCCAGAATGTGTGACATTACTTCATAAATAAGTCCTAGATATGGGGGAAATTCAGGAAAAGACCTAGGATGGGGGACATTTCAGGAAGAGGTCCAGGATGGGGGACATTATACCAGCATGGGGTTCAAGATAAGAGATACTATTGTCACGGGTGTCTCACTTTGACAGACAGTCCTGTAGTTTCTGGCTGTAGAATGTTGCAGAATTTGGCTATACCTTAGATCTTTCCCTGCTTTGGGTTAATCCCTTTGTCTTTAGGGCCCTGTGGATTGTCTCACCCTTTTCAGCTGTTAATCATCAGCACTTCCCTTTATGTCTTTAAATACTCTCATTTCCCGTTAGGGTACCGTCACACTTAGTAATGCACTAATGATCCAACCAGCGATCCGACCTGGCAGGGATTGTTGATGCGTTACTACATGGTCACTGGTAAGCTGTCAATCAGGCATATCTCACCAGCGACCAGCGACTCGTGTAATGCTGCTGCGCTTGGTAACCAGGGTAAATATCAGGTAACTAAGCAAAACACTTTGCTTAGTTACCCGATATTTACCCTGGTTACCAGCGTACACCACCTACATTCTGCCCGCGCTGGCTCCCTGTATACGTAACTAGGGTACACATCGGGTTACTAAGCAAAGCACTTTGCTTAGTAACCCGATATTTACCCTGGCTACGTGTGCAGGGAGCCAGCTCTGGCAACCTGTAAGCAGTGTACGCTGGTAACCAGGATAAATATCGGGTAACCAAGCAAAGCGCTTTGCTTAGTTACCCGATATTTACTCTGGTTACAAGCTTACACAGAGTCAGTGCTCGTTGGTCTCCCGCAGTCAAACACACCGATGTGTGCTGCCCTGCGGGAGACCAACAAGCAAAAAATGAACCAGAACAGTGTGTAACAATCAGCGTTTTCCCAGCAGGGGCCAGGTCGCTGCTTGGTGTCACACACAGCCAGATCGCTGATAAGGTCACTGGTACATCACAAAACCTGTCAGCGATCTCCCTATGTGAGAAGTACCCCTCACTCTGTGCTGGTGATAAGTTTAAATACCTTTTACAAAACCAAGCAGCCAGCTTGTATTCATCTGGATAAACTTTGTTGCTGTTGCAGTTCCTCTCCTTGAGTCCTCTGGGGGTAAATTATTTGTTTACTTTCTCCTCTGTGTATTCCCTGTGTGTTCTTCAGAGATTAGTGGGATTAAGGCCATGTGCGCACATCTGCATGTTGCATGCTCTTACGCTGCGTTTAGAACTGAAGCGTAACTGCATGCGTCCTGCGTCCCCAGCACAATCTATGAAGATTGTGCATAATCCAACTGCACGTTGTGTTTGAGAGTGCAGCGTTTCGGATGTTGAAATTTTGATCCAAAACGCTGCGTTCTAAAAATCAGCATGTCACTTCTTTTGTGCATTCTGGATGCTTTTCCCACTCTGTCTATGGCAGAGCAAGCATCCAGAACGCATGAATTCTCCAAGAATTCTGCATTCAACAATGCATACAGAACGCAGCTTTTCGGCTGCGTTCTGAAGCGCATGAACGCTGCGGAAGATTTGGCACGACAGAACGCAGACGTTCGCACATACCCTTACTAAGCGCTCATCCCATCCATTCCCTACCTATTACCCAGTTTAGGCTCAGCCAGTGCCAGATATCCATCTCAGCGCATAGGTGCGGAACCTATCTAGGGTAGTGATGTAAGCTAAGGGCCAGCGTTAAGTTTGGTCAGGGGTCACCATCTCCCCCTTCCCTAGACATGGTTTTCCTTCTCTTTCACTTAGTACTTCCCCATACCTAGAGTGAGAACTTGACAAAGAAAAAGCCCGAATTAAAAATATTGTTGAATAAAAGAGCACAGTAATACAGGAAGGGGCCCTGGATGGGTGAGATTAATACAAGATACCAGAAATTATTAAATACAGGAACTAGAATTGGGGACAAAGTCCCCAGTCATCCACAGAGATATACTGATTGAGTTATGAATGAATGTCCGATCAATGAAATGTCCACATTGTTCTTTTACAGTACAACTTGCAGAACCTACCAGCCAGTGCCATCCACAGAATTCCACAGCCAGTTCCATCCATACCTTTTAGGACATAAGTGCCACACTTATTGCAGTCCTTGTCTAGCATTCAAATGTGAGCCTCCAGTCAATGGTTTGTCACTGATGCCAATAACTGGCAAAGGAGGAGAAACTTTCAACATTGGCAATCTACAACACATGACTTAAATGAGCGTCAAAGCTCTGCATTATTTGAGGGCAAGGTACAGCCAAAAACAGTACCAACATAGAGAGTGACATGGTTAGCAAATGACAGCAACTAAAAGCCATTTTAACGTTAATGGCCATGCAGTGAGCGGCTGTTTTACTGCATAACCGCATAGCCATTAACAATGAAAGTATTTTTAGCTGTGGTCATTTGCAAACTGCACAGCTCATCTGCCATAGTCATTTACAGCTATATAAAGGCTACTTTCTACTCCTATATTTCAGATGTTCAGATTCTCCAGAGTTGACAATCAGTTTACCTTTGAATAGAAAAACATAGAATAAGCAAACATTGCAGAAAAAGAGATGAACCACATATTCCAAATTAATACGGATTATCCTAAGGTCCAGTTCAGAAGGTTGTATATTACAGTCTGTGTATGGACTGCAATGAAGAAAGTTACTGTGTGTCTCCTGACCCAAAATATCTGCCTCATTTATGATGTAAGTGCCCTGACCTGAACTAGCAGCCTCTTGTATCCTTATGAAGCTGTCGGTACATATCAGAAGATCTGCAGTCGAATAGGGCATTACAATTCATACTCTGAAACATCTGAATTTTGGTCTTATACCTTTTAAATTGATCTACTGCTGTTAAGCAATATTTACAAAACAAACACTGTATATGTGTCGCCCCTAGTAGACCTCTGATGTCACGGTTGGGAGTCCGAGTGAAAATGTGGCTGTACCGGGTGCGAGCACCTGGCTTTTCTGATGGGGGTTAATAAGGGGAAAGAGAAAAATAAAATAAATAAAGAGTTTGTGATACCAGTTGGGATGTTCGGCTTTGGTATGGCCGGGCATGCTAAAGGTCCCCAGGAGTTACGTGGTGATGCACAATGCCAGATCGTTGTCTCCGATGTCGAGGTGGGGATATGGTACAGCAGAGAATAATTCAGCTAGAGACAGGACAGGGAGCTTTTGCCTTTTACTGTAGCTCTGCAGAACAGTCCAGAACATTTCTTACAGCATTCAAAATGATGGTGGTCTGACCTGCCCCAATGAGAGTTTGTTTCTCTCCTGTATGGTGGTAGTGTATTACTCCTGCCGCTAATTCTCTACCTGGGAATAGGTGTCTTGAAATCCTGGGATTTTCAAGACAATAAAACTCTGGATCTTTGATCCCTTCCAGCGAGCTGGTGACTTGAAACCTGAGGGAAAACTCTCTTTGTCTTCTAGAAGTTTCCAGACAATCACATTGCTGAGATCCTGGGCAATTGTACTGCTCCTTATGAAAAGGTTAATAGCAATATTTCAGTTTGCCACTGACCTTGAAAGTCCAGGTGGCCTAATGACTGATACCCTGCCAACATGTAGCTGGCCCCTCCAGACTTTTCAACAGTTACCTCAGGACAGGACTGTCTCCATTTTACACTCCTCTCACACGCTCGCCCTGACTTCAACTACCACACTGAATTTACCTCACACCTGAGCTCCCCTTTCTCCTTCTAGGGCGTACACACAAGCTTTGTTATCAGCCCAGGTGAACAGCCCCAGTAAGGGTGTGTATGCAAATGTTTGTATATAAGGAACAGTAAAGATAGATGAGAACAGGTTTTGAATGCTGCGCTATTGCAGGAAGCGATGTTAATAATTATTCTCTTTATTTATGTGCAGGTCAAGTCAACACGTTTCTGAGGTCGCAGCCTCCTTCATCAGGACTACAGAGAAAATCAACAGTCAAAACCCGTTCTTATCTATCTTTACCATTGCTTCTCCGGGGCTGCTGCTATCACAATATCCATGATGACATAGTGTTACAGGTGTTGTGACTATCACAACTCCGCCAGGTGAGTGAATTCAAGTACATTTACTTGACATATATATCGGATAATACCCTATTGCGCTATATCTCTCCACAGTTTTTCTGCTGCATGTATATAATGAACAGCAGAGAAAACCAAATCTCATTAAAGCTTGCAATACATGTTATACATATTGAAATACACATGCAGCCATTCTTTGTGGCGACTCGGCACAGGGCATCATATGTATATATTAAATATTTTGATGAAATTGTATTATCCCACTTGTCACTTCACGATTACCTCTTTTAAGTAGGTCCCTAGCCTATTGGGTACAGCACTACGTGGTGATAACTATTGAAGTATAACATGCAATGACTTTTCTAAACTTTGCAGTTTTTACCAATGAAACTCATTTTGAGAAAGTACTTACCGGTAAAGGGAACCTGTCATTAGATTCATGCTGCCCGAACAGCAGCAGTTACAGCCTAGTTGTGTGATTGCACTTGCTTTGTTATGGCATTTCAGGAAAATCATATTTGTAAAAAAAAACAGCCGACTTCTCCAGGTCCAGTTAATTGCCAAGTCTCTCCTGTGTGTGGTTCAGGCAGTATAAATCTAATGACAGGTCTCCTTTAACAAGTACACAGAAAAACAGCCTTTTGCAGTCTCCTTGTAATATAAAATACAATAGGGTTAAATAGGTGGAGTGCTGGAACCCAGGCAAAAATGAAGGAACATAATATACGAATGTGCAACTATTGTATTTAAAAAAAAAAGGAAAATACCTAAATTACTTTGATGCAGCCATTCATGCTGTAAGCACTGAAGTACAGTCATTACATTGGATTATACTATGTGGGATTGCCACAAAGCAGAGAATTAATATTTTCTTTAAATGTATTAATCTACCAGTGCTATGACCATCACAGTATGACTGTGAGCAATATTTATATCTCTGACTCACTGCATCTAAAGCAGACGATTGGAAAATATCAGCTTTTTCTTACTTTCCTGCAAACGTATGAGCAGCAACCAAAACTGAAAATAAGCAGCTGTTATGGGACCTGCATGAAAACAAAAACAGAATATGGAACTTGTTATTCACTTACGCACAAGAGCTAAGCCGAGAATGGTTACACTTCAGGCTTAATCTGAATAGCTCTGGAATAACAGGCATTGAGTGTATTAATATTTGCTCGTTCACTACAAATTGAAGATTCTGCTATTACAGGTGCAGATGTGTGCCATAATTTATTCCAATTTCTAAGGTAAATTATATTATATGTTGTGGCACAAGTGTCCATGTCCCTTCTACTAAAGCCTGCCAACTTTACTAGCCACTTTTAAAAAGTAGAAAAAGGAATACATTGGCAAAAGTCCCAAATTACTCCATAAATATAACTTGTGACCTTTTATGGCACTTTACTGTATGCCAATACATTTTAGTTTTTCTATCCGATATGTATAAGGCCAGGGTCACACAACCGCCGATTCTGTCATCCAAGAGAATTAGGCCGATTCTCCTAATGACACTCTGATCAAAGTGTCAGCATAGTGTGATCCTATTCTTTCAGATGAGAGAATCAGAGCACAATGTAAGGAGATAGAGAACAAAATTTCCCTATCTTCTCTATTCTGTGAGTCTACGGAAATCAGACTGCACCCACATTTCATCCAAGTGCAGTTCGATCACTTCCACGCACCCATAGATTTGAATGAGTTAGTCTCCTGCAATTTTCACAGCATGCCGAATTGGTAAGAGAAAAACAACCCTGACCAGCACTGCCACATAGAACAACTTTGGTCAGAGTGATATCCGATTTATACGACGGTCTGACCATGGCTTTACAGGAATGCAATTATACAAAATAATCTTGGTTGTTAATTGTTTGTCGATCAGCTACCTGCTAGCTGACCATCAGTCGTTTAACTGTTAGTGATGAAGCCAATTTTGACCTTAATAACTGAAACCCATTTTTCGAATTTCATGTATCAATTTATGTGGCAATAACTCTAAAGGGCCATTTACACGCTGAGACATCACTAACGATATATCGTCGGGGTCACGGTGTTTGTGATGCACATCGGGCGTCGTTAGCGACATCGCAGTGTGTGACACCTAGGAGCGACCTTAAGCGATCGCAAAAGAGTAAAAAATCGTTGGTCTGTGAGACGTCGTTCAAAAAACAAAAATCGTTGTCTGGTCAGTAGCGAGGTTGTTCGTTGTTCCTGCGGCACCACACATCGCTACGTGTGTCACACCGCAGGAATGACGAACATCTCCTTACCTGCCATCCACCGGCAATAAGGAAGGAAGGAGGTGGGTGGCATATTCCGGCCACTCATCTCCTCCCCTCCTCTGCTATTGGGTGGCCGCTTAGTGACGCCTCAGTGACGTCGCTATGACGCCGAACGCACCTCCCCCTTGAAGGAGTGATCGTTCGATGGTCACAGCGACGTTGCTGACAAGGTATGTGCGTATGACGCTGCCGTATCGATAATGTTTGCTATGGCAGCAATCACCAAATGTCGAATGAACGACAGGGGCGGGTGTTATCACGCATGACATCGCTAGCTATCGCTGGCGATGTCACAGAGTGTAAAAGCACAATTAACTGTAGATACTTCTACATATCCAAGTGATTTTGAAATTGTCTTTTTATGACAAATTGAGGCCAATTCATTACTAGCATTGCGCAACTCAGTTTTAATGAGAAAACTTGCTAAAATAGGATGTGCCAAATTCATTAAGAAGCGCATACTACTTAATGCATTTGGCACATCTTAGCAATGGCATGCGTCTCTGTGCCTCACTAGAAATGGTACACCAGTCAAGAACTAACACAACAGAGTCAGACACTCCACACGATACTGCTTTTGAGTTGCACTGACAGGCTTGGGTGTCAACCAGCTGTGCTCTTATTAGTAATCGGGCTTGCAGAAGTTAATTTCTGCTAGCCTGTGGATTACTGTTTGAGTCACATGTTGCAGAAGACCTATCCCAGTCGCCTCCACCCTATTTAAGATGGTGGAGCATGGTCTCCCATGCCAATGATAGCTTTATGCGATCCCAGTCTTTGTGCTTTGATATCTTGTTGCTGGTGAACTTCTGTGTGCTGTTTGAATATGTTGTGGAAATACTTTTGTCTGATTATTTCCTCCCTTCCTTTAGATTCCTGCTGAGCATATATTGTCTATATGCAGCAATCAGTGATTGCTGTGAGTTTGCGTTTTGGTTTTTCCCCCATCTAATTATTTGTGTGGGATTAATCATTCCTGTCATGGCGCGTTCCTGGGTGAGGGAGGGGGAGTCACTAGACCAAGATTGTTCAAGAGGTAGGGTAAGGAAGGCGAACCAATCATCCTCACTTTCAGTCGTATCTTTTGGATCAAGGTCAGCAAGGATAACCCAAGCTCGAGGGACAGTTTAGGCTCCCTTGTTCCTAGATGATATTGTCACACCCCATGACATAAATAGTCTAAGTTGAGGAAAAGATGTGGCAAAAATTAAATGTATGGGATAAAATGAATAAAAATTGCCATTTGCATATGTATTCACCCCTTTTCCTATGAAGCCCCTAAAAAATTCTGGTGTAAGCAATTTCTTTCATAAGTTACATGTTTATTGAAAGGTAGTCCACCTGTGTGTAGTCTAAGTGTCACTTGGTCTGTTACATACCTTTTTTGAAAAGCAACAAGGCTGCAACACCATTAAGCAAGAGGCACCACTAACCAGTAACACCATGAACACCAAAAAGATCTCCAAACAAGTCAGAGACAAAGTTGTTGAGAAGCACAAATCAGGGTTTGGGTTCTAAAAAAAAATATCCCGCCCAACAAAACTCTCAGCCAAAGCAAAAAGGGCATTAATCAGAGAGATAGCACAGAGACCAAACATAATCCTGAAGGAGCTGCAGAGCTCCCAAGCAGAGGCTGGAATATCTGTCCATAAGACCACAGTAAGCCCCACATTCCATACAGCTGGCCTTTCTGAAAAAGGGGGAAAAAATCCTTACTTACAGCCAAAAATTGAAAGGTTAATTTTAAGTTTGCCAAAAGACATGTGGGAGACTCCCCAAATGTATGGAGATAGATGCTGTAGTCAGATGAGACCATAATTGAACTTTTTAGCCACCAAGATAAACGCTATGTCTGGCGCCAAATCAACACAGTTCATCAACACAAGAACACCATCCCTACAGTGAAACATGGTGGAGTCAGCATCTTGCTGTGGAGATGTTTTTTGGCACCAGGGAAAGTGAAAATGATCTGTGTCGAGGAGAATATAGATAGTAAGAAATACAGGGTTATTCTTGAGCAAAGACTGTCAGTGATTTGAGATTGGGACAGAGGTTCACCTTCCAACAAGACAATAACCCAAAGCATACTGCTAAAGCATCACTCACATGGTTTACGGGGAATCATGTAAATGTATTGGAGTGGCCTGGTCAAAGCCCAGACCTTAATCCAATTGAGAGTCTGTGGTCAGACTTGAAGATTGCTGTTCACCTGGGAAAATCATCTAACTTGAAGGAGCTGGAGCGGTTTTGCCTTGAGGAATGGGGAAAATCTCAGAAGCAAGCTCATAGAGACTTACCCAAAGCGTCTTGAATCTGTAAATTCAGCAAAATGAATCTCTACAAAGTACTGGCTTTAGGGGGGTGAATAGTTATGCACACTGAAGTTTTCAGATATTTTTTCCTATTTGTTGTTTGCTTCATAATAAAACGATAACCAAATGTTCATAGTTGTAAGCATTTACTTTACATGAACTGATGTGGACCCTTAATAAAAATGATGATATTCCAGGATGTGATGCAGCAAAACACGAAAAATGCCAAGAGGCTGAATACTTTTGAAAGGCACTGTATAGGCATCTATGTAAAGACTCATACTGTATTTAGAGGGTGTTAAAAAGAGGATATTTCCAGCAACCAGGTCCAAGGTTAATTTTTAAAAAATACAAAATTTTATTTCATGATCATTTAAAAAGTTCCATTATGACATCATGGTGAATTAGCTGGGAGTACGCGTTTCAAACATGTTGTTCTTAGTCTGTCTCTGTATTTAGAGGGTGCTATGTGTGGGCTCAAACTATATATTGGGGCTATATTGGAGCTCCTACTGTGGGGGTGTCCACATACTTTATTCCACTCAATATTAAGTGATACAATTATTATTAATGCAAAATATTACTTAAAATTAATGTTAATATTAATATTGAGCAGAATTAATTTCCACCCTGCTTAACAGTCATGTGCTCACTTAAGAAAATGAATTTCCCGCCTCTGCTCTAATATGTATAGTGCTATGTTTTGCATAGCGCTCTAGAGAAGATAAAAAAATTGCGTCTTTCTCATTTTTTGTCTGCAGGTGTCCACTTGTGCATTAACTACATGACCTATCACATTATCTATCAAGGGGATCGTGTACACATGTCACATGATACATTAGGCTGGGGGAACCCGCGCCTTCTAAACTGCCTGGGACCCTGGCTACTCCTAATTCATCCCTGTTGGTAATGTATAATAATTGCCACCAAAATGATATTAGATGTATAATACCAAAAATGGTTCACCATAGCAATGGAAACTCCAAGCAGATGCATGAACACAACCATACATACATGCATTTATACATAGTTCATAGATTACAAATGGCTGGTTACATGTCTCCAATCTCTTCTATAAGAGAAGGCAAATTTCCTGTATCAGACGTGCTACTTGTTCTGCGGGCAACATCCATCCATACCAGAAATCCACAATTAGAGGCTGTTTGAAAGCTCATTAAGGAACAGTTGGCCACTTAATTTGGAGAATAAAATCCCTCTAAAAAGAAGTCATACTTATGAGGGTCATCACACTAGTTTTGGATACTCTTGTCATGTCCAAAAGAATCTGCGAAAAGTCGAAATTTCAACTTGAATCCTATTTCTTTAGTTTTGAGTGTTAACTGCTGTCAGATGAATAGTTAAACTAGAGAATAGAAATGTCCACTGTAACGTCAGCACATTTTCATTCCTCAGACTGAGTAACGTAGCCGGTAAATTAATTGGTCCTCTGCTCTCAGCCGAAATATATCACTGTATATTCATCAACGCAGGGACATTGGACGCCTGGGATGTATCATTCTTACATTTCTAGTTTTGTGTAATAAACTTGCATCCAGTGTTGTGGAGACCAATAAAAACAACAGTAATATTTCATCTGTCTTACAACTCAAGAAAATGGATATACAAGACGGAATAATAAGCATTCTTCTACAAAAAAACATATCCACTGTGCAAAAGTTTTAGGCAGGTATGGAAAAAACAAATATATTCAAAAATAGAAGTGATAGTTTATTTTTATGAATTAACACAATACAAAGTGAATAAGCAGAAGAGAAATTGAAATAAATCAATATTTGATGTGACCATGCTTTGCCTTGCAAACCATCGACAGATTTTCTGAATGTTAAGGCTTGCACAAATCCTTCTGACGCTTCATGTAATCCCATACAGACTTGATGACGTTAGATCAGGACTCTGTGGGGACCATATCATCACATCCAAGACTCCTTGTTTTTCTTCTTACTGACATTGGTTAACTGTTTGGAGTTATTGCTCTGCTACAAAATAAATTTGGAGCCAATAAGTTGCCTCCCTGTAGGTTTTGCATAATGGATAATTATCTGCATGTATTTCTAAGCATTAAGATCACTATTAATTATTCCTGACCAAATGCCCAACTCCATTTGCTAAAATGTAGCCTAAACTTGCAAAGAACCTCCACCTCCTTCACTTTGAGAATCTCATTATTTACTATGCACCTGTCCTGGATCTGTGCTTTGCTTCCATCACTTTAGTCCACTAAACTATAAATTTCCTTCATGTTGAGCTTTGCAGATGGCTCAACATGTGATCATCTGTCAAAAATATTCCCCCCTCCATCTCTGGCTATTTGACCCTCTAAAAGCCAAAATCAATATTGCTTCTTCTCCCAACAGATTGGTGCCCCCATGATGTCATCGCAAGGGCCCGAATATTGCTATGGTAATCTAAGGTCATCATGATGACCTCCAGGTCACCCAGCTACAGAAAGCCTCTGGGAAAATGCCAGGAGCAGGAGCATGATATCAGATGCTTGTGTTAGTGCTGCACTGACAGATGTAATATATTGCAATACATTATATCAGTGTCATGATCCAGGACCGGGAATCTCCGCTCAAGAGTTTCCCAGACCCGTCCTGGTCATGTCAGGGGTTAACTCCCATCAGCCTCGTTCTGGTTTCAGAAGACACTATATCTGGTCTCTGCAATTGCATCCTGGTGCTGGTTATAGTTTTGCTCTGCAGCCTGTGACTGGCTCTGGTGAGATTTCCTGTTTGATCTGACTTCTTGTTACTGTGCCCTGACCTGTACGCTTCCCGCTTGTCCGTCTGTCCCAGCCCCTGACTTCCCCCTACTGTCTGTTGTTTGTGTTTTCCTCTGCATACCTGATCTCCCGGCTTCCAACTCGGTTCTGTTTTCTATCTTGGTTTTTATCCTCCCTTTGCAGTGACTCGACTTTCCTGGCTTTAGACTCTGTCTGTTTGACTACTCTTTTGCCCCTGGTGGTTTGCCTGTTAACTGCCTGCTGAAGTTACTCTGCTGTACTTCAGATGCCTTTCTGTTACTGTGTTACTTTGTCTCTCCTTCACTACTCTGCTGCTACCTAGTGGGAAATACGCTGTACTACGTCCTACCAACCCTTTGTACAGCGTGACAATCAGAGCAATACAAGTTAGTGTCCCATATATATACTTATTAAAAATGTAACAAAAAAAGTGAAAAAGTTTAAAAAAATTGTAAAAATGTTTTTAAAAAATCTGAAAATAAAAAAAAAGTTCTACCAATAAATGTGTATATTTGTGTAAAAAAAAAACCAAGAAACAAAAAAAGCACACGTATTTGGTATCACCGCTCTCAATCTATAAAATAAAACACTAGTTGAGCCCTTCTGTGAACACCATAAAAAAATATAAAACTTTGCAATAACTGTCTTTTTATCCTACAACTGACAAAAAAGTGAAATAGAATGCGATCAAGAACACACCTGTAAATAAAAATCGTATGACTGAAAACATCACCAAAGCCAATTTTCTCAATTCTGGCCAGTGTCGCATTATAGTAATAACTCTGGAATGCTTCAACAGATTGCAGTGATTCTAAGACTTTTTTGTGACATATTGTACTTCATCATAGTGGTAACTTTAGAATTATAATTTTTTTTTTCACTTAATTGTGGAAAAATCAGAAATTTGGCGAAAATTTAGCAATTCTCATGATTTTAATTTTTATGCCCTTAAACCAGAGAGTTATGTCACACAAAAAAGGTAATAAATAACATTCTACAGATCTCTACTTTACATCAGCACACTTTTTGAAACGTCATTCTTTATTAAGAAGTTGGAAGGGTTAAAAGTTTATCAGCTATTTCTCATTTTTCCAACAAAAATTACATAACCTTTTTTAGGGGCCCCATCACAATTGAAGTGACTTTGAGAGGTCTAGGTGACAGAAAACACCCAAAAGTGCAACCAAACTGCTCAAAGCCACATCCAAGAATTTTAATAACTTTTAGGTGCTTCACAGCAACTAAAGCAATGTGGAAGGAAAAAAATGAAAATTTTACTTTTTCCCACAAAATGTTACTTTAGCCCCAAGTTTAGCATTTTCACAAGGGTGACAAGAGAAAATGCACCCTACAATTTGTTGTGAAATTTCTCCTGAGTACACCGACACCTCAGGTGTGCTGGAAAAACTACTATTTGGGTGTATGTCAAGGCTCAGAAGTGAAAGAACGCAATTTGAATTGTAGAGCGCAAAATTATTTTTAATAGATAGTAGATGCCATGTTGCATTTGGAGAGCCCCTGATGTGGAATTTCCCACAAGTGACTAAATTTTGGAAACTAGAAAACTCAAGGAATTTATTTAGATGTTTGGTGAGCACCTTAACCCTCAAGTTCTTCACAAAATTTTATAATGTTGAACTCTGAAAATATAAAAATACATTTTTACCACAAAAATGTTGCTTTAACACCAAATCTTTCATTTTCATAAGGGTAAAAAGAGACAATGCACCATACAACTTGTTTTGCAATTTCTCCTGAGCACGAAAATACCTCACATGTGGTAGAAATCTACTGTTTGGGTGCACGGCAGGGCTTAGAAGAGAAGAAGCGCCATTTGTCTTTTTAAACTCAAAATTGTCTGGAATCGTTAATGGACGCCATGTTGCTTTTGGAGAGACCCTTATGTTCCTAAAGAGTGGAGATTCCCCACAATTGACACCATTTTGGAAACTAGACACTTCAAGGAATTTATGTAGATAATTAGTAAGCACCTTGAACCCTCAGGTTTTTCACAGATTTTTCTAACATTAAGCCGTGAAAATATAAAAATACATCTTTACTACAAAAATATTGCTTTAATCCCTTCAGCCCCGGGGCACTTTACGTTTTTGCGTTTTTGTTTTTTGCTCCCCTTCTTCCGAGAGCCGTAGCTTTTTTATTTTTCCGTCAATCTTGCCATATGAGGGCTTGTTTTTTACGGGACAAGTTGTACTTTTAAATGAAACCATACATTTTACCATATGGTGCACTGGAAAACAGCAAAAAAATTCCAAGTGTGGAAAACCTGCAAAAAAAGTGTGATGGCACAATAGTTTTTGGGATGTTTTATTCACGTTGTTCACTATATGGTAAAACTGATGTGTGGGTATGATGCCTGAGGTAGGTGCGAGTTTGTGGACACCAAACATGTATAGGTTTACTTGTGTCTAAGGGGTTAAAAAAAATTCACAAGCTTGTCCAATAAAAGTGGCGCACATTTTGTGCCATTTTCCGAAACCCGTAGCGTTCCATTTTTTGGGATCTATGGCTCAGTGATGGCTTAGTTTTTGCGTCTCGAGCTGACATTTCTAATGGTACTATTTTTGCACAGATGCTACGTTTTGATCACCTGTTATTGCATTTTGCGTAAAACTTGCAGCGACCAAAAACGTAATTTTGCCGTTTGGAATTTTTTTGCCACTACGCCGTTTACCAATCAGATTAATTGATTTTATATTTTGATAGACCGGGCATTTCTGAACGCAGCGATACCAAATATGTATATATTAATTTATTTTTTAACCCTTTAATTTTCAATGAGGGGAAAGGGGGGTGATTTGAACTTTTAGGTTTTTTTTTATTTTTTAAAACTTTTTTTTAACTTTTTTCTTTATTTTACTAGTCCCCCTAGGGGGCTATAGCAATCAGCAATCCAATCGCTCTTATCTATCTGCTGATCACAGCTATACAGCTGTAAACAGCAGATTCAGTCACTTCCTGTTTCCCTCTGGTCCCGGCCGAGGGAAAACGAAAGTAAAACTTCATAGCTGCAGGCGTCATCACATGACCCTGTGCTACGATGGTAACCACCGAAAGTCACGTGATCACGCACGTGACTTCCGGTGGGGGCGGCGGTAAGTAAAAATCATGGCCGCGCGCATATA
This sequence comes from Anomaloglossus baeobatrachus, assembly GCF_048569485.1. Classification (NCBI taxonomy): domain Eukaryota; kingdom Metazoa; phylum Chordata; class Amphibia; order Anura; family Aromobatidae; genus Anomaloglossus; species Anomaloglossus baeobatrachus. Next base: position 792,408,017 of record NC_134353.1, read on the forward strand.
GATCTCGCTGCCAGACTTTGGCAGTGAGATTTAAGGGGTTAAATGTTGCGAGTGGAAGTGATTCCACTCGCAACATGCAGGCACACATGTCAGCTATTGAAAACAGCTGATATGTGTGCCGACCGCCGCCTGCCCGCGGCAGGGGGCGGGGCTTAACGGGACCCGCTTCATGACGGATATATCCGTCCATGGTCGTGAAGGGGTTAATCCCAAATCTTTCATTTTTATAAAAGGGAAGAGGAGAACATGCACCACAAAATTTGTTGTGCAAATCTTCCTAAGTACACCAATACCGAATGAAAGAGCGCCATTTGATTTTGTAACACAGATTTTGCTAGATTATTTTACAGACTCCATTTGTTGAGCCCCTAAGTGCCAGAACAACAGAAACCCCCTCAAGTTACTAAATTTTGGAAATTACTCCCCTCTGGAAATTCAATTATGCATGTAGTGACAATGTAGTTTCTGGAAAACACCAATGGTGTCCAATGCAGTGAATGTTGCAGAATTAAAAATTGCAAATAGGTCCTTTTCATGTACTGTACTTTTGCCCATACATTGTGCCCAGCTCAAGCTTATTTTAGAAACCTGCACTTCATAAACTTAATTGGGCACTCCTCACTAGAATAATGACAAACATGTGGATGCTAACTGTGGTTTAGGCACATTGTGGGGCTCAGAAGAGAGGGGAGCATTTGGATTTGGGAGTGCCGATATCACTGGATTTCTTTTTTGAGGGTGATAGCCATAGCGTTTTTGCAAAGCTTTTTGTGCTGCCATTAACATGGAAGCCCCCTATATTTCTGTTAACAGATGATGGACCTGAGTGACGACTTGTGTTTTTGTGGGTTGAGTTGAATGCTATATTGTGGTAATTTGGAGAATACAACATTTGGGATCAGTTCACATTGATCCTGTACACTATGCTGAGCACTAACAGCGGGGTTTCCATCTACATCTCCGAAACACGTGATTCAGGGAAAACCGTGGACAGATCCATTCACTATAATGAGGCAGCAGAGTTACTCCTAACTCCATTCGGCCTCTGTTCCATGGTGTCCTCCTTTTCAAAGGTGGACAAAATTATTGATGACCTCACTTTTGTGCACACCTAAAAGGATGACTACAAAGATGGACAAGGCCAGATGGGAGTTCATAGTGACTCCATCTGCTTCATTACAGTGAATTTTCCGTTGGGAATTTTGTCTGAATCACGTCTTTCAGAGATTTACATGTAATCCCTGGTACAAGGGCTTAGCGTAGAGCTCTGGATAAATATGAGCCGTGCCGTTGCAGTTGAAGAATTGGCTTCATTTATTTATTTTTTATGCTATTCACTTGCGGTATAAGTGATTAGGCGGCTTTATTTCTCAGGTCAGATACCAGATTTATTTATTCTTTTTATGTTTGTCTACTATCACATTAAAAACGCTTTTTTACAAAATAAATGTTTTTTGCATCACTGAAATTTGAAGGCTATAGGTTCTTCTATTTTTCTGCAGACAGTCACATGAGAGCTTATTTTTTGCGGGATGAGTTGGAGTTTTTAGTGGTATCTTTTTGGCTCACATAAAATATTTTGATCACTTTCTATTCCAATTTTTGTGAGGCAGAAACAAGAAGAAACAGCAATTCAGGAATTATTTTTTTTTAACACTGTTCACTGTTTCATAAAAGTAATGAATGACAGCTTTATTCTGTCAGTACAATTATAGCAATATCACATTTATATAGTTTTGTTTATTGTTTGGTGCTTTTACACCATAAAAACTATTTTTTAGAGTAAAGAATAGTTTTTACATTACTGTATTCTGAGAGCTACTGTATATCTTTCTTATTTTTTTTTACCAACAGAGCTGTATTACAGATTGTTTTTTGCAGGACAAGATGAAGTTTTCAGTGGTAATATTTTTATTTATACATGACTACTTAATTGCTTTTTATTCCATTTTTAGGAACTCTATGGAATTCCTTCTGGAAGCCTATGGAGTCAGTGTTGGTGAAAAAACTGCTGTAGATCGCTTGGCAGGTCAGCTTCAAATCCTCATCCCCACTCCCTGCATCCATATATACCTATATTTCCCTTTGGTTTATTGCTGATGAGTTTTACTCCTATGCTGTCCAGAATGCAAGAAATCGTGTTGGAATCACCTGTTGAGACACGTTGTTGTATGTTGCTGTATTTCTCCCAAAGTCATCCTAGAGATAAGTTCTCCATTTGCATTCAATTCTGTGCTATCCTTCTGTGTTGTTTTGCACTTAGTGAGGTTGACTAGTGCTCATCCCATCAGGTCTACACTGTCTAGGGCCCATTTCAGGGTCAGACCGGGCCTAGGTATCATGCTTGGCGCAAAAGTGTGGAGCCTATCTAGGGACGTCAGGGAAGCCAGGGGCTAGCAGAAGGTTTTATCAAGGGTCACCTCCTTTCCCTTTCCTAGAGACAGGGTTTCCCTCTTTCCTCCGATCTCTTTTTGCTGTTTGCTTGGTATTTCCCCATACCTAGTGTGACAGGTTTGTAGCCAAACATTAAGTTGAGGGTGCCAACAAATATTTCCAGCCCATTTTGGAAGTTTCATATGAAACTATGTCTATTTGCATTCTTTTCTCTGTTTTGTTTTGTGTTGTTCCAATACACACAAAGGAAACAAACATGTGATTAACAAAACACGTGTAATTACTATATTTTCCTGGGACAATGTGCCATCTAAATAACTAAACACACAGCAATTACTGTCTTTACCACTGGCAACAAAAGTGAGAACACCCCTAAGTGAAGATAGCCAAATTGTACCCAAAGTGTCAATATTTTATATGGCCATTGACAATAAATAGTCAAGCATTGCCTTAACTCTCTTGGGCATGGTGTTTACTAGAACTTCACTGCAATCCTCTTTCACTCCCCCATGACATCACGGAGCTGGTGGACGTTAGAGACCTCGCGCTCTTCCACCTTCTATTGAGGGTGCCCCACAGATGCTTAATAGGGTTTAGGTCTGGACTGGAGACATGCTTTCCCAGTCCAGCACCTTTACCCTCAGTTTCTTTAGCAATGCAGTGTGTAACGTCTTTACCAGCATCATAACCCTGCCCTGCTCCCCCTCCCCTGCTGGCACTCTCACTTTTCTCACCACTCAGTGGTGTCTGTCCAGTCTCCAGTCCCTGTCATCGCTTCCCAGGGACTACACACGCTGTCCAGGTCTCCTAGGAATGATCATAGGTCACGTACACACCTTGTCTTGATTATGCCCTAATCCAAAAGAACATCGGGTATTTAAGCCACCTTCCCCTTTAGTGAGGTGACTTGGCAATGTGTTCTATACGTTACTATTTCTGAGGTCTCTAAGTGCTGCTGCTGTTTAGTCGTGTGTTCCAAATTGCTAATACCATTCTGTGTTCCAGTACCTGACTTATCTGCTTCTGCTGCATCATACTCTGTCATCCATGTCTGCTATACTGACTGTTGCTGCATTGTTCAATGTCAGCCAAGTCTGTTATATTGGCTGCAAAAACAACAGGACTGGATCCTGACTCATATTTGGTCACTGAATACTCATTGTCAAGCCTTCTCTTTGTGTGCCATGGTATATTCTGGGAAGGATTATTTGAAAGGATAAAGGAAGAGCTGGCTGATCGAGATGTGCCATCTTCATGGGACGACCTATTATCGTTGGCTATCTGTATCGACCTTCGGTTCAAAGAGCGATCCAGAGAGGCAAACTGGGAGAAGTGGTCATTATACCTGACTCCTTCATTCCAGAGATCAATCTTGCCATGAACTTCAGTCCCCATGACTCCTTCCGAGCCCATGGAGGTGGATCAAGTGCATCTGGCAAAACCCCTTGTTAGGTATGTCGCACCTGAGAGCAGTGCTTCCACTGCGGAAGTCCTATGCACCTGATCTGCTCTGTGCTAATAAGCCAGGAAACTGCTCAGTCTAGGGTCGATAGCAGAGGCTATCCTAGGTGAGAGCTTATGCTCTCCACTCCTATATAAGATTGTGTCTAACTAGTGATGACCCCCAATTCATTGAAATAGCCCTACTGGACTCTGCGTGCGCTGGGAATTTCATTTATCAGGCCATAGTGGATCGGTATTGGATTCCCATCCATCAGCTTCAAACTCCCATTGCCATGTTACCTGTGAATGCAAAGCCCCTGTCCGAGGTTATCCAGTTTATCACCGAGCAAGTTGACCGTCAGGTGGGAATGCTGCACACGGAAAGAATTATCTTCCACATATTACAGGGAATATCGCATCCACTGTTGCTGCACATGCCGAGGCTTTGGAAGCATGAACCAGTTGTGGACTAGAGATCTAGAGATGAAAGCGGTCTCACTTCCATGCATGTCTTGGTCATCGTGCTACAGCTCAGTTTCAGGGTGTTGGCAAAATTCTCATAGCCTAGGTCATCTTTATGCTGAGCAACAACTGTTTTTTCAGATGCTCAGAAATTTTTTTATCATGAAGTGTCATGTTGGACTTCCAGTGACCAGTATGAGACTGAGTATGAGTGATAACACCAAATGTAACACACCTGCTTCCCATTCTCACCTGAGACTATGTAATACTGAGTCACATGACACTGGGGAGGTAAAATGTCTAATTGAGAATAATTTAGCCATTTTCACTTAGGGGTGTACTCACTTTTGTTGCCAGCAGTTTAGACATTAATGGCTGTGTGTTGAGTGATTTCGAAGGCATACCAACATTTACACTGTTATACAAGCTGTACACTGACTACTGTACATTGTATCAAAGTGTCATCTCTTCAGTGCCGTCACATGAAATGCTAAAATATGTACAAAAATGTGAAGAATGTGTGTGTGTGTGTGTGTGTGTGTGTATATATACACATACAATGTGTGCGTGTATATATATATATATATATATAAATATAAATATACACACACTTAAAGGAAACCTGGTATACTTTTCTTTGAAACACTATGTCATTTCAGGGAAAACATAATTAGCCATAGACAGAGTTGCCTCTGCCCCGACCGGCATCTTCCAGAGCTGCTACAGGTGATTGACAAAAGATGCTGGCCGGGGATAGCGCCAGACTAATTTTGTTTCGGTCTTTGGTACACAGCCAAATCTTAACATTTTCTCTGATTCAAGCTATGCTGGTTTGTTAAGAATGAATTAGCTCATATGTTACCTTCAAAAAATTTGTTCCGAGCCTCATACTTCTAAATTGGTTGCTGAGAGACACTTCTGTTGCGGCAGGTATAGTGCATGCATCTTGTTCTCATAGTTTAGGCGAATGATATATGCCACAGGTTTGATTGTTACTTTGGGAAATCTTTATCGTGCAGCAGCATCTCTCCTAGATGCTGAAATCATAGACACTGCACAGCTCCTTTAAAAAGTAATGAATGATCTGTGTGGATGAAAAGTGGATATCATAGGTGACTTTGTTATCTCATCCATTCTCCTTTCATTAATGATGTATATAGGTTTCGTCACCTAAAGCCTATTCTTTCCATAAACGTTATACAATGTTCTAATTTATTATATTAATTCCTCTTTATTTTCAAGGTCTGTGTTCATAATTAATAGCAACTTTCATTTGTTAGTTGCAGTGGATAACACACTGTCCTGTGCATATGAAGGTATAGCTTTCAGACTGAGTGATCATCACCTGTGTGATATACACTGAATCTAATATACAAAGTTGAGTGTGTGTGTGTGTGTGTGTGTGTGACGCCCTGGACAATCAGGTCGTCACAGGGTATTGTGCAATCTGCCCTTCTGCACAGTATCCAAATACTCCTTGGTTACGGATCCCTGTCCTTCGGTGTTGCTAAAAGCAGAGCCAGTAAAAACCCTAGCAGCACTCTGCACCACACCCACCAGACACACCATTGGGGGGCCTGAAGGGAATAGGGCCACCCACTTGGGGGGTTGGTAGGGAAGAGTGAGAAGTGTGAGGAGCAGGAGAGAGGAAGTCTGGAGCAGGGCTCCCTGTAAATACTAGGTGGCAGACATTGGTCTGGGCCTGGTAGGAGCTGGAACCCCGGTCGCAGGGAATCATGTCAAGGGGCATATATCTCCCAAGGAGGGCAGCCGGCGGCCTTGACCCATCTCCGGGCAGGGGCCAGGGCACGACGGGGTTCGTGGACCCTAGGCCGGAAAGTAGCTTCACGCATCCCGATAATTTACCCGACGAGGGTGAAGTCTTCAAGATTCATCCTCCACCCACTCCAAAATTGGGGTACTAGCCCAACGATGGGATAGGACTTTCCCAAACATAGTCCATAAAATCCCAAGCGTGAACCCTGAGCGCAAGCTCACTCCGTTAGCTATACGGGTGAGCGGGACCCGACTAGTTCCACACTACAGGGTCCAAATAGTGAAAAAAGTGCCATGGAAAAGGTCATAGGCTAACAAGCAATACCAAGGGGCACGGATCCACGCGTGCTCCCTCCCTGCTGCAGCGGTGCTAAGAATTCTGGTTTACAAGTTGTTGGTGTCAGTATTCTTGGACTGAGTGAGTACACAGAAAACCCTTTCCTCCCCAATGGCACCCCTTCACTACCATCACCGGGCCCCAGGGGCAAACCCCCTACACATGGAGGGGTTAAACACATTGCTGCCATACCACCGCCAACGGGTGCTTCCAACAGCAGCGGTGGTACTCCATCCTACCATGCACCGTAGGTGGCGTTATGAACTGCTAACTCCCCTGTACATATCCCCCTTTTAAATCTGAGTGTCCGCATGACCCCTGCCCGGGTCCGGAGACCCCTTGAGAAACCGAGGTTCTGAATCTGAGTGGCTCGGCCGCTGACATGGGGGCGGTACACGTGTATGTATGTGTGTGTGTGTGTGTGTGTGTGTGTGTATGTGTGTGTGTGTGTCAGCTAAAGGAATCCGCACCGTCGCATTTACAATCACAACATTTTGCACAGGCACCTCATGTGACTCAGGCGCCTGTGCGCCAGGTGACTTTTGACATGAAAATTTAATCCCACGCTTTACAGTTACTCTCCAAAAATTCTGCCTCCATTAAAGTGAATAGAGCTGTGAGGTACAGGCTATTAATAGGAGCTGTGATTGGTTGCCTTGGGAACAAAGGACATTCATAGTATAAGAAGCTTATGTGTGAGGTAATATGATGTTAGTGGGGAGACGCATAGAGAGAGAAAGAAAAAGACAGACAGACAGGCACAGACAGAGAAAGAGGCACACATGGAAAAAGACAGAGACAAACAGAGACAAACAGAGACAGATAGGAAAAAAAGCCAGACAGACAGAAAGACACATGGGGAAAGAGACAGACAGGGAAAGAGACAGAGAGAAACAGACAAGGAAAGAGACAGACAGAGACACAGCCAAAGACAGACGGCGAAGGAGACAGACGGCGAAAGAGACAGACGGCGAAAGAGACAGACGGCGAAAGAGACAGACGGCGAAAGAGACAGACTGAGATACAGACAGGGAAAGAGATGGGGAAAGAGATAGATGGGGAAAGAGACAGAGAGACAAACAGACAGACAGGGAAAGACAGGGAAAGAGACAGACGGGGAAGAGACAGACCTGGAAAGAGACAGACAGCAAAAGAGACAGACCGCAAAAGAGACAGACATAGACAGACAGGGAAAGACGGGGAAGTAGACAGACCAGGGAAAGAGATAGATGGGGAGAGAGACAGACGGAGACAGACAAGGAAAGAGACAGACGGGGAAAGAGATAGATGGAGACAGGCGGGGAGAGAGACAGGCGGGGAGAGAGACAGGTGGGGAGAGAGACAGACGGGGAGAGAGACAGAGACAGACGGGGAAGGAGACAGAGACAGAATGGGGAAAGAGACAGAATGGGGAAAGAGACAGAACGGGGAAAGAGACAGAACGGGGAAAGAGACAGAATGAGGAAAGACACAGACCAGGGAAAGAGACAGTTCGGGGAAAGAGACAGACCGGGGAAAGAGACAGACTGGGGAAAGAGACAGATACAGAGATAGAGAGAGACACACACTGACAGACACAGAGATAGAGACAGACAGAGAGACTGATACAGAGACAGACAGAGAGATAGACACAGACACACAGAGATAGACAGGGAAAGAGACTGACAGAGAGACAGACAAACAGACACTATGGGGAGATAAGGTATGCACACCAGTGACTATGTAAGGGGAATACATGAAATAGCAGAAACTGCTGTGTGAATACTGACTTGAAAAATCCAATAGCTATATGTAAGAGTGAAAATGTGAAAAATGGAATCTGCATTACTGCCATGAACATATGAATAAAGAGAAATTTAGCTTTTGAATTGATCAATGCAACAGAGCCCCAACACTACGCCAAAGTATTTCTCTACGTTGGGGTCCCTAGCTTGTGTGTGTCCTCTCATGCAGTTAAAAAACTTACCGTGTATGGGAAGCTGAGACCCAGGCTATTTATGCGTATGATATGGATTGGCAATAGGTGTGGTTGGGGAGGGTTCACAAACGAAAAACTACTAACAAATAAGGAATAACGTTTGGAACACCATTCTAAGTCTGAAACAGACAGACAGAGACTAGGAGAGAGACAGAGAGACAGTTACTATCCCAGGCAATGCCCGGGTACTACAGCTAGTTATCAATAAAAAAAAGAAAATGTGCCATCAGACCAGATGAAGTAGTGTAGAGGCTCGAACAATAAAAATGTGTTGACTTCCCTACTAACAATGTCATATAATGCATGGATAATGCATTATGGACACAAATTTTAGATGTCACCAGAAGCTAGTAAAGTCAACAGTCAAGACAAAACGTGTTTTAATGGTTTTAATGTGTATGAGAGAATGCACATCAATTTATAGGGTGAACCAAGACAGACATGTTGGAGTTTAAGTTTTGTTCAACCAAAGGTATCCTATAGCTGCATATTCTCCTATCCATATGGCACGTTTTTCCAATGTTGGAGTTAAGCTTTCATTATTTTTTCAAATTCCCATGATTTCCTGATAGAAGGGACCAGTTAGTTGAGAACATGGTAAATAGGCTTTTTTTCCCTTATTTTTCATTTTAGCAGATCTTTCTGATATCCTGTATTACATTCAACAGATAATGAGCCCTGGAATGCTCCTTTCATCCCTCCATAAAATGTGCTGATGAGATTAGCAATGTACGATGATTCTGGCAGAGATGGGCATCTTGTGTGTTCACTTATGAAGCATTTCATGTTGTGCCCAGGTCAACATTTTGGAATGTAATCAATGACAATGCAGGAGTCCATACAGAGAGAATAAATATGAGCCTAATGTTTCTTTCTCATCTCTCACCCCTGCTATGCCCCGATATGTTGCCAGCTATTTTGTGTTCCTGCTTTGCACTACATTTTATTATTACAGCCACCTCTGCATCTGGAGAGGTCAAGCTCTGAAACATCTGTGCTCATCTACGCATGTTGTCCAAAGCCCTGTGACTCCTGCCAAGCTGACGGAATGGATATCTGGCTTAGATAAAGCACTCCAGCAAATGAAATAAATTATGGATATTTTCATACTGAGTGTGTGGCTGCAAGCACATTATATCAAAATCCACCTAACTGCCTAATATTGTGGTTCTCTTTAGCGGTATGTCATCATACATTAGGTGAAATAGCCTCTTGTGGATATGAGGTTTGATTAGCAAGTTTTAGTATGAAATTAAAATCTACGGATTATTAAGTGCAGTTTATTCTGGACATTGACTTGTAATTTCAGTTCCATCAAAAATGAATGATCATTTAGTTCCAAATTATTAGAATTATTTTTATGAAGTGTTTTCCTGCGGAAGGTTTGTGGTGTGATCTTTCATCTGTCACACAGCACATCTGTATCACAGTGGTGTGATCCAAGGGTGGACACAGACAGAAGAAGACCCTTGTGCAAGAACAGTATAGGTCCATTAGTCCAACAGGCAGGGCCGTATTTGCCACTAGGAACCCGTGGTCCCGTGCCTAGGGCGGCACGTTGCGGGGGGCGGCACTTTCTGGCAGCAAAAAAAAAAAAAAATATATATATATAATTTTTTTTTTTTTTACATCCCCGCCCCCCGTCCCTCCCTCCGTCACACTCGGCTGTGTTCGGGGGGGGGGGGTGAGAGGGAGGAGGGGCGCACTTCTGTCTATTTAAATACATGGCGGGCGCCAGGCATAGTGAGCTGATTAACCCCGGAAGTTCCATCGCCTGCACTTCCGGGGTCAGAGGTGCGCGGGCGCGACAATCAGCTCACTGCCCCGTGCTGCAGCGTCCAATGCTGCAGACGACACACGCCGCGGAGGAGGACGCGTCTGAAGCTGGAGCCAGCCAGAAGAGGAGCCAGCCAGAGCAGGGCGGCGGGCACCGGAGCAGGTAAGGCAGAGCCTAGAATGTATGGGCACCTTACAGGTTAGTTGATAATCGTTGCGATGCCTCTTTTTGTCCACTATAATCATGCAAGGGGAGGCTGGGGGGAGACAGGCTGAGGCTGGGGGAGGCTGGGAAGAGAGGGAGGCTGGGAAGAGAGGGAGGCTGGGGGGAGAGAGAGGCTGGGGGGAGGCTGGGAAGAGAGAGGCTGAGGCTGGGGGGATGCTGGGAAGAGAGAGGCTGGGGGGAGGCAGGGAAGAGAGAGGCTGAGGCTGGGGGGAGGCTGGGAAGAGAGAGGCTGAGGCTGGGGGGAGGCTGGGAAGAGAGAGGCTAAGGCTGGGGGGAGGCTGGGAAGAGAGGCTGAGGCTGGGGGAGGCTGGGAAGAGAGAGGTTGAGGCTGGGTGGAGGCTGGGAAGAGAGAGGCTGAGGCTGGGGGGATGCTGGGAAGAGAGAGGCTGGGGGGAGGCTGGGAAGAGAGAGGCTGAGGCTGGGCGGATGCTGGGAAGAGAGAGGCTGGGGGGAGGCAGGGAAGAGAGAGGCTGAGGCTGGGGGGAGGCTGGGAAGAGAGAGGCTGAGGCTGGGGGGAGGCTGGGAAGAGAGAGGCTAAGGCTGGGGGGAGGCTGGGAAGAGAGGCTGAGGCTGGGGGAGGCTGGGAAGAGAGAGGTTGAGGCTGCGGGGAGGCTGGGAAGAGAGAGGCTGAGGCTGGGGGGAGGCTGGGAAGAGAGAGGCTGAGGCTGGGGGGATGCTGGGAAGAGAGAGGCTGGGGGGAGGCAGGGAAGAGAGAGGCTGAGGCTGGGGGGAGGCTGGGAAGAGAGAGAGGCTGGGGGGAGGCTGGGAAGAGAGAGAGGCTGGGGGGAGGCTGGGAAGAGAGAGAGGCTGAGGCTGGGGGGAGGCTGGGAAGAGAGAGGCTGAGGCTGGGGGGAGGCTGGGAAGAGGGAGGCTGAGGCTGGGGGGAGGCTGGGAAGAGAGAGGTTGAGGCTGCGGGGAGGCTGGGAAGAGAGAGGCTGAGGCTGGGGGGAGGCTGGGAAGAGAGAGGCTGAGGCTGGGGGGATGCTGGGAAGAGAGAGGCTGGGGGGAGGCAGGGAAGAGAGAGGCTGAGGCTGGGGGGAGGCTGGGAAGAGAGAGGCTAAGGCTGGGGGGAGGCTGGGAAGAGAGGCTGAGGCTGGGGGAGGCTGGGAAGAGAGAGCGGCTGGGAAGAGAGAGAGGCTGAGGCTGGGGGGAGGCTGGGAAGAGAGAGAGAGGCTGAGGCTGGGAAGAGAGAGAGACTGAGACTGGGGGGAGGCTGGGAAGAGAGAGGCTGAGGCTGGGGGGAGGCTGGGAAGAGAGAGGCTGAGGCTGGGGGGAGGCTGGGAAGAGAGAGGCTAAGGCTGGGGGGAGGCTGGGAAGAGAGGCTGAGGCTGGGGGAGGCTGGGAAGAGAGAGCGGCTGGGAAGAGAGAGAGGCTGAGGCTGGGGGGAGGCTGGGAAGAGAGAGAGGCTGAGGCTGGGAAGAGAGAGAGACTGAGACTGGGGGGAGGCTGGGAAGAGAGAGGCTGAGGCTGGGGGGAGGCTGGGGAGAGAGAGAGGCTGGGAAGAGAGAGGCTGAGGCTGGGAAGAGAGAGAGGCTGGGAAGAGAAAGAGGCTGAGCCTGGGGGGAGGCTGGGAAGAGAGAGAGAGGCTGAGGCTGGGAAGAGAAAGAGGCTGAGGCTGAGGGAGGCTGGGAAGAGAGAGAGAGGCTGAGCCTGGGAAGAGAGAGAGGCTTAGGCTGGGGGGAGGCTGGGAAGAGAGAGAGGCTGAGGCTGGGGGGAGGCTGGGAAGAGAGGCTGAGGCTGGGGGGAGAGAGGCTGAGGCTGGGGGAGAGGGAGGCTGGGGGGAAAGAGACGCTGAGACTGGGGGGAGAGAGAGGCTGAGGCTTGGGGGAGAGAGAGGCTGAAGCTGGGGGGGAGGCTGGGGGGAGAGAGAGGCTGAGGTTGGGGGGGAGGCTGGGGGGAGAGAGAGGCTGAGAGGAGAGAGGCTGATGCTGGGGGAGGCTGGGGGGAGAGAGGCTGAGGCTGGGGGAGAGGGAGGCTGGGGGGAAAGAGACGCTGACACTGGGGGGGAGAGAGGGGCTGAGGCTGGGGGGAGAGAGAGGCTGAAGCTGGGGGGGAGGCTGGGGGGAGAGAGAGGCTGAGGTTGGGGGGGAGGCTGGGGGGAGAGAGAGGCTGAGAGGAGAGAGGCTGATGCTGGAGGAGGCTGGGGGGAGAGGGAGGCTGGGGGGAGGCTGGGGGGAGAGAGAGGCTGAGGCTGGGGGGAGGCTGGGGGGGAAAGAGAGAGGCTGAGAGGCTGAGGCTGGGAGGAGAGAGGCAGATGCTGGGGGAGGATGGGAGGAGAGAGGCTGATTCTGGGGGAGGCTGGGAGGGGGAGGGTGAGGCTTGGAGGAGGGAAGCTAATGCTGAGGGAGACTTGGAGGAGGGAGGCTGAGGGAGGAGGGAGGCTGATGCTGGGGGAGTCTGGGAGGAGGGAGGCTGATGCTGGGGGAGGCTGAGGGAGGAGGGAGTCTGATGCTGGGGGAGTCTGGGAGGAGGGAGGCTGATGCTGGGGGAGGCAAGGAGGAGGGAGGCTGATGCTGGGGGAGGCTGGGAGGAGGGAGGCTGATGCTGGGGGAGGTTGGGAGGAGGGAGGCTGATGCTGAGGGAGGTTGGGAGGAGGGAGGCTGATGCTGGGGGAGGCTTGGAGAAGGGAGACTGAGGCTGGGGGAGGCTGGGAGGAGGGAAGCTGAGGCTGGGGGAGGCTGATGCTGGGGGAGGCTGGGAGGAGAGAGGCTGATGCTGGGGGAGGCTGGGAGGGGGAAGGTGAGGCTTGGAGGACGGAGGCTGATGCTGAGGGAGGCTGGGAGGAGGGAGGCTGATGCTGGGGAAGCTGGGAGGGTGAGGCTTGGTGGAGGGAGGCTGATGCTGAGGGAAGCTGATGCTGAAGGAGGCTGATGCTGGGGGAGGCTGGGAGGAGGGAGGCTGATGCTGGGGGAGGCTGGGAGGAGGGAAGCTGATGCTGGGGGAGGCTGGGAGAAGGGAGGCTGATGCTGGGGGAGGCTGGGAGGAGGGAGGCTGATGCTGGGGGAGGCTGGGAGGAGGGAGGCTGATGCTGGGGGAAGCTGGGAGGAGGGAGGCTGATGCTGTGGGAGGCTGGGAGGAGAGAGGCTGATGCTGGGGGAGGCTGAGAGGAGAGAGGATGATGCTGGGGGAGGCGGGAGGCTGATGCTGGGGGAGGCTGGGAGGCGGGAGGCTGATGCTGGGGGAGGCTGGGAGGATGATGCTGGGGGAGGCTGGGAGGAGGGTGGTTGATGCTGGGGGAGGCTGGGAGGAGGGTGGCTGATGCTGGGGGAGGCTGGGAGGAGGGTGGCTGATGCTGGGGGCGGCTGGGAAGAGGGTGGCTGATGCTGGGGGGGGCTGGGAAGAGGGAGGCTGATGCTGGGGGAGGCTGGGAGGAGGGAGGCTGATACTGGGGGAAGCTGGGAGCAGGGAGGCTGATGCTGGGGAGGCTGGGAGGAGAGAGGCTGATACTGGGGGAGGCTGGGAGGGGGAGGGGGAGGCTTGGAGGAGGGAGGCTGATGCTCAGGGAGGCTGGGAGGCTGATGCTGGGGGAGGCTTGGAGGAGGGGGGCTGGGAGGCTGGGAGGAGGGAGGCTGATGCTGGAGGAGGCTGATGCTTGGGGAGGCTGGGAGGAGGGAGGCTGATGCTGGGGGAAGCTGGGAGCAGGGAGGCTGATGCTGGGGGAGGCTGGGAGGAGAGAGGCTGATGCTGGAGGAGGCTCATGCTGGGGGAGGCTGGGAGGAGAGAGGCTGATGCTGGAGGAGGCTCATGCTGGGGAAGGCTGGGAGGAGAGAGGCTGATGCTGGGGTAAGCTGGGAGCAGAGAGGCTGATACTGAGGGAGGCTGGGGGGAGAGAGGCTGATGCTGGGGGAGGCTGGGGGGAGAGAGGCTGATGCTGGGGGAGAGGCTGCTGCTGGAGGTGGTGGGAGAGAGGCTGCTGCTGGGGGAATGGGAGAAAGGGGCCAATGCTAGAGACAGAGGACAAGGGTTGAGGGATAGAGCAATGACAATATCGATGGGGGGGAGTGTAAGAACTCAGAATAAGAGGGGGGCAGCATTGGGAGCTCATTATGGAGAAGGGGCAGCATGTGTGGGCTCAGTATGGAGTGGAGCAATGTAGGGGAGTCAATATCAAGAGTGGGGTAGTGTGTGTGTGTGGGTCTCAGCATAAGCGCTAATGTGGTGGTCTTAGTATGATGAGTGGGGCAGCATGGAGGTGTAATTATGGAAAAGAGGAAGACAGCATTAGGAGCTCATGGAGAGGGGCAGCATGCATGGGACACTGTGAGGAGGGGGCAGCATGCATGGGACACTGTGAGGAGGGGGCAGCATGCATGGGACACTGTGAGGAGGAGGCAGCATGCATGGGACACTGTGAGGAGGGCGCAGCATGCATGGGACACTGTGAGGAGGGGGCAGCATGCATGGGACACTGTGAGGAGGGGGCAGCATGCATGGGACACTGTAAGGAGGGGGCAGCATGCATGGGACACTGTGAGGAGGGGGCAGCATGCATGGGACACTGTGAGGAGGGGGCAGCATGCATGGGACACTGTGAGGAGGGGGCAGCATGCATGGGACACTGTGAGGAGGGGGCAGCATGCATGGGACACTGTGAGGAGGGGGCAGCATGCATGGGACACTTTGAGGAGGGGGCAGCATGCATGGGACATTGTGAGGAGGGGGCAGCATGCATGGGACATTGTGAGGAGGGGGCAGCATACATGGGGCACTGTGAGGAGGGGGCAGCATGCATGGGACACTGTGAGGAGGGGGCAGCATGCATGGGACACTGTGAAGAGGGGGCAGCATGCATGGGGCACTGTGAGGAGGGGGCAGCATGCATGGGACACTGTGAGGAGGGGGCAGCATGCATGGGACACTGTGAGAAGGGGGCAGCATGCATGGGACACTGTGAGGAGGGGGCAGCATGATGTGAGGACAATGTGCAGATCATATTTCATAATCGAGGAAGGTGTGGTGGATATAATTTATAAGGGAGGGCAGTGTGTAGTATATTAGGGGCAGTGTGACAGTCACAGTATATAAGTGGGGATAGTGGGAATATTTTATACTCATGCTATGTTTTGATGTGCCTGTGGTGATCCCCATTGGGGGGGTTAGTGCCCTTCGTTTCTCATTCATACTTTTTAAAGTGTTTTACAGAGTAGATCTGCCTTAAACAGATGTTGTGTGCGAAAACTCAGTTTTACGTTGTCAATAAGGAGCGCGACCACTTAAAGTGCCTAGGGCAGCACGAAGGCAAAATACAGCCCTGCCAACAGGTTACCATAAAGCAAACCTTTATGTGTCTCCAATGCCACTGCATGCTACTTTGGAGGTGATAGAGGGCCCCCTTTCCATTTTTGCCCTTCTGCGGCTTCACTGGTTGCACAATTGGCATGAGCTCAAAATTGAACAATGATTTAGCAATGTATAATTCAGCTATTAAAGAATAATCTTTTTTTTTATATTTTGATAAATTACTAGTACACATGAAAATAAGCCTCTTTGTAATATACTGTATCTTAGAAATTTGCTTCTTTGTCCTCCTGGACTGATCTTTCACACTCAATTCATTGGAAAAATCTGGATTCATTGAATATAGACGTTCCCATTTCTGAGATAGGAATAACAGTTGGTTTTCTTAAAATTCTATGGAGGGGGAAGAGGAGGTAGAAGCTAGAGACAGACACAGACTGTCCGTTGCAAATTCTCTTGAAGCAAGAGTTACAATTCTCACTGGCAGCCAGATTGGTTTGTCAGTCTCTGCAAGGAGAAAAGTTTTCCCCTGAGACCCCATTATAGTTTCTCATACAGCCAGATCACATATCATACTTTGCACTGATGAGGGACAATCGCCCCAAAACACTGTGTCTGCAAATTGAGGTTCTGATATTGCATAAATCCTAAGTCATATGACAAGGCTCATTAAAGGGTCACTTTTGACTTTTAGGATTGCTACTCCCAATAGGTGGCACTAGAGTTTGTCTCCTTCCTCCTTCAAGAGAGAATTTTCATATTTTCCAGAGGAGCATTCAGCTATAAGTCAGATTGGTTTGTCAGTCTCCGCAAGGAAAAAAGTTTCCCCCTTAATTTTCTCTTGAAAATTATGAGCACCAACTGTCATCTAGTATCTCAGTAATGGGAAAATCTGTATTCACTGAAGACACATTTTACCTGTGAATTGAGAATTTTGATAATGAATGATCAGTCTCCCTGGAAAAAGAAGCAGATTTCTCTAAAAAGATATATAACAAAGATTCTTATATTCACGTCTACAATTGAGTTTTGTAAACAATAAAGAAAAACAAAGGTTACTCTTTAATGAATATGTCGCGGGAGGGGACGCTGCGCTCACCCACTGCTCGGGTCCGGCGCTGATGCTGCTCGGTGGCTCGAGCGGTGGGCCGGATCCCGGGGACTCGAGCGGTGCTCCTCGCCCGTGAGTGAAAAGGGGGAATGGTTTTGGGGATTTATTGTCCGTGACGCCACCCACGGTTGTGGTGAGGTTGTGACACCACCGCTGCTCTGGACGGGGATCCCGGGAGTGATGACAGGGAGCAGCTTGGATGTTGTTCTTCCCCTCCGTGGGTATGGGGGTTGGTTGTCCCGGGGCCCGGTAAGGGAGGGATGGCAGGCGGGTTACGGGGCCTGGTGAGGTGCAGTGTCGTGGGGGCAGCGCGGTGTAGCACGGCACGGTGGTACTCACTCAGCCAATGACGAATGCAAAGTCTCCGGTAAAACAAACAGCTGGATGGATGGGTCCCACAGACGGCTGCGGTTGTTCTTCTCCCGGTAGGTTGGTGGTGACTGCCTTTCCCTGCACCTGTGTTAAGCTCTCGGTTCTGATGGCTTCCCACCGGTAACCCGCTCCCCAGCTTAGATGGATGCTGAGGGAGCCCCTTTTGCCCGCAGGCTCTGGCCCTGGGAACTGTAGCCTTGGCGGTGACTGTATTTCCCTTCACAATTTGAGCTGTTGCCTTCAATCGGGTCTTGACTGCTGGGAAACCCCGGAGGTTCCCTTCGCTAACGGATTTGACCGGTTTTACGGTGACTCCAGCCTGGTCGGGGTCCGTAAGCCCTGCCGAATGGTGCTGACTTCTCTTCATTCCCCGTTCCGGTACCGGCGGGCCACCGCCCATCCCTGGTCCTTACGGTTCACGTCAATCAGCCTCTCCTGCAGATGGTCACCACTGTCTGCCAACCTTGCTGTATCTGCCCGGGCCACGCACCCAGACACGGTCAGTCTCCTCCACTGCCACTTCACTCCTCCAACTCCAAAACTCCAAAACTAAACTGCCTTCCTTTTCCCGCCTCCAGGACTGTGAACTCCTCGGTGGGTGGGGCCAACCACCTGGCTCCACCCCCCGGTGTGGACATCAGCCCCTGGAGAGAGGCAACAAGGATTTTTGTTTGACCTCGATGTGCCTAGCCGGGGTGTGGGGTGTGTTGTTGTAGTACCTGTGACGTCCTGGCTTGTCCAGGGCGCCACAAATATATATTGTATAAAAGCAAAAAAAGTGAGCTGGAGTATGAGATGGTATACATGTAACTTGTGAGACCATGTTCACACTGGCCATGAGACAAAGAGAAACCAAGGAAAAAATTGTGAAAACATACCCTGCTGTAACTAAATAAAAGCATAGTGCAAATAAACATAGGGTACTTAGTAAACACTGTTTTTGATCAAAAAAAGCATAAAGCTATCCCACCAAACGTCAAGGTGTACCCAGTTGGGATAGTACCTACACTCTCTAATATTAAAACCTTACCATGGGTCTAAAATAGGCCTCAATGTGGCTAAGGGCTGAGAGTGACCGGGTCCCAACAGGACACACACATTCAGGGGGATTCACAGAATGAAATGTCCAGCTCGCTGAAAAGGGGGCTACTCCCTGATTGTACTGAATACAAAAAAACTACATAAAAACAAAAAAAGTGAGCTGGAGTATGAGATGGTATACATGGAACTTGTGAGACCATGTTCACACTGGCCATGAGACAAAGAGAAACCAAGGAAAAAATTGTGAAAACATACCCTGCTGTAACTAAATAAAAGCATAGTGCATACAGTTAGGTCCAGAAATATTTGGACAGTGACACAAGTTTTGTTATTTTAGCTGTTTACAAAAACATGTTCAGAAATACAATTATATATATAATATGGGCTGAAAGTGCACACTCCCAGCTGGAATATGAGAGTTTTCACATCCAAATCGGAGAAAGGGTTTAGGAATCATAGCTCTGTAATGCATAGCCTCCTCTTTTTCAAGGGACCAAAAGTAATTGGACAAGGGACTCTAAGGGCTGCAATTAACTCTGAAGGCGTCTCCCTCGTTAACCTGTAATCAATGAAGTAGTTAAAAGGTCTGGGGTTGATTACAGGTGTGTGGTTTTGCATTTGGAAGCTGTTGCTGTGACCAGACAACATACGGTCTAAGGAACTCTCAATTGAGGTGAAGCAGAACATCCTGAGGCTGAAAAAAAAGAAAAAATCCATCAGAGAGTTAGCAGACATGCTTGGAGTAGCAAAATCAACAGTCGGGTACATTCTGAGAAAAAAGGAATTCACTGGTGAGCTTGGGAACTCAAAAAGGCCTGGGCGTCCACGGATGACAACAGTGGTGGATGATCACCGCATACTTTCTTTGGTGAAGAAGAACCCGTTCACAACATCAACTGAAGTCCAGAACACTCTCAGTGAAGTAGGTGTATCTGTCTCTAAGTCAACAGTAAGGAGAAGACTCCATGAAAGTAAATACAAAGGGTTCACATCTAGATGCAAACCTTTCATCAATTCCAAAAATAGACAGGCCAGAGTTAAATTTGCTGAAAAACACCTCATGAAGCCAGCTCAGTTCTGGAAAAGTATTCTATGGACAGATGAGACCAAGATCAACCTGTACCAGAATGATGGGAAGAAAAAAGTTTGGAGAAGAAAGGGAACGGCACATGATCCAAGGCACACCACATCCTCTGTAAAACATGGTGGAGGCAACGTGATGGCATGGGCATGCATGGCTTTCAATGGCACTGGGTCACTTGTGTTTATTGATGACATAACAGCAGACAAGAGTAGCTGGATGAATTCTGAAGTGTACCGGGATATACTTTCAGCCCAGATTCAGCCAAATGCCGCAAAGGTGATCGGACGGCGCTTCATAGTACAGATGGACAATGACCCCAAGCATACAGCCAAAGCTACCCAGGAGTTCATAAGTGCAAAAAAGTGGAACATTCTGCAATGGCCAAGTCAATCACCAGATCTTAACCCAATTGAGCATGCATTTCACTTGCTCAAATCCAGACTTAAGACGGAAAGACCCACAAACAAGCAAGACCTGAAGGCTGCGGCTGTAAAGGCCTGGCAAAGCATTAAGAAGGAGGAAACCCAGCGTTTGGTGATGTCCATGGGTTCTAGACTTAAGGCAGTGATTGCCTCCAAAGGATTCGCAACAAAATATTGAAAAAAAAAAAATATTTTGTTTGGGTTTGGTTTATTTGTCCAATTACTTTTGACCTCCTAAAATGTGGAGTGTTTGTAAAGAAATGTGTACAATTCCTACAATTTCTATCAGATATTTTTGTTCAAACCTTCAAATTAAACGTTACAATCTGCACTTGAATTCTGTTGTAGAGGTTTCATTTCAAATCCAATGTGGTGGCATGCAGGGCCCAACTCGCGAAAATTGTGTCACTGTCCAAATATTTCTGTACCTAACTGTATAAACATAGGGTACTTAGTAAACACTTTTTTTGATCAAAAAAAGCATAAAGCTATCCCACCAAACGTCAAGGTGTACCCAGTTGGGATAGTACCTACACTCTCTAATATTAAAACCTTACCATGGGTCTAAAATAGGCCTCAATGTGGCTAAGGGCTGAGAGTGACCGGGTCTCAACAGGACACACACAGTCAGGGGGATTCACAGAATGAAATGTCCAGCTCGCTGAGAAGGGGGCCACTCCCTGATTGTACTGAATACAAAAAAACTACATAAAAACAAAAAAAGTGAGCTGGAGTATGAGATGGTATACATGGAACTTGTGAGACCATGTTCACACTGGCCATGAGACAAAGAGAAACCAAGGAAAAAATTGTGAAAACATACCCTGCTGTAACTAAATAAAAGCATAGTGCATATAAACATAGGGTACTTAGTAAACACTGTTTTTGATCAAAAAAAGCATAAAGCTATCCCACCAAACGTCAAGGTGTACCCAGTTGGGATAGTACCTACACTCTCTAATATTAAAACCTTACCATGGGTCTAAAATAGGCCTCAATGTGGCTAAGGGCTGAGAGTGACCGGGTCTCAACAGGACACACACAGTCAGGGGGATTCACAGAATGAAATGTCCAGCTCGCTGAGAAGGGGGCCACTCCCTGATTGTACTGAATACAAAAAAACTACATAAAAACAAAAAAAGTGAGCTGGAGTATGAGATGGTATACATGGAACTTGTGAGACCATGTTCACACTGGCCATGAGACAAAGAGAAACCAAGGAAAAAATTGTGAAAACATACCCTGCTGTAACTAAATAAAAGCATAGTGCATATAAACATAGGGTACTTAGTAAACACTGTTTTTGATCAAAAAAAGCATAAAGCTATCCCACCAAACGTCAAGGTGTACCCAGTTGGGATAGTACCTACACTCTCTAATATTAAAACCTTACCATGGGTCTAAAATAGGCCTCAATGTGGCTAAGGGCTGAGAGTGACCAGGTCTCAACAGGACACACACAGTCAGGGGGATTCACAGAATGAAATGTCCAGCTCGCTGAGAAGGGGGCCACTCCCTGATTGTACTGAATACAAAAAAACTACATAAAAACAAAAAAAGTGAGCTGGAGTATGAGATGGTATACATGGAACTTGTGAGACCATGTTCACACTGGCCATGAGACAAAGAGAAACCAAGGAAAAAATTGTGAAAACATACCCTGCTGTAACTAAATAAAAGCATAGTGCATATAAACATAGGGTACTTAGTAAACACTGTTTTTGATCAAAAAAAGCATAAAGCTATCCCACCAAACGTCAAGGTGTACCCAGTTGGGATAGTACCTACACTCTCTAATATTAAAACCTTACCATGGGTCTAAAATAGGCCTCAATGTGGCTAAGGGCTGAGAGTGACCGGGTCTCAACAGGACACACACAGTCAGGGGGATTCACAGAATGAAATGTCCAGCTCGCTGAGAAGGGGGCCACTCCCTGATTGTACTGAATACAAAAAAACTACATAAAAACAAAAAAAGTGAGCTGGAGTATGAGATGGTATACATGGAACTTGTGAGACCATGTTCACACTGGCCATGAGACAAAGAGAAACCAAGGAAAAAATTGTGAAAACATACCCTGCTGTAACTAAATAAAAGCATAGTGCATATAAACATAGGGTACTTAGTAAACACTGTTTTTGATCAAAAAAAGCATAAAGCTATCCCACCAAACATCAAGGTGTACCCAGTTGGGATAGTACCTACACTCTCTAATATTAAAACCTTACCATGGGTCTAAAATAGGCCTCAATGTGGCTAAGGGCTGAGAGTGACCGGGTCCCAACAGGACACACACAGTCAGGGGGATTCACAGAATGAAATGTCCAGCTCGCTGAGAAGGGGGCCACTCCCTGATTGTACTGAATACAAAAAAACTACATAAAAACAAAAAAAGTGAGCTGGAGTATGAGATGGTATACATGGAACTTGTGAGACCATGTTCACACTGGCCATGAGACAAAGAGAAACCAAGGAAAAAATTGTGAAAACATACCCTGCTGTAACTAAATAAAAGCATAGTGCATATAAACATAGGGTACTTAGTAAACACTGTTTTTGATCAAAAAAAGCATAAAGCTATCCCACCAAACGTCAAGGTGTACCCAGTTGGGATAGTACCTACACTCTCTAATATTAAAACCTTACCATGGGTCTAAAATAGGCCTCAATGTGGCTAAGGGCTGAGAGTGACCGGGTCCCAACAGGACACACACAGTCAGGGGGATTCACAGAATGAAATGTCCAGCTCGCTGAGAAGGGGGCCACTCCCTGATTGTACTGAATACAAAAAAACTACATAAAAACAAAAAAAGTGAGCTGGAGTATGAGATGGTATACATGGAACTTGTGAGACCATGTTCACACTGGCCATGAGACAAAGAGAAACCAAGGAAAAAATTGTGAAAACATACCCTGCTGTAACTAAATAAAAAATATATATTGTAGTTTGGCATTTCCTCAAGTTCTGATTGGTTTGTGGTATAATGAAATTATAAATGTACATGAAATAAAATGAATGTTAAAAATAAGGTGCCTAAAGCTGACTTTACAGATGTGATAGCTGTTGGCCAAACATTCACTTGATAGACAACTATTCCTCCTGATTAACTCAGACATGAGTGTCCAGTTCAGCTGAAATCTCATGTGTTTTCATCGGAAACATAAGAGAAACCACTGAAAGCTGCCTTCGCCTTCTCAATTCATACATCATCTGTCAGGTAAAAGTCAAGATAGAAGTCCCCTTAAAAATCAGATGGTCAGCTGTTTATACTGAAAAAAATTGCTTACTTTCATCTACTGTGTACTGTGGCTTTAAGAAGAGTCACTGAATGACTCAAATGTATTGAAGACTTGCGCCATACTGTTTGTATTTGTGTGACAGAGATGACTATAGGGTGTCTTAAACTTTAAGTGAGGTGCTGTTATGCTCAATAGGAAAAACACTGCCAGACCTGCACCAAAGCAGCAAAAGCGCCACAGACAAACTTTGTGCAAGCTGTCCAAGCTCATAAATCCTTTGAAGACTGGGATATTCGTCACTCAGCTCCCAATAAATGGGAGGGGAACTTTGACAGAGCCATTTCAGGGCTGCTGTCACTGGACAGCAGGTGTCTGGTGGGGTGGTTGGTTGATATAGACAGCCTGATCCTGGAGGAAATGATCAGGTGTTGATACCTCCCAACCACTTCCAGAAAGCCACGATCTGCTAACCTGCATGACAGAATTGACACAATACCACCACTGCCTAGTATCAGGGTCACACAGGGGTTTTTAATGACTTTGCCAACTGTCATGGTGGCATTGGGATATGTTCAAACTACTAACTCTGATTCTCCTCCTGATAACTTTTCTGAGCTCTGTAATCAGCGAAGGCTGATACAGGTGTCGAACAACAAATTGGTAGTTCATAGGCAGGATAGCAAGAGTTAATCTCTGCTGGTCTGCTTGTGAGTCATCTTTGATCACATTTTGTGGGGGGAGCCAATTACATCTGCTTCCCTCCTATATATGCTGGCTGGACACTTTCATTAGTGCCAGCTATAGTTTATCTTAGCTGGTCTGGTGAGGTCTTGTGATCCAGACTAACTGGTGGTTGTAGCACTTGTTCTTGTGTGCAGTTGTAGAGTTAACCCTTCTGTCTGTTTGTTGCTATGTTCCTGCTCTTGCTTTTTTCTGTGTCTCTCATTGTTGGTTCGTGTGTGTTTATAGTGTGTCAGAGTTTTGTTTTTTCTCCTGTCCTTTTAAGTTTCGATCTCTCCTGTCCCTTCCTTCCCTTCTGGGAGGGGTAAATAAGATCAGTTATGGTCAGGAACTTAGCCAAGCACAGGACTCAGGCATCTCCACCATTACGGGTAACATGGAGGTTAGGGATTGCCTAGGCACCCCTAGCTTGAAGGACAGCATAGGAGCCCCTGTTCCTCACTTTCCTACAGTCACATCATGACAACCAGACACAGCAGTGTCCTGCGTTGCCTGGCAATCGGGGAACACAGAGTCCCATGTTCCGTTGGCAATGAAACCCGTGAGAGACTTGGCATCCCACATCCCCACACACCCCACCACTCCACCATGAACAGCTCTCTCAGATTAGGATGGGTTACCTGCACATGTAAAAGCTCCACTTCAAATTCAAATAGACCATTTCCTAGTAATCATGGGGAACTGACCTTTTCAGGGCCAGCAGAACAAGGCAGCGCTTACGAACAGATTAGCATAGTACTAGACCAGATCCACTCCCAGATAGAAATGAGTGGATCAGTGGAAGTTTGAATTCTGCAGGTTCAGCCGGACTTTAGATAAAGTTTATTTCAGTTATTCTTATATAATATTCTACTTTTATGAGATAATGACTTTTGGGTTTTCATTGGCTGTAAGCCATAATCCACAACATTAACAGAAATAAACACTTGAAAAAGATCACTCTGTGTTTAATGACTCTATATAATAGATGTGTTTCCTTTTTGTATTGAATTACTGAAATAAATTAACTTTTTGATGATATTCTAATTTATTGAGATGCACCAGTATATGTAGCATCAGAAACTAGTGATCATCACCTCCCACAAATTTTGTATTAAAAATTTGTGAAATTAAATTTATTATAAGGCTATAGTCATATGTTCTGTAGTCATCCGTTAGAATGGATCCATTGGGAAACTGATTTCTGCAGTACTGTATCTGTTTTTTTAACATAGAGTCTATAGACAACAGATCCATTAACGAATTGCTATTTTGTCATTAGTTCTACTTGCATTTGTAAGAGATCCATTGTTTTCTTAATGGATCCATTAAAAATGGAGGATAAATAGCAATCTATTAACGGATCCGTTGTCCATAGACTCCACATGTTAAAAACAGATCCAACCGGCATACGTTATTTAACACCAGAGTAAAAAGTAGTGTTTGAACCCAGCCTATCACAATATCCTTCAGTGACATACATTGAGTGTAAACACAAACAGCTTTATCTAAGAGGAGATATTCTCCCAATCATTTGGAATTTCATTATAACAATTGTCCATTTAATCACATTGGAAAACTATTTTATCTTACAAATCTCATCTGTTGGTCTCTATAGCAGCAGCAGGGTTACTAAAACATTTTCCATGTCCAATTGAACTTCCCATCATGGTTTTCCCAAAAGCCTGCTATGATTATGTATACAGCTGTGAGAAAAAATGAGTCACAGGTTAACAAAGGAAGAGAAAT
Organism: Anomaloglossus baeobatrachus; assembly: GCF_048569485.1. Lineage (NCBI taxonomy): Eukaryota > Metazoa > Chordata > Amphibia > Anura > Aromobatidae > Anomaloglossus > Anomaloglossus baeobatrachus. Next base: position 792,433,387 of record NC_134353.1, read on the forward strand.
ATGGGGAAAAGTTCAGCAGTCTGATCATAATGAACAAATATTAACCGTGATTTCTTGGAGTGTGCATACAAGTTCCAGCAATTAGAGAAAGAAAAACATTTGTTCTGAACTGATATTGTCAGAATATTTAAGTGAGAATAATTGTGAACTATTAAGTCCGTAAATGGGATTTGATTTTTATCCCTCTTAGTAAAAGCAGAAAACAACAGATGCTAAGAACACACAGAGATTGCTGCAATGACATCTGTATGACGCAGTGATCGTTACAAGCCTCATTCAGATGTCCTTTTTTCATGTTCAAAGAAAAACAGACCATTTTTTCAAGCAGAGTTTCATTCTACTGTCATCAGAGTTTGCTGTCGTGTTATTTTTCGTACGGCAAAAAAAAATCAAGACTCTTTTCCTAATTGTTTTTTAAAAAAAGTAGGCGTAACACCAGGGTAAAGTGGGTGGAAAGCCTCCTAGGCAAAAATCATTCAGATAAAAAATAATAAATGGAGGCAGCACGACAATCACTATGGCAAGAAAAAACACATAGTGGCAGTGGCCAAGTTTTACTTCTGAAGTGTGAACTTTTCTTTTCCTATCTACCAGTCTGTAAAAATCAGCCTGCACATGGATGAATCAGATTATTTTTTTTCTGTGGTAATATAGACTTGCATTGCCAATTGTCATGACTGTCACGGCCATCTCCATGTTTTTATAGTAGGATAAGGCACAGCCACAAAAGAAAAAGGAAAAGGAGGTAAACTTGTCGGCTTCCAAACCATCAGTATACAAGTAAATACAAGGCACTCTTCAAAGTACAGTTTGTGTGTAGTTTATTTTCAAGAAAAAAAGTGACGTTTCGGCCACGTGATGGCCTTCATCATACAACTCCTGCAAATGATCAATATGGGCACTGGGGCAATGTTATAAGTAGCAGTGTATACTGCTAGAACAGATTAAAGCAGCTCCTTATCTAAAGGACCACTATCAGCATGGCAGAAGCAAGGAAAAGTAGCGGTGTCCACCGTTATGCAGCGTTGGACACCGCTGCTTTTCCTTGCTACTGCCATGCTGACACTGGCCTTTATTAAAGGTGCTCTTTACACCTGGTTTAGCGTTCTCAGCTACTCATTGTTTCCATGTTGATACTGGTCATTTAGATAAGGTGCTGCTTTAACCTTTTCTAGCAGTATGCACTGCTACTTATAACATTGCCCTAGTGCCCATATTGATCATTCAAAGGAGTTATCTGATGAAGGCCATCACGTGGCCGAAACATCACTTTTTTTTCTTGAAAATAAACTACACACAAACTGTACTTTGAAGAGTGCCTTGTATTTACTTGTATCTCAATGTTTTTAGAGACTAGTGGCAGCTTGAGGACTGGAGCCTCTTATCTCTATCTGGGACTGTGAATTTAAATGTTGTTTCGTTCCCTTGGATCTGAAGTAGTTAATGTCAGTTTTCCTGAAGGCAGTTTCTGTTTGTGTTTAAATAGCTACGTCTCCCAGCAAGCTCTGCTGACTATAGTCAATTTGACATGCACCTTGGTGCAAGGAGCTGCTGTTGATTCTCCTGAAGTCATATCCTCTCCATTTTAGTTGTTTATTCCCTGTTTGTCTCCCCTACCCTCTTGTCTTATTAGTGCAGCAGTGGAAATAGTGAACCTCCCCCGCATATCACTACCCAGGGCATCTATAAGATTTCCCAGGGACTCAGGGTGCTGCCCAGCAACAGTTGTGGAGACTGTAAAGGTACTGGCTAGGAAAGTAGGGACAGCAACAGGTGAGGATTAGAGATGAGCGATGTTCGAGGTTCGAGGTTTGCCAATTTCATGTTCGAGTGATTTTGGGGGGTGTTCGAGTCGTTCGACGAACTCGAACGATTTGGTAAAAGTTTGGCAGTTCGAGTTATGTTCGAGAACGGTTCGGGCACCCAAAATGTGGCTTTTCACAGTAAGTATGTGCGCACCTTTTGTATCTGCATGCGCCCTGCGTCCCCAGCACAATCCCTCTCTCTTTCCTACTCACCGATCATGGTTGTCTCGCTGCACGGCTGACACAAACCTCCAGCGGCATTTCCTCTTTTGAAAATGGCTGCCGCTTCATTATTCAATTAGTTATGCCGTTCTTTCCCCGTCCACCGGCGCCCATGATTGGTTGCAGTCAGACACGCCCCCACGATGAGTGACAGCTGTCTCACTGCAACCAATCACAGCCGCCGGTGGATGGCTCTATATCGTGCAGTAAAATAAATAAATAAATAAAAAAAAAAAATGCGGTTCCCTTCATATTTGATACCAGCCAGGATAAAGCCACACGGCTGGAGGCTGGTATTGTCAGGATGGAGAGCACCACATTATGGCGAGCCCACCACCCTAACAATATCAGCAGGCAGCTGCCAAGAATTGCCGCATCCATTAGATGTGGCAATCCTGGGACTCTACCCAGCTCATCTCGAATTGCCCTCCTGTGGTGGCAATCGGGGTAATAAGGAGTTAATCATGCCAGGCGTCTCCCCGAGACACCTTCCATGATTAAACTGTAAGTGAAAGTAAAGAAACACACAGGGAAAAATCCTTTATTTGGAATAAAAGACAAAAAAACACCTCATTTACCTTTTTATTAATCCCCAAACAACAATCCAAGTCCAAAGTAATCTACACGACACTGTCAGCTCTGCTACATGAAGATGACAGGGAGTGATCTGTGTCCTCTCCACGTAGCACCTGAAGTGAGCTGTGCTCCCATCTAAGAAGCATTAGTTCACGAGTTCGAGTCCCGGCCATCCCGGTAAAATTTTTTATTTATTTTTAATTTTAAATTATAATTCTTATTTATTTATAATTATAATTCAATGTAATTATGCACTAAGGGGAGGAGACGGACATCAGCTGTGAGCCCCAGGAAACACCTCTAAAATCGGAGTAGTTCACGGAATGAGGCTGCATTGCTCTATCTCTCTCTCTTTCTTCCTCTCTCTTTCTCCCTCTCTCTTTCTCCCTCTCTCTTTCTCCCTCTTTCTCTCTCTTTTTCTCTCTCTTTCTCTCATTTTCTCTCTCTCTCTTTTTCTCATTTTCTCTCTCTCTCTCCCTCTCTCTCTCTCTTTTTCTCAGTCTCTCTTTTTCTCAGTCTCTCTTTTTCTCTTTTTCCCTCACTCTCTCTCTCTCTTCTCTCTCTTCTCTCTCTTCTCTCTCTCTCTTCTCTATCTTTTTTCTCTCTTTTTCTCTCTCTCTTCTCTCCCCCTTTCTCTCCTTTCTCTCTCTCTCCCTCCCTTTCTCTCTCCCTCCCTCTCCTTCTTTCTCTCTCGCTCTTCCTCTCTCTCTCTCCTCTCTCTTTTTTTCTCTTTCTCTCTCTCTTTTTCTCTCTCTTTTTCTCTTTTACCCTCTCTCTTCTCTCTCTCTCTCTCCATCTCTATTTCTCTCTCTCTTTTTCTCTCTCTCTCTCTTTTTTTCAGTCTCTCTTTTTCTCTCTTTCCCTCTCTCTCCCTCTCTCTCTCCTCTCTCTTCTCTCCTCTCTTCTCTCCACTCTTTTCTCCTCTCTCTCCTCTCTCTCTTCTCTTTCTCTTCTCTTTCTCTTCTCTCTCTCTCTCTTCTCTTTTCTCTCTCTTGTCTCTCTTTTCCCTATCTTCTCTCTTTCTTCTTTCTCTCTCTCTCTCAGACCTAGCGATGATCAGCTGATGTGGTCACCTGACGGAATCAGCTGACACTATAAGTCAAGCAGTGAGGCCGGCTTTTTACCGCCCGGCCGGCTAAACTATCAGCTGATGCTGATGCTGTCGGACAGGAGTCTACACAGTTACCTCACCCCTTTCCACAGGCAATGCTAATTAAGCACCATTCTTGTATCTGGTCCGCCTTTATCAATGGTTGCTGTTTGGCACTGGGAGGATCAGTTCTGATATAGTCCTGGTATGTGTAGAGCTTGCTCCACATGCTGGGACCTGGGCTGGTCTCTATCCACAATTGCCTTTTTTGCAACATGGAAGCGGCTATATACAGGTTACAGGTATGTGTGCTCCATTATGGTTCTGCTTTTAACTTTATCAAGGAGGCCGCATGGCACATGAAATACAGAATATAGAGTAGGACCCCCCTATTGAGATTTGCCGTGACGTTGGCAGGGGTGGCTCAAAAAATTGATCAATTATTTGCTAAAAATCTCATTTTTTTTATTATAGTACAGTTGGAATAAATCTGTGAATTTTCACTTTTTATATGATGCATGCCAATTTCAGATCGTGCTGGCTCCTTTTTTTCTTTTTTTTTCTCTACACAGAAGTGTGTAGTTTTTTGGGGGGGTTTTTACACTGATACATCAGCTGATTGTATAAAAGCCGTTTATACAATCAGCTGCTGTGTCATGTGATTCAGGCCCTTGAACCTGACACATCATCTGATCGCTTGGCCTTCCAGCAAACCGATCAGATGATATTGGATCCGGATCGGACGGCATGGGACCCTTGACGCAGGATTACTGCGGAGGTGGGTTCTTTATTTCAATAAAGATGGAGTCACTAATTGTGTTGTGTTTTATTTCTAATAAAAATATTTTTCTGTGTTGTGGTTTTTTTTTATCCGTACTAGAAATTCATGGTTGCCATGTCTAATATTGGTGTGACACCATGAATTTCAGGCTTAGGGCCAGTTGATAATATACAGCTAGCCCTAACCCCATTATTACCCCGCGAGCCACCCGTCACCAGGGCAGGTGGAAGAGTTCGATACAGCGCCAGAAGATGGCGCTTCTATGAAAGCACCATTTTTTGGGGCGACTGCAGACTGCAATTCGCAGCGGGGGTGCCCAGAAAGCCAATCCCCAGCTGCCTAGTTGTACCTGGCTGGACACAAAAATTGGGCGAAGCCTACGTCATTTTTTTTTTTTAATTATTTCATGAAATTCATGAAATAATTAAAGGAAAAAAAAGGGCTTCCCTATACTTTTGGTTCCCAGCCAGGTACAAATAGGCAGCTGGGGGTTGGGGGCAGCCCGTAGCTGCCTGCTGTACCTGGCTAGCATCCAAAAACATGGCAAAGCCCACGTCATTTTTTGGGGGGGCAAAAAACTCCTGCATACAGTCCTGGATAGAGTATGCTGAGCTTTGTAGTTCTGCAGCTGCTGTCTGCTGTCTGTCTGTATGGAGGAGAGCAGACAGCAGCTGCAGAACTACAAGGCTCAGCATGCTCCATTCACTAGTGTATGCAGGAGAGCAGACAGCAGTTGCAGAATGACAAGGCCAGCATACTCCATTCACTAGTGTATGCAGGAGAGCAGACAGCAGCTGCAGAACTACAAGGCTCAGCATACTCCATCCAGGACTGTATGCAGGAGTTTTTTGCCCCCCAAAAAAATGACATGGGCTTCGCCATATTTTTGTATGCTAGCCAGGTACAGCAGACAGGTACGGCTGCCCCAAATGCCCAGCTGCCTATTTGTACCCGGCTGGGAACTAAAAAAATAGGGAAGCCCTTTTTTTTTTTTAATTATTTCATGAATTTCATGAAATAATTAAAAAAAAAATCGACATAGGCTTCGCCCCATTTTTATGTCCAGCCAGGTACAACTAGGCAGCTGTGTATTGGAATCCGAGCCTGGGTGCCTCTGCTGCGAATTGCAGTCCGCAGCCGCGACAGAAAATGTCGCTTTCATAGAAGCGCCATCATCTGGCGCTGTGTCCAACTCTTCCAACAACCCTGAAACCAGGTGGCTTGCTGGGTAATAATGAGTTAATACTAGCTTTGTTTTACAAGCTAGTATTAAGCCAGAGATTTTTAATGTCAGGCAAGTTTGACCCGGCCATTAATAATCTCCAATAAAGGGTTAAGAAAAAAGACACCACACACAGAAAAAATACTTTAATAGAAATAAATACAAAGACACACTTAGAGACTCCATGTTTATTACTCCCTGTCAGCCCTCCACGATCCTGCTCTTCTGTCTTCTTTCTCCTTTAACCCATGCAGCTCTGCTACATCAGACAGCACTGCATGGGAGGAAGAATGCTGTTGCTCCATGCAGTCTAATCACTCAGTGAGTGAGCAGAAGCTGCGTGCTGTAAGCTGTGACGTCACCGCTGACAGGCGGGTTACCATAGCAACAATGCTCCAATCACGTGATTCCCGGTGCCGCAATTCATCGGCTGTGGCATCTAGTCCTTGCATGTGGGCTGACTCTGTAAAGAGCGCCCACATGCTTGGACGGGGAAGCCTATCATGTGTCAGAGCATCTCGCCGGTACACGGAGCACCGCGTACTGGAGAGATGCACTGACAGCACCTAGCATGACGTCTAGCCATGTGACCAGTCTGTAGCCAATGAGATAATAGACACGTGACTTGTCACATGCTATTTTGATGTCACGATAAGTCCTATCATCAGTGCTGGTTACCAGGAGGACTCAGTGATTATTGGAAGAAAAAGCTGCGGGAGACAGAGTGCAGGACGCGTTGTGGGGACCTGTAAGTGTTATGGCAATGTTTATTAACTGTATGTGTACATGTATAATGTGTTTTTATGTGTTTGTGTTTGCCTCCCATTGTTTTTAATGGTGTTCGAGTGGCTCGTCGAACAGTTTGTCGAACGTTTGTCGAACGGGGCTTCCGTTCGACGAACCGAACCGAACTTGAACGCCAGGGGGGTGGCTCATCTCTAGTGAGGAGAGGAGGTGTCCATCCACCCTCTCACTAGTCCCAGGGCCCACCATTGTTATTGTTTCCCCGGTGTCCACCACCGGTGTTTCATTGTTCGTCAGACTTCAGTTGGTCTGAACACGCTCGCCACACTTGTTCAATGACACCGATTTTAATCTGACATTTGTATCAAATTCGGATATGTCTCTGCGATTTTGCACAGACCGCTCAGTCCACGGAAACTCACGGACATGTAGATTACCCCATTCATTATTATAGGTACGAGTGCTCTCTGTAAAAAAGATGGATAACAATCATACTAAACAAAAATGCAGATGTTTGAAAGAGGCCTTAGACTAGTTTTATGCATTCGACAGTCACAGTCCAAGTGCAGACCATGATTTCCAGATAGAACACAACAGTCAAATAGCAGTATACATAGACAGATTATGATCAGTCAGTTCAAAGAAGGGCAACTACACTACTACAAGGAATGGAAGACCTCCCATATGATGACAGGTTGAAAAAGTTAGATATGTTTAGCTTAGAAATAAGACGTCTCAGAGGAGATCTCATTTATATGTATAAATACATGTGTGGTCAATATAAAGGACTGGCACATGACTTGTTTCTTCCAAAGACAATACTAAGGACCAGGGGCACTCACTGCGAGTGGAAGAAAAGCGATTCCGACAGCTAAATAGGAAAGGGTTCTTTACAGTTAGAGCAGTCAGACTGTGGAATGCCCTACCACAAGAGGTAGTAATGGCAGATACTATAACAGCTTTTAAAAAGGACTGGATGATTTCCTCAGTACACAAAACATTGTTGGTTATAAATGACTTAGTGACCAAATGTAGAACTGGTGGAGGAAGGTTGAACTAGATGGACCTAGGTCTTTTTTCAACCTAAGTAACTATGTAACTATGTATGATGAGCACAATCTGGTATACTGCCTGGGGCCCAAAGCGCCGATGGGGTCTATTGTCAGACTGCCTTCATTATAATATTTTGTATACCACCACCAGCGGCGCATATATCCAGGGAGGGAGAGTTCCTGAAGTTCCACTATTAGCAATACAAGATGGAGCGCAACTCCAGGGAAGCTCCCGTCGCCTTTTATGTAACGTGCCTCATCATGTTTAATGACATCATCACACTAGTGCCAGCTTGTACGCACCAGCCACTTGAAGAAATGGAGATGCAGGAGATCGTATGGATTGTTGAGTATTAAAAACTTTTATTTTTCAATAAAATTAATGAAAAGGGGGTTTGAGAGAAAAAATTCTAATTAACTAAGGCTGGGAAGAGAGAGAAAGGAAATTATAATGAACTGAGGGTGGGGTGGAAGACAAGAAATTATAATGAATTAAGAGTGGGGAATGAGAGAGGGGAAATTATAATGAACAGGGAGTGTTTGTGCGAGAAGAAAATATACAGAACTGAGGGTGGGAGGTGGAAGAGTATAATGTAATGAAATGAGGGTGGGATAGAACACGTTACATAAACTTGAGGGAGCAAGGCATGGGTTCTAATTAGGGATGATCGAATACCTCAAATATTCGGCTTCGCGAATATTTGACGAATGGGTCGCCACTATTCGCGAATATTCGATGCACAATGTAAGTCTATGGGAAACCCGAATAACAACTATTCGGAACTATTCGGGCTTCCCATAGACTTACCTTGCGCATCGAATATTCGCATAATGGCGACCTATTTGTTGGATATTCGCAAAGCCGAATATTTGAAGTATTCGATAATCCCTAATTATAATAAATCAGGGGGTATGTAATTATAATGAATCAGGGAGCGGGAGGTGCATAGTGATTGGACATTAATGACTGCATTTAGCGATCTGTCCCATATTACATAGCATTTCTTTTTGCTACATATAGCACCATCCCTTATTACATAGTATTTTCTTTGTTATTTATAGCTCCGCTCCATATTATACAGCGTCCTCTTGTTATGTATAGCACTGTTTCTTATTACATAGCGTCCTCTATTATGTATAACGCTATGCTATGTATTGGACTATACATAAGGGAAAAGATTTGTGCAGCTCACTACGCACACCGCTGTCTATTATTTTGCATCTTCAGATGTGCACCAGAGAACCTGTGTGTTAATCATGTGACTTATCGAATGATCTCGCAAGGGAATCATGTTATATGTCATATGATCGGGTGCTGGGGGTCATGCCCTCTAAACTCCCTAGCTAATCTTAATCCACCCCTGGCTATATGTAAGGCTGTTGAGTTTGAGTCAGGAGACCAATAGCTTGTAAACATATCGTGGTCCATACTACGACCATGAATGTTGTATGTGTTAAGACTTACTTTTACCGCGTAGATTCATTTACTTCCTGTCAGCAGATATCACTTTCATCATGTTTCATGTACCTCTTTATCAACATTCCAAGTATTAATTGGCTCACTTTGATGTTGCATTTTTTTGGTTCATGGTGTTGTATGTAAGCCACGCCCACTTTCCTCTAACCTATGGCTCTTCCCAGGAAGGCCACACCCCCAGGACAGACAAAATGGGCCTAAAATATATGATAGATATGGTGCATGTCATAGAAGACAGTTTTTAGCAGAAATCATAAATCATACCAGAATTCAGGATTTTTTTTAGCTGGATAAATATGTCTGTTATTAAATGTAAGACTTGAAAATATTGGGCCGATATACTAATACAGTCTTAAAAGTAGACATTTTAGAACTAGACAAGATGTGCCAAATTTATCTCAATGGCTCATGCTGGATACAATATTTGGCACATATTAAGACACTTTTGTCTATTTTTATACCACCTATTAATTGATTTACTTTAGGCAAGTGATTTGAGTTTTAATTTGAACATTTTCCAAATCATGCAGATTAATGGGGATAATGTGACAATTGCATCCATTATATACATTAAAAGATGAAAAGTCATCTCTGCAAACAATAAAGTCATCCCACTAGAAATGTAATAAACTGAACAATTCCAAGATTTTCACATTATATTTAATGGGGTGGTCCAAAACGACAGTTGATTTCAATCCTGTCTAGCTATAACATGAAATCGAATAGTTTTTATAATATAGATTAATTAAAACATCCTTACTTTTCTGTCTCTAACCACTTTACGACAGCCGAACGGATTAAAATGGCGGCAGAAAAGGGTACTTATTCCAATGGTGTCTCGTGCCCCAATACAAAGTGGGACAGTAATGTAGGACTAGATGATGAATGTGTTTGGTATGCTGCCGCAGCAGACCCGGTTTGCCCCGGCCCATGGTCACAGCCTCTGCGTGCATCACCATAAGTGGGACGTCCACTTCCCTGTCCTTTACGGCACGCCTTGCGCATTTTAAATTATGTACGCAGCAAACATCAGTATTATTAGAGAATAGAATGTGTTTAAACAAGCCCTGAAAAGGACTGTTGATTGTATGTGGCAGCACCAAGGACTGTAATTCAATGAACCCTATGTAAATGCCACTAATACACTATTCCTTTTCTAGCACATAACCTGACACTAATTACAGCTTAGAGTGGTATTATTGTGCCGCTCCCGTGCCAGCAGCCGGCGTTGCTCAAATCCGGGGCTTACGCTACGGCTCGAGGGGCTCCCCGGGGTCGCGCGGACACTCCGAATAAAGGGGGGATGTATTTGTGCGGGATTGATTGTAGAATGTCTGTGACACCACCCACGGTGTGTGGTGAAGTGGGACACCACCGCTGCTGTTGTGGGATACCCGGGGGAGATGTAATGGCACCCGGATGTTAGCCCCTCCGCGGGTAGGGATGGTTGCCCTGGGGCCTAGTGTTTCTGTGCAGGGTATGGCGACGGCAGGGCCTTGCACGCCCAGATGGACCAGGGGATAGTTGGTTACTTACAATTGAATGAATCACACAAATCTTATGGTAAACCAAGGTGATGGTGGCCGGCCGCCGCAGCCGGTTGTACTCTGGTCCGCCCATCAGGGCTGGTGGTCTCTGTCCTTTCCTCTGCACTGTTTTATGTATTGTGGGCTGCCTGGTTTGGAACTCAGGAGTCCGCTCCCGGATTTCTGTATGCCTAAGGAGCCGTGCCGACTGACGCTAACTCGTGGGATCTATGGACCCTGGCAGTTGCCCTATCCCTCTGTGTGGGTGGTTGTCTGCTTTTGGGACTTTGGTTGGCACAGGACCTGTAATACTGCTCTCAATCGGTCAATTAGCTAGGCCGCTGGTTTCGGTCCTGGCTTCAAGGTCCGAGTACACCCTCTGTGCTCGGTTTCCTGTCAGGTCTCCGAGGTTGGTACCTGTGGGCTCCAACCCCTCTCCAGTCCTCCTCGGATCTGCCGAGCCGTGTTCCCATCTCCTGCCGACGGAGACCACCGTCTGCCACCTAGCCAAGGTACCAGGGCTCCGACCCTGGCACCGTTCAACTTGAACTTCCTTTGCTGGAGCTACACCTAGCTCCAGCCCACACTCCTCTCAACTTAAACTCCAAAACTGAACTGACGCTTAACTGCTTGTTTTCCCACCCCGGGCTGTCTAGACCCGTAGGTGGGCGTTCCTAGGTGAGGGAAGGTGTTATGCGGGGGCTTATGTGTGACTACCTAGTTTTGCCAGGGCGTCACATTCCCCCTTTTTTTAATACAGACCGTCCGTGGGCTGTCTGACCACAAAAATTTATTTAGCAGGAACTGTAGAAAAAGGTAAAAAACATAATTACAATTATAATAACATATGTACATCGAAGTATATTCTCATTCTTCCCTTACGGGAGGCACTTTTCTTAAACGTTACACATTTAAAACCGGGACAGGACGGACCGGGTCCTTCTCACCTCACCCACCCAAAACAACCTGCCCCCTGGTGCCACCGCTAAGCACTGGTGCGCACCCCTTGCCCAAGTCCAGGACAGGTCCGGGTGTTGCTCTTACGGGCCGGGTAAAAAGTTCCTTACCCGGCAGTCCTTTCAAGGGCCCCACGTCCAGGGGACCCCTGACCCGGAGGATAGTCACCGGTTTTGGTGGTGACTGGGCCTCGGCCGACTCTACAACAGGCCCCTTCTCCAATCGGCCTCTCCAGAGACTGCAGCAGGTGAGAAGGTTGGTCAGGGACTATTTACAAGGCCAAAAGTTTTTGGGTTGGCTTTCCAGTCCAAAGCCTTGGTCCATTAACTGTAAACGGTCCCAACAAGGAGTTGCATAACTGGGGTAGCCGGGAACCGCTACCTTAACATTCAATCAGGAGAATTATTCGGTCAATTGAAATTCATCGACACACATGCACAAATCTATGTACACAGCAAGCGGGTACCACTCACTAAACGTCAGTTTCCCTATATCTGAGGGGTGGTCGTCCCAGGTTGGGACGTGTGGACCGTCTTAGCACCCTTCTCTCACTGGGAACTAAGGGGGTAGAGTGAATTTTGGGTTCCTCTACCCTAATGTCATGTACAGCTGGCAGGGATCTACGGGGGCGTGGTGTAGGTGCAAGGGTTTCCCTGGGTGCAGGTGATGGTGTATTGTTGACAGGCCTCTCTGGCTCCATATCTTCCATGGGTTGTGGGAACATTATCACAGGAACAATAACCGCTCCATTCTGCATAGGCCAATCAGCCGGGAAGTCACCCATGACAGTGTGGATCACCCCCTTCGCTTTCTCTGCATCCTGCGTGGGAGCGGGAACCTTCTCCGCCATCTTCAGGGGTTCTGGACACTTCTTCAGGTAATCCCTGGAAACAGTGGTCGTAGCCTTCCCCTGGTCACGACTGACGAGTAGAGATGAGCGAACTGGCTGTGGTTTGGCTCGAGTTCGGTTCATCGAACGGAGGTCTCGTTCGAGTTCAGTTTGGCGAACGTTCGACGAACCGAACTCGAACAAATAGGATATAATGGGAGGCAATCACAAACACATAAAAACGCATTATAAATGTACACATACAGTTAATAAACATTGCCATAACACTTACCGGTCCCCGCGATCCCTCCTGCACTCTGTCTCCTGCCGCTATTCCATCCGATGATCGCTGAATCCTCCCGGTGACCAGCACTGCCAGCAGTGATGCAGGACCTATCGTGACGTCAAAATAGCCATGTGACCAGTCACGTGGCTATTATCTCATTGGCCACAGACTGGTCACATGACTATGACGCGTCATGTAGGACCTGTCATTGCACTCTCCGGTACACGGTGCACATTTGTGTATCGCCGTGTACCGGCGACATGCTCTAGCACACGGTCGACTCCCCATTCCGTTAGAGACCGGCTGACACAGCCGGTCATTAACGGAGATCACCGTTGCCATAGCAACCCAGTTAGCGGTGACATCCGGGAATCACATGATCGGAGCCCTGTTGCTATGGTAACGCGTCTGTCACCGCCAGCAGCACTGATCTCTCACGGAGTGAAGGCTGTACGCTGCTTCCCGTGCAGCCTTCACGGAGTGAAGGCTGCACGGGAAGCAGCGTCTTCCCCCATGCAGCAGTGATGGAGCAGAGCTGCATTTGTTGAACGAGAAAGACAGAAGACCATGGATCGTGGAGGGCTGACAGGGGGTAATAAAGATGGAGTCTCTAATGTGTCTGTGTATTTATTTCTATTAAAGTATTTTTTCTCTGTGTGGTGTTTTTTTTAACCCTTTATTGGAGATTCTTAATGGCTGGGTCAAACGTGCCTGACATTCAGAATCTCTGGCTTAATACTGGCTAGTAAAACAAAGCCAGTATTAACTCATGATTACCCAACAAGCCACCCGGCTCCAGGGCTGTTGGAAGAGTTGGATACAGCGCCAGATGATGGCGCTTCTATGAGAGCGCCATTTTCTGGGGCGGCTGCGGACTGCAATTCTCAGCAGAGGCGCCCAGAAACCTCGGGCTAACCTGTGCTGTGGATTCCAATCCCCAGCTGCCTAGTTGTACCTGGCTGGACACAAAAATGGGGCGAAGCCCACGTCATTTGTTTTTTAATTATTTCATGAAATAAGTGAAATAATTAAAAAACTGGGCTTCCCTATATTTTTGGTTCCCAGCCGGGTACAAATAGGCAACTTGGGGTTGGAGGCAGCCCGGGGCTGCCTGCTGTACCTGGCTAGCATACAAAAATATGGCGAAGCCCACATAATTTTTTCAGGGGGCAAAAAACTTCTGCATACAGTCCTGGATGGAGTATGCTGAGTCTTGTAGTTCTGCAGCTGATGTCTGCTCTTCTCCATACAGACAGACAGCAGCTGCAGAACTACAAGGTTCAGCATACTCCATCCAGGACTGTATGCAGAAGTTTTTTGCCCCCTGAAAAAATTATGTGGGCTTCGCCATATTTTTGTATGCTAGCCAGGTACAGCAGGCAGGTACGGCTGCCCCCAACTCCCAGTTGCCTATTTGTACCCGGCTGGGAACCAAAAATAAAGGGAAGCCCTTTTTTTATTATTTCATGAATTTCATGAAATAATTAGAAAACAAATGACGTAGGCTTCGCCCCATTTTTGTGTCCAGCCAGGTACAACTAGGCAGCTGGGGATTAAAATCCGCAGCACAGGTTGGCCTGAGCTTTCTGGGCCCTACTGCTGCGAATTGCAGTCTGCAGCCACCTCAGAAAATGGCACTTTCATAGAAGCGCCATCTTCCGGCGCTGTATCCAACTCTTCCAGCACCTGCCTGCTATACCTGGCTAGCATACAAAAATATGGCGAAGCTCACGTCCTTTTTTTGTAGTTTTTTGGCAAAAAAAATAAAAAATGCTTCCCTGGATTTTCCATTGCCAGTGAAGGTAACACCAAGCAGTGGGGGTTAGCAGCCAGTAGCTGCTTGGATTACCCTTAGCTAGCAATACAAAAAATGCAGCGGGAGCCCATATATATTTTTTTTAATTATTTATTTAAATAACTAAAAACAAAATGGGCTTCCCTGTATTTTGATTGCTGGACATCACAGTGCTGTAAAAATAAATCTTTAAAAAATATGACGTAGCACTCCGCGGTATTTTTGATTCTCAGCGCAGATAAAGCAGACAGCTATGGGTTGCCACCCCCATCTGCCTGCCGTTACCTTGGTTGGCAATCAAAATACAGGGAAGCCCATTAATTTTTTCTATTTAAAAAATAGTTAAAAAAAAATTACGTTGGGTCCCCCCATTTTTTATAGCCAGCTAGGGTAAAGCAGACGGCTGAAGCCTGAAAACCACAGCTGGCAGCTTTACCGTGGTTGGGGATCCAATGTGGAGGTCCCCCAGGCTCTTTTTTTATAATTATTTTATAAATATTAATAATTACACAAAAAAAGTAGGGTCCCCCCCAAATTGGATCACCAGCCAAGGTAAAGCGGACAGCTGTGGTCTGGTATTCTCAGGGTGGGAAGGTCCATAGTTATTGGGCCTTCACAGCCTAAAAATAGCAGGCCGCAGGCACCCCAGACGTGGCGCATCCACTAGATGTGCCAATCCTGGCGCCTCACCCCAGCTCATCCCGTGCCCTGGTGCAGTGGCAAACGGGGTAATAAATCGGGTTGATACTAGCTGTAAAGTCACCTGAGATCAAGCCCAGCAGTTTGTGATGTCATGGCGTCTATTAGATACCCAACATCATAAACTGTCAGTACTAACAAAAAAAAAAATCGACAAAAGAAATTTATTTGAAAAAACAGTCCCCAAAACTTTTCCTCTTTCACCAATTTATTGTAAGAAAAAAAATAAAGGGGTCCCACGACGACTCTTGACCGTCTAGAATATGGGGGGGAGACACTCAGGGAACGTATCCCCCATTTTCTAGGAGTGCAGACCCTTCATGTGAGGAGTGTGGGTGCAATGAATCTGCACTCACTCTCCCCGGGTCCACAGCAGCAGAGTCCATGTCCTAATGGTTGCTACCAAAGCTGCAATGCCCTGCTCATGAGGTAAGGGCATGCCTAATCAGGAGAACTATTCTACATTTCCAAATATTGGTATTTGCGGATATTATTGCTATTCCACCTACTATATATTGGGGATAGGATCTTGGAGATGGAATACCCCTTTAAGTCCAGTTATCCAGCTGAATGAATACTTAACAACAGAGCTCGCTATTTAGATGTGTTTTCTTGTGGCGTATAACGGACTCTCATGTTTGGTAGTCGTTCAGCAGGGAAACTATAAAAGCAAATCCCTCCATTTGGAAATGTAGTATATAGCTCTCCTGATCAACTATGTTCCTTACCTCATGAGCAGGGCATTGCAGTAATAATAATAATTTATTCATTTATTTAGTGTTAATAATTCCATGGCGCTGTATGTCTTTGGAGTGTGGGAGGAAACCAGAGTACCCGAAGGAAACCCACGCAAACACGGGGAGAACATACAAACTCCTTGCAGATGGTGCCCTTGGTGAGAATTGAACCCAGGACCTCAGCACTGCAAGACTGCAGTGCTAACCACTGAGCTACCGTGCCACCCATTTAGCTTACAGATGCATAACCACCACTCACTGTGTGTGAACACAGGAAGCTGAGCTGACAGCCGCTCTGTGCATGCGGCAGCGTCTATTGTGAAGGAGAGGGCCGTGGGGGGATCAACGCTGCACAGGTACCGTGGGACACCGGGGAACACCGGTGGGGTTATAGGGGGTGACCTTGCAGGGCCTGGGGAGGAGTTTTCCGTCACATGCGTCATGGCACATGCGACAGAAATCAGATGAGTAGGGTGAATGCGGCCGGCGCGCTGCTGTGTGCGTGGCCATCTTGGATTTCTGGGAGGGCATCAGGGGGGCACTTTGGCGACACCGGGGGACCGGAGGGGACCGGGGAGGAGATTTATCATGTTTGTTCATGCCAGATGGGAGATAAATAATTTTTTACCAGCGCTGTCATTTACTGTAACGTGATCATCGGTATACGGTGTATACCTGTGATCATGTGAGCGGGGACCGGAAAAACCGTCCTGAATCATGATCTCCAGGGTCTCAGCTAGCCCTGAAACCCCTGAGATTTTCTGACGCTGGGGGGCGTTATTCACTTATTTCTGCCTGCTGTTTATAAACGGCAGATCAGAATAAGGCTACATTAACACGACCGATCCATTTTTGTGGTCTGCAAAAAACAGTCCTTTTTTTTCACGGGTGCATCCGTGTGGCATCCATTTCCGTTCCGTAGACGGTCCGTATGTCATCTGTTTGTCATCCGTGTGCCTTACGTTTTTTTTGTGTACTGCAAAAAAACTGAAGGAGGGAAAATACATAAATTTACCCAGGATCCTTAGCTTCAACCTACATGAGGCGGTCACATGTTCACTCCAGTGCCATTTTCTACTGCTTTTCACAGCGTAGAGCGCTCTGGTGATTTTCCTGTGCTTGTACACTTCATATCAGTCTTTTCTGTCATTATAATGGCAGAAAGACACATAATGTCCCACTCTCCTGCATTTTGTAATTTTGCACCCTTTGGTGCCTTTCATGTGGCACTAAGGGGTGCTAAGCTTTGTATTTAGCCAAAAAAATGAAAAAAAAAATGACGTAGGGTTCCCCCTATTTTTGTAGCCAGCTAGGGTAAAGCAGACGGCTGCAGCCTGCAGACCACAGCTGGCAGCCTCACCTTGGCTGGTAATCCAAAACTGAGGGCACCCCACGCTGTTATTTTAAATTAAATAAATAATTTAAAAAAAAAAACACGTAGGGGTCCCCCCAAAATTGGATCACCAGCCAAGGTTAAGCAGACAGCTGGGGTCTGATATTCTCAGACTAGGGAGGTCCATGGTTATTGGACTCTCCCCAGCCTAAAAATAGCAGGCCACAGCCGCCCCAGAAGTGGCGCATCCATTAGATGCGCCAATCCTGGTGCTTCGCCCCAGCTCATCCCGTGCCCTGGTGCGGTGGTAAACGGGGTAATATATGGGGTTAATACCAGATGTGTAATGTCACCTGGCACCAAGCCCTGGGGTTGGTGAGGTCAGGCGTCTATCAGATACCCGACATCACCAACCCAGTCAGTAATAAAAAAAAATAGACGACAAACACATTTTTATTTGAAAAACACTCCCCAATACATTCCCTTTTTAACCAATTTATTAGAAAGAAAAACAAATCCAGGTCTGGTGTAATCCAAGGGGTTGCCATGATGATCCACACTGTCCCAGTCAATGAAGAGCAGGATGTTCCCCATTGGCTGGGAGAGCAGTGCAGTGACCTGACCTAACATCAATGGGTCAGCCCAGGTCACTGCAGGGGATGACAAGTGCTGCTGTCAGCGAGGTACATTACCTGCGCTGATCTCCTACACTGCTGACAGCACCTGTCACTGAGTTCAATGACCGCCGCCTTCACAGCCAAGTATCTCGAGAGGCCCGTGACGTCACCGCTAGTTTAGTCTCGGGTCGGAAGCGAGAGAAGGTGATGTGACAAGCGGCAGCCATGGAGGACAGTGACAGCGCTGAGGTCGGGACTTCATCACCGCAGGTAAGCCGAGCGGGACCATGTGTGCAGAGTGCCAGGAGGACGTCAGTGTCGTGGACTGCATGGCTGGGGACGTGTGTGTGTGTGTGTGTGTGTGAGTGTGTGTGTACATGCCGCGTGCAGGAGGGGGCGGAGTGAGCTGAGCGGGGAAGTGTGGGCTTCCTGCACGTAACTAGGATAAACATTGGGTTACTAACCAAAGCGCTTTGGTTGGATACCCGATGTTTATCTTGGTTACCAGCTTCTGGCAGGCTGCCAGCGATGGCTCCTGCACACTGTAGCTGTAAAAAACCCTGCTTTTTGCTGCTAGAACCGTTCTCGAACGTATCTAGAACTATCGAGCTTTAGCAAAAAGCTTGAGTTCTAGTTCGATCTAGAACAGCCCCCAAAATCACTGGAGCCGCGAACTGGAGAGCCTCGAACCGCGAACCGCGCTCAACTCTACTGACAAGATACGTTTTCTGATCCCCTCATCCGGCGGGTTGACCAACATAAAGGGTCTTTTCCCACTGGTCATCCAGCTTGTGCAGCCTTCTCTTCCCCTTTAGCACTACATCTCCGGGTTCGACGGGGGTAGCCTGGGCTCGTCTGTTGAAATGCTGCTCCTGCCTATCTATGCTCTGGTGCAGGTTCCTTTCTACGTACTCTTGGATTTGCCAATACGGTTGGCATCCCAATTGGCAGTTGGGGAAATGGTCTCAGGCACTTCAACATCCAACTCTAGATCTACCGGCAATCTGCCGGGCCTAGCCCTCATCAAGTATGCAGGTGTGCACTTAGTGGAACCGCTAGGAATATTGTTGTACATGTCCACCAAGTCAGGCAGCTTTACAGGCCACAGGTTCCGCTTCTCAAGGGGCAGGATTTTGAGAAGATTGAGGACCAGATGGTTCATTTTCTCACACATTCCGTTAGTCTGGGCATGATAGGGCATGGTCCAGATCTTCTTACATCCGTATAAGTTACAGAATTCTTGGAAGATCTCCGCTTCAAAGGCAGGGCCTCGGTCTGTAAGCACCTTCTCCGGGTAACCATGCGGTCGGCAAAAGTATGCCTGGAAGGCCCTTGCTGTGGTACGAGCCATTAAGTCTTTGACGGGCTCCACCACCATGAACATTGAGTAGTGGTCCACGATGGTAAGGGCATACGTGTAGCCACTCCGGCTGGGCGTGAGTTTGACATGGTCAAAGGCAACCAGCTCCAATGGCTGACGGGTAACGATTGGCCGTAGTGAGGCCTTCTGACTGGTTCCATCCTGTCTTAGCATGCAGGGGCCACACTCTCTGCACCATGCCTCGATGGACTCTCTCATCCCGCTCCAGTAGAAGCACTCCCTCAGTAGCATCTCCAACTTTTTCCAGCCGAAATGTCCGGCCCCGTCGTGATAAGCCATGAAGACCATAGGTACATATGTTTGTGGCACCACGAGCTGGCAGACCTTCTCGTGTATCTTTGGGTTAGTCAGCCCTCTGTACAGCTTGCCCTGCTGCAGGTACAAGTGGTCTCTTTCTTTCCACAGCCGCTGTGCCTCCTCTGGGGCAGTGGGTGTTAACCTGGAACCATTTTGAGAGATTATCATCTTGACCAACCAGACTGCAGGCTCCTGGTCTTTGGCCTCCTGCCATCCATGGCGAGGTAATGGATCGAAGGTTGCCTGCTGCTAGCCAACGTACTGTTTTTCGTCTTTCCTATCCTCCGGCTGGTGGAACGCGGGTAGTTCAATCTCTTCCAGTTCATCAAGTAGGTGCGGCATTCGGGACAACGCATCCACATTGGTATTTTTGTGACCGGCTCTGTACTTGATGGTGAAATCATAGTTCGCTAGCCAGGTCACCCAGCATCGTTCCAGGGCCCATAGCTTCCCCGTGTCCAGGTGGGTCAGAGGGTTATTGTCCGTATAGGCCGTAAACTTCGCAGATGCTAGGTAATGCTTAAATTTCTCCGTTATCACCCAGACGAGTGCCAAGAACTCTAACTTGAAAGAGCTGTAATTCTCAGGATTTCTTTCCGTCGGCTGGAGCTTCCTGCTTGCATAAGCAATCACCTTCTCCCTGCCATCTTGCATCTGAAACAGGACAGCAACCAAGCCCACATTGCTGGCGTCCATGTAAAGAATGAACGGGAGGCCATAGTCGGGGTAAGCCAGGATCTCTTCTCCGGTTAAGGCCGACTTCAGCTGCTTAAAGGACTCTTCATGCTTCTCACCCCAAGTAAACCAGGGCCCAGGAGCCCTTCCATTCTTAGTCTGCCCCACCAAGAGGTCTTGCATGGAGGCTGCCATTTTGGTGTAGCCCTTGATGAAGCAGCGATAGTAGCCCACCAAGCCCAGGAACTGCCTCATTTCTTTAGCTGTGGTTGGCTTTGGCCAACTCTGGATGGCTGTGATCTTCTCGGGGTCCGGTGCCACACCTTCGGCACTCACTACATGCCCGAGGTACTGCACTTTGGACTTCAACAGATGGCACTTGGAGGGCTTCAGCTTCATCCCGTATTTGGAGAGAGCTTCGAACACTTCAGCAAGGTGTTCCAAATAGGCCTCATGGGTCCCAGAGTAGATGATGACATCATCCAAATATAACAGGACCGTTTCAAATTTCCAATGCCCCAGACAGCACTCCATCAGCCTTTGGAAGGTTCCTGGCACATTGCACAGCCCGAAGGGCATGCTATTGAACTCGTAGAAACCCATCAGGGTAGTAAAAAAAAAAGTCTTCTCCCGGTCTTCTTCTGCGACGGACACCTGCCAGTAACCGCTGGTAAGATCAAGAGTTGAGAAGTAATTTGCTGTCCTTATTGCAGCCAGCGACTCTTCAATACGGGGAAGGGGGTACACATCCTTGTGAGTTATCTGGTTAATCTTCCGGTAATCCACACACATCCTCATGGTGCCATCCTTTTTCTTCACCAGAACCAACGGAGCTGCCCAGGGACTGCAACTGTCACGAATGACCCCGGCCTCCTTCATGCTCCTCAAACAGGTCTTTGTCGCACTGGTAGTGCGCAGGCGGGATCGGCCTCTATCTCTCCTTGATGGGTGGATGTGTACCGGTGGGAATGTGGTGTTGAACCCCCTTGATCCTCCCGAAATCTAACGGGTGTTTGCTGAATACCTGCTCATACTCTCGCACTACCCTGTACACCCCTCTCTTGTGGTGCGCAGGTGTAGAGTCGGTGCCTAGATTTAACTCCTGACACCATTCTTCCAACTGCTCTGGTGAGTTGTCATTGTCTGGCTGTGATGTAGTGATTGTGGAGGGTGCTGTTTGGATGGCATTAGTGTCCATGGTGAATATTTTAGCAATGGTTGCATAATGGGGCAGCCTAACCTCTTCCTCTCCGCAATTCATCAGTCTCACGGGCACTCTTCCCTTTTTGACATCAATCACCCCCCTGACTGCCATCACTGTGGGCCAGTGTTCTGAAGGCAGAGGCTCCACTACTGCTAGGTAATCTTGCCCTCGGAGACCTACTGCTGCCCTGCACCAAATCATCATTTCACTCCGTGGAGGTACCACTATAGGCGCCACATCCATCACCCGCACGCTGCCAATTTCTCCACCCGACATTTTCACCTGCTGCCACTGCAGGAGGGCCGGGATCTCTCATTGCAAAGCTCTCTGCTGGCCCACTCCTGCTGTGGCAGACAGTTGCTGCAATAAATGCAGCACCTCACCCATGCAATTCTCAATCACGTTTGTCCCTAGGACCATATTTGGGTTACGGTCACTGGAATCATTTTGTACCACAATCAGTCCTTGATGCTTCAGCTCCACATGTCCCACCTTCAGGGTGACCTCCTTAAACCCTATCTGGGTCATGGGGAGCCCATTGGCCGCAATAATAGTCAGGCTGGCATCAGGTGGGGTGAGCTCACTGTCAGACCAATAACGTTTGTACAGTATATAAGGCATAGTGGTTACCTGTGAGCCAGTGTCCAGGAGGGCGGATGTCGGGATACCGTCCAAAGCAAGAGAGATGATGAGGTGACCTCCAACATAGCAATCATGCTAATCAGCTGGGCCTTGGGGATCTATTCCTGAGGATTGGCCCTTGGCCACAGGGGTTGCTCGTTTAAAGGACACCGGCGGGAGTAATGACCAGTCTTGTTGTACTTGTAGCAGACAGGCTGTCCATACCGGTTGTTGTTGTTCCTCCTCCGCTTCATCCAGGGGATGTCTTCCGGACTGTCGGCAAGCTGGATCTTCTCTGCTGGCCTGGCCTTCGGTGGTATCTGTAAGGCGGCGAGGATCCTGGCGACGTAATCACTGAGACGCTGAACTTGCGATGATAAGTCCTCCGGAGTCCAGGCTACTGCTGCGGGTGCCAGCAGGGCCAACAAGGGGGGCCGCTACTGAGACGTGCGCGGTGTCATCCGGCCAAGATGGCGGGTCGGGGGCACCAGCTTCAGTCGTTTGTAGCGTTTTAATGACCCAGTCCTTTAGAACCGAAAAGTTCAAGTCTGAATGTTCTAGGGACCACAGCCGCAGCTGCTTGCGATTTTCAGCGGACCACAGTCCTTGTAAGAACTGTTCCACCAGCATTTTGTTACTCTCAGCCTCATTAATGGGGTCCCTCTGCTTCAACGTACGAAGGGCAGTCTGCAGCCTCAAGGCGTAGTCCAAAATGCTGTCCTGAGGACGCTGCCGACAGTTGTAAAAATGCATCCGCAATTCCGCCTCGGTGCGGGTTTCAAAAGCAACCTGCAGTTTATCAAAAATGGTGGTTACCGAGGCCCGGTCGGCATCGGCCCAAGTCTCCACCTCCTGCTTAGCGGCTCCGGTCAACTGCCCGAGTACCACAGATGCACACTGCTTGCCGGTCATGGCATACATATCAAGAACGGTACATATTTTCTTCTTGAATACCTGCAGGGCATCGGGTTTCCCATCATACTGAGGTAACCAGGCAGCACCGGGCACATAGGGCAGGGTGATCGGCATGACCTGGGTGATCGCCGGGGCCGCCGCTTACCCCGCTCCGGCGACCAGAGCGGGAGCCGCCACGTCTCCATCATTTACCATATCTATGGGCGTCACCGCTCCAGTGGCAGGCGCTACTCCACCATCCTGATTAGGCGCGGACATCTTCCCGCTTCTCCCCCTTGGTCCTTTGCCAGCACTCCCTTGTGCGGCCAGTTAGTTTCGTTTTACGACCTTGGGGTTTACCTTCCGGCCGTTTTCCCAGGGGGAGGGACTTCAGCTTCACGTCCTTTCTCGGGGGAGAAAACGCTGGGTTGCAGTTTTTCGCGCCTAAAAATGGTGGCAAAAATGGCGACTTCTGAAAATTTCTCAACGAATCACCGCTTACTGTCCAATTCAAGGCGCATTTCCACCAGGTAGGTGGATGATTTTGAATCCTGTTCGTGACACCAGGTTTCGGGGTGTGCCGCCCCCGTGCCAACAGCCGGCGCTGCTCGGATCCGGGGCCTATAGTACGGCTCGAGGGGTTCCCCGGACCCGGGGGTCGCGCGGACACTCCGAATAAATGGGGGACGTATTTGTACAGGATTGATTGTAGAATGTCTGTGACGCCACCCACGATGTGTGGTGAAGTGGGACACCCCCGCTGCTGTTGTGGGATATCCGGGGGAGATGTAATGGCACCCGGATGGTAACTCCTCCATGGGTAGGGATGGTTGCCCCGGGGCCCAGTGTTTCTGTGCAGGGTATGGCAACGGCAGGGCCTTGCACACCCAGATGGACCAGGGGATAGCTGGTTATTCACAATTGATTGAATCACACAAGTCTTTTGGTAAACCAAGGTGCTGGTGGCCGGCACCCGCAGCCAGTTGTACTCTGGTCCGTCTACCCGGGCTGGTGGTCTCTGTCCTTTCCTCTGCACTGTTTTATGTATTGTGGGCTGCCTGTTTTGGAATTCAGGAGTCCGCTCCCGGCTTTTTGTGTGCCTAAGGAGCCGAGGCCGTTGACGCTAACCCGTGGGATCTATGGGCCCTGGCGGTTGCCCTATCCCTCTCTGTGGGTGGTTGTCTGCTTTTGGGACTTTGGTTGGGATAGGACCTGTAATCCTGCCCTCAACCGGTTAATTAGCTAGGCTGCTAGTTTCAGTCCTGGCTTCAGGGTCTGAGTACCCCCTCTGTGCACGGCTTCCGGTCGGGTCTCCGGTGTTGGTACCGGTGGGCTCCAACCCTTCTCCGGTCCTCCTCGGATCTGCTGAGCCATCTTCCCGTCTCCTGCTGACAGAGACCACTGTCTGCCACCTAGCCAAGGTACCAGGGCTCCGACCCTGGCACCGTTCAACTTGAACTTCCTTTGCTGGAGCTACACCTAGCTCCAGCCCACACTCCTCTCAACTTGAACTCCAAAACTGAACTAACGCTTAACTGCTTGTTTTCCCGCCCCGGGCTGTCTAGACCCCTAAGTTGGCGTCCCCTAACCGCCTGGTCCCGCCCACTGGTGTTCCTGTCTTGCCCTAAGGGGGGTGACTAGGGTTTCAGGTCGGCTGTATGTCACCTAGGTGAGGGAAGGTGTTATGTGGGGGCCTATGTGTGACTACCTGGTTTTGCCAGGGCGTCACATTATGATAGAAAAAAATTAACCCTGAAAAGGACTGTTGATTTAATGTGACACTAGAAGATACTGTGAAACTATAAAACACTGTCCCTTCTCCAGTAAAAACTCTCCCTACACTATTACTGGGTACAGTGCACTGAGCATGGCGTCACTGGGTTTTATATAGATCCAATGATGCTAAGCGGCCAGCCAATCACAATAATGCCAGTAGCCAACATGGCTATGGCATTACTGTGAATGGCAGGCAATCACTGCAAGTTTACTGGTTGAAATTCAGGGGCAGGGACTCATGCATGGTGCTCGAAGACCAAGATACTCAATCAAGTATCAAGTGTCTCAAGCACCCTGATGCTCAATCGAGTATGGAGTATGCTCGCCCATCACTAGCTGTCAGGTGTCTAGTGATATCAGATTTTTATTTATCTAATCCATACCACAATCTGTAACAATAACTTTCAGACATTTCTCTTCTCTGCAAAATTGATGCAGGTCCTACTGCTGGGACTGCTGTTTGTGTGATAGTTTCGAAAATTTACAAGAACATTTAGATGGTACTTGCATCTATCAAGCATTCAAAGTATACTCTGTGGCTG
The DNA here is from genome assembly GCF_048569485.1 of Anomaloglossus baeobatrachus. NCBI lineage: Eukaryota > Metazoa > Chordata > Amphibia > Anura > Aromobatidae > Anomaloglossus > Anomaloglossus baeobatrachus. The sequence continues at coordinate 792,458,525 of NC_134353.1, forward strand.
TGCCAGAAATAGAGAGAACAACAGCTTTAAAGAAGAAATCTCTTCACAATTTTTATTTCATCATTTATACTAATTATGTGTATAATGATGTGTACTTATCAAAATTATTAAAATTTTATTGAAAGACTTAATTGCTTTGTTCCTTAGTTTCCTGCATCGCTCCAATCCCCTGTTAACCTACGTGCCTTAAAAACAAACTGGTCGGATCACACAGGGATTTGTGCATGGGCCCAAAGTCACTTTATAAAAGTAAGTTTATGGATCCTCATTCTGAGTCTCATACACTTACACCGCGAGATCAGCTATCGCTCCACATTGTAGATGCCGTGTGAGCTGACAAAGCTGAAAAGTAGAGATGAGCGGACCTGTGGAAGTTCGGCTCGGCAGGTTCAGCTGGAGTTTAGGTAAAGCTCAGTTTGGGACTAGGCTTGACCTGAACCCCAAAGGAAGTCACTAATTAGGCAATTTGGGTCTCCACTCACATGCAACCAGCCATAAACAGATCACTTCCAAAAGAAGGTGGGCAAAGTTTTTTCATTTGTCCATTTGTTTTTTGTTTATGCGCACTACATCCGATCACGCTGTTGTTACCCCCAGTATGAGCCACTCAAACACTGCAAGTGGATTTCACTGGACTAAGCACCGAGCGTACCCGAGCACAGTGCTGCTCGCATGAGTAGTTTGCACACGTAAAGTACTCTTTTTTTATTTAGTAAAGCCTTTGTTAGCTCGTGTCTAGTGAAAAAACGTTATGTGAGTCCAGAGTAGTGCTTGAATTTGGAGAAGATGGCGATCGGAAAGTATTTTAATAAACCTAAACAACACTGGAAAAATATTGGCTAGGAACGAAATAAAACATTTCTAGTACTAAAATAAAAATTTTGATGAGATTTTTTTTCTTTAATTTTCCAACTATTTCCAGGATATACAGTACTGCATAAACGTTTTATGCAGGTACAGAAAAAATGCTGCGAAGTAAAAACGCTTAAAAAAATAGTAGTGTTAATAAAATACTTTTATCAATTAACAAGATGCATAGTGAAGGAACAAAAAAGAATCAAAATCAGGTTAATATTTGGTGTAACCACTTTTTGTCCTCAAAGCAGCATCAAAGCATGAACTCTTGGCAGGTAGGTTGTTCTAATCATATTGGGGAACTAATCCCAGATCTGCGGTGTATGAGGTTTGTGCAAATCCTCCCAGACAGATTTGATGACGTTGAGATCAGGGCTCTGTGGGGGCCGGATCATCACTTCCAGGACTTCTTGTTCTTCATTACGCTGGATGTAGTTCTCAATAACATTGGTTGTATGTTTGGGGTCATTGTCCCGCAGAATAAATTCGGAGCATTTTTCCTTTCAACATTTTCTACACGCCTGCCTATAATGTTTGTGCAATACCATATAACAGGAATGTTAATTTTGAGTTTCCTAAAAACATTTTTTAACAAACAGTATAAATGTCATCATTTGCAGGGAATTGTAGCATAAAACCAGTCATCACCTTCTTCTCCTCTCATCATTACCCATGAACACACCACATACAGTTTATCTTTGATGTTTTATTGCCACTGAAGTGCAGCAATTTCAAGATCTACGAAATTTTTTACACTAATGTGAATTCATTTTAAAATGGTAAAACACAAATCTACTTAGCTAGATAATTGTTATGATATTATTTCAACCACTACACATCACATTCTCGCATACGTTTAAGGTTGCCCAAATTCTATTAAAAGCCTTCTACTGATGTGTCTTTCAATATTTCTTTCATCATTCTGTTATGCAATTAGTTGCGCAGGCAGATCAAAGTGTGCAGAGTTGCTCCGCTATCAAATGAATAGGATGCTTGATGTCAATTTCTCTCTTTTCAACACTCATTAGGTTATTATGCTTGGTTTAAGTAGACATAATGTTATCACAACAGCATAATATTGTGGTATGTTATGTTTTTCACCTTCTTCCACTGATTAAAAAAAAAAAAAAAAAAAATCCAACTTAATGTGAAATATGGTAATATTGTCTTTTAACAAAACCTATCAGTATCAACAGTGGCATAACTACAGTCCACTGCGCCCCAGTGGAAAATTTGGACCTGTGGTAACCCCCCGCATATTGGTAAGATGTATGGGCCCTTGTAGCATTCTAAATTCTATAAAGCCCTAAGTATTGCCCCCCTTCCTCGTCTTATTTAGCAACGTCCCTCATTTTAGTATGTATGTCCCCCATCCTGGTAAATATGTCCCCCATCCTAGACCGCTTCCTGGTAAATATAACCCCATCACGGTATATATGCCTCCCATCCTGATTTATAGGTATCTCATCCTGGGCCCCTTTCTGTTAAATATGTCTCCAATCCTGGTATATATGTCCCCAGCTTCAGCCACATCATAGTAAATATTTTCCCAATTCGTGGCACCTTCCTGGTAAATATGTCCCAGATCCTGTGCCACTACATGGTAAATATGTCCCCTATTCCTGGGCCCCTTCCTGGTAAATATGAACCCCATCCTGGTAAATGTCATCCATACTTGTATATATGTTGCCCATCCTAGGCCCCATTCTTGTTAACATGTCCGCCATCCTGCTAAATATGTCCTCTATTCTAGTATATATGTCCTTACCCTGGGCTGGATTATATGTCCTTATCCTGGTATGTTTGTCCCCATACTAGTATACAGTGACAAATAAAAGGGTAACAATATTTTGAACTTTTGAATTTCAAGCTCCATATCTCACCATCCACTACAGCTTTGAGTGTGAGACTACCTTCATTTTATAGATAATTATCTTGGCTATATCATATATAAATGTGACTTGCAACTATTTAGCATGTAATTAGTTATACAAATTTTTGTCATATCACTGCGTTGTTACTGTTTTGCTTTTGATGTTTGAAAAGTCTTGTTGTTTCAGTATATTACAAATTACAACCTGTTTTCACATTCCATAATAGCTCAGTGTGTGATTAGGTTGATTGCCAACATACTATATAGAAAAATTGAAGGAACTGTCAAGTTCGGTGGAGGAAGGAAGCCTGATAATATAAGGGTTTTTCACAGACAAAGGCATTGGATACTTGATCAGGATCGATGGTGGTTTCAATGCTGAGCTATATGTGAAAATCCTAGAAGACTAGTTACTTTGTACACTCGAGTACTATAGCTATGAAAAGGACAATATAGTGTTCCAGCAGGACAATGACCAGAAGCATACATTGAGATTGGTAAAGAAATGATTCAATGAAGTAGAAGTGCTGGATTGGCCAACAAAGACCCCAGACCTCAACCGAAACCTGGGATCAGACTTCGATTGAGACATGCTTGAATCTGATGGAGAGCGTGCCCAGAAGGATTCCGGCAGTGTTGAAAGCCAAAGGTGGATTTTTAGAAAATACTAACAGATTTTCGGAGCAAAACAGTAACAATGCAGTGGCAGGATAAGAATCTGCATAACTAATCATATACTAAATATTTGCAAGTCAATTTAAGTATGAGATAACCAAGATGATTATCTATAAAATGAAGGTATTCTCATGCTCAAAGCCTTAGCGAATGGTGAGATATGGAGCCTGAAAGTCAAAAGTACAAAACATTGTTACCCTTTTCTTTGTCATTGTATACACCCTTATCGTGGTAAATAGGTCCTCCATCCTGGAATATATGTCCCCAACCCGGGCTCCTTCCTGGTGAATATGTCTACCATTCTGGTAAATATGTCCTCATCATGGTATATATGTCCTCCTCCTGGGCCCTTTACTGATATACTGTATATAGTCCTTGTTCTGTCTCTAACGCATAAAAAAAATTCTACTCCCCTTCTCTGGCTCCGACGCTGTGCGACATCCTCCTCTGTAGCCAGCACAGTGACTGGCAGCTGACATTGGTGTGCCTGCTATGGTGACGCATGATGTCACTGTCCTGCTCCTCCAGTCACAGGCACACCTAAGCCCGCTGGCAGTCTTTGTTTGACTGTTGGCATGTATTGCAGAGCTGGGAATCTGAGAAGTCTCTGTGAAATAATGCATTTCAGCTGGATGTGCGTCCACACATCGAGCTGCGGTAGGCGCTGGGGTCAGCGGGCGCCCTACATTCCCGGGCCTGGTCGCGGTCACAACTCTTGCGACCACAATTGCTAGACTCCTGTGTATCAGAACTTGAGATAAGGAATGGCATATTGTAGTTCACACTTTTATTTTGTCACCACATTGCTAATCTATTGTTAAACATCATTCCTTTTATGTTATTCTCTTCATTACTATGCAGCTATACCTTAATGCTGTAGAGAAACAGTGATCTCCCTTCTCTTCTTGTAGCTATGTTCGGTTTTTATGCAACTGAATGCCTACACTTGAACACGATTGAAAACCTTTTATTCCTTTTTCTGGAACAGCTAGAACAAAATTTGTAGAGCCCCAAATGTTGTTTTTGACATTTCCATGTCCCTTAAATATAGACCACACCCATGATAAAGACAATGCCCTCTTACCACAAACCCTAAGATGTAAGAATAAGTGCATATACTGAGAATTATAATGCCCTCAGTATAAAGAATAATACAGTGCGTCCACCCATATCCTGTCCTCCGGCATTAACTTGAGAATGGCGGCAGCTATAGGCATAGAAGTGATGTCTAGGTATAGTAAAGTAGCTATGCGCTACGCAATGAAACCACCTATAGCGCCACCTGGTGGAAAACAATGGAGTTAGCATTTTTATCTCGAAAACGGAACAAGATAGAAAAAAAAAATGAAATACAAAGTTGTAGGGCATCATCAATTCAATATGAATCGACACCTCGCATACAGACATGCTATGATTAGAATGTGTAAAACTCACAAGGCTGCGGACGTGAAGTGATACCTCATGGAGACCTTCCTACAAGTCATTGGATATGGAGGCTGCGTGGAGTGGCCTCCATCGCTCACCTGACCTGACCCCATTGGACTTCTTTCTGTGAGGTCACATCAAACAGCAGGTGTATGCGACCTCTCCACCAACATTGTAGGACCTATGATGACGTATCACAGATGCTTGTGCAAATGTGTCACCTACCATATTGCACAATGTGCCGCAAGATTCAGTATGTTGTCCAGAGTCCAGATGTGCATTGCTGACGGTGGGTTCTTAGAGCATCAAAGTTTAATGAGCGCTATATGCGAGACCAGCATTCAATGTTTTGGAGGGGTCATGGGTTTCATATCATAGCATTTCTGTAGGCAAGGTGTCAATTCGTATTGAATTGATGATGGCCTACAATTTTTAAATTCACTTTTCTTTCCCTCTATCTTGTTCTGTTTTCGAGATAAAAATGCTAACTCCGTTGTTTTCCACCAGGTGGCGCTATAGGTGGTTTCATTGCGTAGCGCATGGCTACTTTACTATACCTAGACACCACTTCTATGCCTAGAGCTGCCGCCATTCTCAAGTTAATGGCGGTGGACAGGATATGGGTGGACACACTGTATAAGTGGTACTATGCAGTGCATATAAACAGAAAGAGCATAGGTACTGAGAATTGCATTCAGTATGCAGGACAAGAACAGTGGTACTGTGCAGTGCATAAATATAGAATAATATAGATAATGAGAATTACATATACAGAGCAAGAGAAATGGTACTGTACAGTGTATATATACAGAAAAATATAAATACTGAGAAATACACCCAGTATAAACGATAGGAGAACTGGTACTGAGCAGTGTATATGTATAGAATAATACAGTTACTGAGCATTACACCCAGTACACAGGACAGGTGAAGTGGCACATATATATATATACTGTATATATAGTATTACTGAAAATTACCCCCAGTATACAGGAGGGGGGAAGTGGCACTGTGCAGTTTATATATACAGAATAAGAGCAAATATTGAGAATTACACTCAGTAAACAAGACAGGACAAGTGGTACTGTGCAGTGTAAATGTGACGCCCTGGCCTATCAGGTCGTCACAGGGTATTGTGCAATCTGCCCTTCTGCAGAGTATCCGCATCCTCCTTGGTTACGGGTTACCAATAGGTAGCCTGAAGAGAATAAGGCCGCCCACTTGGGTTGGTTTGAGAGGGTCAGGAGTGTCAGGAGCAGTCACTCGTGTGGTGACTCTCGTGAGGAGAGGTCACAAGTCAGTTGGAGGAGGTCAGGAGCTGGGCTCCTTGCTAAGACTAGGTGGCAGACGTTGGTCTGGGCCTGGTAGGAGCTGGAACCCCGGTCGCAGAGGATCATTTCAAGGGGCACGGAACTGCTGAGGAGGGCAGCCAGCAGCCGTGAGCCATCTCCGGGCAGGGTCAGGGCACGACGGGGTATGTGGACTCTAGGCCGGGAAGTAGCTTCAAGCGTGCTGGTAATTCACCCGACGAGGACAAAGTCTTTAGGAATCCTTCTCCACCTGCTCCAAAATCGGGGTACTAGCACAATGAGGGGGATAGGACTTTCCCAATATACAGTCCAGAAAATCCCAAACGTGAACACTGAGAGCAAGCTCACTCCGTTAGCCATATGGGTGAGTGGGACCCGACTAGTTCTATACTACAGGGGCCAACCAGTAAAGAAGGTGCCAAGGAAAAGGTCACAGGCTAACAAGCAACACCATCGGGCACGGGATCCAGGCATGCTGCCTGCCTGCTGCAGCGGTGCTCAGAATTTTGGTTTACAAGTTGTCAGTGTCAGCGTTATTGGACTGAGTGAGTACACAGTGACACTTTGCTCCCCAACAGTATCCCCTCACTACCATCAGCTAACCCCGGGGCATTCCCCCTACCCACAGAGGGGTTAAACACCTGGCTGCCATCTCATCGACACCGGGCGCTCCCAACAGCAGCGGTGATACTCCACCTTACCACACACCGTGGGTGGCATCACGAACTCTAAACACATAACCCCCTGTAAATACCCCCCTTTTATTTCGAGTGCCGCACGACCCCTCCCGGGTCCGGAGACCCTTTGAGCCACCGTGGATCCGGATCCGATAGTCTTGGCTGCTGATGCTGGGGCGGTACACACACATATATATATATATATATATATATATATATATATATATAGAATAATATGGATACTGAGGATTACACTTAGTATACAGGACAGGAGAAGTGGCACTGTACAGTGTATATACCATATACAGTATATTTGAGTATAAGCCGACCCGAATATAAGATCAGGCATCTAATTTTACCACAAAAAAACTGGGAAAACTTATTGACTCGAGAATAAGCCTTGATTGGGAACTGCAGCAGTTACTGGTTGATTTCAAAAATAAAAATAGATACCAATAACATGTAATGTGAACCATCCTTGTGCGCTGCAGTAATGTGCCCCATCCTTGTGCCCTGGAGTAATGTCCTCATCCTTATGTCCTGTAGTAATGTGTCCCATACTTGTGCTCTGTAGTAATGTCCACATCTGTGTGCCCTGTAGTAATGTGCCTCATGCTTGTCTCCTGTAGTAATGTGCCCATCCTTGTGCCCTGTAGTAATGTGCCCCATCCTTGTCTCCTGTATTAATGTGCCCATCTTTGTGCCCTATCATTATGCCCTGTAGTAATGCGCCCCATCCTTGTGCCCATCCTTTAGTAATGTCCTCATATTGGTCCCCTTCTTGTCTTCCATTATGTAGTTGTTCACATAGACACAAAAAAATTCTTTTCACCTGTCTTCCGTTTGCTCGGTGTCCTTTTACCTGCTTCTTGTGGACCTCAGGCACATAAACTCCTCGATGATCTCAGACAGTACACGGGACCACTGCTGAGAACAGTGCTTTATTTACTTCTGTCGGATGACTTGCGGCACAGGGGGCTTTTTCAGCATAAAAAAATGTCCTGAAACAGTCAGTTTGTATATGAGTATATATGGTATATATAATAATACAATTGTTGTATATAGAATAATACAAATACTGAGAATTACCCCCAGTATACAGAACAGGAGAAGTGGTACTGTGTAGTGTATATATACAGAATAAAAGCAAATACTGAGTATTACACCTAGGGACTATGGAGTAGGTAGCTAGCAACAGCATACACAGATTCATAAAAATTCAAATTTTTATTTAATCCATTTAAAATTCCATAGTTTTAAAAATGATAGAGAGGGACGTGTTTCAGACAAATGTCCTTATTCTAAGTCTGAAATGCGTCCCTGTTTATCATTTTTAAAACTATGGAATTTAATTGGATTTAATAAAAAATGGATTTTTTTACAAATCTCCGGATGCTTTTGCTGGATACCTACTCCATATTCCTTGTGAACTTGGCCAACCTATCTGTGTCCTTGCACCATCCGGCGATGATGGCTTCTTATGGGAATTGGTGAGCTGGATACAATTTTTTGTAATTTTGAGAACTACACACCGTATACAAGACTGATGAAGCGGTACTGTGCAGTGTATATATACAGAATAATACAGATACTGGAGATTGCACCCAATATACAGGACAAGAGAAGTGGTACTGGGCAGTGTGTATATATACAGAATAATACAGATAATGAGGATTACACCTAGCATACAGGACATTAGAAGTGGTACTCTGCAGGGTATATACTGTATACATAATAAGAGCAAATATTGAGAATTACACCCAGTATACAAAACAGGAGACGTAGTACTGTGTAGTGTGTGTGTGTATATATATATATATATACAGTTAGGTCCAGAAATATTTGGACAGTGACACAATTTTCGCGAGTTGGGCTCTGCATGCCTCCACATTGGATTTGAAATGAAACCTCTACAACAGAATTCAAGTGCAGATTGTAACGTTTAATTTGAAGGTTTGAACAAAAATATCTGATAGAAATTGTAGGAATTGTACACATTTCTTTACAAACACTCCACATTTTAGGAGGTCAAAAGTAATTGGACAAATAAACCAAACCCAAAAAAAAATTTTTTATTTTCAATATTTTGTTGCGAATCCTTTGGAGGCAATCACTGCCTTAAGTCTGGAACCCATGGACATCACCAAACTCTGGGTTTCCTCCTTCTTAATGCTTTGCCAGGCCTTTACAGCCGCAGCCTTCAGGTCTTGCTTGTTTGTGGGTCTTTCCGTCTTAAGTCTGGATTTGAGCAAGTGAAATGCATGCTCAATTGGGTTAAGATCTGGTGATTGACTTGGCCATTGCAGAATGTTCCACTTTTTTGCACTCATGAACTCCTGGGTAGCTTTGGCTGTATGCTTGGGGTCATTGTCCATCTGTACTATGAAGCGCCGTCCGATCAACTTTGCGGCATTTGGCTGAATCTGGGCTGAAAGTATATCCCGGTACACTTCAGAATTCTTCCGGCTACTCTTGTCTGCTATGTCATCAATAAACACAAGTGACCCAGTGCTATTGAAAGCCATGCATGCCCATGCCATCACATTGCCTCCACCATGTTTTACAGAGGATGTGGTGTGCCTTGGATCATGTGCCGTTCCCTTTCTTCTCCAAACTTTTTTCTTCCCATCATTCTGGTACAGGTTGATCTTGGTCTCATTTCTCCATAGAATACTTTTCCAGAACTGAGCTGGCTTCATGAGGTGTTTTTCAGCAAATTTAACTCTGGCCTGTCTATTTTTGGAATTGATGAATGGTTTGCATCTAGATGTGAACCCTTTGTATTTACTTTCATGGAGTCTTCTCTTTACTGTTGACTTAGAGACAGATACACCTACTTCACTGAGAGTGTTCTGGACTTCAGTTGATGTTGTGAACGGATTCTTCTTCACCAAAGAAAGTATGCGGCGATCATCCACCACTGTTGTCATCCGTGGACGCCCAGGCCTTTTTGAGTTCCCAAGCTCACCAGTCAATTCCTTTTTTCTCAGAATGTACCCGACTGTTGATTTTGCTACTCCAAGCATGTCTGCTATCTCTCTGATGGATTTTTTCTTTTTTTGCAGCCTCAGGATGTTCTGCTTCACCTCAATTGAGAGTTCCTTAGACCGCATGTTGTCTGGTCACAGCAACAGCTTCCAAGTGCAAAACCACACACCTGTAATCAACCCCAGACCTTTTAACTACTTCATTGATTACAGGTTAACGAGGGAGACGCCTTCAGAGTTAATTGCAGCCCTTAGAGTCCCTTGTCCAATTACATTTGGTCCCTTGAAAAAGAGGAGGCTATGCATTACAGAGCTATGATTCCTAAACCCTTTCTCCGATTTGGATGTGAAAACTCTCATATTGCAGCTGGGAGTGTGCACTTTCAGCCCATATTATATATATAATTGTATTTCTGAACATGTTTTTGTAAACAGCTAAAATAACAAAACTTGCGTCACTGTCCAAATATTTCTGGACCTAACTGTATATATATATGTGTATATATATATATATATATTTATATGTATATATATATATATATATATATATATATATATATATATACATATATACATATATACATATATATATATATATATATATATAGTGAGGTAGCGTGGTCGGCTGCGCAGCAGAAGACACGGGATGCAGGCATTAAGGTTCACAGCACACGGTTTAATGTCCAAACAAAAGTCCACAACAATATACATGTGCCTCTCCAGCAGAGAACTCAGGGAGTTCTGTTCACTCCCTCACACCCGGCACACCTGCCCTCGTTCCTGTTTCCATTTAACCCTTCCTTCAGCCTGTAGGGAAACAGCATTAACCCTAGAGTGGATTTACTTTCTATCATGGAGTGAGCACAACTGGGGTGAGACATACCGGCCGTCATAGATAACCCCGGTCACAGTCTCACAATATATATATATACATATACATATATATATATATATATATACATATATATACATATATATATATATACATATATATATCCAGAATAATACATATACTGAGGATTACACCTAGTATACAGGATAGGAGAAGTAGTACTGTGCAGTTTACAGTATATATACAGAATAAGAGCAAGTAATGAAAATTACACCCATAAGTAACAATAAAACTGCTTGAGAGTGGCATGCAACAAATAAAAAGTGTAAATTCACAAATTATTCCAACTGTACTATAATACAAAATGAAAATCAATAAAGTCCATGGAGCCTCTGTTAGGAGTCTCAACACAGTAAATAGCCAGATATCCCTTCGGGAAGCCTAGCCAAGGAGTGGCTCTTTTTAGGAGACCACCATAACCACCATATTAAGTGGCCCTTTAAGTCAATATCCAACTCTTTACCAAGTTTAACCCCATTACGACCGCGTTACGTTTTAAAACGGCACCAAAAAAGGGTACTTATTCCTTTCTGCCGTTTTAAAACGGCGGGCAGAAAAAAAGTGTATAGCGCCCCCCAGCGTCAGAAAATCTCCGGGGTTTCAGCTACCGGGGGTAGCTGAGACCCTGGAGATCATGATTCGGGCTGGTTTTTCCGGTCCCCAGTCACGTGATGACCGGTATACACCGTATACCGATCATCAAGTTATAGTAAATGACTGCGCCGGTAAAAAATGATTTATCTCCCATCTGGCATGATCAAACATGCCAGATGGGAGATAAATCTTTTTCCCGGTTCCCTCCGGTCCCCTCGGTATCCCCAAAGTGCCCCCCCGACCCCCAACCCCCTCCCGAAAATCCAAGATGGCCGCGCGCACCGCCGATCACAGCAGCGCGCCGGCCACATTCACACTGTTCCTATGGTTTCTGTCGCATGTGCCATAACACATGCGACAGAAACCTGCTCCCCAGGCCCTGCCGGGTCCCCCCTATCCCCCCCGATGTTCCCCGGTGTCATACATACCTGTCGCAGCTCTGATCCCCCGCGGCCCCCTCCTCCGGCTCCTTCTCAGCAGACGCCGGTCACATGTGCAGAGCGCGGCTGTCAGCTTCCTGTGTTCAGGACGCTGGCTGCTGCTGCTGCTCAGCACTGTGTGTGCAGCTGTGACCCAGGGAGGGTGGGTGCAGATTCATTGCACCCACTCTCCTCAAATGGAGGGTCCTCACACCTAGAAAATGGGGGATACGTTCCCTGAACGTGTCCCCCATATTCTAGAAGGTCCAGAGTCGACGTGGGACGTCCAAATGGATTACAGCGGATTTTTTTTCTTTTCTTTTCAATAAATTGGCTAATCAGGGAATGTTTTGGGGAGTGTTTTTTCAAATAAATTTTTTTTTGTTGTCAATTTTTTTTTTTTATTACTGTCAATTAGTTATGTCGGGTATCTGATAGACGCCGTGACATAACTAATTGCTGGGCTTGATGCCAGGTGACATTACACATCTGGTATCAACCCCATTTATTACCCTGTTAGCCAACGCACCAGGGCGCGGGATGAGCTGGGGCGAAGCGCCAGAATTGGCGCATCTAATGGATGCGCCATTTCTGGGGCGGCTGCGGCCTGCTATTTTTAGGCTGGGAAGAGTCCAATAACCATGGCTCTTCCCATCCTGAAAATACCAGACCCCAGCTGTCAGCTTCACCTTGGCTGGTGATCTAATTTGGGGGGACCCCACGTTTGTTTTGTTTTTTTTAATTATTTATTTATAAATAATTAAAAAAAAAACAGCTTGGGGAGCCCTCCAAATTGATCACCAGACAAGATGAAGCTGTCAGCTGTGGTTTGCAGGCTACAGCTGTCTGCTTTACCCTAGCTGGCTATCAAAAATAGGGGGGACCCCACGTCATTTATTTTAATTATTTTTTTTTCTTTTGGGCTAAATACAAGGCTAGGCACCCTTTAGTGTCACATGAAAGGCACTAAAGGGCGCCAGCTTAGAATCTGCAGAGGGGGGGTGGACATTATATATATGTTTGACATCTATCCATTCATCCATTGTAGCATTTTACGCTGTGTGCCCACAATCAGGGTTTGCAGCGTTTTGGGCGCAGAGTGTTTTCCCTGCGTCCATAACGCTGCGTTGTGCAGTAGAAGCACAGTGGAAGGATTTTTAGAAATCCCGTGCCCACGGTGTTTCTTTTCTCTGCAGCATGAACCGACCTGTGGCGCAGCTTCCCGAGCCTCAGCATGTCAATTTATGCTGCGGAGATGAGTGTTTTCTGCAGGTAGAATAGAGCCAAAGTCCACAGCAGCCTGAACCCAAATCGTGGGCATGGGCAGCTGCGTTCTCCCGTGAACAACACTCACATCTCTGCAGGAAGGCTGACACTGTGTACTAGCAACATTTTTGTGAAGTACCTGTGGATTCAAAATGCTTACTATACTCCTGAATAAAATCCTTGAGGGGTCTAGTTTCCAAAATGAGGTCACTTGTGGGGGGTTTCTGATGTATAGGTACCCAAGGGACCCTGCTAATGTGACATGGTGCGCGCAATTTACTTCAACTTCTCCAAAATTCAAATGGTGCTCCTTCCATTCCAAGCCCTCCCATTTATCCAAACAAAGGTTTTTGGCCACATGTGGGGTATCCCTGCGCTCACAAGAAATTAGATAACAACCTGTGGAGTACACGTTTTGTTGTTGCCTCTTGAAAAAGTGAGAAATGTGTCGCTAAATCAACATTTTTGTGAAAAAAATGAAAATTTCAATATGGCAACCTAAGCTTATCAAATTCTGTGAAGTATTCGTGGATTCAAAATGCTCAATATACACCTCGATAAAAGCCTTGAGGTGTCTTGTTTCCAGAATGGGGTCACTTGTGGGGGACCTCCACTTTTTAGTCACCTTAGGGGCTTTCCAAATGTGACATAGCGTCCGCTAATTATTCCAGCCAATTGTTCAGTCAAATGGCACTTTTTCCCTTCCGAGCCCTGCTGTGCACCCAAACAGTTGATTTCCACCACACATAAGGTATCAGCATACTCAGGAGAAATTGCACAATAAACTTTATGCTGATAGTTCTCCGTGTACTCTTGTTAAAAAAAAAGCTATCTGGTTGAAGTAACAATTTTGTGGTAAAAATATATTTTTTTTATTTTCACAGCTCAACATTATAAACTTTTGTGAAGCACTTGGGGGTTCAGGGTACTCGCCAAACATCTAGATAAATTCCTTGTGGGGTCTATTTTCCAGAATGGGGTCACTTGTGGGGGACCTCCACTGCTTAGGCACCTCAGGGGCTCTCCTAATGCAACATGGCGTCCACTATTGATTCCAGCCAATTTTGCAGTCAAGTTGCACTCCTTCTCTTCCGAGCCCTGCAGTGTGCCCAAACAGTTGATTTCCACCACGTACAAGATATCACCAAACTCAGGAGAAATTGCGCAATAAATTTCATGGTGATTTTTTTCCTGTTACCCTTGTGAAAAAAAAGCTACCTGGTTGAAGTAACAATTTTGTGTTAAAATTTTATTTTTTTATTTTCATGGCTCAACATTATAAACTTCTGTAAAGCACCTGGAGGTTCAGGGTACTCACCAAACATCTAGATAAATTCCTTGAGGGGCCTAGTTTCCAATGTGGGGTCACTTGTGGTGGTTTTTTGCTGTTTACATACCTTAGGGGTCCTCCAAATGCGACATGGTGCCCGCAATCTTTTTCAGCCAAATTTCCTTTCCAAAATTCAAATATTGCTCCTTCCGTTCCAAGCCCTCCCAATTCTCCAAACAAAGGTTTCAGACCACAAGTGAGGTATCACCGCGCTCATAAAAAAGTGGGTAACAAACATTGGGGTGAAATTTTTGGAATTACCTCTTGAAAAAGTGAAAAAAATTGATGCTAAAGCAACATTTTTGAGAAAAAAATGAAAATTTTCAATGTGACAATGTAACGTTATCAAAATCTGTGAAGTACCTGTGGATCCAAAATGCTCACTATACCCCTAGATAGAAGCCCTGAGGGGTCTAGTTTCCAAAATGGCGTCACTTGTGAGGGGTTTCTTCTGTTTAGGTACCTTAGCGGACCTGTAAATGCAACATGGTGCCCGCAATCTATTTCAGCCAAATTTGCTTTCCAAACTTCAAATATTGCTGCTCCTGTTCCGAGCCCTCCCATTTGTCCAAACAAAGGTTTCTGACCACATGTGGGGTGTTGGCGCGTTCATAAGAAAGTGGGTAACAAGTTTTGGGGTTCATTTTGTTGTGTTATTTCTTCTAAAAGTGAATAAATTTGGGGTAGAGCAACATTTTAGGTAAAATTTTATTTTTTGCTTTTTTTCATTCCACTTTGCTTTAGTTCCTGTGAAGCACCTGAAGGGTTAATAAACTTCTTGGATGTGGTTTTGAGTACTTTGAGGGGTGCTGTTTTGAGAATGGTGTCACTTTTAGGTATTTTCTGTCACTTAGGCCTCTCAAAGTCACTTCAAATGTGATGTGGTACCTAAAAAAATGGTTTTGTGAATTTTGTTGAAAAAATGGGAAATTGCAGATGAACTTTGACCCCTTCTAACTTCCTAACCCCAAAACATTTTGTTTCAGAAATTGCGCTAATGTAAAGTAGACATGTGGGAAATTTTATTTATTAACTGTTTTGTGTGACATAACTCTCTGGGTTAAGGGCATAAAAATTAAAAGTTTGAAAATTGCAAAATTTTCAAAATTTTCATCAAATTTCCGATTTTTTCACAAATAAAAGCAAAAAATATCGTTCTAAATTTATAACTATCATGAAGTACAATATGTCACGAAAAAACAATGTCAGAATCACCGGGATCCGTTGAAGCGTTCCAGAGTTATAACCTCATAAAGTGACACTGGTCAGAATTGCAAAAAATGGCCTGGGCATTAAGGACAAAACTGGCTCCGTCCTTAAGGGGTTAAAGATATGACAAGGGAAATACCAAGGCCGGGTATCCATCCACAGACAGCTGTTTTGGGGTATTGCCCCTTATCAGTGTGGAGTAAGATTCTGGCCAGGTGGGAGCAATGCCTAGTAGACCAACAAGACAAAACAATCACTGACCTCGGGGAGACCAGCCAGAGAAAACACTGCCGGCAGCCAACGAGGGTGCTCAATACAGTGAAATCCTAGGTGCCTTGCCCCATGGGAAATATGCAAATCAAAAAAGTCCGTGGAGCCTCTGTCAGGAGTCTCAACACAGAAACTAGCCAGATATCCCTCTGGGAAGGACCTAGCCAAGGAGTGGCTCTTTTTAGGAGACCACCATAACCACCATATTAAGTGGCCCTTTAAGTCAATATCCAACTCTTTGTCAAGTTTAAGGGATACTTTGCACACTACGACATCGCAGCTGCGATGTCGGTGGGGTCAAATCGAAAGTGATGCACATCCAGCGTCGCTGTCGATATCGTAGTGTGTAAAGCGTTTTTGATACGATTAACGAGCGCAAAAGCATCATAATCGTATCATCGGTGTAGTGTCCGACATTTTCATAATTTCGCTGCAGCGACGGTACGATGTTGTTCCTCGTTCCCCTGCGGCAGCACACATCGCTGTGTGAGAAGCCGCAGGAGCGAGGTACATCAGCTTACCTGCGTCACCGCGGCTCACACTGGCTATGCGGAAGGACGGAGGTGGGTGGGATGTTTACGTCCCGCTCATCTCCCCCCTCCACTTCTATTGGCCTCCTGCCATGTAACGTCACTGTGACGCCGCATGACCCGCCCCCTTAGGAAGGAGGCGGGTCGCCGGCCAGGGCAACGTCGCAGGGCAGGTAAGTGCGTATGAAGCTGTCGTAGCGATAATGTTCGCTACGGCAGCGATCACAAGATATCGCTGCTGCGACAGGGGCGGGTACTATCGCGCTCAGCATCGCAAGCATCGGCTTGCGATGTCGTAGTGTGCAAAGTACCCCTAATGATATGACAAGGGAAATACCAAGGCCAGGTATCCATCCACAGACAGCTGTTTCGGGGTATTGCCCCTCATCAGTGTGGAGTAGGATTCTGGCCAGGTGGGAGGAATGCCTAGTAGACCAACAAGACAAAACAATCACTGATCTCGGGGAGACCAGCCAGAGAAAACACTGCCGGCAGCCAACGAGGGCGCTCAATACAGTGAAATCCTAGGTGCATTGCCCCCTGGGAAATATGCAAATCAAAAAAGTCCGTGGAGCCTCTGTTAGGAATCTCAACACAGAAACTAGCCAGATTTCCCTCCGGGAAGGACCTAGCCAAGAAGTGGCTCTTTTTAGGAGACCCCCATAACCACCATATTAAGTGGGCAATGTACCTAGGATTTCACTGTATTGAGCGCCCTCGTTGGTTGCCGGCAGTGTTTTCTCTGGCTGGTCTCCCCGAGATCAGTGATTATAATACAAAATGAGATTTTAAGTAAACAATTTATCAATTTTTTGAGCCACCCCTGCCACGTCACGACAAATCTTAATAGGGGGGTCCTACTCTATGTTTTATATTTTCATTGTGCCATGCATCCTCCTAATTACTTTAAAAGCAGAATCATATTGAAGCAACACATATACTTGTAACATTTCAGAACCGCTTCCATGTTGCAAAGACAGGCAGCTGCGAATAAAGGCAGCTCAGGCCCCAGCATGTGCAGCAGATGCCACACACACCAGGACTATGTCAGAACTGGCCCTCACAGTGCCTGACCAGCAGCTATGAATGATGGCGGAGCAGTCCCAAGTAAGGCTGCTTTCACACTATGTTTTTTAACATGCGTCCTGAACGTTTTTTTGCATTAAAAGTGGATCTTGCTTTTCTAAAGATAAACGTATGCAAACGCAAGTGTTATTTTACAGGATCCTTTGACTTGCAGTTTATGGGTGGGCATTGGAGTCATGTGATTGGGAGTCAGTGTAACTGAATGAGAGAGAGAGAGACCCCATCATCCCTGCACACATCGGCACTACCGCCCCCATCATCAACGCACACACTGCCACTACCGCACCCATCATCACTGCACACACACAGGCACTACCGTCCCTATTATCACCGCACACACGCATGCACTACCTGAGTGACGTCACCGCTGACAACGCGACAGTTGCTCCGTCGAGCTGACAGAGAGCGGTCATGGTCTGTAGCTAATGTTAGCTGAAGTATTCAGTGCATCAGCTTCCCCCTAGCAAAGCAGGAAGCTTGGGGATAGAACAGTGAGTTACTGAAGTTGCATGTTAAGAAAACTCCTTTAAAGAAGACCAATCACCATATTTTTCATATTGAACTGAACATGTACCGCACCGGGGTGCTCGGACCCGGGATGGTCGTGGCTCGAGTGGTCCGGACCCGGCCTCGGCAGACACTCCAATCCTTGAAAGGGGATTATTTACAGGGGAGAAGTTTGTGACGCCACCTGCGGGTTGCGGTAATGGGAGTACCGCTACTGCTGGAAGGAGTACCGGGGCAGCAAGTACCGGGGCAGCAAGGTGTCAGTCCCTCCGCAGGTAGGGAAGGCCCCGGCTTCTGGGGTTTTGGTGGGATATCTGGGAGCGCAGGGTGCAGGGGAACCAGGGTACTCACTGTGGGTAGTCTTGGTGCTGGATGAGGATTATAAAGCAGATACTCACACTTCAGGTAAACCAAAGTCTTTGTGCATCACAGTCACTACGAGGAGCCCGTCCAGGTGACCGCTCCCACCAGTGTCACTTGTTAATCCTGAGCCGCCTCCGCACACAAGTTAGTTCTCTGTGTGGCCCCTTGGCTTGAAGCTGTTAGGGCCCCGCTCACTATATTTAGTGTAGCTGTGCTCTTGAAAGCTGGCACTTGGGATTGTAGTGGGCCGCTTTACTGGAAAGCCCTATCCCCCGCGGTATGCTGTCACCTTCAATCTCTGAGCTCTTAGGGAAGTTCATAAAGATACTCTCCCTCCCAGGATGTTGAATCGGTTCCTGACCTAGGGTCCTGTACCCCGTCGTGCTCAGTACCGGTCAGTTTCTTTTGGGTTTCCTGATGCCAACAGTCCTCCTAGACTATGTCCGTCGCACCCTTCCAATGTCACTGCCACCGGTCCCCAACCCCTCTGGTCCCAGACCACCGTCTGCGACCCAACTTTGGCTCAGCTGCTCAGGAGCTACTAATCCCACGCTCCTCAATCCTTGAGGGCTCCTATTACTCTCCTCTCTTCCTGGACTCAACTGAACTCACTTCCCTACCACCAGTCTGCCTGACCCCTAGGTGGGTTGCCCTATTCCAGCTTGACCAACCCACTGGTGTGTCTGACAGGTCATGATGTGAGGTGTGATTGGGATTTGTGCTGATGTTAGTGACACCGGTTTCTTAAGAACCTGGAACCATGGGGGGTAGGCTCTGCATCCTGGGTGAGGATTGCAGTACCCTGTGGCACCCTGATATACTCAGGGGTGCCACAAACACCCAATGTAATCATGGCTGCAGAGTTTTTAAATTTTGCCACTCCATTTGGGAGATATTAAGTATTTCGGACCAAATGAGTAAACATTTGTTAAGTCCAAGTGGGTGTTATAAGAGTTTTCCCTGGGAGCATACCCTTACTCACCCTGTATGTGTATCCCAATCATACAATAGATAGGTTTTGCATCAGTCACATGCGTTGCATTTCTTGTCACACGTTTTTTATTTCTGTGTTTTTTTCCTCTTTTTCTCTGGGTCATGTAGGAGATCTTCTGTTTTCATAGATATTGATCAGTTGGCTGATCGTGTTAGTCATCTTGCTGCTGAGCTTCAGGATGGCATAAGAACACAATACAATACAAGGAACGAAGGATACAAAGGAATGAAAAACTGCTGTTGAAAGCATTCCTGGAGAATCCAAAAAAGGCTCAAAAAGGTAAAACAAAAACCTAAAGAGGCAGGCAAAAAGCCCAAAGGCTGGAGGACAAGGATTCAGAACATCTTCTCATTAGGCAAAAACAATTATCACCGGCAAAGGTTAAACAGAGACAGCTTCCCTTTATACCCCCTGGCTGGACTCAATAGGCTAGCTGAAAGAGCAATCAACTTCTACACCTATCTGAGCAACAGATGCAGAATCAGACTCACTAAAAGCACTAGTAGCCACTAGGGGGAGTTCAGAATCACTTCCAGGGACAACACTATCTCTGATGGGATTAACAACAGTACCCCCCCTCCTTGAAGAGGGGTCACCAAACCCTCACTAGAGCCAGGATGAGTGTTATGGATAGACCTACTGATATGGTAAGAGGTGAGAGTTCACAGATAGGTCAGGTTCCACCGTGCAGTGGTGTAAACTGCAACTGATAGTCTAAGGGTACCTTCACACTTAGCGATGCAGCAGCGATCCGACCAGCGATCTGACCTGGTCAGGATCGCTGCTGCATCGCTACATGGTCGCTGGTGAGCTGTCAAACAGGCAGATCTCACCAGCGACCAGTGAACAGCCCCCAGCCAGCAGCGACGTGCAAGCGACGCTGCGCTTGCACGGAGCCGCCGTCTGGAAGCTGCGGAGACTGGTAACTAAGGTAAACATCGGGTATGGTTACCCGATGTTTACATTAGTTACCAGTGTGAGCAGGGAGCAGGGAGCCTCGCACACTGAGCGCTGGCTCCTTGCTCTCCTAGCTACAGTACACATCGGGTTAATTAACCCGATGTGTACAGCAGCTACATGTGCAGACAGCCGGAGCCGGCAGCACAGGCAGCGTGAGAGCTGCAGAGGCTGGTAACTAAGGTAAATATCGGGAAACCACCTTGGTTACCCGATGTTTATCTTGGATACAGCTTACCTCAGCTGTCAGACGCCGGCTCCTGCTCCCTGCTCGCTTCATTTGTCGCTCTCTTGCTGTCACACACAGCGATCTGTGTGTCACAGCGGGAGAGCGGCTTTGAAGAAAACGAACCAGGGCTGTGTGTAACGAGCAGCGATCTCGCAGCAGGGGCCAGATCGCTGCTCAGTGTCACACACAGCGAGATCGCTAATGAGGTCACTGCTGCGTCACAAAAAGCGTGACTCAGCAGCGATCTCGGCAGCGAGCTCGCTGTGTGTGAAGCACCCCTTAGGCTGTACTGACCTTCAGCAAGACCCCGGAATTAAATAGACACCTGTGTTACAAGTCACACAAGTGCAAGTGCAGGTTTGCAAACACTCAACGTAAGGATATGAACCTGCAAATACAATCTTTGTGTTCTAATTCACACGGAAGCTCAGTAAACTGTAGTAGGATCCTGCTGCTTCACAGGGCCTGATACGGGTAATAAAAAATAAAGAATAAATTACAAATGTCCACTTATATACACTTCAATTCAACTTTTACTACCACAACTTGGCATTGGTAATCACCAACCAAGAAAGAAGTGAAACTTCCCCAATTGACTATGAAATTTTCAATATTTTATTTTCAAATCCATTCAATTACAAAAAGCACAAGAGAGCCACCTGGGGGGCGCATGATTCCAAATATAATGTAATAATTATCCTATCCATCCTAGGCAGTTTTATCACTGGATATAGCAAAATAGCAAACTGACAGATACTGGCCTGACATCAAATCAGTCAGATATTAATGTCTATAAGTAACAATCAATTTGTATTAATCTTTAATTGATAAGATAGACATATACATCCGTGGGACTGAGCAACATAATATGAATGTCATCAGACATGAAGTTTAATCACCTATGATTCCCATAACTACCGGTACATATGTACCCAAAAATGTATATCTCTCTTACCAGTTTGTCTCTAAAATCACACATAGATAGACTGGTTATGATGGTTTAACCTGCCATAAATGTATCCATATCAGGTATAACAGTGCTACAGTTATATTCAATCACCAGGATGGAAATTTACTTACTTTAACAACAAGTTAACTGGTCAAGCGTCCCACCACCCCTGACATACGTTTCGCCGGCCACTTAGTGACGCCACAGTGACGTCGCTGTGACACCAAACGCACCTCCCCCTTGAGGGAGGGATTGTTCGGCGGTCACAGCGACGTTGCTGAACAGGTATGTGCGTGTAACGCTGCCATAGCGATAATGTTCGCTATGGCAGCTATAACCACATATCGCACACACGACGGGGGCGGGTGCTAACGCGCACGACATCGCTAGCAAACACTAGCGATGTTGCAGCATGTAAAGCACCCTTTAGTGTCAGAATTCCAAAAAGTCCTGGTGGCCATCCGTGACTCAGGAGACCGGGCCGAGCGACCTCGGGTACGGGGAGGAACAGCTCCTGATGACAAACGGGGAGCCCCTATACCCCGGTTTGTGACAATGAGCATGATGGAAGGCGCAAATCAATCTGTCAGCATGAATGTCCGAAGCAAATACCCAAGAATTGTCCTCCTAGCCATAACCTTTCCACTTAACAAGATACTGAAGCTTCCTTCTATTAAGATGGGAATACAAAATTTTCACCATACTCATACTCCAGATCCCCCTCTACCAACACTGGGTCAGGAGGTGCAGCAGTGGGAACTACAGGTTCAACATGTCTCTTCAACAAAGACTTGTGAAAAACATTATGAATCTTAACCCCTTAACGACCTTTGACGTACTGGGTACGTCATGGTGACATGGTGCTAAACGACCCATGACGTACCCAGTACATCATGGCTAAATCGGGGTCCCGGAGCCCCGGGGAGTGAAATTTGTTTAATTAAACGGTAGATTCGGGAAGGAGGGGACCTCTGCCTGACCTCAGGAGGGGTGGTGCCTCCTCCCCGAACCTACAGAGGCTGTGATTGGCTGACGAACGCCGCTCAGCCAATTACAGTCACTGTAATGTTCCAGCCATTGAAAATGGCTGGAACATTGAAATCCAGCCCTGATCAGTGCTGCTGTAGCACTGGCCATTGGCTGGAGCTGGGTGATCGATGCTTCACCCGCCCCCAGCTCTGATTGGAGAGACCGGTCTTGTGACCGCTCTCTCCAATCAATGTGGATCTGTGGCCTGTGACCGTCCCTGGAAGCCGAGGAGAGTGGTAAGTTGCTGCCCCCGCCGCCCGCCCCTGTCCCCGATCGCCCCGCCAGCCCCGCTGCTGTCTCCGATCGCCCCGCCGCTGCTCCCGATCCACCGCTGTCCCCGCCGCTGTCTCCGATCGCCGCGCCGCCGCTCCCGATCCACCGCTGTCCCCGCCGCCACTCCCGATCCACCGCTGTCCCCGCCGCCACTCCCGATCCACCGCTGTCCCCGCCGCCACTCCCGATCCACCACTGTCCCCGGCGCCACGCTCCCGATCCACCACTGTCCCCGCCGCCGCTCCCGATCCACCACTGTCCCCGCCGCCGCTCCCGATCCACCGCTGTCTCCGGCACCACGCTCCCGATCCACCGCTGTCCCCGGCGCCACACTCCCGATCCACCACTGTCCCTGGCGCCACACGCTCCCGATCCACCGCTGTCCCCGGCGCCACGCTCCCGATCCACCGCTGTCCCCGGCGCCACGCTCCCGATCCACCGCTGACCCCGGCGCCACGCTTCCGATCCACCACTGTCCCTGGCGCCACACGCTCCCGATCCACCGCTGTCCCCGGCGCCACGCTCCCGATCCACCGCTGTCCCCGGCGCCACGCTCCCGATCCACCGCTGTCCCCGCCGCCACTCTCCCGATCCACCGCTGTCCCCGCCGCCACGCTCCTGATCCACCAATGTCCCCGCCGCCACGCTCCCGATCCACTGCTGTCCCCGCCGCCATGCTCCCGATCCACTGCTGTCCCCGCCGCTACGCTCGACACTGTCCCCGCCGCCGTCGCACCCACCTTTTTCAGCCACTGCTGCCCCCGAATCGGCCCCCACTGTTCCCGATCGGCGGCCGCCGCCGCCGCCTCCTTCATCGGCTGCCCCTTCTCCATCGCCACACCTCCTATCCCTCCATGTGCTGCAAGCCACCCTCCCCCCACGTGGGGGGAGGGTGGCTTGCAGCACATGTGAGGGGAGGGTGGCTGGCTTGCAGCACATGTGGGGGGAGGGTGGCTGGCTTGCAGCACATGTGGGGGGAGGGTGGCTGGCTTGCAGCACATGTGCTGCAAGCCACCCTCCCCCCACGTGCTGCAAGCCACCCTTCCCCTGGGGCCCCCCCTCCTCCATGTGCCATCTCTCTCTCCCATCAGACTCTGCCCCCCTCCCTGATCTGCTGCCTGCTCTCTCCCATCCTCCATCTACTGCCCCCTCTCACCCTCCTCAATCTGTTGCCTCCTTCATCTGCTGCCTCGTCTGTCTGCTGTGATCCTGCTGCCTAGATCCATCCTGTAAGGTAGGTATCCCCATCTCACCTCCCCCCCCATCCTCTGCCGCTCCTCCATCCGCTGCGCCATTTCCCATCATCCATCCGCTGCGCCATTTCCCATCATCCATCCGCTGCGCCATTTCCCATCATCCATCCGCTGCGCCATTTCCCATCCTCTGCCGCTCCTCCACCCGCTGCGCCCTTTCCCATTTTCCATCCGCTGCGCCCTTTCTCATCTGCCACCCCGCCCTCTCGCATCGCATTATCCAGCGCAGTTGCTCGCTTCCAGACTGCAGTGGATGATGCGATGCGAGACTCGTGCATTGCTCTCACGTTTGGCACTGGTCTTAGTGGCAGGCGCTCATTTTTTTTTTTTTTTTACTGATGTCTGTATTTTTTATTTTGCCAAACTAATTTTTTTTGTATGGGGGGGTCTAGTTTCCAAAATGGGATCACATGTGGGGGAGCTCCATTGTTTAGGCACCTCAGGGGGTCTCCAAATGAAACATGGCGTCTGCTAATAATTCCAATCAATTTTACTGTGAAATGGCGCTCCTTCTATTCTGAGCCCCGCCGTACGCCCAAACAATTGATTTCCACCACATATAAGGTACCTGTGTACTCAGGAGAAATTGCACAATACATTTTATGGTGCATTTTTTCCTGATGCCCTTGTGGAAAAAAAAGCTACCTGTTTGAAAAAACAATTTTGTGGTAAAAAAAAGAATAAAATATTTTCACGGCTGAACATTACAAACGTTTGTGAAGCCTCCAGGGGTTCAAAGTGCTCACTAAACAGCTAGATAAATTCCATGAGGGGTCTAGTTTCCAAAATGGGGTCAATTGTGGGGGAGCTCCATTGTTTAGGCACTTCAGGGGGGTTTCCAAACGCAACATGGCATCCGCTAATAATTCCAACCAATTTTGCTGTGAAATGGTGCTCCTTGCCTTCCGAGTCCTGCCGTGCGGCCAAACATTTGATTTACACCACATATGGGGTATCTGCGTACTCAGGAGAAAATGCACAATACATTTTATGGTGCATTTTTTCCTGATACCCTTGTGATAAAAAAAGCTACCTGGTTGAAGCAACAGTTTTGTGGTAAAAAAAATTTTTTTTCTTTTCACGGCTCAACGTTATAAACTTCTGTGAAGCCCCCAGGGGTTCAAAGTGCACATCAAACATCTAGAAAAAATATTTGAGGGCTCTAGTTTCCAAAATGGGGTCACTTATGGGGGAGCTCCATTGTTTAGGCACCTCAGGGAGTCTTCAAACCCAACATGGTGTCCGCTAATGAGTGCAGCTAATTTTGCACTCAAAAATTCAAATGGCGCTCCTTGCCTTCCGAGTCCTGCCGTGCGCCCAAACATTTGATTTCCACCACATATGAGGTATCTGCGTACTCAGGAGAAAATGCACGATACATTTTATGATGCATTTTTCCTGATACCCTTGTGAAAATACTAATGTTTATGGCTAAAGTAACATTTTTGTGTTAAAAAAGTAAAATTTTTCATTTTTTCGTCTACATTGCTTTGGTTGCTGTGAAGCTCCTAAAGGGTTAATAAACTTCTTGGATGTGGTTTTGAGCAGAGTGAGGGGTGCAGATTTTAGAATGGGGTCACTTTTGTAAATTTTGTTGGAAAAATGAGAAATTGGTGATGAACTTTGAACCCTTCTAACTTCCTAACGGAATTTTTTTTTTTTTCAAAAATTGCGCTGGTGTAAAGCAGACAAGTGGGAAATGGTATTTAGTAACTATTTTGTGTGACATATCTCTCAGATTTATGGGCATAAAATTTCAAATTTTGAAAATTGCAAAATTTTCAAAATTTTCGCCAAATTTCCGAAATTTTCACAAACGCAAAACATATCGGCCTAAATTTACCACTGACATGAAGTACAATATGTCACGAAAAAACAATCTCAGAATCGCCAGGATCCGTTGAAGTGTTCCAGAGTTATAACCTGTCAAAGTGACACTGGTCAAAATTGCAAAAAATGGCCGGGTCTTTAAGGTGAAAACAGGCTGGGGGCTGAAGGGGTTAAAAGACTCGGGAAGAGCCAAACAAAAAGATACAGGATTAATGATTTCCAGAATTTTGTAAGGACCAATATATTAGGAAAAGAAACCCTCATAGACATATTTTTAGAGGAAAACCAAACCATATCTCCCACTTTAAACCGGGGACCAACAGTCCTACGCCGGTTGGCAAACCTTTGAGCATGTTCCTGAGACAAAAACAATTTGTCAATTACTTGATTCCAAATCTGTTTCATTCTGTTAACCAGATTATCAACTCCCTGACAGGCTGAGGCCTCAACCTGCCCGGAAGAGAACCTAGGGTAAAACCCAAAATTACAGAAAAAATGAGACATCAAGGTAGAAGTGCTAGCCCTATTATTAAGATCAAACTCTGCCAATGGCAAAAAAAGCAACCCAGTCATCCTAATCCGCAGATACAAAACACCTCAAATAAGTTTCTAAATTATGATTTTCTCTCTCAGTCTGATCCAGTCAGAGGATGAAAAGCAGAAGAGAAGGACAACTCAATTTTCAATTTAGAACAAAATGCTCTCCAAAAGCTAGACACAAAATGAACCCCTCTATCCAACACAATCTTCTCAGGAATCCCATGGAGACGAACCATATGTTGAAAAAACAAAGGAACCAACTCTGAAGAAGACGGTAACTTGGGCAATTGTACCAAATGGATCATCTTAGAAAATCTAGTACAAGTAACCCAAATAACCATCATCCTCTGAGAAACAGAAAGATCTGAAATAAAATTCATAGCAATAGGAGTCCAAGGTCTCCTGGGTACAGGCAATGGTGACAACAACCAACTGGAATGTGAGCAACAAGGCTTGGATCTTGAGCAAATCTCACAAGATTGCACAAAACCCCTAACATCCTGAGATAAAGAAGTCTACCAATAAGACCTTCTCACCAAATCCCTAATACCAAAAAACCCTGAATGACCAGCCAAGACCTATCAATGAAACTCGGACCCAACTCTACTCCTCCACTGATCAGGATTCAGGAACATACAATTTTCCTACAGGACATCTCTCAAGTTTTTCCCTCTGGAACTTTTCAAGTTCTAACCTTAAATCTGGTGAAATAGCAGAAAGAACCACAGCATCTTTCAAGATGGCAGATGGCTCACCAATATCGAGTGAATCTGCCAAAAGACTTCTAGAGAGGGCATCGACTTTAACATTCTTGGTACCTTGAAGAAAAAAAGACCACAAAAACAAAGCGGGTAAAAAATAAGGCCCACCTAGCCTGCCTATGATTCAGTCTCTTGGCTGATTCAAGATGTCAGATTTTTATGACCCGTGAGTACCACACTTTGATGTCTCGCTCCCTCCAACCAATATCTCTATTCTTCATAAGCCCACTTCATAGCCAATAATTCCCGATTACCGACACCATAGTTTCGTTCAGATGAAGAGAATTTCCGAGAAAAGAAAGCACCCGGTTTCATTTCAGAAGTTACAGGATCTCTTTGAGACAAAACAGCTCTTGCCCCAATCTGAGGCATCAACCTCCACTTGAAATAGAAGAGAAGTATCAAGTTGCGTCAGGACTGGAGCAGAGATGAACCTCCCCTTAAGGTCTTGAAAGGCCTTAATAGCCTCTGGAGTCCAATTTTCAACATCCGCCCCCTTCTTAGTCAAATCAGTCAAAGGCTTAACAATACAAAAAACAATTTCTATAAATCTGCGATAGAAATTAGCAAAGCCCAAACATTTTTGAAGGGACTTCAAAGATGTGGGCTGAACCCAGTCATGAATGGCCTGTACCTTGACTAGATCCATCCCAATAGAAGACGGGGACAAAATAAACCCCAAAAATGAAATATTTTGTACACCAAGACACATTTAGACCCCTTAACATACCATGCATTTTCGCTGAATACCTGAAAAACAGTACGCACCTGTTTAACATGAGACTCCCAATCATCGGAGAAAATCAAAATATCATCCAAATACACAACCAGAAATTTACCGATCATCTCCCGCAAAAGGGGCATTAGTGAGCCCAAAAGGCATCACTAGGTACTCAAAATGCCCCTCAGGAGTGTTAAAAGCCATCTTACATTCATCTACCTCCTTAATTCGAATAAGATTACAGTATATGGTCCCCTACGATCCAGTTTGGTAAAATATTTAGCACCCTTTACTCTAGAGAACAAGTCTGACATCAGAGGCAATGGATACTGATATTTCACAGTATTTTTATTAAGCAGGCGATAATCAATACAGGGTCTCAATGATCCATCCTTCTTGGCCACAAAAAAGAACCCTGCCCCAGTCGCGAAGATGATGGTTTAATATGACCTTTCTCCAATGACTCCTTAATATAATTCCTCATAGCATCATGTTCAGGCACTGACAAATTGAATATGCTTCCTTTAGGAAATTTGGATCCTGGCAATAATTTGATAGCACAATCACATTCCCTATGGGGAGGTAAAAAATCAGATTTCGTCTCATTGAACACATCAGAAAAATCAGACACGAATTCAGGTACTCCATCTACTTTAGAAGAAATAGACAAAACAAAGAGGTCATTATGCATACATTGACAACCCCAAACAACAACAGACAAAGACAAAGATCTCCAATCTAGGATCGGATTATGGGTCTGCAACCAAGGAAATCCCAACACCAAATCATAGTGTAAGTTATGTAATACTAAAAATTTGCATTCCTCCTGATGACCTGGTTCAACCCCATAGTTACCTGAATCCTAAGTGCCAAAGGAAGACCGCACCTTTTAGCAAATCCAAAACCCATCCAGTTCAAAGCGGCTCCTGAATCAAGAAAGGCCATTGCAGAAAACGATGATAGAGAACAAATTAAAGACACTGACAACAAGAATTTAGCTTGTACGGGACCCACCTTACATGAATGAGCAGATCTCCTCTCTCACTTGGGGCAGACAACGATAGTATGAGAAGCATCCCCACAATAGAAACAAAGCTTATTTCTCTTTCTAAAAACCTGTCGCTCAATATTAGATAGAACCCTATCACACTGCATAGGTTCACAAAGATTTTTCTCAACCAATACATCAGCTTGTAAAGTTTTCCGCTCATGCAAACGTCTATCAATCTGGATAGCCAACGTCAGACTCATTGAGACCAGTAGGAACAGGAAATCCAACCATCACATCTTTCACTGTATCCGCCAGACCCTTCCGAAAGAGTGCCATGAGAGCATCATCATTCCACCAAGTGAGGACAGCCCACTTTCTAAATTTCTGACAAAATCATTAAGCAGAATTCTGACCCTGGGATAAGGCCCATAAGGCCCTCTCAGCTTGATCAACAAAATTAGGTTCATCATACAATAAACCAAGGGCCTGAAAAAAAGAATCCACATTATCAAGAGCAGGATCTCCAGGAACCAAAGAAA
The DNA here is from genome assembly GCF_048569485.1 of Anomaloglossus baeobatrachus. Lineage (NCBI taxonomy): Eukaryota > Metazoa > Chordata > Amphibia > Anura > Aromobatidae > Anomaloglossus > Anomaloglossus baeobatrachus. Next base: position 792,487,859 of record NC_134353.1, read on the forward strand.
AGGCCCATTCCTGAGGGTCACTGCGCAACAAGGAGATAACAATCTTAAGGGTGCTTTACACGAGATGAGATATCGTGCGATGCATCATCGGGGTCACGGTTTTCGTGGCACATATCCGGCATCGTTCACAACATCATCTCGTGTAACACCTCCGAGCGACGCAGTATCGCTCACAAATCGTGAGTCGTGTACTCGTCGCTCAGTTTCAAAATATTGTTTATTTAAAATGGTGCCGGTTGTTCATCGTGTGACACCCTGGGAACAATGAACTCAGCTTACCTGCGTCCCGTGGAACCCGCCGGCTATGCGGAAGGAAGGAGGTGGGCGGGATGTTTACGTTCCGTTCATTTCCGCCCCTCCGTTTCTATTGGCTGGCGGCTGTGTGATGTCGCTGTGACGCTGAACGTCCCTCCCCCTTCAGGAAGAGGATGTTTGCCGCCCACAGCGACGTCACTCAGCAGGTAAGTACGTGTGACGGGGGTTTCACGACTTTGTGCGACATGGGCAGCGATTTGCCCGTGACGCACAAACGACGGGGGCGGGTACGATCGATCGTGAAATCGCACAATCGGTCGTCTTGTGTAAAGCAGGCATAAATCTGCTGCATGGAACTCTTTGAGGACTTAGGTCTTAATGCAAAAAATAATTTACAATTATTTTTAAAATTCAAAAATTTAGCTCTTTCCCCCGAGAATAGTTCAGGAATAGGGATTTTAGTTACTACAGGACTCTGAGTAAGATAAGCAGATATTCCCTGAACCTCAGCAGCAAGATGACTAACACGATCAGCTAACTGATCAATATCCATGATAACAGAAGATCTCCTACATGACCCAGAGAAAAAGAGGAAAAATAAACAGAATAAAAAAAAAAAATTCCTTTCTTTTGAGTACCTATTTTTGTGTGGCCGGGGATACTGTTATGGTCAGGAGACCGCAAAAAGATCTACAAAAAAAAAACATTAAAAGGTTGATGATAATACACAAAGAGTAGTTGGAAACTTAGCTGGCTGCAAATCCCCTGACTACAACAACATAACTAGAAGTAGCGGTGGAACGTTCCTAACCAACCTAGACACCTCGTGACCATCGGAGAGCTAGCTAACCTCAAAGATGAAATGATAAATCCTGACTTGCCTCGGAAGAGCCCCAAAGGAAAGTAAAAGCCCCCAACATATAACAACGATAATGTAAGAAAAAAACAACACACATATGGAAAGTATAGGAGTAGTAAGGGGGCCATATGTCTCGTCAAATCTGACAGATGCCCCGCCCCTATCAAACCCTATCAAAGTGTATTAAACACACCCCCTCCCCTCTCCTGACAGGCCCTATATTTTATAGGCTTTTGATTAGGCTTTTGATTAGGGATTTGATAGTGCAACTACACAGGTCCTATATTTTATAGGCTTTTGATTAGGCTTTTGATTAGGCTTTTGATTAGGGATTTGATAGTGTAAATGCTTAGGATCCCACTATTTTATTTTGATTAGGCTTTTGATTAGGGATTTGATAGTGCAATCCTGATAGTGTAAATGCTTAGGATCCCACTATTTTATTCACTGATTATGAGAAATCTGATTTAGTGTAATTGTTTGGAATCATACCATTTTATTCAGTGTGGTTTTGTTGCAGAATTCATTCTGCTAGTGTAATTTGATTGGGCATATTATGTATATGGTCAAATTTATTTTATAGGCGTTTGATACAGAATTCATTCTGATAGTGTAATATGGTTGGGCATATTATGTATATGGCCAATTATACTATTACGCGTCTTATGCTGTAAAGCACTTCTTATAGCACCCATGTAGAAAGTTTGTGTTTTATACTGTTTGTATAAAATGAAAGACAGACACACTATCAAAATTTAAAAAGTTTATTGCTCAGAATTTAATTACATTCAGTTGCACATTACAGCCTTACCAAGAGGACTAGTTTCTTACCATTACAATGAGTGTTTCAACCTGTATGTATAGATACAAAGAGGCCCTCCTATCTGATCAGAACCATCTTTACAATTACCCTTCAATGCAGAGATCAAATGCTTCCCACAGACTTATCAACAGGACATGTTTCTTACCATTACAATGCGTGTGTGAAACTGTACATATAGATACAAAGAGGGTCTCATATCTGATCAAACCAGTATTACAATTACCCTTCAATGTAGAGATCAAATGCTTCACACACCCTTACTAATACAATGAGACTCTAGCCCCTCATCAAAGAGGCCCTCCTATCTGATCAAAACCATCATTTACAAATACCCTTCAATGCATAGATCAAATACTTCACACACCCTTACTAATACAATGAGACTCTAGCATTCAAAGCTGGTCCTAGCCAGATGAGATACATCTGTTTGATTAAATGGGTTTATTAAGACATGATCAATGATCACTTCTGACTACTTGGCATAGGGGCATACAAAGCTGCTTATAAAGACAACCTGAATTGATCGAATGCTCTGGTGAAAGAGACGCGACAAAATCAGACACCATATTGTCATTTTCTTTTAAATCACTACTAAAGCATTGTAATATTTTATTGAATGACACTCCCCGTGCTATATGGTACAAAACGTAAACACAGTAATGTCCGCATACTTTGCTAAATGTGTCCTGAATCTGAATGGATTGAAAACAATATAGTTCACTGTTTCTATTTAAGAAGGTTACAAACTCATCAGGAAATAAAACACTTGTTGGTGAACATCCATAACTGTCAAAGAATATTGCCTTCTTATCATCGCAAAGTACAATCAATATCCAATGTCGCCCACTTTGTCCGGAACTGTCTGTATTCACGATGTAGGCAGCGGGTCTCTGGGTCACTCTATATGCCGGTAGCAAATCACACGGAAACACTCCAGCAAATATGCGTTCTGTATAATAATCAGACTTCAACAGGTTTGTGAGCTGGAAGTTATCCATAATTAGATGTAATCAAATAGTACTTCTCTTCTATGGTTGATTTCAAGTATAGTTGTGTTGATGGCATATACTATCATATTTACAGTATGCGGGGTAGCTAGCGCAAACCGCACTTCAGCACGTAGGTTACCCGATTTAACGAGCGAGAAATGACCACCAGGTTCTTGATCTGGTGATAAATCAAATGCAAACAATGTGAACCCGGCCATAAATTCTTCACGATCTATCGCCAGAGCATGATCAGATTTTAAACGGCCAGAAACATGAGCCAAAGACATAAATTCGCGGACGGCTAAGTCATCACTGAAATTAGGTTGGAAAGGGCGGGCGGGAAATGGTTGGCCGTCCAGATAAAGCGATGCAAGACTTATTTCGTAATGGTGAAAGCACAACGGGTTTTTATTGTACGATCCGCTAAAGGCTTCATTATCTACAAAGCCCAATATAACAGTTTTTGGAATTTGTCCCAAGAAGAGGTTCTCGTGGTTTGTAATTCGCGTGCCGGCTGGAATACTGTATACTTTCATGCAGGCCCTATCAATAGCGTATTTGGCCGTTGTGGCTAGTAGGGCCTGACTGTGGCCTATACGTACAGCTGGAGAGACTTGCACTCTCTTCACATAGAGTGACGCTTGTAAGATCTGCACTTTATATGGTTCTGCATCACCAGACATCAAACAAAAAGTGTCCTTATTCCTCGACAACTTGATCTTGAGGTCAAGCCCATTCAGTATGAGCTTTGGTTGATTAAATACATCTCCAAAAATTGGCCCTAATAGATCTACAGTCTTAGAGTTCCTGGTTATACGCGCTCTTTTGACAAATCCAGCATTTAGACCATCCAAGGCCCGATCATTATGATGACCTGCAGTGTCTTTATAGAACAATCCAGCGGTAAACTGTGTCGATAGTGTTTGCGTGCTGTAATTTAAAAGAGTTTCAATGTACGCTCTATAGCTGTAGAGGTTATCCGACTGCGAGATGAGGCGATCTCCAAGAGTGATATCGACCTGATTAAACAACGTTGTCAGGGGGTAATTTATAAACGCAACACGCGCACCATCGCCGATAGCCGTATTATCTTGTTTCACGATACGGCAATTTATGTACAGTAGGGTATTGTTCAGATCATAATAATATTCACCGCTACCCGATATGAAAAATTCCAGGGGGGCATTTTCCGACAGAGCCGCAATAGGTTGTACTTCTACAAAAAGCGATTTCTCAATACTTGTTTGCGTAGGGGGAATGACAAAAATATCCAGTTCAGATTTTGCGCACTCTACAGAAGCATCATGTACGAAAGCCATTATAGTTGATTAGAAGATGTCGTCCACAGAGCGTCTTACTCTTTTCTGACGATTTTGTCTCTTGGTGGGTTTTTTATTCATGAGCATTGGGGGCTGTGAATAGCGCACACATCTTTTTCTTTTTTGTGGTTTTTTAGCAATATAAACTATGCCGGAGCCCTCCTGCGGGAGTGTGTTTATACGATTCATTACGGCTGATGAGAGGGTTGTGACCGCATCTTTTGCAATGTTTTTGACAGCAGTCTTCACATGAGGCTTTACTATTTCCAGTCCTCTCCTGAATAATGGCACGGCTCTTCTAAAAAGCCCTCTAAAAATTCCGGCAAGACCGGCACCATACATGTACTCATCACCGCGAAAACCCTCTAATCCATGACCCGATTGCGCTATGTAATATCTGGCATAGATCGCGGGGTCACCATATACCCTCTGAGACACCATTTTTCTGTGTCAACACCTCCGCGGTCTAAGATGCAATCGAACAATACTTTTTCAGTACTTGAATTTAACAGGGGTTCCCTGATCTGATAATATAGAGATTGTCACAGAATCGAAATGTTGTTTACAAAGGGGCACATAATCGGGTCTTGCGTACTGAATGGTGACAATTTCGCTGGTCTTACCAGCTACCTGAACAGTTCTCAGAAGTTGCACGTAGCTGTCACCTACAAGCTGATGTTGAATTATATCTGTGTACACATATAATGTATAAAATCCGTCTTTTATATCTGCATACGACTTCTTCCGCTCCAGCTGTGGGTTATCTACAGAGGCCTCAATAAAGGGTTTTAGGCCTAAAATACGTGACAGTTTTGGGCCTGGAGCAAATTGTATCGTCGCTGGATCTGACATGGTAACACTTCTCTTTACCTCATCGTATCAAAGTTTAAAACCATCGGGTGCCACCTTCAAAACATCAATACGCTCATTAATGGCTCTTATGAGATCAGTAATGTTTGAATAAAACCCTGATTTCAAATAAAATTCTTTAAATATATCACCGCGGCGTGCTATAAAGAAATTTCCGTCATTCTGCTCAAACGTGTACCATGTATGCGGATATTGAATCTCGGTGAGCGCAACTTCAAAGGGCCCAGAAAGCTGTACAGGTTTTGCCAATTTAGTGGTATAAGTTGATATCGTGTTTTCGGGGTACATCTTAGAAGAAGCATTACACGGTAGTGTTATATAAAATGAGCCCTCCTCCATGGTTTATATGTCCGTCAGCTGGTCTTCTGTAATCCAACTGTTAAATGTTGTCGGGTAACCAAGCCATTTCACTAGACAATGCGTTGACCCGCGAATACGCTTTTTTCTTAAAACCTTTTCAATTCTGTAGATGCGATGCTCATCCAAAGGTATTTTTTGTATTTCTTCTTTATAAAATGAGCCACTGATTTCTTCACCGTTTAAATCAGCAATTTTATAGAGGGGTTTTTGAAATTTGGTGTTGATGGCCGTAATAACAAATATTTCATCCGTGTACGTTTGTTCATATCCCTTAGCGAAGATACCTTTATATCGTGACACTCTCACATGATCACCAATTTTTAAAGAAGGTTTAATAGGCTTAGCACGGACACTAGAAGCGTAAATATTTTTCCAGATTTGTAGCGAGTTACGCTTTGTCACATCAACAGGCCTGCATCGAATTGTAGTATGATAGCTATGATTATAGCTATACACCAGATCAGGTAAAATGTCAATATACCTAAAGGTGTTATGGAAAGTGAGATAACGCCACATACGAGTTTTCAATGTACGATTAAATCGCTCCACCAAGGCTGCTTTTACGCTATTGTTTGTAAAAAATTGATGAATGTTATATATTTTACATACACGTTTCACGGCATTATTCAGAAATTCTTTGCCACGATCCGTCTGTAATTTCTTTGGTATGCGTTGATCATTTTCAAATATTAATTCGAGCGATCTGGCAACAGTTGTACCGTTCTTGTTTGGTTGATAGTGTGTCTGTCTTTCATTTTATACAAACAGTATAAAACACAATCTGTCTTTCATTTTTATACAAACAGTATAAAACACAAACTTTCTACATGGGTGCTATAAGAAGTGCTTTACAGCATAAGACGCGTAATAGTATAATTGGCCATATACATAATATGCCCAACCATATTACACTATCAGAATGAATTCTGTATCAAACGCCTATAAAATAAATTTGGCCATATACATAATATGCCCAATCAAATTACACTAGCAGAATGAATTTTTATCACCATGAAAGACAGCTCCTCAATTTCAACGCACGCATGCATAGCGATCATTTCAGGTTTGTAAATTTAGAGCGTATACAGTCATTTGTAGAGGCCATGGACATTGTCCATGATGCCATTCAATCATTACTGGACAGAGTCATCAGAGACATTGAGCCTGGTGACTTTATTCAGTTAAGACTTGAAGGCGGTGATACCTTAGACTCTATTTTCACTACAAAACAAACACGGGAGGATTTTAGTTCTGAATCATTTTTAAATTCTGTTGCTCGTGCACTGCAAAGTAATGCAGAATGCATAGCATCCAATTCCCTGAAATTAGTCGTGACAATTATTAAAAACAGACGCGGGGGTGTGAAAAGACGCTTGAAATCTATAGCGAGCAGCCAGATCATTAAACAAAAGAGACGCTGGCTGTACGATTTTAACAATTACAGCACAAATCTGTGTTTTGCTGTTAGCGTGTGTGCAGTGATGGCTGACACAGATGTCAGTGACGCCATTTTATTGAGCCGCGCTAAAAGCATACACACAGCCCTGGGTATCCCTGAGAGTCAGCTAGTAAGTTTTAGCGATATTGCAGTTTTTGAGAATCATCTGGACGTCACAATTAAAGTGTTGTACTACAATAAGGGTGATTGGCGTTACTTTCAAACAGCTAATACAGCTAGGGTCAAAACTGTATTCATATTGCATCATGATAATCACTACTATGGAATCAAAAATATGAAGGGTTTTATCGGTGAGGCTTACTTTTGTGAAAGATGCAATTCGGTGTTTCATCACAAATATAATCATTCTTGTCAGTATTTTTGTAAAGCCTGTCAAAAAGAGGCCTGTGTGGAAAGCCCTGTTGCGGAACAACCTCGGTGTCCTATCTGTCGTGTCTATTGTCGCTCGAGCAGGTGCTTAGATAACCACATGCAATTAGCTGTAGATAACCCAACATTCTGCAGGATGAAAACATTTTGTGATGAATGTCACCATTTTGTGTACAGAAATAGCGAGACTGAGCATAAATGTAGCGGTCTGCGTTGCTCTGTTTGTCGCATGCGCCTAAATAAGTTTGATGATCATCTTTGTTACATGCAGCAGTATGTACCAAAGGGCGAGACAGATCGATATATGTTTTATGACTTTGAATGCATGCAGGAGACAGGCACGCACATCCCAAATTACATTTATGCCACAACGCTGTATGGACACCCTTCCTGGGAGTTTGAAGGTAAAACATGCACTCATGACTTTGTTCAGTTTTTAACCAGTGGTAAATTTTCAGGCTATACGTGTATAGCCCACAATGCCAGCAGATATGACGGTTACTTTATTGTTAAGGAGTTGATTGCTGAAAAACTACAAGTGAAGCTGATAGCCCAAGGTGGTCGTCTCTTGTGTGTGACGCTACCTGATTTGGGAATAAGATTCATAGACTCGCTCAATTTCATCCCCATGAAGCTTAGTAAGCTACCACAAGCTATGGGTTTTTCGGGTTCAAAAGGTCATTTCCCACACTTTTTTAATACTGAGGAAAATCAAAACTATGTGGGTCCCCTACCACCTGTAAAATATTACGGGGTGGAGTATATGACACCTAGTGAGAAAGGTGAGTTTATGGGGTGGTATGATGCCCAGACAGACACCATTTTTGACTTTAAGTCTGAGCTAAAATCTTATTGCAAACAAGATGTTGAGATTCTGAGACGCTCGTGTGAACTCTATAGAGAGCGGGTTATGGACATGACGAGGAAAAATGTTAGCATATACTGTAAACGAGAAAAGAAAAAAATTGTAGTGCCCAGATGTGTTGATCCGTTTCAGCTCATCACCTTGGCATCTGTATGCATGGCCATGTACAGGTTTAAATTTCTTCCAAAACAGACCATCGCCATTTTACCTGGTGATAATTATCACAAAACAAAAAAGGGTTTTTCGTCCCCCGCTATACAGTGGCTCATGTATGTAGCACACACAGAGAACATCGCCATTCAGCATGCTTTGAGAGGTGGTGAAAAACAAGTCGGGAAATATTTTTTAGACGGTTATGCCTGTGTTAACAACCAACACATAGCCTTTGAATTTCAGGGTTGTTTTTACCATGGCTGCCCTGTATGTTATAATGAAAATGACACAAATAAGGTCACAAACACATCCTATGGCCAGTTATATTATGCCTTTCTAGCTAAAAAGCGTTACTTGCAGTACTGGGGCTACACAGTGAGATTGATTTGGGAGCATGAGTGGAATGAAATGATTGAAAAAGATTCCAACCTTCAATCATTTCTTCTTGAAATGGATTTCCCCAAACCTTTAGAGCCCCGTGATGCACTTTATGGGGGTCGTACTAACGCCATTAAACTCTATCACAGTCTGGAAGATGGGGAAACATTACATTACTATGATTTCACAAGCCTGTACCCCTTTGTAAACAAAACTAAAACCTACCCTGTAGGCCATCCGCACATTATCTATGAGAATTTTGGTTTCATTAAAAAATACTTTGGTATTGCCAAAGTCAAGGTCTACCCCCCAAGAGATTTATTTTTTCCTGTTCTGCCAGTAAAACTCAACAAAAAATTAATGTTCCCTCTTTGCTACACATGCGCTGAAAATTCACAGACAGAGGTTTGCGGTCATACTGACGAAGAAAGGTCTCTGACAGGTACATGGTGCACTATAGAGATCGAGCTGGCTGTAGAAAAAGGCTACAGGATAGCGCACATCTATGAAATCTGGCATTTTCCTGAAACCAGTGATGATCTGTTTGCCCCATACATTAAATTACATCTTAGGGATAAGCAGGAAGCTTCCGGCTATCCCAGCTGGTGCACTGATGACGCAAAGAAACAGCAATACATTGACTGTTTTCTAGAGAGAGAAGGTGTGCAATTGCACCATGAAAATATAGGCGTGAATCCGGCTAAGAGGCAAATATCTAAGCTGTTTTTAAATTCTTTATGGGGTAAGTTTGCACAGCGATCTAATTTACCTTGTACCAGCATTGTTAGTGACCCCGATGAGCTTTTTCAGCGTGTGTTTCTACCGTACTATGACGTTTCAATGCTTCATTTTATTGATGATGAAACAGCGACCATTAATTGGAAATATGCAAAAGGACACCACACCGTCAACAAAAACACAAACATTTTTATTGCCTGTTTTACAACGGCGTATGCCAGACTAGAGCTTTATTCTCTGCTGGACCGGTTGCAGGAAAGGTGTCTTTATCACGACACAGATTCAGTTATTTTTGTGCAGAGAGATGGTGAGTGGAACCCGACTTTAGGTGATTACCTGGGGGAATTGACCAGTGAGATACCCGAGGACACTTACATCACCGAATTTGTATCTGCGGGCCCAAAAACCTACGGATACAAACTCAATAATGGCAAAACTGTTTTAAAAGTGAAAGGTATAACACTCAATGTTGCTAACACACAATCTATTAATTTCAACAGTCTAAAAGATTTAGTACTGGACTATCCACGTAATTGTGACGCAGAAACCCAGAGACGAATTATCATTGAACAATCGGGTATTGTGAGAAATAAAAAGTACTGGGATATCGAAACAAGGCCATTACGCAAAACACAAAAGTGTGTTTACACAAAGCGCCGGCTGTTAGACGATTTTACCACCCTTCCATTCGGCTATTAGTTGCGGATCATGATGGACCCGAGACTGCAGCACCCATTCTCCTGTATTCTAGCAGGGCCATCTAATTCTGGAAAAAGTTATTTCGTAAAACAGTTATTACATAATATTGAAAGCCATTTTTCGCACAAACCCGATAATATTGTTTGGTTTTATTCATGCTGGCAAAAACTGTATGATGAAGTTTCTCTCTCTTTTCCCAACATCAGATTTGTGGAGGGTCTGCCGCATACATTCGTAGATGATGACTTATTCCCGCCTGACAAGGTAAATTTGACTATTGTTGATGACCTAATGGAGAGTGCTAGTGATAACTGCGAGATAGAAAAAGCATTTACCAAGTATGTACACCACAGAAATCTCAGCATTTTCTACCTGGTACAAAACATATTTTGTCAGGGTAAGAAAAGTCGCACGATAAATTTGAACACAAAGTACATGGTACTTTTTAATAATCCTCGAGATAAATTACAAATTGTTACGTTAGCACGCCAAATGTACCCCGGAAAAACGCGCTTCTTCTTAGAAGCTTTTGAGGATGCCACACGGGAGCCTTATGGGTATTTGCTGGTAGACTTGAGAGCCAATACCCCCGAGGATCTTCGTTTAAGGATGGGGTTGTTTCCACCAGCTATGCCCGCTGTATATATCCAAAAGAAAATTACTTCTAAAAACTGAATTTTACACTAAATCAGACATTCTATGCTGTGCACGCAGTGTTGTAAAGATGTCTGAGAGAATCCGTCGTAACTGGGCTCTCTTAAAAACGCTGGTGAAGGCAACTCCTGCTGTCAGAAAAACTATTTTATGCAATGCAAAGCGTGATTTAATTACAGCCATTGCAGAGATTGCATTAAACATCTTGAAAGGGCGAATTCCTCTGAAAAAGCGGCAAAAAAATATACTAAAGAAGTGGCGTAAAGCTATAAGAACCCTGAGTGATAAATCACAGCCCATAAAGAAAAAGAAACGTCTACTAAAGCAGACCGGCGGGTTTATAGGTCCTCTTTTAGGCTTTGCAATCCCGATAATAACAAGTCTACTCACGGGCAAATAATGCAACATACAGAGAAAATGTATCTAGTCCCCAAACAAGAACTAATCAAACTAAACCCTCCAGTTAGCGGCAACATACGACAGAATGTTATTCGCCGCCTTGATGATGAAATTAGCGAAATTTTACAGCGTCGTGACATACCAGACGATGTGAAAATTAAAAAATATAGCGATGTACTACAGAGATACTTGGTTCATGCTAAACACGATGCGATGGAATTATCAACTTTAAAGATCATTAACACTCCCGAGTCTGATCATCAGCAATTGTCAAATTCAGACCCTAATGAAAACAAAACAGCCATTGAAATTGTAAGTCATGTAAACCAGCGATATAAAAAGAATGCAGAATTTTTACTAAACAGACTGCTGCAGAACAAAAATATTACATCGTGGAATGATAAAAACGAGTTTATTTTCAGAGGTTCTGTAATACCGGGATCGAACATGCTTGATTTAGTACGTAATACAACACAGAGCCATGCCTTGACTAACAGAAATTTACCCCAGGGATGGAATACGTTTATGCAGGCATTGGCCGAGTTAAATATACCGTCTACCATAGTGGGTAATCCCACTACTAGAGCGCTTTTAGACAGCTTAAAAATGCCCATCAATGAAGCTAGTGGCATATCTAAACCTCAGACTCTATCGACACCACGCCGTCCAATTCAATCTTTACATTCTCCATTAGGTTTGACACAAGCAAGTTTGCTGCCTAAAAAAGGACTTTCCCGATACTGCAATCAATGTGGCTCACAATGTAACAGCTGGACTGATGAATTGTTATACTCTAAATAATTATGTAAGAGACGTAACATATGTATATTATTAAATAGTGTATTATGCCAGTGATTATAATTTTATATTGTACTGTTTTACAAGTGTAATGTATATGACGTTTTGCATTCCTACTGAATTGATGTGCAACTGAATGTAATTAAATTCTGAGCAATAAACTTTTTAAATTTTGATAGTGTGTCTGTCTTTCATTTTATACAAACAGTATAAAACACAATCTGTCTTTCATTTTTATACAAACAGTATAAAACACAAACTTTCTACATGGGTGCTATAAGAAGTGCTTTACAGCATAAGACGCGTAATAGTATAATTGGCCATATACATAATATGCCCAACCATATTACACTATCAGAATGAATTCTGTATCAAACGCCTATAAAATAAATTTGGCCATATACATAATATGCCCAATCAAATTACACTAGCAGAATGAATTCTGCAACAAAACCACACTGAATAAAATGGTATGATTCCAAACAATTACACTAAATCAGATTTCTCATAATCAGTGAATAAAATAGTGGGATTAAGCATTTACACTATCAGGATTGCACTATCAAATCCCTAATCAAAAGCCTAATCAAAAGCCTATAAAATATAGGACCTGTGTAGTTGCACTATCAAATCCCTAATCAAAAGCCTAATCAAAAGCCTATAAAATATAGGGCCTGTCAGGAGAGGGGAGGGGGCGTGTTTAATACACTTTGATAGGGTTTGATAGGGGCGGGGCACCTGTCAGATTTGACGAGACATATGGCCCCCTTACTACTTATAGGGTGGTTAAGGAAAGTGAGGCCCTGCTAGCTAGATACAAAACGATAGGATAGATTACTGGTTGCAGCCAGCAAAACCACTACAAAAATACCAATACCTGATAATAAAAAATATTCCCTGAAAGAAAGATCACACGATCATCCTCCCACTATATCAGGACCTCTTGTGCAAATACATTTAAATGGAAAATGCAAACGTAATACGGTAGAAAAGATCATAACTACAAAAAACACCTCAGATACAAAAATACAAATCCTGATCAGACAGGAAGTAACAACTCCCTTTCTTGCTGGGAATAAAGTGCTCTCCAAAAATGGTGCAGGAAAAATACTTATTCACCAGCAAGAAACAAAAGATATATTCTCAAACACAGGTTCAGGAAAAGGCATAAATCAAGCAGAAAAGCCCTTCAGTGCAAATTCAGTCCCAACCAAGCCCACACCAAGAGAGCAAAGTACTTATCCAGCATTGAGGCAGACTCAGGATGACAGAGGAACACAACCGATACAAAGGAACGAAAAAACGCTGTTGAAAGCATTCCTGGAGAATCCAAAAAAGGCTCAAAAAGGTAAAACAAAAACCTAAAGAGGCAGGCAAAAAGCCCAAAGGCTGGAGGAAAAGGATTCAGGACATCTTCCCATGAGGCAAAAACAATTCTCACCGGCAAAGGTTAAACAGAGACAGCTTCCCTTTATACCCCCAGGATGGACTCAATAGACTAGCTGAAAGAGCAATCACTTCTACACCTGTCTGAATGACAGATGCAAAATCAGATTCACTCCCTGCTCTAGCCACCAGAGGGAGTCCAGAAGCACTCCCAGGGACAGCATCATCTCTGCTGGAATTCACAATAATCTCCGCAACCAAATAAAAGAAAGTCTAGAAAGTGCAATAGAATTGTTGCATCCTGTAATTACTCACTGTATATGTTGGTGGGGACATAAGAATCTTGAAAAGGGTAATTATTTTATGAGCTTCAATCATGTTGCTTTTCATCATAGTTACCTTAAGCTGAAAAATACAGGTAGATGAACAGACGGACAGATTGCAAAATTCCATAATAATATTGTCTGTAGTTCTTTTTCCACTAAAGCAGCCTACTATACCTATATTAATCCGATGGTATTCCATTATAAAACATTATCTCAACAGCAAAGAAATGTCTACAGACAAGTCCCTGTAAAGTATAGTATATATATACTATATATAAAGTATATATATACTGTATGTATACATAAATATGTGAATATATTGTGAGGTATCAACCGGCTGTATTACAAAGGGCCGGTATGTTTTGCAGAAGCGTGGGTGCTCTGCAATGTGAAGCTGGCTGGGACCTCTGGTTCCACAGGATTGCATTACATGCAGAGCCATGGAAGGGTGTGTGATGCTGATTACACACTCCTTACCACCTGTGGGTGTGGCTCCAGGGGTTAAAGCAATCCTGTCTCTGAACCTGGGAGAAGTGTGTCTAGGGCAGTCTAGAGAGAGACTGGCTCTAGATGTCCAGTGTGTGGACTGGAAACAAGTGAGAGCAGAGCCAGGAGCTTTGGGTGTATCAGCCTGCATGGAGGCTGATCACAAGGCTCTGATATTGAGTCTGAGGTGAGTGCAGCCAGGCCAGGGCTGTAGGGCCGAATCTCTCCAGGAGGAGAGACAGACAGGGGTCTGCAGAGGGCCCTGGGTGCTGGAAGGAACCTTGGCTAGAGTTGTATGCTGGCAGGAGCCAGAGAGTGGGGAAGTTGCTAAACTTCCATTATGGACTTTTTGTTTATGTTTGAGGGCAGTTTATGCTGAGCGTTTTTAATAAACTGCCAGAATTTCTATGAAGAGACTGTGTACGTGTGTTGCTGAAGCTACCTCACACCGCTGCAAGCGAGTGAAACCCCCACGTTGCAGGGCGCAACGTTACATAATATATATATGTATATATATATATACACACACACACACACACAGAGTGTGTATGTATGTGTATATATATATATATATATATATATATATATATATATATATACACAGTGTCTTGCAAAAGCATTCGGCCCCTTTGAATTTATCAACCTTTTCCCACATTTCAGGCTTCAAAGCTAAAGATAAAAAAATTAAATTTTATGGTATAGAATCAACAAGTGGGACACAATTGTGAAGTTGAACGAAATGTATTGCTGCTAGTCGCTTAGGGTATGTCTCTATCAGTATTGCACATCGAGAGACTGAAATTCTTTCCCATTCTTCCTGTGCAAACAGCTCGAGATGAGAGAGGTTGGATGGAGAGCGTTTATGAACAGCAGTTTTCAGCTCTTTCCACAGATTCTCGATTGGATTCAGGTCTGGACTTTGACTTAGCCAGTCTAAAGGGTGCTTTACACGCTGCGACATTGCTAGCGCCAACTAGCGATGTCAAGCGCGATAGCACCCGCCCCGTCGTATGTACAACATTTAGTGATAGCTGCCGTAGCGAACATTATCGCTACGGCAGCGTCACACGCACATACCTTGTGTACGACGTCGCTATGACCAGGAAACAATCCCTCCTTCAAGGGGGAGGTGTGTTCGGCGTCATAGCGACATCACTGCAGCGTCGCAATGCGGCCACCCAATAGCAGAGGAGGGGCGGAGATGAACGGGACAAACATCCCGCCCACCTCCTTCCTTCCACATTGCCGGTAGATGCAGGTAAGGAGATGTTTGTCGTTCCAGCGGCGTCACACATAGCGATGTGTGCTGCTGCAGGAACGACAAACAACATCGTACCTGCAGCAGCACCGATATTAAGGAAATGAACAATGTGTCAACGAGCAACAATTTTGCACATTTTTGCGCTCGTTGATTGTCACTCATTTGTGTCACACGCTGCGATGTCGCTAACGGCGCCGGATGTGCGTCACTAACGATGTGGCCCTGACGATATATCGTTAGCAATGTCGCAGCGTGTAAAGCACCCTTAACACCTAGATACATTTATTTGTGAACCTTTCCATCGTAGATTTTGCTTTATATTTTGGATCATTGTCTTGTTGAAAGACAAATCTCCGTCCCAGTCTCAGGTCTTTTGCAGACTCCCAACAGGTTTTCTTCAAGAATAGTCCTGTATTTGGCTACATCCATCTTTACATCAATTTTAACCATCTTCCCTGTCCCTGCTGAAGAAAAGCAGGCCCAAACCATGATGCTGCCACCACCATGTTTGACAGTAGGGATGGTGTGTTCACGGTGATGAGCTGTGTTGCTTTTACGCTAAACATATTGTTTAGCACTGTGCCCAAAAAGTTCGATTTTGGTTTCATCTGACCAGAGCATCTTCTTCTACATGTTTGGTGTGTCTCCCAGGTCGCTTGTGGAAAACTTTAATTGACACTTTTTATAGATATCTTTGAGAAATGGTTTTCTCTTTGCCACTCTTCCATAAAGGCCGGATTTGTGCAGTGTATGACTGATTGCTGTCCTATGGACAGACTCTCCCACCTCAGGTGTAGATCTCTGCAGTTCATCGAGAGTGATCATGGGCCCCTTGGATGCATCTCCGATCAGTTTTCTCCTTGTTTGAGATGACAGTTTGGATGGACGTCCGGGTCTTGGTAGATTTGCAGTGGTATGATACGCTTTCCATTTCAATATGATCACTTGCACAGTGCTTCTTGGGATGTTTAAAGTTTTGGAAATCTTTTTGTAACCAAATCTGGCTTTAAACTTCTCCACAACAGTATCACGGACCTGCCTGTTGTGTTCCTTGGTCTTCATGATGCTCTCTGTGCTTTAAACAGAACACTGAGACTATCACAGAGCAGGTGCATTTATACGGAGACTTGATTACACACAGGTGGATTATATTTATCATCATCAGTCATTTAGGACAACATTGGATCATTCAGAGATCCTCAATGAACTTCTGGAGTGAGTTTGCTGCACTGAAAGTTAAGGGGACAAATAATATTGTACGCCCCACTTTTCAGTTTATTCTTTTTTTACAAAAGTTTAAAATAAGCAATACATTTTGTTCAATTTCACAATTGTGTCCCACTTGTTGTTGAATCTTCACGATAACATTAACATTTGCATCTTTATGTTTGAAGCCTGGAATGTGGGAAATAGTTGAAAACTTTCAAGTGGCCCAATACTTTTGCAAGGCACTGTGTGTGTGTGTATATATATATATATATATATATATATATATACAGACAGTATATATATATACTTTTATCTCTGCAGAGAGACATACATTTAGTAGGGGTTTTTTAATATCATTATGACCAGTAACCCTTTCCTGGGTCATAAAGTTGGAAATGCTTATTGTTAAGAAATAAAAACTTCCTGTATGTGAATATCTGACTTCTCATGTTTAGGGTGATGGGACTTGTAGCAAGAAATGTTACACTGCTTCATGTCTCAAGGTTTTTCCAAAAATGCAAATATTGCCAGTAATTGGACTTTTTTGCTTTATGCTCATGTGTGCCTTTATCCTGCCACTCTATGCCTTCCCATTGTGTTGTTTCGAGGGATCAGATAGAAAAGTGTTTTTGTATTTCTTGTATTAATGGGTTCTGCATGTCACAAAAGCCTAAAATACACTGTATATATAGTTTGGATTACCTGGCATTGGAATGCTCGATCATATGATGTGACTGGTGTATTTGAACATCATTATTTTTGTAGAAAAAAAGTCTCATAGTTGACAGCTTATCCTGCCTGTCTACTCACCAAACCACCAAATATCCTTTTGACCTGAAAGTTTATTCAGCTGCAGTCCCAATCCAGACTGAGGAACGCAAAAAGTAAATTCAATGATTCAACTAAGGCTACTTTCACACATCAGTTTTTTGCCATCAGGTTCAATCCGGAAAAAAACGGGTAAAACGGATCCGGTACCGCATCCGGTTTTCCCCCATAGACTTGCATTGTTACCGGATTGTACCGGATGGCTTTGCGTTGCATCCGTTTTTTTCCGGATGCGGCAAAATAATTGAATGCGGCGGCCGGATAGAACGTATCATGTAACGTTTTTTTCCCCCTTAAAAAAAACGCATGCTGCCGGATCCGGCGCAATGCGGCATTGTATACAATGGGTGTCTATGCATGCCGGATCCGGCGCAATGCGGTTTAAACCGGATGCGGTGACCGCATCCGGTTTGGTAAACAGAGCATGCGCAAATTTTTTTTTCCCATCATCACAAAACTTATAAAAGGATCCAGCACATTCTACACACCTCCTGCCGGTTCCTGACTTCAACTTCTGCTGTCCTCCAGTCCAGTGCTCCAGGGAAGAGGTATGTCCACAGTACTGTCCACAGATCACCGCTGTGAGCTGCGTACATGTACTTAGACATTTTTTTTTCTTTTTTTGCAGGTGCAGTGTTGACGTTACAATTTGTGCACAGCCAGTTGCTGGGTCTTTGTAAATTCGGTGCCATTGCGAATTTGGAGGAGAGTGTTCCTGAGGTAATGTCCACAGTACTGTCCACAGATCACCGCTGTGAGCTGCGTACATGTACTTAGACATTTTTTTTTCTTTTTTTGCAGGTGCAGTGTTGACGTTAAAATTTGTGGACAGCCACTTGCTGGGTCTTTGTAAATTCGGTGCCAGTGCGAATTTGGAGGAGAGTGTTCCTGAGGTAATGTCCACAGTACTGTCCACAGATCACCGCAGTGAGCTGCGTACATGTACTTAGACATTTTTTTTCCTTTTTTTGCAGGTGCAGTGTTGACGTTACAATTTGTGCACAGCCAGTTGCTGGGTCTTTGTAAATTCGGTGCCATTGCGAATTTGGAGGAGAGTGTTCCTGAGGTAATGTCCACAGTACTGTCCACAGATCACCGCTGTGAGCTGCGTACATGTACTTAGACATTTTTTTTTCTTTTTTTGCAGGTGCAGTGTTGACGTTAAAATTTGTGGACGGCCACTTGCTGGGTCTTTGTAAATTCGGTGCCAGTGCGAATTTGGAGGAGAGTGTTCCTGAGGTAATGTCCACAGTACTGTCCACAGATCACCGCAGTGAGCTGCGTACATGTACTTAGACATTTTTTTTCCTTTTTTTGCAGGTGCAGTGTTGACGTTACAATTTGTGCACAGCCAGTTGCTGGGTCTTTGTAAATTCGGTGCCATTGCGAATTTGGAGGAGAGTGTTCCTGAGGTAATGTCCACAGTACTGTCCACAGATCACCGCTGTGAGCTGCGTACATGTACTTAGACATCTTTTTTCTTTTTTTGCAGGTGCAGTGTTGACGTTAAAATTTGTGGACAGCCACTTGCTGGGTCTTTGTAAATTCGGTGCCATTGCGAATTTGGAGGAGAGTGTTCCTGAGGTAATGTCCACAGTACTGTCCACAGATCACCGCAGTGAGCTGCGTACATGTACTTAGACATTTTTTTTCCTTTTTTTGCAGGTGCAGTGTTGACGTTACAATTTGTGCACAGCCAGTTGCTGGGTCTTTGTAAATTCGGTGCCATTGCGAATTTGGAGGAGAGTGTTCCTGAGGTAATGTCCACAGTACTGTCCACAGATCACCGCTGTGAGCTGCGTACATGTACTTAGACATTTTTTTTTCTTTTTTTGCAGGTGCAGTGTTGACGTTAAAATTTGTGGACAGCCACTTGCTGGGTCTTTGTAAATTCGGTGCCAGTGCGAATTTGGAGGAGAGTGTTCCTGAGGTAATGTCCACAGTACTGTCCACAGATCACCGCAGTGAGCTGCGTACATGTACTTAGACATTTTTTTTTCTTTTTTTGCAGGTGCAGTGTTGACGTTAAAGTTTGGCCCATCAAGTTGGTGTGCGTGAAATATGTCGTCTTCTGGTAGCCCGCCCTTCGGCTCAGAAACTGAGGTATTATTTTTTTTGGGTGGTTTTTTTTTTAAAAAAAAAAAAAAATTTATTAAATAAACCACATTTACACAGGTGGCCGAAACATCACAGGAGATGCTGCCAGAAGAGGACGGAAGGGGTGGAGAAATACACGGAGCGGGCGGTCAGAGTGTAAGTTTCATACAGGAATTGTTTACCACAGCACACCAAACACATAAGTAAATAATGTTTTTTTTTTTTTCTTCACTAAAGGCTTCAACTTCTAGGGCTCACGATAGAGCTCCCCCAAGACCGTCCCAGGGTCGTCGTCGAGGTGGCGGTGGTCATAGTGTAAGTTATTTTTTTTTTTTTTTTTGTCATGTCAGTGTGATTTTTTGTCTATTTTTTTTTTTTAATTTCTTTTTTCTTTCTTTGAACAGGCATCACAGCGTGCTCCCGATTCTGACGGTGAGGAGGCCGGATTTATCAACATCGACCTCCTCATCGATGAAGTTAGAGAAAGGGAGCCGCTGTGGAACATGGCTGACCGCCGCCACGCTGATTCGATCGTAACCCGTCGACTCTGGGACGAGGTATGCCACGCAGCGGTAGAAGGTTGGGGGGAGCTCAATTCTCGTGGCCAGAAGAAACAGCGTAAGTATTCACAGTTCAGTAGGTTATGCTGCATGATGTAATGTGTTGTATACTAACCACTTTCTGCTTTCCACTTTCAGGTGACAAACTTCAGAAGCGGTGGCGGTCTATCAGGGATCGCTTCAAAAAGGAGTTGAATCAAGAGATGCAGGCCCCGAGTGGATCCGGAGGACGCAGATCGAAGTACCGTTACTTTAGAGCGTTGTCGTTCCTCCGGACAACTATGGTGTGCAGAAGGTAAATATTCCCCACAATATGTACAAAGTATAATATTTTATGTCTGATTTTTTTTGCCTTTTTTTTTTTAGTCAGTGCCAATGTATAGCAATTAAATTAATTATTGTTTTGTTTTTCCTCTTTTTAACAGCACCGTCTGCAGCACTCAGGAGCCTGCATCGAACCCGACAGGAGCGATCCCTGAACAGTCCGCCACTGGGGAACACAGGCACAGACCCCACCCATCTGAACCTTCCCTTCCATCGACATCTGTCCCATCCACCTGCGCTGGAGCTTCCCGTGAGACTTCATTACCTGAAGCTGCTGGTGATGAGATAGCTTTTCCCCTACCCCACCCCTCTGACACTGCTGCCCTCAGTAGAACACCTTTGGGTTCTGGGCGTCAGCGTCATAGGGGTCAGGAAAAGAGCTATGCGCCCGAGTTCTTGCATCTAAATGCAGCCTTCCAGAACGCCATTCAATTATTAGCCGAACAAAATCGTTCATCTTTTAGCTTAATAAATGCCAAAATGGAAAAAAATACGCACGAATTGTGCACGCGTCTGGACAGGCTGCATTTAGATGCAAGTAAATCACCCAATCATTGTTTTTTTCAAGCCGTACTAGAGCGCATGGAAAAGCTATCTCTTGACCATCAGATGCATGTAATGCAAGCCACACGGCAGGCTCTCGCGCAGGTTGACTCCCAACCACCTCCACCCACCCCTCCAAGACCACCTGCCCCCCCTCCAGCCATTGTCCCTACTCCCCCTACTGCCCAGTACCAGCCTGCTGCCCAGTACCAGCCTGCTGCCCAGTACCAGCCTGCTGCCCAGTACCAGCCTGCAGCCCAGTACCAGCCTGCGGCCCAGTACCAGCTCCCAACCACATCTGCCCCTACACTTCCTACCCACTACCACATCTCGCCTTCCACACCCATCATGACCACAACTCAAGCCACTAATTCACCAGCCACCTCTTCTGTCTCCCAATCCCTCCACTCCACCCCTCAATCCTTACCAAATCCCATCCCATCTCCTGGTTTCCCTCTTGGTTTCTCAAGCACACCTTCACCTTCTGTTACTTCCCCACCACCACCACCAACACCACTTTCCACCCTCAATACTCCAACTGTGCGTGTGTTCCCACCTGTCAGCCCCTCCAGTACTATCTCCACCCCAAGCCCAAGATATACCAATTTATAATTTATGTTTGTAATAAAAATAAAAGTTTTTTGTTGAAAAGTATTTATTTGTTCTTGTTTTTTTTGGGTGGAATATTATTTTGCAAGTTAAGTAAATAAAAAGGTAATACAAAAACATAACATGTTGTAATTTGACGGTGTAAAAATTACAAATTTTTAAAGCGAGTGAAAGCTTAAAATTAACAAGGTTAACAAGATATTTTTTAATTTATTTTTAACTATTTTTATTTGTTATAAAACTAAACAAAAATCTTACACCATTTGATCTTGCCAATCTACTCTACCTTCTGGGGACACAAAATAGTCAGCATATTTGTCACGGATTGTTGAACAGGCAACACTACTCCTAAATCCAGGACTGGTGTAGTCAGTCAAAGAGGTGGATTCCAAACTCTGGTCATCCAAGGACAAAGGTTCCTTTGTTAAAACAAAATTGTGCAGTACCACACATGCTTTCACAATTTCATCCACAGTTTCAATGTTTAAATTAATGGCTGTTAACAACACTCGCCATTTGCTGGTTAGTATCCCAAAGGAGCATTCCACCATTCTTCTGGCTCTGGATAATCTGTAATTATATATTTTTTGTGTTTGCGTCAATCCACGGCTTGCATATGGCTTCAATAGATGTTGGGAGAGTTGAAAGGCTTCGTCGGCCACAAAAACAAAGGGCATTGGGGGCTCACATGTGCCAGGAAGAGGTCTTGCAGGAGGGAAATCAAAAGTATTCCCATAGATTCGCCGCCCCATTGGGGACATTTTAAAGACCTGAGAGTCATTGGATCTCCCATATGCGCCAATGTCCACTGAGATGAATTTGTAGTCCGCATCCGTTATTGCCATTAGGACAATTGAGAAATATTTTTTATAATTGTAGTATTCTGACCCCGAAGCAGCAGGTTTCACAATTCTTATATGTTTGCCGTCCACTGAGCCAAGGCAATTTGGAAACTGACAAATGTTATAGTATTGTTCAGCAATTGCAAGCCATCTGTCCCTGTTGGGCTGGGGGATGAAATCATCATGGAGGCAATCCCACAAGGCTTGGCAAGTGTCTCTAATGATTCCCGAGATGGTGGAAATTCCTAGTCGAAACTGGTAGTGGAGGGACGAAAGCGACTCTCCAGTTGCAAGGAATCTGTAAAGGAAAGACAATAATTATAAAAAAATAATAGCAAACACATTACAGTTAAAAGTCAATTTACAGGAGGATACAATTTAAAAAAAAAAAACTTACCTAAGCGTAACCAGCAAACGCTCCTCGGGTGTTATAGAGAACCGGCTGTAGGTGTCCGTTTTACGGATGTTGTCCGCAACAAGGCCAAGGAGGACGTCAAAATTAATCACTGACATCCGGACATAGCTTGTGAATTTTTCATGGTTTCCACGGAGCTCCAGGTATAGTGTTGAAAACACCCCACGTGTCAGTCTCTGTGCAGTCAGGGGATGGATCCAAAAGCGTCGCTGTCGCTGACGCCTCAGTCGCTGTCGCTCCTTTTCTCTGACGATGATAGCCAAGCGATTTGCCTCAAATATAAAATCTGCAGCGATCTTTGTGTAATTTGCAAGAATAGCATCCATGGTTTCTGCTTGCCTCTGTCTTCATTCTGTCATATATGCTTCAAAATACTGTATATATACTATATCTTCCCAATAGCCAATCAGAATACGGAACTCGTTAATTGTTTGTTTAGTGTTTAAAAAACGGATCCGTAAAAAAACGGACATAACGGATGCAAAACGGATGCAAACCGGACCTACCGGATCCGTTTTTTAACGGATCCGTCATAAACGGATCCGCTTAAAAACGGATCCGGTAGGTCCGGTTTGCTCCGGTTTGCACAACAAAACTGGAAACGTTGGATACGGCAAAAAAAAGGACTGTGCCTGAATACAGAAAACTGATGTGTGAAAGTAGCCTAACATATTAGATTACATTTAGAATTAATGCACATTTATTTTACAGTATTAAAGGAAAGCAATGATGTGAATCCACTGACTACATCAAGTTTTTGCAGATGACATGGTTTCTCATAATATATAGGCACTCATTCTCCTATGTCTTGCCTTGCATGTTCTTGACCATAAAGATGAGAATAGGCACCAGAAGTAATCATTTTCATCACTTAACCATAAGTGTTGGTGCCATTGTTTTAATAAGGTAAGCAGAAGCAGATCCTCCTAAAAGTAGTCAAGAGCACATATTTTTTAAAAAGCACACCCAGCATTTTAAAATCATGTATTAAAAGTATAGCTTTTAGTAAAAAAAATGTAAAAAAAATGGTGTGTTTATGGATAAAAGTTTGACCGAATGAAAGTCTAACACACTTAACACCTCCAAAAATGAGGCCAAATCTGTGTAGTGTTCATACACATTGCTTATGTTTGTTTTTAAAATGCAGATCTAGAATATCCACCAGAACCAAATAAACCAGACATTTCCATGACTAAAATGCCGGTAAACATCTAAATAACAGACTCCACAAATGTCCATAATGATAAAAAAAGTTAATACAAGATATAGCAAAATTTAATTTAGCAGCAGCGGTGCACTACAACTATTCATGCAGGCAGTTTCCAAAGGATTGTACTAGATACAGTTGAAACCAGAAGCTTACATACACTAAGAAGAAACATCTGCATGTGTTTTTCACTATCTGACATGAAATTAGAATAAACCTTAACTTGTTTTAGATCAATTAGGAACCAAAAGGCATTTTTATTACTTTCTGCAAAGTCAATAGTTTGCATACACTAAGGGGCACTTTGCACACTACGACATCGCAAGCCGATGCTGCTATGCCAAGCGCGATAGTCCCCGCCCCATCGCAGCTGCGATATCATGGTGAAAGCTGGCGTAGCGAACATTATCGCTACGCCAGCTTCACATGTACTCACCTGCCCTGCGACGTCGCTCTGGCCGGCAACCCGCCTCCTTATTAAGGGGGCGGGTCGTGCGGCGTCATAGCGACGTCACACGGCAGGCGGCCAATAGTTGGAGAGGGGCGGAGATGAGCGGGACGTAAACATCCCGCCCACCTCCGTCCTTCCGCATAGCCGGCGTGAGCTGCAGGACGCAGGTAGGAGATGTTCCTTGCTCCTGCGGCTTCACACACAGCGATGTGTGCTGCCGAAGGAACGAGGAACAACATCGTAATATCAGTCATTCCCAATTCATGGAAATGACCGAGGCTACACCAATGATACGATTACGACGCTTTTGCGCTCGTTAATCGTATCAAAAATGCTTTACACACTACGATATCGCCTGCGACGCCGAATGTGCGTCACTTTCAATTTGACCCCACCGACATCGCACCTGCGATGTCAAAGTGTGCAAAGTGTCCCTAAGTGTGCAAAGTGCCCCTAAGAGTACTATGTCTTCAAACAATATGGGACAGCCCATATGATGATGTCGTATCTTTGGAAGCTTCTGATAGGTTTATTGGGAACATCTGCATTAATTAGAGACACACCTGTGGATGTATTTTAGTGCACATCTGAAACACATTGCTTCTTTGTGAGCAACATGGGAAAGTCAAAAGAAATAAATCAAGATATCAGGAAGATTCAATGTCAGTGTAGAAAGATGGGTCTCATGCCGTTCTTATCACCATTCAAGAAGCAGACGCTTTTTAAGCCATGTCCTTTATTCAAAAAGCATATGCAGGTCTACGCGTTTCAAGGGTTGATTTTAGATTATCCTGTCATTTAAAGTTGTCCTGAGGAGGGGGCTGAGACACTAACATTGAATCTAATCCTGTGGGGCTGCGACTATTCACCCTACCACTTCGTCTTTATAGGAGTTGTGACTTACACAACCCCTATAGGTGAGTGCATTCATTTTTCTTATCTACTGTTATACCAGATAAGACCCTATTGCACTTTTTCTCCACAGTCTCCTCATTCCAAGATCTCAAGAGGAGAATTGTGGACTCCTTGGGTGCAATTTCCAGATACCTGAAGGTACCTCATTCATCTGTACAAAAAATTATATGCAACTACAAAAAAGATGGGAATGTATAGCGTAACAGAGATGAACGTGCTTGGTCAGACATGTGCATATTAACCCAAGAGCAAAAGCAAAAGACCTTGAGAAGATACTGGTGGAAGCTGGAAAGCTTGCATCATTATCCACAGTGAAACGAGTACTGTATCAACATGGGCTGAAAGTCCACTCTGTCAGGAAGAAGCTATTACTCCAAAAGAAACATTAAAGATTAATGTTTGCAATTGCACACAGGAACAAAGACCTTCATTTTTGGAGACATGTCCTGTGGTCTGACAAAACTAAAATTGAACTGTTTGGCCATAATGACAATCGTTACGTTTGGAGGCAAAAAGGGAGAAGCTTTGAAGCCTACAAACACCTTCTGTGCAACATAGGGTTGGTAGCATCATGTTGTGGGGTTGTTTTGCTGCAGGAGAGACTGGTGTACTTCACAAAATAGATGGCACCAAGAGGAAAAAAGATTATGTGGCAATACTGAAGTAACATCTCAAGACATCTGCCAGGAACTTAAAGCTTGGGCATAAATAGGTCTTCCAAATGGACAATGATTTGAAGCATACTGCCAAACTTGTTACAAACTGGCTTAACAAAGTCAGTGTTTTGGAGTGGCCATCACAAAACCCTTATCTCAATCCTATTGAAAATTTATGAGTGAAACCGAAAAGGCAGATGAGAGCAAGGCGACCTAGAAATATGGCTCAGTTACACCATTTCTGTCAGGAGGCATGGGCCCGAATTCCTACCCATCTTTGTGAAAAGTAGAGATGAGCGAGCCTCTGAAGGCTCGAGTTCGGTTCGGTTCATCGAACGGAGGCCCCGTTCGAGTTCGGTTCGACGAACCATTTGACGAAACTCTCGAGCCCCATTGAAAACAATGGGAGGCAAACACAAACATAAAAACTCATTATAAATGTACACATACAGTTAATAAACATTGCCATTACACTTTCAGGTCCCCGCGACGCATCCTGCACTCTGTCTCCCGCCGCTTTTCCTTCCGATAATCGCTGCGTCCTCCCGGTAACCAGCACTGATGATAGGACCTTCCCTGATGTCAAAAAAAGCATGTGACCAGTCACGTATCTATTATCTTATTGGCTACAGACTGGTCACATGGCTATGACGTCATGCTAGGTCCTGTCATTGCATCTCTCCAGTACACGGTGATCGTTCCAGCATCTCCGTATACCGGCGAAATGCTCTGGCACATGGTCAGCTTCCCCGTTATGCTTCCCCGCTCCGTTATTCACCAGCTGCCACAGCCGGTCAATAACGGAGATCACCGTTGCTATAGCAACCCGCCTGTCAGAGGAGACGTCACTGCTTACAGCCCACAGCAGCACCGGGAATCACGTGATCAGAGCACCGTTGCTATGGTAACCCGCTTGTCAGCGGTGACGTCAGCGCTTACAGCCTGCAGCCTCTGCTCACACTCACCGAGTGAATAGACTGCACGGGAGCAACAGCATTCTTCCTCCCATGCAGTTCTGTCTGATGTAGCAGAGCTGCATGGGTTGAAGGAGAAAGAAGACAGAAGAGCAGGATCGTGGAGGGCTGACAGGGAGTAATAAACATGGAGTCTCTAAGTGTGTCTGTGTATTTATTTCTATTAAAGTATTTTTTCTCTCTGTGGTGTCTTTTTTTTAACCCTTTATTGGAGATTCTTAATGGCTTAATGGGTCATTAAGAATCTCTGGCACAAATAGGCAGCTAGGGGTTGGGGGCAGCCGTACCTGGCTAACATACAAAAATATGGCGAAGCCCACGTCATGTTTTTGGTGGGCAAAAAACTCCTGCATACAGTCCTGGATGGAGGATGCTGAGACTTGCAGTTCTGCAGTTTCTGTCTGCTCTCCTGCATATACTAGTGAATGGAGCATACTGAGCCTTGTAGTTCTGCAGCTCCTGTCTGCTCTCCTCCATACAGACAGACAGCAGCTGCAGAACTACAAGGCTCAGCATACTCCATCCAGGACTGTATGCAAAAAAATTACGTGGGCTTTGCCATGTTTTGTATGCTAGCCAGGTACAGCAGGCAGCTACAGGCCCCCAACCCCCCCAGCTGCCTATTTGTACCCGGCTGGGAACTAAAAAAATAGGGAAGCCCTTTTTTTAAGTATTTCATGAATTTCATGAAATAATTAAAAAAAAAAATCGACATGAGCGGTGAGCGAGCGAGGTGCTGAACTGAAGTAAAGTGCTGAATTTAAGATAAGTGCATAGTTTCAACACAATTACATAGTGGTGATAACTGTAATTGTTGAATTTCATTAGGGAATTGTGTGTCTGTTTGTGATTCTGTGAAAAGGGAAAAAAAAAAGTTAGTCTTGTGATTTAATTAGTAGGATTAGTCACACCTGTTTCTAGAAGCTTCTAGCACAGACCTGGGCAAGGGGCGGCCCGCGGGCCACATCCGGCCCGCCTGCTCTCTGTGACCGGCCCGCCCGTCTTCAGCCGGTGCAGTGGAGCCGGGCTGCAGCGTGCCGAGCAAGGAGAGATCCTGTGCAGGTCCGCACTCCGCACAGTCAGTGCAGGCAGCGGAACGCAGGAGTCTTTCCTCTGTTCCCTGCCGGCACTAATTGTCAGTGACACACGCGCGCGCTCTGACGTTGTCAGTACTGCGCTGCGTGTGTCATTTCAAAAGTTCCCGCCCGCCCTGCAGGAGAAGAAGCAGGACAGCAGACGGAATAATTCATCCTGCACTGTAGGACCTGCGATGATGTCACGCCCATGTGACTGTGTGGGAGGAGACACAGGACGCCGGGCAGAAAGCAAGATACTGAATCCTGAAGGAGATGTGGACACATGATGACTGGTAATGAGAAAAGAGGGGACATGAGGGGGAGGGGGCTGCAGGGTGAGTGCATATGTGGGAACATGGAGCTGCAGGGTGAGTGCATATGTGGGAACATGGAGCTGCAGGGTGAGTGCATATGTGGGAAGATGGAGCTGCAGGGTGAGTGCATATGTGGGAACATGGAGCTGCAGGGTGAGTGGTATATGTGGGAAGATGGAGCTGCAGGGTGAGTGCATATGTGGGAACATGGAGCTTCAGGGTGAGTGGTATATGTGGGAAGATGGAGCTGCAGGGTGAGTGCATATGTGGGAACATGGAGCTGCAGGGTGAGTGCATATGAGGGAAGATGGAGCTGCAGGGTGAGTGCATATGTGGGAACATGGAGCTGCAGGGTGAGTGGTATATGTGGGAAGATGGAGCTGCAGGGTGAGTGCATATGTGGGAACATGGAGCTGCAGGGTGAGTGCATATGAGGAAAGATGGAGCTGCATGGTGAGTGCATATGTGGGAAGATGGAGCTGCAGGGTGAGTGCATATGTGGGAACATGGAGCTGCAGGGTGAGTGGCATATGTGGGAAGATGGAGCTGCAGGGTGAGTGCATATGTGGGAACATGGAGCTGCAGGGTGAGTGGCATATGTGGGAAGATGGAGCTGCAGGGTGAGTGCATATGTGGGAACATGGAGCTGCAGGGTGAGTGGCATATGAGGGAAGATGGAGCTGCAGGGTGAGTGCATATGTGGGAACATGGAGCTGCAGGGTGATTGGCATATGTGGGAACATGGAGCTGCAGGGTGAGTGGCATATGTGGGAACATGGAGCTGCAGGGTGAGTGCATATGTGGGAACATGGAGTTGCAGGGTGATTGGCATATGTGGGAACATGGAGTTGCAGGGTGATTGGCATATGTGGGAACATGGAGCTGCAGGGTGATTGGCATATGTGGGAACATGGAGCTGCAGGGTGATTGGCATATGTGGGAACATGGAGCTGCAGGGTGATTGGCATATGTGGGAACATGGAGCTGCAGGGTGATTGGCATATGTGGGAAGATGGAGCTGCACGGTGAGTGGCATATGTGGGAACATGGAGCTGCAGGGTGAGTGGCATATGTGGGAACATGGAGCTGCAGGGTGAGTGGCATATGTGGGAACATGGAGCTGCAGGGTGATTGGCATATGTGGGAACATGGAGCTGCAGGGTGAGTGGCATATGTGGGAACATGGAGCTGCAGGGTGATTGGCATATGTGGGAACATGGAGCTGCAGGGTGATTGGCATATGTGGGAACATGGAGCTGCAGGGTGAGTGCATATGTGGGAACATGGAGTTGCAGGGTGATTGGCATATGTGGGAACATGGAGCTGCAGGGTGATTGGCATATGTGGGAACATGGAGCTGCAGGGTGAGTGGCATATGTGGGAACATGGAGCTGCAGGGTGAGTGGCATATGTGGGAAGATGGAGCTGCAGGGTGAGTGCATATGTGGGAACATGGAGCTGCAGGGTGAGTGGCATATGAGGGAAGATGGAGCTGCAGGGTGAGTGCATATGTGGGAACATGGAGCTGCAGGGTGATTGGCATATGTGGGAACATGGAGCTGCAGGGTGAGTGGCATATGTGGAAACATGGAGCTGCAGGGTGAGTGCATATGTGGGAACATGGAGTTGCAGGGTGATTGGCATATGTGGGAACATGGAGTTGCAGGGTGATTGGCATATGTGGGAACATGGAGCTGCAGGGTGATTGGCATATGTGGGAACATGGAGCTGCAGGGTGATTGGCATATGTGGGAACATGGAGCTGCAGGGTGAGTGCATATGTGGGAACATGGAGTTGCAGGGTGATTGGCATATGTGGGAAGATGGAGCTGCACGGTGAGTGGCATATGTGGGAACATGGAGCTGCAGGGTGAGTGGCATATGTGGGAACATGGAGCTGCAGGGTGAGTGGCATATGTGGGAACATGGAGCTGCAGGGTGATTGGCATATGTGGGAACATGGAGCTGCAGGGTGAGTGGCATATGTGGGAACATGGAGCTGCAGGGTGATTGGCATATGTGGGAACATGGAGCTGCAGGGTGATTGGCATATGTGGGAACATGGAGCTGCAGGGTGAGTGCATATGTGGGAACATGGAGCTGCAGGGTGAGTGGCATATGTGGGAAGATGGAGCTGCAGGGTGAGTGCATATGTGGGAACATGGAGCTGCAGGGTGAGTGGCATATGAGGGAAGATGGAGCTGCAGGGTGAGTGCATATGTGGGAACATGGAGCTGCAGGGTGATTGGCATATGTGGGAACATGGAGCTGCAGGGTGAGTGGCATATGTGGGAACATGGAGCTGCAGGGTGAGTGCATATGTGGGAACATGGAGTTGCAGGGTGATTGGCATATGTGGGAACATGGAGTTGCAGGGTGATTGGCATATGTGGGAACATGGAGCTGCAGGGTGATTGGCATATGTGGGAACATGGAGCTGCAGGGTGATTGGCATATGTGGGAACATGGAGCTGCAGGGTGATTGGCATATGTGGGAACATGGAGCTGCAGGGTGATTGGCATATGTGGGAAGATGGAGCTGCACGGTGAGTGGCATATGTGGGAACATGGAGCTGCAGGGTGAGTGGCATATGTGGGAACATGGAGCTGCAGGGTGAGTGGCATATGTGGGAACATGGAGCTGCAGGGTGATTGGCATATGTGGGAACATGGAGCTGCAGGGTGAGTGGCATATGTGGGAACATGGAGCTGCAGGGTGATTGGCATATGTGGGAACATGGAGCTGCAGGGTGATTGGCATATGTGGGAACATGGAGCTGCAGGGTGAGTGCATATGTGGGAACATGGAGTTGCAGGGTGATTGGCATATGTGGGAACATGGAGCTGCAGGGTGATTGGCATATGTGGGAACATGGAGCTGCAGGGTGAGTGGCATATGTGGGAACATGGAGCTGCAGGGTGAGTGGCATATGTGGGAACATGGAGCTGCAGGGTGAGTGGCATATGTGGGAACATGGAGCTGCAGGGTGAGTGGCATATGTGGGAACATGGAGCTGCGGGGTGAGTGGCATATGTGGGAAGATGGAGCTGCGGGGTGATTGGCATATGTGGGAACATGGAGCTGCAGGGTGAGTGCATATGTGGGAACATGGAGTTGCAGGGTGATTGGCATATGTGGGAACATGGAGCTGCAGGGTGATTGGCATATGTGGGAACATGGAGCTGCAGGGTGATTGGCATATGTGGGAACATGGAGCTGCAGGGTGATTGGCATATGTGGGAACATGGAGCTGCAGGGTGAGTGGCATATGTGGGAACATGGAGCTGCAGGGTGAGTGGCATATGTGGGAACATGGAGCTGCGGGGTGAGTGGCATATGTGGGAAGATGGAGCTGCGGGGTGATTGGCATATGTGGGAAGATGGAGCTGCAGGGTGATTGGCATATGTGGGAAGATGGAGCTGCAGGGTGATTGGCATATGTGGGAAGATGGAGCTGCAGGGTGATTGGCATATGTGGGAACATGGAGCTGCAGGGTGATTGGCATATGTGGGAAGATGGAGCTGCAGGGTGATTGGCATATGTGGGAAGATGGAGCTGCAGGGTGATTGGCATATGTGGGAAGATGGAGCTGCAGGGTGATTGGCATATGTGGGAAGATGGAGCTGCAGGGTGATTGGCATATGTGGGAACATGGAGTTGCAGGGTGAGTGGCATATGTGGGAACATGGAGCTGCAGGGTGATTGGCATATGTGGGAAGATGGAGCTGCAGGGTGATTGGCATATGTGGGAACATGGAGTTGCAGGGTGAGTGGCATATGTGGGAACATGGAGTTGCAGGGTGAGTGGCATATGTGGGAACATGGAGTTGCAAGGTGATTGGCATATGTGGGAACATGGAGTTGCAGGGTGATTGGCATATGTGGGAACATGGAGCTGCAGGGTGATTGGCATATGTGGGAACATGGAGTTGCAGGGTGAGTGGCATATGTGGGAAGATGGAGCTGCAGGGTGAGTGGCATATGTGGGAAGATGGAGTTGCAGGGTGAGTGGCATATGAGAGCTGCAGACTGACAGAAGGATGTGAAGGGGTGCAGAGTGTTTGAGAGGGGTAAGTTGGGGTACAGGCAGGGTGAAATATGTGGGCAGGGTGTGTGACATATGGGGGTGTAGTGTGTGTGATATGGGGGTGCAGGCTGTATGGGGAGCAGGGTGTGTGACATATGGGGGTGTAGTATAATACAGGTGTACTATATGGAGGTGTAGTATATTACAGGTGTGCTATATGGAGGTGTAGTATATTACAGGTGTGCTATATGGAGGTGTAGTATATTACAGGTGTGCTATATAGGGGTGTAGTGATGTAGTATATTACAGGTGTGCTATATGGAGGTGTAGTATATTACAGGTGTGCTATATAGGGGGTGTAGTGATGTAGTATATTACAGGTGTGCTATCTGGAGGTGTAGTATATTACAGGTGTAGTATATGGGGTGTAGTGATGTAGTATATTACAGGTGTATATAGGGGTGTAGTGATGTAGTATATTACAGGTGTACTATATGGAGTTGTAGTATATTACAGGTGTGCTATATGGGGGGTGTACTATATTACAGGTGTAGTATATGGGGTGTAGTGATGTAGTATATTACAGGTGTACTATATGGAGGTGTGGTATATTACAGGTGTGCTATATGGAGGGGTAGTATATTACAGGTGTACTATATGGAGGTGTAGTATATTACAGGTGTACTATATGGAGGTGTAGTATATTACAGGTGTGCTATATGGAGGTGTAGTATATTACAGGTGTACTATATGGAGGTGTAGTATATTACAGGTGTGCTATATGGAGGTATAGTATATTACAGGTGTGCTATATGGAGGTGTATATTACAGGTGTATATAGGGGTGTAGTGATGTAGTATATTACAGGTGTATATAGGGGTGTAGTGATGTAGTATATTACAGGTGTACTATATGGAGTTGTAGTATATTACAGGTGTGCTATATGGGGGTGTACTATATTACAGGTGTAGTATATGGGGTGTAGTGATGTAGTATATTACAGGTGTGCTATATGGAGGTGTAGTATATTACAGGTGTGCTATATGGAGGTGTAGTATATTACAGGTGTGCTATATGGAGGTGTACTATATTACAGGTGTAGTATATGGGGTGTAGTGATGTAGTATATTACAGGTGTAGTATATAGGGGTGTAATGATGTAGTATATCGGAGGTGTATTATATAGTGGTGTAGTATAATACGGGTGTATATGGGAGTGTAGTATATTACAGGTATATGGAGGGAGTGTAGTATAATACAGGTGTATATGGGGGGTGTAGTATAATACAGGTGTAGTATATAGTGGTGTAGTATAATACAGGTGTATATGGGGGTGTAGTATATTACAGGTATATGGAGGGAGTGTAGTATATTACAGGTGTAGTATATAGGGGTGTAGTGGTGTAGTTTATTACAGGTGTAGTATATGGAGGGGGTGTAGTGATGTAATATATTGGGTAGAACTGAGGTAA
Source organism: Anomaloglossus baeobatrachus (assembly GCF_048569485.1). Lineage (NCBI taxonomy): Eukaryota > Metazoa > Chordata > Amphibia > Anura > Aromobatidae > Anomaloglossus > Anomaloglossus baeobatrachus. The sequence continues at coordinate 792,521,826 of NC_134353.1, forward strand.
TTATATTAGTCCGGCCCTCTAAACCAATCCCAATTTCTCATGCGGCCCCATGGGAAAATTAATTGCCCACCCCTGTTCTAGCAGCTTCTGATAGTCATTGTACATCTATATAAACCAGCCAGTACTAGCGAGGTGCTGAGCGAGCGAGGTGCTGAACTGAAGTAAAGTGCTGAATTTAAGATGAGTGCATAGTTTCAACACAATTACATAGTGGTGATAACTGTAGTTGTTGAATTTCATTAGGGAATTGTGTGTCTGTTTGTGATTCTGTGAAAAGGGAAAAAAAAAAAAGTTGGTCTTGTGATTTAATTAGTAGGATTAGTCACACCTGTTTCTAGAAGCTTCTAGCAGCTTCTGATAGTCATTGTACATCTATATAAACCAGCCAGTACTAGCGAGGTGCTGAGCGAGCGAGGTGCTGAACTGAAGTAAAGTGCTGAATTTAAGATAAGTGCATAGTTTCAACACAATTACATAGTGGTGATAACTGTAATTGTTGAATTTCATTAGGGAATTGTGTGTCTGTTTGTGATTCTGTGAAAAGGGAAAAAAAAAAAAAAAAAGTTGGTCTTGTGATTTAATTAGTAGGATTAGTCACACCTGTTTCTAGAAGCTTCTAGCAGCTTCTGATAGTCATTGTACATCTATATAAACCAGCCAGTACTAGCGAGGTGCTGAGCGAGCGAGGTGCTGAACTGAAGTAAAGTGCTGAATGTAAGATAAGTGCATAGTTTCAACACAATTACATAGTGGTGATAACTGTAATTGTTGAATTTCATTAGGGAATTGTGTGTCTGTTTGTGATTCTGTGAAAAGGGAAAAAAAAAAAAAAAGTTGGTCTTGTGATTTAATTAGTAGGATTAGTCACACCTGTTTCTAGAAGCTTCTAGCAGCTTCTGATAGTCATTGTACATCTATATAAACCAGCCAGTACTAGCGAGGTGCTGAGCGAGTGAGGTGCTGAACTGAAGTAAAGTGCTGAATTTAAGATAAGTGCATAGTTTCAACACAATTACATAGTGGTGATAACTGTAATTGTTGAATTTCATTAGGGAATTGTGTGTCTGTTTGTGATTCTGTGAAAAGGGAAAAAAAAAAAAAAGTTAGTCTTTCTAGCAGCTTCTGATAGTCATTGTACATCTATATAAACCAGCCAGTACTAGCGAGGTGCTGAGCGAGCGAGGTGCTGAACTGAAGTAAAGTGCTGAATTTAAGATAAGTGCATAGTTTCAACACAATTACATAGTGGTGATAACTGTAATTGTTGAATTTCATTAGGGAATTGTGTGTCTGTTTGTGATTCTGTGAAAAGGGAAAAAAAAAAAAAAAGTTAGTCTTGTGATTTAATTAGTAGGATTAGTCACACCTGTTTCTAGAAGCTTCTAGCAGCTTCTGATAGTCATTGTACATCTATATAAACCAGCCAGTACTAGCGAGGTGCTGAGCGAGTGAGGTGCTGAACTGAAGTAAAGTGCTGAATTTAAGATAAGTGCATAGTTTCAACACAATTACATAGTGGTGATAACTGTAATTGTTGAATTTCATTAGGGAATTGTGTGTCTGTTTGTGATTCTGTGAAAAGGGAAAAAAAAAAAAAGTTAGTCTTGTGATTTAATTAGTAGGATTAGTCACACCTGTTTCTAGAAGCTTCTAGCAGCTTCTGATAGTCATTGTACATCTATATAAACCAGCCAGTACTAGCGAGGTGCTGAGCGAGCGAGGTGCTGAACTGAAGTAAAGTGCTGAATTTAAGATAAGTGCATAGTTTCAACACAATTACATAGTGGTGATAACTGTAATTGTTGAATTTCATTAGGGAATTGTGTGTCTGTTTGTGATTCTGTGAAAAGGGAAAAAAAAAAAAAGTTAGTCTTGTGATTTAATTAGTAGGATTAGTCACACCTGTTTCTAGAAGCTTCTAGCAGCTTCTGATAGTCATTGTACATCTATATAAACCAGCCAGTACTAGCGAGGTGCTGAGCGAGCGAGGTGCTGAACTGAAGTAAAGTGCTGAATTTAAGATAAGTGCATAGTTTCAACACAATTACATAGTTTGACAAAAGTACATAGTTTGAATTTATCCTTATACGTTTCCCATTGGGTTTCTTTCGTTTTTTTCTCTTTGTTTTTCTACTTTACTGTTGATCCCCATTTGATAGGTGCTACATGGACAATGCTACCAGTTGTGTATCTTGTCAGATGTATGCATGCCTTGAGCAACCGTTCGAGGGTGAATATGTCTGCACTCGATGCAAGCATGTTGCGTATTTGGAAGCCAAGGTAACTGATCTAAATAAGCAGCTTGCAACACTAAGGGGCATTGCAAACCTGGAGAGGAGTTTAGAGCTCACTGAGCTTTCTCTGGCTGGGGCCAGTGATATGGAGGAGGGTGGAAGTGGGGAAGATCAGGACCCAGAGGTAGGTAGCTGGGTAACAGTTAGAAGAAGAGGTAGGGGTAAAAGTGTTAGGGAGCCTAGTCCTGACCTGGCACAACCTAGTAAATATGCCTGTTTGGCTGATATTAGGAATGAAGGGCCTGGACTAGGGTCACTACAGCAGGATGTTGCTCCTAGCAACCAGGAAAACAACTGCTGTAGGAAGGAGGGAAATAGGAGTGCAGCAAAGCCCAGACAGATGTTGGTGGTAGGGGACTCTATAATTAGGCGGACAGACAGGGTCATCTGTCGCCGAGACCGTGAATGCCGAACAGTGTGTTGTCTGCCGGGTGCTCGGGTTCGGCATATTGTGGATCGGATAGACAGATTGCTGGGTGGGGCTGGGGAAAACCCAGCGGTCATGGTGCACATTGGTACTAATGACAAAGTTAGAGGCAGGTGGAAGGTCCTTAAAAATGATTACAGGGAACTAGGAGAGAAGCTGAAGTCCAGGACCTCCAAGGTGGTGTTTTCAGAAATATTACCGGTGCCACGAGCGTCACTAGAAAGACAGCGGGAGCTTAGGGAGATAAATATGTGGCTTAGAAATTGGTGCAGGAAGGAAGGGTTCGGGTTCATGGAGAACTGGGCCGACTTCTCAGTCGGCTACAGGCTCTACGGTAGGGACGGGCTGCACCTCAATGGGGAAGGTGCAGCTGTGCTGGGGGAGAAAATGGTCAGACGGATGGAGGAGCTTTTAAACTAGGATCGGGGGGGAGGGAGGGTAGTGGAGCAAATAAGGGGATAGATAGAGCAGATAGAGACAGGGAGACGGTAGGGGTCAATGAAGGATTAGGGGGGGATGGGACATACAAGGAACGTAGGGAGGCTAGGAGTAATAAAGGTGTTAATAGGATTAAATGTCTACTGGCAAATGCAAGAAGTCTTGCAAACAAAATGAATGAATTGGAGACTCTTATGTCAACCATGGATTATGATGTGGTGGGCATTACGGAAACCTGGCTGGATGAAAGCCATGACTGGGTGACAAACATACAGGGTTATAGTACATTTAGGAAGGACAGGAAAGGCCAAAAAGGTGATGGGGTGTGTATATTTATCAAATCTAACCTAAAACCTGTGTTGTATGATGAGATTGAGGGGAACAGCAACAATGTAGAGTCAGTATGGGTAAATGTACATGGGGAGGGGAATAATGGAAAAATGCTAATTGGAGTTTGCTATAAGCCTCCTAACATACCTGAACAAATAGAGGGTGAAATGCTGGAACAAATTGAAAAGGCAGCTAATAATAATAAGACATGTCAATTGTTTTTGCCATTTGAGTTTTGCACTGCAAAGCTGAGTTTTTGTCCAAATTTCTGCCAGAAAAAGGCTGCAGTTTGAACTGCATAGTGGGCACAAGAAACCCAAATTCCCATAGACTTTGCTTGAAAAGCAGAACACATCCATTTCGGCATTAAACGCTACAGCTGAAAAAGCAGCAAAAAAGCAGGTAAAAAGCAGGTAAAAAGCAACGTGGACACATAGCCTGAGACTGACTGACTGAGACTGACTGAGACTGACTGACTGAGAGAAAGAGAGAGAGCAATGCAGCCTCATTCCGTGAACTGCTCCGATTTTAGAGTTGTGGCTCACAGCTGATGTCCAGCTCCTCTCCTCAGTGTATAATTAAATTAAATTAGAATTATAAATAAATAATTTGAATTTAAAATTAAAAATAAATTAAATTTTTTACCGGGATGGCCAGGGCTAGAACTTGTGAAGTACTGGTTCTTAGGCAACCGCTCTATCCATTCAGCCACTGGCTCCAATGAGGAACATAGGCAGATTTCGTAGTCTTGAGGTCTGCAAAGCAGACTGAAGTCTGAGATGACAGCGCAGCTTACTTCAGGTGCTACGTGGAGAGGACACAGATAGCTCCCTGTCATCTTCATGTAGAAGAGCTAGCAGAGATGACAGTGTCATGTGGATTACGTCGGACCTGGATTGTTGTTTTGGGATTAATAAAAAGGTAAATGAGGGGTTTTTTTGTCTTTTATTCCAAATAAAGGATTTTTCGCTGTGTGTGTTTCTTTACTTTCACTTTCAGTTTAATCATGGAAGTTGTCTCGGGGAGACGCCTGGCATGATTAACTCATTATTACCCTGATTGCCACCGCACCAGAGCAATTCGGGATGAGCTGGGTGGAGTCCCGGGACTGTCGCATCTAATGGATGCCGCAATTCCGGGCCGGCTGCTGAGTGAAATTGTTAGGCTGGAGGGCTCCCCATACTGTGGCGCTCCCCATCCTGACAATACCAATCTCCAGCCGTGTAGCTTTATCCTGGCTAGTATCAAATATGGGGGAACCGCATTTTTTTTTTTTTTTATTACTTATTTATTTTACTGCATGATATAGACCTGCCCACCAGCGGCTGTGATTGGTTGCAGTGAGACAGCTGTCACTCATCTTGGGGGCATGTCTGACTGCACCCAATCATGGGTGCCGGTGTGCGGGGAAAGCACAGAATAACTGATTGAATAATGAAGCGGCAGCCATTTTCAAAAGAGGAAAAGACGCCGCAGATTTGTGACAGCCGTGCAGTGAGATGCCCGAGATCGGTGAGTAGGAAAGAGAGAGGGATTGTGCTGGGGATGCAGGACGCATGCAGACAGCAACGTGTGCACATAGCCTTACTGTAAAAAGCCCCGTTTTTGGTGCTCGAACCGTTCTCGAACTGTCGAGCTTTTAGCAAAAAGCTCGAGTTCGTCGAACATCTCGAACACCCCCCAAAATCACTCGAACATGAAATTGGCGAACCTCGAGCATCGCTCATCTCTAGTAAGAAGCTTGCAGAAGGATAGCCAAAATGTTTGACCCAAGTCATACAGTTTAAAAGCCATGGTACCAAATACTAATGAAATGTATGTGAACTTTTGATTTTGCAGAAAGTAGTAAAAATACCTTAACACATTCTCTCTCGTTATTCTGGCATTTGGCAAATCTAAATAATTTTGGTTCCTAATTAACTTAAAAAGGAAAGGTTTATTCTGATTTTATGTCAAATAGTGAGAAAAACATGCATAGGTGTCATTTTAGATAGTGTATGTAATCTTCTGGTTTCAACAGTAAATGGTGCGTTACCCAAATAGTGTAGTTAGTGCCTCACAATTTGCACATTTTTCACATGTGCAAATGTTCTTCTTACTCCTTTAGCAAAATCAAAATTGACAGAGGTCACATTCATTTTACCATAAGGCTGTGTGCCCACAAATAATTTTTTGTGAGATTTTGAGGTTGCATATTTTTTTAGCCTCTTAAACTTAGCGCCTTACAATTCCAGAAAAGTGGATGGGATTTATAGAAATCTCATATCCACTGTGCTTCTTTATTACTCAGCATAAACTGACCTGCGGTGAGTGTTTCAAATCTGCAATATATCAATTTATCTTGTGGGAATGCTGAATTCTCTGCAAATTTTCTCCATAGACTTGCAGTAGGTAACCATACTTTGCAACTATTGAAGAACAGCTTGAGGGACAAATTATATGGCTCACACAGCATGCCTTAGCAAATTTTGACCATGCCCCGAGTCACACCCCTAGCCACACCCACGTGGCAGTGAAGGATATTCAGCAGATGCCTAGGACAGTTCATTCATTCATAGTCATTACATCCAGTATTTTCTCAACTTTATGCAGCTGCTCTCTATAAAATGTTGCTTTTTTTGTGTATGTAAGGTTGTTTTCACACGTTGAATAAATACGAGGTTTTTGGGGGGTTTTTCGTATTGCATGCTGTCAATGGAAATGGGTATCTGTTCTGATTATAAAGACATGAGTGAAAAATGGATGTCTGAAGGAGGCAGTACACAGAACCAGCAATTAAAAATGTTCATGTTATTCTACGACTATTCTTTAGTGCTCTGTCCCAGAATTATTTCACTCTGATGGTGAGTCATCAAGACTCTCTTGCCGGTCTAGATGAGGGGGGGTGGAGCAAATGTGCATACCTCTTAATGAATCAGATGAGGTGCGTAGTGCCATGTTCTGCTACGTGCCCTTTACCACAAATCTTACCCTAGCCACTAAAGTAGTAAAATTTGTGGCATAGTGAGCGCCACCGCTCGTCATGAATTTACTGAGCTGGAATCACCAAGCACCATCACTCTGCTCAATTTTTTGGATCTGGTGTGAGAGAATGGCAGAAAAAAGCTAGATGCCCCATTTTATTTTGAAAATGTGACTTTTCAAAGATTTATTGTCAAGAAATCTGTTAAAAAAAGCTTTGATGAGTTGACCAACAGAGCTTTAATGTCATACCAAGAAATCACTTCTAATCCTATCATTTTAGAACCGGCACACTTTTGAATTCATTCTAAAATACATATTTTATTGCCCAAGGAAGGGTTAAACTATTGCCTCCATGTGTAAGAACTAAGCAATATAGACCTTTTTTTTTGAGAACTACTTATTTTTGAGATTTACAGAATGGTGAGAGAGTAAGGGCCCTTTTACTTTCACAAGGAGATTTTTGCGTGCATCACCAACTATCATGGTGGTGTCAGGATTTTTGCAGATTGTGGCACTCTACCTGCTAACTTCTCTGATGTCGGTGATCAGGTCAGGGAAACTCGAGCATCAATCCTTAGACTTGTAGTTCATAGGCAGGTTATTAAGAGTTATCCCTGCAAGGTGGCTTGTTAGGCTATGTGCGCACAGTGCGTTTTTCGCAGCGTTTTTGCATGTTTTTTCGGGTGCGTTTTTGGGCTCAAAACTCCATGACTTGGCTTCCCCAGCAAAGCCTATGAGTTTTCATTTTTGCTGTCCGCACACAACTTTTTTTTTTTTGCTGCGTTTTTGAGCTGAAAAAAAAATGGTCATGTCAATTCTGTTCTGCGTTTTACTGCGTTTTCCACCCATGCAATGCATTGGAAAAAGGCAGAGAGAAAAAATGCAGCAAAACGCAAACAAAAATGCACCGAAACGTGGCAAAAACGCATGCATTTTTACCGATGCGTTTTTGCCGCGGGTGCGTTTTTGTGCGATTTTGGCGGCAAGAAACGCACAAAAAAGCAGCATCAAAAAAATGCAGTGTGCACACATAGCCTTAATCTCCTTTGATCACATGCTGTGGGAGAGACACTGACATTTGCTGGCTGGACTATTCCATTAATGCCAGATATAGCTAGTCTATGTTGGTCTGAGAGGTGGTGTGATTCAGACTTTCTGGTGGTTATAGTTTTTCATTGTTGTTAGCGCTTGTGGTGTTAACCATTATTGTACTTTTGATGCTGCCTTCCTTCTCTTGCTTTTCTCTTAGTCTCTTACTGTTTATTCCTGTAAGTTTGCAGTGTATCTGAGTTTTGTTTTTTCCTATTCTGTCTTTATCTGTGTTGCCATCACTCCCCTGTGCCTTCCATATGGGACAGATAGTTCTGGTCAGGAGAATAGCCAGGCACAGGACTCAGGCATCTCCACCATTACGGGTAACCTTGAGGTTAGGGATAGCCTAGCGTGAGGGACAGTATAGGTGCCTCTGTCCCTCAATATCCTGCAGTCACATTATGACATTCACACTGTGTTCTTCTTCATGTTCAGTGACTTTGTCTGGGCTACTCCCGAAAATATAGATAAAATGGGATTCTGACATATGCGCCGACAGGGCCATTGACTGTAATTGTTCAAACAAATCCTGTTTTGAGGGAAGTAAGTTCTGGCAGGACCACTGAATGTGGAGTAAAACGCGGTGTGCAAGGCCACTAAGGGTGGACACATCAGTATCCAACTATAATAATATATCTATTTTGACCAATCTGAATTCAACTTTCACTTCCAAAACTTCTTTGGAGCAATTTTTATTAACTGCTCAATAGCTAATGTTTCTGTGTTCCCTTTTAGATACATTTGTCTTAATGAATCCCTCTGCATGGCTTCATATTTCTAGAATACACATGTGCAAATACAAATGCATTTTAATAAGTTGTTCAATCAGTGTGGAGATATCAGCAACACTTGAAGGTTAGAATGTGTATAACTCATTATTGAGGCCCGGAGAAGCCAATTTGATTTTCTGATTATAGAAATAGCTGAAGAGATAAATGAGGAAAGCTGCCTGGCCATTTAATTATGACAAAATCACTAACTAGTAAAGAGACAGAAGCAGGTCTACCAGCTAATCTGTCCTCTACAAAACATACATCCGCTGGTTCCTAATTGAATGGAGAGTGATTGGACACTTACTTCATGCAAAACAGAAATCTGAAAACAATTGTAAAGAACCTGGGAATCTAATTATATCATCAGGATTTGTTCCCTTAGCAATCTATAATATTCTGCGCACTGAAGATAACAGTTCTAAGAAACCCAATTTGTCTTTATAATGAAAGGCATTCGATAACAACAAATTGTATTTATTTTGCAGGAGAAATAGCAAGATAAATGCAACTTGACACATTACCCGCATAAAGGATGATGTGTACTCTATGAAAACCTGGCACCACAGCTTGAGGGCAATACGGCTCTCTGTTTAGTGGCTGCTCAACAGTTAGCAGGCTCTTTGTGTCTCATCCATGCCGAGCCCTTGACTTGGTACAAATCTTTCTCAACCAGTGCACAGTCTGACACTACATGGACTGCAGGTCTCTTATTCCATCTGTAGTTCACAGATGGCACACAGTTTGGGAAAGGACATATCACTTCTATTTCCCATCTTTATGCGAAACAGCATCTGAGACTGTGAAGAAAGAGGTTGGATATACAGCAAAAGAAGGCAATACCTCCCTGATTCACCCATGGATTGCTTAAGTACTTACAAATAAGCACAGATGAGAAAATGAGACTTACTTTCTTTAATAAGCCATATGCTGGAGTGTTAAACCGCATGGTTTGGCTTCACCTAGAGCCAAGTTGTTGTGAGGTTAATATACCGACAATATACCGTAACATTTCGTGAAAAGATACAATTTTGGATCCTCGTTGTTTATCGGATGAGCAGTGGAATTTACGAAACTGATAGTTCTCGTAAATTTGTGATAATATACAAGTAATAGTGTGAATGTCGCACCTCCATAGCAAGAAACATTTTTTACGTAAGAACTGATGGCAGATTGGTTCACAGTAACCTACAAACACGGTTTTTACATAATGATGCTTAATTAAAAAAGTGGGGTGTTAAAGGGAATCTGACAGTAGGATCAACAATCCTAAACCGACTGTATGTGTATGTAGGTCATAGGAAAATGAATAAAATATGATATCTGTGATGCAAAGTATTGTATGTATGTGAATATCACCGGTCTTGGAAAACAGCGACAAAATCACAATTCTTTTTTTTTTTTTTTACAAATTTCTGATTTTTTTTCACCACTTAGATAAAGGCCACTTTACACACTGCAATATCGGTACCGATATCGCTAGTGTGGGTACCCGCCCCATCGGTTGTGCGACACAGGCAAATCGCTGCCCGTGGCACACAACATCGCCCAGACCCGTCACACTACTTACCTGCATAGCGACATCGCTGTGACCGGCGAACCGCCTCCTTTCTAAGGGGGCGGTCCGTGCGGCGTCAAAGCGACGTCACTAAGAGGCCGCCCAATAGAAGCGGAGGGGCGGAGATGAGCGGGACGTAACATCCTGCCCACCTCCTTCCTTCCTCATTGCGGGCGGGACGCAGGTAAGGAGAGGTTCCTCGTTCCTGCGGTGTCACACGGAGCAATGTGTGCTACCGCAGGAACGACGAACTTCATCGTTACTGCAGCAGCAATGATATTCGAGAATGGACCCCCATGTCACCAATGAGCGATTTTGCACGTTTTTGCGACGATGCAAAATTGCTCATAGGTGTCACACGCAACATCGCTAAAGCGACCGGATGTGCGTCACAAATTCCGTGACCTCAACGAGATCGCTTTAGCGATGTTGTAGCGTGTAAAGCGGCCTTAATAGTAAAACTATACATATTTGGTTTCTGTTAAATTGTACAGACCTGAGGAATCATATTGCCAAGTCAGTTTTACTATATAGTGAACATGGTAAATAAAAAAAATTTCATGACACTTGGAATTCTTTCAATTTTCCAATACTCTATGTGACAGAATGAATGATGCCATTCAAAAGTACTAGTCGTCCCATAAAACACAAACCCTCATATGGCTATATTAACGGAAAGGGGAGGGAAAAACGAAAAATGGAAAATCGCTGGGTGGTGAAGGGTTTAATTGAAGGAGAAGTTACAATTGTGATATGTGATGGCCGCTCTCTGCTCTCTTGATCTGACTGCAGAGCTGTGTGTGATTATATGACACTTCTGAAGGTTCCGCTCAGATCTTCAGCCTCCATCTCACAGGCAGCCAGTGTTACAATACGGTTGCAATAGAAGCAGTGTATAATGTGCAAAAACAACAAATTTTATTAACAAAAATTTAAATAGATCACAAACAGAATAGACATTAAAATCACCATGTATTAAGAACAGGCATGTAAAAGGCATGTGATGGTTAATGATATACAGGGAAGTGTACTGGACCAGTAGGTGTATTAATGAAAAAAAGAGTAGGAGGGCAATGGGGAATTCAGGAGAGAGAGAAGAGAAGGAGATATAAACAAATATGGAGTATCAATGACCCCCCCTTCCCTCTCTCCTCCTTGCATCAGATGAAAGTGACACATGTAAATAGCAAAAAAGTAGGCTATTTAAAAACATTTCCATAATGTTACAATGCAAATTAAATGCGTACTAAATGTATAAGGATGGGAAGGTATAAGTCCCAGTCCCTCAAAATACAAATAAATAAATAACATGAAAATGTGGGTACAAGAAACACATTACCTAAAGTGTCTTGTGCAAACCAATATACAGGATAAATTCTGCACCATCAGAGAAAGCGCATGAAAGGACCCCCAACGCATGTTTCGCTAAGGTATTCTTGCTTCATCAGGGAGGAAGGTCCAACTGATGTATGGACATGGGCGGCTATAAATAGCCCCTCCATATACTTATTAACTGGCAGGTGTACGTGATTTTGATGTGTGTGCATCGCAGTGTAGGCATATGACTTACGGGTAGGGAGGAGGTACTTATGTGCATAGGCTTCTGGCTAACTGGCAGGCCGGAGAGCACACGCGCAGCCCCGAGGCTGTGTCACCTGGGTAACACCGCAAGCGCAACACCGCCGCCAAACCAGGACAGAGGGGACGCATGTGCAGCCGCGGGGATACGTCACCCCAGCAACCATGTATGGGCCACACCGTCAGCGGACCACTGAACCATAGGGCACACAAGCGACGAACCGCCGGCAGGTCAGGGGAGGAAGGAAAGGGGGAATGCATACACATAACAAGGTATAATGGACATAGGCAGAGTACTATGAATAGAAAATAGAAACGTGCTGACAAGATGGAAAATTGTTAGACCAAAGTATACTAAAAAGGGTCAAATATGGAAAAAGAAGTCATTGCATGTGTATGCCAATATTACAATATTCCAGTGGACAGAATATATATTAATTTAAAACATATGATGTTAAGGCATAAGCAATAGACATATTATAAGGATGATTCCCGGTGAGGTCAAATACGAGCAGAGATCCTCCATGGAAAGAATAATGATAGCTAAGCATACACTGTGTGCAGACTTATTAGCCAAGTTGCATTTTAGAAGATTTTTTTTATTATTGATCAACAACTATGTTCTCAATCAACCCAAAAGACTCATAAATATCAAAGCTTTTTTCTAGATCTAGGGTTTTTTCTAGATTAGGCTATCTTAGGAGGATATCTGTTTGTGCAGGTAACTATTACTGTGCAGCATTATTAGGAAACTTAATAAAAACAAATATATTCCCATCTCACTTGTTTATTTTCACCAGGTAAACCAATATAACTGCACAACATTTAGAAATAAATATTTCTGACATGCAAAAACAACCTCCCCCAAAAATTAGTCACCAATATAGCCACCTTTCTTTATGATGACACTCCAACTCAACAGCCTACCATCCATAGATTCTTGCAGTTGCTTGATCTGTTTATGATCAAAATTGCATGCAGCAGCCACCACAGCCACCCAGACACTGTTCAGTGAGGTGTACTGCTTACCCTCCCTGTAGATCTCATGACTCGCCCGCCCCAGGGCCTTAGGTGACTCGGTGTCGGGCCGGACTAATCCGGGATAGTCAGAGGTGGCGGGGCCCGACTCCCTGACCCTGGCGTAGTCAATTAATGTGGCAGTATGGGGGAGATGGTAATAAAGTTTGTATAAGATTCGTGATCGTGACCCCACCTGTGGATGGCGGCTTTGGAGCCGCGGCTGCTGGACAGGACCACCGGGGCTGGTGTTAGGGCAGCTGAGGTGTTTCTTGCTCCCCACAGGTGGAGCGGGTACCCCGGGGCAACCGTTTGTAAAGTCTATGGTGCATGTTGATGAAGTGCAGGGCTGACAGGGCAGTGGAAAGGAACAGACACAGACAATGATTTCTTTTACCTTCTCCTTTACTTGTCCTCAACCGGTGACCTCCAGGGAGCCTGTTACAGTTGGTAGCGGCGGTCCGGAAGCCTGGAAGCAGTCAGGGAACCCACACTGGCCAGGTGAGTAATGAGGCCTGATCCCTACGCTCTGTCTGTGTAAACAGTTCCCCGCTTCTTCAGCGATGCTGAGACCCGTTCTGTCATTCTCTGAGGTAATCTATTGCCTCCCCCGTATGGCAGGCTGCGTGGACTGTCACAGGTGCCACTCTTCCAGTCCTGGCTCCAAGTCCTGGCTCTCCAGCTGTCCCTCCGGGTGTGGGGTGGACAGAGACCTGAAGTCCTCTCATCCTCTGGATACGACCACCGGTACTCAAGTACTCGATTGGCCCCAAACTACGGTATTCGGTTTTTAAGCGATGACGTCCGGGTGAGCTTGCTGCGCTCCACTCCCCGGTGTCCTTCTCCTCTTTGCCTCACTGTGGACTGTGTTTTCCTGGGCTGAGTGATCCGGCTCAGCTGCCAGCTTGCACACCACACTACTCGAGTTCTTTCCTCACTGAACTCTCCTCACAGACTGACTAACTCCTCCCCCAGGTCAGAGCTTAAGGAATCTCCCTGGAACTCCAGGTTTAGAGCTCCCTCTGCTGGCCCGGGGGAGAAACTGTGTTGGATGATGGTACTTACTGACAAATGGACCTCCCCAACTACCTCCAGGCTCACCATTAACCCTTTTGGGGAGGGCAACACTGCTGTGGCATCCAGACCGCATGGGTGCCACATTAACATTTTATGAGAGACCATAGGTTCTCTATGGGGTTCAGATCAGGTGAACATGGGGGCCATGTCATTATTTTTTCATCTTTTAGACCTTTACTGGCCAGCCACGCTGTGGAGTAGTTGGATGCATGTGATGGAGCATTGTCCTGCATGAAAATCATGTTTGTTTTTTTTAACAATACAGACTTTATCATGTACCACTGCTTGACGAAGTTGTCTTCCAGAAACTAGCAGTAGGTCTGGAAGTTGAGCTTCACTCCATCCTCAACCAGGAAAGGTCCCACAAGTTAATCTTTGATCATGCCAGCCTATACCAGTACCCCACTGCCACCTTGCTGGTGTCTGAGTCGGAGTGGAGCTCTCTGCCCTTTACTGATCAGCCTCTGGCCCATCCATCTATTCGATCAAAAGTCACTCTCATTTCATTAGTCCATAAAACTTTGAAAAATCATTCTTAAGAAATTTCTTGGCCCAGTCTTGACGTTTTATCTTATGTTTCTTGTTCAAAGGTGGTCGTTTTTCAGCCTTCCTTACCTTGGCCATGTCCTTGAGTATGGCACACCTTGTGATTTTTGATACTCCAGTAACGTTTCAGCTCTGAAATATGGCCAAACTGGTGGCAAATGGCATCTTGGCAGCTTCACGCTTGATTTTCCTCACTTCATGGGCAGTTATTTTGCGCCTTTTTTTCCCAACACGCTTCTTGCAACTCTGTTGGCTATTTGCAATGAAATGCTTAATTGTTCGGTGATCACACTTCAAAAGTTTGGCAATTTCAAGACTGCTGCATCCCTCTGCAAGACATCTCACAATTTTGGACTTTTCAGAGCCCGGAAAATCTCTCTTCTGACCCATTTTGCCAAAGGAAAGGAAGTTGCCTAATAAGTATGCACCCCTTATATAGGGTGTTGATGTCATTCACCACACTCCTCCTCATTACAGAGATGCACATCACCTTATTTACTTAATTGGTAGTTGGCTGTCAAGCCTATACAGCTTGGAGTAGGACAACATGTAGAAAAATTATCATGTGATCAAAATACTCATTTGCCTAATAAGTCTGCACACAGTGTATGCATTTATATAGTCTATTTAAAAAAAACAACATGATAACAATACAAATAGAGGCCAGCCAAAAAAACAACACCAGAATCAGGGATACAATGTATCACATGCCCAAAATTAACAATAAAAAATGAAAAACAAACAATAAGAAAATAAGCCAAACAGGACTCTGCCTGCGGCTGAGAGGCATCAGATATTTAAGGCACTTCCCCTTAAAGAGGGTGCATGGGCAATGTGCTCTTTATGTTGCTAGTTTTCAGACCTCTAAGTGCTGCAGCTGTTTAGTGCTGCGTTACACATTGCTAATAACACTTTTCCAGTAACGGATGTATCAGCTGTTGCTGCATCATACCCCATCTTCCAAGTCTGCTATACTGGCCACTGTAGCATCATACCCTATCGGCTAAGTCTGGTATACCGGCCGCTGCTTCATCGTACCCTATCGGCCAAGTCTGCTAAATCGTCCGCTGCTGCATCATTCTATCCAGGCTGCACCTGTAAGGTGTCAGAGGGCAGTAGTCGTGGGTGAGGCCAGATTGTTGCACCCTGGTGCCCTGGCACCTCACTTTGAAAATGGATTGTTGGCTATGTGTGTATTGATGTGAATGTGGTGCATTACACTCACAGGTTTCTTATATTTTGCTGCCATCTTCCAAGTTTTGGCAGTCAGGGTCAGCCACACATGAATCACGAGACACCCAAATTTCTTCTTTAGTTTAATTTAGTGAACAGTCTATTTCAACGAATGGTAGTACAATACATGTGATAAGACATTTTCTTGCCTTCTTTCTTTCCTAGGTTGCAACTCACTTCAGGACTTTTTTTTTGTTTGGTTATCAGCTGATCTCTCTCTTTTCAAGTCTGTCCTTTATACTCCGACCCTTCTGGCTTAAGTCAGGCTCTCTTCCCACAGCCGAACTCCACGTTGGTATCCTGCATTGAAGGAAAAATGGATGTTAACCCTGGCATCAAATATGAGCCGTCTATTCCAGACTGCAGCACCAGCTCCCTTGGTTACATAGGTTGAAAAAGACCTAGATCCATCTAGTTCAACCTTGCTCCAATTACAAATTTTGTCATTAAGTCATTTATAACCGACAATGTTGTGTGTACTGAGGAAATCAGCCGGCCTTTTTTCTAGTATGCTGGTGCTCTTCTGCATTCTCGCACAGCCCCCCTGGTCTCACTCCTTTCTGTCACCCACCTGTGGTGCAGTCCCCGGCTTGTCCCCCCCGTGGATGTCCACATGATTGTCGGCTCTATTCCCACCTAAGCTGCAGGTTCCGCCCATGTTGTGTGGGGTGTCCTGCTCTCCAGCCTAGAGGATACACACACACACTTTACAGGAAGGTGTGTGCATCTAGATGAGGTGTCCCCAGCCTATCGCTGGGAGGCACCAGCTATTTAAGGCTCCTCCCCCCTAATGAGGTGTGCCATAGCATAGCATTGCATTGCATTTCTTATGGTTGATCTGTGTGTTTGTGCTACTGAAAGTCAGGAGTCTGCTGCTCCCGTAGCCCAGTGTACTGCCTGAGTCCGGTCCCCTGTCTGAGCCTGCTTATCTGTCTATAGGCCAGTTAACCATGGGTTCATCATATTCCGGTAGCAGCGTATTCAGGGACTGGTATATTTAGTCACTGGCATGTGTGGTAGCCAAGCAAGAATAACTGTTTTTCTATGTGAATGTTGATGATTGTTTTACTTGTTGCACTTGATAATCTTGCAAACCGGTATCTGTTTGAAATGTTTGATGGTGCCTCCCATAAAAGGGAAACATTTTTAACTTGTTTATTGCATAAAATTGGGGTGTACTAACTTATTTTGGTTGCAGCCTGGGAGTGCTGCCATTTGCTGTGGGGGAATGTGGCACCCCTAAGGCTTCAGTCGCCACAGGGTACTGCATCTCCCTTAAGGGCACCACTTGGGGAGAAGAGAAGGAGCATCTTGACACATAGCCAGTTAGCCTCAGGCACAGCTTGGGGGTGAGACACACACCTGGGACCTTGGTCCAATCTTCTTTTACATCACACTTCTGGGAGAGCCATAGGACCCATGGCTTGAAGCATACAGGTCAGCCCGGGTTCTCTGCAGCTACACAAGATTCCAGGATCTGCAGCAACACCCACAGCCCGTTCCATATTCCACCTACATCGGGATAGGAGGGACCTCGACCAGAAAGAACTCACAAAGGAAATACTGGCGGTGAGCTCGAATTGCTCAGGATCGGCTGGGGCCCATCACAGTGGTGACCGGCATCTTCCTGTTAAAACCAGGACTGTGAGTAAAAAAACCCTTGAACCCGCAGAGACTGAGTCTGCCTTTCCTTGCCGGCACCCTGCGCTTTGGCGCCTGCCATTACTACTCCCCTCATGATCCTCCCCAGGGCCCGTTCCCCCTGTGGGGAGCAGAAACATCTTAGCTGCTACCATCTGCCCCAGAGGACAGTGACAGCAGTGGCGGCTAATTCCCTGGCGGCATACCGCAGGTGGCGTCACAAAAATAACCTCCATCATCATCCACCCCACCTTCTTTTTTGTACACCTCGGGGCCAACGAACCGAGCGAAAGGGGCCACCCGTGACATCCCCAGACCCGACATCACCAGGCCCGGCGATGAGTAATTTAACCCTTGCCCCGTGGGTGCTACACATGTTCTTATGCTCCAGCCTTGTTTGTGTGTTTTGTATTTGAAATCCTTTGGTGTTTCCTGTTATTCTGCCATGTTAAGTACCCTTGTCCTGGTGTATCCTGTGAATAAATCGTTTTTGCATGTAAAAAACTGAAGTTTGGAGGTACCTGCTGTGCTGGCGTTATCCTGCTGTGGCTCATGCCTGAGGTCCTGGGCTCCAGAGCCTGTGCCATATGTCCTATGCCAGCTAATGATCTGTGCCTGATGACCAGAACCACCTGATGACCTGTGCCAGCTGATGACCCATACCTGATGATAGGTGCCACCCAGTGTCCTGTACCAGCTGGTGACACGTGCCTGATGTTCTGCGCTTTGTGTACTGTGCCTGGAGTCCTCTGACTGCTGGTGCCTGTTCTGCTTGTTCCTCTTCAGGCCTGTGTCCCTTGTGCTGCTCTGAGTTGCTGTTTCCCCAGTCCTGCTCTCACCCTGCCTACACCCTTCAGCTGCCACAGTCCTGGTCGTTGCACTTGGAGTGGCACCTGGCATTCTGCTTCATAGTGGGTGCTTAGTCAAACCCCTCCCTCCAAAGGGTAAGCCCGGGTTCCCACACTCAGGTAGTTTAGTATTTCTGTATCTAATCATTCTAGTCTTGCTGTAATAAAAATGAGCTCTCAATGCACTGACTTCCTAGTAAGTCATTAATAGACTTGTGTTTATGTGACGCCCCTGAACTAGTCAGGGTGTCACAGGGTACTGCACTCCTATCTCTTTTGGTGCAGAGCTCAACCCCCCATGGTTCTGGGATCCTAACCTTTGGTATTGGTCCATCAGCATTCAAATCCTAACCACACCACACCCTGTCGGCAGGGCCGCCATCAGGGCATTACTAGTGTGACTCCTGTATCGGGCCCGGTGAAAGATGGGGGCCCGGCTAACAGCCCGGGCTCCTCCCCTTTCATTCCTCTGCTCACAGGGCCCCATAGACAGTGGGCGGGGATGTTGCACTGGCAGACATATCGCGGTGCAGCCCCTGCAGTCGCACAGGGGCCCCAAGCGGGAGTGGGCCCCTAGAGCCTGAAAACGTATTATACTGGGAATGTCATGACCCTCTGGTACTTAAGGATCCATGACATACAGAGTACGTCATGGCGAGATTGTGGCCCTGGAGCCCCGTTGGATGCGATTGCTGCAAATAGATTCGGGGAGGAGGGGTTCTCTGCCTGACCTCAAGAGAGGTGGTGTCTCCTCCCCAGACCTAAGGAGGCTGTGATTGGCTGACGAACGCCGCTCAACCAATCACAGCCACTGTAATGTTTCAACCATTGAAAATGGCTAAAACATTGAAATCAGTGCAGCTGTAGCACCGATCAGTGGCTGCAGCTGGGTGACCTCAGTTTCACCTGCCCCCAGCTCTGATTGGAGAGATCGGCCTTGTGACCGATCTCTCCAATCGCTGTGGATCTGGGGCTGGAGACCGCCCCCTCAGCTTGACTCCAGTGTCTGTGGAAGCCTAGGTAAGCGATTGGTAAGTTATAGACACTGTCTCCTTTCAGCCGCCGGCTGCAGAAGTCACTGCCCCCATCCACCGCCACTGAACCCATCTGCTGCCTCCCCTCCATCTGCCACAGCTCTCCCCTATCAGCTGCTGCCCCTTCCCTCATTTTCTACCCCTCTCCAACCTCTCACCTTCCTCCACCTGCTGTGATCCCCCCACCTGCTGTGAGCCCCCCCACCTGCTGTGAAACCCCCCACCCGCTGTGAGACCCCCCCACCTGCTGTGAGCCCCCCACCTGCTGTGACCCCCCACCTGCTGTGATCCCCCACCTGCTGTGATCACCCCCCACCTGCTGTGACCACCCCCCACCTGCTGT
Source organism: Anomaloglossus baeobatrachus (assembly GCF_048569485.1). NCBI lineage: Eukaryota > Metazoa > Chordata > Amphibia > Anura > Aromobatidae > Anomaloglossus > Anomaloglossus baeobatrachus. The sequence continues at coordinate 792,541,016 of NC_134353.1, forward strand.
GATCACCCCCCTACCTGCTGTGACCTCCCCCCCACCTGCTGTGATCCCCCCACTATCTATCTATCCATTCCTCTCTCTATTCCTCTATCTATCTATGATTCTGTCTATTTATCTCCTATCTGTAGCACCCACAGCGCAGGAGTTAAACGTTACTCAACGCCGGGCCGGTGATGTTGGGTCAGGGATGTCACAGGTGGCCCTGCCCGGCTTCGTGGCCCCAAGGTGTACAATAAAAGGGGATTTGGATGATGGTGGGGAATGATGAGGATGATAGTCTTGTGACGCCACCTGTGGGATGTGGCCAGGGATTAGCCGCCGCTGCTGTCGCTGTCCTTCGGGGTGGATGGTGTTGCAGCAAGGATGGTTCTGCTCCCCACAGGTGGAGTGAGGCCCCGGGGAGAATGATGAGAAGAGTAGTGGCCGTTGGCACCGAAGCGCGGGGCGACGGCAATCAAAAGGCTGAATCAGCTGCTGTGGTTCCAGCCGTGATGGGCCCCAGCCGATCCCGGATCCGTTGGAGGTTAGAAACGGTACGGTGGTCGATGGGCCCTTCCTTGTTGCGCCTTTAAAGATGGATCCCCGTAACCTGAAGCTGCTTGGGGACTCCGGTTTGTGTAGTGTTAGCTCCTGTCCCGTGTGTAGGTGACGCGGGGCCGCTGTGGGGCTTGACTGTAATCACGACTCCGGACCCTATATGGAACTGTACTCCGGGATCTCGTGGTGGTCAGAGGGACATGCAATATCCCTGTCCTGCAGATTCTGGTGATACAACGTGAAGTCTGCTCTGCACCCTAAACCGCACCGGTCCCGCTCCTGTTCTCTCCTGCTGGAGAACACTCTAACTGTTGTGTAAGCTCCTAACTCCCCCTGGTGGCTGCTTGTCCCCCGATTCCCTGTCACTAGTGGGTGGCTGCCCCCCATGTTTAGTGACTACCTTAAGACCTGACCCTAGCCCGGTCCCCAATGGGGAGGGCAACCTGGCTGTGTGTATGAGTTTGTGTTGTGGAACTGGTAGCGACCTCCTCTGGATCCAAGATGAGTACTGAACCTTAAGTGAGGTGCAGTACCCCTGTGGTGACTGAAGCCACAGGGGCGCCACATATCCATCTATCAATCAATCTATCTATCTATCTAGCCATCCATCTATCTAGCCATCTATCTATGATTCTATCTATCTGCTGAAAGAGCCTTAAAGTGAATCTGTCAGCAGGTTTTTGCTCCCCCATCAGAGAGCAGCATAATGTAGAGACAGATACCCTGATTCCAGCGATGTGTCACTTACTGGGCTGTTTGCTTTCATTGTGATAAAATCAATGTTTTCTCTGCTGCAGATCTAGCAATTATACAGACCTCATGAATATGCTGGTTACCTGCAGCATGACAAGTAGCCCTGTAATGATAATCTCCTGCTGGTTAACTAGTGATGTTATCAAAACTACACTAAGCAAGCAGCCCAATAAGTGCCAATCACTAGAATCACTAAAAAAGAAAAATTAGCGCCTATGAGCAGTACCCGCGGGTCTAAGATTAAATTTAGAGGAATAAGAGTTTGCTCACCTGGTGAGGTTGTGCGCCCTCGCACAACCCCGGTGTTGGTTGTATAGATCCTCCGATCTAATATGGATTGGGGGTTTGAAGCCTTGGTAGCGATCCTGTTAGATCGTGATCTTTGTTGGAGATGTCCGGATTCAGGACCGCTGATTCCTCCTGAAATCCCCGGCACTCTGGGTTCTGGAGTATTACAGCGATCCACCGTTCTCCAGCTGAGGGTTTCACTTCGAAATGGAGTGCCTATGTCTTGCTGCAGCTCTGACCGAATCCCTCAGAAGGGAGTGTGCATATGGTAGGTAATTGGATTATCGGTCTGGCGAGCGCTGACAATGCACAGGTTCCGTTAAGATTCAAGTTGTTTTATTGTTAAAATATTTCAGAATGCTCCTGTTATTCAGATAACACAACGCGTTTCAGCAATACATCAATGCTTTCCTCAGGTATATCAGGTTATACCTGAGGAAAGCATTGATGTATTGCTGAAACGCGTTGTGTTATCTGAATAACAGGAGCATTCTGAAATATTTTAACAATAAAACAACTTGAATCTTAACGGAACCTGTGCATTGTCAGCGCTCGCCAGACCGATAATCCAATTACCTACCATAATCACTAGAATCAGGATCTCTTCCCCTATGTTATGCTGCGCTCAGATTAGGTGTTAAAAACCTGGTGACAGATTCCCTTTGAACGGGTTGATAGGTCTAAATCCACAAGTCAGCATTATTACAATTTGGTTTCAATTAGTTTAAAAACTGTATGTGACACATTCACTTAAAAAAAAAAAATAGATATACCAAAAATAAATATATACCAAAGATAGATTTAAAAAAAAGTTATAGTAGGACCCTGCCAAAAGAGTCTACCTTGTTGTGGTGGCCGGCTTAAAAAAAGCTTTTGGCCAAAACAAAATCTGATGGCTGCGTGTGATACGGTGTTCAATGTAAAGGGTTAATGTGTGATTGGTGAGGCAGAAGTGAAGTTTTTCCAAGAGTGGCGGTGGGACTGTGGAAGATTCGCGGGGTGGAGGCAGAGCGGAGGCAGAGCTGGGGTGGAGCCTCAAGGGGGCCCCGAACTTTTGCCAGTATGGGGCCCTGAAATTCCTAGTGGCAGCCCTGCCTGTCAGGCAGACCAGTGCCTGGTCTAGCTGGAACAGGGCCACCCGCTTAGGGGTCAGACAGACTGGTGGGAGGGGCTGAGTCAGTTGAGTGGTAGCCCTCAAAGAGTGAGGAGCTGGAGAGAGTTGGAGCTCCCTGGGAGACGTTGGCTAGGTCGCAGACGGTGGTCTGGGACCGGAGGAGTCGGAGACCCGGTCGCAGGGTATTAGAAAGAGGTGCCAGACTAAGTTTGGGAGAACGGTCGGCACTGAAAAATCTAGTTGCCGAACCGGTACCGAGCACGGCGGGGTACTGGACCGTAGATCAGGGAGTAGCTTCACGCAACCTGATAATTAACCTGTGGAGGATAGTCTCTTTATGAACTTTCCCCAAGAGCTCAGAGATCGAAGGGATCAAAACAACGAGGGGGATAGGGCTTTCCAGCTTATGCGGCCCAGTGAGATCCCAAGTGTCAGCCATCGAGCACAGCTGCTCTATTTAATTATAGGGAGCGGGACCCCAACAGCTTCAGGCCAAGGGGTCACTTAGAACATCTAAATTCTAGTGCATGGAGGCAGGTTACATCAGCAATACCAACGGGAGCGGACTCCCAGACGAGCTCCCCTGAAGTGGCAGCGGCACCCAGAGACTTAGTTTACTACTGTGTCAGAGTCTGCTTTATGGTCGCATCAACACCAACACGGCCTGAGTGAGTACGCTGCCTTCCCCTGCGTCCAACCTGCACTAAGCTCCCCTACACTCCACTATCCAGAGTCCTGGGGCCTCCCCTACCCGTGGAGGGAACGTCATCTGGCTGCCCTGCTCCATCTCTCCCGGTTACTCCCATCAGCAGCAGCGGTACTCCCCTTACCGCAAACCACGGGTGGTGTCACAAACATTACTCCCCTGTAAATAGCCCCCTTTCATTTTCGGGTGAACCCAAGCCCCCGGGCTGATGTTCACACCAGGGGGGTGGGCCTGGCGGTTGGTCCCGCCCACCGAGGAGTTCACAGTCCTGGAGGCGGGAAAAGCAGGCAGATGAGTGGTGGAGTGAAGAGAGATCAGTTTGAGAGTGGAAAGTGGAAGGAAGGAAAGTGGTAAAGGAGCAGACTGAAGTTGGTCCGGGTGTGTGGCCCGGACAGATCAGCAAGGTTGGCAGACGGTGGTGACCGTCTGCAGGAGTGGCCTATTGGAGCTAACCATAAGGACCGTGGACGGGCGGTGGCCCGGCGGTACGGGACCGGTACGCAAAGAGAAGCCAGCACCATCCGGCAGGGGCTTACGGACCACGGCAAGGCTAGGAGTCGCCGTGAATTTGCCACATCCGTTAGCGAAGGGAACCTCCTGGGTTTCCCAGCAGCCAAGTCCCGACAGAAGGCAACCGTCCAACCGAGAGAGGGAAACACAGTCACCGCCAAGGCTAAAGTTCCCAGGGCCAGAGCCGGCGGGCAAAAGGGGCTCCTTCAGCACCCATCCAAGCTGGGGAGCGGGTTACCGGTGGGAACCCATTGGAACCGTTACACTACATAGGTGCAGGGAAAGGCAGTCACCATCAACCTGCCGGGAGAAACAACACTGCAGCCATCTGTGGGACCCGTCCATCCAGCCGAGTGTTTTACCGAGAACTGTGTCCTCATCATTGCCTGAGTGAGTACCACCGTGCTGTGTGGCACAGCGCTGCCCCCGCAACCCTGCACCTCGCCAGGCCCCGTAACCTGCCTGCCATCCATCCCTACCCCATCACCGGGCCCCGGGACAACCAACCCCTACCCACGGAGGGGAGAACTAACATCCAGGCTGTTCCCAGTCATCACTCCCGGGATCCCCGTCCAGAGCAGCGGTGGTGTCACCAATATCACCTCAACCGTGGGTGGCGTCACGGACAATAACCAAATCCCCCACAATCCAATCCCCACCCTTTTCACTCACGGGTGAGGAACGCCGCTCGAGTCCCCGGGATCCGGCCCACCGCTTGAGCCACCACCGAGCAGCAGCAGCAGCCAGACCCAAGCAGTGGGAGAGCGCAGCGTCCCCTCCTCCGCCCGCGACAACTTGGCGTCACAAACAGGATCTTACCACTCTGCCGTTTGGTAGAGTTGCGCCTTGTAACTGCCGGAGGTGTCCGGCCGGAAAATTTGAGAAGCCGCCATCTTGGACGCGAAGAATTCCCACTCGAGCGTCTCCTCGAGTAGTGGAGGCGCGAGGGCCAAAACCCCGCCCCTGTAGAGGAGGAGCCGGAAAGAGACTAAGGGGGACTGATGGCATCTGGCCCCATGTAGCCCGCGGCTATAAAAGCAGGGACGCCAGGACCCTGCGGCCATCTTGTTGCTGGTTCCTGGAAGAGGCCGCCACAGCCATGTTCATGCCGTACCGCAGCACCGTAGCCCCCGCGCCTGGAACCGCGGCGTGGGTGGCGATCGGGACCGCGCAGCTCCAACAACGACTGCAGGTCAAGATGCAGCTCCTCCAGGAGGAGTGGGAGGCCAACATGGCGGAGGTCGTAGCGACCGTGCGGAGACGCGAGGAAGAGGGAGCTTCGGAAGGGAGGGTGAGTGACCCACGCCCCTGTGCACCTAGTGGGTCGGTCATCGCGGCCGAGGGACCCGGTCCACGCCCGCTCACCTTGCTACCTTCTCCGCTACCCGTGCTGGCTGCCGCGGCCCCGCCACTAGGCCCGCTACCCCCGCAACCGGTAGCGGTACCCTGCATGTCCGCCCAGGTGGATCGACCTGTAGCCGGAGCCCATGACCGATCGAAAGTGCTACCCTGGAAGGTGCAGAAGCCTGAGCCGGAGGCATCGCCCGAAAAACTCCCCGAGCCGGAGCCGATAGGCCGCTCCGTGCAGGAGGCCCGGCGGAAAAAGACCCCTGTGCCCATCCCCCACACCTCGGCTGAGGTAGCGCCGGGTTGCCGCTGCAAGGCAGCACCCCAGGCCAAGTCACCGCGGGACCTTCCACCCAGATCACCAGTGGTGGGCAGTGTCCAGAAGGTCTCGCGGGGCCCGACCCGTGCGCTGGATATCACAGCAGCTCCGTATTGGGACAGGGAACCGACACCGCTGGGCCCGGAGATCGTGGAAAGAGAGAGGAAGAAGGCGGAGTTGGTGGCCCGTACGATCCGGGAAAAGGAGAGCCTCCGCCAAGCAACCTTCCGTATCCGGGGCCCGCTGTATGAGGGGCAGGTGAGGCGGTTTGATGTCCACCGGGGCTATGGCTTTATCTATGAACCGGGCCTGGAGGCCGAAGTTTTTGTAGCCCGGCGGGATGTCAACGCCCATCTGCCGGAGGAGCATCCAGGCCGCAATCTGATGCCTGGAGACCTGGTGCAGTATACCCGGCACTGTGGGGTGAGGGGGTGGTTCGCATTGGATGCGAAGCTGAGGGGCAGCCAAGAAGCCCGAGTGTCCACCGCACCTCCTCCCCCAGCCGACGCAGTAGAATTGGAGTAAGGGCAGCTGAGTCCCGTTGCAGTGTCCCCGTTGGGACCACCAGTTGTGTGTGTTGAAAGTACCGTTAAAAGTTTTAAATGAATGATAAGTGAATGATTAACCAAAGATTTACCTGATTGACAAACCATGATTGAAACCGGTCGTTGCCGGCACCGTTGTTCCCGTGGGGACTGTTTTCCAGTTTTGCGTAAGGAACTCCTTATGGACAAGCCTGAGAACTTGCAGGGAAACCACAAACTTGTGGCTTGTAAATAATAATGTTTGTGGCTTTCACCGTTGCCGCCTCCGGAGAGGCAGATTGGAGGAAGGGCCCGCAGTGGAGCAGGCTGGGGCCCAGCCACCACCGGAACCGGTGGCGATCCTCTGGGGCTTTCAGGGGCTCCCCATGGATGTGGGTCCCCTGAAAAGGACAGAACCCGCTCGGGTAACTTGTGCTGGACTGGGGTCAAGGGGTGCTGCCTGTTTGCTTAGGGGCAGCATCAGGGCCAGGTTACTTGGGTGGGAGAGAGCGTAACCGTTTTGCAACGTTTTAAGAGTACCTCCCGATGTGGGAAGACGTTATTATACTTGTAATATGTTTACCGTTATCTTTTCCAGTTGGTGAAAATAAAACTGGTGATGGACGGGCAGCCCGTGGACGGTCTGCATTTTACTAAGGGGGAATGTGGCACCCTGGACAATCCAGGGGCCACAGAGAACAACACCTACACACCCCACACTCCCGGTCAGGCACACCGAAGTCAGACACAAATCCTTGTTGCCTTCCTCCAGGGGCTGATGTTCACACCAGGGGGGTGGGCCAGTCGGTTGGCCCCGCCCACCGAGGAGTTCACAGTCCTGGAGGCGGGAAAAGCAGGCAGATGAGTGGAGGAGTGAAGAGAGATCAGTTTGAGAGTGGAAAGTGGAAGGAAGGAAAGTGGTAAAGGAGCAGACTGAAGTTGATCCGGGTGTGTGGCCCGGACAGATCAACAAGGTTGGCAGACGGTGGTGACCGTCTGCAGGAGTGCCCTATTGGAGCTAACCATAAGGACCGTGGACGGGCGAGGGCCCGGCGGTACCGGATCGGTACGCAAAGACAAGCCAGCACCATCCGGCAGGGGCTTACGGACCACGGCAAGGCTAGGAGTCGCCGTGAATTTGCCACATCCGTTAGCGAAGGGAACCTCCTAGGTTTCCCAGCAGCCAAGTCCCGACAGAAGGCAACCGTCCAACCAAGAGAGGGAAACACAGTCACCGCCAAGGCTAAAGTTCCCAGGGCCAGAGCCTGCGGGCAAAAGGGGCTCCTTCAGCACCCATCCAAGCTGGGGAGCGGGTTACCAGTGGGAATCCATTGGAACCGTTACACTACATAGGTGCAGGGAAAGGCAGTCACCATTAACCTGCCGTGAGAAACAACACCGCAGCCGTCTGTGGGACCCGTCCATCCAGCCGAGTGTTTTACCGAGAACTGTGTCCTCATCATTGGCTGAGTGAGTACCACCGTGCTGTGCAGCACAGCGCTGCCCCCGCGACCCTGCACCTCACCAGGCCCCTTAACCTACCTGCCATCCATCCCTACCCCATCACCGGGCCCCGGGACAATCAACCCCTACCCACGGAGGGGAGAACTAACATCCAGGCTGCTCCCAGTCATTGCTCCCGGGATCCCCGTCCAGAGCAGCGGTGGTCTCACCAATATCACCACAACCGTGGGTGGCGTCACGGACAATAACCAAATCCCCCACAATCGAATCCCCACCCTTTTCACTCACGGGCGAGGAACGCCGCTCGAGTCCCCGGGATCCGGCCCACCGCTCGAGCCACCACCGAGCAGCAGCCGGACCTGAGCAGTGGGAGAGCGCAGCATCCCCTCCTCCGCCCGCGACACGAGCAGTCTGACTGCTGCAAGGGCGGTACATTTATACACAGCAGCCAATCACACAAAGTAGATCTGGTGGGGAAGGGAGAGAACTGCAGTCTGAACCAATATTAATAAAGGGCATGCCTTAGACTACTTCAGACTCCCCGTAGCCACTGTAGCTAATCCGTAACCACAAGTCACAGCTAGGTCGTTCTAAAAATGAGCTGAAAAGCAACCAAGAAGCAAATATTTAGAAAACTAAATAGCAGGAATGTATCACATCCAGATACTAGCTTTAATTTCACAACCAGAGATCCTCCTTAGGTCAAACCAGTAACAAGTTAAATGTTCTCCAAGCTGGTAATTTTGACAATGGTAATTCTCCTGATGGCAAACTCAAGTTATTTAAAATTCCCAGGCTTCTGGGGACCAATTTAGCCAAGTCCCCATGCCATTGTAAAGCGGAAGTAATCCTGACAGAAAAAAAGAAGGAACCAAACAAATGAATTTTAGCACTAACACAGTCCCAGGAAGTTTTCCAATTATATGTAGTTAAAAATAACCTAACTACTTTAATTCGTGTATTTATGAAACTATGTTTTTTGTCCATTGCAAATCACATTGGCCATTGGAAACAAAAAAACTTTTAAAGTAATCAATTCACAAATATCATTGGTAATTTATTAGATTTTGAGACTAGTGTTGCACCCCAGGGGGTCGGGGGAAAATACTTGTCATCGGGCTTGTGAGGATCAGGGGATGTCACAGGTGGCCCTGCCCGGTTCCGTGACCTCAAGGTGTACACGGAGCGAGAGGTGGAATAAGGATGATGGTGGAGGTCGATTTCGTACCTGCGGTATGTAGCAAGGGAATTAGCCGCCGCTGCTGTCGCTGTCCTCCGGGGCGGATGGTAGTAGCAGCCAAGGTGTTTCTGCTCCCCACAGGTGGAGCGGGCCCCGGGAAAGATGATGAGGGGAGTAGTAATGGCGGGTGCCGAGGCACGGTGCGGCAGCGTCGGGAATGACAGGCGGACTCAGACTCTGTGGGTTCCAGGTGATTTACTCACAGTTCCTTAAGTAACCCGGTTGCCACTTCTAAAGAACTGGCCACCACTGTGATGGGCCCCAGCCGATGCCGAGATCACTGCGGGTGTTCCCACTGTGAGTCTTTTCTGGTCGGGGTCCCTCCAATCCTAGTGTATGTAGAATATGGAACAGGTCAAGGGTGTTTCCTGCACTCACCACAGACCCTGGAATCCCATGTAGCTGTGGAGAACTCGGGCTGAGCTGGATGCTCCAAGCCACGGGTCCTATGGTGCTCCCAGAAGTGTGAAATAGAAGAGAGTGGACCGAGGTCCCAGCGTCCATCTCACCCCAAGCTGTGCCCTGGGTTAACTAACTATATGTGAAGATGCTCCTTCCCTTTTCCCCAAGTGGTGCTCGCCCCCCCAGGTGGTTGTCCCAGTGACCGGGAAAGTCCCATGCTTCGTGATGGCCACCCCCCTATCTACCCCAGGCTATCCTCCCAGTGGGAAGGCACCTGTTTGTGGTGTGTAAATGTGAGAAACACCAGGGATTAACCTCTCCTTACCCGGGATGAGTACTACATCTTAAAGGAGATGCAGTACCCTGTGGCAACTGAAGCCTCAGAGACGCCACAACTAGCAAATGATCATCATAGACTTAAATTTGATACCATAACCATAAGCTTATGTGCGCATGCTGCAGAAAATGTCGTAACAACAAAACTGCTCTATGTGGCAAAAAAATGCACATTGTACAAGAAAATGCAGCAAAAAAAGGCATTTTTTTGCGCATTTGTGGTGTGTTTTATTGACATGCTTTTTTCTGAAATCAATGGCAGAAAGGGCTAATAAAAACGCAGGACAAAACGCACAAAAAATTGACATGCTGCAGATTGTCAACTCAAAACTGCAAACAAAAGAAAAGCAACATGCTCACAGCACTTCTGAATTCTCATAGACTTTGCTGGGAGAAAGAAAGAAATGTAGTTTTGGCAAAAAACTGCATCAAAAAAAGCGGTAAAAATGCAGCCTAAAGAATGACCAAATCTGATAATTCTTATGAAAGAAATGAGGTTCTGACGCGCCCACGGGGTCTTGTGGTTACCAGTCACAGGGCCGCAGTGCTTCTTCTGGGTCGCCGCGGTGGCCTTGCCCAGTTTCGTGACCCCGGCGGTGTCAATAAAGCTGGGGATGGGGACGATGGGGGTAGTTGTTCGTGACACCACCTGTGGTGTGCGGCCAGTCATTAGCTGCCGCTGAGGGAAGTTTCTCTTCTGGGGCAGATGGTGACGCAGCTCGGGTGTTGCAGCTCTCCACAGACAGAGCTAGGCCCCAGGGAGGATGATGGTGGTTTTAATCGCCTATGGTGAAGGGACGTGAGGTTGCGAGTGTGGCGCCCTGGACAAGCCAGGTCGTCACAGGTACTGCAACAACACACCCCACACCCCGGCTAGGCACTCCGAAGTCAGACAAAAATCCTTGTTGCCTCCCTCCAGGGGCTGATGTCCACACCAGGGGGTGGAGCCAGGCGGTTGGCCCCACCCACCGAGGAGTTCACAGTCCTGGAGGCGGGAAAAGGAAGTCAGATCAGTTAGGGAGTTGAAGAGTGAAGTGGTAGTAGAGGAGACTGACCGTGTCCGGGTGCATGGCCCGGGCACATACAGCAAGGTTGGCAGACGGTGGTGACCGTCTGCAGGCGAGGCTGATTGACGTGAACTGTAAGGACCGGCACGGGTGGTGGCCCGCCGGTACCGGATCAGGGAGTGAAGAGAAGCCAGCACCATTCGGCAGGGCCTACGGACCCCGACCAGGCTTGGAGTCGCCGTAAAACCGGTCAAATCCGTTAGCGAAGGGAAGCTCCGGGGTTTCCCAGCAGTCAAGACCCGATTGAAGGCAACCGCTCAAACCGTAAAGGGAAATACAGTCACCGCCAAGGCTACAGTTCCCAGGGCCAGAGCCTGCAGGAAGAAGGGGCTCCCTCAGCATCCATCCAAGCTGGGGAGTGGGTTACCGGTGGGAAGCCACCAGAACCAATAACTTAACACAGGTGCAGGGAAAGGCAGTCACCGCCAACCTACCAGGAGAAGAACCACCGCAGCCGTCTGTGGGACCCGTCCATCCAGCCGTTTGTTTTACCGGACACTTTGCATTCATCATTGGCTGAGTGAGTACCACTGTGCCGTGCGGCACCGCCCTGACCTCGCGACCCTGCACCTCACCAGGCCCTGTAACCCACCTGCCATCCCTCCCTCACCGGGCCCCGGGACAACCAACCCCCCTACCCACGGAGGGGAAGAACAACACCCAAGCTGCTCCCTGTCATCGCTCCCGGGATCCCCGTCCAGAGCAGCGGTGGTATCACAAACTCACCACAACCGTGGGTGGCGTCACGGACAACAAATCCCCAAAACCATTCCCCCTTTCACTCAGGGGCGAGGGGCGCCGCTCGAGTCCCCGGATCCGGCCCACCGCTCGAGCGACCGAGCAGCAAGCGAAGCAGCAGCAGTGCCGGACCCGAGCGTGGTGACCGCAGCGTCCCCTCCTTCGCCCGAGACACGAGCGTCGTCAGTGATGGGATGACACAGAGGTGCTGTTCAAGTTCTTTTACTGACTGGAAGCACACTGCCATTGCAGCACCGAGCTACACTGTGATGGGCTTCAGCTGATCCCAGATACTTTGGAGGTCGAGGCCGGTGTTTCCTTCTGTGCGTCACCTTTCAATGGTTCTCCTTCACCCCAGCTTTTGGGCCGTGGAACGGGTCACAGGTTTCTACTGCACTCCCCGCGAACCCTGGGATATCCCTTTCTTTCCTAAGAACACGGGTCGAGCTTCCAGCTCCAGACCACGCGCCCTGAACTGTGCATGTCTTTGCTTGTTCCTGAGTCCCTGCAGACGCCTGCTGCGTCCGAAGGTATCTTCTAGACTGACTTGTGTGTCAGATGGCTCCTAACTTCCCCTGTTGGTGCCCCGCCTCCTGGGTTGCTGACAGCATGTGACCGGAGCTTGCTGCAATGCCATTGTACTGTATTGCACTGTATTGAAGTGTGACGGATCCGGCAAACTGGCGAAATGCCGGATATGTGAAATCACCCTTAGTAGCCTGGGGATTTCAAGACAAACAAAAGTTATCTGAAGCTGTGGCGATGCTCAGATAGGTTATGAAGAGGAGCGGAGGGGCCAGAGAGGAAAGCGGTATGGTGAGTAAATTGGTATTTCTTAATTTTTTACATTTATTATGCACTGGGTTCTGGAGGAGCCGCAGAGCATAAGGAGGGACATTAAATTCACAGAGAAGTAATTGAATTGACTTTCCCAGTAAAAAAAAAAAACTTGCAAACAGACAAATTTGAACCTTGCCTGATCCATTCATCTTTATGTACCAGCCTTATCAGGTCTGACCTCTGCAATGTTATTGGATATAACAATGAATACCATGCGAGCTGTACATAAAGGTGACGTGGTTACATTAAAATAACAGTTGCACTCAAGTAGAGGGAAAGGAAGAAAACAAAGATGTATATGGTGAACATTGGAATGTGAATATGCATTGCTGAAAAAAAAAACCATGAAAACATTTTTGGAGAAAAAAGGAGTCATTTTGCAAACAAAATTGGCCAAATTTACTTGAGCCCAATTACCATGCCAAGGTATAACTCTCAACTGGGTCCTAATCTAAATTGTCTGCCTCTTTTTGTGTCATTCCTGACCTCTATATAAAGGCTGGTGAAGGACCTGCAAAAAGAAAAATTAAAAAACACCTGAGGTCACAGACAAAGGACATGACTCCATAAATCAAAATACAAGATTTACTGCCACTTCCTAATCTTGAAGAAAAAACAAGACAGCCAGCACTAAATATGCACTACTGCACTAAAAATTCCAAACTGTACTTATTATTAAAATTTGAGATTTTTGGCAAAGAATTGCAATTTCTTGAGCTACCCACCACATCACGGCAAATCTCTTTGGGGCAGTCATACTCTAAATTATTTTTATTTAAAATGTGCCATACAGCCTCACATATGAAAAAAGTAGAGCTGTTCTTAGCAGCATTTACCTGGTGCTTTTCAATCCCGTACCCATGACTGAATCATGGCTGTGAGCGAGATAGGCCCAAGCAAATGCTGCTTGAAGTAAATAGCCTGTGGACAGGGCTTGATGACTGAATGTGAACAGCCACCAATTGCCAAAATCAAGACAGGTGGAATACAACCCAAATTGGGGTGCAAGGCAAGGTGGGGGTCAGACACCAACCAATTCAATTAAGAAAAACCAAGATAGCCAGTACTAAATGTGCACTACTGCACTTCCTAATCTTATAGTCTGAACAGGTGCAAACTGAACCTAGTATACATTATCAAAAATAGCAGTTGCACTCTAGAGGGAAAAACAATGAGATGTGTATGGTGAACATTGGAAAGTGAATATGCATTACTGCAAAGAAAATAAAAATAAGTTATTTTGCAAATAAAATTGGCCATATTTACTTGAACCCAGTTACCACGCCAAGGTATAACTCTCAACTGGGTCCTAATCTAAATTTCTGCCTTTTTCCCTGTCATTCCTGATAAGATTAGGAAGTGTCAGCAAGTCTTCTATTTTGTATTATGGATTCATGTCTTTTGTCTTCGCACTCCTCCCAGTAACCTCAGGTGTTTTAATTTTTCTTTTTGCAGGTTCTTCTTTAGCCCTTAAATAAAGGTCAGGAAGGACACAAAAATTGGCCAATTTTATTTGCAAAATAACTCATTTTTTCCCAATTTTTTTTTTCATGTTTTGTTTGCAGTAATGCATATTCACATTCCAATGTTCAACATATACATCTCGTTGTTTTTCCCTCTACTTGAGTGCAACTGCTATTTTTGATAATGTATACTATGTTCAGTTTGCACCAGTTCAGACTATAAGATTAGGAAGTGCCACCAATTCTTCTATTTTGTGGTTATATTAATTTCCAGAAACAGCTCTATTCTTTTTATTAGGCTGTGCCTGGTATAACAGCCATTTCCCATTAATTTGCAATTTATCAGAAATACATTTTAAAAATTACAATGTGACGCTCACCCAAGAAAAAGTTGATAAAGACTTTAGTGACAAAATCCAAATGATACTGAATGGCTATCAAATTTAAATCAAAGAATCTCAGGTATGAACATTTTAAAATGAAAAACTTTTTTATGTTGCACACATCAACCAATCACATAACAGCTTCCTAAGTTTTACTAGCTATAGTATTTTTTCCATCATCTCCCATTGCGGCAGTTACAGGTAAGTGACATCTGTGTTATATGGCTCCTATAGCCGCATGTACATGAACTCAGGAAGGGTTTATTCTGGTGGAGGAGGATTTTCCACTGCTCACTGATTTTATAAAACTACTCTTTTGCCCAATCTTGCCTTTCTGTTCCCCTTATATATCAATTGCGCACAAGTATGTTGTTTGCTATTATAATGCCCTCATGCCAAGAAACAAGTTGTGCATTCCAAAATGTTTGGAATTAGCTTAAATGTGCACTACCTATTTATAGAACAATTCTTACCAGCCTCCTCTGACCCATTCCATTGAGGAATTGTTTATGTCTACAGGATTCCCTTTCGGCTGGATGTATTTGCTTGATTACATGTTTCTTGGTAAATTCTGTAGAGTTGAGAAAAAAGATCAACGAGCTTGGTCTGACATCCAAGTCGGTTCTGTGTGGTAGCTGAATCACAGCAGTATGAAGCTCTTTTGCCAGTAGTAGAATGCTGGGCTCCTTTTGTGATTACCAAGACCCCACAATGTCACATAAAGAATGATGTGCAATGAATGTGCAATTTGCTCATTACCTAATCATCAGAACGATTCACGACAACCTCTTCTGACTCTTTTTGTTGATGAGTTGTTTATGTCTACTAGATCTTCTTTGGCTGGCTGTTTTTCTAAAATTACATGATTCTTGGTATACGGTCTAGAAGTTGAGAACAAAGATTAGAAGGTCAAAGGACAGTGGTCTGGCATCTATGTCAGAAATTTGTGAAGCCAAACAAGGTAAATGCAAAGTTACTCATCTGGCATTGTAATATAGGCATCCTTGGTGGCTCTTCTGATTACTTCACCCCTTGAACATTATTACCCTCATAAAAGGATGGTTTGTGTTGTGAATGTCAGTTATGCTGTTGCTGCTGTGAGGCTCCCTCTTGTGGCCAGGAATGGTTTTGACAGAGACCAAGTGTTCTTGAGCAATGGGCGTTTCCATTGCTAACTCTCTGCCTATTTAAGCCTTGGCCTCCTGGCAGTCTGAGCCGGTTATCATTGTCCTGTAGCTCACCTGCCTTTTCATCCTGCTTCTGACCACATCTACCCCTGATAAGTGCTTGGTTCTCTCGGCCATTTCACCTGATCTGCAGTTGGCACTGGAGAGATTTCAGGGGGATAAACCTGAGAGATGTCCTACGGGGAATCTGTTTGTCCCAGACCAATGGAGAAACAGAGTTGTCTCTGAGGTTCATTGCTCTGTTTTGGCGGGTCATCCTGGCATTTTTGGTACTCGGGATCTTGTGAGCCACTCTTTTGGTGAGCTTCCCTGTCCCGGGATGTCCGTAGTTTTGTGCAGTCGTGTGGAGTTTGTTCTAGGTCCAAGCCTTGTTGTTCACGTTCTAGTGGGCTATTGTTGCCTTTGCCGATACCTAAGAGACCTTGGACTCACATCTCTATGGATTTTATTTCAGAGCTTCCCATCTCTCAGAAAATGACTGTGATTTGGGTAATCTGTGATAGATTCTCCAAGATGGTCCACTTAGTCCCACTATCTAAATTGCCATCTTCATCAGAGTTGGTGTCTTTTGTTTTTCCAACATGTTGTTCGTTTGCATGGTATTCTCGAAAGCATTGTTTCTGACAGAGAAGTGCAGTTCGTATCCAGATTTTGGAGGATTTTTTGTTCAAAATTGGGTGTTCAGCTGTCTTTCTCCTCAGCATTTCATCCCCAGATCAACAGTCAGACTGAAATGGCTAACCAGAACCTGGAGACTTATTTACGGTGTTTTGTTTCTGCAGATCAGGATGATTGGGTTTCATTTTTGCCTTTGGCTGAATTTTCCCTTAACAATAGGGCTAGCTCTACCATATTGGTGTTCCCATTTTTCTGCAATTTTGGGTATCTCCCCAGGTTTTCATTGGGGCAGCTTGAGATGTCTGACTGTCCGGGAGTGGATTCGGTGGTAAACAGAATGCAGCAGATTTGGGGGCAGGTAGTGGATAAATTGTTACAAACCCAAGAAACTGCCCAAAAATTTGCCAACCGGCGTCGAACTGTTGGCACCCGGTTTAAAGTGGGGGACATGGTGTGGTTGTCCTCCATAAATATTCCAATAAGAGTTCCATCTCCTAAATTTAAACCCAGATTTATTGGACCTTATAAGATTTCGGAGATTATCAACCCTGTATCATTTTGTTTGGCTCTGCCTGCATCATTAAAGATTCACAATGTCTTCCATAAGTCCTTGTTGAAGAGACATGTGGAGCCAATAGTTCCTGCAGCAGCGCCTCCTGACCCTGTTTTGGTGCAAGGGGATCTGGAGTATGAGGTTGAAAAAATTCTGGATTCCCGTCACTGTAGACGAAAGCTTCAGTACCCTATCAAATGGAAGGGTTATGGGCAGGAGGATAACTCTTGGGTTGTGGCTTCTGACATTCATGCGGACTGGTTGGTTCGCGCCCTTCCATCATGCCCATCCTGAGCGACCTAGTGGCAGTGGTGAGGGTTCAGTGACCCCCTCCTCAAGGGGGTGTACTGTTGTGAATGTCAGTTATGCTATTGCTGCTGTGAGGCTCCCTCTTGTGGCCAGGAATGGTTTTGAAAGAAACCAGGTGTTCTTGAGCAATGGGCGTTTCCATTGCTAACTCTCTGCCTATTTAAGCCTTGGCCTCCTGGCAGTCTGAGACGGTTATCATTGTCCTGTATCTCACCTGCCTTTTCATCTTGCTTCTGACTACATCTACCCCAGATAAGTGCTTGGTTCTTTCTTAGTTGTTTTGTTCTTTTTGTTCTTATCTGGGTTTGTCATTTACTGTGGTTATTGTCAGTTTATTTGTATGCAGGTGTGCCGCCCCCGTGCCAGCAGCCGGGCTGCTCGGATCTGGATCCGCGGTGGCTCGAGAGGTGTCCGGACCCGGGGGTCATGCGGCCACTCAAATGAAGGGGGTATTTACTAGGGATTGTGTTTAGAGTTCATGACGCCACCCGTGGTGTGTGGTAATGTAGAGTACCACCGCTGCAGTTGGGAGTACCCAGGGGTGATTGAGTGGGGCAGCCAGGTGTTAGAACCCTCCACGGGTAGGGGGAATGCCCCAGGACTCGGTGATGGTGTTTGGGGAGTGCCATTGGGTGCGAAGGGGTCACTTTCGTACTCACTCAGTCCATTAATCTGACACCGGCAACTGGATAAACCAAAGTTCTGGATACCACTGCCGCTGAGGGAAGCTAGTTCAGGTCCCGTCCCCAATGGTGCTGCCTGGTGATCCATGACCTTCCTCCTGGCACTAGGTTTACTTCTCTGTTGGTCCCGGTACTAGTCGGTTCCCGCTCCCCACAATGGCTAAGTGTGGGAGCTTGCTCTCAGGGTTCACGCTTGGGATTTTCTGGACCGTTCGAGTGGAAAGTCCTATCCCCCTCGTTGCGCTAGTACCCCGATTTTGGAGCGGGTGGAAAGCGGATCTTGAAGGCTCCATTCTTGTCGGGTAAATTGTCAGGTTGCCTGAAGCTACTCCCTGACCTAGGGTCCACGTACCCAGTCGTGCCCTGGTCCCAGCCCGGTGATGGTGTGTTACGTCACAACCGGAGTCCGCTCCATTGACTTCTACTCTGATCGCCAGGCAACGCCGTGTTCCTGTCGTGGATAGTGCTGGTGATGGGAGAGGAGTCGTTGTCAGCGGCGCCGGTGGGCGCAGGCTTCACTCATGCACTGCTCTGGGTTTCCTGGGGATCTGCAGTGCCACTGGATGACTGTAGGTGGCGGATGTCTCCCAGCTGAAGTACCATCATTCAGCTGCAGCCTATGGGAAGACACCACATCCTTTTTAATGCCCCTCCTGTCTGCTGACCTCAGCCAGAGATAGTTCTGAAAATTCTGGCTCCTGTTTCATCCTGTTCTGTGATTTCGTGTGCTGAGTACCACTTGTTTCCTGACTACCCTCCTGCCTGCTCTTTTTGTACCTTGTTGCCCTATCCGGTTTTGACCTCTGCTTGTTTCTGATTACGTCCTTGCCTGCCGATTCTGTCCCTGTTCCGTAATTCCTGGTTTGACCCTGCCTGACGACTACTCTCTCAGACTGCAGTCTTCCACAGGTAGTGATCTCCAGAGCCGTATGTAATTCGAAATCCCTGTATAGGGGTTAAAAGGTTTCAGGGTTCTGGGGGTCCTGCTTGGTGAGTGGCTTCCCTCTAGTCTGTCCATTACAGCCAGTCTGAGTCTGTGGATCCAGGCAGGCGTTACATTGTGCAAGGTCGCCAGCTGTCCTCATCGGCAGTTCCGTGCCCCTTGCCACGATCCCCTGCGACCGGGTCCAGCTCCTTCTAGACCCAGACCACCTTCTGCTGCCTAGATGGCTTCCAAGGAGCCCGGCTCCTGACCTCCTCTCTCCTTCACTTCCAAAACACTTCTCCTTACTCCTACTGACATGCCTGACACTTCTGACCTCCCCTAACCAACCTCCCAAGTGGGCAGCCCTTTTTCACTCAGGCCGTCCACTGGTGTGTCTGGTGCAGAGTGTACCTAGGATTTTAACTAGCTGTTGTAGGCAACACCATGTAGTTGGGGACCCACGGGAGGGCAGGGCAGATTTTACAATACCCTGTGATGACCTGATAGTCCAGGGGCGTCACACAGGAATCTTCCCTCTTTGTTGCTTAGCTGGGAAGCTCCCTTCAACTTTGTTTGGAGTTTTGATCCTATAAGTCCATGTGTTTGTTTCTTCTTGAATTTGTAATTGTTCCTGTTTTTCTGTTCATTGGTTTGACAAGAGCGCCTGATATAGGACGGAGTACAGATCGCGTGATCTGAGGACCTTTTTGGAATATCAGGTATTTGGGTTTTTGTAGGGTTTTTCTCTGGCCACCATCAGCCCCTTTCCTATCCTTTCCTATTTAGTTAGTGGGGCCTCACCTTTGCTAATCCTATCCTCCATCTGCGTATGGTATTTTCCTATATCACCATAGTCTTTGAATGGTGGGGGCTTGCTATACCTTTGGGGGTCTATTTTTCACAGACGAAAAAGCTTCTAATTATAAAACAATTTAACCTTTGGGGGTCTACTCTGAGGCAGCGATTTATTCATCTTTCCTTCCTTTAGGATAGCTAGTTTCTTCAGCTGGGTTTGCGGTGCATAGGATGTTAGTTCACTCCTCAGCTACTTCAAGTGTTGGTGGTTAGTAAGGGGATGACGGCCAGATTAGTTGCCAATGCTCTTGTCACTTTTTTGCCAATGATACATTATGATCTTCCATGGCTCCGGATCATAACAGGTGTGCTAGAAGAGAAATCTCTCACCACCCTATTACGGCTACTGCAGAATACTAACCTTAAAGGGGTGATTCACCCCTTTTCATTACTGGCCACATCAATATTATGTTGAGGAAAAATGTTTCTCTCAAATATTTTGTGTTGCCAACAGTGCCTGTGAGCTGCGCTATTGCGGTCCACACAACATATACGTGTGACTCCCGGGCTTCGTGACCTCTGATGTCCCTTGATGTCATCTCAACTGAGGCGTGCCGCAGTCTTCCTGAGTGACTCGCCTGTGGGCGGCGTTTCACAGCCAGGTATAACAGCTCTTCATCTCCCTGCTCCCTCCTCCTTACTTGCATAGCGCGCAAGCAGGAGCGGCGCTGGGCTGTGACGAATGGTGAAACTCTGCCCACAGCCCAGTGGCTCAGGTCAACAGGAAGTTGACATGACAACACCAGACATCTAAGGTCACGGAGCCCGGGGGCATGCGATGGGGATGAGAGGACCGCAATAGCGCTGCTTACAGGCACTATTGGCAACACAAGGTATCTCAACATAATATCGATGTGGCCAGTAAGGAAAATGGGTGAGCCACCTCTTTAATGTCAAACCAGAGTCCTGCAAATCTTTTTTCAGGGTCACAACCGTAAAACAGTGATACAAGAGTTGTGAAAGGACAGGTTACTGTAATTGTGGCGCCCTAGGACCTGGTCGCCACAACGGCATTGCCCTCCTGAGGGTTAATGCTGAGCCTGGAGGTAATGGGGAAATCTACTGGCCAGTAAGTTAACATCCACCGCAGTTTCTCCCTCAGGCCAGTAGGGGGAGCTCTGAACCTGAAGTTTCAGGGAGCTTCCTTAAGCCTGACCTGGGGGAGGAGTTAGTCAGTCTGTAGGGAGCAGCAGAAGTGAACAGACACAGAGTGAGCTGTCCTGTGAATCTGGGGCCTAGAGCTGGAGCAGTTTGGCCCAGAGAAGCAGGAGTAGCTGAGAGGCAGCAGAGAGACTCGGACATCGGAGTCTGTGGTTGCCAGGGTATAAAATCCGTCCCTGGTAGCCGAATCCGAAGGGCAGGGGAGCTGCAAGCCCCTGGCCCAGACACATCCAAGGTACAGCTGCAGCATCAGGGCCCGGTGTGGACCCCAGCGGAGAAGCACCAGGGAGTGGGCCTGCGCAGCCACCTACAGAGGGAAGGGACATGCTATTGGTCCCAGCAGCGAAGAGGGCCATTGCTGGATTCAGAGAAGCAGGGTCCTATCATCACCAAGAAAGGTACAGGAGTAGGCCTCATACTCAGCTGGCCAGAAAGATCACCCCAAGTACCTCCAGGCCGACCGGATCCCCATCACCACCTGTAACGGTCTCCCAGGACTGGACTGTTCCCAGAGTAAAAGAGGAAAAGGTAAAGAGACTGTTGTTTGTGCCTGGTTCTTTCCTCGCCTGTCGGCCCTGCACCGTGTTAGTCACACAGCACCATAGACTTTCACAAGCACCAACTGTGCCCCGGGCATTGCTCCACCTGTGGGGAGCAGTACCATCATAGCTGCCATAATATCATCCCGGAGGCCTCACACAGCAGCGGCGGCTTATTAGCCGCATACCACAGGTGGCGTCACGAACACAACCATTAACAAGCAAGCCACATATTCTACTGACACCCACCAGGGCCACGGAGCCGGGCCCAGCCACCACTGACTACCACCGGACTAGTCCAGCCCGGCACCGGGTGTCCCATAGCCCTGGGGTGGGC
The DNA here is from genome assembly GCF_048569485.1 of Anomaloglossus baeobatrachus. Lineage (NCBI taxonomy): Eukaryota > Metazoa > Chordata > Amphibia > Anura > Aromobatidae > Anomaloglossus > Anomaloglossus baeobatrachus. The sequence continues at coordinate 792,562,211 of NC_134353.1, forward strand.
GAGTCAACTTTGGCGTCACGAACAGGATTTCGTGCCCGGTCCCACCGGGTACTGTGCGCCTGCCGGAATTGTGCTTAATAGATTGTGTACTGGCTGCAGACCACCGCCGCCATTAGCCTCGCCGAGCGCAGGAAGAAGGGGGGCGTGCCTGACAAAGAGCGCGAAGGGAGCGCGCCATCAGAGCAGAGCGCTGTTAACCCCGCGCGACCCGGAAGAAAATTTGAAAAGTGAACGGAGCCTGGTAAGGTTCACTAAGGGGGAGGAAGATGTCCAACTCAGAGGGAGGGCAGGTGGCTGCCATAGCCCGAGACGCCGCAGCACCAGCAGAAGCAATCCCAGTCGCCGTCGCCCCGGCCCCCACTGTAGCGCCGGTAATGCCGATCACCATGCCATACATACCGGGAGCAGAATGGCTGCCGCAATACTCCGGGGAGTCCCATACCTTGAGTGACTTCAGAGAAAGCCTGCACAGCTTATTCCGGGTGTATCCGCTGACTGAGAGCCAGAAGGTGGGCATATTAATGGGACAGCTAGCCGGCGCAGCCCAGCGTGAAGCGAAGTCATGGCCTGATACAGATAAAGGGACAGCAGCCCAGATACTGGCCAAACTAAAGAGTACGTTTGACACTCGCACCGCAGCAGAGATAAAGATGAGATTCTTTGGGTGCAAGCAGCGGGCCACAGACAGCATAAGGGACTATGCCCTAAACCTGCAAGAGGCCCTGAAAGCAGTTAAACAGGTGGACCCAGAGAGTGTACGTGAAGAAGACAAACTCCTAACTGAGCAGTTCATAGAGGGGCTCCTGTCAGATGCCCACAGGACCCAGCTGCGTATCCTGGTCCTGCAGAACCCTGCTCTGGACTTTGCCAAGTTTAAGGACCAGGCCATCAGGGTACTGAGAGAATCTACGCCGAATGACCCAGTACCCCTCCGGCCTCCTGCTATCACGTACCCCGGGGTGGTGCCTGCAACACGAGCCACTGCAGGGGCTGAGGCGCAGTCCCTGGATAAGGATCCCACTGCGGAGCTCAGACAACAGGTCCAGGAGCTGATCAAGACTGTGGCTGCCCTTGCCAAGACCGTGCAGTCTCTACAAATGACCCCCTCGCCTGCGAAAATCGAGTTGGCCTCCAGCCCAGAGGACGTCCCATGGATGCGACAGAGAAGGATTCCGCCGACCCGAGGCAGAGACACAGACCGGTACGATTCAACAGGACAACCGATCTGCCGCAACTGCAACCAGGCGGGCCACATTGCACGACGCTGTCCTTTAAATGGGCCGAGCCTGGGGCCAGGAGCCGACCCCCAGGTGTAAGGAAGCCCGGCTCAACCCCCAGCCGCAGCAAGTATGTGGGAGGACGACCGGTCCTTCCTATTGTGCTGGATGGAATCCCTTTGAATGCCCTCCTGGATACGGGGTCCCAGGTAACAACCATCCCCCACAAACTGTACAAAAGATATTGGGCCGATTCAGACATTGACCATGGCCCAGATGATGATTTAACAATTGTGGCCAGTAATGGTCAGCCCTTACCTCAGATTGGGTACAAAGAAGTAACCATTAAAGTGGGGCGGGTGGAATTGCCATGTCAGGGGATGATAATTGTAGATATTGATCGCAAAGAATCTGACCCACTGCTAACTCTTGGTACAAATGTGATAGAAAATTGTATTGCCGAAGTGATAATTTTGTTACAGCAGACGTCTGAAACTGCCAGCTCCGGGCAGCAGCGTGTCCTACAGAGGGAGATCAGAGCCCTGATGAGGAGGCAGCAGGTAGAGCTGGCCGGAGGAGAAATTGGCAGTGTGAGGGTAAGTGACCCCCTCCCCATTGTAATACCCCCAAGAAGTGAAATGTTGATATGGTGTCGGGCAGCAATAGGCCTCAAGGGTCAGGATTACCATGCCTTGGTAGAACCAATGTATTCAGACAGTAGGCCTGGAGTCCTGATAGCCAGAGGGGTAGCGGACGTCCGCAAGGGGAGAGTGCCCGTCCGTGTCCTGAATTGTGGGGAGGAGGAGGCCAAATTGCCCCGGTATGCCACTGTGGCAAAATTGTACACTGTCAGCAACAATACCATTAAAGCAGTGGAACCCTTGATCCCGTCCGACCAGGCGGAAGACAATGGCTCCAAGGGGCAGCCGGAAGACTGGTGCCAAAAATTACATGTGGGCACCGACTCCACCCCCTCACACCAAAAGCATGGGGTTTACCGGGTGGTACAGGAGTACGAGCGGGTCTTCAGCAAACACCCCCTAGATTTTGGGCAGGTGAAAGGGGTTCAACATCAAATCCCCACGGGTGATCATCATCCCATTAAAGAAAGATACCGCCCTGTACCCCCGCACAGTATCAGTGTGCCAAGGAAATGTTACGGGAAATGAAGGAGGCTGGGGTTATCAGAGATAGTTGTAGCCCCTGGGCAGCTCCACTAGTGCTCGTAAAGAAAAAAGATGGTACAATGAGAATGTGTGTAGATTACAGGCAAATTAACCGCATTACACATAAAGATGCCTATCCACTACCCAGAATAGAGGAGTCACTAACAGCCTTAAAGTCAGCTAACTATTTCTCCACCTTGGATCTCACCAGTGGGTATTGGCAGGTTCCCGTGGCAGAGGCGGACAAGGAGAAGACTGCATTCACGACACCAATGGGTCTCTGTGAGTTCAATTGTATGCCATTCGGGCTCTGCAACGCCCCAGGGACATTCCAACGGTTGATGGAGTGCTGCTTGGGCCACCACAACTTCGAAACCGTGCTGCTGTACCTGGATGACGTAATAGTCTACTCCAAGACTTATGAGGACCACCTGAAGCACTTAGCAGAAGTGTTTGAGTCCTTGTCGAAATATGGCCTGAAGATCAAGCCGTCCAAATGTCACCTCTTGAAGCCAAAGGTACAGTACCTGGGTCATGTGGTCAGCGCAGAAGGCGTGGCACCTGATCCGGAGAAAGTCACGGTAATTAAGGACTGGCCAAGACCCACCACGGTGAAGGAGGTGCGGCAGTTCCTTGGACTGGTGGGCTACTACCGAAGGTTCATTGATGGGTTCACCAAGATAGCAGCGCCCCTTCAAGATCTCCTGGTGGGCCAGCCGAAGCAGGCTAAGAAGCAGAGCCCTCCATTTGAATGGGGCAGCCAACTGGAAACATCCTTTGTCCGGCTGAAAGGGGCTCTCACGGGAGAAGAAATTCTGGCCTACCCTGACTACAGCCAACCGTTTATACTGTACACAGACGCCAGCAACGTGGGACTGGGAGCAGTTCTGTCCCAGGTACAGGGAGGCAGAGAGAGGGTAATAGCGTACGCCAGTAGGAAGCTTTGGCCCACGGAAAGGAATCCAGAAAACTACAGTTCCTTCAAGCTGGAGTTCCTCGCTATTGTGTGGGCAGTGACTGAACGCTTCAACCACTATCTGGCATCGGCCAAGTTTACCATCTTCACGGACAACAATCCGTTGACACACCTGGCAACAGCCAAGTTAGGTGCGATGGAACAGCGATGGATGGCCCGGCTGTCTAACTTTGACTTTACCATCAAGTATCGGGCTGGCAAGAAGAATAACAATGCTGATGCGCTGTCCCGAATGCCTCACTTACCCGAGTCTGGAGAAGACCTGGATGAACTCGAAGAGATAGAGTTACCGGCTTTCCATCACCAGGGTGTTTCACAGTGTGAGCATGCTGTGGGAGTGAAGCGCTTAAACCAGCACGAGGTCTCGGTCAATCCATTACTCCACCATAATTGGGAAGAAACACAGAATGGTGACCCGGCCGTGCAATTGGTCAAAGAGAATCTAGCGCAAGCTGAGACCCATCTTGGCCCAGACGCTCCAGAGGAAGCCCAGCAGCTGTGGAAGGAGAGGGGACGACTGTTCACCTACCAGGGCAAGCTCTGCAAGAGATATGTCAACTATCGAACAAATGAACTTGTCTGGCAGATAGTGGTTCCACAGAGGGATGCTCCAATGGTCCTAGCAGCGTATCATGATAACGCCGGGCACTTCGGGTGGAAGAAGTTGGAGGCCTTACTCCGTGATCGGTTCTACTGGGTGCACATGAGAAAGATGATCGAGAAATGGTGCCGAGACTGTGGCCCGTGTAACTTGAGGCGGAAGGATGATGCCAGCCAAAGGTCTCCCCTACAGCCAATTGTCACGAAGCAGCCCCTGGAGTTGGTGGCCCTGGACCACGTGAAGTTAACACCAAGCCGGTCAGGCTATGTGTACGCCCTCACCATTGTGGACCATTACTCTCGTTTCCTGGTAGTAGTGCCTGTGAAGGACCAGACAGCCAGGACGGCAGCTAGAGCGTTCCAGGCATCCTTTTGTCGACCGCACGGCTATCCGGAAAGGGTACTGACGGATCAGGGTCCTGCATTCGAGGCTGAAGTGTTCCAAGAGTTCTGTAACATGTACGGTTGTAAGAAAATTCGAACCACACCGTACCACCCCCAGACCAATGGACTGTGCGAGAAAATGAACCATGTGGTTATTGATATGCTGAAGACCCTACCGCTGGAAGAGAGGAACCAATGGCCAGAAAAGTTGCCAGATCTGGTAGACTTGTACAACCACATCCCAGTGAATTCGACCAACTGCAGCCCCGCTTACCTGATGCGAGCCAGACCAGGCAAGTTGCCTGTAGACTTTGAGATGGGGACTGTGTCGCCTGAGGCGGTTCAAGAAATAGAGGATTGGGATGCAGAACGGCAGCAGCGGTACCGCAAGGTCCAGGAGTGCGTGGAAAGGAGCCTGTCTCAAGCAAGAACGAGACAAGAACAGCATTACAATCAAACAGCCCCAGCAACTCCCTTAGCACCTGGAGAACAAGTCCTCAAGAAGAAGCGGAAGACGCATAAGTTGGATGATCAGTGGGAAAACGAGCCCTACACCATTATCCCCTCCAACTTTGACAATAGTAAGGTATGCCTCATAAGCAAAGATGAAGGCAAGACCTGTCAAGCAATTTCCCGAGACCGCCTGAAAGCGTGCCCTGAACGGTGCCGAATCCAAAGAGAAATGGAAGGAGTACAAGGAAGTCCCCAAAGTCAAGAGAAAGAAGGGGAGATGATTCAAACCATCCTTGGGAAGTTCCCCAAAACTTGGACCCGAATCAACAATGCCATAGTGGTACCAGTTTTGGCGTTTCCGCAGTTGGTCGAGCCAGAAACAGAAAAGGTTCCGGATCCACCTAAAGAATCGTCCGCTCCAGCACGAGATGACACGCCAGCAGTGGAACAGGAGGATCAACCCCCTGTCAGTGGTGAACCTGTCATACCCTTGGCGACTCCTGGACCACAAAGGCAACCATCACGCTTACCTATTGGGGTTAGGCCCACCTGTAGTGCTGAGATAGAAGACGTACCACGTAGTCAGGGGCAAACACCAGAGCTACGTAGGTCCCAGCGCAGCACTCGGGGACAACCCCCTCTAAGGTATAGGGAGTCTACTGTATAAAGTAAAGAGTACTTATTAGAGTGTAAATAGTTATGCAAAATGTCTGTCATGTTGTGCACAAAATGTTTTCTTTTTTCTTTGATTGCGAAAATGGACAATTGGGCCACTGGACTATGGGTGGCCAACACCTAAATTGTTCATAGTTAGCACCAGTGTGCTCAAACACCCCTGAAGAAAAACCCGTCCGGCGTGCATAGAGTGGGGTCATCAATGCTCTGACGCACGCCCAGAGCCTACGTTGGGCGTTTGATCGCGGCGGGTCCCCCATGGAGCAGTGTAATGGACACCCGGCAGGGAGCCACACTGGACTCTTATAGAAATGTTTAAGATTGTAACGTTAAAGAGAATGTGCCTCCCATATTGGGATGAAATGTATGACATGTTATGTTTTGTTTCTACAGTCCGGGAGTACTGAATTTAACTAAGGGGGAGTGTGGCGCCCTAGGACCTGGTCGCCACAACGGCATTGCCCTCCTGAGGGTTAATGCTGAGCCTGGAGGTAATGGGGAAATCTACTGGCCAGTAAGTTAACATCCACCGCAGTTTCTCCCTCAGGCCAGTAGGGGGAGCTCTGAACCTGAAGTTTCAGGGAGCTTCCTTAAGCCTGACCTGGGGGAGGAGTTAGTCAGTCTGTAGGGAGCAGCAGAAGTGAACAGACACAGAGTGAGCTGTCCTGTGAATCTGGGGCCTAGAGCTGGAGCAGTTTGGCCCAGAGAAGCAGGAGTAGCTGAGAGGCAGCAGAGAGACTCGGACATCGGAGTCTGTGGTTGCCAGGGTATAAAATCCGTCCCTGGTAGCCGAATCCGAAGGGCAGGGGAGCTGCAAGCCCCTGGCCCAGACACATCCAAGGTACAGCTGCAGCATCAGGGCCCGGTGTGGACCCCAGCGGAGAAGCACCAGGGAGTGGGCCTGCGCAGCCACCTACAGAGGGAAGGGACGTGCTATTGGTCCCAGCAGCGAAGAGGGCCATTGCTGGATTCAGAGAAGCAGGGTCCTATCATCACCAAGAAAGGTACAGGAGTAGGCCTCATACTCAGCTGGCCAGAAAGATCACCCCAAGTACCTCCAGGCCGACCGGATCCCCATCACCACCTGTAACGGTCTCCCAGGACTGGACTGTTCCCAGAGTAAAAGAGGAAAAGGTAAAGAGACTGTTGTTTGTGCCTGGTTCTTTCCTCGCCTGTCGGCCCTGCACCGTGTTAGTCACACAGCACCATAGACTTTCACAAGCACCAACTGTGCCCCGGGCATTGCTCCACCTGTGGGGAGCAGTACCATCATAGCTGCCATAATATCATCCCGGAGGCCTCACACAGCAGCGGCGGCTTATTAGCCGCATACCACAGGTGGCGTCACGAACACAACCATTAACAAGCAAGCCACATATTCTACTGACACCCACCAGGGCCACGGAGCCGGGCCCAGCCACCACTGACTACCACCGGACTAGTCCAGCCCGGCACCGGGTGTCCTATAGCCCTGGGGTGGGCGAGTCATAATGAAGTGGCCATCCATTGTATTTTTCTGCAGAACTATTTAACCATATGAAGTGATGAAACATGTAATATTAGTCTTCTACTTAATTTGCAATAAAAGTTTAATCACTATCATAGCCTTATGATTAGCTTATATTCTAGTGCTCTGAATATACTTCAGTCATATTAGTTATGAATAATTATAGGAACCTCATCTGGAAGCCAAATGAGTCATTTATAAACAGGGGAGAACATCACTCAAAGTATCACCATTCAAAAACAGTGTGAATGTAAATGTGCAGACCACCCTTGGTTCCATCTGGGAGACTTGGGGATACAATAAAAGGTACATTTTCATCAATAGGTACACATTACAACAAGCTCACCCCTGACTGCTCTCACTAATGAGCTGGAATCTCTCGAGAGGCTGAACAAAGTTGCAATTACATTGTTGCTAAGATATAAAATAAATATATGGCTTCTAAGGAAGACAAAGAAATCTATGAGATGGACAAAAAAAATCCATTATTGTGCAAAAGCTTACAGATATCAAGCTACAACTTAGAAAACTTTTTCTCTTTTAAAAACAGAAAAATATGTTAGAAGGAACAATGAGCACAAGTATAAAACATACAGGTATTTACTACTGACGAATGTGACGGATTGTCTATATTAAAATAATTGCTACCGTGTTCCCCCGAAAATAAGACAGGGTGTTATATTATTTTTGGCTCCAAAAGATGTACTAGGGCGAATTTTCAGGAGAGAGGAAAAGCAGTAGATCCAGCACCTTTTTCTTTTTGGTGCTGGATCTGTCGCGGGCGGGGAGGACGCTGCTGCGCTGCGCTCGCTAACGCTCGGGTCCGGCGCTGCTGCGATGGCTGCTCGGTGGCTCGAGCAGTGGGCCGGATCCGGGGACTCGAGTGGCGCTCCTCGCCCGTGAGTGAAAGGGGGTAGTTTGGTTTGGGGATTTGGTCCGTGACGCCACCCATGGGTTGTGGTGAGGTTGGGCACCTCCGCTGCTGGTGACGGGGATCCCGAGAGCGATGGTAGGGAGCAGCTGGGATGTGGTTTTCCCCCTCCGTGGGTAGGGGTTGGTGGTCCCGGGGCCCGGTGAGGTGACGGGGCGGCAGGGTTGGCAAGGTGCAGGGTCGCCTGGACTACGCAGCGCGGTGCCGGATGGCACGGTTGTACTCACTCAGCCACAAATGTACGCAAAGTCTCTGGTAAACCAAACGGCTGGATGGACGGGTCCCGCAGCCAGCTGCTGTGACTTCTCCCAGACGGTTGGTGGTGGCTGCCTTTCCCTGCACCTTTGTGTATGTTCGGTCCCGATGGATTCCCACCGGTAACCCGCTCCCCAGTGTGTGTATGTGCCGGAAGAGCCCTTTTGCCCGCAGGCTCTGGCCCTTGGAACTCTAGCTGTGGCGGTAGCTGTATTTCCTTTTGCTGGTCGGACGGTTGCCTTCAATCGGGTCTTGGCTGTTAGGAAACCCCTGGGGTTCCGGTCACTGACAGATTTGACCTTTAATGGCGACTCCAAGCCTGGTCGGGGTCCGCAGGCCCTGCCTGTGTGTGCTGGCTTCACTTCGCTCCCCGGTTCGGTACCGGCGGGCCACTGCCCGACCCCGGTCCTACGGTTCCACGTTGATCTGCCTCTCCTGCAGACGGCCACCACCGTCTGCCAACCTTGCTCTTGGTGCCCGGGCCACACACCCGGACACGGTCAGTTTACTCCTCTCTTCTTCTCCACTCCTCACTCCTTCACCTTCCTAACTGATCTCTCTTCCTTTCCCGCCTCCAGGACTGTGAACTCCTCAGTGGGTGGGGCCAACCGCCTGGCTCCACCCCACCTGGTGTGGACATCAGCCCCTGGAGGGAGGCAACAAGGATTTTGTGTCTGGCTGATATGCCTGTCTCAGGGTGGGGGTGTGTGTTGTAGTACCTGTGACGACCTGGCTAGTCCAGGGCGCCACAAATCTACTCCATTTCCTCTCTCCTACTTGTTTGCCATACCGGACCTGGCCTGTCTGGAAGAATCCATGCACCACTCTGAAGCCCTGAGGCACCTGCTACATGTAAGCTGAATATCTTCGTTTTTTGCACATGCTTATTGTCAGGGGAGGTTTATCAGTGATTGGGTCGACCGTTAATGGAAAATGAATATTCACTCCCTTCCCCCACCCACGCCTCTGTGCTGGCATCAGATATTGGAATATGTGTTAGTTGCAAATGAATATTCACCCACTTCCCCTGTCGACCCCTCAACACCTGCGTCAGTGATTAAATAATAATCACCCCTTTCCCTGCCCATATTGCCGCCCACTCCTTTGTGCTGGCATCAGTGATTGGAAGATGTGTTAATTGTAAATTAATATTCACCCCCTTCCCTTGCCCACCCCTCTATGGCAGCATCAACTTCCGGGGCTTACAGCAACAACACAGGGAAATTTATACAAATAAAAGTTAGATATCTTTAAAAGGCTGCCCAAGCACTATTTCAGGACACTATTATAGAATGGTACACAACTAGGGTTTATTTTTGGTGAAAAGGATACACACGCAAAAAACAGCAAGTAATCACAAGTTAAAAACAACTGCCAATGAATCAAGGGGGGCACATGGTATTGAGATCAATATAAAGTATTCTTATCTGTCTTTAGTAGCCGTTGGAGAGGTGAAACAAACCCAATAAATAATGGGAATGGACAGGACGGACATAAGACAATAAACGTAGTGTAATACTATTGTATGTTTTTGAGGATTTCGATAGCGTTAGGGCAATGACAGCCAGAGACGAGTTTGTGGTACAAGATGTTTATGATATGTAACCACGGTAGATACACAACGGAAATACACAGTATAACAAACACATGAAAATACCTTTCCGAAACGGAGCGAAGGGGATTCCCGGGGCCACGCACCGGACTCCCCCAGGGAGACCACCAGAGCGAACCCCTATACAGGGACTGTCCGGCAATCAACCCCGGAATGCCTAAATGCGCCGCAGCCGGGACACAAGGGGCAAGCGGTAAAGTCCAGAAGTGTCCGTACGGGATGAAAGTCCAGAATGGTTATGAACCGGAAGAAACCGGGCAGACGTGCTGACCAAAGACGGCAGACGGAGTCCGGGCACAGTTTGAAGAAACCGGGTGTGGTCGAGAGTCGGTCGGTAGATTTTCAGGAGGATCCAAAGGTAATCAAGTAGCAGCAGCAGCAAAGCAGGAGCACACAGCAAGCAGTATACTCAGGCACTGGACTAGGCTTAGAGGCGGCCTTTTAAGCAGCTGGACAGGAAGTAGGGCAACAGAACATAAAACTCCATGTTAACCGAGGGCAAGCTATTTCAAAAGAGGACTGGAAAACCCGGAAACCTGACATTACTCCCCCCCCAGAAACGGCCTCAGGACGGGTCAGGGCCCGGCTTGTCCGGGTACCGTCGATGAAACTGAGCGATCTTCCGGGGTGCTCGAATGTTACCCACCGGTTCCCAGGAATCGTCCTCGGGGGCGTACCCCTGCCAACGTACCAGATACTGAAGCCGACGACGATGGAGCCGGGAGTCAATAATGTCCTCAACCACGAACTGCTCCTCGCCGTCGACCGTCACAGGCGGAGGAGGAGGCACGACACGACCATGAAACGTATTGGGAGAGACGGATTTGAGGAGAGAAACATGAAAGACCGGGTGTACCCTTAGATGGTGCGGTAACCGCAGCCGACAGGCCACAGGGCTCACGATCCCGGTGATCTTGAACGGACCGATGAATTTTTGTCCCAGCTTCTGCGAAGGGACACCCAATCTCAGGTTCTTGGTGGATAACCATACAGAGTCCCCTACCTTATACATGGGTGCCGGTTTCCGGTGAGCGTCTGCCGACCTCTTGTAACGCTCCTGAGCTGTAGCCACAGTGTCCTTCAGAACCTCCAGATTTTGTCGTAGCTCTGTCAATCTGTCCTCCACCGCAGGCACTGAGACCGCAACCGGTGACCTAGGCAAAATAGTCGGATGGTAACCCAAGTTAGCAAAGAAGGGCGTTACCTTAGTGGAGCTGCTCTGAGTGTTGTTATATGAGAACTCCGCCAACGGAAGCATCTTCAACCAATCGTCCTGCAGATGGCTGACATAACAGCGAAGGTATTGTTCCAGGGTTTGATTGGTCCGTTCGGTTTGCCCATTTGTCTGAGGATGGTATGCAGAAGACAAACAGACATCAATCTGGAGTGCCGTACAAAACCCCTTCCAGAACCTAGACGTGAACTGCACGCCCCGGTCAGAGATGATCTCGTCTGGTACCCCATGCAATCGGAATACGTTCTGGATAACCAGATCCACTGTCTCTGCGGCTGAGGGAAGACCGGCACACGGAATAAAGTGAGCAGCTTTAGTCAACCGATCCACCACCACTAAAATGGTATTGTGACCGTCTGAGACGGGCAACTCCACAATAAAATCCATTGAGATAGACCCCCAAGGGCGAGATGGCACGGGTAACGGTTGGAGGAGTCCTGTAGGAGCCACACGAGGGACCTTGCACCGGGCACAAACCACACATGAGTGGACATAGTCCTTTACGTCCTTTAAACAGGTAGGCCACCAGAAAAAACGGTTCAGAAATTCCTGCGTCTTCTGTACCCCCCTATGACCAGCCAACACGGAGTCATGGACCAACTTGAGAACCCGAAGTCTTACGGCCTCCGGGACATAAATGCGTCGCTCTCTCAACCACACACCATTCCGAAGAACAAGAGTTACATCATTCGGGGGGGCAGCAAGAAATACGTCACCATCATAGGCCAGCTTGATGTCCTTCCACAAGTCCTGGTCCTGGATTACTCCAACGAAATTGGCATCCGATAACACGGTCTGAGACGGGGTTCCAGGCACGGAGTCCACGGCGTGGATTCGGGACAAGGCATCGGCTTTCCCATTACGTGAACCTGGACGGTATGTAACGACAAAATTGAACTGGTTAAGGAATAGGCTCCAACGGGCTTGCCGTGGAGACAGGCACCTGGCAGACTTAAGAAATTCCAGATTACGATGATCTGTGAGTACTATCACTTGCTGCGCGGCTCCCTGTAAGTGGTGTCTCCATTCCTTGAAAGCGGAAATAATCGCTAACAATTCTTTGTCCGCAATGTCATAGTTCCTTTCTGCAGGGGACAACCGGCGGGAAAAGAAAGCACACGGATGTAAGAGACTCTTGTCCCCAGTCCTTTGAGAAAGGATGGCCCCTAATGCATAGTCGGAAGCGTCGACTTCCACGATAAAGGGAAGTGCGGGATTCGGATGTACCAATATAGGCGCTGAGGTAAAACAAACCTTGAGATGATGGAAGGCTTCCTGGGCCTGGGCGGACCACACAAACTTCTGTCCTTTCTTGGTTAACAGAGTGATGGGACGAACGATCTCTGAAAAATTACGGATAAAACGTCGGTAAAAGTTGGCAAAACCGACAAAGCGTTGTACCTCTTTGATGTTTCCCGGTTCCGGCCAGTCTAGAATTGCTTGAATTTTGCCAGACTCCATGTTCAGTCCCTGAGGAGAGATGACATAACCTAAGAATTGTATCTGTGAGCAATGGAATTCGCATTTCTCCAGTTTGATGTACAGGTGGTTTTCCCTCAGCCGGGTAAGTACGGTCTTGACGTGCTCCTGGTGTTCCTGTAGGGCAGGGGTGGGGAACCTTTTTTCTGTCGGGGGCCATTTGGAAATTTCTACCAACCTTCGGGGGCCGCACAAAATTATCAATGTTTAAATGACCCTGCTATATTGGGTGAAGCAATTAATTAACTGGGGGCATGGGGCTGGGGGCACAGACACCACACGCGGGGCTGGGGGCACAGACACCACACGCGGGGCTGGGGGCACAGACACCACACGCGGGGCTGGGGGCACAGACACCACACGCGGGGCTGGGGGCACAGACACCACACGCGGGGCTGGGGGCACAGACACCACACGCGGGGCTGGGGGCACAGACACCACACGCGGGGCTGGGGGCACAGACACCACACGCGGGGCTGGGGGCACAGACACCACTGGAGGGGCTGGAGGCACAGACACCACTGGAGGGGCTGGAGGCACAGACACCACTGGAGGGGCTGGAGGCACAGACACCACTGGAGGGGCTGGAGGCACAGACACCACTGGAGGGGCTGGAGGCACAGACACCACTGGAGGGGCTGGAGGCACAGACACCACTGGAGGGGCTGGAGGCACAGACACCACTGGAGGGGCTGGAGGCACAGACACCACTGGAGGGGCTGGAGGCACAGACACCACTGGAGGGGCTGGAGGCACAGACACCACTGGAGGGGCTGGAGGCACAGACACCACTGGAGGGGCTGGAGGCACAGACACCACTGGGGGGGAGGCACAGACACCACTGGGGGGGAGGCACAGACACCACGGGGGGGGAGGCACAGACATCACTGGGGGGGGCTGCACACACGACTGGGGGGGCTGCACACAGGACTGGGGGGGGCAGCACACAGGACGGGGGGGGCAGCACACAGGACGGGGGGGGCAGCACACAGGACGGGGGGGCAGCACACAGGACTGGGGGGGGGCTGCACACAGGACTGGGGGGGGGCTGCACACAGGACTGGGGGGGGCTGCACACAGGACTGGGGGGGGCTGCACACAGGACTGGGGGGGGCTGCACACAGGACTGGGGGGGGCTGCACACAGGACTGGGGGGGGCTGCACACAGGACGGGGGGGGCTGCACACAGGACTGGGGGGGGGCTGCACACAGGACTGGGGGGGGGCTGCACACAGGACTGGGGGGGGGCTGCACACAGGACTGGGGGGGGGCTGCACACAGGACTGGGGGGGGCTGCACACAGGACTGGGGGGGTGCACACAGGACTGGGGGGGTGCACACAGGACTGGGGGGGTGCACACAGGACTGGGGGGGTGCACACAGGACTGGGGGGGTGCACACAGGACTGGGGGGTGCACACAGGACTGGGTGATGGGCTGCACATAGGATTGTGTGGGGGTGCACACAGGACATTGGGGGGCTGCACACAGGACTGGGGGAGGGGTGCACACAGGATTGGGGGGGTGCAAACAGGACTACTGGGTGATGGGCTGCACACAGGACTGGGGGAGGGGTGCACACACGACATTGGGGGCCACACTGCGCTGAGAGTTTCATGCAACTCTGGGGGTGAGGGTTTACAGAACTGGTGTGAGGAGGCACAAAGCATTGGGCAGGGCACATAGCAGCAGAGGGTCGGCGCTGGACTCACAGCAGCATTGCACTCACATCACCGGAGTGCAGGAGCCGGACACTGCATCAGAAGGAGAAGGCGGGCACTGATCTCCGGAGGGCAGGGGGCGGACACACAAGGCTGGAAGCTGAGGCTGCTGTAGACCCGCCCACAATTGGCACTGGCCGACGGGAGAACACATTGCAGCACAAACAGCAATGTGTGGATTTAAAGGGCCGGCGGCAGCAAACTGCGGTGACAGCACCAGCACTGCCTCCCCCGGGAATCTGCCCGGGGGCCACATAAAAGGTCATGGCGGGCCGCATGCGGCCCGCGGGCCGGAGGTTCCCCACCCCTGCTGTAGGGAATCAGAAAAGATTAGGATATCGTCCAGATAAATCACCATGAATTGGTCCATGATATCCCTAAAAATATCGTTAACTAGATGTTGGAAAGCCGCGGGAGCGTTACAAAGTCCAAAAGGCATCACTAGGTACTCAAAATGTCCATACCGACATCGGAACGCGGTCTTCCACTCGTCTCCGGGACGTATGCGGAGTAGATTGTATGCCCCACGGAGGTCCAATTTGGTGAATATTTTTGCCTGTTGGACCCTCTCCAATAGCTCAGGAATCAATGGCAACGGATACCGGTTCCGGATGGTTATTTTATTCAGTTCCCGGTAGTCAATACAGGGTCTTAGAGTCCCCTCTTTCTTTTTCACAAAAAAGATGGGTGCCCCTGCTGGTGAGGTAGACGGACGAATAAATCCCTTAGCTAGACTTTCATCAATGTAGTTTTTTAGTGCTTCTAGCTCAGGTGCCGCCAACGGGTAGACATGACCAAACGGGATCTCCGCCCCTGGGAGTAAGTCTATGGGGCAATCATACGGTCTATGCGGGGGAAGCCGATCGGCTTTTCTTTTGTCGCATATGTCCGCAAAGTCGTTATACACCGGGGGTAGAACAGGTACCTGTACAGTGCCCTCCGCATTCGGTGTTACTGGAACCGGAACAGTTGGACTAATGGTCGGAATACTCTGCGGTGGGAAGGATATTTCCTTAGTTTCCCAATCGATGACCGGATTTGTAGACCGTAGCCACGGAATACCTAAAATAATCGGAAAATGAGGAGAGGAAATTAGCATGAAAACAAGGGTCTCCTGCTGACCTGGCTTCATGACGCATTCTAGCGGTACGGTTTCCCGATCAACTGGTCCAGAGATTAACGGAGATCCGTCTACCGTCTCCATGGTAACCGGTGAGGCTCTTTGCTGAGTCCGGATACCGTGTTTCCTGGCAAAAGAGGAGTCCATGAAATTTCCCCCTGCCCCAGAATCTATCATTGCAGAGGTAGGTATTAGCTGTCCCTCCCACCGGATCTGAATGGGGAGCGAGCAATGGGTATATTTCCCTTCCGAGTCCTTCGGTGAGGTTGACATTACAGTCAAGGGAAATACCGCATCCAAGTGTCCACTTGCCTCAGAGATATCGGACTCTGCGTCCGTGTTGTCACACTCTGCCATGGCTGCCAATACCTTATTTGGGCGATTCAGACGTTTCGGGCAGTCGATCAAGAAATGGTCCGATTGACCGCAATAGAATCACAAACGCTCACGGAGCCGGTGTTCGCGACGTTCATTGGTCTCTCGCTTTTGCAGAGAGTCCACTTGCATAGGAACGTCCTCGGCCTCCCGTGGCGTCCTGAGAGCGGGTTCTCTGGAAGGAAATGCAAAGTTGTTTACACGGTTTACAGCTGCCCATTTTTCCTGTCTACGTTCCGTCAAGCGGGTATCAATACGCACACAGTGCTGGAGAAACAGTTCAAAATCCCCTGGAGATTCAGAACGAGCTAACTCGTCCTTGATGGTACCGGACAACCCCTTTCTGAAAACAGACAATAATGCATTGTTTCCCCAGTCGGTGTCTACCACTAACCTCTTAAATTCAGTGGCGTATTCAACGACAGAACGCTTTCCCTGACGTAAGGAAAGGAGAGCCGATTCAGCGGTATCACGGCGATTCGGATCATCAAACATCTGCGCCATTGCGGTCAGAAAATCATCTAGGTGATTTAAACGGATGTCCCGGTTCTCTATCATAGGATTAGCCCAAGCCAGTGCTCGTGAGGTTAATAACATAATTATACATAACACTTTGGACCGGTCAGAACGGTAATAATCGGCATGTACATCAAAAAACAGTATACATTGGTTCACAAATCCACGAAACTGACTACGGTCACCATTGAAACGGAATGGGGGTAACCTAGGCATACCGGCAGCTGATACGGACGTAGTGGGGCTGGCTTCCTGAGCCTCCACTCTGACTTGCAAGTCCTGTATAGCCGGACCCAGTACCTGGTGATCATGGCCCAGCTGTGCCTCCACATCTCTAAGTTTAGTCTGCACCACCTCCATCTCCTGCTGCAAGGAGTTAATCATAGAAAAGAGCTGATCTACTCCTCGTGTCTCAGTCATTGCCCCAGCGAAATCCTCTTATGGCCTGAGTATAATGTAATACTATTGTATGTTTTTGAGGATTTCGATAGCGTTAGGGCAATGACAGCCAGAGACGAGTTTGTGGTACAAGATGTTTATGATATGTAACCACGGTAGATACACAACGGAAATACACAGTATAACAAACACATGAAAATACCTTTCCGAAACGGAGCGAAGGGGATTCCCGGGGCCACGCACCAGACTCCCCCAGGGAGACCACCAGAGCGAACCCCTATACAGGGACTGTCCGGCAATCAACCCCGGAAGGCCTAAATGCGCCGCAGCCGGGACACAAGGGGCAAGCGGTAAAGTCCAGAAGTGTCCGTACGGGATGAAAGTCCAGAATGGTTATGAACCGGAAGAAACCGGGCAGACGTGCTGACCAAAGACGGCAGACGGAGTCCGGGCACAGTTTGAAGAAACCGGGTGTGGTCCAGAGTCGGTCGGTAGATTTTCAGGAGGATCCAAAGGTAATCAAGTAGCAGCAGCAGCAAAGCAGGAGCACACAGCAAGCACTATACTCAGGCACTGGACTAGGTTTAGAGGCGGCCTTTTAAGCAGCTGGACAGGAAGTAGGGCAACAGAACATAAAACTCCATGTTAACCGAGGGCAAGCTCTTTCAAAAGAGGACTGGAAAACCCGGAAACCTGACACGTAGTGACATGGTCAAAACTCAGCCTGTATATAATAAAAGGGTCTAAAAGCACCCGTGCGACTGGAAGGGTCCCAAACAATGGAAAAAGTGTAACAATACACAATAGAATATCATGTGATATAATGACGTAAAAAGGGAGGGACCATGGACAGGCCGGGTGTGTAGAGGAAAAACTCCTGTTTACTCAGAGTAAGGTAGCCGTGTATTAAATATAATACGGCGGGTCTTGGCTCAAAATGATCCGAGGAAACAGGAGTGCCAGGTGAGTTAAACCACAGTCACTGACGTGAATAAGATGGTATGAATGTATCAGAAGCAAAATATCATAAGGCATATAATTATCAGGAAAAGACCCAATTTTAAGAAGAATAACACAGTAGGAATACTTAGGTCGGTCATAGCAAAGATAACAAAATATGATAATAAAGTGCAAGTGCATCCAGCTAGACTAAGGTCCTAATGAAATTATACATATAGAAGATGAGGGTCATAAAAAAGTACTATGGTCAAGATGTAACAATAACAAGGCTTGATACATAATCAATACAATGTGCACATATCCAAAAGGAGCAGGATCACCACCAACGCACGTTTTGCGGAGGTACTGTTGCTTTCTCAAGGAGGAAACCCTACTGGCAGTGTATACCCGGTAGGTATAAATAGCCCCATAGTAAATTGCTATTGCCATCAGGTGCAGAGACCCTGGAACAGGAAGGGGTGGGGTATACCAAACAAGAACGCCCATGCATGAGTTGATAGGATGTCAGTGATGGAAACCTGGTGTCAGCTACTTGTAGTGGAGATTCGCTCAAAGTAAACTGTGGGGAGATCCAGTGAATCAAATATCACAAACACTGTATCAAGGCACAGGAAGGCTACAATGGTGCGCATATTCATTAAAACAGTTGGGGAGTGTGGAGTATATGATGTGATATAATCCAGGAAGTAACTAGCAGTCCGGACGTCCCGCCCTCTAGGCCAGGAAGGAACACATGGTGTCAGGGACACGTAACCCTAGCAACAACGTGATCCAACCTGGCACTAGACCTGACAGAGCAGGAGACGTCACAGGCACAGTCCCGCCCACAGCTATTCAGAATACAGGGGAGTGCGGCGCCATAGACACATCACCACAGCAACCACCAGACCAATCAGGTGTTGGGCTGGACAGGGCGGAAAACGTCACAGACGAAGAAGTCCCCGGAAGTCCCGCCTACAGCCATTCAGGAAACAGAGGCACGCAGCACCAGTAACTTGTCACCACAGCAACTGCCCAACCAATAAAAAAGGGGATCGTATAAAGGTACATACGAAAAAAAAAATAATAATAATAAGGGCGGGTCCGGGATGTGCAGCCCCATATATACGTGGTGTCAACATACTACACCAGTGGGTTGATCGCCATAGCAACCCTGAAACTTATCTCTGTATGGATTGTACATAGAAAGGGCAA
This sequence comes from Anomaloglossus baeobatrachus, assembly GCF_048569485.1. NCBI lineage: Eukaryota > Metazoa > Chordata > Amphibia > Anura > Aromobatidae > Anomaloglossus > Anomaloglossus baeobatrachus. Next base: position 792,580,984 of record NC_134353.1, read on the forward strand.
AAGGAAAACACTAGTGGCTAATGCAAACGGACCAGTCCTGTTACTAGCATGGCACATCACGGGGCGAAGGCGCACCGCCCCAGGTACGCGTAACCAATCAATTTATATTGATCTCAATACCATGTGCCCCCCTTGATTCATTGGTAGTTGTTTTTAACTTGTGATTACTTGCTGTTTTTGCGTGTGTATCCTTTTCACCAATAAAAATCTTTATATTTGCATACATACTCGCTTTTCTCCTGTTCTTGTGTTAAATGTGAGTAGTGCATACACGCTGCCGGTATACATATGCCGGCAGCGTGTTTTCTTCTATGGCTCGTTTATTGGAAATTGTTCTCATATGGTTTATTTTTGTAGTAGGGCTTATAAGCATAGTCCAAAAAGGCTAAAAAATCCTGCTATGTTTTGGGGTAGATCTTATTTTTGGGAAAAACACGGTACTAACCAGTAATAAACAATTTTTTTGTAAGAAACCAGTTTAAATTTTTCTTTATCAACTATTCTGCCCTTCAGGAAAATGAGTCACTTAAGCAATAAGTTAAATTGCCAAAAAGTCTAAAGGGTACTTTGCACACTACAACATCGCAAGCCGATTGCTGCAATGCCGAGCGCGATAGTCCCCGCCCCCGTCGCAGCAGTGATATCTTGTGATTGCTGCCGTAGCGAACATTATCGCTACGGCCCCTTCACATGTACTTACCTGCCCTGCGACGTCGCTCTGGCCAGCGAACCGCCTCCTTCCTAAGGGGGCGGGTCGTGCGCCGTCACAGCAACATCACACGGCAGGCAGCCAATAGGAGCGGAGGGGCGGAGATGAACGGGACGTAAACATCCTGCCCACCTCCTTCCTTCTGCATTGCAGCCGGGACGCAGGTAAGGTGATGTTCCTCGCTCCTGTGGCTTCATACACAGCGATGTGTGCTGCCGCAGGAACGAGGAACATCGTATTGTCGCTGCTGCTAAATTATGAAAATGTCGGACCCTACACCGATCATACGATAACGACGCTTTTGCACTCGTTAATCGTATGTAAAAGGATTTGCACACTACAATATCAACTGCGACGCCGGATGTGCGTCACTTTCGATTTGACCCCACCAACATCGCAGCTGCAATGTCGTAGTGTGCAAAGTACCCCTTAAGATCTGAACACTGTGCACAAGGAAAAGTTTCACAATATGAACACTTAACATGTAATTAGCAAAACTTTTGCGGACCTAATGGGGTACTGCAACCACATGAAACTATGCATTAATTTCATGGTGTTTGGGGACCAAAAATGTACAATTTTTTGTTATTTTTTTGCCCACTCCAATTAAATTTTGTACAAAGAACTTAGATGCAACTCTAATCAAATGAATAGAACTGGGCTTTGTTAACTACACACCACCAGGTAAAGTATACAAAGAGTACCGAAGCATTGTGCAGGAAAGCTATTCAAAGTCTTCAATGCATTTTACCCCAAAATGTCACTTTTAAATAATAAAAGGTATAGCAATGTGTTTTCCATCTTTATTACCTTTAGAGAGGTGGACCGAAACTAACTTTGATTTAATTCTAAATCTTTTGTCTGTTCAATGTAAATCTAATTGCTTTTCAAATATTCTAAAGGGAACCTATCACGTAAACAACACTATTAACCTGCAGACGGAGTTAACCTGCAGGTTAATAGCCACCTAAACATCTAGCATAAAATCAATGTTTGTTTCAGCCCACCCTTTTAAAGGGACTCTGTCACCAGGTTTTTGCTACTCCATCTGATAGCACCATGATGTAGAGAAAAAGACCCTGATTCCAGTGATATGTTACTTACTGAGCTGTTTGTTGTCATTTTGATAAAATCATTGTTATCTCTGCTGCAGATCTAGCAGTTATACAGAGCTCATAAATATGCTGGACTACCTGGCAGCAGGACAAGTAGTACTCTAATGATAATATACTGCTGATAGTGATTAGCGGGCACTGAAAAATATTTTTTCAGTGTTTGTGTTTATTTATTGTCACTTACAGATTAGTAATGGAGGGTCTCATAGATGCCTCCCATCACTAAACTACAGCTTAGTTGCAGCTGTGGTCTGCCATTAACCCCATATTACCCTGATTGCCACTGCACCAGGGTAATCGGATGAGACGGGTAAAGCGCCGGGCTTGTCGCATCTAATGAAAGCGACAATACCGGGTGCCTGCAGGCTGCTATTTTTAGGCTGGGGGGATCAAAAAGTATGGGTCTCCCCACTCTGAGAAAAACAGCCCCCTGCTGTTGGGCTTTATCATGGCTTAGGTGCGTAGGAAACGTGAAACACGTGTCGGGACGCTGCTCCCCATGTGCAACCCTGGTCTGTTATTACATTAATATGGGTGAGTGTTCATTTTGAGGTCTGATTATTATGACTGGACTATTTTACTAGGGCAACTTTGCACCTGTCTTTCTACCTCTTTTATGAATAGATTCACCCTATTTTATATATTTTGAACATCTATCCAGGGGCATGTGGGGTCTTTTCTATCCCCTTTTGCACTTTACCCATCTGTTTGATTTGTTGTTTAAAATTTACTGTCTTGAAGCATCATTTCAGTAAATGTCTATATAGCATAATTTTGGCTTCATGGGATGGTTTGTTCACAAAAATTGCAAAAATTAAAGACTTTTCTTTTCTGTGCCCTTTTATCATGGCTTGGTATCAAAATTGTGGGGACCATGCGCTGTTTTTTTAAATTATTTATTAAAAAAAAAAGCTGCATGTAGTTCCTCTTATTTTGGTACACAGCCAAGATTAGCACACAGCTGGGGGCTGCAGCCTGTAGCCGTATGCTTTATCTGCACTGGGTATCATAATGCGGGGGAACTCTACGCCAATGCTTTTATTTATTTATTTTAACATCACGCTAGTGACCCACAGACGGCATCTGTGATTAGTTGCAGTCAGATGCTGTCACACAGGTTTGGGGCCCATCTGACTGCAACCAATCACAAATGCCAGGACTACCAGTGGGGAGGGAAAGCAGTGCATATGGCTGAGCAATAATGAGCGGCCCTGGAAGTGAATGAGCGGCCGCAGGAGCAGTTACAGTCGCACCGGAGTCTCAGTAAGTATGAAGCGCTTGCTTCATTCTTATTTTCTTTATTTTTCCTTTTTTTATTTTTATTTCCTGAGTGCTGAATCCGGATCATTAGCCAGAATTCCCTGAGAATTCCGATCTCGGGGCGGCACGGCGTAGATCCGGACTTTTACAGTCTGGGTTCTCCCATCAATAGCTGATGATTAAACAGTGATTTTATAAAAACTACACTAAGCAGCCCAGTAAGTGACACACCGCTGAAATCAGGATCTCTGGCCCTACAGTATGTCAGATTAGATGGCAAAAATCTGCTGACAGATTTCCCTAAAAAAGAAATATTCTTAGTAGCTGCTATCTGCATTGGTTAATAGGACGGAGTCCTCAATTTGGAACCACACTATAAGTCAGAATTCTGTAATAGGGAACAAGGTGTAACCACTTTAGCCTATGCATTCCCAACATATTTGCATTAGCATGATGATATTGTTTTATTATAGAGCTGACAATTCAAGATAAGCAAACACAATGAAAAAGCCTTCTGTGGGCCAGGAGATGTATGCAAACACTGAATGTTTGAATAATTTTTTATTGCATAACTACTATATTTACTATAGCTTAAGTGAACGGTTACAAGGAGACGTAACAAGCATCAGCAATTTCTTCAAAATTCTTCCTTATCTATTAATGGACATTGTATAATTGTTGAACAAAAGAATATCTATTGTCAATTATTATATTATATGTAGCAGCAGAGCCCCTTGCTCAAGATGTAATGGCTGTCAAGCGTATCATTATGCAGCTACCAGTACCAGCTCAGAAGAAAAAGTTATGTGCATCAGGTCAATGTATTTATTTTTTCATGCTTTTATCTATATACCCATTTGGATGGGCCAATTTAGGTTGTTAAACAATTAGCAATTGGCTACATGACAGCCAATCAATGGTAGTTTAGTAGTCAGTTCAGACTAGCTCACCATACTTCCATCATGATTACAACATGCCCGGTAATACACTCCTCAACATTGAATATGCAATGCAAAGAAGAAAAAAACGTACATCTACTTAATTCACAGGATATGTTAATGATATGAAAATGATGAAAAGATGGAGACAATGTCGCGGCCGGAGGAGGGGACACTGCGCTCTCCCACTGCTCGGGTCCGGCTTCTGCTGCTGCTCGGTGGTGGCTCGAGCGGTGGGCCGGATCCCGGGGACTCGAGCGGCGCTCCTCGCCCGTGAGTGAAAAGGGGGTGATTGGTTGTGGGGGTTTTGATTATGGATATTGTCCGTGACGCCACCCACGGATGTGGTGATTTTGGTGACACCACCGCTGCTCTAGATGGGGATCCCGGGAGCGGTGACTGGGAGCAGCTTGGTTGTTAGTTCTCCCCTCCGTGGGTAGGGGGTTGGTTGTCCCGGGGCCCGGTGATGGGGTAGGGATGAATGGCAGGCAGGTTATGGGGCCTGGGGAGGTGCAGGGTCACGGGGGCAGCGCTGTGCTGCACGGCACGGTGGTACTGACTCAGCCCAATGATGAAGACACAGTTCTCGGTAAAACACACGGCTGGATGGACGGGTCCCACAGACGGCTGCGGTGTTGTTGCTCCCGGCAGGTTGGTGGCAACTGCCTTTCCCTGCACCTAAGATGTCTGTACGGTTCCAATGGGTTCCCACCGGTAACCCGCTCCCCGGCTTGGATATGGACCGGAGGAGCCCCTTTTGCCCGCAGGCGCTGGCCCTAAGAAACGGTTGCCTTGGTGGTGGCGATGTCTCTCTCACTCGGTTGGACTGTTGCCTTCTGTCGGGACTTGACTGTTTGGAAACCCAGGAGGTCCCCTTCACTAACGGATTCGGCAAATTCACGGCGACTCCTAGCCTTGCCGGGGTCCGAAAAGCCCCTGCCAGATGGTGCTGGCTTCTCTTTGTGTACCGGTCCGGTACCGCCGGGCCACCGCCCGTCCACGGTCCTCACGGTAGACTCCAATCGGCCACTCCTGCAGACGGTCACCATCATCTGCCAACCTTGCTGATCTGTCCGGGCCACACACCCGGAACAACTTCAGGCTGCTTAGCTGTCACTTTTCTCCTCTCTCACTTTCACTTCTCAACTGTCCTCACTCCTCTCCAAAACTAATCTGCCTGGTTTTCCCACCTCCAGGACTGTGAACTCCTCGGTGGGCAGGGCCAACCGCCTGGCCCACCCCCTGGTGTGATCATCAGCCCCTGGAGGAAGGCAACAAGGGTTTTGTGTTCTGGCTTTGGTGTGCCTGCTGGGAGTGTGGGGTGTGTGGGTGTTGTGCTCTGTGGCCCCTGGCTTGTCCAGGGCGCCACATTCCCCCTTAGTCAAATGCAGACCGTCAGCGGGCTGCCCGTCCATCACCGGTTTTATTTTCACCAACTGAAAAATATAAAAAACGGTAACAGACATACAATTATAACTTCTTCCCACATCGGGAGGTACTCTTACTTAAACGTTACTAACGGTTGCAAACGGTTACGGCTTCCGCTCTCTCCCACCCAAGCAACCTGGCCCTGATGCTGCCCCTAAGCAAACAGGCAGCACCCCTTGACCCCAGTCCTGCACAAGTTGCCCGAGCGGGATATGTCCTTTTCAGGGGACCCACGTCCATGGGGAACCCCTGAAACCCCCAGAGGATTGCCACCGGTTCCGGTGGTGGCTGGGCCCCAGCCTACTCCACTGTGGGCCCTTCCTCCAATCTGCCTCTCCGGAGGCGGTAACGGTGGGAGCTGTAACAAACATTTTTATTTACATGCCACTAGTTTGTGGTTGCCCTGCAAGTTCTCGGGCCTGTAGTTTCTTATGTAAAGTGGTGAAGCCACTGCCAGCTGCCGGCTACGACCGGTTCCAAATCACAGTTGACAATCAGGTAACTTTCTTCTGTTTCATTCACTTATCATTTTCAAACTTTCAAACTTTAAAACACACACCTATAATCTCTCCCCTTTAAAGAGTAGTTTCCCTGTACCTAAGTGGGGGTCTACCTAGATTGGGACGAGTGGACCTCCGGGGTTCAGTGTCAGTGGGGATAGGCAGTGGGGCAGAGGGAACAATCAGTTCCTCTTCCCTGCTATCGTGTGGGGCAGGCAGAGGCATAGGGGAGTTGGGCACAGGTTCATCCCTGGGCACTGGCACTGGCTCATGGTTGACCGCCTCCATCACTTCTTCATCCACGGGTTGTGGGAACAGTATCACTGGAAGAATCACCGCACCGTTCTGTGTAGGCCAGTCCACTGGGAAGTCACCCATCACTGTGTGGATTACCTCTTTTGCCTTCTCCGCTGGTGGAGGAACCGGAACTTCAGCCGCTGCTCTCAATGCTGGTGGGCACTTCTTTAGATGGTCCCGGGAAACCGTGCCCAAGGTGCCCCCTTGGTCACGACTGATCTGGTAGGCCTTCCCATCTTCCCAGGCTGTGGGCCGTATGACGTATGGGGTTTGTTCCCATTGATCATCCAGCTTGTGGGTCCTCCTTTTCCGCTTCAGCACTACATCTCCAGGCTGGAAAACGGCAGTAGTCGCCCTCTGGTTGAAGCGCTGCTCCTGCTGTTCCCGACTTCGACTCAAGTTCTTCTCAACATATTCCTGAATCTGTCGGTATTGCACCCTCCGTCGAGTTTCCCATTCAGCTGTTGAAGGGAGTGCCTCTGGGGCTTCCAATCCCATGTCCAGATCCACCGGTAGCCGGCCGGGGCGAGCCCTCATCAGGTATGCTGGGGTGCACTTCGTCGAGCTGGAAGGAATATTATTGTACATATCGACCAAGTCAGGTAGCTTCTCCGGCCACAGGTTCCGCTCTTCTAGCGGCAACATCTTGAGGAGGCCCAGGACCAAGTGATTCATCTTCTCACACATGCCGTTGGTCTGGGCATGGTAAGGTGTAGTCCGGATTTTCTTGCAGCCATACAACTGACAGAACTCATGGAACACCTCCGCTTCAAAGGCCGGGTCTTGGTCAGTAAGCACCTTCTCAGGGTATCCATGTGGTCAACAGAAATAAGCCTGGGATGCTCTAGCGGCGGTACGGCCAGTTAGGTCTTTGACTGGGACAACCACCATGAACCTTGAATAGTGGTCTACTATGGTTAGAGCGTAGGTGTACCCACTTCGGCTGGGAGTGAGCTTTACATGGTCCAGGGCGACCAGCTCCAGCGGTTGATGTGTAACGATCGGGTGTAGGGGCGCCTTCTGGCTGGCCTCGTCCTTCCTTCTCAGCGTGCAAGGGCCGCATTGTCGGCACCAGGCCTCTACAGACTCACGCATCCCGCTCCAATAGAACTGCTCTCTCAACAGTATTTCCAGCTTCTTCCATCCAAAGTGTCCAGCACCATCATGGTACGCTTGTAGAACAGTGGGCACATCAGCTTGGGGAATCACCAACTGGCGGATTTTCTCATGAGTCTTCGGGTTAATCAGCTCACGGTACAACTTCCCCTGGTGTAGATACAACCGGGTCCATTCTCGCCACAGGCGTTGGGCCTCAGCTGGGGCGGCAGGGTCTATTCCAGCAGCACCTTGCTCCACCAGGATCTTGACTAGGCGGACAGCGGGCGCCTGGTTTTGAGCTTCCTGCCACTCCTGACTGGGCAGCGGGTCCAGGTTCACCCGTTGTTGGTAGACATGCACCTTCTCAGCTGGTGGCTGGTGAAATGCAGGCAACTCGATCTCTTCGAGGTCGTCATCCTCGCACCCTTCTTCCGACAGGTGGGGCATCCGAGAGAGTGCATCAGCATTAACGTTGGCACGACCGGCCCTGTATTTGATGGTGAAATCGTAGTTGGCTAGCCTGGCCACCCACCGCTGTTCCAACGCACCCAACTTGGCCGTGTCCAGGTGGGTCAGCGGATTGTTATCCGTGAAAGCGGTGAACTTTGCTGCGGCCAGGTAATGGCGAAACCGCTCGGTGATAGCCCACACCAGCGCCAGGAGCTCGAGCTTGAAAGAGCTGTAGTTCTCAGGATTCCTTTCAGTCGGTCGGAGTTTTCGGCTAGCATAAGCAATCACTTTTTCTTTCCCGTCTTGGACCTGGGATAAGACTGCCCCCAAGCCCACATTGCTGGCATCGGTGTAGAGGATGAACGGGTGGCTGTAATCGGGATACGCTAGGATCTCCTCTCCGGTCAAGGCCGCTTTCAGCCGGCAGAAGGATCCCTCATGCCTCTCTTCCCACACCAGTGGGGCTCCGAGGGGTCTACCACCTTTGGTCTGTCCCACGAGGAGGTCTTGCATGGGGGCAGCCATCTTCGTGTACCCCTTGATGAAGCGACGGTAGTACCCCACCAGACCCAGAAACTGCCTTATTTCCCTCACCATGGTTGGCCTCGGCCAGTCTTGGATGGCAGTGATCTTCTCGGGGGCAACACCTTCTGCACCCACCACATGCCCCAGGTACTGCACTCTGGGTTTCAGCAGGTGACACTTGGAGGGCTTCAACGTCATCCCGTATTTGGCAAGGGACGCGAACACCTCGGCCAGGTGCTCCAGGTGGGCTTCATACGTCTGGGAGTACACAATCACATCATCCAGGTATAAAAGGATGGTCTTGAAATTTAGATGCCCCAGACAGCATTCCATCAGCCAATGGAAGGTTCCAGGGGCGTTGCACAGCCCGAATGGCATACTATTGAATTCACAGAGCCCCATTGGGGTGGTGAAGGCAGTTTTCTCCCGGTCCTCGGGTGCAACAGCCACTTGCCAGTACCCGCTGGTGAGGTCAAGGGTAGAGAAGTAGTTCGCGGTTCTCAGTGCGGCCAAGGACTCTTCAATACGGGGCAGTGGGTAAGCATCTTTATGCGTTATCTGGTTAATCTTCCGGTAATCCACACACATCCGCATGGTACCGTCCTTCTTCTTAACCAGTACCAACAGGGCAGCCCAGGGACTACAGCTGTCCCTGATAACCCCTGCCTGCCTCATGTTCTTCAACATGTCCTTGGCACATTGGTAGTGTGCAGGGGGAATAGGCCTGTACCTCTCTTTGATAGGGGGGTGTTCACCGGTGGGGATATGGTGTTGGACCCCTTTGATCTGCCCAAAGTCTAGCGGATGTTTGCTAAAAACTTGCTCATACTCCCGTACCACCCGGTATACCCCTTCTTTGTGATGTGTAGGGGTATCGTCAGTGCCTACGTGTAACTGTCGGTGCCACTCATCTGACTCCCCTTGGGGCAGGTGAGTGCTGGAAGTCGGTGGTGAGGTTGGGGGAACTGCCTCGCGGATGGTGTGGGGATCCAGAGTGAGCAACTTGGCAAGTGTAGCATACTGGGGAAGCCTGACTTCTTCCTCCCCACAGTTCAGCACCCTCACAGGCACTCTCCCCTTCTTTACATCTACCACCCCTCGGGCGGCCATTACTGTGGGCCAGTGCTCGGAGGGCATGGGCTCTATCATGGCAGGGTAGTCACGCCCCTGAGGCCCTACTGCTGCCCTAGACCAAATCATCATCTCACTCCTAGGGGGCACAATCAACGGGGCAACATCCATCACTCTCACCCCACCAATCTCTCCTCCCGTCGAGTTCACATGCTGGCGGTACATCAAGGCTCAGATCTCACGCTGCACAGCTCTCTGTCGGCTCCCTGCCGCCGTGGCAGCCAGCTGCTGCAATAGGGTCAGCACATCACTCATACAGTGCTCCATCACATTAGTTCCTAGCACTATCTTCGGGTTATGATCACTAGGTTCATTCATTATCACAATCATACCCTGGTGTTGCAGTTCAGCTCGTCCCACAGTAATGGCCACTTGCTTGTACGCCACTTGAGTCAATGGTAGTCCATCAGCAGCAATCAGTGTTATGCTGGCATCTGGGGGAGCCAGCTCGTCTTTTCCCCAATACCGTTGATACAGTGTGTATGGTATAGTGGTTACCTGTGATCCAGTGTCCAGGAGAGCCATCACCGGTATGCCGTCCACAGCCACGGGGATGATAGGCCGGGCCTGCCAGTCTGGGGGGCCATGGGGTTCTACTCCATTGGCCCGTGGCCCCATGGGTTGCTCGTTTAACGGACACTGTCGGGCGTAGTGGCCGGGTTTGCTGCACCTGTAACAGATTGGGGGCCCGTTCCGTGAGCCATTGGCCCTTCTCCGCTGCATCCAGGGGACGTCCTCCGGGCTGTCGGCGAGCTGCATCTCCACCGGTGCCTGGGATCTGGTTGGAGGCTGGAGTGCAGCGAGAATCTTAGCAAGGTCCCCATCCATGCGGCGAACTCGAGCAGCGAGCTCTTCCATCGCCCCGCTTGGGGCTGCAGGCACTGGAGGTGGCGGTATGGTAGGAGCCACCACAACAGGAGCAGTCTCAACTGGCCACAGGGTTGGCTCAGGAGCTTCCAATGCGGGGGGTTGCAGAGCTTTGATGGCTCGTTCCTTTAATACGGCAAAGTCCACGTCAGGGTGTTCTAGGGCCCACAGCCGAAGCTGCTTACAGTCTTCGGAGGACCTCATTCCCTGCACAAACTGCTCACTCAACATCTTGTTACTGTCCACACTGCTGATGGTGTCCACCCACTTCAGTGTGCGGAGTGCGGTTTGCAGGCGCAGAGCATAGTCCCGGATGCTATCTGCGGGCCGTTGTCGGCATTGATAGAACTGCATCCGCAACTCTGCCTCGGTACGGGTCTCAAATGCAGTCTGCAGCTTTTCAAAAATGGTGGCTACAGAGGACCGATCCCCCTCGGCCCAGGTCTCCGCCTCTTGCTCAGCCGTGCCGATTAGCTGCCCCAGCACTAGCGCTGCACGTTGCTTATCAGTCAGGGGGTACAATTCTAGCAGCGGACTAAGTTTTTCCGGAAAATCTGCAAGGTATCAGGTTTCCCATCGTACTGCGGTAGCCAGGCAGCTCCGGGCACATAGGGCAAAGAGAACGGCATCACCTGAGCAAGAGTTGGGGCCGCGGCGCCCCCCGCCAGCGCGGCCAGGACCTGGGCAGGCCCATTTCCATTTACGGGTGCTTCCGCGGCTGCGTCCGCCGCTCCCTCAGCAGCTTCGTTGGGCGCAGACATCTTGTTTCCGTCCCCCTTAGCCTCTTTCCGGCTCCTCCTCTATCGGGGCGGGGTTTAGGCCTTCGCGCCTCCACTACTCGAGGAGACGCTCGAGCGGGAACTCTTCGCGCCCAAGATGGCGGCTTTTCAAATTTTCCGGCCGGACACCTCCGGCGGTCACACAAGGCACACTTCCACCAATCGGTAGAACGGTAGGATCCTGTTCATGACGCCAAGTTGTCACTGGCGGAGGAGGGGACGCTGCGCTCTCCCACTGCTCGGGTCTGGCTGCCGCTGCTGCTGCGGCTGCTGCTGCTGCTGCTCGGTGGTGGCTCGAGCGGTGGGCCGGATCCCGGGGACTCGAGCGGCGCTCCTCGCCCGTGAGTGAAAAGGGGGTGATTGGTTGTGGGGGTTTTGATTATGGATATTGTCCGTGATGCCACCCACGGTTGTGGTGATTTTGGTGACACCACCGCTGCTCTAGACGGGGATCCCGGGAGCGGTGACTGGGAGCAGCTTGGTTGTTAGTTCTCCCCTCCGTGGGTAGGGGGTTGGTTGTCCCGGGGCCCGGTGATAGGGTAGGGATGAATGGCAGGCAGGTTACAGGGCCTGGGGAGGTGCAGGGTCGCGGGGGCAGCGCTGTGCCGCACGGCACGGTGGTACTCACTCAGCCCAATGATGAAGACACAGTTCTCGGTAAAACACACGGCTGGATGGACGGGTCCCACAGACGGCTGCGGTGTTGTTGCTCCCTGCAGGTTGGTGGCAACTGCCTTTCCCTGCACCTAAGATGTCTGTACGGTTCCAATGGGTTCCCACCGGTAACCCGCTCCCCGGCTTGGATATGGGCCGGAGGAGCCCCTTTTGCCCGCAGGCGCTGGCCCTGAGAAACGGTTGCCTTGGCGGTGGCGGTGTCTCTCTCACTCGGTTGGACTGTTGCTTTCTGTCGGGACTTGACTGTTTGGAAACCCAGGAGGTACCCTTTACTAACGGATTCGGCAAATTCACGGCAACTCCTAGCCTTGCTGGGGTCCGAAAAGCCCCTGCCAGATGGTGCTGGCTTCTCTTTGTGTACCGGTCCGGTACCGCCGGGCCACCGCCCGTCCACGGTCCTCACAGTAGACTCCAATCGGCCACTCCTGCAGACGGTCACCACCGTCTGCCAACCTTGCTGATCTGTCCGGGCCACACACCCGGACCAACTTCAGGCTGCTTTGCTGTCACTTTTCTCCTCTCTCACTCTCACTTCTCAACTGTCCTCACTCCTCTCCAAAACTAATCTGCCTGGTTTTCCCACCTCCAGGACTGTGAACTCCTCTGTGGGCGGGGCCAACCGCCTGGCCCACCCCCTGGTGTGATCATCAGCCCCTGGAGGAAGGCAACAAGGGTTTTGTGTTCTGGCTTTGGTGTGCCTGCTGGGAGTGTGGGGTGTGTGGGTGTTGTGCTCTGTGGCCCCTGGCTTGTCCAGGGAGCAACAGACAACATTTTCAAAACATCTCAATTTATTCAAAATCAAATAAGAGTCCCATGTACAGAAAAAGATACACTTACACTCCCCACGTGTGCATGCTGTCAACGAGACTATTAATGGTTGTCTGAGAAAAGTTCTGCACTTGGGCAAGAACCAACAAGATCCACTGCTGGCAGATTCTTTTGCAGTTGCTGACCAAGGGCACTCCAGACATGCTCGATGGAAGACAAATCCAGAGACGTTGTAAGTCATGGTAGCACATCAAAGGCCCCTTTACACACTGAAACTTTCTAGCGATCCCACCAGCGATCCCAACCTGGCCGGGATCGCTACAAAGTCTCTGGTGAGCTGTCAAACAGGCAAACCTGGCCAATGATGCAACAGCGATCCGGACCTGCAGACCGACCTAGCTAGTCATTGGGGACGTTGTAAAGCAGCTTTTTGAAAGGGAAGTCGCTAACGAAGTCGCTGTAAAGTCCCCTTTACACACTAAAACTTTGCTGTACAGCGGGAAACAAAGGACCAAAGAATGGTCCTGAACGATTTGTAGCGATCACAAATTCACAGCAGGGGCCAAGTCGCTGATGTGTTTCACACACTGCAATGTCGCTGGGGAGGTCGTTATAACGTCACAAAACCGGTGACGTTACAGCGATGTCGTTTGCGATGTTGCAGTGTGTAAAGCCACCTTTAGGCCATGTAGGCTCTTCATAGTAGCAAGAGCAACTTGCAGCCTAGTGTTGTTGTGTTGAAAAATGGTTCCTTGACCAAATAAATGTAATTCTGAGCTGTTAATGTACCTGTAATAAATACTAGAGGGGTTCAGCTACCACATATTAGGCCATACACATCATAAGCTCAGAAGTAGGATCAGTATGACATTCCTTTGTGAAAGCCTCTTCATATCATTGCCCACATGGTCTTGTCAGAATGGTGTGTAGTGATCTATTCTGTACTACAAGAGAAACAGAATGAAACATAAAATGCTTAAGACGACTAACAATGTGTACAAAGACCATCAAATGGCACTTACATGACATTGTGTGGGTCTGGGTTGTAGCACACTCTCATTCTCCAATTTATTGCTTCGAAACAAATCCTCAAAACTGTTACATAAACCAACGACGTAAGGGTAATGTCCCACAATGTCCATTGAATCCTATAGAGCTGCATTCTGAGAACTTTCACAGAACGACACTCCATAGATCACTGCTGGTCAGCGGTAAATCAAAATTTCTCACAAGACTAAGAAATCACTCACCTATCGCTAACCAGCAATGACCTATGGAGATGCATTCTCAGAAAGTTCTCAGAACGCAGTTCCATGGGATTCGATGGACATTGTGTGAAATTACACCTTGATTATGTGGAATCTTCCAGCATTTATTTTGAAGCAATAAATTAGAGAATGAGGGTGTGGGGGAGTCTTTTTTTCTCTCGATTGGATTACGTTGTATCTTCCAGGAGGTTTTTTTTTTTAAGCAATAAAATGAAGACAAAGTCGTGTGGGGGAGCCTTTTTTCAAATAAACTTTTTTCCGTGCGTTTTTTTTTTTAACTCTACACACTTGCCGGGTTAGTAATGGGAGTGTCTGATAGACGCCTCTCCATTATTAATCCCTGGCTTGATGTCAGCTGTCAATTCACAAGTGACAGTAATCCCACAAGTATTACACCGATTGTCAATGCACCAGGGCAATTGGGAAGAGCCAGATAAAGCACCAGAATTGGCACATCAAATGTAATGCGCCTATTTTAGGGCTGACATTTTTACGCTGGGAAGGGCCAAATAACCATGGCCCTTGCCACCCTGATAATACAAGTCCCCAGTACAGCTATTGTTTAGGATGCAATGATAGCTACAGACTGGTCTGGAAATGATGTTGGCAATTCCATGATGAAACTTTCACAAGAGAACATGGAAGTGTCCCAGGAGTCATTTTTCAACACAAAAATGCCTGGCTGCATGTTGTTTGAGCAGCATACAAGGCCTAATTATTTTACCATGGCCTGAATCATTTCCAGATATGTCTCCCATTAGGCAAATCTGGGGCATCATGGTTTGACAGTTGGAAAGGGAGCTGCCAGAAGTGTATCTTGATGATTTGCTTTCCCAAGTGCATTCAGCATGGCAGAAAAGTCCTCAGACAACCATTTATAAACTCATTGATAGGCTACCATGGCTTGTAGGTGCATGTATTTCTGCACGTGGTTCAGGAATGGGTGGGCTGCAATTATTAGAGGAATGGGTGGGCTGCAATACCAAGACAGGTTATTAAACTTGGGGTTATTTAGTTTGGAAAAACGAAGGCTTAGGGGGGATCTAATCACAATGTATAAATATATGAGGGGACAGTACAGAGACCTTTCCAAAGATCTTTTTACACCAAGGCCTGCGACTGGAACACGGGGGCATCCACTACGTCTTGAGGAAAGAAGGTTTAATCATAATCACAGACGAGGATTCTTTACTGTACGAGCAGTGAGACTATGGAACTCTCTGCCACATGATGTTGTAATGAGTGATTCACTACTAACATTTAAGCAGAGCCTGGACGCCTTTCTTGAAAAATGTAATATTACCAGTTATGTATATTAGATTTTATGACAGGGTATTGATCCAGGGAACTAGTCTGATTGCCGGATGTAGAGTCAGGAAGGAAATTTTTTCCCCATTGGAACTTGTTTGCCACATTGGGGGTTTTTTTGCCTTCCTCTGGATCAACATGTTAGGCTACAGGTTGAACTAGATGGACTTAGAGTCTCCCTTCAACCTTAAAAACTATGATACTATGATACTATGATACTATGATACTCAATAAATCAAGATGTTTTAAAAATCCTATGCTTCCCATAATTTTATGACTTTCCTTTTTTGTGATGCAATTTCAAAGTTGAGGACTGTTGTGCACATAAAACATTCTGTTTTGCACAGGACAATGTGCTTCTGAAAATGATTTTTCAAACAATCTTAAAATCATCTTACAACCAGCATTTTCCTCATTAGTCAATTAGTCAGGTGATTGCTGGTCTGTCTAAATGAGGTTTAAAGGGGTTGTCCCTTTTTAGTTAACCCCTTTACGACCGCCGATACGCCTTTTAACGGCGGTAAATAAGGGTACTTTTTCCGATCCGCCGCTTTTTAACGGCGGTCGGAAAAAAGGGTCTAGCGCCCCCCAGAGTCAGAAAATTTCCGGGGTCTCAGCTGCCGGGGGTAGCTGAGACCCTGGAGATCATGATTCGGGCCGGTTTTTCCGGTCCCCGCTCACCTGATGACCGGTATACACCGTATACCGATCATCAAGTTATAGTAAATGACCGCGCCGGTAAAAAATGATTTATCTCCCATCTGGCATGATCAAACATGCCAGATGGGAGATAAATCTTTTTCCCGGTTCCCTCCGGTCCCCCGGTGTCCCCAAAGTGCCCCCCCCGACCCCCAACCCCCTCCCGAAAATCCAAGATGGCCGCGCGCACCGGCGATCACAGCAGCGCGCCGGCCGCATTTCCACTGTTCCTATGGTTTCTGTCGTATGTGCCATAACACATACGACAGAAACCTGCTCCCTAGGCCCCCCCTACCCCCCCCTGGTGTCCCCCGGTGTCCCCCGGTGTCATACATACCTGTCGGAGCCCTGATCCCCCGCGGCCCCCTCCTCCGGCTCCTTCTCTGCAGACTCCGGTCACATGAGCAGAGCGCAGCTGTCAGCTTCCTGTGTTCAGGACGCTGGCTGCTCGCACTCTGCAGCTGTGACCCAGGGAGGGTGGGTGGGTGCAGATTCTTTGCACCCACTCTCCTAAAATGGAGGGTCTGCCCTCCTAGAAAATGGGGGATACGTTCCCTGAACGTGTCCCCCATATTCTAGAAGGTCCAGAGGCGACGTGGGACATCCAAATGGATTATTGTGGATTTTTTTTTTTCTTTTCAATAAATTGGTCAATCAGGGAATGTTTGGGGGAGTGTTTTTTCAAATAAATTTTTTTTTGTTGTCAATTTTTTTTTTATTACTGTCAATTAGTTATGTCGGGTATCTGATAGACGCCGTGACATAACTAATTGCTGGGCTTGATGCCAGGTGACATTACACACCTGGTATCAACCCCATTCATTACCCCGTTAGCCAACGCACCAGGGCGCGGGATGAGCTGGGGCGAAGCGCCAGAATTGGCGCATCTAATGGATGCGCCACTTCTGGGGCGGCTGCGGCCTGCTATTTTTAGGCTGGGAAGAGTCCAATAACCGTGGCTCTTCCCATCCTGAGAATACCAGACCCCAGCTGTCAGCTTCACCTTGGCTGGTGATCTAATTTGGGGGGACCCCACGTTTGTTTTTTTTTTTTAATTATTTATTTATAAATAATTAAAAAAAAAAAACAGCTTGGGGAGCCCTCCAAATTGATCACCAGACAAGATGAAGCTGTCAGCTGTGGTTTGCAGGCTACAGCTGTCTGCTTTACCCTAGCTGGCTATCAAAAATAGGGGGGACCCCACGTCATTTATTTTAATTCTTTTTTTTTTTTTTGGGCTAAATACAAGGCTAGGCATCCTTTAGTGTCACATGAAAGGCAGGTAAGGGGAGCTTCCTCGTTCCTGCGGCGTCACACATAGCGATGTGTGCTGCCGCAGGAGCGACGAACTACATCGTTACTGCTGCAGTAACGATAATCGAGAATGGACCCCCATGTCACCGATGAGCGATTTTGCACGTTTTTGCAACGATGCAAAATCGCTCATCGGTGTCACACGCAACAACATCGCTAATGCGGCCGGATGTGCGTCACCAATTCCGTGACCCTAACGACTCCACATTAGCGATGTCGCAGCGTGTAAAGCCCCCTTAACAGTGAGAAATTTTTTGATACAGCAACAGTTTTGTGAAGTACCTGTGGATTCAAAATGTTTACTATACTCCTGAATAAAATCCTTGAGGGGTCCAGTTTCCAAAATGAGGTCACTTGTGGGGGGTTTCTGATGTATAGGTGCCCAAGGGGCCCTGCTAATGTGACATGGTGCGCGCAATTTACTTCAACTTTTCCAAAATTCAAATGGTGCTCCTTCCATTCCAAGCCCTCCCATTTATCCAAACAAAGGTTTTTGGCCACATGTGTGGTATCCCTGCGCTCACAAGAAATTAGATAACAACCTGTGGGGTACACGTTTTGTTGTTGCCTCTTGAAAAAGTGAAAAATGTGTCGCTAAATCAACATTTTTGTGAAAAAAATGAAAATTTCAATATGGCAACCTAAGCTTATCAAATTCTGTGAAGTATTCGTGGATTCAAAATGCTCAATATACACCTAGATTAAAGCCTTGAGGGGTCTTATTTCCAGAATGGGGTCACTTGTGGGGGACCTCCACTGCTTAGGCACCTCAGGGGTTCTCCTAATGCAACATGGCGTCCGCTATTGATTCCAGCCAATTTTGCAGTCAAATTGCACTCCTTCTCTTCTGAGCCCTGTAGTGTGCCCAAACAGTTGATTTCCACCACATACAAGATATCAACAAACTCAGGAGAAATTGCGCAATAAATTTCATGGTGATTTTTTTCCTGTTACCCTTGTGAAAAAAAAAGCTACCTGGTTGAAGTAACAATTTTGTGGTAAAATTTTATTTTTTTATTTTCATGGCTCAACGTTATAAACTTCTGTAAAGCACCTGGGGGTTCAGGGTACTCACCAAACATCAAGATAAATTCCTTGAGGGGCCTAGTTTCCAATATGGGGTCACTTGTGGTGTTTTTTTGCTGTTTACGTACCTTAGGGGTCCTCCAAATGCGACATGGTGCCCGCAATCTTTTTCAGCCAAATTTCCTTTCCAAAATTCAAATATTGCTCCTTCCGTTCCAAGCCCTCCCATTTCTCCAAACAAAGGTTTCAGACCACAAGTGAGGTATCACCGCGCTCATAAAAAAGTGGGTAACAAACATTGGGGTCACATTTTTGGAATTACCTCTTGAAAAAGTGAAAAAATTGATGCTAAAGCAACATTTTTGAGAAAAAAATGAAAATTTTCAATGTGACAACGTAACGTTATCAAAATCTGTGAAGTACCTGTGGATCCAAAATGCTCACTATACCCCTAGATAGAAGCCTTAAGGGGTCTAGTTTCCAAAATGGTGTCACTTGTAAGGGGTTTCTGCTGTTTAGGTACCTTGGCGGACATGTAAATGCAACATGGTGCCCGCAATCTATTTCAGCCAAATTTGCTTTCCAAAATTCAAATATTGCTCCTTCTGTTCCGAGCCCTCCCATTTGTCCAAACAAAGGTTTCTGACCACATGTGGGGTATCGGCGCGTTCATAAGAAAGTGGGTAACAAGTTTTGGGGTTCATTTTGTTGTGTTATTTCTTCTAAAAGTGAACAAATTTGGGGTAGAGCAACATTTTAGGTAAAATTTTATTTTTTGCTTTTTTTCATTCCACTTTGCTTTAGTTCCTGTGAAGCACCTGAAGGGTTAATAAACTTCTTGGATGTGGTTTTGAGTACTTTGAGGCGTGCTGTTTTGAGAATGGTGTCACTTTTAGGTATTTTCTGTCACTTAGGCCTCTCAAAGTCACTTCAAATGTGATGTGGTCCCTAAAAAAATGGTTTTGTGAATTTTGTTGAAAAAATGGGAAATTGCTGATGAACTTTGACCCCTTCTAACTTCCTAACCCCAAAACATTTTGTTTCAGAAATTGCGCTAATGTAAAGTAGACATGTGGGAAATGTTATTTATTAACTGTTTTGTGTGACATAACTCTCTGGGTTAAGGGCATAAAAATTAAAAGTTTGAAAATTGCAAAATTTTCAAAATTTTCATCAAATTTCCGATTTTTTCACAAATAAAAGCAAAAAATATCGTTCTAAATTTATAACTATCATGAAGTACAATATGTCACGAAAAAACAATGTCAGAATCACCGGGATCCGTTGAAGCGTTCCAGAGTTATGACCTCATAAAGTGACACTGGTCAGAATTGCAAAAAATGGCCTGGTCATTAAGTACAAAACTGGCTTTGTCCTTAAGGGGTTAATTTTTATTCCGGAGTGCAGTTTGGTTTTAAAAAAAATAAATAAAAGGCAGCCAATCACTGGGGTGTTTTATCTACACTGTCAAAGCCACTGAGCTCATTGATATTCTGCCGGCAAAGTGACGACAACACCCCAGCCAATGCCACACACCTCATGGAAGGTGAAAACAGCGTGGTTTGCTTTTAATTATTATATTTAACTGTGCTCAGGGAGAAAATGTAATAGACTGAGGACAACCTCTTCTAGTTTTCTGCACGCAGTTCCTAGTTGTACAAATACCTAATTTAAGGGAGAAGTTCCACACCCAACCCATCATTTTGTATTCGAACAGAAGCAGTTTAAGTCAATAAGTATAAGAAAGTTGTGTGTCTGTATTTATAATGTGTAAGCTACCATTAAAAAGAGAGGAGTCTATACCTGAAACCAGTCAGTCCTTTGTACATCCATATTACGCAAAGGTAACATCTAAATCCCAGTGGCCAGAGGGACCTCTGCTGACGTCATCCTCATGTGACCAAAAGGGGCGGGGCCTCAACGAACATAGCTGATACCAGGAATATATATTATTCTTTTAAGTCCAGTTGACATGGAGCTGATTATAATAGAAGTGGGGTTTGGGGGTAAAACCCCCAGATGGGAGGGGTGCAGGGGGGAGCCAAGCCCCCCTTGCATGAGTATAGTGGAGGGGAGGAAACCTCACTACACCCCCTAACCAAATCGATCACGCCCAAGGTCCTTCTACCCACTGAGATTTAGCCACAACTATTCTGCAAACTACAAATAGATTATCAGGAAATGTAAAGGAGTTCTCCACTACTAGGGCAAACCCTTCTAATTCCACGTTTCCCCCAAGTAAAATAATAACGCCTATACTCACCTCCCGTTCTGGCGCACTTCACTATGTGACATCACGTAACCCACATCCAATCAACACTGGCCTCTGTCTCCCTGCCTTCATCAGGAAGTGAGTACAGCAACAACACTCACTTCCTGTTGATTAATTTGTTTGGTCTGAAGGCGGAGAAAGAGAACCCGGCACTCATTGGGAGCGGAGCTCGTGTGATGTCACCTGACTCCCTGGCACCGCGAGCTGCAGCACCGCTGTAAGGGTGTCGGTGCAAGAGGTGAGTATAGGCTTTATTATTTTACCTGGGGTGAAACATGTAGAATTAGAAGAAGTTGTCATCACAGTGGACAACCCCTTTAATTCCATAATGGAAAAGAGCATTTCAAAGAATTGCAGCATTTACAACCATTTGAGTTCACAATGTTACACTTACTACCTTATCAAGAAATGTTAGCAGTGTTCATGTCACCTTGTCGGTGATCTTATTCTTGATACACGCAAAGTATTTTTTCTTGTACTTTCTCCATCTCTTAAATATTGCAACAGTAAAACCAAATAAATCACTAACATAATTTTCTAATTTAGACTCATTTATTTTTCAACAGATCTACGTACTGTAGGTTTACTGCACCTGGCATAGCAAGCAGTGTGTGGTTATGATGGTATAACTAATTAGCTGACAGTACTGAGAACCACATCTGCTGGACGTCTATTGCTCGACACAGCTACGTGCACCCCATGTCTTTATATTAAGGACAGGCTAAGGAACATACTAGACAAAGTTTAAACAATATTTATACAGATTATCATATGCAGTTCACTGTAGGTAATTCATATAGATCACTCTAGACACAATGTGTTTCTAGTCCTTAAATAAACTTGAGTCTTGTCTTTAAAGGGAACCTGTCACATTCAAAAACGCTAGTTACCTGCAGATATGAGGTTAAAATTCAGGTAAATTGCCATTAAACCAGATATACCCCGCTCTTTCTGAAGTTGCTCATTTCCAGTCATTAGGGTGGTGCATGAAGCATGTGCACCGTTTACCTGGACACATAGGCTTTTTACCTCTCTGATCCCTGCCACTGCAGGTTGATCAGTCTTGTGGTCCCTGCCATTGCAGGTTGATCATTTGTTTTTGGTCTCCCCTGAGGAACTCTTGCCATTTAGAGGGAAACGCGTCGGGAGGACGTTTTTGTTTGTTTTTGCATGGTTGCGGGGCAGACAGCTTATTTGGGTGCTGCCCTTGTCAGGGCAGAAGCACAATCACGGAGCACGACAGGGGTTAGTACTTCATCTCCCAACGCCTTACCCCGGTTCTTCCAGCCTGTGACCAACTTTGGATCGGTGTGTCTTCTTACCCTTGGAAAACATCTGGGATCATTCTAATATATAGCCAATTTGGCACTAATCTTTTACTGCACTATTTATGAAAATTAATATCGATTTTATTGATTATATATTAAAAGTTAAGTTTTAGTCCCTGCTATTATCTCTGTATATTGGACTATTGGGCACTATTTTTCTGTTGTCAGATTCTGCTATTATACTGTGGTGCATGAAGACATTACAGTAACTGCTGACTATATGGTCATGGCCAAAACTTTTCAGACTGGCACAAATTTTGGTTTTCACATAGTTTGCTGCTTCAGTTTTAATGGCAGAAATGTTCATTATCTCTAGATTGTTATGACGATTGATCAGATGGATTGCCATAATTTACATTCCTTGCCATGAAAATGAATTTAATCACACAAACCCAATTTTCACTGAATATCAGCCCTGCCACAAAATAACCTGCTGATGTAATTTCAGTGATCTTCTTGTTAGCTCAGGACAATTTGTTAGTGAGGACGAGGCAGCCAATATCATGTGGTCAGATTGAATTATGAGAGCAGACTTGGTGCTTTAAAAGGGGTTGGTACTTGAATCATTTCCTTCTTCTGTTAGTTACAACCAAGGAAACATGTGTAGTCATTATTGCTTTGCTTCCATGGGCTTTACATGAAAGGACATTGCTACTTGTAAATTTTATCGTAAATTAACTATTTCTCAGATCATGAAGAACTTCAAAAAGAAAAATGTAGTTGCTTTGAAGAAGGCTTCAGGGTGCCCAATAAAGTTCAGTAAGTGCAAAGACTGTCTCCAAAAGAATATTCAGATATAGGATTAGTTCAATACCAATGCAGAGCTTGCCCAGAAGTGGAAGCAGGCAGGTATCAGGGCATCTGTATTTTCAGTAAGACAAAAGATTTTAGGGGATGGCAGCAAAGAATCCACTTCTCTCAACAAAATATCAAGGACAGACTGATAACTTGCAGGAAGAAAAAAGAATTGGACTGCAAGCAGATGGGGTAAAATTATTTTCTCTAATGAAGCCCCCTTTACTCTGTTTGGGAGATCTGGAACAATGATTGTCTGAAAAAAAAAGGTGAGCACTACCATGAGTCCTGTGTCATGCCTCCAGTAATGCATCCTGAGACCATTTATGTGTGGGGTTGCTTTTCATCCATGGCTTGGGCTCACTAAAAAATTTGCCTAAGAACACTGCCATGAATAAAGAGTGGTATCTAAATAGATGAGGTGATGACTAAGGGGTGAATACCCTGAAACGCGTAAACCATTGTGGCTTTTTTCTATGTCCGGCTTCCAGATGTCTTTTAATAGATCTTCAATAAAGTAAAATATAATTTTTTTAGAGCTGGATTGTACTTTTTTTTTCTATTTTGTGGTGGATTTTTAGACACATGCACTTGCACAGGGGAAGCTGGTCTCTGTTCCCTTCAAAACGTTTGGCCACAACTCAATAGTGAGCACAGCGGTAATCAATCTCCAGTATGGTCTGCACACACACACTTACACATGCTGCATATCAGCTGTCAATTAAAATGCTGGGCAGTGATTACAGTTGCTCTCTTTCTATAGTGAGCATAGTGAGTAATAGCTCCCTGCACCGCCCCAATAACTGTAAGCGAGTGACTGCAGGGAGAATAAAACTTAATCTGCTGCTCCATTAGGCTGGCAACACAGGATGTAAATGCTATTTACCTGCAGATTGACCGTATATCTGAAGGAAAGTAACATTTTTGTACATGACAGGCTCTTTTAAATGGCAAGTGAGAGCTATAGCACCTTTTTAGATACCAGCAGTTGAACCAGCCAATCTTATTTTCACTAAGTGGCAGTACTGCTTTCTAGTTACTAGAGATAGGCGGAGTCGCAGATAACCGGGACCGCTGGGTCCCCGTTACATTTTTTTTTTTAAATCTAGTTCAAGTCACAAATCTGGTCCCCATATAAGTCTATAGGGACCAGAATCCGGGGATTAAAAATGGTGGTGGAAAGAATGGGGGAATGGCAGCATGCCCGCTGTAATCTTTGAGGTTCCATCATGGCTGTATACCCCTTACAGGTCACGAATTCACTTCTGGAGCTGATAATTGAATATGCATAGTTCCCCGCCCATCGACGCTTGTGATTGGCTGCAGTCAGACAGTGCCCCATGCTGAGTGACAGTGTGTCTGACACTTCCACTCACAGGCGCTGTGTGCGTTTAGATCGTGCAGTAAAAATAAATAAAACAATTGGCATAGGGTTCTCACATATAATGATACCCAGCACAGATAAAGCCCACGACTACAGCTTTTTTGTTAACTATTTAAATAAATAATTTAAAAAAACGGCATGCTATCCCCCCAATTTTGATACCCAGCCATGATAAAGCCTGACAGCTGGGGGTTGGAATTCTCAGACTGGGGAGGCCTATGGTTATTAGGCTGCCCCCAGCCTAAAAATAGCATCCTGTAGCTGCCAGAGATTGTCACATGCATTAGATGCGACAAGCTTGGCGCTTTAACCAGCTCTTCCCAATTGCCCACATGAGGTGGCGATCATGGTAAAAGCAGGGGTTAATAATAGCTCACAGCTGCTACTAAGTCCTAGATTAGTGATGGGAAGGGGTCTATGATACACACCCATCACTAATCTGTAAGGGAAAGTAAATAAACACAAACACTGAAAAAAATCCTTGATTTGAAATAAAATACAAAAAACACCCTCTTTCATCACTTTATTAACCTCTAAGATACCTCTGCAGGTCTGATTTAATCCACACGTGGTCCCATGACAATTCAACTCTGCTCTATCCAAGTTACAGCGAGCAGCCATAGAGCATGAGTACCCACTGTGAGTGCAGACAAAGACTGAGCTGTGTGATGAGCGGTGACCTCACTCAGGTGATTTGCGGTCACACATGATCACCTGTGACAGCAGGTAACCTGACCTCAGGTGACCTCAGGAAAGTCAGTGAACCACGTTTTTTTGCCAAGAAAAGCAGATTTAGTGCTGAAATTTTCACACTATATTCAGGCACCCAGTTTACACCTCCTGGCAGAAAACTGCATCAATACCGCAGCAAAAACCATGTAAAAAAAAGTGAGTTAAAACACACTTTTATTGCCAGGAGGTGTAGATTAGGTTCAGGAATATGGTATAAAAATGTCATCACTAAATTCGCATCTCTTGCACAAAAATGCAAAAAATGGTTTTTTTTCTGAAAAAAGGTACAAATTTGGTGCTGGAATCTGGTGCAGACCATTTCAGCACCAAAATGTGCACCTCCTGGCAGAAAACCATGGCAAAAATCTGTGTACAAAAGCTGTGAGTTTTTGCCAGGAGGTGTAGATCGGGTGCAAAAATATGGTGTAAAAATGTCATCACCAAATTTGCATCTTTTGGCCCAAAATTGCAAAAACAAAGGTTTTTTTTCTGCCAGGAGGTGCAAATATGGTGCTGAAATCTGGTGCAGACCATTTCAGCACCAAATGAAATGTGCACTTCCTGGCAGAAAACCGAGAATAAGAAAATGCTTATAAAAACACATTTAACATTGGGTGAAGGAATATGGTATAAAAATGTCATCACCAAATTTGCATCTCTTGCCCAAAAATGCAAAAAAAAAAAAATTTTCTGCCAAGAGGTGCATACTTGGTGCTGAAATCTGGTGCAGACCATTTTAGCACCAAATGTGACCACCTGGCAGAAAACCAATGCAAAAATTGCAACAAAAACAAATGTATCAAAAAACAGCGTTTTTTGCCAGGAGGTGTAGATTAGGTAGAGAAATATGGTGTAAAATTTTCAGCACAAGATCTACATCTCTTGACAAAAAAAACTTGCGGTTTTCTGCCAGGAGATGCAGGTCTCACCTGACGTGAGGTCACTGACTTTACTAAGGTCACCTGAGGTCAGGTTACCTGCTGTTACAGGTGGAGGACCATGGGAACCTCCAGCTTTGACTGCAAATCCCCTGAGTGACGTGACCACTGATATCGCAGCTCTTTCTCTGTCTGCACTCACAGCAGGCAGTCATGCTCTATGGCCACTCTCTGTGACTTACATGTAGCACAGCTGAATCGTCGGACCAGCAGGGGTGTTTTTGGGGTTAAAAAAGGGGTGAAAGAGGGTGGTTTTTTTTGCAGTTTATTCCAAATAAAGGATTTTGTCAGTGTTTGTGTTTATTTACTTTCACTTGCAGATTAGTGATGCGGGTGTCTCATTGATCCCTGTACCATTACTATTCTAGGACTTAGTAGGAGCTGTCGGCTGATATTAACTCCATATTACCCTGATTGCCATCTCACTAAAGAAGAGCCGGGTAAAGCGCTGAGTTTGTTGCATCTAATAGATGTGACCATCTTGGATGGCTACAGGTTGCTATTTTTAGACTCAAGCAAGCATGGACCTCCCCAGTTTGAGACTACCAATCTCCAGCTGTCGGGCTTTATCTTGGCTGGGTATTAAAATTGGGGGTAAGACTGCACATTGTTTTTTTAAATTATTTATTTAAATAATTTAAAAAAGAGCCGCATGTGGTTCCTCTTATTTTGATACACAGTCAAGATAAGCGCAGGGCTGGGGGCTGCAGCCTGTAGCCATGGGGGTTATCTCTGCTAGGTATCATAATACGGGGGGGACCTTATGCCAATTGTTCTATTTATTTTTATACCTCAATACTGACCTGCATACAGGGGAAAATATGTGTAACTGGGTTAAAAACTGGCTCAGTGATAGGAAACAAAGGGTGGTTATTAATGGTACGTACTCGGACTGGGTCTCAGTTCATAGTGGGGTACCACAGGGGTTAGTATTGGGCCTGCTTCTTTTCAATATATTTATTAATGACCTTGTTGGGGGCATGCAGAGTAGAATTTCAATATTTGCAGATGATACTAAACTCTGCAGGGTAATCAATACAGAGGAGGATAATTTTATATTACAGGGAGATTTATGTAAATTGGAGGATTGGGCTGAGAAGTGGCAATTGAAGTTTAATGTAGATAAATGTAAAGTCATGCACTTGGGTAGAGGAAATAAAATTTATAATTATGTACTTAATTGTAGAACACTGGGTAAAACAGAAACAGAAAAAGACTTGGGTGTATGGGTGGATGGTAAACTTAACTTTAGTGGACAGTGTCAGGCAACTGCCAGGGCTAATAAAATAATGAAATAATAAAAGAGGTATAAGTGTTCATGAAAAAAATATAGTTCTACCTCTGTACAAGTCACTAGTGCGACCGCACTTAGAATACTGTGTACAATTCTGGTCACCGATATATAAGAAGGACATAGCTGAACTGGAGAGGGTGCAGAGAAGAGCCACCAAGATAATTAGAGGAATGGGTGGGCTGCAATACCAAGACAGGTTATTAAACTTGGGGTTATTTAGTTTGGAAAAATGAAGGCTAAGGGGGGATCTAATCACAATGTATAAATATATGAGGGGACAGTACAGAGACCTTTCCAAAGATCCTTTTACACCTAGGCCTGTGACTGGAACATGGGGGCATCCGCTACGTCTTGAGGAAAGAAGGTTTAATCATAATCACAGACGAGGATTCTTTACTGTACGAGCAGTGAGACTATGGAACTCTCTGCCGCATGATGTTGTAATGAGTGATTCACTACTAACATTTAAGCAGAGCCTGGATGAGTTTCTTGAAAAATGTAATATTACCAGTTATGTATATTAGATTTTATGACAGGGTGTTAATCCAGGGAACTAGTCTGATTGCCGTATGTGGAGTCAGGAAGGAATTTTTTTCCCTATTGGCGCTGGTTTGCCACATTGGGTTTTTTTGCCTTCCTCTGGATCAACATGTTAGGCTACGGGCTGAACTAGATGGACTAAAGGCTGCTTTACACCAGACAATCTATCGTGCGATAGATCGTCGGGGTCACAGTTTTTGTGACGCACATCCGGCATCGCTGGCGATGCCGGCCTGTGTGACACCTCCTAGCGATGCAGTATCGCTCACAAATCGTGAGTCGTGCACTGCTCGCTAGGTTCCATAATATCGTTTAATTTAGTTGTTCATCGTTTCTTGGGTAGCACACGTCGCTCCGTGTGACACCCCGGGAACGATGAACAGCAGCTCACCTGCGTCACGCGGCCGCCGCCGGCTATGTGAAGGAAGGAGGTGGTCGGGATGTTTACGTCCCGCTCATCTTCGCCCCTCCACTTCCATTGGCCGGCGGCCGAGTGACGTCGCTGTGACGCCGAACGTCCCTCCCACTCCAGGAAGTGGACGTTCGCCACCCACAGCGAGGTCGCACGAGAGGTAAGTATGTGTGACGGGAGTTACTGACTTTCTGCAACACGGGCAGCGATTTGCCCGTGACGCAAAAAGGACGGGGGCGGGTACGATCGATTGTGAAATAGCACAATCGGTCGTACCATGTAAAGCAGCCTTTAGAGTCTCCCTTCAACCTTAAAAACTATGATACTATGATACAGCACCCGAGTACCTTTGAAACCACGCAGATTTTAACTTTTATAGTCCGGGTCCACTCATCCCTACTAATTAATGATAGATTTCTGCTGGTGTCATGACTTTTCATTACTTATTTCCTCAACACTGCATCTTTTTCAACAGAAAAACAAACCCTAAACATATCCATGAATCAAAAAAGGCTCTCAGAAGATGGTCACAAACTAAAAAAAATAAAACAAAACAAAAAAGGACTTGCGCAGATACAGCAAAATATAAACGAAGTCAAATTGAAAAATGCTATAATAGTGTCATCCAGAAGAATAAAGTTAACATGTAATTTAGACTCCACTATGTAAACTCTGTAAACAAATTTTCAAAATTGCTATTTTTCGCTTATCTTACCCATTGAATATGCCATAAAAACTGATCAAAATATCTGGTGTAAAACAAAATTGGTTCATTGAAAACTATAGAAGGGTGGGGAAATTCCAGCCCACGGATCATAAATGACAGATTCCAAGGGACCACAGTGCCCTTTAAAGGGAACCTGTCACCACTTTTTTGGCAAATAAGCTGTGGCCACTACCACTGGGCTCTTATATACAGCATTCTAACATACTGTATATAAGAGCCCAGGCCACTGTGTAGAACATAAAAACACTTTATAATACTCACCAAGAAGGTCGCTCCGATGCAGACTGGTCAGATGGGACCGGCACCTCCCCTTTCAGCCATCTTGGTCTTCCTTATTCTGAAGCCGCAGTGCATGACACATCTACGTCATACACATGCGCCGGCATTGAGATCATGCGCAGGCGAACTACAATACTTTGATCTGCCCTCAATGCCGGCGCGTGTGTATGACGTAGATGCGTCATGCGGCTTCAGAATAAGTAAGACCAAGATGGCTGAAAGGGGAGGCGCAGGTCCCGGAGAACGGCGCCGCCCATCTGACTAGTCTGTACAAGAGCGACCTTCTAGGTGACTATTATAAAGTGTTTTTATGCTATACAGCACAGTCTGGGCTCTTATCTACAGCATGTTAGAATGCTGTATATAAGAGCCCAGTGGTGGTGGCTGCAGCTTATGGGCCAAAAAAGTGGTGATAGGCTCTCTTTAACCCATTCCCCAAGGCGATTTTCCTGTTTTTGCTTTTTCTTCCCCTTTTTCCAAGAGCCATAGCTTTTTGATTTTTCCAATGTATATACACCAGTCCTAGTGTCTTCTATGTAATATATATATATATATATATATATATATATATAATAATCCCAGTGTCTTATATGTAACGTATATATACCAATCCCAATGTCTTCTATGTCATGTATATACACAAGCTTCATTGTCTCCTATGTATATAAATAAGCGCCAAGGTCTTTTATGTGATGTATATATACCAACCCCAGAGTCTCCTATGTGATATATATAGACCAGCCCCAGTGTCTTCTAGGTCATATATATGCACCAGCCCCAGTGTCTTCTAAGTGATATATGCAGCAGTTTCAATGTATTCTATGTGATATGTATATGCAGCAGTTTCAGTTTCTCCTTTGTGATGTATATACAGCAGTCCCGGTGTCTCCTATGTGATGTATATACAGCAGTCTCCTATGCAATGAATATATAGACGTCTCAGTGTGTCCTATGCAAATTACATACATTAGTCTTGGTTTATCATATGTGATGTATACAGCAATCTAATTGTCTCCTATGTATTGTATATACAGTAATCTCAGTGTTTCTAATGTGATGTATATACAGCTGCCTGTGTCTCCAATGTGATGTATTTAAAGTAGCCCCAGTTTCTCCTATGTGACGTATATGCAACAGCCCCAGTTTCTCCTTTGTGATGAATATGCACCAACTATAGTGTCTTTTATGTGACATACAGTACAGACCAAAAGTTTGGACACACCTTCTCATTCAAAAAGTTTTAATTATTTTCATGACTCTGGAAATTGTAGATTCACATTGAAGGCATCAAAACTATGAATTAAACATGTGGAATGAAATACTTAACAAAAAAGTGTGAAACAACTGAAAATATGTCTTATATTCTAGGTTCTTCAGAGGAGCCACCTTTTGCTTATATTACTGCTTTGCACACTCTTGGCATTCTCTTGATGAGCTTCAAGAGGTAGTCACCGGAAATGGTTTTCACTTCACAGGTGTGCCCTGTCAGGTTTAATAAGTGGGATTTCTTGCCTTATAAATGGGGTTGAGACCATCAGTTGTGTTGTGCAAAAGTCTGGTGGATACACAGCTGATAGTCCTACTGAATAGACTGTTAGAATTTGTATCATGGCAAGAAAAAGGCAGCTATGTAAAGAAAAATGAGTGGCCATCATTACTTGAAGAAATGAAGATGTCAGTCCGAAAAATTGGGAAAACTTTGAAAGTGTCCCCAAGTGCAGTGGCAAAAACCAATTAATGCTACAAAGAAACTGGCTCACATGAGCACCGCCCCAGGAAAGGGAGACCAAGAGTCACCTCTGCTGCGGAGGATACGTTTATTCAAGTCACCAGCCTCAGAAACAACAGGTTAACAGCAGCTCAGATTAGAGACCAAGTCAATGCCACACAGAGTTCTAGTAGCAGACACATCTCTAGAACAACTGTTAAGAGGAGACTTTGGGCAAGAAGCCTTCATGGTAAAATAGCTGCTAGGAAACCACAAGCAACAAGCAGAAGAGACTTGTTTGGGCTAAGGAACACAAGGAAAGGACATTAGACCAGTGGAAATCTGTGCTTTGGCCTTATGAGTCCAAATTTGAGATCTTTGGATCCAACCTCTGTGTCTTTGTGCGACGCAGAAAAGGTGAATGGATGGACTCTACATGCCTGGTTCCCACCATGAAGCATGGAGGAGGAGGTGTGATGGTGCTTTGCTGGTTACACTGTTGGGGATTTATTCAAAATTAAAGGCATACTGAACCAGCATGGTTTGGATTTGAAATGTTTTTAATGTTTCTGTGTGTTAGTTCAGTGCATATTTGTCTGATAAAATTTCCACTTTTGGTGATCCCTGTTTTTTGTCACTCTCTTTGCCTCTTCTTGTCTTGCGATCCTTGTACAGTGATACAGTACAGCAGTGTTGGTGCCCTGCAGGATTCTGTGTGGGGAAGGGGTGAATATGCATTCACTTAATTAGTCGATACTTCTTATTGAAGAATGAGAGTGTGTATGTCTTTGCAGCTGTCACTCTCAGCTCAGAAGAGATACTAAAGATTGTGGCGTGATCCTCAGGCACTAATACACCAGGCAAATATAAGATACCCTCAGAAATAAGCCCTAGTGCATTTTTTTAAAGCAGAAAAGAATACAAGCCATTGTCTTATTTTTGGGGAAAACATGGTATATTGAGAGATAGATAGATAGATAGATAGTGAAGTGAACACACTGGACCACAGGGGGGACACCTGGGCTTACCTTGACATGGAAGGGGCTCCTACCAGATATACGCCAGAGCTTTAGATGGTGAGGATGGGCTTGGCTGCCAGTAGACACAAAATGTCACTCTCAGGACAGTGTCTGCGACTGTGGCAGGGGACCTCCAGGGCAGTAACAAGCTCAGGAACTGGCAGGTACAGTCTCCAGTGTAGGCAGGTGCATGCAGAAGGGGGATGGCTGATGCAGACAGGAAGACAGATACTGACATGGGAAGGCAAGTACAGGGACAGGTAACAGGCATGGAAACAGGTAGCAGTATTGATAGCGAGTACGGAAGAAACTGGACCTGACAACTAGCTACCTAGACAGATACTAACTGACCATGTTGCACAGTGGTAGGATGCCTTAAATACCTAGTGCCTCAGCCATAGGCTGAGATGGCACTTCTAGCTAAAAGAGTGCTGGCCCTTTAAGAGGAGGAAGGTGTGCGCATATCTTAAGCTCACTTGCGGGAGACCTGTGATGTGTACATAGGCCACAGGATCAGGAGGCAGCAGGAGCACACGTGGACGGCTATGGAGTTCCAGGGGAAAGGGCAGGCCAGCCATAGCGGTAAGTATGTCTCTGCTGCAAGGACGTCGGTGTTACTATAGCACATAATACATTATAGATATGAAAAACCACATTATACTCACCTATATAGAAGCCTTTTTTGTTTCTGGGCTCCAGGAGAGCAATAGGTGTCGGGCCAGGAAGCAGATTCTCCAGCTGGAGCAGTACAGGCAGCCTTCCCCTTTCTCTCTAGTCAAGATGAGAGAAGACAGGACACAGAGGGAGGAGAAATCACCCCCTGCAATCTTCCTGTTGGAGCCTGTGCAAAGCGAGAACAGCAAATGAAAGTGACTTGCAGTGAAGAGTGGAATTAATATAAAATAGATCTTTTACATAGCAGCAGCAAGGTCTGTAAGGCTAGAATCCCTGCCTACATGTCTCTAATAGACTATCCTTTCTCCAGCAGCTCTCCCTACACTAATTGCAGTTAAGAGTGGTATTATTAGAGAATAGAATAGATTTGACTTTTCCCTGAAAAAGACTTTTAGGTTAACATAGCAGCAGCAAGGTCTTTAAGGCTAGAATCTATGCCTACATGTATCTAAATACACTATGCCTTCTCCTGCAGCTTGCCAAAGCTAAATGCAGATTATTATAGAACAGAATATATATTTTGCGTAACAGCAGCAAAGTCTGTAAGGCAAGAATCCCTGCATACATGTGTCTAATACACTATCTCTTCTCCAGGAGCTCTCCCTACACTAATTGCAGCTAGAGCGATATTATTAGAGAATAAAATAGATTTGAATTAGCCTTGAAAAGGACTTTTGGGTTAACATAACAGCAGCATAGTCTGTAAGGCAATAATACCTGCCTCTAATTCATTATCCCTTCTCCATCAGCTCTCCCTACACTAATTGCAGCTAAGAGCAGTACTATTAGAGAATAGAATAAAATAGATTTTTATGTAGCAGCAGCAAGGTCTGTAGAGCTTTAATCCCTGCCTAAATGCCTCTAATACACTATCCCTTCTCCAGCAGCTAGCCCTACATTAAATGCAACTAAAGGCTCCGTTACACACATCGATTTTTCGTGCTATCGCATGTGCAATCACACCCGCCCCCATCGTTTGTGCAACACGGGCAATTTGTTGCCCGTGTCACACAAAGTCGGTAACCCCCGTCACACATACTTACCTTCCAAACGACCTCACTGTGGGCAGCGAACATCCTCTTCCTGAAGGGGGAGGGACGTTCGGCATCACAGCGTCGTCACTCAGCGGCCGCCCAATAGAAGCGGAGGGGCGGAGATGAGCGGGACGTAACATCCCGCCCACCTCCTTCCTTCCGCATTGCCGGTGGCCGCAGGTAAGCTGTGTTCGTCGTTCCTGGGGTGTCACACGTTGCGATGTGTGCTGCCTCAGGAACGACGAACAACCTGCATCCAGGAATTTGACCGATATTATGAAAATGAATGACATGTCAACGAGCAATGATAAGGTGAGTATTTTTGCTCATTCACAGTTGCTCGTAGCTGACACACGCTACGATATATCAAACGATGTCGGATGTGCATCACGGAATCTGTGACCCCGACGAAATATCGTTAGATATATCGTAGCGTGTACTGGGGCCTTAAGAGCATATAATTAGATAAAATAATACGATTTTTTAATTTGCAGCAGCAAGGACTGTAAAACTGCTGGAGACAGGACAGTGTGCTACAGCGTAGCTGTCCCTATACTATTTCCAGGTACAGTGAGTAGAGCATGGCATCACCGGATCTTATATAGACCTTATGATGCAATGCATCCAGCCAATCACAGCAATGCCAGTAGCCAAAATAGCTACAGCATTACCGTGATTGGCAGGCAATCCCCGGATGTTTTGTGGTTGACAAACAGCCGCAAAACACACGGGGCAGGGATTCGAGCATGGCACCTGAGTAAAAGGATATTCAATCAAGTACCAAGCAATTATGTGCATGCTCATCACTGTTGATATATCACCATACTGTGATTTCACACTAGTTTGTGTCCTGCATGCTGTATCATATGGTGATCTTATAAGGTTTTGTAGCAGTAACACAGTCATTTACATGCAGTCCAGTTTACACTGGCCAAAACCGCAAATAGCAGTGATGGACTCATTTACCAGTAGGGCCCTTGTAAAGCAGCTTAGGTTGTAGTTACTCTTTACATGTAACATTGTATGAAAAGAAAACTCTTTAAATAATATTGAAATTAATTTTCACAAAAAAATGTTTTAAGGATTTGTTACTTTTCACGTTAATTAGATTTCAAGACATGTGATGGTTTGTCTATAATATTAAATTCTAATTAATTTATTTTATCATCATGTAGGAGAGGTGATTGGAAATGTCATTGTTGAAATATTAAAAGGGCACAAAGTGAAGAATCATGAAAAGTGAAATCAGAGGAAAACTGCAAATAATCTATTTTCTTTCCAACTTTTTATTGCCTTAAAGATCAAATAAGACATTTTCAAAAGATGGATTTTTGTTGGTGACGTATAAATCTATATTTTTCATGAAATACTCCTGCGGTAGATTGCATGGATATTATTCCATGAAATACAGATGTAGATAATTAAGGCTCGAACAGAAATGGAATAGGATTCATGATGTGGTTATTTCTTCTGTCCTTGTCCATAACACGTTGTAGCCATCATATCGTAGCATGATACAAACGTTAAAATCAAAACCTCTGATTTTTTGTGACATATGTTACTTTGTGACTCCTTTCACTAACATTACACTGTGATTTAGCAGCTATATAACTTGATCAATGGCATGAAAAATGTGTCATGAACAAAATCAACATTTAGCCACGGCCTAAACCTTTCCAGATATGATAGGTACCAATAAATGTAAAATTTATAGGAAGGAGTAACCTCTAAAAACATCTATAATATAAGACCTGACCAAATACCTGGGATTTAAAGGGGTTTTCCCCACAAAGAAAGTTTATTTTAATCAATAGATCTTGAAATAATAATAGGTTTCATAATTGGAGGTGCGTAAAAGAAAAAAAATCCTGTGCTGATATAATCTTATATCTGTGTCCCTGTGATGTAATGTGTAATGGCCGTGTCTGACTATACTGGAACATGGTCTGATCATTCCACAGGTCCTGTGGAGGCAGTAAAAAAAAGTATACGGACATTATAGCATGGGATCACAAATAATTTTTTCTTTGAGGTAAAACAATTATTTAAAAAAAAGGTTGAGTAATGTTTTACCTCACAAAAAGAATCAGCGATCATCCTGTGGTGTAATGTCTTTATATTTTCTTTTGCGTTCTCCCCGACCCAGGAGATGTGATATGATCAGACCATGTCCCTGTACGGTCAGACATGGCTATTACAAAGTGCATAGCAGGGACACATATATACCATTATCTCAGCATGGGA
Organism: Anomaloglossus baeobatrachus; assembly: GCF_048569485.1. Lineage (NCBI taxonomy): Eukaryota > Metazoa > Chordata > Amphibia > Anura > Aromobatidae > Anomaloglossus > Anomaloglossus baeobatrachus. Next base: position 792,616,520 of record NC_134353.1, read on the forward strand.
ACATTTTTTTCTATCACATTCAATTGTGGAAATTATTATTATTCCAAGATCTATTAACATGAACTTTAAAATTAACATTGTTCATTAGAAAAACCCTATAATAGTTCTTATAGAAAAAAAATAAATATTTTTGCTTCAGCAAAATAGACACAAAGTAGAAATATTCTATAACCAGCAAATGTGTATGGTGAAAAAAAAAATCTGATTTGTAAAAATAATTTTTTGGGCTTGTGTCGCCATACTCGTAGACCCATAACGTTTTCATTTTTTTAGTTAACCTCTTCACAACACATGACACACTGCCATGGGCAGTCCACAGCAATCCGCGCACATCTCAGCTGATTCAATAGCTGACATGTGTGCCTGCCAGGCAAGAGTGGAATCGCATTCCACCCGCGCCTATTAACCAGTTACATCTCTCTGCAAAAACCTGATAGCAAGATGTATCAGCACGCTGCCATTAGCATAACTTACCCACCCTCATTGGAAGTCACGTGACGTGATCACGTGACTTCCGGTGGTTGCCATGGTAGCACAGGGTCATGTGATGACTCCTGTAGCTATCCATAAGTCAATTTATCTCACTGCCAGCAGAGGGCAGTGTGTGAGAGTAAAGCCACTTTTCTCCAGATCTCAGCTGTGTAGCTGTGATCTGGAGAAATGGAAGAGCGATCAGACTGCTGATCGTTTTTGTCCCCTAGGGGTTAAATAAAAAAGTTTTAATAAATTTAAAAAAAGAAAAAAACCTAAAAGTTCAAATCACCCCTCATTCGGCCCATTGAAATCTAAAGGGTTAAAAAAATTAAAAAAAAATACCCATATTTGGTACCACCATGTTCAGAAACACCCTTTCAAAATATTAAATCAATTAATCTGATCGGCAAATGGTGTAGCGGCAAAAAAATTACAAACACCAAAATTGTTTTTTGGTCGCTGCAAGTTTTGCACAAAATGCAATAACAGGAGATCAAAACGTAGCATCTATGCAAATGGTACCATTTAAAACATCAGCTCGAGATGCAAAAAACAAGCCATAACTAAGCCATAGATCCCGAAAAATGAAAACGCTACAGGGTTCGGAAAGCGGCGCTAAAAGTGAGCCACTTTTTTGGACAAACTTGTGAATTTTTTTAACCCCCTAGATCAGGGGTGGGGAACCTCTGGCCCACGGGCAAATGACCTTTTATGTGGCTCCCGGGCAGTACTGGGGCCGCTGCTGCGGTCTTGCAGGCCGCTGGCCCTTTAAATCACCACATGCGCTGCTTGTGCATACCAATTTGTTCTCCCGCTGGCCAGTATCAGCATGTTCAGAACTTTAGTGCTCTGCACTCCTGTCCCACAGCAAATTCACAGCTTCCAGCAGTATGTGCACACCCACCTGCCCTCCGGAGCGGCGTGCGTGCCTCTCTGCCCAAATGAGTGGTGTGCCTGCCCTCTGCCTTCAGAGCCCCATGACTGCCCCTCTGCCCTTCGGAGCGACATGACCGCCCCACTGCCCTCCAAAGCGGTGTATCCATCGCCTACACTCTGACGCTGTATGTCTGGTGCCTGCCCTCCTGCGCTCTGTGTCCCATCCAGTGTTTTGTGGCAGTCCAGTTCTGTGTACCACCGTCCTCCCCTCCCCAGAGTTGTGTGCAACCCCCATGCTGTGTATCAACCCAGGTTTGTGTCCCCCCAGTGCTGTAGGTCTCTGCAAGTGCTGTGTACAACCTCCCCAGTGCTGTGTGTAGCCCCCCATCCTGTGTAGCCCCCCAGTGCCGTGTGCCCTTCCAATGCTGTGTATCACTACCAGTGCCGTGTGCCCTTCCAATGCTGTGTATCACCCCAGTGTTGTGTTCCCCCAGTGATATCCGTGCCCCCTAGTTATGTCTGTGCTCTGCAAGTGCTGATCGTGCCCCCAATACACCAGTGATGTCTGCCCCCAACAATGTCTGTGCTCCCCCCTGTGATGTCTATGCCCCCCCAGTCAGTGATGTCTGTGCCCCCCCAGTGATGTCTGTGCCCCAAGCCCCTCTTGTGATGTCTGTGCCCCCAGACCCTCTTCTGATCTTGTGATGTGTGTGCCCCAGCCCCTCTTGTGATGTGTGTGCCCCTCAGCCTCTCTTGTGATGTTTTTGCCCCTCAGCCTGTCTTGTGATATGTGTGCCCTGAGCCCCTCTTGTGATGTGTATGTAGCACCCCTGAAGCCATTAGGAGCTACAAGGTACTGCATCCTGTCAAAGATGAAGGGCCTACCCCAGGGACCCAGAAGACCAGTGCCGGTAACACCAAAACACATATATAATCCCTGTTTTTCCCTTCCCCTAGGACTGGTGACAGGCTAGGGTTGGACCCAATGGATGGCTACCTTGGGGTGGAGCCAATCCAGTCCACTAGATGACAACTCGGGAGGAGGGGTCAGACCGTCAGTAAGTGGAAGTAAAAGGAGACGGACGTAACCGTACTAACGGAAGTGCATAACAGTGACCTGTCAGGCAGAGGCGTGTGGTTGCCGAAGGAGTACGGTGGAGTACTCTTGGAACCATAGCACCAACGGAGTACAGGGCCCTAGGTCAGGCAAATGCTCCAGGCAGAGCAGACCTGATTAAAATCTGCACAGTGAGGGTACCATCCAGGACCTTACTGACCGTAAAGTCTGGGGCACCAGCAGTGACGGGAGAACCAGGGACCGAAACAGAACACCAACTCTACAGGGTTCAAACTGCCCACCGTATGGATTAAAGACTGAAAGACTACTAGGAGGGGACCTCCAGATGCTCCAAGCCATAGGGACCCACCAACTAGAGACAAGTGCAGGGAAAAGAAGCCACCAGGTTACCACACCGGCACTGGGACTAAGGGGACCAGTAGTGAGGACCAGCCTTCTTCGGGTTGCCAGCCATAACTATGCTGTGAGTAAAGAAACCAGTTACACTGCAATCCCTTGTGTGGCCTACCTTCTTTGCACGCCTAACTCCATCACCTACCCCCTGGGGCACCGGCCCTACTTGTGGAGGGCCCAACATCCAGGCTGCCATTAACATCAGCCCCAGCGATGAGAGACTGTGCAGCAGCGGCTCCATCTACCTAGCCACAACCCACAAGTGGCATCACGACAAAACCTTTATTATTATTCCCCTGTAAATAACCCCCTTCAAGCGACCCCCAGGGTCACAGAACCGGGCAACGGCCACCCAGTGAACTGTCCCCGTAAATATACGGCCTGGGACAGAGTACCCCATAGCTGTGGGGTGAGTCATGTATGCCCCCAGCTCCTCTTGTGATGTGTACGCCCCCAGATCCTCTTGTGATGTGTACGCCCCCAGCTCCTCTTGTGATGTGTACGCCCCAGCCCCTCTTGTGATGTGTATGCCCCAGCCCCTCTTGTGATGTGTACACCCCCAGCCCCTCATATTGTGTATGCCCCAAGCCCCTCTTGTGTTGTGTATGCCCCCAGCGTCTCCCGTATCTGTGTATTCCAGAGCATCTCCTGTGACTTATACATCACACTGGAGATGCTGAGTGCATATACATCATAGGAGACACTGGTGGCACACACAACACAGGAGGGTCTGGGGGCATTTACATCACAGGAGGGGCTGCCGGCATTTACATCACAGGAGGGGCTGGGGGCATATATATGTCCCCATCCCCTCATGTGATGTATGTGCCCCCAGTGTCTCCTGTGATGTATATACAGCAGTCCCAGTGTGTACTATGTGATGTGTGTGCCTCCAGCGTCTCCTGTGATGTATATACAGCGTCTGTTATGTGAGGTTTATGATTTACCAATCTTATTATTACAAAGAGTTGGCTGCGCTCCAGACAGAGACAAACCTGGAAAAGCAGTTGTCAGAAGAAACATGATTAGTATCACCGAAAATCATACCCGCACCAAAGAGAAGCAGCTCCGGCCACCACAGTAGAAGTGAGTAAATTGTTTGACCAAATATAGCAGGATCATTTTCACATTGATAATTTTGTGCGGCCACCGAAGGTTGGTTGAAATTTCCAAATGGCCCCCGGCAGTAATAAGGTTGCCAACCCCTGCCTTAGATAAAAGTAAACCTATACATATTTGGTATCTACAAACTCGTACCGACCTGAGACATCACACCAACACAGTTTTATCATATAATGAAGATTGTGAATAAAATATCCCAAAAACTATTGTGCAATCACACTTTTTTTTGCAGTTTTTCTGCACTTAAATTTTTTTTTACTGTTTTCCAGTACACTATATGGTAAACTCATGGTTTCATTTAAACGTACAGCTCGTCCCGCAAAAAACAATCTCTTATATGGCAAGTTGGATGGAAAAATAAAACGTTTAAAACGTTACGGCTCTCGGAAGAAGAGGAGCAAAAAAAAACCAAAAACCGGAAAAATGGAAAATCGCCTAGAGGTGAAGGGGTTAACAGTTGTGTGATGCCTTATATTTTGTAATATTTTGGGATAGATATGATCCTTTGTTCACTTGTTACAGCAATTTTTGTACTGTTGCAACAACCGAATAAAACATACTTATCTTTATTTTTAATGGTGGGTAGGGTGAGTGATTTGAACTTTTATGTTATATTTATTTTTTTTTACTTTTTTTTTTTTACTTTTCATTGTACAGTGGTACCTAGGTTTTCGTTGATCTCAGTTATCGTTTGTTTCGGTTTTCGTTGATTTTTTCCATTAAAAATTTGCCTAGGTTTTCATTAATTGCGCCGGTTTTCATTTGTTTTTGTCTGCATGCCTGTTGCACAGCTTAGCTAGCTTTCCAGTTGCACAAGAAAGTTCACAGAGCAGATTACATGGGATAACAAGCTCTTTACTTCTGGAACATGAGGTAAAAATAGGCACAGTCATACAGCATTGTATCAGGAAAAGAAAGTGAAACCAGAAAGCAAAACAAAAGACTTTTTGCAATTCAGTGAGTAAGGAAACTTTACACAACATCGCCATCTACTGTTAGATCAGTAAAGTCCTTCTTCACACAGCCAAAGAAGTCCTCATCTGTTGCATATACCAACACCCTTTCTCAACAGTAAGGACTTATTCAGTTAAGCCTAATTTCTTCATTAGTCTCTGAGGTCTTTCAGCATTCAATGCTTTTGTGAAAATATCTGCTGTCATATCTTCAGTTGGACAATATTCTAATTTCAGGATTCCTTGTTCCTGGTGATCCCTCAAGAAATGATACTTCACATCAATCTGCTTGGTTCTTGGGTTAACTCTTTCCATCTGAGCAAGAACAAGACATCCTTGATTGTCCTCATTTATTTTTGTTGGTTCCAACTGTGGTTGTCCTAGGTCTGTTAGCAATTGTCTTAACCATAGAACATCTTGACTTGCATGTGCTGCTGCAACATATTTTGCTTCTGTTGATGACAGCGTTGCTATAGATTGCTTTTTACTAGTCCAACTAATTGATCCGCCTGAGAGAAAGAAAAGATAGCCACTGGTAGATTTCCTGTCAGTTGGATCTCCAGCCCAATCTGCATCAACGTATTCAGTTAAAGTGCATTTATCACTTGTAGGTAGTTTCAGTTTAACCCCTTAAGGACGAAGCCAGTTTTGTATTTAATGCCCAGGCCATTTTTTGCAATTCTGACCAGTGTCACTTTATGAGGTCATAACTCTGGAACGCTTCAACGGATCCCGGTGATTCTGACATTGTTTTTTCGTGACATATTGTACTTCATGATAATTATAAAGTTAGAACGATATTTTTTAATTTTATTTGTGAAAAAATCGGAAATTTGATGAAAATTTTGAAAATTTTGCAATTTTCAAACTTTTAATTTTTATGCCCTTAACCCAGAGAGTTATGTCACACAAAACAGTTAATAAATAACATTTCCCACATGTCTACTTTACATTAGCGCAATTTCTGAAACAAAATGTTTTGGGGTTAGGAAGTTAGAAGGGGTCAAAGTTCATCTGCAATTTCCCATTTTTTCAACAAAATTCACAAAACCATTTTTTTAGGGACCACATCACATTTGAAGTGACTTTGAGAGGCCTAAGTGACAGAAAATACCTAAAAGTGACACCATTCTCAAAACAGCACCCCTCAAAGTACTCAAAACCACATCCAAGAAGTTTATTAACCCTTCAGGTGCTTCACAGGAACTAAAGCAAAGTGGAATGAAAAAAAGCAAAAAATAAAATTTTACCTAAAATGTTGCTCTACCCCAAATTTATTCACTTTTAGAAGAAATAACACAACAAAATGAACCCCAAAACTTGTTACCCACTTTCTTATGAACGTGCCTATACCCCACATGTGGTCAGAAACCTTTGTTTGGACAAATGGGAGGGCTCGGAACAGAAGGAGCAATATTTGAATTTTGGAAAGCAAATTTGGCTGAAATAGATTGCGGGCACCATGTTGCATTTACAGGTCCGCTAAGGTACCTAAACAGCAGAAACCCCTCACAAGTGACACCGTTTTGGAAACTAGACCCCTTAAGGCTTCTATCTAGGGGTATAGTGAGCATTTTGGATCCACAGGTACTTCACAGATTTTGATAACGTTACATTGTCACATTGAAAATTTTCATTTTTTTCTCAAAAATGTTGCTTTAGCCTCAATTTTTTCACTTTTTCAAGAGGTAATTCCAAACATTTGACCGCAATGTTTGTTACCCACATTTTTATGAGCGCGGTGATACCTCACTTGTGGTCTGAAACCTTTGTTTGGAGAAATGGGAGGGCTTGGAACGGAAGGAGCAATATTTGAATTTTGGAAAGGAAATTTGGCTGAAAAAGATTGCGGGCACCATGTCGCATTTGGAGGACCCCTAAGGTACGTAAACAGCAAAAAAACACCACAAGTGACCCCATATTGGAAACCAGGCCCCTCAAGGAATTTATCTTGATGTTTGGTGAGTACCCTAAACCTCCAGGTGCTTTACAGACGTTTATAACGTTGAGCCATGAAAATAAAAAAATAAAATTTTACCACAAAATTGTTACTTCAACCAGGTAGCTTTTTTTTCACAAGGGTAACAGGAAAAAAATCACCATGAAATTTATTGCGCAATTTCTCCTGAGTTTGTTGATATCTTGTATGTGGTGGAAATCAACTGTTTGGGCGCATGGCAGGGCTCGGAAGGGAAGGAGTGCAATTTGACTGCAAAATTGGCTGGAATCAATAGCGGACGCCATGTTGCATTAGGAGAGCCCCTGAGGTGCCTAAGCAGTGGAGGTCCCCCACAAGTGACCCCATTCTGGAAATAATACCCCTCAAGGCTTTAATCTAGGTGTATATTGAGCATTTTGAATCCACGAATACTTCACAGAATTTGATAAGCTTAGGTTGCCATATTGAAATTTTCATTTTTTTCACAAAAATGTTGATTTAGCGACACATTTTTCACTTTTTCAAGAGGCAACAACAAAACGTGTACCCCACAGGTTGTTATCTAATTTCTTGTGAGCGCAGGGATACCCCACATGTGGCCAAAAACCTTTGTTTGGATAAATGGGAGGGCTTGGAATGGAAGGAGCACCATTTGAATTTTGGAAAAGTTGAAGTAAATTGCGCGCACCATGTCACATTAGCAGGGCCCCTTGGGTACCTATACATCAGAAACCCCCCACAAGTGACCTCATTTTGGAAACTGGACCCCTCAAGGATTTTATTCAGGAGTATAGTAAACATTTTGAATCCACAGGTACTTCACAAAAATGTTGCTGTAGCAACAAATTTCTCACTGTTAAGGGGGCTTTACACGCTGCGACATCGCTAATGCGGAGTCGTTAGGGTCACGGAATTGGTGACGCACATCCGGCCGCATTAGCGATGTTGCTGCGTGTGACACCGATGAGCGATTTTGCATCGTTGCAAAAACGTGCAAAATCGCTCATCGGTGACATGGGGGTCCATTCTCGATTATCGTTACTGCAGCAGTAACGATGTAGTTTGTCGCTCCTACGGCAGCACACATCGCTATGTGTGACGCCGCAGGAACAAGGAACCTCTCCTTACCTGCCTCCCGGCCGCTATGAGGAAGGAAGGAGGTGGGCGGGATGTTCCGGCCACTCATCTCCGCCCCTCCGCTTCTATTGGGCGGCCGCTCAGTGACGTCACTGTGACGCCACACGGACCGCCCCCTTAGAAAGGAGGCGGTTCGCCGGTCACAGCGACGTCGCCGGGCAGGTAAGTATGTGTGACGCGTCTGCGCGATGTTGTGCGGCACGGGCAGCGATTTGCCCGTGTCGCACAACAGATGGGGGCGGGTACCCACGCTAGCGATATCGGGACCGATATCGCAGCGTGTAAAGTAGCCTTTAGGCTATGTGGCCATGATCCAGCGACACGGCGTCTAGTACCCAGTGTCAGCCTCCTGCAGAAATGTGAGTGTTGTCCACGGGAGAACGCAGCTGCCCATGCCCACGATTTGGGTTCAGGCTGCTGTGGACTTTAGCTCTATTCTACCTGCAGAAAACACTCATCTCCGCAGCATAAATTGACATGCTGAGGCTCGGGAAGCTGCGCCACAGGTCGATTTATGCTGCGGAGAAAAGAAACACAGTGGGCACGGGATTTCTAAAAATCCTGCCACTGTGCTATTACTGCACAACGCAGCGTTATGGACGCAGGGAAAACACTCTGCGCCCAAAACGTTGCAAACCCTGATTGTGGGCACACAGCGTAAAATGCTACAATGGATGAATGGATAGATGTCAAACATATATAACGTCCCACCCCCCTGCATATTCTAAGCTGGCGCCCTTTAGTGCCTTTCATGTGACACTAAAGGATGCCTAGCCTTGTATTTAGCCCAAAAAAAAAAAAAGAATTAAAATAAATGACGTGGGGTCCCCCCCTATTTTTGATAGCCAGCTAGGGTAAAGCAGACAGCTGTAGCCTGCAAACCACAGCTGACAGCTTCACCTTGGCTGGTGATCAATTTGGAGGGCTCCCCAAGCTGTTTTTTTTTTTTAATTATTTATAAATAAATAATTAAAAAAAACAAAACAAACGTGGGGTCCCCCCAAATTAGATCACCAGCCAAGGTGAAGCTGACAGCTGGGGTCTGGTATTCTCAGGATGGGAAGAGCCATGGTTATTGGACTCTTCCCAGCCTAAAAATAGCAGGCCGCAGCCGCCCCAGAAGTGGCGCATCCATTAGATGCGCCAATTCTGGCGCTTCGCCCCAGCTCATCCCGCGCCCTGGTGCGTTGGCTAACAGGGTAATAAATGGGGTTGATACCAGGTGTGTAATGTCACCTGGCATCAAGCCCAGCAATAACTAATTGACAGTAATAAAAAAAAAATTGACAACAAAAAAAAATTTATTTGAAAAAACACTCCCCAAAACATTCCCTGATTGACCAATTTATTGAAAAGAAAAAAAAAATCCGCTGTAATCCATTTGGACGTCCCACGTCGACTCTGGACCTTCTAGAATATGGGGGACACGTTCAGGGAACGTATCCCCCATTTTCTAGGAGGGCAGACCCTCCATTTGAGGAGAGTGGGTGCAAAGAATTTGCACCCACCCTCCCCGGGTCACAACTGCAGAGTGCCGAGCAGCAGCAGCAGCCAGCGTCCTGAACACAGGAAGCTGACAGCCGCGCTCTGCACATGTGACCGGCGTCTGCTGAGAAGGAGCCGGAGGAGGGGGCCGCGGGGGATCAGCGCTCCGACAGGTATGTATGACACCGGGGGACACCGAGGAACACCAGGGGGGGACCCAGCAGGGCCTAGGGAGCAGGTTTCTGTCGTATGTGTTATGGCACATACGACAGAAACCATAGGAACAGTGTAAATGCGGCCGGCGCGCTGCTGTGCTCGCCGGTGCGCGCGGCCATCTTGGATTTTCGGGAGGGGGTTGGGGGTCGGGGGGGGGCACTTTGGGGATACCGAGGGGACCGGAGGGAACCGGGAAAAAGATTTATCTCCCATCTGGCATGTTTGATCATGCCAGATGGGAGATAAATCATTTTTTACCGGCGCGGTCATTTGCTATAATTTGATGATCGGTATACGGTGTATACCGGTCATCAGGTGAGCGGGGACCGGAAAAACCAGCCAGAATCATGATCTCCAGGGTCTCAGCTACCCCCGGCAGCTGAGACCCCGGAAATTTTCTGACTCTGGGGGGCGCTAGACCCTTTTTTCCGACCGCCGTTAAAAAGCGGCGGTTTGGAAGAAGTACCCTAATTTGTCGCCGTTAAAAGGCGTATCGGCGGTCGTTAAGGGGTTAACATTGCTAGTTCCTTGCAAATAACGTAGTACTCTCTTCACGGTATTCCAATCCTTTTTATTTGGCTTCAACACTTTTCTACTCAGAATTCCTACTGCTGCTGCGATGTCTGGCCTACTACTAGATTACTAGATACAGTAATTTTCCCATTGCTGTTCTGTACTCTTCATTATTTGTTAACACATTTTGCTTGCTATTCATCTCTTTAAGATAACTGGTTTCCATTGGAGGCTTTACTGTTTTGCATCCTTCAATCCAAATGTTTTGATTATGTTTTGAATCATGTGTTTTTGATTAAGTAGGAAACTTCCATCTTCTTCTCTTTCTATCTATATTCCTAGGTACTGTTTCACATTTCCCAAGTCTTTGATCTCGAAATGTTGATTCAGAATTCTTAGTATGTCCTCTTTATCCCTTTTCTTTTTCTAAACAAACTAAAATATCATCAACATATATGAGTATATAGAGCTATCTGTCCATCAGTCTTTTTGTGTATAGGCAAGGATCAGCTTTGCGTCTTTGAAATTTTTCATTTGTGAGCACTTCTGTGATTTTATCATTCCACACTTTAGCAGCTTGTTTTAAACCGTAGTTTACAAGCCAAGTTCAGGTTACTTTTATCTTTGAATCCTGGAGGTTGTTCCATGTAAATATCTTCTGCTAAATCTCCATTCAAAAATGCTGTCTTTACGTCCAGATGCTTCAACTCCATTTATTATATTGCTGCAACTGCAAACAAAGTTCTTATTGTATTATGTTTGAAAACTGGGACAAATGTTTCACCATAGTCTTCTCCATATTTTTCAGAATAACCTTTAGCTACGAGTCTTGCTCTGTATCGTTCAGCTGTGCCATCTGTTTGGTATTTTACTTTAAAAACCCATTTACATCCAATAGCTTTTCTTCCTTCTGGTAATTCTGTCAGTGTCCATGTCTTTGAGTCATGCATGGATTTTCTTACTGTTTCTGTTGCCTTTATCCATTTATTAGCTTCTTCTTCAGGAAGACGAGATATGTTTTCCCAAGAGGTAGGCTCACAAATTTTGCTGTACTTGCCTTGTATGAAAGACGTATTGGGGGTTTTCCTTTGTTTTCTCTTATTGAACGTCTTCGTTCTGTGTCTGTTTGTAGTTGTAGCTCTTCATTTTCAGTATTCTGTTTTTCATTAATTTCAACTTCTTTTTCATCAGATGTTCTGTCAGTTATATCATTGCTGTTTTTTACATTTTTTATTTCTAGTGAATTTATAGTGTCTTCATTTAGATCCTCAATGAATGTGTACTGCACCAGCAGCGATTGAACCACTCGGATCCGGATGTCACTGCTCGTGGCTCGAGGGTCTTCGTACCGGGGGGCCCAGGGTCACACCCAAATGAAGAAGGGGGGCTATTTACAGGGGAGATATATAGTTCGTGATGCCACACGTGGTGTGCGGTAATAGGGAGTACCGCCGCTGCCGTTGGGAGTACCCAGGGTGATGCAGTGGGGCAGCTAGATAACGTTACCCTCCACGAGTGAGGAAAGGCCCGGGGACCCCGGATGGTGGAATGGAGTGCAGGGGAAAGCGCAGGCTCGCTGGTTGCAGGGTCTAATCAGGTACTCACTCAGCAAGAAGCAGATGCTGACAACGTAGTAAACCAAGTCTCTGGGTGCTGCTGCCCTCTTGGGGAGCTCGTCCGGGTCCCGTCCCCTGCAGCACTGCCTGGTGGTCTGTGGCCTGCCTCCTGGCACAGTAATTTTAGAGTGTCCAAGTGGCCCATCAGCTTGAAGCTTTCCGGGCCCCGCTGCCTACTAAGAGTAGCAGAGGAGCTTGCACTCAGGAGCTCATGCTTGAATTTCAGTCGGCTGCTTTGCTTAGAAAGCCTTATCGCCCTTGTTGCGCTATTGCCCCCGATCTCTGAGCTTCGTGGGAACAGTCCATATAGGCCCTGTCCACCGCAGGTTAATTGCCGGGTTGCTTGAAGCTTCTCCCTGACCTAGGGTCCATGTACCCCGAAGTTCCTTTGGCCCCAGCCCGGCTATTGAACTGCGGCTGCTGGCTATCCTCCAAGACTCGCCAAGCACCCAGTCCCAATCTCCCGTGACCGGGTCTCCGACTCCTCCAGGTCCAGACCACTGTCTGCGACCTAGGCTGCTTTTCCCCTGGGAGCTCCAACTCCCAGCTTCCTCTGAGCTCCTCACTGCTCGAGGGCTTCCACTGTTCTGAACTTGTCACCTCCCACCTCCCTGCTTGACCCCTAGGTGGGCGACCCTATTCCAGATTAGCAGCCCACTGGTGTGCCTGACAGGGTGTGGTGCGAGGTGTCACTAGGATTTGTAGATGCTGGTGGAGGCAGCACTGCAAGATGGGGACCCAGAACCATGGGGGGTTGAGTCCTGCACTGGGAGAGAAAGATTGTGCAGTACACTGTGACGACTTGAATAGTCCAGGGGCGTCACAAATGTCACACTGTTACTCACCGTAACTGTCTGTTTTGGGATCTAGGATTCTATATCCTTTGCAAATTTTACTATATCCAAATATTCCTTCTATTGATCTGTTTTGAAGTTTGGAACGTTTTTCTGTTGGAATAAATACAAAAACTTTACATCCAAAAAAACACTTAAATGATTCACACTTGATTTCTTACCCTGCCACAGTTCATATGGGTTTTTTTCAGTTTTCTAGAAAAAAGTCGGTTTTGTAGGTAAGTAGCTGTCATTGCTGCTTCACCCCAATATTTCTCTGGTAGTTTGGAATCTGTTAGTATACATCTTATCATTTCAGTCAGAGATCTGTTTTTCTTTTCTGCTAACCCATTTTGTTCAGGTGTGCATGGAACAGTCTTTTGATGCTCTATACCATTTTGTTTTAAGTAGTTTTCTATTTCGTGTCCTGTGAATTCACCTCCATTATCACTTCTAATGACAATTGGCTTCCTCTGAAACTTGTTATTCAACTTTGTCACATAGTCTACTAATTTATTGAAAACTTTACTTTTTTTCTTGATGAAGTATGTGACTGTGTATCTTGAGTAGTCATCTATAAAAGTCACTATATATCTATTGCCTCCTGATGTAGTCACTTTCATGGGTCCACATACGTCAGTATGCACCAAATCAAGTGGTCTTGTGCTTTTCGCCTCACTTTCTTTAGGTATAGATATTCTTGTAGCTTTAGATGTTATACAACATTCACATCGTACGGTAATTCAAGATCAGATATCAATAGATCCTCTGTCAATTCTTCCTTTTGTAGCTCCATTATACTTTCAGGATGTCTGTGTCCTAGACGTCTATGCCACATGTGAATACAATTCTTGTGATCATGTGTACACAACTTCATCTGTTCCTTTAATGTGTCTAGATGATATAATTGTTCATCTGCCTTGACATTGGTTATTATCTTATTTCCCACTAGGATTGTACATTCGGCATCTTTGAATTTTACATTAAGTCCTTTAGCTGTTAGACGTTTTACAGATAACAATTCTCCATCTAATCCTGGAACATATAACACATCCTGCACAAGTATTTTTGAATCATGCCCAAACATATTAGAACAGTTTAGCATTCCTTGACCAATACCTTCCGTAGTTATTTTGCTCCCTTCTGCAAGATAAATGGCTTCCTTCTTATTTAAATCAAGTTCAGTAAAGAAACTTTCATTACTTGTCATATGACTTGTTGCTCCTGAGTCAATAAATCAACCTGATGATGATTTCTTATCAGTTACTTTAAATGTGCCATTCCAATTATTTACACATGAATCAGAAATTGTGTTTTTTCACCTTCTGTGTACTCTTTATGGTGTCATTTCTGTTGTTCTGCTTTCCATATAGTACAGTCTTTCTTAAAATCTCCCTTTTCTTACATCTGAAACATTCTCTTGTCTCTTTATTATAGGGTCTCTTTGATTCTGTAGCTTTAAGAGCATTTCTACCATCTTTTTCAGTAGAATCATTTGTTTGCTCCTGCCTTCTTTGATATTTATCTATGAGTCTGGTCTTCACAAACTCTAATGTAATGTCTGCTTCAGGTCTTGTCTCTAGTGCATTTATTAAAGCAGTGTATGAATCCGGTAAACTGCACAATAATATTGCTGCTATGTGACTATCCTTAACATCTTCACCAATTGATCTCAGCTGTGATATCACTTCCATCATAGAGAATATATACTTCTGCATATCATTATCTGCACTCAGTCTCATGCTGTAAAGCTTTCTTAGCAGAAATAACTTGTGATTTAAGCTGGGTCTTTCATGTAGCTTTCTTAATGCTTCCCACATTCCCTGTGCTGTATCCTCATTCCTTATGTGGATTAATTGAGAATCTTCCACTAATAGGCTGATAGTAGCTCTTGCTTGTCTATTATTCTTATCCCATGTCTGATTATTATCATTGGGTCTATCTGTAGTGATTACTTCCCATAAATCATCTTTAGACAATAACATCTCCACTTTGAACTTCCATAACTGATAGTTCTCTTTATTCAGCTTAGCTACTGGGAGTTCTGGCTCTGTGTTACTCATTATCTTTAACTTGTCTTGCTTCTTTGGAGAGAATTGTTCTGAAGAATTCTTCTGCATCCACCAGGGTCTTGCTGAGCTTTCTGGTGTCCTGGATGTCTGGGATCTTGGGTGTCTGGCATCTTTGGTGCCTGGGATCTTTGATGTGTCTGGGAGTTTAAAGGCCCTGTTACACACAGAGATAAATCTTTGGCAGATCTGGGGTTGCAGTGAAATCACGGACATATTGTTCCAATTGTACACAGCCACAAACCTGGCACTGATTGTCCACAATTTCACTGCAACCACAAATCTGCCACATATGTATCTCTGTGTGTGACAGGGCCTTTAGGATCTTGGGGTGCCTGGGCCCATAACCTGTTGCACAGCTTAGCTAGCTTCCCAGTTGTACAAGAAAGTTCATAGAGCAGATTATATGGGATAACAAGGTCTTTACTTGTGGAACATGAGAGAAAAATATGCCCAGTCATACAGCATTGTATCAGCAAGAGAACGTGAAACCAGAAAGAAAAGCAAAAGACGTTATACAATTTAGTGAGTAAAAAAACTTTACACAACATTGCCATCTACTGTTAGATCAGTATAAAGTTCTCCTCTACATAGTCAAAGCAGTCCTCATCTGTTGCATATACCAACAATGCCCACATGACTACGCTGCTATTTTTGCAACAACAAAAGGATGACCCATGCATTCTCTGGCTCTATGTGGCATTGTGTGAGTATTACCCCGCTCGTCAGTTTCAAAATTAATGTAAGAAATGTAAGATAAAATGTGTTTATTCTTTACATTAGTGTCTTATAGTCATTTAATATTCGTTTTATATTCAATTTATTATTGTTTTTAGTATTAATCACTATCTTTATTCTCTGTAAAATGTGTTTTTTGTATGTATTTTAGAGTGTTTAAAACAGATTAATTGGATTTACATTGATTCCTATAGAAATAACTGCTTCAGTTTTAGTCGGTTTCGGTTTTCATTTATTGGTTTTCAGACAGATTATCAACAAAAACCGAGGTATCACTGTATTTATTAGACCCCATAGAGGACTATAATATTTGTTCCTCTGTGGCATTGCTGAATATAGTAAAAATCATAATATCACAGCATCCAAAGCACCGAAACGCCTTCTCTATTCATGAAAAAAATATTGGTTCCATCACATATGGAGGAAAAGATATAAAAAGAAAGGTTTCAGCGAACACAGGGACTTTCTCAAGACATTAAAAGGTGTACATAATGGGTTGAGAAAGGACGTGTTGGCCGAAATGTTGCTTTTTTTATACCTATTCCACAATGTATGATGGGACCATGGATGCTGTGATATTATTAAAAGAACGCGGCACATGGAGAGCCGTACCAAGTAACACGAACGGTGGAGTGGTTCATGGAGTATAGTTGTTTTTTATGATAAAGATCACAGTCTCCACAGGCATAACAACCCATCGGCGACCTGTGAATCCACTAAAGGCGTGTCAATGGGCGCGCAGTATCAGGTGGCCCAGTGCTGGTGTGCTGTTACTGCTATTGTTAGGCTAAGGCCACATGGGATTATGTGCGAGTCCTTGCATGACACTCAGCTCACACTCGCAGCACAGTGGGAGACGAGTGTCATGCAAGGGTCATGCGACTGTGGTCTGATTGTGCGATCAGGGAGGGAGGGATAGGGAGGGATTTATCTCGCTATCTCCTCCATTGCCGGTTATTGCCATTCTCGCACTGCACTCGCATTACACCAGTGAATGCGAGTGCAGTGCAATGTTTCTCTCGCCCCCATAGACTTGAATGGGTGCGAGTGAAACAGGATCGCATTGCACCCCCAGCATGCTGTGATTATTTTCTCAGCCCTAATCGGACTGAGAAAACAATCGCTCATGGGAGCTGCCCCATAGAGTAAAGCGGGCTTTACACGCTGCTGCGTGGGTACCCGCCCCCATCTGTTGTGTGACATGGGCAAATCGCTGCCCGTGCTGCACAACATCGCCCAGACCAGTCACACATACCTGCCCGGCGACATCGCTGTGACCGGCGAACCGCCTCCTTTCTAAGGGGGCGGTTTGTTCAGCGTCACAGCGACATCACAGCAGCGTCACTGAACCGCCGCCCAATAGAAGCGGAGGGGCGGAGATGAGCGGGATGTAACATCCCGCCCACCTCCTTCCTTCGCATTGTGGCCGGGAGGCAGGTAAGGAAAGCTTCCTCGTTCCTGCGGTGTCACACGGAGCGATGTGTACTGCCGCAGGAATGAGGAACAACTTCATTACTGCTGTAGTAACGATAATTGAGAATGGACTCCCATGTCACCGATGAGCGATTTTGCACGTTTTTGCGACGATGCAAAATCGCTCATAGGTGTCACACGCTACAGCATCGCTAATGCGGCCGGATGTGTGTCAAAAAATTCCGTGACCCCAACAACTTCGCATTAGCGATATCGTAGCGTGTAAAGCCCCCTTTATATTGGTCCGAGTGGAATGCAATTTTTTATCGCATTCCACTAGCACCGTTTTTCTTGCCGTGTGTCCTAGACCTTAGATTGACAGTGGCATTTAACAGGTTAATAATAGGTTCCCTTTAAATATGCATTATAGGTCAGTTCCTATGTCTTCGCATGTAACCGATCCATAACCCAAGTTGTATTCAATCTAAATAAAATAAAATTAACACTTGATCTTATTTTAAGAAATTTGTCCAAGTTCCCGACTGTGAACTAAAAAACAGAACACAAAATTGTTTTTTTCTGCCATATTGAAAAATGTTTATTTAAAAACTTAAAACTTGAAGTTATGGCCGTTGTTACACGGGAAGCCAAAAATGTAAATAGAAAAAAATACCACGAGTTAGCATTGCTTTTATTATCTGAAGGAAAAAATATATTTTTAATTGTCATATACTGTACATTGGTCATCAATCATGATATTATTTTTAAGGGAAACAGCACCACAATATAATTTTCTATGTGGTTTCTGTTTGTAAGTGTTGTTAAGTGTATAATATCCGAAGGAAGGATGCACATAGGAATCTATGTTTGTACAAACCAAGAATTCCCTGACTCCCCAAGTGAAATGTGCAATAGTCTGAAAGGTCAGTAGACCTTTTGCTTCATAACAGGAAGCTCATTGATGCCGGAGAAGTTCAGGCAGACGCAGTCACACTGTGGATTGCTCATAATCCCCTACGTTACATGAAGAATTGACTATTCATTGCTGCACATTTGTCTTACTTGTTTGTTTAGTCATTTATTCATCAGGCTTACAGTAAGCTGCAGCCTGTTCCTGTCCAATGGTAAAAATATCTATAATCAATGTAATAATAGTTTTCCTTTGTTCATTTTAACTTAATGAGATTCCAGGAACGAAGAGAAATTAAGCTTTTATTTCCTTTAAGTTACTGTTTTGTTGTGGAAAATGGAAAAAAATAATAGAGCAAAATACTAAAATAAAACCAAGACAGTTTGCATTGATGTTTATGCCATAAGGGCTCCGTTCTATTAGGAAAATGAGTCTAGACTGAGCTAATTAAAGGTGTAGATGGCACTAAATGAGAGCTCATTTGTTGGATTGTGAGGTCACATAGTTAGGGTCAAATAATACTGCTTCAGTCAGAGGTGTACATAGAGTAGTAAAGATAGTAAAGATCTAATGCAAAGTCGGTTGTCAGTCAGTGCGAGTGGGGTGCGGTTACAGCCGCCGCTCACTATATACTGAGCAGTGACTGGAGTTATGACTGAAAGCCAAATATTGTTGAAAAAAATAAAGTTAACCCCTTAACGACCCATGACGTACTGAATACGTCATGGATCGTGTGCCGGTAAGCCCCGCCCCCTGCCGCCGGTCGGCGGCGGCGAGACGCGCACATATCAGCTGTTATCAACAGCTGATATGTGTGCCTGCTAGCCGCGGGTGGAATCGCTTCCACCCGCGGCCATTAACCCCTTACATTTCGCTGCCAAAGTCTTGGCAGCGATATGTATATGGGCGCCGCCATGACAGTGACTTACCCCGCCCCCGCCGGAAGTCACGTGACATGATCACGTGACTTTCGGCGGTTGCCATGGTAGCACAGGGTCATGTGATGACGCCTGTGGCTAACATGAGTCACTTCCTCTCAATGCCGGAATACAGCCGGCATTGAAAGTGAAGCAGCAAATCTGCAGTTCTCAGCTCTGTAGCTGAGATCTGCAGATAGTGCAGAGCGATCGGATTGCTGATCGCAAAAGCCCCCTAGGGGGACTAGTAAAATAAAAAAAAAAAGTAAAAAAAAAAGTTTTAAAAAATTAAAAAAAAATAAAAAAACCTAAAAGTTCAAATCACCCCCCTTTCACCCCATTGAAAATTAAAGGGTTAAAAAAATAAAAAATACACACATATTTGGTATCGCCACGTTCAGAAATGCCCGATCTATCAAAATATAAAATCAATGAATCTGATCAGTAAACGGCGTAGCGGCAAAAAAATTCCAAACGCCAAAATTACGTTTTTTGGTCGCCGCAAATTTTGCGCAAAATGCAATAACAGGCGATCAAAACGTAGCATCTGTGCAAAAATAGTACCGTTAAGAACGTCAGGTCGAGACGCAAAAAATAAGCCATCACTGAGCCTCAGATCCTGAAAAATGAGAACGCTACGGGTTTTGGAAAATGGCGCAAAACGTGCACCACGTTTTTCGGACAAGCTTGTGAATTTTTTTAACCCCTTAGATACAAGTAAACCTATACATGTTTGGTGTCTATAAACTCGCACCGACCTGAGGCATCATACCCACACATCAGTGTTACCATATAGTGAACACGGTGAATAAAATATCCCAAAAACTATTGTACAATCCCACTTTTTTTTGCAATTTTTCCGCACTTGGAATTTTTTTGCTGTTTTCCAGTACACTATATGGTAAACCTTATGGTTTCATTTAAAAGTACAACTCGTCCCGCAAAAAACAAGCCCTCATATGGCAAGATTGATGGAAAAATAAAAAAGCTACGCCTCTCGGAAGAAGGGGAGCAAAAAACAAAAACGCAAAAACGGAAAGTGCCCGGGGGCTGAAGGGGTTAATTTCCTTCCAGCAGCTGAGCTCCAATTGTGGGAGCAGAGTAGGTTCAGAACACTATTAACCTGTAAATCAGCCTTATATCTGAAGGTTAATATCATTTTTCATATGCCATGACAAGTTTCCTTTAAAACAGCCAGAATCACCTGGGTATGGAGCAGGCTCAATGCATTTGAGTACGCCATTCACATCCTCCTATCTTCTTTCATTCATATAGGACACTTCTTGGGTAAAGAGGGTGTATGTCAGACTGAGATCTGGGCAACTCAGAAGACCCAACGTGTTTTAATATTAGTTACAGTGGACACAGTAGCGGAATGTAATGCCTGCCTGGATCCACAGACTCAGATGGGCTGTAAAGGGGAGGCTAGAGGGAAGCCACTCACCAAGTAGGACCCCCAGAACCCTGAAACCCTTTAACCCCTATACAGGGATTTGGAATTACACAGGACCCGGGAGATCACTACCTGTGGAAGGCTGCAGTCCGATGAGAGTAGTAGTCAGGCAGGGTCAAACCAGGAATTGTGGAACAGGGACAGAATCGGCAGGCAGTGACGTAGTCAGCAAACGTAGCAGAGGTCAGATCCGGGTCGGGCAGCAAGGTACAAAAACAGTAGGCAGAAGGGTAGTCAAAAACACGCAGAAGTCAACACAGGAATCACCAACAGAATAGAACGTAACAGGAGCCAGGAAAATCAGAACTATATCTGGCAGTGATCATGTGACAGGAGGGGAAATAAGAAGGATGTGGTGTCTTCCCATTGGCTGTAGCTGAACGCTGGCAACTTCAGCTGGAAAACACATGCCACCCACAGTCAACCAGCGGTACTGCAGATGCCAAGCTAACCCAGCCCAGTGGATGATCGGAGCCTGTGCCCACTGGTGCCACTGGCATCGACTTCTCTCCCATCACCAGCACCATCCACGGCAGGAACACGGCGTCACCTGGCGATCGGAGAAGAAGTCGCTGGAGCAGACTCCGGCGGTGACGTAACAGTACCCCCCCTCCACGAGGGGCCTATGGACCCTCAAAACCCGGCTTCCCAGGAAATTGGAGGTGAAACCGTCGGACCAGACCCCTAGCATGAACATCGCTCGCAGGGACCCATGACCTCTCCTCGGGGCCATAACCCCTCCAATGCACCAAATACTGTACCGCCCCTCTGACAATACGGGAATCAAGTTTTCTCTGTACCTCATACTCCAAGTTACCTTCCACCAAAACAGTAGGAGGAGGGTCACTGACTGGGTGAATGGGGACACGTTATAACATGAGGAGGGACTTATGGAACACATTCGATATCTTGAAGGATGGGGGGAGTTGCAGGCGGAAAGCTGTGGGATTAATTACCTTGATTATCTCGTAAGCTCCAATAAATCTCGGACCCAGCTTAGCAGAAGGGACCTTGAGTTTAATATTCTGTGTGGATAACCATACCTTGTCCCCAACTCCAAGGCTAGGGCCCTTGGAACGTCTCTTATTAGCAGAGGAGGCTTGACCAACCTTTGCCTTCTTCAGGTTCTCTTTCACCTCAGACCAGATAGCCTTTAATTTGTCCACAGTTGAGTCAGCCTCAGGAGTATCCACCACAGTGGAAGAAAAAGAACCAAAATGTGGATGCAACCCTAAATTGCAGAAAAAGGGGGTAGTCTTGATGGATTCCTGATACTGATTATTGATAGCAAACTCAGCTAGCGGCAGATATTCCACCCAGTCAGACTGACGATCAGACACATAACACCGGAGATATTGTTCAAGGGTTTGATTGGAACGTTCGGTCTGACCATTGGTCTCTGGGTGGTAGGCAGATGAAAAAGATAGCTCTATATGGATCTTTTTACAAAACGCCCAACAGAATTTCGAGACGAACTGTGTTCCTCGGTCAGAAACAATATTTAACGGAACCCCGTGTAACCGCACAATATGCCTAATAAACAACTTGCTAAGAGTTTCAGAATTGGGTAATCCGGACAGAGGAACAAAATGACACAGTTTGCTGAATCTATCCACTACTACCCAGATACAAGTCTTCCCTTCTGAGTATGGAAGGTCTGTGATGAAGTCCATGGAGAGATGTGTCCAAGGGCTTACTGGAGTAGGTAGGGACTGGAGAAATCCGGCAGGGCGGGTACGGGGTGTCTTGGCTCGAGAACAAGTTTCACAATCCAGTACATATTCCTTACAATCTTTCGCTACGGTTGGCCACCAAAAATTCCTGGTTACTAATCGGAGGGTATTGCCGATACCAGGGTGACCTGCCAGCACAGAATTGTGGGATTCCTGGAGTACCCGTAGGCGTAGTGAGGGGGCGACAAACAGTTTATGGACAGGGGTGGTTTCAGCAGCTGGGTCTTGGGTATTATGGACCTCTTCTATCAAATCTAAGGAAACCGATGACATAATAATGCTTTTAGCTAAAATATGCACTGGTTCAGAGTCTTCGGACTGAGAGGGACAGAAGCAGCTACGGGAAAGTGCATCAGCTCTGGTGTTCTTGGTACCGGGCCGGAATGTTACCACAAAATCAAATCTGGAGAAGAACAATGCCCACCTAGCTTGCCTAGGATTGAGTCTCTTAGCAGATTCCAGATAAGTGAGGTTCTTATGGTCTGTGATGACTGTGACCTTATGTTTGGCTCCTTCGAGGAAGTGGCGCCATTCCTCGAAGGCCCATTTAATTGCCAACAGCTCACGATTACCAATGTCATAATTTCTCTCTGTGGGAGAAAACTTGCGGGAAAAGAAGGCACAAGGACGAAGCTGAGTGAGAGACGGAGTACCTTATGATAGCACCGCTCCCACTCCAACCTCGGATGCATCGACTTCCACAATAAACGGACGCATAAGGTCAGGCTGAACCAGAATCGGGTCTGAGGAGAAACATCCTTTTAATTTTGAGAAGGCATGGATCTCCTCTGGCTTCCAATTAACCACATCAGACCCCTTTTTAGTCAAATCGGTGAGGGGTTTGGCAATTTTGGAAAAATCTCTAATGAATTTGCGATAATAATTAGCGAATCCAAGGAAATGCTGCAAGGCTTTCAGAGACTTGGGTTGCACCCACTCCTTAATCGGTTGAAGCTTAGAGGGATCCATGCGGAAGCCTTCTGCAGACAATATATAACCCAAGAAATTAACCTCTGCCTCAAAAAAAACACATTTCTCATATTTAGCAAATAGGGAATTCTCCCTGAGTCTCTTGAGTACATTGCACACATGTTGGACATGTGACGTAGCACCAGGAGAATAAATCAGGATATCATCCAGATAGACCACCACATATTGACCACAAATATCTCTGAAAATGTCATTAACAAAGTTCTGGAACACAGCCGGCGCATTATTTAATCCAAAAGGCATTACTAGGTACTCATAGTGTCCCTCTGGAGTATTAAATGCAGTTTTCCACTCATTCCCTTCTCTGATACGGATGAGGTTATATGCACCCCTGAGATCCAGCTTGGTGAACCACCGGGCTCTTATGAGCTAGTTAAACAGATCGGGGATGAGTGGCAGAGGGTACTGATTCTTTACAGTAATAGCATTCAGTTCACGGTAGTCAATACAAGGGCAGAGGCCACCATCTTTCTTACCAACAAAAAAGAATCCATCGCCGACTGGTGACCTGGATGGTCTGATGAACCCTCTTTGCAGACTGTCTGCTATATAATCTTTCATGGCCTGACGCTCTGGACCAGAAAGATTATACATTTTACTCTTGGGGAGTCGGGAATTGGGGACCAAATCTATGGGACAGTCATAATCTCTGTGCGGAGGTAATTTTTCAGATTCAGATACAGAAAACACATCAGCAAATTCCCTGAATGCATAAGGTATGAAGATAGGTTCAGCTCTAGTCAGGTTCACAGAAAAAGACATGCATGTCTCCTGACACTCAGGGCTCCAGTGCACAATCTCACGCTGATGCCAGTCTATGACCGGGTTATGTTTACGCAGCCATGGCATGCCCAATCCCACTGCTGACATCAGATTCTCAAGAACAAAAAATGACACAGATACTACATGCAGAGCACCAACAAGCATGGAGGTCTCTGGAGTTACAAAAGTAACCACACCCTGAGTGAGAGGTGTACTATCGATAGCAGATATTCTAATAGGTGCATTTAACCTGAGCAAAGTCAAACCCAGCTCTTTTGCTACAATAGTGTCTATAAAATTAGCAGCAGAGCCACAATCAATAAAGGCCTGCAGCCGTACAGATTTTCCCTGGTGAGACAATGAGACAGGTAACATTAACCTCATAGGGTCTGCAGGAAGTACCTGGGCACTTGAGCAGGTATCCTGGGGTCCGCTCAGGTGGTGCTGCTGCCTTGGAAGCGATTGCCTCTCTGATCCAGGCACTCTACCATGTGATCTGCTCCCTTGCAGTCGACGGGGCTCTGGACATGCTGAGGTAGGTACTGCAGTGGGGGCTTGGACCTTAGCAGACCTGAGATCCTGCACTTGCTGTATCAGTCCATGTACAAGCCCAGACAGGGTCTGCACCTGATTTAGCACAGCATGGAGAAAATCCATTTTTTATTTTCTCTCCTGGTTAGATGACCAGATATAATGTAACGCCTGCCTGGATCCACAGACTCAGATGGGCTGTAAAGGGGAGGCTAGAGGGAAGCCACTCACCAAGTAGGACCCCCAGAACCCTGAAACCCTTTAACCCCTATACAGGGATTTGGAATTACACAGGACCCTGGAGATCACTACCTGTGGAAGGCTGCAGTCCGATGAGAGTAGTAGTCAGGCGGGGTCAAACCAGGAATTGTGGAACAGGGACAGAATCGGCAGGCAGTGACGTAGTTAGCAAACGTAGTAGAGGTCAGATCCGGGTCTGGCAGCAAGGTACAAAAACAGTAGGCAGAAGGGTAGGCAAAAACACCCAGAAGTCAACACAGGAATCACCAACAGAATAGGACGTAACAGGAGCCAGGAAAATCAGAACTATATCTGGCAGTGATCATGTGACAGGAGGGGAAATAAGAAGGGTGTGGTGTCTTCCCATTGGCTGTAGCTGAACGCTGGCAACTTCAGCTGGAAGACACATGCCACCCACAGTCAGCCAGCGGTATTGCAGATCCCAAGCTAACCCAGCCCAGTGGATGATCGGAGCCTGCGCCTACTGGTGCCGCTGGCATCGACTTCTCTCCCATCACCAGCACCATCCACGGCAGGAACACGGCGTCGCCTGGCGATCGGAGCAGAAGTCGCTGGAGCAGACTCCGGCGGTGACGTAACACATAGCTACCCAGAAAGGCAGATGGGGTGATTGACCTAGGCCTAGCGCGCGTTCAGATGGTCCCACCAGGAGATACATCTACTCCTAAATCTATTAGTGTGCACAGCTCTGTGCTAGAGCAGGGAGAACATAATCTCACACGGACAGGACTCCAGAGTCCGATCGCAATGATGTCACCGCTCCATGTCAGGACTCTGTTGTCCTGTGCTTGTAGGCAGCACGATAGCATCAAGTGTTGGTGTGTGCCACCCCGTGCTTGGCGGCTGCCGAGCCGCTCGGATCCGGACCTTCAGTGGGTGGCTCGAGGGTTTCCGGACCCGGGGGTTCATGGTCACTCCGATCTAAAAGGGATTGGCGGTTTGGGGACGTAGGTGTACGGCCAGAGCAGTGTTTCAGTTTGTGACGCCACCCACGGGTTGTGGTGAAGGTGGACACCACCGCTGCAGTTACGGGGCACCCGGGGGAGATGTTGCGCAGCAATTTGTTAACGCCTCCGTGGGTAGGGATGGTGGCCCAGGGACCCGTTGGGGGAGTAGTTGGGCAGTGCAGGGAGATGGGCGGCCAGAGGGCACTGGTGTACTCACGATTAGTAACACACACAAGTCTCTGGTAAACCAAGGTGATGGTGGTCGGTGCCCGCAGCCGGCTGCAGTCTGGTCCCCCACCCGGTTGGTGGTCTCTGCCTTTCTCCTGCACCTGTTTGTGTGATGGTGGACTACCTGTGCCTGCAACGTGAGGAGTCCGCTCCCCAGCTTGTGGATGTCGTAAGAGCCCTTTGACCACAGACGCTGGCCCGTGGGATTTCTCTGCCGTGGCGATGGCTTTCTATCCCCCTCGTTTGGCTGTTGTCTTCAGTCGGGACTTTGGGTGGGATAGGACCTATAGTCCTGGCCGCAATCAGTTAATTAGCTAGCCCCCAGTACCTTCTGGACCTAGCTTCAGGGTCTGAGTACCCCCCTTTGTGCTCCGGTTTCTGGGAGTCGGTTCCCCAGGTCGGTACCGGCGGGCCACTACCCTGTCCTGGTCCACCACGGTTCCACCGAGGCGTCTTCCCAGCTCCTGCAGGCAGAGGCCTCCGTATGCCTCCTAGCCAAAGGTGCCCGGGCTCCTACACTGGCACCTGTCAGTCTGCTACGGGCCTGTCACACAGGCCTTACCTCCTCCACTAACAGACTCCAACTAGAGAACTTTAAACTAGAAACTGACTACTTTTCCCACCTCAGGCTCTCTGAACTCCTCAGTGGGCGTGGCCAACCACCTGGCTCCGCCCGCTGGTGTGTCCATCAAGCCCTGAGGGGGGTGACTAGGGTTTTAGTGTTTGGCAGCTGTCACCTTGTTAGGGGACTGGTGTTGTGCGGGGCCCTATCTGTGACTACCTGGCTGGCCAGGGCATCACACTGGTCCACCTTGTGGACTCTTCTTGATCCTGGAGTAGGTAGGTATTTATTTTTTATTTTACTTAAAATTTTTGGTGTGACTCTTGGATCATCATACAGTATGAGGTCCCCTGATTCAGTGGGGAGAGGGGGTGCTCATATATTCTAAGGCGGGCTTTACAAGTTGCGACATCGCTACCGAAATATCGTCGGGGTCACGGTTGTTGTGACGCACATCCGGCGCCGGTATCGACATCGCAATGTGTAAATCCTAGGAGCGACGATGAATGAGCGTGAAACAGTCAAAAATCGATGATCTGTGTCACGTCATTCATTTTCATAATGTCACTCCTGCTGCAGATACGAAGTTGTTTGTCGTTCCTGCAGCACCACACATCGCTGTGTGTGAAGCTGCAGGAGCGACAAACATCTCCTTACCTGCCTCCAGCGGCTATGCGGAAGGAAGAAGGTGGGAGGGATGTTACGTCCCGCTCATCTCCGCCCGTCCGCTTCTATTGGCTGGCCGCTTAGTGATGTTGCGGTGATGTCGCGGTGACGCCAAACGCACCTCCGCCTTGAAGGAGGGATTGTTCGGTGGTCGCCGCGGCGTTGCTGAGCAGTTATGTGCGTGTGAAGCTACCGTATTGATAATGTTCACTACGGCAGCAATCACCATATATCGCATGTGCGACGGGGCGGGTGCTATCGCGCTCGGCATCGCTAGCATTTGCTAGCGATGTCACAACGTGTAAAGCCCACCTAACAGCTGTGGCTGCGGTGGTGGGCCCTCAAACTGCGGTGGCCATCATACAGAGTTGGACCTAATGTGAGGGCTATTATACAGTTTGGCGACTACTGTGGGGGAACCTCATAAAGTTTGGAAACTATTGTGAGGGCCCTCATAAAGTACCGGAATTAATGTGGAGGCCCTTTACCGCTTACCAACATATGATATACATTTACAACATATGCCTGTTCCTGACTTTGATGCGAGCTAGCAATCTGAGACTTTTTTTGGCACATGTTGGTGTTATTTAGCCATCATTGGCCCCTAACAGCCAAGAGTTTAGCAGAGCTCCATCCACGGCTGATAATCTCTGACAGTGACATTTAACATGCGTCGTTAAAGGGATGCATCATTCTACCTGACCATCGGCGTACCTTTTATGTGTATGTAATCACCAGGTGCCGATGGTTGCTATGACAGCCGGGAGTCGGCTGAAGACCTCCGAGCTTATCATTCCGATTTTCCTGTGAAAGCCAGGTTTTACCTGGCGTACAAAGGAGATTGTGATTTTCACTATGCATAGCAGTGCTAATGCACAGCTATGTTCATCGAGTGAAATAAGCATTGAACATGTCACTAATTTCAAAGTAATTATATTTATAAAGGTGCAATTGATTTCAAATTGTCACCATATATCGATAACAATCGATCCACAAAGGCAAAGAATACAAATCATAGACAAACATAACTTAAGTTATGAGTAATAATGAGAGATGACACAGGGAAAAAGCATTGAACACACTTATTGAAATGTATTCAATACTTTGCATAAAAACCTTTCTTAGTGATGACAGCTTCAAGGAGCTTCCTGTATGAAGAAACCAGTCACATGAATGGCATCAGATGTGATTTTAGCCCCAAACATTCTTCAAATCCTGAAGGCCCCGTGGGCTCCTTCTATGAATTCCAGGTTCTTCTATAATTATCTAATAGATTCAGGTCAGGTGATTGGCTGGGCTATTCTAGCAGCTTTATTTTCTTTCTCTGAAATCAATTGAGAGTTTCCTTGTCCGTGTTTTTGGGGTCATAATTTTGCTGAAATGTCAACCCTTGTTTCATCTTTATCATTCTGATAGATGGCAGCAGATTTTTATCAACAACTTCTTGGTACATTTTCCACTCATCCTTCTTTCAATTATATGATGTTTGCAGTGCCAAGTGCTGAAAAACAGCCCCACACCATGATGTTCCCACCTCCAAACTTCACTATTGGTCTGGTGTTAAATTTTTTAATTTCATAATCCATCCTGTGATAGTTGTTCTGGTTAATGTCATATACCTTGGACTGTGCTTACATGACGCCCCTGAGGGTTCAGTTGCCATAGGGTACTGCACCTTACTTAAGGTGCAGTGCTCAACCCGGGTCCAGAGGAGGTCGGTGCTGGATTCACTTACACAACTCATACACACAAACAGGTTGCTTTTCCCTTATCGTGGACCGGGCTAGGTTTGGGTCAAAAGGGGTAGCCAGCATGGTGGGGTCTTTAGGACACCACCACACCTCGGATCCCCAATCCACTAGTGGCAGGAACCTGGGATGGGAGTAGCAACAACCTGGGAAAGTTAGGAACTAACACAACAGTTAGAGGTCTCCAGCAGGAGAGAAAAAGAGCAGTCTGGTTTCACCAATGGCTCTGGTGGGACACAGGAGTTAATACAGTCGCTGAGCGGAGAGCTTGATTGCTCCCTCGGGATCGGCGCTGTCAGGGTGCAGAATTCTAGGGTGGATTATACTCCAGGTTTTCCACCAAAATCTGCAAGCTTGGGGGATTGCATGTCCCTCCGACCTCCACAGTTCCCGGAGCACAGTGCTAGATAGGATCCGGGGTCGTGTTCCAAGGCAGGCCCCATATTGGACCCACGGCACCTGCATATGGGCCAGGAGTAAACACACTTTTCAAGAACCAGGGGTCCCTAAGAGTTTCAAGCTATGGTGATCCACACCAAGTGCAGGAGGAAAGTCCCATCGTCCAATTCACCGGCTCTGACCTCTAAAGGATCCGTGTTTGATGGGGTCCATCACAGCTGGTGACCGGTACTTCCCAGGCGAGCGGCATAAACTGTGAGTAAAACACCTGGAACCCGCAGAGACTGTGTCCGCCTGTCATTGCCAGTGCCACCGCCCCATGCCCGCCATCACTACTCCCCGCATCTTCCTCCCCGGGGCCTGCTCCACCTGTGGGGAGCAGAAACACCTCAGCTGCTACTGCCATCCCCCCCGAAGGACAGCGACAGCAGCGGTGGCTAATTCCCTGGCTGCATACCGCAAGTGGCATTACAAAATCAACCTCCACCATCACCATTATTCTCCCCTCTCCCTCCGTGTGCACCTTGGGGGTCACGAAACTGGGCAGGGCCACCCGTGACATCCCCTGACCCTCACCAGCTCGGTGACAAGTATTTTTCCCCATCCCCCTGCTGTACTACACATACTTTACCAGAGGGTAAAGTGACTTGACCACCAGATACAAGAGAACTGGGAAGAACTTCATGAATCTAACAGGTTCAGGACCTAACACCGAAAGATTTATCTGTCTAATATGAATATGAATTCAGGACCAGACTTCAACTCGGTCCTGAAACCTCATAGCATTGTAAATATTTTTTATTTATTTTGTTACATTAGGTGTGTTAGGTGAGGGAGGGGTGTTTTTTGTGTGAATGGGGAAAAACAAATAAGAGTAAGGTTCCCTAGGGGCAGGTCCCTTCATTTTCTAAGCTGTTTGCCACTTCAACTCTTGAATCGGTAACATTCGTAAGAGATGGATTTAATGTTGTCCCTGTATACAGTAGCATAGATAAAGATATGGCGCCCCTGAGGCTTCAGTCGCCACAGAGGTAATGCACCTCAGCCAGAGGTGTGGTATCCCATTCCCGGGTAAGGAGGAGGTGACAAGTCGTTGCACACATACACAGATATACACTCTTAATTTAGCGACACTCCATTAGGCCGTACTTAGGGCAAGTTGCAACCTAATCAGTCGCCCTAGGGAAGCACAGCCCGAAGCTAGTCTGGAGGTGGAGTTTAGTTAGTGGAAGCAAATTGTAGAACGTTAGTCAGTCAGGAAGTGGACACAGAGGAGAGGGGTCCTGGGGTCTGGAGCTGGAGCAGCTCGTCCCAGGATCAGAACAGAAGGAGTCCTGGAGTCGCGGGAATTGCGCCATACACCTATGGACTCTTATCCACAGCTGGTATACCGGTGTGGAAAAACTTGGCTGTAAAGGGGATGTCCCCTCAACTGGTGAAGAACTACAAGGCTCAGCTAGCAAACCGGAGGCTGAGGCTTCTTCAAGTACCGTAGCCACATCCGCACATAACCCGCTGAAAAGGTGACCACATAGGACCAAGGGACAAGGCAGACAGGCCACCCATAAAAAGGATCTGCTGACACTGGCTAAGGGTACTGTGTGTGAGGTGTGGGGCAGGCGGGAGAGGCCAGCGCAGGAAGAGGACCAGGGAAGGTACACAGAAGGGTGCATCAGGTTGTGCCTCTGAACTATCCAGGGGAAACTGAATAGCAGTGGCGGCATCCATGTTGCCGCATATCACAGGTGGCGTCACAAACTGTTTCCCCTTGTTAATAACTCCCTTCATTTAAACGACACCGCCAAGGTCACGGAGCCGGGCCTAGCCGCCATGACATCCTCTCTAAGGACATAACCAGTCAGTTAACGAGTAGCCCCACGGCCCTGGTGGGCATGTCAGTTTGACATAACAAACAGGATTTTGTGCACTGTGCACCTAAAGACTGTGTGAAAGTCCGTGTAATATTGGCGACCAAAATGAACAGTCACCATTAACCACGCGGCGTGCGGGAAGCAAGGGGGCGAGCCATCATGGGCGGAACCCAGAAAAGCACGCAAAGAGAAGCCCCGCAGATGTAGCCTGGCTGAGGTTCACAAGGGGGGAGGAACATGTCTAACCCGGATGGAGACCAGGCTGCCACTGAAGTCGCAGCCGCGGTGCCTGTAATGCCGCTCTCTATGTTATACATACTGGGAGTGGCATGGTTACCGCAGTACTCAAGTGAGTCGCATACCCTGAGTGACTTCAAGAAAAAACTGAATAGTTTGTTTGAAGTACACCAGGACCAGAAAGTGAGCATTCTAATTGGCCAGTTAACCCGTGCGGCTCAACGTGAGGTAAAGTCCTGCCCAGACACTGAAAAAAAGACTGAGGCAAATCCTGGCCAGGCTGAAGGATGCCTTTGATACCCGCACAGCAGCGCAAATAAAGATTAAATTCTTCGGGTGCATACAAAGGGTACAGGACAGTGTAAGGGACTATGCTCTGAACCTTCAAGAGGCAATGAGGGCTATTAAGTATTTGCATCCCAAAAGTGTGCGAGACGAGGACCGACTGCTAACTGAGCAGTTCATTGAAGGGCTCCTGTCTGATGCTCACCGGACACAGCATTATGACCCTGCAGAATCCTGACCTCAACTTTGCGCAATTCAAGGATAGGGCCATTTGGGTGTTGCGAGAACCGACCCTAGCAACGCTATGCCTTTTCGGTCCCTTGTAGCGCTGTGCACAGAGGTGTTGCTCTCCACCCAGACCACTGCAAGGGCAGAGGCATAGACCCTGGATAATGACTCCTTTGCAGATCTAAGGCTCCAGGTCCAAGAACTGACTAAAAGTGTGGCCGCCCTAGCAAAGACTGCGCAGTCACTACAGGTGACCCCGCAGCCAGCAAGCCTTGAGTTGGCCTCCAGTCCAGACAATGTCTCATGGCGACTTCAAAGGAGAATTCCACCAGTCCGGAGAAAATACATTGATCGCTATGACGCAGATGGACAGCCGATTTGCTGCAACAAGCTAGGAGACTATGCATGGGATTATCCCTTGGGTAGGAAAACTCAGGGCCCAGGGGCCAGTCCCCAAAACCCAAAAATAAGAAGATCAGGAACAGTTGTAAGTAAAGTATTGTAAATAGTTACCGGTTTAGAAACAAGAATAGTTTTCTTTTCAAGGACAGTAGATATATACAAATAAGAAAAGTTTATTCATTCATTTGAAAAAGACTGTTTGTGGACTGTGAACACCTGAGCTGCATTGTATATAGTTAGCACTTGGTTAGAGTGCTTCCTAGTAGATTTAACAGACCACAAGAGTTAAAACGCGTCTGATGTGTCCAAATTAACGAAGTGTGGTCAGGAACGCTCTGTCGCCCGCCCAGAGCCTACGTTGGGGGTTTTCTGGTGGCGGGTCCCCCATTTGTTATGCTGCTTTTATTGCTATACCTGGAGCAGGTGACATAGGACACTCGAAGAGTAAATCCTCATGGACTCCTGAAAAATGTTAATAATGTTAAAGTGATTTTTTATTACAAAGTTTTATATTTTAGTGTGAAGTTTTATCATGTTTGAAATGTTAAAGAAATGGTGCCTCCCATAAAGGGATGAAATGTTTTAGCTCTTGTGCGCACGCTGCAGTTTTCACCGTAGTTTAACGCAGTTTTGCTGCATGTTTTGCTACAAAAAATGTTCATAACCTTTCTGCACTCCTTTCCCAGCAAAACCTATGGTAAAAAAAAATGCTGTGCGCATGTGCCGCCCCGTGCTCGGCAGCAGCCGAGCCGCTCGGATTCGGGCTCGCTGGTGGATGGCTCGAACATCTCCGGACCCGGGGTCCCTGTGGTCACTCCGATCTAAAAGGGGGGTTGGCGGTTGTGGGACGTAGGTGTACAGCCGGAGCCGTGTTTTAAGTTTGTGACGCCACCCACGGGATGTGGTGAAGGTGGACACCACCGCTGCAGTTACGGAACACCCAGGGGAGATAGTATGCAGTATGTTGTTAACCCCTCCGTGGGCAGGGATGGTGGCCCCGGGACCCGTTGGGGGTGCTTTGGCGGTACAGGGAGATGGGCGGCCGGAGGGCACTGGTGTACTCACTATTAGAATGAAACATTCGAGTCTCTAGTAAGCCAAGATGATGGTGGTCGGTGCCCGCAGGCGGCTGCAGTCGGGATCCCCCACCCAGTTGGTGGTCTCTGCCTTTCTCCTGCACATGTTTGAATTGTTAGGCTGCCTGCGCTTGCAGCGTCAGGAGCCCGCTCCCCGGCTTGTGGATGTCGGAAGAGCCCGTTTTCCCGCAGACGCTGGCCCGTGGGATCTCTGAGCCTTGGCGGTGGCTTTCTATCCCCCTCGTTTGGCTGTTGTCTTCTATGAGGGACTTTGGGTGGTAAAGGACCTAATGTCCAGACCGCAATCAGTTAATTAACTCAGTCCAGTAGTTTCTAGACCTCGTTTCAGGGTCTGAGTACCCCCTCTTGTGCTCTGGTTTCCGAGTCGGTTCCCCAGGTCGGTACTGGCGGGCCACTACCCTGTCCCGGTCCACCACGGTTCCACCGAGCCATCTTCCCAGCTCCTGCAGGCAGAGGCCTCCGTATGCCTCCTAGCCAGTGGTACCAGGGCTCCAACCCTGGCATCTGACAGTCTGTCACAGGCCTGTCACACAGGCCTGTCCTCCTCCACCCCACTCTCTACTCAAGTCCTTGTGAACTCAACTGAACTGTTTTCCTGCCTCAGGCTCTCTGAACCGCCTGGCTCTGCCCCCTGGTGTGTCCATCCAGCCCTGAGGGAGGTGACTAGAGTTTTATGTGGTTGGCTGGTGTTACCTAGTTAGGGACTGGTGTAATGCGAGGCCCTATCTGTGACTACCTGGCTAGTCCAGGGCGTCACACGCACACTGCGTTTTTTTCACCAACAGGTTTTGATGCATGTTTTCTGCAGCAAAAAATGTGCATGTCACTTCTTTTCCGCAGGTACCTGCGGTATTTTACCCCATTGACTGTAATGTAATCATGAAATACTGCAGGAAATAACGCAGGTAGCAAATTATGTGCGTTTTATTGCATTTTCCTGCGCTATTCCCGCGGTATTTTGCGTTTTTCGGGACATAATGTTCATCACTGCCCTGCGTTTTGCAAGGAAGTGATGTCATTAGGACAGGAAGAGGAAATTGAGCAAAGAGTAAACACAAACATATCACACTCAAACACAGACACATACATATAATTCACAGACACATAGAAATCAGAAACATACATATTAAAAATAAAAAACGAAAAAAAACAAATGGTGGGCTCTGTCATATTTTTACCATCCAGCCAAGGTAAGCACACAGCAGGGGCCTGGTATTCTCAGGCTGGGGAGGGCAAGGGCCATGATTAATGCCCCCCCCTCCCGCAGCCAAGAATATCAGACCGCAGCTGCCCCAAGAATGTTGCATCCATTATGCGACAGTCCCGGCTCTTTCCGATTGCCGTGATGCGGTGGTAATCGGGGTAATAAGGAGGTAATGGCAGCCCATAGCTGCCACTAAGTCCAAGATTAGTAATGGCAGCGTCTATGACACGCTGTCACTAATCTGTAAGTGAAAGTTAATAAACATACACACCGAAAAAATCCTTTATTTGAAATAAAACACAAAAAATCCTGCTCACCACTTTATTAACCCCCCAAACACCCAGCTCCGATGTAATCCACACCAGGTCCCACGACACTTGAATACTAATCCAGTGGCGTCTGAGAGCTAGTACTCAATGCAGCCCCGTGATTGAGGCTGCAGGGTAACTCTAGGACATTTCTCACGGTCAGTGATGTCAACACATTACCACTCACGAGAACTTTAGGGCCTCACAAGCGTTAATAGAAGGACTTCACCAACCGGCAGTGACCCTGCGAGAACTCAGACCGAAGATCCCACAGGGTAACTTCTGTATGAGAAATACTGTTGGTGGGGAAACACACACATCATAAATAAAGCTGTAATATCTATCTCTCTATTTATCCATCTATTATCTATTTATCTATCCCTCTATTATTTATCTATCATCTATCCTTCTATTATCTATCTATCCTTCTATCTAGCATCTATCTATCCATTATCTATCCCTCTATTATCTATCTATCCTTCTATCTATTATCTATCCCTCTATCTATCCATTATCTATCTATCTATCCCTCTATCAACCTATCTACCCTTCTATTATCTATCTATCTATCCTTCTATCTATCTATCGACCTATCTATCCATCTATTATCTATCCCTCTATCTATCTATTTATCTACAGTGCTGGCCAAAAGTATTGGCACCCCTGCAATTCTGTCAGATAATACTCAGTTTCTTTTTGAAAATGATTGCAATCACAAATTCTTTGGTATTATTATCTTCATTTAATTTGTCTTCAATGAAAAAAAAAAATAAAAAAAATTGTCATAAAGCCAAATTGAATATAATTCCACACCAAACATAAAAAAGGGGGTGGACAAAAGTATTGGCACTGTTTGAAAAATCATGTGATGCTTTTGTGTCATTAACAGCACCTCTAACTTACCTGTGGTACCTAACAGGCAATAACTAAATCACACTTGCAGCCAGTTGACATGGATTAAAGTTGACTCAACCTCTGTCCTGTGTCCTTGTGTGTACCACATTGAGCATGGAGAAAAGAAAGAAGACCAAAGAACTGTCTGAGGACTTGAGAATCCAAATTGTGAGGAAGCATGAGCAATCTCAAGGCTACAAGTTTATCTCCAAAGACCTAAATGTTCCTGTGTCTATGGTGCGCAGTGTCATCAAGAAGTTTAAAGCCCATGGCACTGTGGCTAACCTCCCTAGATGTGGAAGGAAAAGAAAAATTGACAAGAGATTTAAACGCAAGATTGTGCGGATGGTGGATAAAGAACCTCGACTAACATCCAAACAAGTTCAAGCTGCCCTGCAGTCCGAGGGTACAACAGTGTCAACCCGTACTATCCGTCGGCGTCTGAATGAAAAGGGACTATATGGTAGGATACCCAGGAAGACCCCACTTCTTACCCCGAGACATAAAAAAGCCAGGCTGGAGTTTGCCAAAACTTACCTGAGAAAGCCTAAAACGATTTGGAAGAATGTTCTCTGGTCAGATGAGACAAAAGTCGAGCAGTTGGGAAAAGCCATCAACATAGAGTTTACAGGGAAAAAAAAGAGGCATTCAAAGAAAAGAACACGGTCCCTACAGTCAAACATGGCGGAGGTTCCCTGATGTTTTGGGGTTGCTTTGCTGCCTCTGGCACTGGACTGCTTGACCGTGTGCATGGCATTATGAAGTCTGAAGACTACCAACAAATTTTGCAGCATAATGTAGGGCCCAGTGTGAGAAAGCTGGGTCTTCCGCAGAGGTCATGGGTCTTCCAGCAGGACAATGACGCACACTTCAAAAAGCACTAGAAAATGGTTTGATAGAAATCACTGGAAACTACTAAAGTGGCCAGCAATGAGTCCAGACCTGAATCCCATAGAACACCTGTGGAGGGATCTCAAAATGGCAGTTTGGAGAAGGCACCCTTCAAATCTCAGGGACCTGGAGCAGTTTGCCAAAGAAGAATGGTCTAAAATTCCAGCAGAGCATTGTAAGAAACTCATTGATAGTTACCGGAAGCGGTTGTTTGCAGCTATTTTGGCTAAAGGTTGTGCAACCAAGTATTAGGCTAAGGGTGCCAATACTTTTGTCTGGCCCATTTTTGGAGTTTTGTGTGAAATAATCAATGATTTGATTTTTGTTTCATTCTCTTTTGTGTTTTTTTCATTGCAAGCAAAATAAATGACGATAATAATCCCAAAGAATTTGTGATTGCAATCATTTTCAAGAAGAAACTGAGTATTATCTGAAAAAATTGCAGGGGTGCCAATACTTTTGGCCAGCACTGTATGTATCTATCTATCTCTCTATCCCTTTATCTATCTCTCTATCTATAACAAGAAAGAAATTACAACACATATATATTTTTTTTTCAATGTGCTTTACTGCATTAAATGCATAAAAACACAGATACTAACCCGCGGAAAAAAACACGGCAACACCGCGGCATAACCACGTCAATACCGCGGCAAACCGCTGTAAAACCACATGCGGTTTTCAGGTGCGGCTTGCTGCGTTTCTTTACCGCAGGTGCAGTAATCTTTCAGAGGGTGCGGAATTTTCTCAAGAAAATTCCATTTCCTAGTGCGCACAGGGCCTAAATGTTTTAATGTTACCTGTTAAACTGCATTTCAAAATTTTGCAAGTCATAAGACCACTTGTATTTCTTTTTCTGTTCCAGCCAGCGGACGTGCTGGGATTTGCTGTGGCGGAGTATTTCTACAGATCTTTTACCGTATGCTAATGAGCGAGGGCACTAGCCCCCTGGGCGTTATTTCCCTGGCCAGTCGCCCCCATTAGCATGTTAGTACGTCCCTGTTGGTGTCGCGGGCGGGGAGGACGCAGTCGCTGCTGCGCTCTCGCTAATGCTCGGGTCCGGCGCTGCTGCTGCTCGGTGGCTCGAGCGGTGGGCCGGATCCGGGGACTCGAGCGGCGCTCCTCGCCTGTGAGTGAAAGGGGTGGTTGGTTTGGGGGATTTAGTCCGTGACGCCACCCACGGGTCGTGGTGAAGATAGGCACCACCGCTGCTGATGACAGAGATCCTGGGAGCGATGGTAAGGAGCAGCTGGGATGTTGTTTTCCCCCTCTGTGGGTAGGGGTTGGTGGTCCCGGGGCCCCTTGATGTTGTGACGGGGAGGCAGGGTTGGTGAGGTGCAGGGTTGCAGGTACAGCGCGGCGAGGTGCCGGATGGCACGGGTGTACTCACTCAGCAAGAAAGGTACAAAGTCCTCGGTAAACCAAACGGCTGGAAGGACGGGTGCCACAGCCGGCTGCAGTGTCTCTCCCCGGACAGGTAATGGCGGCTGTCTTTCCCTGCACCTTGATGTTCTCCTTCTGACTACTATGGATTTCCAACGGTAGTCCGCTCCCCGGTGTATGGGTATCGGAGGAGCCCGTTTGCCCGCAGGCGCTGGCCCTTGGGTCTCTAGCCTTAGGCGGTAGCTGTATACCCTCACGGTGTGGGCTGTTGCCTTCAATCGGGACTTTTGCTGTTGTGAAACCCTTGGGGTTCCAGTCACATTCGGATCTGACTATTGTCAGTGGCTCCAAGCCTGGTCGGGGTCCGATGGCCCTGCCTGTGTGTGCTGGCTTCACTTTGCTCCCCGGTCGGTACCGGCGGGCCGTCGCCCGACCCCGGTCCTACGGTTCCGCGTTGCTCCATCACTCCTGCAGACTGCCACCACCGTCTGCCAACCTTGCTGTCAGTGCCTGGGCCACAAACCCAGACACCCAAGTGCTTACTCCTCACTCCTCAAACTCCAACACTAAACTCTTGAACTCAACTGACACTTTTCACTCGGTGGGTGGGGCCAACCGCTTGGCTCCGCCCCACCTGGTGTGGACATCACAGACACTGGAGGGAGGCAACAAGGGTTTTTGTTTGGCTGGTGTCCCTGTCTAATGGGGTTGGGGGTGTTTGTATGTTATCTGTGACGACCTGGCTAGGCCAGGGCGCCACATTCCCCCTTGGTGAAATGCAGACCGTCCGCGGGCTGCCCGTCCATCACCGGTTTTATTTATTTTTTTTAAAAGCTGTAAAAATATAAATAACATAAATATTTTAAACATGTAAGCATTTCTTGTAAGGACACGTAAACGTTGCACATATAAACAAATTTTTTTTTAATAATAACGGACGGACGGATGTCTTCCGCTCTCCCACCCAAGCAACCTAGCCCTGATGCTGCCCCTAAGAAGTGGGCAGCACCCCTTGACCCCAGTCTAGGTTCAGGCTGCCCGAGCGGGAACGGGTACGGTTACTCGCACCCGGCTGTCACTTCAGGGGACCCCACGTCCTTGGGGGTCCCCTGACCCCCGGAGGATGGCCACCGGTCCTGGTGGTGGCCGGGCCCCAGCCTGCTCTGCTGCGGGCCCTGCCTCCAATCTGCCTCTCCGGAGGCGGCTCCGACGGAAAATCACCCCTCAACTTATTTACAAGCCCACAAGTTCGTGGGTGGCCTGCCAGTTCTCGGCCCTGTGCATGAGTAGTCTCTCATGCAGGGGTGGGGGTAAAAAGCACACAGGGTCCCTCCGGGGACAACTTGCCGGCAATGGCCGGAATAATCACACAGATAATCAGATGAAGGTCACAGTTCATTAAAGTCATTCAATCAAACTGCTGAGGGTTCCAACAGGGGACAACTGCTTGCAACGGCGGACCGCTGCCACTACATAAGGTCATACTCCTCCAGGACCTCTTCCTGCTCCACATCCAGACGGCTTGGTGGAGGAGGGGGCTGGGGCCGCATCTGCTCACTGCAGCTCTTCCTCTGCTTTACATCCAGGGCGAACCAGCCCCTCTCTCCGCAGTGGTGGGTATAAGTCACTAGGTCGCCCAGTAATAGATCATGACCTGGATGGCCCGTAGGGAAGTGTGAATTGACCTCACGGCTGGCCACGAATACTTCGGCCTCCAGGCCCAGCTCATAGATGAAGCCAAACCGCCTCCGTTGGTCGAACTGCCGGACTTGACCCTCGTACACCAGGCCCCGCACCCGAAAGGTGGCATGACGGAGTGCATCCTTCTCCCTGATCACCCTCGCCACCACTTCGGCCCTCTACTGCTCTCTAGCGGCAATCTCCCAGCCCAACGGGTTTGGATCCCTGTCCCAGTATGGGGCGTTGGCAGACCCCTGCGCCCGGGTTGGGCCCCGCTGGACCGCACTCACACCGGCCACTACCGGTTCTCTTTCGTGGGGGTCCAGCAGTGACATGGCCTGGACTGCGGCTTTGCAGTTGCGGTCCGGCACAGCCTCAGCCGAGGCGGGGGACTCAGGGCTAGCTGACCTCACCGGTTGAGCCTTCGGGCCAGCAGCGGCCGGTTCTTCCACGGCCGGGCGGACTGCCGGAGCTGGGACGGCTTCAGGTGCGGCCACTTCCGGGGCTGATGGCTCCTTGTTGCGGATGGCTACTTCCCGCGGTGCCTTCCACGGTAGCGGGAGGGACACAGGCCGTTCCCGAACAACGCCCCCAGGCCGGTCCTCTAGGGCGGACGGGTTGGATTCCGCTACCGATGTTGGAGATAGCAGACCAAGCGGAGGGGGGACAGCAGCCGGTACGGATGGCGGGGGAAGCAGGAGGGTGAGCGGGCGCAGACCGGGCCCCTCAGCCGCAGCGGCCAGTCCTTCTCGGACATAGGGGCGTGGGTCGCTTACCCGCTCCTCCAACTTTGTCTCCACCTCGCGTCTCCGCACGTCTTTGCGGTTTGGGTTTCCACCCACGCCGCTGTTCCTGGCGAGGGCTCGGGGATTTCCGTGGTGCCGGACGGACGGGACATCATGCATGGCCGTGTTCCAGGAACCGATTGTTTGCAGAGTCCTGGCGTCCCCGCTTTTATAGCCTCGGCAACATCAGGCAGACACACTCTCGCGCCATCTTTGGTTCTCTTCAGCACTTCCGCTTGTTGGGGGCGGGGCTTCGCTTTTTCGCCTTCCCTGCTCGGAGAAGACGCTCGAGCGGGAGATTTTCGCGCCAAGGTGGCGGCACTTCAAAATTTTCGGCCGGACACCGCCGGCGGAGATCACAAGGCGCACTTCTACTGGTAAGTAGAGGGGTTCAATCCTGTTCATGACGCCAAGTTGTCGCGGGCGGGGAGGACGCCGTCGCTGCTGTGCTCTCGCTAACGCTCGGGTCCGGCGCTGCTGCGGCTGCTGCTGCTGCTCGGGGGCTCGAGCGGTGGGCCAGATCCGGGGACTTGAGCAGCGCTCCTCGCCCGTGAGTGAAAGGGGTGGTTGGTTTGGGGGATTTAGTCCGTGACGCCACCCACGGGTCGTGGTGAAGATAGACACCACCGCTGCTGATGATGGGGATCCCGGGAGTGATGGTAAGGAGCAGCTGGGATGTTGTTTTCCCCCTCCGTGGGTAGGGGTCGGTGGTCCCAGGGCCCGGTGATGTTGTGACGGGGAGGCAGGGCTGGTGAGGTGCAGGGTTGCAGGTACAGCGCGGCGCGGTGCCGGATGGCACGGGTGTACTCACTCAGCAAGAAAGGTACAAAGTCCTCGGTAAACCAAATGGCTGGATGGACAGGTCCCGCAGCCGGCTGCAGTGTCTCTCCCCGGACAGGTGATGGTGGCTGTCTTTCCCTGCACCTTGATGTTCTCCTTCTGACTACTATGGATTTCCAACGGTAGTCCGCTCCCCGGTGTATGGGTACCGGAGGAGCCCATTTGGCGCTGGCCCTTGGGTCTCTAGCCTTAGGCGGTAGCTGTATATCCTCACGGTGTGGGCTGTTGCCTTCAATCGGGCCTTTTGCTGTTGTGAAACCCCTGGGGTTCCAGTCACATTCGGATCTGACTATTGTCGGTGGCTCCATGCCTGGTTGGGGTCCGATGGCCCTGCCTGTGTGTGCTGGCTTCACTTCGCTCCCCGGTCGGTACCGGCGGGCCCCGATCCGACGGTTCCGTGTTGCTCCACCACTCTTGCAGACGGCCACCACCGTCTGCCAACCTTGCTGTCATTGCCTGGGCCACAAACCCAGACACCCAAGTGCTTACTCCTCACTCCTCAAACTCCAACACTAAACTCTTGAACTCAACTGACACTTTTCCCGCCTCCAGGCCTGTGAACTCCTCGGTAGGTGGTGCCAACCACTTGGCTCCGCCCCACCTGGTGTGGACATCAGACACTGGAGGGAGGCAACAAGTGTTTTTGTTTGGCTGGTGTCCCTGTCTAATGGGGCTGGGGGTGTTTGTATGTTATCTGTGACGACCTGGCTAGGCCAGGGCGCCACATTGGCATGCTAACATGTTAATAAATACGCAGCGTCACAAGATGATCTCACTCACCTCTCTGCCGCCATCGCGTCCGATGAAGGATTTCGGCTCAGTGCGCATGACCCCGGAGTTTGCGTCATGAGCACTACTTCAGTTTGACGCCAGGACGCGTACACCCGGCTTCATAGTGCGCATGAATGGAACGGGCGGCGATGTGACATCCTGTGATAATGCGTATTCATTAGCATGATAGCACGCCCACAGGGGTGTACTAACATGCTAATGGAGCAGACAAGCCAGGAGAACTAACACCCAGGGGACTAGTGCCCTCGCTCATTAGCATACGGTAAAAGATCTTTAGAAATACTTTTTCTAAAGATCCCTTTATCTATGTTAGTGTATATACTGGAACGGTTAGGCAGGGATTAGCAATATGCACCCAGGACTTCTCGTGGTTCTGGGTGCATTTTGGACCTGACAGGTTCCCTTTAAAGCATAACTGTTGTTTTAATTATTTAAAAAATCAATAGTACAGATGAAAATAAGCAACTTTGTAATATTTCTTATCAGACAAATCTGCTCCTTTCTCTGCTAGAATTGATCAGTCAATACCAAAATTCTCAATTCTGAGGTAAAATCTGTATTCAGTGAACACTTCCCCATTACTCAGATAGGAGATGGCAGCTGGTGCTGAGGAGATTCTATGTAGATAAAAGAGCGAGAAGCAAGCGGAGATCTGCCTCTAGCTCCTCCCTCTGACTCTAGATCCTCCCTCTGCCTCTAGCTCCTCCTTCCTCCCATTGTCATAGAATCTTATCAGTAATAACTGCCATCTCCTATCAGTAATGGTAAAGTCTTCACAGATTTTATCTCAGAATTTGATGCTACAGCTACATCAAGCTGTCAGGGAGTGCCGAAGAACACGACCACTCTGTGTCAGCTCCACGTAGCAACTGAAGTGAGCCGCGCTGTCACCAAAGACTTCACTCAGGTAGTGCCTGCGTGTGTGCGGTGATGATGATGAGAGTGGTAGTGCTTGTGTGTGCGGTGATGATGATGAGTGCGGTACTGCCGGCGTGTGTGCGGCGGTGATGATGATGGTGTGGTAGTGCCGGGGGGTGTGCGAAGATAATGATGAGTGCGGTAGTGCCGGGGTATGTGCAGTGATGATGATTAGTGCGGTAGTGCCGGGGTATGTGCAGTGATGATGATGAGAGCGGTACTGCCGGGGTATGTGCGGTGATGATCATGATGAGTCCGGTAGTGTCGGGGAGTGTGCGGTGATGATGAGTGCTGTAGTGCCGGGGTGTGTGCGGTGATGATGATGAGTGCAGTAGTGCAGGGGTGTGTGCGGTGATGATGATGTGTGTGGTAGTGCTGGGGTGTGTGCAGGGATGATGATGTGTGCGGTAGTGTCGGGGTGTGTGTCGGGATAATGATGGGAGCGGTAGTGATGGGGTTGTGTGGGGATGATGATGGGTGCGGTAGTGCATGCGTGTCTCTCTCTCTTCTCTCTCTCTTCCACTCTCTTCTCTCTCTCTCTTGTCTATCTCTCTCTGCTCCCTCTATCTCTCTCCTCTCTCTCTTCTCTCTCCTCTCTCTCTTTCCTCTCTCTCTCTCTTCTGTCTCTCTCTCTCTCCTCTCTCTCCTCTCTCGCTCTTCTCTTCTTTCTCTTCTCTTCTCTCAGACCTGGCGATGATCAGCTGATGCGATTACCTGACGGAATCAGCTGACACTATAAGTCGAACGGTGAGGCCGGCTTTTTACCGCCCAGCCAGCTAAACTATCAGCTGATGCTGTCGGACAGGAGTCTGCACAGAGGTGTGTAGTTTTTGTTGGGTTTTTTTCCACTCTCTCTCTTCCTTCTCTCTTTCTCTCTCTTCCTTCTCTCTTTCTCTCTCTCCTTTTTTTCTCTCCTTTCTCTCTCTTCTTTTTCTCTCTTCTTTCCCTCTCTCCTTTCGTTCTCTTCTTTCTCTACTTTCTCTTTTTCTTCTCTCTCTTCTTTCTCTCTTTCTTCTCTCTTTCTCTTCTTTCTCCTCTTTTGCTTCTTTCTCTCTCTTTTTTCTCTTTCTCTCTCTATCTTCTCTCTCTTTCTCAGACCTGGCGATGATCAGCTGATGCGGTCACCTGACGGAATTAGCTGACACTATAAGTTGAGCGGTGAGGCCGGCTTTTTACCGCCCGGCCGGCTAAACTATCAGCTGATGCTGTCGTACAGTAGTCTGCACTGAAGTGTGTACGTAGTTTGTTTTTTTGTACTGATGCATCATCTGATTGTATAAAAGCCATTTATACAATCAGCTGCTGTGTCATGTGATTCAGGCCCTTGAACCTGACACATCATCTGATCGCTTTGCCTTCAAGCAAACCGATCAGATGATATTGGATCCGGATTGGACGGTGCGGGACCCTTGACCCAGGATAACTGCGGAGGTAAGTTCTTTATTTCAATAAAGATGGAGTCACTAATTGTGTTGTGTTTATTTCTAATAAAAATATTTTTCTGTGTGTTGTGTTTTTTTTTTTTTATCTGTACTAGAAATTCATGGTGGCCATGTCTAATATTGGCCTGACACCATGAATTTCGGGCTTAGGGCCAGTTGATAATATACAGCTAGGCCTAACCCCATTATT
Organism: Anomaloglossus baeobatrachus; assembly: GCF_048569485.1. Taxonomy (NCBI): domain Eukaryota; kingdom Metazoa; phylum Chordata; class Amphibia; order Anura; family Aromobatidae; genus Anomaloglossus; species Anomaloglossus baeobatrachus. Next base: position 792,660,929 of record NC_134353.1, read on the forward strand.
ACCCAGCGAGCCACCCATCACCAGCGCAGTTGGAAGAGTTGGATACAGCGCCAGATGATGGCGCTTCTATGAAATCGACATTTTCTGGGGCGGCTGCAGACTGCAATTTGCAGCAGGGGTGCCCAGAAAGCGTGGGCACCCTGCGCTGAAGATTCCAATCCCCAGCTGCCTAGTTGTACCTGGCTGGACACAAAAAGTTTTGCGAAGCCCACGTCATTTTTTTTTTTTTTTTTTAATTATTTCATGAAATTTGTGAAATAATTAAAAAAAAGGGCTTCCCTATATTTTTGGTTCCCAGCCGGGCACAAATAGGCAGCTGGGGGATGGGGCAGCCCGTAGCTGCCTGCTGTACTTGGCTAGCATACAAAAATATGGCGAAGCCCATGTAATTTTTGGGGGGGGCAAAAAACTCCTGCATACAGTCCTGGATGGAGAATTCTGAGCCTGGTAGTTCTGCAGCTGCTGTCTGCTGTCTGTCTGTATGGAGGAGAGCAGACAGCAGCTGCAGAACTACAAGGCTCCTCAGCATCCTCCATCCAGGACTGTATGTTGGAGAGAGAGGCAGGTGGAGCAGAACTGCAAGGCTCAGGATACTTCATCCACTAGTGTATGCAGGAGAGCAGACAGCAGCTGCAGAACTACAAGGCTCAGCATCCTCCATCCAGGACTGTATGTTGGAGAGAGAAGCAGGGGGAGCAGAACTGCAAGGCTCAGCATGCTCCATTCACTAGTGTATGCAGGAGAGCAGACAGCAGCTGCAGAACTACAAGGCTCAGCATACTCCATCTAGGACTGTATGCAGGAGTTTTTTGCCCACCAAAAAAATTACGTGGGCTTCGCCATATTTTTGTATGCTATCCAGGTACAGCAGGCAGGTACGGGCTGCCCCCAACCCCCAGCTGCCTATTTGTACCCGTCTGGGAACTAAAAATATAAAGAAGCCCTTTTTTTAACTATTTCATAAATTTCATGAAATAATTAAAAAAAAAAAACAAAACGACATGGTCTTTGCCCCATTTTTGTGTCCAGCCAGAGACATCATCTGGCGCTGTATGCAACTCCTCCAGCAGCCCTGATGCCGGGTGGCTTGCTGGGTAATAAAGGGTTAATACTAGCTTTGTTTTACTAGCTAGTATTAACCCCTTCACGACCGCGGGCAGTAAAATTACGTCCTATTTTAACGTGACTTAACGACCAGGGACGTAATTTTACTGCCTAAACTTCATTTGATTGCCGTGGCCATAGCAATGGCTTTCAAATGATGTCCCCTGCTGTTTCTTACAGCAGGGGACCTTTGCTTGACCCCAGGGGGGCGGCATCGCCACCCCCTATCGACGATAGATGTGATTGGCTGTTCAAATCTGAACCGCCAACCACATTGATCGCACTAATTTCGGCAAAAATAATGCCCGAATTAGTGCGATCCTGTGAGATCCAGCTATGAGATGCCGCAGCTGCAGCAGCATATCATAGGTGGACCTCAAACATGTCGCCCCCAGGCCCTGCAGCACTGATTGGAGCGATCGTGCTATGACGCGCAATCGCTCCAATCAGTGTGCAGTGGGGCGGTCTGATCTGCCGGTGGCCGCCCTCCCCAGGCCTGTGCTGGCCTGTGAGCCCTCCCCCAACATGTCTGCAGCGTGGAGTGGCTGGTACTTTTGGTACCACGCCACCGCTGCTGCTGCCGCCGCTGCCTCTGATGTCTCCGCCGCTCCTGCTCCAATGGTAAGTATTCCGCTCCCTGCGCGCTCCCGTGAAGGCCCCTGCGCGCTCCCGTGAAGGCCCCTGCCCGTGCCCCCCCCGATCTGCCCCCCTACGCCCCGATCTGCCCCCCGACATCCCGATCTGCGACCACCGCTGCTGCTGAGGTCACCGCTGCTGCTGCAAAGTGAGTACTGTGCTCACTTTGCAGCCCGTGCGCGCTCCCGTGGTGCCCCTGCGCGCTGCCGTGAAGGCCCCTGCCCGTGCCCCCCCCCGATCTGCCCCCCTACGCCCCGATCTGCCCCCCTACGCCCCGATCTGCCCCCCTACGCCTCGATCTGCCCCCCGGCATCCCGATCTGCTACCACCGCTGCTGCTGAGGTCACCGCTGCTGCTGCAAAGTGAGTACTGTGCTCACTTTGCAGCCCGTGCGCGCTCCCGTGGTGCCCCTGCGCGCTGCCGTGATAGCCCCTGCCGTGCCCCCCCCGCGATCTGCTCCCCCCAACCACCCCACCCCCCCCCCCCCGACATCCCGATCCGCTCCCCCCGCGATCTGACTGCCTCCCCCATTATTTCTATTCTGCTTCTGCAGCTCCCTCTCCGGTCTCCCCCTCTGCTCTCCCCCTCCCCCTCTGCTCTCCCCCCCCTCTGCTCTCAACCTCCTCTGCTCTCAACCCCCCCTCTGCTCTCCCCCCCCCCCCTCTCCCTCTCTGCTCTCCCCCCCCTCTGCTCTCAACCTCCTCTGCTCTCAACCCCTCCTCTGCTCTCCCCCCCCCCCTCTCCCCCTCTGCTCTCCCCCTCTGCTCTCCCCCGACGTCCTCTTACCTGTCTTCACCGGCCTGATCACATCTGCGTCCATCGCTGGGTCCTTCCTGGGCATTCTGCTGATCTGCCTGCTGCTCCTGTAAAGCTGTCCATCTCTCTGCCATCTGTTCCTCTGCAGCTCTTCTGGTCAGTGATCCTCCTGCTAGTCCTCTGGGTACTGTGAGTATAACTTTTTTTTTTTTTTTCCGTATCCCCTGTCCATTTTTACACCTCATCTGTCCGTGTGTCCCGCCAAGCGCTGATCAGGAATGCAGATAACGGATCGGCATCCCTGCGCAATTTTTGGCGTGACTTTTTTTTCCGTATCCCCGACGCTTTTTGTATCGCATCCGTCCGTGCGTCCCGCCAAGCGCTGATCAGGGATGCAGATAACAGATCTGCATCCGTGGTCAGTTTTTGGCGTGACTTTTTTCCGTATTCACGACGCTTTTTGTATCGCATCCGTCCGTGCGTCCCGCCGAGCGCTGATTAGGGATGCAGATAACGGATCGGCATCCCTGCTCAATTTTTGGCGTGACTTTTTTCCATATTTGCGACGCTTTTTGTATCGCATCCGTCCGTGCGTCCCGCCAAGCGCTGATCAGGGATGCACATAACGTATCTGCATCCATGGTCAATTTTTGGCGTGACTTTTTTTTTTACGTATCCCCGACGCTTTTTTTTATCGCATCCGACCGTGCGTCCTGCAGCGGCCGATCAGTGCACTGCGTCTGTGCGTTTGAAAAGTCAAATGGCGCTCCTTCTCTTCTGAGCCCCGCCATGCGCTCAAACAATTACTTTCCACCACATATGAGGTATCTGCGTACTCAGGAGAAAATGGACAATACATTTTATGGTGCATTTTTTCCTGTTACCCTTGTGAAAAAAAAAGCTACCTAGTTGAAGCAACCGTTTTGTGGTAAAAAAAAAATTTTTTCTTTTCACGGCTCAACGCTATAAACTTCTGTGAAGCCCCCAGGTGTTCAAAGTGCTCACCAAACATCTAGAAAAATTATTTGAGGGCTCTAGTTTCCAAAATGGTGTCACTTGTGGGGGAGCTCCACTGTTTAGGTACCATAGGGGGTCTCCAAACGTGACATGGCGTCCGCTAATGATTCCAACCAATTTTGCTGTCAAATGGCGCTCCTTCTCTTCTGAGCCCCGCCATGCGCCCAAACAATTACTTTCCACCACATATGAGGTATCTGCGTACTCAGGAGAAAATGCACAATACATTTTATGGTGCATTTTTTCCTGATAGCCTTGTGAAAAAAAAAAGCTACCTAGTTGAAGCAGCCGTTTTGTGGTAAAAAAATTTTTTTTTCTTTTCACGGCTCAACGCTATAAACTTCTGTGAAGCCCCCAGGTGTTCAAAGTGCTCACCAAACATCTAGAACAATTATTTGAGGGCTCTAGTTTCCAAAATGGGGTCACTTGTGGGGGAGCTCCATTGTTTAGGCACCTCAGGGGGTCTTCAAACCCGACATGGCGTCCGCTAACAGGTGCAGCTAATTTTGCACTCAAAAATTCAAATGGCGCTCCTTGCCTTCCGAGCACTGCTGTGTGTCCAAACATTTGATTTCCACCACATATGAGGTATCTGCGTACTCAGGAGAAAATGCACAATACATTTTATGGTGCATTTTTTCCTGTTACCCTTGTGAAAAAAAAAGCTACCTAGTTGAAGCAACCGTTTTGTGGTAAAAAAAATTTTTTTTCTTTTCACGGCTCAACGCTATAAACTTTTGTGAAGCCCCCAGGGGTTCAAAGTGCTCACCAAACATCTAGAAAAATTATTTGAGGCCTCTAGTTTCCAAAATGGGGTCACTTGTGGGGGAGCTCCATTGTTTAGGCACCTCAGGGGGTCTTCAAACCCGACATGGCGTCCACTAATGAGTGCAGCTAATTTTGCGTTCAAAAATTCAAATGGCGCTCCTTCCCTTCCGAGCTCTGCCGTGCGCCCAAACAATTGATTTTTACCACATATGGGGTATCAGCGTACTCAGGAGAACATGCACAATAAATTGTATTGTGTACTTTCTCTTTTCTCCCTTGTAAAAATGAAAATGTTATGGCTAAAGTAACATTTTTGTGTTAAAAAGTAAAATTTTCATTTTTTCCTTCCACATTGCTTTGGTTCCTGTGAAGCACCTAAAGGGTTAATAAACTTATTGGATGTGGTTTTGAGCAGTGTGAGGGGTGTAGTTTTTAGAATGGGGTCACTTTTGGGTATTTTCTGTCACCTCGGCCTCTCAAAGTCACCTCAAATGTAATGTGGTCCCTAAAAAAATTATTTTGTAAATTTTGTTGGAAAAATGAGAATTTGCTGATGACCTTTGACCCCTTCTAACTTCCTAACGGAAAAAAAATTTGTTTCGAAAATTGCGCTGATGTAAAGTAGACAAGTGGGAAATGTTATTTAGTAACTATTTTGTGTGACATATCTCTCAGATTTATGGGCATAAATTTTCAAAGTTTGAAATTTGCGAAATTTTCAAAATTTTCGCCAAATTTCCTAAATTTTCACAAATAAACGCAAAACATATCGGCCTAAATTTACCACTGACATGAAGTACAATATGTCACGAAAAAACAATCTCAGAATCGCCAGGATCCGTTGAAGCGTTCCAGAGTTATAACCTGTCAAAGTGACACTGGTCAGAATTGCAAAAAATGGCCCGGTCATTAGGGTGTTTTAGTGGCCGGGGGTGAAGGGGTTAAGGCAGAGATTCCTAATGTCAGGCAAGTTTGCCCCGGCCATTAAGAATCTCCAATAAAGGGTTAAAAAAAAAGACACCACACAGAGAAAAAATGCTTTAATAGAAATAAATACACAGACACACTTAGAGACTCCATGTTTATTACTGAAGGCGACTTCATTTCTTAAAGTAATGATGGCCACTCGTTTTTCTTTACTCAGCTGCTTTTTTCTTGCCATATTACAAATTCTAACAGTCTATTCAGTAGGACTATCAGCTGTGTATCCACCAGTCTTCTGCACAGCACAACTGATGGTCCCAACCCCATTTATAAGGCAAGAAATCCCACTTATTAAACCTGACAGGGCACACCTGTGAAGTGAAGACCATTTCCGGTGACTACCTCTTGAAGCTCATCAAGAGAATGCCAAGAGTGTGCAAAGCAGTAATCAAAGCAAAAGGTGGCTACTTTGAAGAACCTAGAATATAAGACATATTTCAGTTGTTTCACACTTTTTGTTAAGTATTTCATTCCACATGTGTTAATTCATAGTTTTGATGTCTTCAATGTGAATCTACAATTTTCAGAGACATGAAAATAAAGAAAACTCTTTGAATGAGAAGGTGTGTCCAAACCTTTGGTCTGTAATGTATTTATATATACAGTATATCTGTATATAGTATATAGCACGTAATATTCATGTAAACCTCCTGTGATTTTATTTATTCTTGGCCCTCATTATAATTTATGACTTATCACTGAAGACACTCCATTTTAGCCATTTCTGAGGCTACTAGAATGGAGTTGCTAGGAGGAGCTGCTGGAATCAATTCCATTCTGGTTGTTTCAGTGATGTGCTGTCTACATTGGACCAATTACCAAAATCACACACTAATAATCAGTGTATAAAAAAACACGGTAATGCACAGAAAAAGGAGGAGGGGTCCAAGTCACATTCCCTATCCTATCCCTTCCTAGCTGCGGAGGTTGGCACCCTAATAAGACGATACGGCACCCTGTTCAACAACAGCTAACCCTCCAAAGCCCTATATTGAGCCACTAATATGTGCAACTATTCTAAAGCGGGCTTTACACGCTACGATATTTCTAGCAATTGCTAGCGATATCGTACGCAAAAGCACCCGTCCCCGTTGTGCATGCGATATCGTGTGATCGCTACCGCAGCAAACATTATCACTATGGCAGCGTCACACGCACTTACCTGGTCGGCGGCGTCGCTGTGACTGCTGAACAATCCCTCCCTCAAGGGGGAGGTGCGTTCGGCGTCACGGCGACGTCACCGCGACGTCACTAAGCAGCCGGCCAATCAAAGCGGAGGGGCGGAGATGAGCGGGACAAACATCCTGCGCACCTCCTTCCTTTCATCATTGCAGGCGGGACGCAGGTAAGGAGAGGTTCCTCGCTCTTGCGGTGTCACACACAACAATGTGTGCTGCCGCAAAAATGAGGAACAACATCTATAAACAACCATTAACAATTTTTGGTTTTAGGTAGAGATGAGCAAACCGGTCGCGGTTCGGCTCGAGCTTGGTTCGCCGAACAGAGGTCTTGTTTGAGTTCGGTTCGGCGAATCAGTTCGGCGAACCACTCGAACCCATAGGAAACAGTGGGAGGCAATCACAAACACATAAAAACACATTATAAATGTACACATACAGTTAATAAACATTGCCATAACACTTACCGGTCCCCGCGACGCGTCCTGCACTCTGTCTCCTGCCGCTATTCCATCCGATGATCGCTGAATCCTTCCGCTAACCAGCACTGCCAGCAGTGATGCAGGACCTATCGTGACGTCAAAATAGCCATGTGACCAGTCACGTGTCTGTTATCTCATTGGCTACAGACTGGTCACATGACTATGACGCGTCATGTAGGACCTGCGAGTGCATCTCTCCAGTACGCGGTGATCGTTTGTGTATCGCCGTGTACCGGGGACATGCACTGGCACGCGGTCAAGTTCCCAGTCTTCTTCTCCATTCCGTCATAAACCGGCTGCCACAGCCGGTCGATAACGGAGATCACCGTTGCTATAGCAACGCGCTTGTCAGTGGTGATGTCTCTGCTCACAAGCTGCAGCTCTGGGAATAGCACCGCCTTCTTCCTATGCAGCGCTGATGTAGCAGAGCTGCATGTGTTGAAGGAGAAAGAAGACAGAAGAGCCGGATCGTGGAGGGATGCAAAGCAGTAATAAACATGGAGTCTCTAATGTGTCTGCGTATTTATTTCTATTAAAGTATTTTTTCTCTGTGTGGTGTCTTTTTTTAACCCTTTATTGGAGATTCTTAATGGCTGGGTCAAACTTGCCTGACATTAAGAATCTCTGGCTTAATACTAGCTAGTAAAACAAAACCAGTATTAACCCTTATTACCCAGCAAGCCACCGTCACCAGGGCTGTTGGAAGAGTTGGATACAGTGCCAGATGATGGCGCTTCTATGAATGCGCCATTTTCTGGGGTGGCTGCAGATTGCAATTCGCAGCAGAGGCACCCACAAACCTCGGGCTAACCTGTGCTGCGGATTCCAATCCCCAGCTGCCTAGTTGTACTTGGCTGGACACAAAAATATGGCGAAGCCTACGTCATTTGTTTTTTAATTATTTCATGAAATAAGTGAAATAATTAAAAAAAACGGGCTTCCCTATATTTTTAGTTCCCAGTCGGGTACAAATAGGCAGCTGGGGGTTGGGGGCAGCCCGTAGCTGCCTGCTGTACCTGGCTAGCATACAAAAATATGGCGAAGCCCACGTAATTTTTTTGGTGGTCAAAAAACTCCTGCATACAGTCCTGGATGGCGTATGCTGAGCCTTGTAGTTCTGCAGCTGCTGTCTGCTCTCCTGCATACACTAGTGAATGGAGCATGCTGAGCCTTGCCGTTCTGCAGCTGCTGTCTGCTCTCCTCCATACAGACAGCAGCTGCAGAACTACAAGGCTCAGCATACTCCATCCAGAACTGTATGCAGGACTTTTTGCCCCCCCAAAAAATTATTTGGGCTTCGCCATATTTTTGTATGCTTGCCAGGTACAGCAGGCAGGTACGGCTGCCCCCAACCCCCAGCTGCCTATTTGTACCCGGCTGGGAACCAAAAATATAGGGAAGCCCTTTTTTTTTATTAAATATTTCATGAATTTCATGAAATAATTCAAGAACAAATGATGTGGGCTTTGCCATATTTTTGTATGCTAGCCAGGTACAGCAGGCACCTACGGGCTGCCCCCAACCCCCAGCTACCTATTTGTACCCAGCTGGGAACCAAAAATATAGGGAAGCCCTTTTTTTATTATTTCATGAAATAATTAAAAAACAAATGACGTGGGCTTCGCCATATTTTTGTGTCCAGCCAGGTACAACTAGGCAGCTGGGGATTGGAATCCACAGCACAGGTTGGCCTGAGCTTTCTGGGCCCCTCTGCTGTGAATTGCAGTCTGCAGCCGCCCCAGAAAATGGTGCTTTTATAGAAGCGCCATCATCTGGCGCTGTATCCAACTCTTCCAGCTGCCCTGGTGACGGGTGGCTTGCTGGGTAATAATGGGGTTAGGGCTAGCTGTATATTATCAACTTGCCCTAAGCCCGAAATTCATGGTGGCACGCCAATATTAGACATGGCCACCATGAATTTCTAGTACAGATAAAAAGAACCACAACACACAGAAAAATATTTTTATTATAAATAAAACACCACACAATTAGTGACTCCATCTTTATTGAAATAAAGAACATCCCTCCGCAGTAATCCTGGGTCAAGGGTCCCGCACCGTCCAATCCGGATCCAATATCATCTGATTGGTTTTCTGGAAGGCAAAGCGATCAGATGATGTGTCAGGTTCAAGGGCCTGATTCACACGACACAGCAGCTGATTGTATAAACGGCTTTTATACAATCAGCTGATGCATCAGTGCAAAAAAACAAAAAACAAACTACAGTACACAGTGCAGACTCCTGTCCGACAGCATCAGCTGATAGTTTAGCTGGCCGGGCGGTAAAAAGCTGGCCTCACCGCTCGACTTATAGTGTCAGCTGATTCCGTCAGGTGACCGCATCAGCTGATCATCACCAGGTCTGAGAAAGAGAAAGAAAGAAGATAGAGAGGGAAAGAGAAAGAAGAGAGAGAAAGAAGCAAAAGAGGAGAAAGAAGAGAAAGAGAGAAGAAAGAGAGAGAAAGAAGAGAGAGAAGAAAAAGAGGAGAAAGAAGAGAAAGTAGAGAAAGAAAGGAGAGAGGGAAAGAAGAGAGAGAAAGGAGAGAGAGAAAGGAGAGAGAGAAAGGAGAGAGAGAAAGGAGAGAAAGAAAGGAGAGAGAGAAAGAGAGAGAGAAAGGAGAGAGAGAAAGAAGAGAAAGAGAAAAGGAGAGAGAGAGAAAGAGAGAAAGAAAGGAGAGAGAGAGAAAGAAAGGAGAGAGAGATAGAAGAGAGGGAAAGGAGAGAGAGAGAGAGAAAGGAGAGAAAGAAAGGAGAGAAAGGAGAGAGAGAGAAAGAGGAGAAAGAAGAGAAAGAAGAGAAAGAAAAGAGAGAGGGAATGGAGAGAAAAAAAGGAGAGAGAGAAAGAAATAAAGGAGAGAAAGAAAGGAGAGAGAAAGGAGAGAAAGAAAGGAGAGAGAGATAGGAGAGAGAGAAAGGAGAGAGAGAGAGAAAGAAAGAAAGGAGATAGAGAAAGGAGAGAGAGAAAGGAGAGAGAGAAAGAAGAGAAAGAGAGAAGGAAGAGAGAGAAAGAAGAGAGAGAAGAGAAAGAGGAGAAAGAAGAGAAAGGAGAGGAAGAAAAGACAGCAAAGAAAGACGAGAAAGAAAGGAGAGAGGGAAAGGAGAGAAAGAAAGGAGAGAGAGATAGGAGAGAGGAAAAGAGAGAGAAAGGAGAGAAAGAAAGGAGAGAGAGAAAGGAGAGAAAGAAAGGAGAGAAAGGAGAGAGAGAGCTCACAGCTGATGTCCGGCTCCTCCCCTCAGTGCATAATTAAATTATATTTATAAATATATTATAAATATAATTTATTAAAAATAAAATAAATAAATAAATAAATTTACCAGGTCTAGAACTCGCGACCTTATGCTCCCTAGGTGAGCACTCTATCCACTCAGCTATTGCTTCTAATGTGAATGAAAGGCACATTTGGTAGTCTTGAAGTCTGGATTGCTGAAGTCTCAGCTGACCACGTGATTCATTTAAAGCTATGTGAAGCTCATGCAGAGCACTCGTGTTCTGTAGCAGAGATGATAGTGTCGTGTGGATTACGTCGGACCTGAAGGGGTATTGGAGGATATTAATAAAATGGTGAAACTGTGTTTTTATTTGTCTTTTATTCCAAATAAAGTATTTTTCGCGGTGTGTGTTTATTTACTTTCACTTTATAAATAGATAATTATAATATGAAATTATAAACTAGAACTCCCGACGTTATGCTTCTTAGGCGGGCGCTTTATCCACTAGTCTATTGCTTCTTATGAAAGATATAGGCAGATTTTCTAATCTTGAAGCCTGCTGTGCTGACTGAAGTCTCTGCTTCAATGCTACGGAGCCACTACACCCTGAGAGAGCAAAGCTGACCTTGTCGTGTGGATTACTTTGGACTTTGAGGGGTATTTTTGGGATTAATAAAGGGGGGAACCAGGGTTGTTTTTTTGTCTTTTATTCCAAATAAAGGATTTTTCGGGGTGTGTGTTTCTTTACTTTCACTTACAGTTTAATCATGGAAGGTATCTCGGGGAGACGCCTGCCATGATTAAACTCATTATTACCCCAATTGCCACCGCAGCAGGGCAATTTGGGATGAGCCGGGTAGAGTCCCAGGACTGTCGCACCTAATGGTTGCGGCAATTCTGGGCGGCTGCAGGGTGATATTGTTAGGATGGTGGGCTCCCCATACCGTGGCGCTCTCCATCCTGACAATACTAGCCTCCAGCCGTGCGGCTTTATCCTGACTGGTATCAAATATGGGGGGAACCGCATGTTTTTTATTTATTTATGTATTTATTTTAATGCATGATATAGACCCGCCCACTGGCGGCTGTGATTGGTTGCAGTGAGACAGCTGTCACTCAGTTTGGGGACGTGTCTCACTGCAACCAATCATAAGCGCCGGTGGGCGGGGATTGCACGGAATAACTAATTGACTAATGAAGCGGCAGCCATTTTCTAAAGAGGAAAAGACGCCGCAGATTTGTGACAGCCGGGGAGCGAGACGCCCGTGATCGGTGAGTAGAAAAGGGAGAGGGATTGTGCTGGGGACACAGGACACATGCAGATAGCAACATGTGCACATAGCCTTACTGTGAAAAGCCACATTTATAGTGATAGAACCGTTCTCAAACGTAACTTGAGCTACCGAACTTTTAGCAAAAAGCTCGAGTTCGAGTTCTAACTAGAACACCCCCCAAAATCACTCGAACCGCAAACTGGAGAACTGCGAACCATGCTCAACTCTAGTTTTAGCACGACCTCTCCATGGTGAACAATTTTCACGACTTTGGAGGACGTTTAAGGTCGCTGGTAAGTGTTAAACGCTGCAATACCGTTAATGACGGCGGATGTGCGTCACTAACGACGTGACCCCGACGATAAAACATTAACGATATCGTAGCATGTAAAGGCACCTTAAGTGTAGGCCATAAAAATATATACAGAGTGAATAATGGAACAGCCTATAATTTAGCAATATCCCTACAACAGCTATACCATCCCAGTCTTTAAATAGCAGTGACCTGGACTAATAGACGAATGGTTCAAACACATGTAAAGGGGAAAAAAAAGGGCTCCAAACAAAATCAGGGAGGGCCACCATAGGATTTCTCAATCATAGATGCACTGCTATCTTCTTCTCAAATGTACCAATATCCACCAATAGCTGGGCACATCACAATTCACAGCTGTTTAATTCATAGTACCCCAAATACAGGGTTAAGAATAGTGTTGTATATATCCATCCCAATGTGTGCAAAACTCTCCATTAACATAGTTATAAAACCACAAAAACATTAAACGGTCGCTGAATGGCTGAAACTTGGCCTATTTGTCAAAGCCCAAGCCAAACCAGTCTAGATTGGGGTTGATTTTTTGAGAATCTTGTTACTGTAATTCCATTCTAGTCACCTCAGCACTAAACTGCCTAGAGTAGAGTGGCTACGGTGAGATCCTCAAAAAATCTATTCCAATATAGACGCAATTCAGACAGAATCAAGGCATGGGAGGAGGACCAACACAGTGATGTCATCATGCCAGAGCACACAAAGTTCCAGTGTGATGACATCATCATGCCGCTCCAAGCCCCACCCCCTTGTCATGCACTCTGAGACCGGTTGTGCAGGGAAATCATGTCTTCTTGATCTACCGCAGAGTTTGACTGATTAGGCATTCAGCGCGCACCTATACAGTTTACAGTAGTGGTAGCTGTAGGTGGGCCTCTGAGATCGCAGGGCTCCGGGTGGCCACCCCTCATTCCTCCCCCCAGTAGCTACACTAGTGTGTTATGCCATTGACAAATGAAATGCATGAGAAAGAAGTGGCAGACATTTCTAGGAATAATACAAGTCTAGACATAGTCTAATTTAAAAGTAATACATACACACAGCGTTTTAAATGTTGAAATTACATATGATTAATATATATAGGTTCAGAGCTCAGAGACTAATGACAAAGATGAACAGAGCAGTGGGTCAATCTATCAGTAATGATACATACAGGACGTGAGCTCTTTCTTTGATCTTCACTAGAATTTAGGCTGAACAACTTAATAAAAAATAAATGAATGTGATTCTCCCTCTTGACATTGATCAGGTCAGGACAACATTCCTTTGCTCACAGATGTAATTTATTCTATTCAATATACTAAATTTGTAGAAATTGAAATTACTTATTTTAAGTGTAACTGAATCTTGTTATTATATTCACCTTATGAGCTGTGAATACACAATCAGGGAGGCTGGATAACAATTTACCACTGTAAAACTATGGACCCTAAAATGTCATAGTACAGATATTTCAAATTATTTCAATAACAAGATGACATTTTTTTTTAGAACATTAGCCTCCTATTGTTAAAGTCTATCATTAAGACTCGGGATCAGTCACATACCAGCCTACTCATTAAAGTGTTTGAGACAGTTTTCTACATAAAACATTCTAATAAGTTACCAAATTATTGTGCAACTTAGAAGTTGCACAAAAGTATTTCAACTTTTGGTATTTTCACACGAGTCCTGGTCACCTTTGTTCAAATGAGCCCGGCATTTTAGTGGCATAACTCATGTCATGACCCCATGACCAGAGTATAGTACATCTCTGTGTAGATGCACAGCACTAACCTCTAGATCATGCCTGTTGCAGCACTGTGTCAGGAGAACAGGGCTAGGTGAGTAATTTGAATTTTATCAATCAGTACTTGTATGGGGCTTTAGAACATGATACCACGTGGGTGTTAAGCCATCATTCTGAGTGTGGGAAGATGTGTGGGGACCATAATAATATGCTAGAGCCATCACACTGTGTGGAGGCATCATACTGTGTGTAAGGAAGCTTGTAGGAGCATCAAACTGTGTGCAAGGTCGGTAGTGCTGTGGTAAAGTGCCGGAGAAGGGCAGTCATGGGCGAGGGTCAGGTGGTCCTCAACTCCCCTGGTACAGTACACACACGGGGGGCAGAGTGGAGTAGATGTTAGGTGGTGAAGAGGTGGTACCTGCTGACTGCTGCACTTCCATTTCTTCAGCCGAATTCTTTGGCTCCAGTACACTTCCATGGGCCTCATGCCCTGTGCGCTCAGTAAGCAGATGACTACCAGGTAACAGTTGAACGATTTTACTGAACAGATGCTTTACATTTACTTTTCATTTTTTTAGGACAGAGACGTCATCATTATCCTCCTTCATACACATTTGCTTCTGTAACTGGCTTGGCTCTACAGGGACAGCCATAATGGGGCTACTTATCCTGCCGTTCTGACCCACTCCCCCAACATGGTGGTGGATCATGCAGCTTGGCATGCTATACAGATGGACTCACTTGCCCTCCTACTGCAACTGCTTTCCCACAGGTATCAATAGGTGCCACCCTAAGGTAGGGGTGCCCCAGCTTCTCCTTCACGTCTCCATGACACATTGGATTTACACTCCACTGCAGATGAGCCCCATGAAATATCTTTGCCTCTCTCTTCTTCTTTCCTTTCTGTCCTATCTCTGTCTTGATTCAGCCACCTCCACCCAGTTCGCTCCACTCTGTTCTTCTGACCCCTCTGGTCCTTCCTTTTTTGTTCTGCACACTACAGAAGCATCTCCCTATCTGACTAAAACAGGAAGCTGCCTTTTCCTATATCTCTTCCTGTGCTGGTAAGCCACCCTCTCAATTAACCCTCGCTGCCCTGTCACTCTTGAAGTAGGGGCAGTAGAGCACTGGGCATCTTATTACATTCCCCTCCACTTTAAACTCGCCAGTCCTCTGGCGATGGGAACTGCTCCTAAAAGACATAAAAAAAAAAAGAGGACATGCAAATACACCTACATCAACCATATTCTTAAATACTCTAACATCAAGCATGTCTATCCTTCCCAGTAGCAGTAGACCCATCCGGCCCTCTGGGAAAACACGGAAACAGTTCAGTAGTCTCCCCCGCCAGTCATGGTGAGGACCAGAGAGTGGCATTGTCCATTTTACCCACCGGACCCAAACAGTGGGAGTGCTGTCCTTAAAACAAAGAGGGGAAACATCCAAACAGTCCTGGAGGTCTAGCGCTTACTATAATGAATATTCCATTTCTATTTCCATTGTCGCTAAACGCAGTCTCTCAGGAATGGGGCAAAGATCATGGCGGGGACAGGGGAGAGTCCAGGGACAAGGTGGGTAGGGGCACGTCCATAAACAGGACTGGACCAAGTCCGTTGCAAGACAGGGTCCACGGGGCTCCTCAGAACTGCAGGGCGAGTCCTGGGATGAGGGTACAGTCCTCCTCCAGCCCCAAGGCCTCGCAGATTCCCCAAATCCAACAGAGGGGAAGAAAACACACAAAATATCAGCATTCTGGCCTCTTCCGGCGGCATTGGCAACACTTTCATCCCAACAAGGCTCTTCTGCCTTCAACTTAAACAGCAGGCACTAGGGATCACCTTTTCAACTGGAAAAAACAAGGCTGTCATCATAACTGACAAAAGAGAACATCTCCTGTTATTCCCTGAATCTTCAGCCTGGTCTACAGCCATCACATCCAGGCCTCGTAGAAATGTGGGGACAGGGATTGTCTCCACAGCCAGGGGGTGCTGATGTTAACCATCCTTTCCCGCTCCTCTTTGGGATCCACAGAAAGCTCCTCCTCTGCCCTCTTTCCAATGTAATTCTGTGTACCATAATTGATGTTCACCATCAGGGCCAGGCTAATACTAGCAGCTGGTGGAGTAGGCAGGCAAGCTGGTGGAGATGAAGGGCGATCTGGTGGAGATGAAGGCCGGGATGGCCCTACAGTGACATCTCAGGTGGTCTTGTTACCCTGTTCCTTCATGGGGCCTCTACCAGCCTCCTGGGGACCTTCCTTGGCAGTGGCTCTCACTCTTTCCTCCTATGTAGCGCCGGCAGTGCTTGTACGGTGCCGCTTCTCCTCTTTCTCTCTTTCCGCCTCCTGCTCCAGCCACTGGACTTGTTCTGGGGGCATTATACTGTTAGGGGATTTGTGGAGTCAGCATATTGTATGTAGGCCATAAAATTACGTGTGATATGGCTTTGGAGACCATCATATTGTGTGTAGTACTATTGGGGCATCATGCTTTGTATGGGATGGGCTATGATACTGTGTTGGGGACTCCAGTGACATCATACTGTGAGAGGTCACTGATGTAGCATTATACTGTATTGGATGTCACTGTGAAGGCCTTACAATGTGTGGAGGGAAAACGGGGGGACATCATATTGTTGGGGGTCACTAAGGGCTTCATAATATGTGGAAGACATACTACTGTATGAAGATATCTTACAAGGCACTGGGAGACAGAATACTGTTTTAGGGACAATTTGGCAACATCACACTGTGTTAGGGGCACTATGGAGGCACCATACTGTGATGGAGGAACTGTGGTGACATCATAGTGTGTGTGTGTGTGTGTGTGTGTGTGCCAATTTGCTGTATAGTAAGCATTTTAGCGTGCTTCATACTCTTTTGAGGCCGTGAGAAGGGTATCATAGTGAGTGAGAACACGAAGGGGCTTCAGTAGTGGCAAAATTATTGTACAAGTGCCAATATACATGTCCCTCTCCCCATTTTAGTTGGGATGTAGGCTAATCCTTGTGTCTCTTCATGTAATCCCACAGAGATGTGATGTTGATATCAGGTCTTTGTGGATGTCATGTTACTTTTAAGACTCCTCATTCTTCTCTAAACTGAAGATTGTGTCTAATGACATTGAATGTGTATTTTGGGTTGCAAAACTGCAGAATAAATTTGGACTGCAAGCTAGATATCCATCTGTATTCCTCACTATTGAGGCCATTATTAATCCTGACCAAATCCCAAAGTCCACTTGATGAAATGCAGTCCAAAACGTGCACTGCTTCAGTGATACCTTGTCTTGCTAAATTCTACTAAAAAGGGGGCTGAAAGCCCGTACTTACGAAGCGCTCACTGATATCCTAATCAGGCACGAATACTAATATTCTTTATAGCAAGATACTATTTATTTTAATAGCACATGAATAGTTAATGGTACATAGGCATTTAGAACTATAGTCATAGAATCTTATACAATAACAGAAATATGCATCAACATTACCGTTTGTTGTAGCAATCCTTTCACATCGGAGGGAACTCGATTTAATGATAAGGAATCAACATGGCATCTTGCATCACAGGAGCAGTGCATACACTTCAATGTCCTGGAAGGTTTCCCTTAACATTAAGCGAGTCCATCTGGGATCACTCCTATCTTTTGATTATGATCCCTATCTAATCACACATTCTTTCAGTCATATCACATTGGTATCACATACCTGCAGACACGCATTATTGTACCAATCTTCAAGCCTTCAACAATAAACTACGTTCTGTTATAGACAAATATTTCACATTTTGTCTCATCAGTCTAGAACACCTGCTGCTATTTTCCTGCATCCCAGTTCCCATGCTTTTATGCATAGCTGATACACCTGTCAACAGGCTTTTGCTATGTAATCTGAAGACAGCATGCTGTAGGGGTAAAACACAGATTTCAGTGATGTGTATCTTATTAAGCTTTGTGCTCTTGTTTACTTACTATGTTTGTTTCAGCACCAGGAGCATATCATTGCTATACCTGCGCGTGAGCCCTAGTTCAACACATCCCTTCCTGTGAGAAGCAGTTCACTGTCTATAGACATTGTACATAGAGAGCCTGGTGTGGTGGGGTAAGCTTTCTTAGCTCTACTGCATGCTAAATCTAAAAACTCTGTCAGAACCATTGCACCCAGTAAACTATGTGATACATTGTTGGATTCAGGGTCTCTTTGCCTACATCATGTAGTGATCACATGAGATTGCAAAAACCTGCTGACAGATTTCCCTGAAGCCGGACCTGCGACCAGGTCACAAGTAGCCAGTTTGCTCTTATTTTATTCCCATTGCTTTCCTATTTATTTTCTTTCCATTCCATACCATATCATTATTATTGATAATTTTTACGGCTTAAACACTTGTCACAAGAAAATCCTGTGAGCTACTCCCCTTTGGTAAATACCTTTAAATTATCACTAGATAAAATGGTCCATGTCTTTGGAGCTGTAGGACAATTTTTTTATTTTTATTTAAAAAAAAGCAGAATAGTAGAAGAGCAGTTGGAATAAAATAAGAGCAAAATCTGGCCACTTTTGATCAGGTGCAGGTCCACTTTATTGTTTTTTCCAGCTGAATTTTGCCTGATATTCATGGATGTATCTCTAACGTACACTCTTTATTTTTAGAAACTGCAGTTTTCACATCAGATCTGTTTTTAGATTTTCCCTGATGCCACCACAGTATCTCTTTAGAAATTATTGTAGTCAGCTTCCATTTCATTCTTATCATCAGAACAAGATTTGAGATACTCAAAAGGTGATGGAGCCAGTGTAATTCAAAAAAGAAATAGTAAATAAAGATCTGCTTGATATGTTGATTATTGCCCCTTGAGAACAAAGCCTCGGTTGCTGATCCTTGCTTATTGTGTTTTTATTATAGCAAAGAAAAGAATTTAGCCAGTACAGCATTTAGATAATAATTTTAAAAAAATAATCTATTGGCTAAAATTCCCTCTTAACCCTAATAAACGCACACTTCTTTCATAGCCTGCCCCAGGGACAGACACTGACATCTTGGGGCCAAGAATTGTTTCTGGGCCCTTCTCCTTTTATGGTGACTAGTGATGATCTTGCACTAAAATGCTCAGGTGCTCGATCATCGAATTGAGCAGGTCAGACGCTGGGATGGGCTCGACTGGAGTACCGAGTATAATGCAAATCAATGGGAAACTGGAGCATTTTTCTGGAAGATCCTAATAGGATTGCTGGGGGAGGGGCAGGAAAATTGCTGAAATTGATGGAAACAGCGCTCAAATGGAATGGGAACACCATGGGGAAGACGCCTGGATGCACCTCTGACTCCCAGGTCACTGGAGGGAACAGTGTTATCAGAGTATTACGCCACTTTACCGGACTGACAAAGCATACAAAAACCAAAGATACAATGAATTTACAGGAAAAAATGTTAGGAAACATGCTTATGTGGTGCCTCTGAGTACATCAGGGTGCCACAGGGTACTGCAAACCTTACCCAGGTTGCAAGACCTCCCCCCTCCCCCCCCATGGTTTCAGGTTCCTAAGAAATCGGTGTCACTATGATCAGCACCACAAATCCCAATCAACACCTCACATCATGGCCTGTCAGACACACCAGTGGGTTGGTCTACCTGGCAAATGGCCACCCTCCTAGGGGTCAGGCAGACTGGTGGGAGGAAGGAAGGAAAAGAGTAGTGAGAGCCCTCAAGGAGAGGGGAGCTGGGGAGAGTGAGCTCCCGGGGAGCTAGACCGAGGTTGGGTCACAGACGGTGGTCCGGGACCAGAGGAGTCAGGGACCGGTGGCAGTGAAATTGGAAGAGGGTGCGACGGACATAGCCTAGGAGGACTTTCGGCACCAGCAAGCACACAAGAAACTGACTGGTACCAAGCACGACAGGGTACAGGACCCTAGGTCAGGAGCCGATTCAACGCCCTGGCAATTAACCTGCAGAGGAAGGAGACCTTCAGGGACCTTCCCACAGAGCTCAGAGATTGGGGGCATCAGCACAACGCGGGGGACAGGGTTTCTCAGCCGAAAAGCAGTCGACTAAAGTCCCAAGTGTCAGCCCTCAAGAGCATATCTACACTACACATAGTGAGCGAGGCCCTAACAGCTTCAAGCCACGGAGCCACAAACACACAACTAAATTGTGCATGGAGGTAGGCTCCGGACTACCAAGTGACACCGATGGGAGCGGATACCTGGACAGGCTCTCCGCAGTGACTGTGATACACAGAGACTTTGGTTTACCTGCAGTGTGTGTGTGTACCACCCCTGCAGCAGTCCGACTGCTCGGATCCAGGGTTGCAGTTGCTTGAGGGTCTCCTTACTCGTGGGCTTACGGCCACTGGAAAATAAAAGGGGAACTCGGGGGACTATTTACAGGGGGTTTAGTGTTCGTGACGCCACCCGTGGTTCGCGATAAGGGGAGTATCACCGCTGCTTATGGGAGTACCCGGGGGAGATGGAGCAGATCAGCCAGATGACGTTCCCTCCATGGGTAGGGTAGGTCCCGGGATTCTGGATAATGGAGGTGTAGGGGAGCATGGTGCAGGCCAGGCGGGGAGATTCAGGGGAATGAAGCATACTCTCAGGTCATGTGGGTGTTGGTGCGACTATTAAGCAGACTCTCACACAGGAGTAAACCAAGTCTCTGGGTGCCACTGCCACTCAGGGAAGCTTGTCCAGGAATCCGTCCCTGTTGTATTGCTGATGGTTCTGGACCTGCCTCCATGCACTATGTTTAGACTTTTCTGAGTAGCCCCTCAGCCTGGAGCTTTCGGGGTCCCGCTCCCTACAATTAGAGGAGCTGTAATCTCGATGGCTGACACTTGGGATCTCATTGGGCCACATAAGCTGGAAAGCCCTATCCTCCTCGTTGTGTTGGTGCCTTCGATCTCTGAGCTCTTAGGGAAAGTTCATAAAGAGACTATCCTCCACAGGTTAATTATCAGGTTGTGTGAAGCTACTCCCTGACCCAGGGTCCAGTACCTCGCCGTGCTCGGTACCAGTCCAGTTACTAGATTTTCTGGTGCCGACCGTTCTCCAAAACTAAGTCTGGGCACCCTTCTCCAATACCCTGCGACCAGGTCTCCAACTCCTCTGGTCCCAGACCACTGTCTGCAACCTAGCCAAAGTCTCTCAGGGAGCTACTGTACAACTCCCTCAGCTCTTCACTCTCTGAGGTCTACCACTTCACTGACTATGTCCATCCAACCAGTCTCTGACCTCTAGGCGGATTGCCCTTTTCCAGATAGACCCCCCCACTGGTGTGCCTGACAGGGTGTGATGTGAGGTGTGGTTAGGATTTGAATGCTGATGGAGCAATATCAAAGGTTAGGATCCCAGAACCATGGGGGGGTTGAGCTCTGCACCAGAAGAGACAGAAGTGCAGTTCCCTGTGACACCCTGATAGATTCAGGGGCGTCACATTCCCCCTTGGTTAAACGTACCTCATCCCCGAGCTACAGGACACACAGAGGATTTATTTTGTTTTAACTGAAAGAAAAGATTAACAAATTATGCATGTTTATTCATCCCTCACAGGGGAGGCAATATACTTAAATGTTACTTTTAACTCCCAGAGTTCAATTACTAAAAACAACAATGGGAAACGCTATCGGTTGTAGCGGTAGTCGGTGGCTCAGCCTACTCTGCTGCAGCCCCTTCCTGCGAGAGTCCATTCCCATTGTCCCTTTCCCTTCAACCCGCCACCCAAACAACCTGGATCCTTGATGCCACCTCTAATCCTGTTGGACACCTCTTTTCCAGGCACCTTGGCAGTCCCTGGTGACAGTGTTGAAGTCCTGGAGGTGTAAAAGATGACTCTGGTAACCGTCCTGAGTAACCTGGTAGTCATTACCCTTTGCGCCAACCTCCATCAAGGGCCCCTGGTGCCGTCTACCAGCGCCGCACCGTCCAAGACTCTAATAGCCTTTTTACCTTAAACGGATCATGGAAAAAGGTTCAACAAGGATGACACAGTCTATACTGGAGCATTAACTCTCCTGTCACCCTCCACCGAGGACCCTGTAGCAAGTCCTCGATGGCCTTCTCCACTCAAATATAACACTGGAGAACGTTCAACAAGGGTGACAGGTCCATTCAGTCATTTTTCAAACTGTTAAACTGGCGGGTAGCCATTCCGGTTCAGCTACCACTGCTGCTTCTGAGTACCTGTTCCTTAGTGTTGGGGATCCCCCGAGCACACTCTAGCAAAGTGCCCTGGCAGGCCGCAGCGGCGACATATGGATACCACGACATCCATGGTATCAGCCAGGGGCCTCATCATCTGAGGTTGATTCCTCCTCCACTTCCATCACTAATATCTCCGTCACTGACCATGCTGACAGGGAGACTCGGTAGCCGTTTCCTCCAAAACGCGGAACCCAGGCGGCTTCCGGGGTGCTGGAGCCTAAATCCATCTCTTCCTCCATCTCCTCTGGGTCTGAAGCTACAGGAACCGGGACAACTTGATTGGCATTCGCAGCCTGGTGGTTCTCCGCGAGGGCCGAGGGTCCCACTGCCGGTGTTGCAGGGTCTCGGCTGCAGCTGCTGACACGTACGGAGGAGGTGGTAGGACGGTGGCGGTGGCCGGGGGCAGACCGGGTTCCACGGCCGGATCACTGGGCTTTGCCTTACTCGCTCCACACGCAGGGCTTCCCTCTCGCGGGCCCGCACCACCGCAGCCGTGCTCCTCATCTCGATCCAGGCAGTTGTCCTGGGAGCGGCACCCTCTGTCGACCAGTCGCATTGCTCCAACATCTTGTCTCTCCGAGGTCCAGGAAATTTATGAGCAGAGTCCTGGCGACTCTGTTCCACTTCCGCGGTTACATCCCGTTACGCCCCCTTGGTTTTCGGCAGCCAGCTCTCCAGATTCCGGCTGCGCTCTTTAGATGAGGGGCGGAGCTTCAGCTTTGCACTCTTTTGGTCGGGAAGATGACGTTTAGGCGTCAAAAGTGGCAGAAAATGGTGCGAACTGAATTTAGACACCGCAGCTTGAATTTTTCAAGGCGCACGTCACTCAGGTTAGTGGGTCCAGTCCAAATCCTGTTCGTGACACCAAAGTTTTCGAGGTGTACCGCCCCTGCAGCAGTCCGACTGCTCGGATCCAAGGTTGCTGTGGCTCGAGGGTCTCCGGACCCGTGGGCTTACAGCCACTCGAAAATAAAAGGGGGACTATTTACAGGGGGTTTAGTGTTTGTGATGCCAGCTACACTACACATAGTGAGCGAGGCCCTAACAGCTTCAAGCCACGGGGCCACAGACAGACAACTAAATTGTGCATGGAGGTAGGCTCCGGACTACCAAGTGACACCGATGGGAGCGAATACCTGGACGAGCTCCCCGCAGTGACTGTGATACACAGAGACTTTGGTTTACCTGCAGTGTGTGTGTGTACCACCCCTGCAGCAGTCCGACTGCTTGGATCCAGGGTTGCTGTGGCTTGAGGGTCTCCGGACCTGTGGGCTTACGGCCACTGGAAAATAAAAGAGAGACTATTTACAGGGGGTTTAGTGTTCATGACGCCACCCGTGGTTCACGATAAGGGGAGTATTGCCGCTGCCGATCAGAGTACCCGGGGAGCTGTAGCGGGTAAGCCAGATGATGTTCCCTCCACGGGTAGGGTAGGCCCTGGGACTCTGGATGATGGAGGTGTAGGGAAGTGTGGTGTAGGCCAGGCGGGGAGATTCAGGGGAATGCAGCGTACTCACTCAGGTCTTGTGGGTGTTGGTGTGACCATTAAGCAGACTCTCACACAGGAGTAAACCAAGTCTCTGGGTGTCACTGCCACTCAGGGGAGCTCGTCCGGGAATCCGTCCCAGTTGGTATTGCTGATGGTTCTAGACCTACCTTCATGCACTATGTTTAGACTTTTCTGAGTGACCCCTCAGCCTGGAGCTTTCAGGGTCCCACTGCCTACAATTAGTTAGAGGAGCTGTGCTCTCGATGGCTGACACTTGGGATCTCAGTGGGTCGCATAAGCTGGAAAGCCTTATCCCCCTCGTTGTGTTGGTGCCTTCAATCTCTGAGCTCTTGGGGAAAGTTCATAAAGAGACTATCCTCCACAGGTTAATTATCAGGTTGCGTGAAGCTACTCTCTGATCCAGGGTCCAGTACCCCACCGTCCTCAGTACCAGTCCAGCCAAAGTCTCCCAGGGAGCTACAACTCCCTCAGCTCCTCACTCTCTGAGGGCTACTACTTGACTATGTCCCTCCCACCAGTCTATCTGACCCCTAGGCGGGTGGCCCATTTCCAGCTAGACCACCCACTGGTGTGCCTGACAGGGTGTGGTGTGGTTAGGATTTGAATGCTGATGGAGCAATACCAAAGGTTAGGCACCCAGAACCATGGGGGGTTGAGCTGTGCACCAGAAGAGACAGGAGTGCAGTTCCCTGTGACACCCTGATAGATTCAGGGGTGTCACATGTGTGTCTACTTTATAAATCTCATCCAGCACCACAACTACCATAGTGAGTACCCTGATCCCCTGCACCCTGCTCTCCCAAACAACCTCCAACACCCCTGAGCCCGAGGCCTTCCCTACCTGTGGAGGGACTAACATCAGGCTGCTTAACTCCATCTGCCCCGGTACTCCTTATAGCAAGGGCGGTACTCCCATTACCGCAACCCACAGGTGGCATCTCGAACTTCTCCCCTGTAAATACCCCCTTTTCAAGGATCAAAGTGTCCGCCAACCTGGCTTCGGGCCCCTCGAGCTACCACGATCCCGGATCCGAGCAGCCCAACTAACACCAGGATGGTACAGTTATACAGTACAGACCAAAAGTTTGGACACACCTTATCATTCAAAGAGTTTTCTTTATTTTCATGACTCTAAAAAGTGTAGATTCACATTGAAGGCATCAAAACTATAAATTAAAACATGTGGCATGAAATACTTAAAGTGTGAAACAATTGAAAATATGTCTTATATTCTAGATTCTTCAAAGTAGCCACCTTTTGCTTTGATTACTGCTTTGCACACTCTTGGCATTCTCTTGATGAGCTTCAAGAAGTAGTCACCGGAAATGGTCTTCCAAAAGTCTTGAAGGAGTTCCCAGAGATGCTTAGCACTTGTTCGCCTTTTTGCCTTCACTCTGTGGTCCAGCTCACCCAAAACCATCTCGATTGGGTTCAGGTCTGGTGACTGTGGAGGCCAGGTCATCTGGCGTAGCACACCATCACTCTCCTTCTTAGTCAATAGCCCTTACACAGCCTGGAGGTGTGTTTGGGGTCACTGTCCTGTTGCAAAATAAATCATGGTCCAACTAAACTCAAACCGGATGGAATAGCATGCTGCTGCAAGATGCTGTGGTAACCATGCTGGTTCAGTATGCCTTCAATTTTGAATAAATCCCCAACAGTGTCACCATTAAAGCACCCCCACACCATCACACCTCCTCCTCCACGCTTCATGGTGGGAACCAGGCATGTTGAGTCCATCCGTTCACCTTTTCTGCATTGCACAAAGACACGGTGGTTGGATCCAAAGATCTCAAATTTGGACTCATCAGACCAAAGCACAGATTTCCACTGGTCTAATGTCCATTCCTAGTGTTCTTTAGCCCAAACAAGTATCTTCTGCTTGTTGCCTGTCCTTAGCAGTGGTTTCCTAGCAGTTATTTTACCATGAAGGCCTGCTGCACAAAGTCTCCTCTTAATAGTTATTCTAGAGATGAGAAGGTGTGTCCAAACTTTTGGTCTGTACTGTATGTATAATGACTTATACATAGCACAAAATTAAAACGAGGGGGAAAAAAACCCCTGCCTCCTAGCTGGGCTATCTATCATATTTGAAATACCCTGTTACCTATGAATATAGTAGATGACACAGTAGAGGGGGGGAAAAACAACTACATCCAACTGTAGTCACTGGTAAATGTAATTTTAAGAGTTTACTACCTTATCTGGGCATGTGGTGTATGTGACATGGTCAGACACATCCTTTTTCACTTATGAAGGAGGGACTCAAACTCACAAAGCCTATGTGGACAATGCAAGAATTGCCAAAAATTAGAAGTAAGGGGGACTCTGAAGCACCCTGTATTAGACCCCCTTCCCACGTCCGTGTTTCCAGTATGTGTGATGTCCGTCACACTTACTGGAGAATTTTTCACAAGCATACTCATTAAAATACGTGTGACATCCATGTGCTGTCCATGTGACATGCATTCATGCATTGAATGCAAAGATAGACAGACAGATAGATACATAGATACATTTTACAGCTATTAACCAAATACATATATAATTGAATTAAAATAAGGTAGTTTCACACATCATTTTTGATAACCAGCAAAGGTAAAGCAAACAGTTGCGGGCTTATATTACAAGGCTGGGAATGTCCATGGTTCCTTTTTGACCAACCATGGAGCCATCTCTCGCCATCTGTATGTACGCATGTATCACACGTATGCCATCTGTGCATACGTTGGTATAGATCAGGAACTGAATAAAGGTGGAACTATTTGTGCACTGCTGTAGGAATGACACAAATCCCAGCCCAGCCACTCAGCGATGGCTGCTCCGTCCCTGCTTTTCGCTCCCATGGCCTGCGCATGCTGCACAGGTTTCCTGAGAGTACTCTTCGTGCGCGCACGTACACCTATTCTTAAGAGTCGGTATGCCCTGACCTGCAAAATGCCTCTCAGCCTATGGCTGAGAGACTGCAGGTATTTGAGGCACCCTCCTCTTATGGGATGTGCTGGGTAATGTGGTCTATCATTTGGACACGTGTTGCTAGTTGTCAGGTCCCTTGTCCAGCTACTGTTGTATTGCGGTGTGCTGAATCTCTAATGCAGGGGTCTCAAACACGCGGCCCCTCAGACTGCTTCGTGCAGCCCCCAGACCCGTGCCCCTGTTAACTATCGCGGCCGGTGCAGGGGCCGCAGCCACTGTCTGCACTTTGTTAGATGAATGTTTTGCCGGTGTGCACTCTCAGAGTCAAGGGCTCTGCGCACGCAACGCCGGCAAAACAATCATCTGACATAAATCACTGACAGAGGCTGCAGCCCCTGCACCGGCCGCGATAGGGGGCACGGGCCTGGGGGGCGCACGAAGCAGAGATGAGGCAGCCGAGGAAGCGCGGGACAGGTGAGAAGAATGGTGGTGTTTGTGTGTGTGTGTATATACGTGTGCGTGTGTGTGTGTATATACGTGTGTGTGTGTGTGTGTGCGTGTGTGTGTGTGAGTGTGTGAAGGATGGCACATTAACCCCTTAGCGACCTATGACTTACTGGGTACGTCATGGCTCCCTGGTACTTAGGGACCCATGACGTACCGAGTATGTCATGGCGAGATTGTGGCTCCGGAGCCCCGGTGGCTGCGATCGCTTTGCATTGCAAATACCTTAGATTTGGGGAGGAGGGGACCTCAGGAGGGGTGGTTTCTCCTCCCCGGACCTACAGAGGCTGTGATTGGCTGACGAATGCCGCTCAGCCAATCACAGCCATTGTAATGTTTCAGCCATTGAAAATGGTTGAAAGATTGAAATCCAGCCATATCAGTGCAGCTGTAGCACCGATCATTGGCTGGAGCTGGGTGACCTCAGTTTCACCCGCCCCCAGCTCTGATTGGAGAGACCGGCCTTGTGACCGATCTCTCCAATCACTGTGGATCTGGGGCTGGAGACCGCCCCTTCAGCTTCACTCCGGCGTCTGTGGAAGGTAAAGGGAGCGATCGGTAAGTTATAGCGCCCCTGCCCCCTTTCAGCCGCCGCCACTGCCCCCCCCCACCCATTACTACAGCATGGGGACATTACTATAGCATAGGAAAAAGGTGGGCACATGATTATAGAATAGGGACAAGGTGGGCACATGACTACCGGATGGGGACAAAGTGGGCACATTACTAAAGGATGGGGACATTACAAAAATGGGCATAATACTATTGGATGGGGACATTACTATAGAATGGGCACAAGGCTAGGGACATTACTATAGGATGGGGACTAGGATGGGCACAGTACTACAGGATAGGGACATTACTACAAGGGGACAAGGATGAGAAACATTACTATAGGATAGGGATAAGGCTGGGGACATTACTATAGGATGGGGACAAGGATGGACACATTACTATAGGATGGGCACATTATGATAAGATGGGGACAGTACTATAGGATGGGGACAAGGTTGGCACATTACTATAGGATGGGGACATTACTATAGGATGGGGACAAGGTCGGCACATTACTATAGGATGGGGACATTATTATAAGATGGGCACATTACTATAGAATGGGACAACTATATGATGGGGACAGTACTACAGGATAGGGAGATTGCTACATGGGGACAAAGATGGGGAACATTACTATAAGATGGGGACAAGGCTGGACACATTACTACAGGATGTGCACATTCCGATAAGATGGGGACAAGGCTGAGGACATTACTATAGGATGAGGAAAATGATGAGCACATTACTGTAGGATGGGGACTAGGATGGGGCATAATACTACCAGGGGGCAAGCATGGGCACATTACAACAAGATGGGGAACATTACTAAAAGATGTTAGCCAAAGTTTCTATATAGTGATAATTGTAACACTATTAGTTACAAGAAAGGGATAAAATGTAAAAAAAAAAAAAAAGTAAGGCTCGACATTTTTTTACATATATATATATATATATATATATATATATATATATATATATATATATATATATTTAAACAAAGAATGTGCACATTTATTATAATAAACAAGTGAAAATTGTTCAAAATCAGTGATCCAAAGGTGTGTAAAAAATATATATGGTACCACTAAAAATGTCACTTTGTCCTGCAAAGAATGCGGCCCCCCAAATTATTTTTTTCCTCTGTGTGTGGCCCATACACCCAGACGAGTTTGAGACCCCTGCTCTAATGCCTGTCTGTGTCCCAGTACCTGACATATCTGCTGCTGCACCATTTCATACCAGATGTAGATACCGTACCCACTGCTGCAACAATCCATACCAGCTGTATATGCAATACCCGCTGCTGCAACAATCTGTACCAGTTGTGTGTGCAATACCCGCTGCTGCAACAATCCGTAAAAGTTGTATGTGCTGAACTCACAACTGCATCCCTCCATAGCAGATACGCCTGTTGCATCAGCCATCCCGACAGCACCTGCTTCATTAGAGACTGTCCGGGTCCATATGTAGCACCCACGGGGCAGGGGTTAAATACTCATCACCGGGCCAGTGATGTCGGGTCTGGCCCTTGCCCGGTTTCATGGCCCCAAGGTGTACAGAAAAAGGGATAAAGGATGGTGGCAGTAGTAGTTGTCTCGTGATGCCACCTGTGGAGTGCGGCCAGGGATTAGCTGCCTCTGCGGTTGCTGTCCTCTGGAGCGGATGGTGTCGCGGCTGGGATGGTTCAGCTACCCAGAGGTGGAGCGGGCTCAGAAAGGATGATGGGGTGGTAGTCTAGGGACGCCAACAGTAACTGGACAACACAGGCCGGTAGTTTCTTTTACTGGTCAAATGTTATGTTCCCAGGTTACAGTGGTCTGGTCAGCCGGGCAACAGTGGGGAATCTCTTATTTGCCAGGTAGGTTGGAGGCCTTCCTTAATGCGCTCTGAATGTAGGTCACTATGGCCTGAAGCAGCACAGCATCCCTCTTCCTAAATGTAATTTGCTTTGTCCTTTGTGGCTGGCAGCGTGAGCCTGGTGTAGGGCCTGCTTGTATTTCTGTGGCCCCGGGCTCTATTGTGCTACTTCGCCATGGGAGACTCTGATAGGCCAGGCGATGTGGAATATCCTGCTCTCCGGGTGTCCTTATTTAGTGCTCGGTCCTGGAAAACTTGCAGACAGCTCTCTAACAGTGACCGTTCTCTTATACTTCTACTCGAGTACTGAGGTCCCTGTTCCTGTTCCTCTCTGTAACTCCTCCCTAACCCAAAATGCACGAGGCTGTGGAGGGCTTTCCTGACTTTGTGGAATTGTAGGTATACTATTTTTATGTCAATTTGTGAACTTTATAATACAACTAGCTGTAGTACCCGGGCATTGCCCGGGATAGTAACTGTCTCTCTGTCTCTCTCCCAGTCTCTGTCTGAGTGTCGCTGTCTGTCTGTCTCTTGCCTTGTCTGTCTGTATCTATGTCTGTTTGTCTGTCTCTATCTCTGTGTCTGTCTGTCTGTCTCTCTTGCCCAGTCTGTCTCTTTCCCCGTCTGTCTTTGTCTGTCTCCTTTCTAGATCAGTCTCTTTCCAGGTAAGTCTCTTTCCAGGTAAGTCTCTTTCCAGGTAAGTCTCTTTCCAGGTAAGTCTCTTTCCAGGTAAGTCTCTTTCCAGGTCAGTCTCTTTCCAGGTCAGTCTCTTTCCAGGTCAGTCTCTCTCCCCAGGTCTGTCTCTCTCCCCAGGTCTGTCTCTCTCCCCGTCTGTCTCTCTCCCCGTCTGTCTCTCTCCCCGTCTCTCTCTCTCCCCGTCTGTCTCTCTCCCCGTCTGTCTCTCTCCCCGTCTGTCTCTCTCCCCGTCTGTCTCTCTCCCCGTCTGTCTCTCTCCCCGTCTGTCTCTCTCCCCGTCTGTCTCTCCCCCCGTCTGTCTCTCCCCCCGTCTGTCTCTCCCCCCGTCTGTCTCTCCCCCCGTCTGTCTCTCCCCCCGTCTGTCTCTCCCCCCGTCTGTCTCTCCCCCCGTCTGTCTCTCCCCCCGTCTGTCTCTCCCCCCGTCTGTCTCTCCCCCCGTCTGTCTCTCTCCCCGTCTGTCTCTCCCCCCGTCTGTCTCTCCCCCCGTCTGTCTCTCCCCCGTCTGTCTCTTTCCCCGTCTGTCTTTGTCTGTCTCCTTTCTAGATCAGTCTCTTTCCAGGTAAGTCTCTTTCCAGGTAAGTCTCTTTCCAGGTAAGTCTCTTTCCAGGTAAGTCTCTTTCCAGGTCAGTCTCTTTCCAGGTCTGTCTCTCTCAAAGTCTGTCTCTCTCAAAGTCTGTCTCTCTCAAGGTCTGTCTCTCTCAAGGTCTGTCTCTTTCAAGGTCTGTCTCTCTCCCCATCTGTCTCTTTCCCCATCTGTCTCTTTCCCCATCTGTCTCTTTCCCCATCTGTCTCTTTCCCCATCTGTCTCTTTCCCCATCTGTCTCTTTTCACGTCTGCCTGTCTTGGTCTGTCTCTTTCTTTGTCTGTCTCTATCTCTCTGTTTCTTTCTCCATCTGTCTCTTTCCAGGTCTGTCTCTTTCCCAGGTCTGTCTCTTTCCCAGTCTGTCTCCCCATCTCTTTTCCTGTCTCTTTCTCTGTCTGTCTTTGTCCATCTATTTTTCTGTGTCTTTTCCTGCCTGTCTCTTTCCCTGTCTGCCTGTCTCTCTCCTTGTCTGTCTCTATTTCTGTCTCTTTCCCCGACTGTCTCTATCAAGGTCTGTCTCTTTTCCCATCTATCTTTGTTTGTCTCTCGGGCTGTCTCCTCTTTCCCTGTCTGCCTGTCTATCTCTTTCCCCATCTGTCTCTTTCCAGGTCTGTCTCTTTCCAAGTCTGTTTCTGTCTGTCTCTTTCCTCGTCTGTCTCTGTATCTGTCTTTTTTACCGTCTGTCTCTGTCTGTCTCTTTCACCGTCTGTCTCTGTCTGTCTCTTTCCCTGTCTGTCTCTGTCTGTCTCTCTCTCTCTCCATCTCCCCACTGACATATTACCTCACAGATAAGCTTCTTATACTAACAATGTCTTTTGTTCCTATAGCAACCACTCACAGCTCCTATTAATAACCTGTAGTTCCAGGCTCCATTTACTTTAATGGAGGCATGTTTTTTGGAGAATAACTGTAAAGCGCGGGGTTAAATTTTCCTGTCAAAACATAATCTACAACATTCCCTGGGTCACATGAGGCGTCTGTGCAAAATTTCGTGATTGTAAATGCGACGGTGCGGATTCCTTTAGCGGACATACACACACACATACATACACTGAGCTTTATATATTAGATTGTTATTTCTAAGGGCAGCTAAATATTTTTTGCATCTTGGCTGTTTGTACAATAAGTTAAATTGTTTTAATTAACTTGCTTTACTCTGTGGATATATGCCCTGTACAACATTAGCTGTATTTTAGCGGTGATTTTATCCATCTATATTAGGGCCGCTTGTGCAATATACTAAATTAATTATAAATTAAAATATACCTCTTTAATCTTGGTCAAACTTGGATATATGCATATACTGCTCCATTTCACTTGTTACATATGTATATGAACGGAGGGGAAATTTTGAGAATACGTACATAATAATTTAAGTAACTTATGGTGGAGTGATGGTGCAATATATACTTGTTGTCCTTTAGGTTGCAACTGTGCCAGCATAGATATTTAAATGGGAATGTTTAATCTCTCTGTGGTGCATTCCTTATTATGGTAAATATAGAGTTCTTTGATGAGTAATGATATGAAAACACCATAGGAGATATTTTGTCCCATGTTTATTTAATATATTTAATATACCTTGTGAATCAGTTTTGAACTATATTCCTTGATTAGTCTGTCAGGAAATCCCCCACATTTTTTCACGTTTTTTCACTTTTTGTGTGACTTTGTCTTTTGATTTTAACAAAATTTGAACGTTTGTTCATTGAATCTTTCTGATAAATAAAATAAAATATTTGTTATAATATACTCTTGTGTTTTGTTGTTTAAAAGTAGTATTTTTGAGTTAAAGTACTGTTAATAATAATGGGAAGTTGAATGATGTATAATATAGTTTGGAAAAATGAAGAGAGACGGCCAGGCACTGCAGACTCAGGTGCGTACTCACAGGTTTATGGTTCACAAGAATGTCGGATCTCCAGCATACTCCAGTGGTACTGAGCCAGAAAGCAGAAATCCAATGAAATCTTTAAGTCAGGAAAAGCGGCACTAAAAATATCGCAAATGCTCCACTGTGAAGTGCCGCTTTTCCTGACTTAAAGATTTCATAATATAGTTTGGTGTCATCAGCAAAGACTGACACTTTACTATCAATCCCATCCACAAGGTCATTAATAAAGAGATTAAAAAGAATTGGTCCTAGCACAGATCCCTGCGGCACCCCACTGCTCACTATAGCCCATTTAGAGAATATAGCATTTATGACTACTCTTTGTTTCCTATCTTTTAGCCAATTCCTTATCCAGTTGCATATAGTTTCACCTAGTCCTTGCTTCTGGAGCTTTAGTATAAGGCTATTATGTGGTACAGTATCAAATGCCTTTGCAAAGTCTAAATAAATCACATCAGCTGCATTACCAATATCCAGATTTGCACTTACCCCCTCATAGAACACCAACATGTTGATTAGACACGACTTATCTTTCATGAATCCATGCTGTCTGTCAGTTAATATATTATTTTCTGCAATATATTTTTGCATGTCATCCCTTAAAATGCCCTAAAAAAAACTTTGCACACTACTGATGTCGGCTTACTGGACCGTAGTTGCCTGGATCCCTCATACCTGAGGCACCAACCCTGTTAGAAGAGAGTCTAAGAAGATGAGATACAGCAGTCTGTCAATTACTGAGCTCAATTCCCTCAATATTTATGGATGAATGCCATCTGGCCCGGGGGATTTATCAATGTTTAATTTACTCAGACGCAGGCACTTTTCTTCTTGTGTGAAATTAGTTATATCAAGTGGTAAACTTTGATATTTGACTTGTTGAATGATCCCTGCAATAGTCAGTTACTTGGTGAACATCGATGAGAAGTGCCTGTTTAATATCTCAGCCATTGCTTTGTTCTCTAGAATTGACTTATTATATTTTAAGGGTCTGATACCATCCTTTGTTTTCCTTTTGGTATTACTGTATTTATAAAAAATATGGGGATTTATTTTAATGTCATTGGCAATTTTTGTTTCAGAAGCTAATTTTGCTTGCTTGATTTCTTTTTTACACTTCCTATTGAGATCTTTATACTCCTGAAATGTTATTTCTGTGTTCTCAGCCTTCAAGATATTGAACGCCATTTGTTTTTGTTTTATTATTCTTTCTACTGTCTTATTTATCCTTAGTTGTTTCTTTTTATTCCCGAATATTTTATTACCAGAGGGATATGTTTTTTACAGGACTGTAAAAGTAACTTACCCCATTTATGTTAGGTATCCCCAGTTACCATGACATTGTCCCAATTTACACAATTAAGCTTCTCCCTAATTCGTTCCTAAAATTCCAGGTTTTAGCATTTCCCCTTTTAAATGTCTATTGAATATTATTTTAAAGCTTAACGTATTATGATCGCTGGTACCCAAGTGCTCCCGGACCTGTAGATCTGAAATAGTATCTGGTCTATTTGACAGGACCAGATCTAGTAAATTATCTCTCCTTGTTGGTTCATCTACCATCTGAGAGAGGTATTTGTCTTGAATTGTAGATAAGAACTTACAGCTTTTAGTACAACCAGAAGATTCTATGTCCCACTGAATGTGTGGATAGGTAAAATCCCCCATAATATGGACCCAATTATTATTATTATTATTATTATTAACTGCCTTTCCAATTTGTTGCAGTATTTCAGCTTCTACCTGTTCAGGTATGTTAGAAGGCTTATAGCAAACTCCAATTAGCAGCTTTCCATTATTCCCCTTCCCATGTACATTTACCCATACTGTCTCTACATTGTCGCAACACCCCACCTACGTCGTCATTGAGTACAGGTCTTAAGTTAGATTTAACAAATATACACACTCCTCCATCTTTTTTGTATTTCCTGTCCTTTCTGAATGTGATGTAACCCTCTAAAGTTGTCACCCAGTCATGGGTCTCATCCAGCCAGGTTTCCGTAATGTCCACTACATTATAATGGTGTTGACAAAAGAGTCTCCAATTCATTCATTTTGTTTGCCAGACTTCTTGCATTTGCCAGTAGACATTTAATACTTTTAACACATTATTTACTCCTTGCCTCTGTACATTCCTTGCATGTCACAACCCCTCTAAACCTTCATTGACCGCTACTGTCTCTATCTGCTCTATCTAGCCCTTTTATTTGCTCCACTACCCTCCCTCCCCTCAGATCCTAATTTTTTGATCAAAGAGTGCAAAACTCATTTAACCATGTCAAGGTATAAGAGACATCTATATTTAGGTACACCTTCACTTGGTTGGATAGCTTTTGCGCTCTTTAACCAAAAAACACTAAGTACCTTACATTTTTAATGTTTACAGCAAAAGTGGAGTTCATTAATTGCACCTGTACATTAAATAGTAAAAATACATTGGTCCTATTTTTTTTTTGTCAGTTATTACATGTCTCCCAGTCGTAATGCCTTTTTTCATTCAAAATGAACTCTAGAAGTAGATTCTCCAGGAGATCAGTATCCGGCCCATAGATATTACTAGCTCGTTTATATTAACCCCTTAACCCCCAGGTGATTTCCCTTTTTTCATTTTCGTTTTTAGCTCCTATTTTTCCAAGAGCCATCACGTTTTACTTTTCAGTCAATCTTGTCATATGAGGACTTATTTTATTGCAGGATGAGTTGTACTTTTGAATGAAACCATTAGTTTTACCATATAGTGTTTTGAAAAACGGGAAAAAAAATTCCAATTGTAGTGAAATTGCCAAAAAAGTGCAATTGCACGTTTGTTTTGGGGGTATTTTACTCACATTGTTCACTATATGGAAAAACTGATGTGTCGGTGTGATGCCTCAGGTTTGTACAAGTTTGTAGATACCAAACATGTATACGTTTACTTTTATCTTATTATCTTAGAGGTTAAAAAAAATTCAGAAGTTTGTCCAAAAAATGAATTGTGCTTTTGGCGCCATTTTCTGCGACCCAAAGCGTTCACATTTTTTGGTATCTGGGGCTCAGTGACAGCTTATTTTTTGTGTCCTAGGGGACTTTATGGATTAGCAGTCTGATCACTTGTGCATTTCTGTTGATTAGAACTGCACAGCTCTGATCAGCAAAAATGCAATGTTCCTTAAAGAGCTGCCGCTCTGGCAGCTCTTAGAGGAAGTACGTCATGATAGCGACAGGAGTCATCACATGACCCGTCGCTACCATGGCAACTATCAGCTCCCCATGATCTCATCCCCACCACGGCCATTTAAATTGCGCTGTCACATTTTGACAGCACGCTTTAAGTGGCAAGCAGGATTTACCCTCGCCTGTTATCCCCACGTCTGCTCTTCAAATTCAGGTATCAAACAGAGCTGTGGAAAAGAAGCGCAAAATAGGGTCTTATCTGATAGACAGGTGGGTATAAAGAGTAAGACAGGTACTCACCTGTTACAGTTGTGACAGGCACAACTCCTTATAGGCATAAAGCAAATGAATGCATAAAGTGGTCAGCCGCAGCCCCGATATTGAAATGGAAATCACAGAGTGGATAAGGAAGTCGGGCTTAATGCTGCGCTAAAAACCACAAATTCAGGAGATGTGATAAATTCCTTTCTTTATTTTCACAGGTCAACGCGTTTCAAAGGCATCTCCGCCTTCTTCATCAGGACATCAGCACCTTGTGAGCTGCCACTTCCTTCCTTCGGATTACTTTAACATAGGTACACTTCAACTGTCACAGACAGAATAAAAAAAAAAAATCATTCGCATTCTATGATTTTTTTTTTTAAACAATTAATTTGCATTTTATTGCATGAAATAAGTATTTGGTACAATAGAAAAACAGAACATATTTAGTACTAACCTTTGTTTGCAATTACAGAGGTTAGACATTTCCTATAGTTCTTGACCAGGTTTGCATACACTGCAGCAGGGATTTTGGTCCACTCCTCCATACAGATCTTCTATAGATATTTCAGGTTTCGAGGCTGTCACTGGGCAATATTGAGTTTTAGCTCCCTCCAAAGATTTTTCTATTGAGTTCTGGTCTGGAGACTGGCTGGGCCACTCCAAGGCCTTGAAATGCTTCTTACGGAGCCACTCTGTAATACTTATGTAGATACACTGGAATCTATTAGTGTGGAATATAACAAAACTGAGACAAAGGTTGGGTGAATACTCTGTATTAAACAAACAATAAACACAGTGCAAAAAGGCAAAGACTAACCGAAGGCAACTACAAATTAAAATTAAGTGCAGCCGCACTATTATTTGACTGTTGAAACAGCAAATACAATAACGCACACAGCAACCGATATGTGGAAGTCCAGAATTAGATATAAGAGTCCGCAACAAACTACTGCATGAATGTCCAGAATATTGTAAGCACTACAAGGAGAGGTGAAATGTTCAGAGAAATAAACGCAGCAAACAGGTGGTGCATGTCCAGCTTTATGAGCACAGCAACAAGTGGTGAAATGTCCAGAAAAATAGTGCACAGAAAACAAGCCATTTCAGTATACTATCTTGGATAGAATTAAGCCCCACAAAAGTCCAGCACACAGCCCATGATGAATGAGACCTGGATAACGAACAGTACTGAGGCAGAACACAGGATTAAAATGCAGTAGCAGCAGGAAGTCCAAAGAAAGCCAGAATGCCTTAGGAGTCAATAGCACAAAATACTCAAGCAGGGAATGGACCACGGTCCACTTATAAGTAGGGAACACAGGAAGTTCAAGAGCCGGACGAGGCAACAGACTCCATCTTGGATGAGGGCAAACAGACAACAAATTTCATAAAGAACCTGGAACCTTACACACTCCTTCGTTTCCCTGGCTTTGTGGTGTGGGTCATTGTCATGCTGGAAGACCCAGCCATGAACTATCTTCATTGCTCTTACTAAGGGAAGGAGGTTGTTGGCCAAAATCTCTCAATACATGACCCCATCCATCCTCTGCTCAATACGGTACAGTCGTCCTGTGCCCTTTGCAGATAAGCACCCCCAAATTGTTTCCACCCCCATGCTTCACGGTTGGGATGGTGTTCTTGAGGTTGTACTCATCCTTCTTGCTCCAAATAAGGCAAGTGGAGTTGATACCAAAAATTTATATTTTGGTCTCATCTGACTACATGACCTTCTTACATGACTCCTTTGGATCATCCAGATGGTCATTGGCGAACTTCAAACGGGCCTGCACATGTGCTAGCATGAGCAAGGCGCCCTTGCGTACCCTGCAGGATTTTAGTCCATGACAGCTTATTGTGTTACTAATGGTAATATTTGAGACTGTGGTTCCAGCTCTGTTCAGGTTATTGACTAGGTCTTCCCAAGTGGTTCTGGGCTGATAACTCACCTTTATCAGAATCATCCTTACCCCATGAGGTGAGATCTTGCATGGAGCCCCAGACCAAGTAAGATTGAGTCATCTTGTGTTTCTTCCATTCTCTAATTATTGTGCCAGTAGTTATTGCCTTATCACCAAGCTGGATGCCTACTGTCCGGTAGCACATTCCAGCCTTGTTTAGGTCTACAATTTTGCCCCTCGTCTCCTTAGACAGCTCTTTGGTCTTGGCCATGGCGGAGAGGTTGGTGTGTGATTTATTGAGTCTGTGGACAGGTTTCTTTTATACAGGTAACAAGTTCAAACAGGTGCCATTAACACAGGTAATGGGTGCAAAGTAGAGGTCTTCTTAAAGAAAAAAAAAACCCAGGTCTACGAGAGCCAGAATTCTTGCTAATTACAACTACAATAACAATTATAGACCTCTCCATTCTTTCTAGGTGGAAAAACATGCAACATCAACAGTGTAAAAAATACTTCTTTTCCCCACTATAGATAGAGAAAGAGCCATAGAGAGATACAATATTCGTAGATAGATTTTACCTAATTCTGGGTCACAGTAACACTGTTCAGGGTCACTGAGTCACTGTGGGACACGCTGTGCTGGTGATGAGCGATAATGTTACTGATGTCACCACTTATGAAAGGCACAATGTGACCTAGAATTGCCTGTAAGTAAATTCTATGGAATGTCAAAACGATGCTCCATAGATTTTGTTATAATCCTCCCTGGACTACGTCGGGGCAACTTGAAAATTTCTTTTCTTTTGAATAAAGTGGTGAATGAGGGTAAGTGTCTTGTCTTATTTTTCTGTGTTTGTATGTTTGTGGGTTTTTTCAGATATCCTTATTTGGATATTTGGATATTTATATCAACTTATTCATAGGACTATGGGGGATTCCCTAGACTACAGCAGAGCTTCGTATTATGTTTTTTTCTTTTCATTTTCTAAAATGGTAAACGAGGGAACGTTTTGTGAAGTGCTTATTGAAATAAATGACTTTACCGTGTGTGTAATTTTTTTATTTATTTTTTATTGGGCTAGTAATGTGGTTCTCTAATAGACATCTCTCCATTACTAACACCAGGGATTGATGCCAGGTGACACTACAGTCATGGCCAAACGTTTTGAGAATGACACAAAAATTATATTTTCACATGATCTGTTGCCCTCTGGTTTTTAATTGTGTTTGTCTAATGTTTACATCACATACAGAAATATAATTGCAATCATATTATGAGTACCAAAAGGTTATATTGACAGTTAGAAGGAGTTAATGCAGCAAGTCAATATTTGCAGTGTTGACCCTTCTTTTTCAGGACCTCTGCAATTCTCCCTGGCATGCTCTCAATCAACTTCTGGATCAAATCCTGACTGATAGCTGTCCATTCTTGCATAAGCAATGCTTGCATTTTGCCAGAATTTGTTGTTTTTTGTTTGTCCACCCGTCTCTTGATGATTGCCCACAAGTTCTCAATGGGATTAAGATCTGGGGAGTTTCCAGGCCATGGACCCAAAATCTCTATGTTTTGTTCCATGAGCCATTTAGTGATCACCTTTGCTTTATGGCAAGGTGCTCCATCATGCTGGAAAAGGCATTGTTGGGCGCCAAACTGCTCTTGGACAGTTGGGAGAAGTTGCTCTTGGAGGACATTCTGGTACCATTCTTTATTCATGGCTGTGTTTTTAGGCAAGAGTGTGAGTGAGCCTATTCCCTTGGCTGAGAAGCAACCCCACACATGAATCGTTTCAGGATGCTTAACAGTTGGCATGAGACAAGACTGGTGGTAGCGCTCACCTCTTCTTCTCCTAATAAGCTGTTTTCCAGATGTCCCAAACAATCGAAAAGGGGATTCATCTGAGAAAATGACTTTACCCCAGTCCTCAGCACTCCACTCCCTGTACCTTTTGCAGAATATCAGTCGGTCCCTGATGGTTTTTTCTGGAGAGAAGTGGCTTCTTTGCTGCCCTCCTTGAAACCAGGCCTTGCTCAAGCAGTCTCCGCCTCACAGTGCATGCAGAAGCACTCACACCAGCCTGCTGCCATTGCTGAGCTAGCTCGGCACTGCTGGTAGTCCGATCCCGCAGCTGAAACAGTTAAGATACGGTCCTGGCGTTTGCTGGTCCTTCTTAGCCGCCCTGGAGCCTTTTTGGCAACAATGGAAGCTCTCTCCTTGAAGTTCTTGATGATGCGATAGATTGTTGACTGAGGTGCAATCTTTGTAGCTGCGATACGCTTCCCTGTTAGGCCATTTTTGTGCAGAGCAATGATGGCTGCACATGTTTCTTTAAAGATAACCATGGTTAACTGAAGAGAAACAATGATACCAAGCACCAGCCTCCTTTTAAAGTGTCCAGTGGTGTCATTCTTACTTAATCATGACTGATTGATCGCCAGCCCTGTCCTCATCAACACCCACACCTGTGTTAATGGAACAATCACTAAAACAATGTTAGCTGCTGCTTTTAAGGTAGGAATGCAATGATGTTGAAATGTGTTTTGGGGGTTAAAGTTCATTTTCTTAGCCAATATTGACTTTGCAAGTAATTGCTGTTAAGCTGATCACTCTTTATGACATTCTAGAGTATATGCAAATTGCCATTAGAAAAACTTAAGCAGTAGACTTTGTAAAAATTAATATTTGTAGCATTCTCAAAACTTTTGGCCATGACTGTACATAGCTGACATCAACCCCATAAACCATTATCCCAGTTGCCAACGCACAAGGGCAATCAGGAAGAGCCAAGGTAAAGCGCCAAAATTGGAGCATTTAATGTGATGTCCACTTCTGGGGTGGCTGCAGGCTAATATTTTTAGGCTGGGAAGGGCCCAATAACCCTTGCTTTACCCTAGCTGGTTATCAAAAATGGGGGGGACTCGTTGTTTTTTCAATTATCTATTAATTTGCGTAATATCTGTCAAATCTGTCTATCTTTGCACATGTTTAACATAAAAAAAACATTCATTTAAGTATCATGCATTTTTTTCTGGTATGTGTCACATGGTTGGCACACGGTTGACACATACATACACACAGATGGCCACATGACTCGTCAAAATGGAACAAGCCACACATGCGTTTTCTTAAACAGATGTGTGAAGGGGGCATACTACATTTGCATGCAGCCGGCAGGGCCGTGGCTCTCACCTTCAGCTATATCAGGGGTTCCTAGTAGATGAATTTGCAGCAATCCAAACTGAAAGGGAATGTCTCCGACAAAACAATCTCTCCAAGCAGCGAAAAATGTAAAGCTATTGAATGGCTTGCATTCGCATCATTAACTGATCAACTGTCCAAGTCCTAGAAGGATAACCAAGGTTCTTATGTATTTCCAACTTAATTTTAAGATGACCTTTAAATAGATTTTGTTCACGGGATATTGCGCGCAGCAGGACTTTTAATTTTTCATCTGTCGATGATTGTAGCTTTCCTGTCCTATATGTGTAGAATACCTATCCTACATATGCATAATACCTGACTTTACCAAACTTCTACTAATCATGAGAAAAAAATATCATACAGTATTCATCATGCATTTGTAGTCCCATTGAGTCATATCTAAAATCACATTTAATGGCAAATATTTTCCTTGAAATCATCCAACATTGCTTCATAAATATCAGGTTGTGATAAGTAGGAGCAGAGGAGAGCTGGGATGCTAAGACATGTGTAAGATCAAATTTAGTGTGGCACAACATTTCTCAGACAACCACTGATAACCTCATTGATAGCAAGGCATGTAAGTGCATGTATTTCTTTCTTGGTGGTCATACTCGATACTAAATATATTGAGATGTTTTGCTAATTTTGTTCCAAATGTTTCATCATTTGCATATCAATAACATTTTTATCAATCATGTTGTTTCCATAGTTCCACAACTTTCCCTTTTTGTTGCTACAGTTTCAATGAGGAGGACTATATATGTTGCAACTTTGATAGCAGCCTATGAGCAACTAGAGATGCCATATAATATTTCACGACACACTGAGATTAATGAGAAACACTTACATCAGTCTCATGTTACAAACACATAATTACTTCAAATAACTGCAATTGCCTACATGAGGGGAAAAGGAGAACACCATGGACCATCTTGCTGCATAGAATGAGTCTCCGGGGATTTTATTTTAATTCAAAACCTTCTGTCTATCCAGAATGTTATATACATATTTTATGAGCTATATCACTGGCCTTACTTGGTCATTATAGACCTTCTCAGATTGATATTCCATATCTAGACCATGTTTTATAAAATAAGGTTAATGGAAAGAGTCAGAAGTAGTCTTCTCCAATGATCCAGATGGAATACACTCTTTAAAGGAGTTGTCCGACATAAACTCAAAAATTTTTGGTAAGCTAATCTGTGCTGTATTGTCATATAAAACACCCCTACATTGTTATTTTTTGTTTTCTAACTTTTTTGTTCCTCTTGAATTCACCCTTTATTCTCTGCAGCTCTTTGTTTACATTCAGCTCTAGCAAACTGACCACTTCCTGTGCAAAACCTCAGTCAGAGCTGGCACCGCCCAGCCTCACTGTCCAGCCCCTCCTCAGTGTCCAGCCTCGCCCCCTGCCTGCCCCCTGCACACACATTCCATGTCAGTATTCTCCCCCAGCACCTGACCTGTTATCACTACAGCCCAGTAGTGACGTCACCGCTGTGCTGAAGAGAGCACAGACAGCCGGGCAGTGATGAGAAGCAGCGCTGCGCTGCTTCTCATCAGCGCTTTCAAATGCACCAGCATCTGTGATACTGGTACATTTGAATGTGCGATCCTGAGCAGGGGGCCCGGTGCTGGCGCCGACACCACGGCAGCTGCCGCCAGGCCCCTCCCCCAGGTCACGGACCCCACAGCAGTGCAGGGGGAGGTTGCGGGGAGAGTAAGGGGTGCGGGGGAATGTGTGGGAGGGTGCAGGGAAGGTAGGCGGGGCTCATCGCACTATACCCGCCCAGCAGGGCAGCAACATGCTGTTCCAGATTTGCATGTCAACATGGTCCTGCCCATATTGACATGAAATGACCAGAAGCAGCAAAATCGCGGCAGGAGCAGTCACATGACCACTCTGAGTCGGGGGAGAGGGTCTGACAGCAGGGCAGGTAAGTGCTCACTATCTACTTACCTGCCCCAATGTAGCCCAATAGGGTAATAAAAAAAAAAAAGACAAAAGAAGCCGGATAACCCCTTTAACATCTTAGGAAGATCATTGATAAAAAAAAAATGAAATATTCTAAATGAAATAGTAAAGGATAAATGTCATAACACATGGTTAGTGTGTAGGATGTATGTGGGCTTCAGTATTATACAAGAAAATAAGATATTTTCAAAGAGAAGAAGAATTTCACATTAGTTTTAGAGGATCTGTAGACAAGCGTTACAGGAGGTGAGAGTCACCTGCCCAACATCTGAAGCATCTACTGCTAGACATGCTACCTTACGCTGATCTGAATAAATTAAGTCTTATCTCAGGATCAGTATTGATTAGCATTAATTTAGACACAGGCAGAAAATCTTGTTATGTAAAATCTGATTGCCATGACAAATTTGTGCCAACTATAAGGCTATGTGCCCACGGGAG
The DNA here is from genome assembly GCF_048569485.1 of Anomaloglossus baeobatrachus. Taxonomy (NCBI): domain Eukaryota; kingdom Metazoa; phylum Chordata; class Amphibia; order Anura; family Aromobatidae; genus Anomaloglossus; species Anomaloglossus baeobatrachus. The sequence continues at coordinate 792,704,043 of NC_134353.1, forward strand.
CTCGTACCTGCGGATGTATCCGCAGGTACGGCCGCAGGTTTCCTGCAGCTGCCCACCGGCATCCGCAGCTATTTTTAGCTGCGGTAGGACAGCGGAATAGCTGCGGTAAACCTGCGGATATTCATGCGATTTACCTGCGGACATCCCGGCCTCTATCTCCATAGTGGAGGGCCGGGATTTCTGCAGGTAATTCCGCAGGAATAATTGACATGCAGTTACGTGCTGCTGCGGGACATCTGCAGCATATTCCGCAGTCGCACATTCCGCAGCGTGGACACAGACACTCCCCATGTCCCATAGGATAACATGGGGAGTGTCTGTACATGCTTAAACCTGCGGATTTATCTGGAAAATCCAGAAAAATCTGCAGGTTTTCCACTGCAAAATCCACAGAAGCAAGCTCCCATAGGCACAGGGCCTAAGAGCACAAGCAACACTTTTTCCCAGGTTTTCTTTTACATGAGGCACAGTATTGCAAATCTGTGTGGTGAACATAAAACTTTGTCAGCCTAGATCTGGGATTGTGTTTGCAAATAGGGATGTGCTATGTTGCTTCTAGAGATGATGAAAAGCTAAATCAAGTTGAATTTTATGAAATAAAAGGTGGATTTTTATTTGTGTAGGAATAGTGAAATTCATGTATTCATTAGTAGTGGGGTTTTGTTGTCTAGTGTTTGTATATATCTGTAAATGGCCATAACATATGTAATGTGGCGCGGGGTGGTAGTCGTGGGCGAGGCAATTGTCTGCCGCACCCCGGCACGCTACATGAAAATGGAGGTCCTGGCTGGGTGGGTGGTGTTTCACTCCAGAGGCTATATGCATTGGCAGGCTGCATGTTGCCGGTGGTTTTGGCTGGCCAGGACAAGATGGTACACAGTTCATTGAGGGAGACCACAAGTTCATAAAAAACATAGTTACTGAAAGTTACTGAACATTAACTTGGTATCAACAATGTACATAAGATGGTGGACACAAATCTTCTTGCACATTTCAATATCACAGAGGATCATTAAGCACACATTCTTCACTTTAGTCGTTCCAACCTTCATAAGTCCTTTTCTTTCTTTCACTACCAAGCCTAGTACTATATCACAGTCCTTGGAAGTCATTCTCCTCCTCAAGCAGTCCCGTGTCTTTTCCCTCCTAGAGGGGTATTGCCAATATAGCTGGACCAAGCTATAAGCTACTGAAGACGCCTCAGGGACACCTGCTTAAGACACTCACTTCGTTCCTTGTCCTGCTTTGTCTTACACCAGGACTTGTTTGTCTCTCTGTCACTCGTTCCTTTGGTCAGTGCGCTGACCCGGCTCCACTAGATCACTCTGTGTCACGGTAATCTCCTTCCCTTTCTCAGTTGTTCCCTCTTTTCCTATGTCACACTATTCTAGGTAATGGTCTCCCTCTCTTCATGACACCCATAGCATGCGGCTCTGCTTCTCCTCAGACCTGAGGTCTGTTCCTGTCACAGGCTGGGCCCTAACTGACGTTTCCACAGCAACCGTTTGTCTCCCTCAGCAGTAGCTCTTTTCCTATTGGCTACTCCTAGAATCCCAACTGTCACCTGTCTGTCACCGGGCAGATTTAACTTTTCAGCTGCATCCCTATAACACTAATAATACCTTATTAAGCAATATACATTATATACTGCATAACATTACACCTCATACCTATACACATGCATTACATCATCAATACTGCTACACCTCTACATGGTAACATTCTCTACTCTGCTACATCTTATACATTACAAAACCTTACACTATACATTTATAGATAACATTACTTCATATCTTATCACATGTATATATTTAAGAACACATTTGGTGTCTTCAGGGGTAGGAACTCGACCACCATCTTACACATACCTGCTCGTTTTTTCTGCTTTTTACAATATGCTTTATGGGATTTGGCCCCATCCTTGTCTGTGCACACTGATCCACCTATCTTTCCCAAAGAGGTTTTATGCCGGATCCATATCTCTTCATGCAATCTTAGCATCTTGCACCTGTTCCCGCTTGCTTTATCCTGTCTGGAGGTGCTTGTCAGTTTTTTCTACTCTATTATTGGAGTTTTAATCTGCCTACTTGTGTAAGCACTCCTCCCATCAGCCTAAATCTGTTTTTAATTAGTTCTGGATCCTACTTGTCCTTTAAATTTGAAGGCTTTTAACCCAGGAGAGGCATGGTATTAGATTAGGGTGCCATCAACAAAAGGTACATATTGTCACAGCTGGTGGGCTCTCAAGAATTAGCCAATTTATATGCTATGTGCTGTCATTTTCATCAGTATATTATATATAGCTTACGCTTACAGTGTATTCCATATAGTTGGTGCTTACAGTGTATTCCATATAGTTGGCGCTTACAGTGTATTCCTGCCCTCAATTGGTTAATTAGCTAGGCCGTCAGTGCCGGTCCTGGCTTCAGGGTCCGAGTACCCCCTTATGTGAACGTTTTCTGTGTCGGTTCTCCGGTGTCGGTACCGGCGGGCTACAACCCTGCCCCGGTCCACCTTGGATCTGCCAAGCTGTCTTCAGCTGGCACTGACCACCGTTTGCCACCTAGTTAATGTGTCAGGGCTCAGCTTGAACTTCAGGCCTTGACTGCCTGAGCGCGACTCCTCCACTCCACTCTCACTGAAACTCTTACGGAAAACTCCTACTGAAAACTGACTGTTTTCCCGCCCCGGGCTCTCCAGTCCCCTAGGTGGGCGTTTTCCTTCCACCTGGTCTCACCCACTGGTGTGTCTGTCCTTCCCTGGGGGGGTGACTAGGATTTCAGGTCGGCTGGTTTAACCCTGTGTGGGAGTGATGTTATGCGGGGGCCTAAAGCTGTGTGACTACCTGGTTTTGCCAGGGCGTCACATTTACAGTGTACTTCTGTATTCTTTTGTTTGTGTTCATTAATGACAGTTGACTAAAACAGATTATTAAGTGGTGCAGGTTGGGCCTTATTAAAGTGACCATTGGTTTGCTGAAAATAAGTGGTTGAACATGAAGTAAAGTATCAAAATACACCTTATCTCACAAGTTCAGTACAGATTCTCCAAAATTAGCTTCAGTGGTCAAAGTCCAAATTAAGGAATGTGGCCTCTTAGTTCCTACTTCCCAATGGTTTCCAATAAGCCAGCATTTCTTTATAAAAGGAAGTTCATGTCATAAAAATGCATTTGCTTATAATAAAATAGTTAAGAGGAATGAAATGGGAATGGTAGTGATAGTGAGTGTAAGTGGACCTTTCTGAGGGATATTATATACTGTACTTTACTTTTCGTTATAGCTCCTGTGAAATAAGTTATCCTACCAAGATATTGCTATGGGTCAATTTTCATCCCATGTACACATGTACAACCATCAACTTTCCGATTTACAGCCAAGTAACAGCCATAGTATGGCATCCAAAGAATTCTGTGGGGCCTGGCCAAAGCTACACATGCATTTGATTTTATTTAAAGGAATTTATTTGTTGATACAGTGTAGAAAATAAGTATTTGATATGATTTTGCAAGTTTTCCCACCTACAAAGAATGGAGAAGTCTGTAAATATTATCATAGGTACACTTCAACTGTCACATAGTATCATAGTATCATAGTATCATAGTTTTTAAGGTTGAAGGGAGACTCTAAGTCCATCTAGTTCAACCCGTAGCCTAACATGTTGATCCAGAGGAAGGCAAAAAAACCCCAATGTGGCAAACAAGTTCCAATGGGGAAAAAATTTCCTTCCTGACTCCACATCCGGCAATCAGACTAGTTCCCTGGATGAACACCCTGTCATAAAATCTAATATACATAACTGGTAATATTAAATTTTTCAAGAAAGGCATCCAGGCTCTGCTTAAATGTTAGTAGTGAATCACTCATTACAACATCATGCGGCAGAGAGTTCCACAGTCTCACTGCTCGTACAGTAAAGAATCCTCGTCTGTGATTATGATTAAACCTTCTTTCCTCAAGACGTAGCGGATGCCCCTGTGTTCGTCGCAGGCCTAGGTGTAAAAAGATCTTTGGAAAGGTCTCTGTACTGTCCCCCTCATATATTTATACATTGTGATTAGATCCCCCCTAAGCCTTCGTTTTTCCAGACTAAATAACCCCAAGTTTAATAACCTGTCTTGGTATTGCAGCCCACCCATTCCTCTAATAATCTTGGTGGCTCTTCTCTGCACCCTCTCCAGTTCAGCTATGTCCTTCTTATATATCGGTGACCAGAATTGTACACAGTATTCTAAGTGCGGTCGCACTAGTGACTTGTACAGAGGTAGAACTATATTTTTTTCATGAACACTTATACCTCTGAACTGAACTGAACTAATCATCTTTCCTCCGTCTCACCTACACTCTCCACCTGATCTATCTATTACAATAAATAACACCACGCTCTCGCCAGTACCCAAAGTTCGCTGCCTCGGAGTGACCTTTGACTCTGCCTTATCCTTCATACCACACATCCAATCCCTCACCACCTCCTGCCGTCTTCAACTCAAAAATATTTCCAGAATCCGCCCTTTCCTCAATTTGCAATCAACTAAAATGCTAGTGCATGCCCTCATAATCTCCCGCCTCGACTACTGTAACATCCTCCTCTGTGGCCTCCCTGCCAACACGCTTGCCCCTCTCCAGTCCATCCTTAACTCTGCTGCCCGACTTATCCACCTCTCTCCTCAATACCACCCCGCTTCTCCTCTCTGCATGTCCCTCCACTGGCTTCCAATCTTCCACCGTATCCAATTCAAACTTCTAACACTGACCTACAAAGCTGTGCATAATCTTTCCCCTCCGTACATCTCCGAACTACTCTCCCACTACACTCCAACACGTCACCTCCGGTCCTCCCAAGATCTCCTCCTCTCCTCCTCTCTCATTCGCTCCTCACACAACCGACTCCAAGACTTCTCCCGAGCATCCCCAGTCTCCTGGAACTCGCTGCCTCAACACGTCAGACTATCCCCTACCCTTGCAAACTTCAAACGGAACCTGAAAACGCACCTGTTCCGAAATGCCTACAATCTACAATGAACTCGCTGCCGCCCGACCACCGTGCGGAGCTGCCGCCCGACCACCGTGCGGAGCTGCCGCCCGACCACCGTGCGGAGCTGCCGCCCGACCACCGTGCGGAGCTGCCGCCCGACCACCGTGCGGAGCTGCCGCCCGACCACCGTGCGGAGCTGCCGCCCGACCACCGTGCAGAGCTGCCGCCTGACCTACACCCCACCTATTGTCTCCTCTCCATAATCCTATAGAATGTAAGCCCGCAAGGGTAGGGCCCTCTTCCCTCTGTACTAGTCTGTCTACTGTAACTTGTATACGTATTTTGTATGTAACCCCCTTCTCATGTACAGCACCATGGAATTAATGGTGCTCTATAAATAAATAATAATAATAATAATAATACCTCTTTTAATACATCCCATTATTTTATTAGCCCTGGCAGCAGTTGCCTGACACTGTCCACTAAAGTGAAGTTTACCATCCACCCATACACCCAAGTCTTTTTCTGTGTCTGTTTTACCCAGTGTTCTACAATTAAGTACATAATCATAAATGTTATTTCCTCTACCCAAGTGCATGACCTTACATTTATCTACATTAAACTTCAATTGCCACTTCTCAGCCCAATCCTCCAATTTACATAAATCTCCCTGTAATATAAAATTACCCTCCTCTGTATTGATTACCCTGCAGAGTTTAGTATCATCTGCAAATATTGAAATTCTACTCTGCATGCCCCCAACAAGGTCATTAATAAATATATTGAAAAGAAGCAGGCCCAATACTGACCCCTGTGGTACCCCACTATGAACTGAGACCCAGTCCGAGTACGTACCATTAATAACCACCCTTTGTTTCCTATCACTGAGCCAGTTTTTAACCCAGTTACACATATTTTCCCCTATCCCCATTATTCTCATTTTATGTTCCAACCTTTTGTGTGGCACCGTATCAAAAGCTTTTGAAAAGTCCATATACACAACATCCACTGCATTTCCCTGGTCCAGGCTTGAACTTACCTCTTCATAGAAGCTGATCAAATTAGTTTGACAGGATCGATCCCTCATAAACCCATGGTGATACTCTGTCATAAGGTTATTTTTCTTGAGATACTCCAGTATAGCATCTCTCAAGAAACCCTCAAGGATTTTACCAACCATAGAGGTTAAACTTACCGGCCTATAATTTCCCGGCTCAGTTTTTGTCCCCTTTTTGAATATTGGCACCACATTTGCTATGCGCCAGTCCTGCGGTACCGACCCTGTTATTAAGGAATCTGAGAAGATTAAAAATAATGGTCTATCTATCACAGAACTCAATTCCTGTAGTACTCTGGGGTGTATGCCATCCGGGCCCGGAGATTTGTCAACCTTAGTGATTTCGAGGCGGCGGCGTACTTCCTGCTGGGTTAAGCAGGTAATATTCAAGGGTGAATTTATGGTATCACTGGTCATGTCATCTGCCATGGCATTTTCTTGTATAAAAACCGTAGAAAAAAACTCATTCAGCAGGTTGGCTTTACCCTCATCCCCTTCCACCATTTCACCAAGACTATTTTCAAGGGGGCCAACACTATCGCTTTTCAGTTTTTTACTGTTTATGTAGTTAAAGAATATTTTAGGATTACTTTTACTTTCTCTCACAATGAGTCTCTCTGTCTCAAACTTAGCTAACTTAATTTGCTTTTTACATATTTTATTTAATTTTCTATAATTATATAATGCCTCATCACTACCTACCCTCTTTAATTCTTTTAAGGCTTTCTGTTTTTCTTTTATTGCTTCCCTTACAGCTCTATTTAGCCATAGGGGTTTCCTCCTATTTCTAGCATGTTTGTTCCCATAGGGTATATTTTCTGCACAAGCCCTATTCAGGATGCTCATAAAAGTCTCCCATTTGCTTTGTGTACTTTTATTACTTAGTACATCATCCCAGTTTATTGCACTAAGATCATCTCTCAACCGTTTAAAATTTGCTTTCCTGAAGTTTAGTGTCCTTGTAGCCCCTCTACTATACATCTTACTAAAGAATACATGAAAACTTATTATTTTGTGATCACTATTCCCCAAGTAACCCCCAACTTGTATATTTGATATACGGTCTGGCCTATTGGTTAGTACAAGGTCTAGTAGTGCTCCCCCTCTTGTGGGGTCCTGTACCATTTGTGAAAGGTAATTATCTTTCATTGTTATCAAAAATCTATTTCCTTTGCTGGAACTGCAAGTTTCTGTTCCCCAATTTATATCAGGATAGTTAAAGTCCCCCATAATAATTACCTCTCCGAGACTCGCTACTTTATCAATTTGCTTTATGAGGAGATTCTCTACCTCTTCCATAATATTCGGCGTCTTATAACACACCCCTATCAGTATTTTATTATTCATTCCCCCCCCCCTTATCTCCACCCATAGGGACTCTACATTCTCAGTACCCTCACATATGTTGTCACGCAGGATGGGTTTTAAGGATGATTTTACATATAGACACACACCTCCCCCTCGCTTATTTGTACGGTCATTCCTGAATAGGCTATAACCCTGTAAATTAACAGCCCAGTCATAGCTCTCATCCAGCCATGTCTCTGATATCCCCACTATATCATAATTTTCTTCCAACAATATTAATTCTAATTCCTCCACCTTATTTGTGAGGCTTCGGGCATTAGTGCACATGCACGTTACGTATGACTCTGTACCTATATTCCTGCTTACTGTATTGACTGTCCTAACCCTTCCCCCCGTACCACCCCCAATTTCATTACTTGTGCCCTGGTCACTATCTGCACTACATTCCCCTTCTATAAAGTGAATACCCTCGCCCCCCATTCCTAGTTTAAACACTCCTCCAACCTTCTAGCCATTTTCTGCCCCAGCAGAGCTGCACCCTCCCCATTAAGATGCAGCCCATCCCTAGCATAGAATCTGTAGCCAACTGAAAAGCCGGCCCAATTCTCCAGGAACCCAAAACCCTCTTTCCTACACCAATTCCTGTAGTATTACATATTACATATACATAATGAATAAAAAAAATTGCAGAAAATCACATTGTATGATGTTAAAATAATTAATTTGCATTATATTATTATAGTATGAAATGAGCAATTGATTACTTATCAACCAGCAAGAATTATTTTTTCTTTAACAAGCCCACCTACTCTCCACTTATTCACACATTACCTTAACTGTACCTGTTTGAACTTAAACTCAATCAATCACACTCCAACCTCTCCACAGTGGCCAAGACCAAAGAGCTGTCTAAGGACATCAGGGACAAAATTGTAGACCTTCACAAGACTGGGATGGGCTACAAGACAAAAGGCAAGCAGCTTGGTGAGACAGCAATAACCGTTGGTGCAATTATTAGAGAATGGAAGAAACACAAGATGACTGTCAATCTTACTTGGTCTGGGGCACCATACAAAATCTAGCTTCATGAGGTAAGGATGATTCTCAGAAAGATCAGGAATCAGCCAGGACACAGGAGGATCTGGTCAGTGACCAGCAGTAACATACTACGCCATCAAGGATTAAAATTCTGCAGGCCACGCAAGGTCCCCCTGCTCATGCCAGCACATGCCCAAGCCTATTTGAACTTCGCCAATAATCATCTGGATGATCCAGAGGAGGCATGGGAGAAGGTCATGTGGTCAAATGAGACCAAAATTTGGTCTCAACCCTACTCACAGTGTTTTATCGCCTGTTATTGCATTTTAAAAAAATGTTGAGGCGACCAAAAAATTTAATTTTGGTGTTTGGTACACAGCGTGGCGAGAAAAAATTCCATTCAGATTAACTGATTTTATATTTTAATAGATCGGGAATTTCTGAATGCAGCGATACCAAATATGTGTATTTTTTTTATTAACAGTTTTATTTCCAATGAGCTGGAAAGGGGGTGATTTGAACTTTTGGGTTGTATTGATTTTTTTCATATTTTTTAAAATTTTTAATATTTTTCATTCAGTTCACTAGTTCTCTAGGGGACTTTATCACTACACAGTCCAATCACCTGTGCATTCTTGATAATCAAAGCAGCATCGCTTTAATCAGCAGAAATGCTCCTCTCCTGAATGCCAGCGCTCCGTCAGCTTTCACAAGAAGTGAGTTATGGCAGCATCAAGGGTCATCATCCTTATTGGCTGATGCTGTGTTACGCAACATCATAGGTAAGAGGGAGTAAGATTTCATCTATAATGCCCACCCTGTCACTCCAACTTTCTATTTACTCCCTAAAGTACACAAATGTGTAAAAAATACACCTTTGAGACCAATAGTGGCAGGGATAGGGGGTCTGAGTGAACATGCCTGCATCTATGTTGACTTTTATCTTCAACTGTTTGTCACGACTTTGAAGTCCTATGTACCGAACACCATGCATTTGTTGGACATTTTGGATGATCTTGTAATACCTTCACAGACATTTCTTGTCTCTTTAGATGTGGAGGCTCTATACACAAGTATAGGACATAAAGAAGGCTTGCATGCAGTGTCCACTTTTTTTTTATGGATGACTATAGAAACATCTCGGCTCATGGTAGGTTTGTCCTGGATCTTTTGGCTTTCATACTTTGTCACAATTTTTTTGTGTTTGACCGAACCACCTACAGAAAGACGTCTGGTACCGCGATGGGGTCGTGTTGTGCGCCTTCTTTTGCTAAGTTATTCATGGGTTGGTGGGAGGAGGCGTACGTGTTCGCCTCATCGTGGTATCGTGACTATGTCTGTGGGTGGTTTCGGGACATCAACAATATTTTGTTTTTGTGGCCAGGACCACGTGATCTGTGCTTGGACTTCATTCAGACCATGAATTAAAACAATGTGAATATCAAACTTACCTTTAAAATTTATTCGGACAGCATGGAATTTCTTGATCTCAAACTGAAGGTGAAGGAACAACGGATTGAAACCAATCTTTTTCGTAAGTGCACGTCCACCAATAGTCTTCTGCACTACAAAAATTCACATCCTAGGCACCTTATAAATGGGATACCCGTGGATCAATTTATCCGCTTAAAGAGGAATTGTAGAATGAAATCTGACTTTCTCACACAGGCACAAGATCTGTCTGAATGCTTTAAGTTGAGGAAGTTCCACTTGAAGTTATTAATCGGGCCTTTCAGAAAACGGCCAATGTGGACCAGTGTACTCTTTTGAAACCTAAGAAAATGGAATCTAAGAACAACTTCCCATGGTTGGTAACAACGTTTAATGGCCAATGGTTGAATATGCACCAGAGTTTGAGGAGTAACTGGAACATTTTGTTGTCGGACTCTAGTTTAAAACAGATTGTTTCTTTCAGGCCACTCTTGACAGCAAGGTGATCTGCTAACTTGAAGGACCATCTTGGCAGAAGCCATTTTGTTCGACCCACCACTCGAGTTGGGAGGGCGACTAACTTGAAAGGCTCACTTTTATGTGGGCAATGCTCGATTTGCCAATTCATGCCCCCGGTGTCTAATTTCTTGAATCAATGAAGTCAAAGAATGTATCAGTTACGTCACTATGTGAATTGCAGATCTCAAAATGCGATATATGCACTTACTTGTCCCTGTCGGCTTATATATGTTGCATAGACTTCACAAAAGCAGCGACATCGCATTCAAAAGCATTTTTCGGACATAGCATTGGCAGGGAAACGCCTTTAACAAGGAAAGAGCATTTCCACAGTGGCACAACACTATCTCACCCATCATGGCAGTAAAATCGGTGATACAACCGTGGTTGGATTGGATAAAGTACTGAGGAACATTAGGGGGGCACCCCCATCCCGGCTCTCCTAAGAACTGAATCGTGGTGGATCTTTCAATTGGACTCTGTGATACCTAATGGCATTAATGAAAATTTGCTTTTTACAGGCCATTATAAAAGCTGAGTCTGTGTTACCTTACATGGATATTTGGGGTCATTGCTTCCATATGTATATATAATTATGTATGTTTCTACACCTGTCATTTTCATAACTGCCTCTTTTCACTTTCTGTATTGGATATTCAATTTATAATGTTTGCGATTGAAGATTTGTTTTATTTGTTGTGCCCATGTAGTTATTACTTTGACCAGTGTTCTGAGTATATTAAAAATCTCTTCCGTTTTTACATGTCAGTGAGGAATCTAATAGATGTGCACATCTGTAAAATCAGCATTCAGATTCATGTGTCCATGGAGATGTGACGCCCTGGCCTAGACACAAGATCATACACCCCCCCTCCTGGACAGGTCACACCAGTCACACATTAAATCCTTGTTGCCACCCTCCAGGGTTGATGTCCACACCAGGTGGGGCGGAGCCAGGCAGTTGACCCCACCCACCGAGGAGTTCACAGGCCTGGAGGCGGGAAAACACAGTGAAGAGCAGACAGTAGGGAGTCCGGTTGTGGACGGTAGAGAGTGAGGAGTGAAACTGTTGGTGTCTGGGTCGGAGCCCAGGCACTTCCAGCAAGGTCGGCAGACAGTGGTGGCCGTCTGCAGGAGTTCGTGATGGTCGGCGGAACCGTAGGACCGGGGTCGGGCGGTGGCCCGCCGGTACCGAACCGGGGAGCCGATTGGAGCCAAGCACCAGGCAGGGTACTCAGACCCCGACTAGGCTTGAAGCCAACCTTTAGTCAAATTTACTGATTGCGGTCTGGACTTCAGGGGTTCATTCCCACCCAAGTCCCGATTGAAGGCAACAGCCCAACCATTCCGGATAAGCGCCACCGCCAAGGGCCAGAGATCCATAGGGCCAGCGTCTGCGGGCAAATGGGCTCCTCCGACACGTATACGTCGGGGACCGGACTACCAGTGCCCAGGCATTGGAGTCAAGATACAAAACACAGGTGCAGGGAAACGACAGCCACCATCAACCCATACAGGGAGAACACTGCAGCCAGCTGTGGGTCCCGTCCATCCAGCAGTTTGGTTTACCAGAGACTCTGTCCATCTGTGTCTGAGTGAGTACACCTGTGCCATCCGGCACCGCGCTGCGCTGCACCGTAACGCTGCACCCTGCAAACCCATCCTACGGAACCCTCCCTCCTACCAACAGCCCCTACCCACAGAAGAGTCAACACCTAGCTGCTCCCCATCATCGCTTCCGGGAATCCCATCACCAGCAGCGGTGGTGCCCACCATCACTACAACCCGTGGGTGGCGTCACGAACTCTATATATCCCAAAAAGCCAATTCCCCCCCCTTTTCACACGTGGGTGAGGAGCGCTGCTCGAGCCCCGGGTCCGACACACTCGAGCCACCGAGGAGAAGGATCCGGATCCTAGCGCGATCTCCCCGAGCAGCCCCCGCGACGGGGAAACTGGTCCCCGCCCCCGACAGAGACACTGAACGCTGAATGACGCTGATACTTACCTTGCACTCCTGCTGAAGCTGGGGGGCGGGGCTTAGCATCCTTTTTGGTCACATGACCGTATTGTCAGCTGAGTGCTTCAGTCTGACATGCATGCAATGTATTATAGGTCCAGGACATCACTTGTGCTTTAGGTGATGTCATTTCCGGTCACCTGACCGAATCAATGCATTCCACTGGCACACAGGATTTGTAGGTGATGCTAATACCTTATTTGGTCCTGTGAATGACTCCTCACAACATGTGTATCTGATTAATGATTATTCTTACAGATATATATATATATATATATATATATATATATATATATGCTTGGATACTGGGCTTATGTTTGTACACCCCTGATAAAGCCACATTCGGTGGCGTAACGCGTGGGGCGGGCAGGTGCATCCACATTACCTTTCACAATCCAGATCATGGTATTGTATTGCAGGCTTTCCTTGCTTTGTACCTTTCTAACATGATTGTAATATATATATATATTACTATGTATCTGCACTGTTAGGCTGTATATGGTTGATAGCCTGTATTGCTTACTCTCTATTATTGAGGTATTGGTGTGTATGTACCCTTTGTTATATGGGGGACTCATTTCCTTCTTTGAGTCCTTCCCATTTTTTAATGGTATTTTAACATTCTGCACTTATTAAACTTCTTCACTTTTTGCATTCACCAAGTGTTTTGTTGTCGTCTATTTAAATCCTGGATTTCCAGTGTATTTATGGTCAAGCTGTGCCCTATTTCCCATAAATTTCGTGTGCCAGGGATCATCAGCTGACCTCGCACTATCATGACAACATATTGGTGGACCATGATTGCGGGGTTAACATGGGCGGGTGGATCTCCCACATGTCTGTTGATCAGATCAGACAATATGTGCGGGGAATACCGCAGGTTTGCCATCAGAGCCCACGGTAACTGGAGGGAGGCGACCAAGATATACCAGTATGTCCTTGGTCATCAAGGGGCCTTCCCTTAAGTTAGGACCTCGCTTTATTGGTCCGTTTTGAATCACTGCTGTCATTAATTCACTGGCTTTTCGCCTGGCATTACCGGCATCCTATCATATTTAAAATGTGTTTCACAAATTCTTGTTAAAAAGAACTGAGTTTGGGAGCCCCTTACCTCCACCTCTGGTCTTAGTAGCTGGATCATTGGAATTTCAGATAAGTATCTAAGATAATTGATTCTCGTTTCATTCACCAATCTTTGCATTACCTGCTTCATTGGCAAGCTTATGGTCATGAGGAGAGTACTTGGGTACCAGACTCCGATATCAATGTGGGACGTCTGGTTAGGGTATTTCATCACCTCCATCTGGAAAGCCCAGGTCCTGAGAGTCCAATGGCCCCTCTAATGCGGGCTTCACACGGTACGACCTATCGTGCGATCGCACGAGCGATCGTACCTGCCCCCGTCGTTTGTGCATCATGGGCAAATCGCTGCCCGTGTCACACAAAGTCGTTTAACCCCCGTCACACGTACGTACGTGCTGAGCGACGTTGCTGTGGGCGGCGAACATCCACTTCCTGAAGGGGGTGGGATGTTCGGCGTCACAGCGGCTGGCCAATGGAAGCGGTGGGGCGGAGATGAGCGGGACGTAAACATCTCGCCCACCTCCTTCCTTCTGCATAGCCGGCGGGTGCCGCGGGACACAGGTAAGCTGTGTTCATCGTTCCCGGGGTGTCACACAGTGCGATGTGTGCTACCCCGGGTACGATGAACAACCTGCGCAAAGTAAAATAAATGATTTTTTAAAAATAAACGAGGATTACACGATACCCGATTTCTCACCGATTTGCGATCGCTCGTAGGTGTCACACGGGACGACGTCGCCCACGAAGCTGGATGTGCGTCACGAAAACCGTGACCCCGACGATCTATCGCACGATAGATCGCCTCGTGTGATGTCCGCATTAGAGGGAGGGGTACTGTCACACAGAGTGTTGCACAAAACTCGCCGACTGTCGTAGTGGTGTCACGCTGTGTTCACATTGCGGAGTCCAACTCTCCATCCAATTGTTTCTCTGGTGTTTCTGATCAACTCTGGCAGACACAGGCATCGACCTGCTGTCTGCTTATTCATAGAAAGTCTAGCAATAGTTAACATCTGTTAGCCTGCTCATTAGGCTTCTTTGATCATATGTTGTAAGGAAGTCAATCATTTCTGCTCTTCTCATTTTTAGGCTGGAGGAAATTGTCTACCTACACTAACTATAGTTTATGCTATGTTGGTTTGTGTGTTGTGGTGTTCCAGACTTGCCGGAGAAAACATTGGTTTGTGCTTGTTGTTGTCGTGGAGTTAACCGTTGTCTTGTTGTTTTCTGTGTGTGCATGCTGTGTGACAGAGTTTTGGTTTCCCTTGTTTGTCTATTTCTGTGGGTTAAATCACATTCCTGTTCTGGCCCCCCACTGGAGGAAGGGAAGAGGGTATAAAATCAGGGATTGTCAGGAGCAGGGCCAGGAAGGAGACTCAGCCATCTCCACTATTAGGAGTATCTCTGAAAATAGGGATAGCACAGGGCTCCTTAGTCTGAAGATCAGTTTAGGGGTCCCGGTGTCCCGCTATCCTCATAGTCCTTTGTGGTAACTGAAGAGAGGGTGGATGAGGCATGAATTGCAAGATTTTTTCCAACAACATGACAGACAGCATGGATTCAAGAAAGATAAGTTGTGTCTAACCAACCTGTTGGGGTTCTATGAGGGGGTAAGTGCAAGTCTGGATATTGGTAATGCAGCTGATATGATTTATTTGGACTTTGCAAAGGCATTTGATACTGTACCACATAACAGACTTATACTAAAGCTCCAGAAGCAAGGACAAGGGGAAACTATATTCAACTGGGTAAGGAATTGGCTAAAAGATAGGAAACAAAGAGTAGTCATAAATGGTACATTCTCTAAATGGGCTATAGTCAGCAGTGGGGTGCCGCAGGGATCTGTGCTAGGACCAATTCTTTTTAATCTCTTTATTAATGACCTTGTGAATGGGATAGATAGTAAAGTTTCAGTCTTTGCTGATTACACCAAACTATGTAGGATATTAAAAACTGACCTTGATAGTACAATATTACAAAAAGATCTGGATAAGATGTCACAATGGGCAGATACTTGGCAAATGATATTTAATGTTGATAAATGTAAAGTAATGCACCTAGGACGGAGTAATCCTATAACTGCGTATACATTAAATGGAAGTAAACTTTGGACTACAAATCAGGAGAAGGACTTGGGTATTCTCATTACAAATAAGCTGAGCAGCAGCACTCAATGTCAAGCAGCAGCTGCAAAAGCAAACAAGATTTTAGGGTGTATAAAAAGAGAGATTAGATCCCGTGATCCCAACGTATTGTTACCCCTCTATAAATCACTTGTAAGGCCACATCTAGAATATAGGATTCAGTTTTGGGCTCCACATTTTAAAAAGGACATTCAGAAGTTATATTAGTCAGTTCAAAGGCGGGTAACTAGACTATTACAAGGAATGGAAGGCCTCCCATATGATGACAGGTTGAAAAAGTTAGATATGTTTAGCTTAGAAAAAAGACATCTCAGAGGAGATCTAATTTATATGTATAAATACATGTGTGGTCAATATAAAGAACTGGTTCTTGACTTATTCCTTCCAAAGACAATACTAAGAACCAGGGGGCACTCACTGCGAGTGGAAAAAAAGCGATTCCAGCAGCTAAATAGGAAAGGGTTCTTTACAGTTAGAGCAGTCAGACTGTGGAATGCCCTACCACAAGAGGTAGTAATGGCAGATACTATAACGGCTTTTAAAAAAGGGCTGGATGATTTCCTCAGCACATAACTTTGTTGGTTATAAATGACTTAGGGACAAAATGCAGAACTGGTGGAGGAATGTTGAACTAGATGGACCTAGGTCTTTTTTCAACCTAAGTAACTAGGTAACTGTGTAACATCCTTCCCTCAGTAAGAGCATATAAGATGGTTCAAGGCTGAATCTTCCAGCATGACAATGACCTTATGGGGAGATAAGGTATGCACACCAGTGACTATGTAAGGGGAATTCATGGAATAGCAGAAACTGCTGTGTGAATACTGACATGAAAAATTCAATAGCTATATGTAAGAATGAAATGTGAAAAATGGAACCTGCATTACTGCCATGAATATATGAATAAAGAGAAATTTAGCTACTGAATTGATCAATGCAATAGAGCCCCAACACTACGCCAAAGTATTTCTCTACGTTGGGGTCCCTAGCTTGTGTGTGTCCTCTCATGCAGTTAAAAAACTTACCGTGTATGGGAAGCTGAGACCCAGGCTATATATACGATGTGGATTGGCAATAGGTGTGTGTGGGGAGGGTTCCCAAACGAAAAAACAACTAACAAATAAGAAATAACGTTTGGAACTCCATTCTATGTCTGAACTGGGTGCAAAAACCTAAAAAACATCACTATGGGGAGATAAGGTATGCACACCAGTGACTATGTAAGGGGAATACATGGAATAGCAGAAAGAAATAACGTTTGGAACTCCATTCTATGTCTGAACTGGGTGCAAAAACCTAAAAAACATCACTATGGGGAGATAAGGTATGCACACCAGTGACTATGTAAGGGGAATACATGGAATAGCAGAAACTGCTGTGTGAATACTGACATGAAAAATTCAATAGCTATATGTAAGAATGAAAAACTTACCGTGTATGGGAAGCTGAGACCCCACACACACCTATTGCCAATCCACATCGTATATATAGCCTGGGTCTCAGCTTCCCATACACGGTAAGTTTTTTAACTGCATGAGAGGACACACACAAGCTAGGGACCCCAACGTAGAGAAATACTTTGGCGTAGTGTTGGGGCTCTATTGCATTGATCAATTCAGTAGCTAAATTTCTCTTTATTCATATATTCATGGCAGTAATGCAGGTTCCATTTTTCACATTTCATTCTTACATATAGCTATTGAATTTTTCATGTCAGTATTCACACAGCAGTTTCTGCTATTCCATGTATTCCCCTTACATAGTCACTGGTGTGCATACCTTATCTCCCCATAGTGATGTTTTTTAGGTTTTTGCACCCAGTTCAGACATAGAATGGAGTTCCAAACGTTATTTCTTATTTGTTAGTTGTTTTTTCGTTTGGGAACCCTCCCCACACACACCTATTGCCAATCCACATCGTATATATAGCCTGGGTCTCAGCTTCCCATACACGGTAAGTTTTTTAACTGCATGAGAGGACACACACAAGCTAGGGACCCCAACGTAGAGAAATACTTTGGCGTAGTGTTGGGGCTCTATTGCATTGATCAATTCAGTAGCTAAATTTCTCTTTATTCATATATTCATGGCAGTAATGCAGGTTCCATTTTTCACATTTCATTCTTACATATAGCTATTGAATTTTTCATGTCAGTATTCACACAGCAGTTTCTGCTATTCCATGTATTCCCCTTACATAGTCACTGGTGTGCATACCTTATCTCCCCATAGTGATGTTTTTTAGGTTTTTGCACCCAGTTCAGACATAGAATGGAGTTCCAAACGTTATTTCTTATTTGACAATGACCTTAAACACACAGCCAGGGTAACTAAGAAGTGGCTCCATAAAAAGCATTTCAAGATCATCATGGAGTGGCCTAGTCAATCTCCAGACCAGAACTCAATAGAAAAATCTTTGAAGGGAGCTGTAACTTAATGCTGCCCACTGATAGCCCAGAAACCTGAAAGATCTGGAGAAAATCTGTATAGAGGAGTGGACCAAAATCTCTGCTGCAGTGTGTGAAAACTTAGTCAAGAACTACAAAAAAGTCTAGAATTGCAAATAAAGGTTTCTGTACCAAACATTAAGTTCTGTTTTCTATTGTATCAAATAGATAATCACACAATAAAATGCAAATTATTTAAAAATCATACAATGTATGTAAAGCACTGTGGAATTAATAGGGCTATATAAATTAATAAATTATTATTATTATATACAATGGATTTTTTGAGTTGGAATTCTGTCTGTCATAGTTGAAGTGTACCTAGGATAAAAATTACAGACTTCTCCATTCTATGTAGTTTGGAAAACTTGCAAAATTGGCAACATAACAAATATGTATTTTCCCAGCTGTATATCTTGTTATGGTTGCACTACATGCTGTGTTGCAGGGGTATTCTTGTCAAAAAGTATTGTTTCTATGACAAAATAAATATCTAACATTTGGAGTCCCAAAGGGCTCCTGTGGCTCTCTAGTTCAGTGTCACAATGTCCTTTCTGTGTCACTATGCTGCCTTTATAATGTGCATGAGATCTTAAAGGGGACCTGTCCAATGGGCATCGGTGGTCTTGATCCAGCCCCTCCTCTCGGTTTGCGATCACAGTCCTCTTTCCCTGCTTCATGTGGATGACACTTCCTACGTCATACACACAGTGTCTTCCATTGCGCTCCTGTGCATGTGCAGTTCTCTCTCCCCTGCTGAGGGCAGAGTGAAGTACCGTATGGTAGTGTGCATGCACGGGCGTGGTTTGACAGTGCTTGTGCATTACAGTACTTTGCTCTGCCCTCAGCAGAGAGAAGTGCGTTTGTGCAGGAGCACAATGGAGGATACTGTGAGCATGACATAGGACACGTCATGTACATGAATCAAGGAAATAGGGCAGCGATCGTAAGAAGATCAAGATGAGCAATGCCCATCGGACTGGATTGCCCAGCAGATGAGTATAAGAAAAAGGCTTTTTCATATTATACAGATCGGCTTGAGGAGCTATATACAGCATTCTAGAATGCTGTATATAAGGCTTTACATGCGGTGGCTGCAGTTTATATTGGAAAAACCTGGTGATGGGTTGCCTTTAGTCACAGATGCTTTCTAAATAATCTTTACAATGTTGATGCATGAGGATCTCCAGAGGGTGCTTATTAGTAAGAATATGGAAGCAGTGCTACTAGTTAAACGTCAAAGAATCCTAAAACTTATTTATTGTAGCTCACGAGTGTGTCTGATATCAAATAATATCCTGAATTTCCTCCAATATTCGAATATCTTTGGCTTTTGATGACACACATTGTTTAGGACTCTTGGTGACACATATTGTTTGGGGCTCTTGATGGCACATATTGGAGCTCTTGATGACACACATTGTTTAGGTAAAGCATAAATAGAAAGACACAATACAATATCAATGAAATATATCAGCGGTCAATGCTAAGGCATTGCAGCAACACAATATGAATTCTAAAATGAGAAAAGTTCATACAACAAAATCATCTTACCATTCAATGTAGACATATCATCAGGCGTACACTTTTGAGAAAAATGTTGGTTAAAATATAGCTTAGAAAAGGCCAGGAGGCAAGGCTCTTACCTCTGTCTGATGTAGAATTAATAATTATTATTAGTGCTGCTGAAAGCAATTCAAATTAAGGCCTAAGAGCAGAGAAACATTCGAGGCCATATATTTCAAGGCTATTGAAATCTCATTTGGTAAAGTCTGTACTATTTTATATTCTAGTGTACAAAAAGACCCACAAATGCATTGTACAAATCGGCCATGTTTACTGTCAAGGTTAGCCATCCTATTAAGATCTTCTACTGTAAAAATATCAATTGTAACGTTTGCAAGGGCACATGGAACAGATCTTTCAACCTATACAATACAAAGAAACAGGAACAAAATTGCATCTAATTCTGAAATGTGAAGTCTTTATTAATTCTTCTTATGGGTAAGCGTCATTGAATTTTAGGAGAACATAGGTTATGCTACCAAAACCTCCCTATTAGAAGAGCAACCTTGAAATAAAAGGCACAACTATGAATCAGTTTTGCATCCCATGTGTTTGCTGTGTCTACTATATCCTTAATATAAAATCATCCTTGGCCCTATTTTCAACCCTATGCAGTTTGCTTGAAGACATTGCTATTAATATTACACTTTTGCAGTAAGGCAAGTAATACTATTATGATACTCATGTCATAATTTGCAGGTTTGGCTTTTTACACTGAAGTTTCTGTTGGCATAAACCATGAAAGAAAAACATAATCAATAAGAATATATAAAATGCATGCTAATCTAAAAAATACATAAAAGGTTTTGTGTAATTTAAGCCATTGCGAAAAGAAGACTTCTGAATGCAATAATTTGCTCAGAGGAATCTACTATCTGAAATAAACAGAAAATTTAAAAAAATAAAAATTAACTATTGTATATTCAGAGTTGAAAACCTTAATTTAATAGTTTCCTTACGGTTTCCCTCTAGTTGCAATATATAGGGGTAGTCGGACGTGATTCTTTAGGACACCCAATAGTCAGGAATGCCATGTATCGAGTCCTATTAAACATTTACAGATTATTTTGAAAGACGACAATGCTGTGGTCCATCCAGAACCTTTCTCAAGTAAGATGTAGGGTGAGGTAAATGTTTAGGATGTAATTTATAGAAAGTAATCTAAAGTATAGCAATGTTATCGAGATGGACTTCGTTAATAGAAGAAACAGTTAATGTTAGGTCCAGCTCACTGAGGGGTGGGACTAGTGTTGTGCAGAGTGAGAGACTTAGTGGTTACAAAAGAGAAGTCAGTTAAGGTTCTGCCTAGCAGGAGAGGTGCTGGGATCAGTCCTGAATCTGCTGGGGCCTAAGTGCCAGGGTCAGTCCTGAAAACCTTATGCCAATCCAGGCAGGTCTGGAGCATAAGGCTCATCCTGGCGGGCTTTGTGGAGCCGCCAGAGAGTCATGTATAGAGGAGTTGGATTGAGGAAGACGGGACGATTGTGGGGTGCTGTATACCCATGTGAAACACTCTGAGGGTATTGACAGAGTAAGGAGGGCTGCCAGTGTATTGATACAGTAGCTCTACAGGGAAGGAATACCCAAGTCAGAGAGGAAGAATGTTCAACAACTTGTCAGCTATGCAACCGATAACTGAACGTAAAGACTGTTTTGTTACAAGACTCTGGTGTGAACTCTGTCCAGTAGCCCCGAAAGTGTGGATGGAGAGATGGACAGTGTCCACC
Organism: Anomaloglossus baeobatrachus; assembly: GCF_048569485.1. NCBI lineage: Eukaryota > Metazoa > Chordata > Amphibia > Anura > Aromobatidae > Anomaloglossus > Anomaloglossus baeobatrachus. The sequence continues at coordinate 792,725,355 of NC_134353.1, forward strand.
AGGAGAAACTAATGGGTACTTTGCACGCTGTGAAATCGCTAGCCGATGATAGCGATGCTGAGCGCGATAGTACCCGCCCCCGTTGCACATGCGATATCTTGTGATAGCTGCCGTAACTAACATTATCGCTACGGCAGCTTCACACGCACTTACCTGGTCGGCGACGTCCCTGTGACTGCCGAAGAATCCCTCCTTCAAGGAGGCGGTGCGTTCGGCGTCACAGCGATGTCACTGCGACATCACTAATCGGCCGGCCAATAGAAGTGGAGGGGCGGAGATGAGCGGGATGTAAACATCCCGCCCACATTCTCCCTTCTGCATTGCCGGTGGACGGTGGGCGCAGGTAAGGAGATGTTTGTCGCTCCTGCGGCTTCACACACAGCGATGTGTGGAGCTGCAGGAACGACAAACAACATCGTACCTGCAGACACACCGACATTATGAAAATGAACGACGTGACACAGATCACCGATTTTTGACTGTTTCACGCTCGTTCATCTTCTCTCCTAGGCTTTAAACGTTGCGACATCGTTACCGGCGCCGGATGTGCGTCACTTTCGATTTGACCCCGACGATATCGCAGTAGCGATGTCGCAACGTGCAAAGTACCCCTTAGTGCCATGCACCCTACACAGAGAGGCGTACACAGCCTGAGGACCTTTGACAAAGGAATGCACTGACCGGATGGCCCGGGTCCGTACCTCTCTTTCATTACTATAGTTGATAAAATGGCTTGAGAAAGGTCCAAGATGGGCCAAAATGCTAACATCTTATCGCGTTATATTCAACTAAAATTAACCTGATATATCCACTAGTAAGTTAACAACCTCCATTTGACACCAATGATGTCCGTTGTGAGTTGAAAATGGCAAAACATTGTGGTTTCTGTGTGTCATGAAAGCCAAAACTCAGATGTGAATAAAGCAGAACTACATTTTATATTATTACAATAACTAAGATCTTGGGAGATTTTTTTCTTTAAATCCATAAATCTGCCATATAGGTTTCCAATGCTTTATGGAAAATGTGTCATTCCTTTAAGAGCTTCATTTTTATTTGAGGATATGACTGAATGATTGATATGAAGGTCATAAATTACTAGATTAACAAAGGGTGGCAGTTGTGAGTGATTTATATTGATTATTGGATTCAAAATATATTAAATACATAAAAAATTGAACTAGAAAACCTCTGAAAACCACAGTATTTCATGGAGTCAGCAAAATGCAAGAAACAAGGAAAAACTCTGTTCTAGTGCTTTTTTCAAACAGAAATACATTGCGTCTACATACAGTAGGTTATAAAGACGTTGCTTAGAGGACAGTGATCAATTAGTCTTAATTAAAAGAGAACGTCTCTTTACCACGGGAATTAACTTGTGTTTAATTTGAGAGTGGATTGTTTTGCAAATGTTAGTAAGAAGGAGATCAATCTATTTCTAAAATTTTCTGTACTTTGAAGTTATTTTATATAGAACAAAGTCAAATAATAAATAAAAAGTTTCCCTATTTTCCAAAAAGAAACTGAAAGTTAAAATGGAACAAAGTTATTATAAGAAAAGTTTACTTTGTTGGTTGAACAGTGAGAATTATTTATACTTCCAGCGCCTCTGTGTCCTTGACGAAACAACTGACGATAAGAGTTATAGAAAAATAAACATTATCAAGCTTTTATTTCAGATTTGGATGTCCCAGACAAGCATACAGTATTCAAATATGCAAATCAATGCAACAAAAGTAAATATTTCTTTACATTTTTGGTATCGCCATCTCTTTCTACTGGTTTTACCAAATGACATACCGCAACCTTAATTTTTATCCTCCCACCTTAGCACCTACTGAAGGCCGATAAGTCTTTAGAGCTATTGTTGCAATTGTTTGATTTTGACCAATTTTTGGTTTTACCGCATGCTCCTTCAATTATAAGGCTCTTGTTTCCTTCCTGGCTACCATTTCTGGCTTTGTTAAATAAATTGGTTATGATTAAGGGCGTTAAGCCAGAAACGCGTTAACCACGACTATGCCATGTCTGTATTGCACTGAATAAATCACCTGGTCACTCAGCTGGATCGCTTTCCTTCATTTCTCATTGCTGCGGCCGGGGCAGGGCCGGATCCGTGTCTGAGGTGCGGTGAGGTCAGGCGTGGGTGAGCTGGATTCCATTACAAGTCTCTACTTTTGTCATCCAGTAATGGCCACCACATCATAATCCGTAGCTGGCCTAAGAGTCTCCAACTTATTCACTTTGAAAGACTTCTTGCATTTGCTAGCAGATATTTAATACTATTAACACATTTCTTACTCCTCATCTCCCTATTTTCCTTGCATGTCTCAACCCCTCCCCCTTAATTCCTCATTGGCCCTGTGAGGTAGCGACCACCAATATGGTAAATGGTCGCTATATGTCACAGTGGAGAAGGTACCTGCGATATCTAAACGGAAGAGGTTGCTATGGGACTTGTAGTCCACGAAAGATTCTTGCTGCACATAAGGGTCAGGTTCCCTTTAATAATCCCAAGGTGCTGTGCAGGGCTGAGAATCACAGACCTCCACCTGTGGGTGTGGCTCGGGGGGTTAAAGCAATCCAGCCTCAGAACCTGGGTGGTGTGTGTCTAGGGCAGTCTAGTTAGAGATTAGCTCTAGACTTCCAGCGTGTGTGCTGGAGAGAGTGAGAGCAAAGCCGAGAGCTCTGCATGGAGCAGCCTGTGTGGAGGCTGAGCACAGGGCTCCGATATTAAGTCTGAGTTAAGACTGAGGTGAGTGCAGCCAGACCAGGGCTGTAGGGCCGAACCTCCCCTGGAGGAGACACAGACCCAGTGGTCTGCAGAGGGCCCTGGGGCCGAGAAGGAACCTCAGCTAGAGGTGTCTGCTACCAGGTGCCAGAGAGTGGGGAAGTGGTTAAACTTCCATTATGAACTTGTAATAGAGTCTGCTCTGTAAGCTGCAGAGCAGGAAGCCTGGAAAAGCTCCAGGCCTGCGTGGAGCGATTATAAGTCTGTGGACCCTCCTGGAACAGCCGAACGGGGCATTGTAAGACAGTCTCCTACGGCAAGGGGTGCCTGTGTGATGGGGACCCATTTGGACGGTGCATACCCCGGCTGTGTTCCGGGTGGCTTTACCTGTACAGCGAGGACAATAAAGCTGTTTGGAACGGACTATTTGAGTCACTGCGTCTTTGTAGTCCTGGGGGACCCCCACCCCGCTACATTATGATGGAGAATGCGGGCATGCAGTCTGGTTGCTAGGGGCAATGCAGCCTGGTTGCTAAGGGCAACGGCATAGGACGTATTGCGGTGGATCGGCGGGTCCACGAAAATTCTGTCTGCGCACTCAAGCAGCTGGCGGTGGATCGGCGGGTCCACAAACAGGGACAGCGTGCTCCAGTGGGTCTGCAGGGTTCTGTGCTGCAGTGGCGAGAGACCAGTGACTGGAGGTTCCAGGCCAGCCAAAATTGCGAGGCCCTGCTTGGTGAGCAGTGGTACACCACCGGCTGGATACCCTGGTTGTACGGGCGGTACAACCCGGAAAGGTTAGTGGTTCTCTAACCCCCCCCTGTCTTTGACCACCGGATATTACCCATTGGAGCACCCCTCCTGTTCCTCTTCTCGTTGCAGCATGGAGGAGCTCCAGAACCAGCTGCTACAGAGGCAGCAGCACCAACAGCATGTGCCAGCGACAGCACTGGGGGCTGAAAGCCAAAATGAGGGAATGGTCCCTGTGGACATTGTGGAACAGCAGGAGCTGTCAGAGTGTAGCGATGTCGCAGCCATGAACCAGTTTGAGCGTTCCCTTTGGGGGCCAGTATGGACACTAGGTGCCCAGGGCAGGGAGATAAGGGTGAACGGTGTGAACTGGGAGCTAAGGACATTGCATGGAAGCCCCAAAAGGGGGCGGAGTCCCAAAAAGGGGTGGTTGCCCAACAGGGGGCGGGACCCCAGAAAGCGGTGGTGACCCACAAGGGGGTGGAGCATTCAAAATCCGAACACAGGGACTATAGCAAGGGGCAATGGGATTCGCCTTACCTATGTCCTACCTTCGGTATAGGCTATCCATCCGATGTGAGGCCACAGAAGTGCTCCGTGGACTTGAATGGGCTAAGTGTGTCTGGTCTGTTAGACCCGGGTAGCCAGTTGACCTTAGTGAGACCCATGTCCGATCTCCATTTTATGGTGGGTAGGACAATAGAAGGACGTTGTGTGCATGGGACTACTAAGGAATATCCTCTGGCCAGGGTGCTGATTTGGTCGGCCAGAGGTGTGAGGCGCCCTGATGTGGGTGTAGCTCCGGATCTGCTATATCCGTTTGTCATAGGACAGGACTTTGAGTTCTTTCGGGACTTATGGAAGACAGAGGCCGGGACCGATTGCACAGGAATAAGTCGGCTCCCGTCTACGGAAGCCTCTTTTCCGCAAGAGGTTATACAAGTTCCCGGTGGGACATTGAGGTACACTGAGGAGGAGGTACCTCCACGTAAGGACAGTCCTGAGTTAGGGGTGACCAAAGATAATGGGGGACATGCCCAACTTAGCGACATGACCGTTAAAGTAACCAATGGTAGTGTGACCGTTGAAAATGGGAGAGCTCCAGACAAGGGGTCTGACACCTGCTTAAGTGGGGACGTGGTAGTCCAGAACACCAGGGGGAGTGACGATGACTCCAGAATAGACACTGACGTTACTAAAGTGACAAATGAGTACAGTGACAGACTGATGAGCAAAAAGGGGAAATTCTCCTCCAGTCGCCGAAGGCGCAATAGGCGCAGAAGGGCGAAGCAAGCTACAACCTCAGAAAATATGGACCGGGTAGAGACAGTGTTGTGTATGTCTGCCCACAGTGCAGATTCCCTTCTAGAATCTGAGTGTACAGAGAAGGTTAAGAAAGGCACGTTGCCGATAGCAACCGCTAATGTAGAGTCGGACAGCAAAATCATGCAAAAGAAAGATGTGTCTGTGCTGGAACTGACACATTGTAACGACGGAATTCAGCAGGGTGAAATTGCAGGGAAAGAACCGACCAAAGGAGTAATGGCAGTGTCTTCTATAATTTCCAAGCATGAATCTGGTGGTCTGTTGGATGAAGGCGCTGTAGGAGATGACATACTACAGAGTAATCTAGGAGAAGTAAACCTAGACAGTGTTGATGGAGCACAAATCCACAAAGGTCCTGGTGAGCGGACCGGTAAGCTACCCAGTGGTGAGGTGTTGAATGTTGAAAATGGTGCCAAGGTTCTAGGAAGAACAGAGTACCGTGCTAAAGGGCGTGACACCCTGGCTGAGGGTGACACTGCAGAGACCCAAGAGGAAGTTGGAGGGAATGCAGTGAAGTCCCAAGACACGGCTGGTGCTGTAAAAATGGAAAGAGCCTCTGAGGAAGAGGTGAAGATCGGACGTACGGTCCTCCGGTGTCTTCATACGTAGTGGCTCATCACTGCCAGGAAGGATCCAGAGGCCAGACGCTTGGCGCAGCTGACCACAGGGTTTCAAGAAGTGGTGGTTGTGAAGACAACATTGATCAGGCTGGCATTGAGAGCGCTAAGAAATAACATTAAGCAAGCCAGGAAGGTTCCAGGGGTTACAGCTGTACACTTCGAAAAAGACAGCGGAACCTTCCGTATCTATGGAAAAACTGCAGAAGCGGTGAAGACAGCTCGACGGTTATTGGAGCTTGTTGAAGAGAGCATCCAAGTGCCCAAGGAGATGGTTATGAGGCTTATTGGAAGACATGGAAGAGCCATGCAGGAGATGGTTGATAAAACCGGCGTGACGAGAGTAAAGCCCACTTTACACGTTTCAATTAGTTGTACAATCGCATTTGCGATGTGACACGCCCAGGTTGCATACGGGATCTTATGAGATTGCACGTAGGTCGTTCGTTTGCTGTCACACGAGCGTTAGTAGTCTATGTTAAATTGATCAATTTTGTGTGCGCTCCTTTAGATCATGTGTTCTGTGACGTATGCATTGGGCACCTTTTTTTTTTTAAATTTATTGACTTGCCAAGCGTGTGTAATGTGTAGGGATGCGTTTTTACTATGTCATCTGCCATTCAGCTCTGCTACATGACCGCTAACAGCAGACACAGACAGTCATGTAGCAGAGCTGAATGGCAGATGACAGCAGACACAGACAGAGCCGCACATTTAGAATGAACTCGGGTGAACTTCACCCGACTTCATTGTCATGCTGCGGCTCTGTCTGTGTTGCGTCCTGATTAGCGGTCACCTGTGAAGGACCCACCGGTGACCGCTAATCCCCTGAGTAACTGAATTGAGCAGCCCTCTCTTATATACTCACCGATCCCCGATCACCGGCGCTGCACGGCGTTCACACTGCTCCGGCGGCTTTTACTATTTTGAAAAAGCCGGCCGCCCATTAAACAATCTCGTATTCCCTGCTTTCCCCCCCCACCGGCGCCTATGATTGGTTACAGTGAGACACGCCCCCACGCTGAGTGACAGGTGTCACACTGCACCCAATCACAGCAGCCGGTGGGCGTGTCTATACTGTGTAGTGAAATAAATAATTAATTAAAAAAAAGGCGTGCGGTCCCCCCCAATTTTAAAACCAGCCAGATAAAGCCATACGGCTCAAGGCTGGTATTCTCAGCATGGGGAGCTCCACGTTATGGGGAGCCCCCCAGCCTAACAATATCAGCCAACAGCCGCCCAGAATTGCCGCATACATTAGATGCGACAGTTCTGGAACTGTACCCGGCTCTTCCCGATTTGCCCTGGTGCGTTGGCAAATCGGGGTAATAAGGAGTTATTGGCAGCCCATAGCTGCCAATAAGTCCTAGATTAATCATGTCAGGCGTCTATGAGACACCTTCCATGATTAATCTGTAGATTACAGTACATAAACACACACATCCGAAAAAATCATTTATTAGAAATAAAAAACACAAACATATACCCTGGTTCACCACTTTAATCAGCCCTAAAAAGCCCTCCATGTCCGGCGGAATCCAGGATGCTCCAGCGTCGCTTCCAGCGCTGCTGCATGGAGGTGCCCGGAGCTGCAGAATACCCAGCCGCTCCGGTCACCTCCACACAGCAACTGAAGACAGCAGCGCGATCGGCTGAGCTGTCACTGAGGTTACCCGCTGTCACTGGATCCAGCGGTGGCCGCGGGTAACCTCAGTGACAGCTCAGCTGATCGCGCTACTCACCTCAGTTGCTGCGTGGAGGTGAGAGGAGCGGCGGTGTATTCTGCAGCTCCGGTCACCTCCATGCAGCAGCGCTGGAAGCGACGCTGGACCATCCTGGATTACGTCGGACATGGAGGGCTTTTTGGGACTGATTAAAGTGGTGAACCAGGGTATATGTTTGTGTTTTTTATTTCTAATAAATGATTTTTTCGTGTGTGTTTATTTACTGTAATCTACAGATTAATCATGGAAGGTGTCTCATAGATGCCTGACATGATTAATCTAGGACTTATTGGCAGCTATGGGCTGCCAATAACTCCTTATTACCCCAATTTGCCAACGCACCAGGGCAAATCGGGAAGAGCCGGGTACAGTTCCAGAACTGTCGCATCTAATGTATGCGTCAATTCTGGGTGGCTGTTGGCTGATATTGTTAGGCTGGGGGGCTCCCCATAACGTGGAGCTCCCCATCCTGAGAATACCAGCCTTCAGCCGTATGGCTTTATCTGGCTGGTTTTAAAATTGGGGGGGACCGCACGCCGTTTTTTTTTAATTAATTATTTATTTCACTACACAGTATAGACACGCCCACCGGCTGCTGTGATTGGGTGCAGTGTGACACCTGTCACTCAGTGTGGGGGCGTGTCTCACTGTAACCAATCATAGGCGCCGGTGGGCGGGGAAAGCAGGGAATACGAGATTGTTTAATGGGTGGCCGGCTTTTTCAAAACAGTAAAAGCCGCCGCAGCAGTGTGAATGCCGTGCAGCGCCGGGGATCGGTGAGTATATGAGAGAGGGGGATAGACTGACATGGACAGAGAGTGAGGGACAGAGATAGTGACCGACTGACAGAGATTAGTGAATGACAGACATTGTGAGGCGCTTCAGAACGCAGCTTTTCAGCTGCGCTCTGAAGCGGACCTTTTTTAAGCTGCGGTGCAGAGCGCACACCTGCGCACATAGCATCAGACACCGAAATCGTATGAGGGATGTCACACGTTACAATTGAGTAGGTTCGTGCAACAAAACGCTCAATTCTAGACAAAGATACGATGTGTTTGCGATCAACGGTTTTGCGTTCAATCCTGATCGCACGTAGGTGTCACACGCAAATACGTCACGAACGATGCCGGATGTGTGTCACTTACAACTTGACCCCAACGACGGATTGTGAGATATATTGAAGCGTGTGTAGTGGGCTTTAGAATTGATATTCATAATGAAGCCAGGATACCCTGTGAAGTCCGCATGGTTCCCGGTGCCATTGCGGGAACGACAGAGCGTGTTGCAGATATACGAGTCCTCCTAGAATATCGCCTGGGATACTTGGATGACTTAAAACAGTTGAATTTAGAAAGACAGAGAATTGCGGACCAACTCTGCCAATTTGGTGGGGGATGGCGACCCTATAGGGGCTATGGACCCGAAGAGGAAGGTAGCCCGCTCGATGAACGGGTTACCTCAGAGGGCGAAAGAAAGTCTGTTGATAAAATGAGCCGGGGTCACAGAGGACCCGGATATTTATCAGACGATAGTACGGACTCTGAAGGGTCTCCGTCCTGCGAGACACAATCTGAAGGACTCAATGAAAGGAGGGCTGCAGCATTAGCCAAAGACGCTGACAAGAAAGTATGCTATCCGAGACCCAGACGAAGATGCCCGGGTAGAAGAGCCCACGGGGGATCTGTAAACGGCTCATGCGGACATCCTAGTTATGGCGTCTCTTCTATCATCCCCCCGCAGAGGCTCCTCGATAGTGAGGCCCCTAGTGGTCAGGTTAGCTCAGGGACTGACAGGACGATGGTGCCAACTAGGGGAGACTCTCCCCCTTGCACGGACCTTGGGCAGCAGCCTTGGAGGGATGGGTCTGGCCAGGGACCGTGTCTGGGCAGTGGATTTCCCGTGCAGGGTTTGGTGACAGATGGTCTGGCGAGACCAGAAGCTCGAGGGTGTCCTAAAGGGTCCTCTTGCCTGTTAGCGCACAGTGGCCCTGATGCCCTGTCTCGGGGCCCCTGTAGGGTATCGAGTGTTCAACCCTACAAGTTTGAACAGAGGGGGGGGATATGTGAGGAAGCGACCACCAATGTGGTAAATGGTCGCTATATGTCACAGTGGAGAAGGTACCTGCGATATCTAAACGGAAGAGGTTGCTATGGGACTTGTAGTCCACGAAAGATTCTTGGTGCACATAAGGGTCAGGTTCCCTTTAATAATCCCAAGGTGCTGTGCAGGGCTGAGAATCACAGACCTCCACCTGTGGGTGTGGGTTAAAGCAATCCAGCCTCAGAACCTGGGTGGTGTGTGTCTAGGGCAGTCTAGTTAGAGACTAGCTCTAGACTTCCAGCGTGTGTGCTGGGAGAGAGTGAGAGCAGAGCAGAGCCGAGAGCTCTGCATGGAGCAGCCTGTGTGGAGGCTGAGCACAGGGCTCCGATATTAAGTCTGAGTCAAGACTGAGGTGAGTGCAGCCAGACCAGGGCTGTAGGGCCGAACCTCACCTGGAGGAGACACAGACCCAGTGGTCTGCAGAGGGCCCTGGGGCCGAGAAGGAACCTCAGCTAGAGGTGTCTGCTACCAGGTGCCAGAGAGTGGGGAAGTGGTTAAACTTCCACTATGAACTTGTAATAGAGTCTGCTCTGGAAAAGCTCCAGGCCTGCGTGGAGCGATTATAAGTCTGTGGACCCTCCTGGAACAGCCAAACGGGGCATTGTAAGACCGTCTCCTACGGCAAGGGGTGCCTGTGTGACGGGGACCCATATGGACGGTGCATACCCCGGCTGTGTTCCGGGTGGCTTTACCTGTACAGCGAGGACAATAAAGCTGTTTGGAACGGACTATTTGAGTCACTGCGTCTTTGTAGTCCTGGGGGACCCCCACCCCGCTACAGCCCATACTATGTCACTCTCTGCATCTATTTCTAAGCCATTTACTTATCTACCTAAACTTCGGTTGTCGTTCTAGTAACGCTAGTGGTACTAGTATTATTTCTGAAAACATCTCCTTGTAGGTCTTGGACTTCAGCTTCTCTCCTAGTTCCCTGTAACCATTTTTAAGAACCTTTCACCTCCCTTTAACTTTGTCATTAGTACCAATGTGCACCATAACCACTGGGTTTTCCCCAGCCCCACCCAGCAATCTCTCTATCCAATCCACAATACGACAAACCCTAGCAACTGGCAGGCAACACACTGTCATTCACGGACTTGATGGCAAATAACCCTGTCTGTTCTCCTAATTATAGCAGCCCCTACCACCATCTGTCCGTCATTTGCTGAGCTCCTATCTCCCTCCTTGCTACAGCTGTCATTTTCCTGGTTGCTAGGAGAAACATCCTGCTGTAGCGATCCTAGTCCTGGGCCTGCATTCCTAATATCAGCCAAACTGGCATTTACTAGGTTGTGCCAGATCAGGACTAGGCTCCCTGATACTTTCCCCCCCCGACCTGTCTTCTGTTACCCAGCAACCTATTTCTAGGTCCTGATCTTCCCCACCTCCACCCTCCTCCATATCACTGAACCCAGCTAGAGCATGCTCAGTGAGCTTTAAACTCCTCTCCAGGTTTGCAATACTCCTGAGTGTTGCAGGCTGCATATTTAAATCCATTACCTGGGCTTCCGAATATGTAATACGCTGACTTCGCGTGCAGACATATTCACCCTCTAAAGGTTGTTCAAGGCATGAATATTTAAGAAGGTGACCTAAGGTCGTGTACCCCCCTGAAGACACCAGTGTTTTATTGCTAATGCATGATTTGTCATTTGATATAGATATTTCTGGTATGCAGTACTGCTTACAGCCACCAGATGCCACTGTTACCTGGTTCACTTTGGTATGGGCTTATATAGTGTAGAGGCAGGAAAAATTCTTGGTAGGGGTTAACTAAACAGCCAGCCCACAGTGGGGTGGGATAAGGGAACTGATATAGGAAGCTGTAGTTCCTGTTTAGAGGCACTGTAGTGTAGTGATGGGAAATCTAGTTCATTTTGGTGATTAGTTCACCATGAACTAGTTCACTGAAAAGATTAGTTCAAAAGATTAGTTCATTTAGTTCAGTATTTCTCTCCACCCTATCTTGTGAGGAGCTGACAGGAAATGCATCATGTGACCTGTGAACTAAATTAACTATATGAACTGCTGAACTAAGTGTTCTACTGAGAATGAATCAGGACGGCCTAGTTCAGTCTGATGCATCTCACTGAGCCCAGCAGCGCCCCCTGTGGTAGTGTAGAGTACTGACTCATAATGAATGTGTATGAGGGAGCTGTGAAGCAGTTCAGCAGCAACCATTTTGAGAACAGAACAGGAGCCAGTGGTAAAGATTTTAGCAAGACTGATCTTCTAGGCTACAGGAGGGTGATCCTCTACAGGAGGCTGATCCTATCACACAGACAGGTGAGGGACATGAACCACACACAGAAACACACTCTCTCTCATACACACATATGAGATGTGTCTGTCTACTGTGCAATTTCAGTTTTTATTAATATTATTATTACTATTATATTTGTATGTGATGTGTGGTCTAGTGTTTTACTACCTTCTTTTCCAGCATCAGGAGCTACAAAGAGCAAGTGTGAGAGCAGGAGCCTCCTGGAGCTGTAGAGGATCACTCCCTGTCTCCTCCCACTTTCTGTTTAGTTCATAATGAACTAATCTCTGTCAGGATGGTGAATAGATGAACTAGTTCACTCTGAAGATTAGTTCATTTTGAACTACTCACTCACGAACTACCCATCACTACTGTAGTGTGTAGTGAGAGAGATTGAGAAGTCAAAGCATAGAGGTACTGGAGTAGAAGGAGAACATGAGACGAGGATAAGAAGGCAGGGTTAACTGTCATGAAGAGACAGATAACAAGGCCTCTATTGGCAAGCATGTGATAAATGCGAGACAATGGTGAGCAGTATAGAACGGGGACCTTGAGAGTGATAACGCCGCACGGCTGAGGGACACTGGCACAAGGGTGTAAACAGTATGGAGGCAGCGGTGACCAGCATAGAATTGGGATCTTGAGAGGGATAAGGCTGCCGGCTGAGAGACACTGGCACTAGAACGTCGCCTCAGTGATCAACCCTGAAAAGTAGCAACACAAAGCTAGAGGTGAGCTGTAATAGCGGTACACTATGACCTGTATGACTAATCACCAGTAGTGTGCAGCAACAACAAATACCCCCCGATTCTATAACTGCTTCTGTATTTGACAATAAGGAAGTGCTTAGTACCCATGCAGAAGAGCTGGTATATGATAGTGAAGAATGGAAGGACAAATTCCTTGTAAAAGCCTGTGTGAAGTTATGTGCAAGTAGAGTGAAAGACGTTAATAAACACTGTTGGGAACTCTGTCTGAATGACCCACAACATAGCAGTACCGCACTAGGTGCAAGTGGAGTGAAGCAGGAGTCCTCCAGCCTAGTGGCACCAGTCCAAAAAAGGAATGCTCCCATACACACCACCGTTGTCTACAGTGTGCGGCCCTCGTCCATGACTACCACCCTGGGCAGATTCACAAATGCACACCTGGTAGCATTGCCCATGGAGCACCTACTAAATGGGGATAAACAGGACAAATAAAAGCAAACAATGGAAAACTAGTATGGAAAACACCAAAGTATGCTCTTGTGCTAAACTATGATATTGTGTTTCACTGTGCACTTATATGCAGCCTGTACTTGCTTGGTGTGGCTGGGACTTGTACTTCTCCCAAAAAGACATGAAGGGAAATTATTACTTTGATGGAAAGAAGAAAGTAATATTTATTTTCAGGGGATACAATTACATAATAGGGGCCATGAAGAAAGTGGTGGCTGCATTATTTACAAGTATATTACCATAAATATTGTGGGTAAGTCCTTTTTCTGCTTTGTGTTACTGGCTTTTTGTGATTGGTTAGCATCATACAGGGGGAAGTACACGCCCTAGTGAAAACTATCTGATAATGTGACGCCCCTGGACTAGTCCAGGGTGTCACAGGGAACTGCACTATTCTCTATCCTTGGTGCAGGGCCCACCCTCCTTGGTTCCGGGGTCCGCAACAGTGATTCTGTACTAACAGCACAAATCCTAGTCACCCAAACACTACACTTGTCAGGCACACCAGGGGCGTGGTTCCAGCTGGGAAAGGAACCGCCCACCTATGAGTCAGACAGGCTGGTGGGAGGAGTCAGTTAGACAGTTGGTAGTAACTGAAAAAGAGAGAGGACCTGGGGATTAAGAGCTCCCTGAGGAGAGCCTGGCTGGGTCGCAGACAGTGGCCTGTACTTGACGGCTCAGAGATTAGCGGCGTCAGCACAGCGGAGGGATAGGACTTCCCACACAGAGCAGTCACAGAAAATCCCACGTGCCAGCTGCTAAGAGCAGGTCCCAATTAAAAAGAGGGACGGGAACCGAAGGTTTCAAGCCAACGGGGCCAGGGACACACACAGTATACAGTGTATGGAGGAAGGCTCCAGTCCACCACAGAATCACTGAAAGGGACCACCGCACGTGCAGTCACCGAGTGCAGCAGTACCAAGAGACTTTGTTTACCTCAGAGTCTGTGTCCACTGAATGCGTCATCACACCTGAGTGAGTACCCTGGCTCCCCAGCGCCCTGCCGGCCCTATATCAATATAGGCTGTTCCTACCTATTCCCTACCCTGAGTCCCGGGGCCCCTACCTGCGGAGGGAATCACCACCAGGCTGCCCCAACACCATCAGCCCCGGCACTCCCATACAGCAGCGGCGGTATTCCTTATTACCGCACACCGCAGGTGGCGTCACAAATATTCTCCCCCGTAAAAAACCTTTTTGTTTTTCATCAAAGTGTCTGCCGAGCAGTCCGACTGCTGCTAGGGCATCACACATTGATTTTTGGCGTCACGAACAGGATTGGACTGGACCCACTAACCTGGGTGACGTGCGCCTTCTCCAAATCTGTTGAGCCCAAAGTGAATAAAAAAAAAAAAAAATTCAGTTGCCGCCATCTTGCTGCTGAAAACCAAGGGGGCATAGAAAGATGTCGGCGCCGGGTGAAGCGAGCGCAGCGGCAGTTCCCCCTCAAGATCAAGGTGACATGGACGCACGAGCGACCGCGCAGATAATGCCAATGACTTTACCGTATGTGCCAGGCGCTACCTGGCTACCACAATATGATGGTTCCCCTGACACTCTGCAAGGATTCAAAAGAAAAATCCGCACACTCCTGGATATGTTTGGGATGAATGACCGGCAGCAAGCGTCTGTACTACTCGGCCAGTTATCAGGCGCCGCAGAGCTGGAGGCGGAGACCTGGACAGATCAGGACCGGGCCTCAGTAACTGCCATTTTTGAACGTCTGCGACTTTCCTTTGAAAACCGCACTGAGGCAGAACTCCGGATAAAGTTTTACAACTGCAAGCAGCGCCCACAAGAAAGCATTAGAGACTATGCTCTGAGGCTGCAATCAGCGCTACGGACTCTCAAACTAACCATTCCCATCAGTGAAGCTGAAGGAAACAAGGTGCTTGTTGAACAGTTTCTGCAAGGCCTGGGGTCAGTGGAGGACCGCAAGCAGCTACGGCTGTGGACTCTGGAATATCCTGCAATGGACTTTGCTGTTTTAAAAGACCGAGCCATCAAGGCTTTGCAAACCCCAGAGCCAACTGATTCTCCTGCTACGTCCTGGCAAGCCGGCACTTCTCCTCTACATGTGCCACCTCCTGTTAGAGCACTGCCAGAGCCAAAGACCCCAGCAGCGCCTGCAGGCGATACCAGTGATTTGTCTTTACAGGTGCAGCAGCTGAGCAGTGATGTTGCAAGGATCCTAGAGGCAATGCAGCTCAAGCCCAAGACCAAGCCGGCGGAGAAGATCCAGCTTGCTAACTGCCCAGATGACGTCCCTTGGATGAGAGGGAGGACCTCGACATACAGAGGAAGGAACCGTGACCGGTATGAAAACCTTGTTTGTTATAGGTGCAACAAGACTGGTCACTACGCCCGTTATTGTCCTTTAAACGGGCCACCCCTGGGGCCAAGGGCCACTCCCCAGGACTAAATCAACAAGGCCCAGCAGACTGGCGGGAGCGGTATGTTGGAGGAAGGACCATCGTTTCCATCACCTTGGATGGGATTCCGACTTCAGCACTTCTTGATACCGGATCCCAGGTAACAACTATACCCCAAGTACTGTATACCAAATTCTGGTCAACTGAGGAACTCGCCCCACCGGACAATGACCTCACCATTTATGCTGTAAATGGTTTACCAGTAACACAACTCGGGTTCAAGGAGGTAACCATCAAGGTGGGCAGGGTGGAGTTAGCACGCCAAGGACTCATAGTAGTGCAGAATGACCCTAGTGACCGGAACCCTAAGATGATTTTGGGGACTAATGTTATTGAGAATTGTATGGGGGAAGTATTGTTTCTTCTCCAACAGCTCTCTGAAACTGCAGGAACGGGACGCCAGAGGGTCCTGCAAAGAGAGATTCGAGACCTCCAGCAGAGGCAACAGGTAAATTTGTCTGGTGGGGAAATTGGCGGTGTACGGGTAATGGATGCAGCTCCTGTGGTAGTGCTCCCACGGAGTGAGATGATGATATGGTGCAGGGCAGCTGTAGGCTCCCGTGGACAGAATTACCAGGCAGTGGTAGAGGCCCTGCCTTCAGAGCACTGGTCTACAGTACTGATAGCCAGAGGGGTAGTCGATGTCCGTAAGGGGAGAGTGCCCGTGCGAGTGTTGAATTGCGGGGAGGAAGAGGTTAGACTGCCCAGGTATGCTACCATAGCCAAATTGTACACTGTGAGTGAGAATTTCATCCAGACAGTAAAGTCCTCAGCCACACCAGATCAGTCAGCCACAGACAGTTCCCAGATTCAGCAAGAACAGTGGTGTCAAGAGTTACATGTAGGTACTGACTCCACTCCACTACATCAAAAACAAGGGGTCTACAGGGTGGTTCAGGAGTATGAGCAAGTGTTTAGTAAACACCCATTAGACTTTGGGAGGGTGAAAGGGGTTCAGCATCATATACCCACAGGCATTCATCCACCTATAAAGGAAAGGTATAGGCCCATACCACCTGCTCACTACCAGTGTGCCAAAGACATGCTGAGAAGTATGAAGGAGGCTGGGGTCATCCGTGATAGTTGCAGCCCCTGGGCAGCCCCGCTAGTCCTAGTGAAGAAGAAAGATGGCACTATGAGGATGTGCGTGGACTATAGGCGAATTAACAACATCACACATAAGGATGCCTATCCACTGCCCAGAATTGAAGAGTCCTTGACTGCATTAAGATCTGCAAATTACTTCTCTACCCTTGACCTCACTAGTGGTTATTGGCAAGTGTCCGTTGCTGAGGAGGATCGCGAGAAGACCGCCTTTGCCACCCCGATGGGATTATGTGAATTTAACAGCATGCCATTCGGGCTGTGCAATGCACCTGGTACGTTTCAACGACTCATGGAGAGCTGTTTGGGCCATTGCAACTTCGAGACTGTCCTGCTGTACCTGGACGACGTAATTGTATATTCCAAGACCTATGAGGAGCATCTGGGACATCTGGCAGAAGTATTTGAAGCCCTTTCCAGGTACGGGATGAAACTAAAACCCTCCAAATGTCACCTGCTGAAGCCCAAAGTCCAATACCTGGGGCATGTGGTAAGTGCCGAAGGTGTGGCTCCGGACCCTGAGAAAATCACAGCTATCCAGAACTGGCCCAGGCCTCAGAACATCAAAGAGGTGCGCCAATTCCTGGGATTGATGGGGTACTACCGGAGGTTCGTGAAAGGCTATACCAAGATGGCATCCCCCTTACAAGATCTCCTAGTCGGACAAAGAAAGCACGGCAAGACTTCTGGCTCTCCATTCACATGGGGTGAGGAGCAGGAGAAGTCCTTCAAGTGGATGAAGTCAGCTTTGACAGGAGATGAGATTCTGGCATATCCTGACTATAACCTCCCATTTGTGCTGTACACTGATGCCAGCAACGTGGGGCTGGGAGCTGTTCTATCCCAGGTACAGGATGGCAAGGAAAAGGTGATTGCATACGCCAGCAGGAAACTCCGTCCAACAGAAAGAAATCCTGAGAACTATAGTTCTTTCAAGCTGGAGTTCTTAGCACTTGTTTGGGCAGTGACAGAGAAGTTTAAGCATTACCTGGCTTCTGCAAAATTCACCGTATATACAGACAATAACCCGTTGACACACCTGGACACGGCGAAGCTTGGAGCTTTGGAGCAGCGGTGGGTAGCACGACTGGCAAATTACGATTTCACTATAAAGTACAGGGCTGGTCGCAAGAACGCTAACGCTGATGCGTTGTCCAGGATGCCCCAGTTGTGTGATGATGGGAGGCATGAAGATGACCTGGAGGAGATTGAGATACCTGCTTTCCATCGCCCTACTGATAGAGTGAAACCCCGATATTATAGTGATCAGCAAGAGGCGACCTTCAATCCATTGCCCCACCATGGTTGGCAAGAAGCCCAAGATAATGACCCTGCAATCAGATTGATAAAGGCATTGATATCCGAGGCTGATTCACACCTTGAACCAGATGCTCCAGAAGAAGCTAAGAAATTGTGGAAAGAAAGAAGTCGTCTGTGTTTCCATGGAGGCAAGTTGTGCAGAAGTCTCATTAATCCAAAAACGCATGAGAGAATATGCCAGATAGTAATACCCACAGCATATGCACCAGTGGTGTTGGAGGCCTATCATGATAGAGCTGGGCACTTTGGTTGGAAGAAGTTGGAAATGTTGCTGAGAAGTCGCTTTTATTGGACTGGGATGAGAGATACCATAGAAGCTTGGTGCAGGAACTGTGGTCCATGTACATTAAGGAGAAAAGATAGCACCAGTCAGCGAGCGCCATTGCAACCAATAGTAACTACCCAGCCTCTAGAACTCGTTGCCTTAGACCACGTCAAGCTCACACCAAGCAGGAATGGGTACACCTATGCACTCACCATAGTAGATCACTATTCAAGATTCCTGGTGGTGGTACCTGTCAAAGATCTAACTGCCAGCACTGCGGCGAAGGCTTTCCAGGCACATTTCTGCAGACCCCACGGTTACCCAGATCACGTCCTAACAGATCAAGGTCCCGCTTTTGAAGCAGAAATCTTCCAGGAATTTTGTAAATTGTATGGGTGTAAGAAGATACGCACTGCCCCCTACCACGCACAAACAAATGGGATGTGTGAGAAGATGAACTATGTAGTCATCAACCTGCTGAAAACTCTACCCCTTGAGGAGCGGAACGAGTGGCCTGAAAAATTGCCAGATCTTGTGGACATGTACAATAGTATTCCTGTGAGTTCCACTAAATGCACACCCGCTTATCTCATGAGGGCTAGACCTGGGAGACTGCCAGTGGATCTGGAGATGGAAGTTGAGATGCCTGAAGTTTATTCCCCAAATGCAGATTGGGATACCAAGCGTAGAGCTCAATACAGGCAAATTCAAGAGTATGTCGAGGAGAATCTGGACCAAAGTAGGGAAAAGCAAGAAAGAAGCTTTAACAAGCAAGCCCAAGCCCCTCCATTTTCACCAGGAGAAGTGGTCTTAAAAAGAAAAAGAAAGATGCATAAACTGGACGACCAGTGGGAAAGAGAGCCATATGTGGTCCAGCCTTCCAATTTCAACAACCAGAAGACCTGTCTTGTCAGCAAGGACCAAGGAAGAACCACAGCTGTAATTTCCCGTGACCACTTGAAAAAGTGCCCTGAACCCCTGAACATCCAGAAGGAAGAACAGCCCCAACCTCAAGTGACTGAGAAAAAGAAGAGAGTGATCCACACCATCCTAGGTGACTTCCCGGAAGATTGGCCTATGTACAATGGAGCAGTGATTGTGCCTGTACTCACATTCCCGCAACCCGCGGAAGAACCAGAACCAAGGAGGCCTGAAATCATTGCACCTAGAGAAGTACCCATACCAGCACCACGAACACGTAGATTACCACCTACAACACCTAGCACCAGTAGTGGGGAACAGGTAGTAGCAAACACCACAGTACAAGGGTTAGAGGGAAGCCAGGAGCTGAGAAGGTCCACCCGTGTGAACTTTGGTCAGCCCCCACATAGGTTCAGAGATGAGGAATGGTAGCGGAACCCGGCTACTCTACCCTAATGTAAATAGTCTAAATATAGAGTAAATTTAAAAATGTTTAGTATTTTCCATGCTTTTAATTCTACTATTTTCCATGCTAAAGATAGTCATGTAAGACATGTTGATATAGAGTGTTGATAAGAAGAATGTTGATTTTATTTTAATTACCTGGATTCATGACCTGATTGACGACCAATGATAAGTTTTATTGAAAATGGACCTTTGGCTACAGGACTGGTGGTAGCCAGCACGAACTGGTGCTATTGTAAATGGTTATTTCCCATTCATAGCCACGGACTGCATCCCCACCTACAGGAGAAGACACAGGTGGAGGAGAGACCTGGGAGACATATGGCCCAGGTCTGGCCACCAACAGGAGCGGTGGCTTGCCTCCTTTTGGAACTTTGGGGGTGGGATGAAGGATTGGGAAAGCGAAACGTTGGGTTCAAGTGCCTCCCCTGCGTGGGATGGATAGATATGTTTTTCTTATTAAAATGTTCACTTTTTGCAGATAAAAATAAACACTCTGGGTGCACTGTAGCTCGGGGACGAGCTACGTTTAACCAAGGGGGAATGTGACGCCCCTGGACTAGTCCAGGGTGTCACAGGGAACTGCACTATTCTCTATCCTTGGTGCAGGGCCCACCCTCCTTGGTTCCGGGGTCCGCAACAGTGATTCTGTACTAACAGCACAAATCCTAGTCACCCAAACACTACACTTGTCAGGCACACCAGGGGCGTGGTTCCAGCTGGGAAAGGAACCGCCCACCTATGAGTCAGACAGGCTGGTGGGAGGAGTCAGTTAGACAGTTGGTAGTAACTGAAAAAGAGAGAGGACCTGGGGATTAAGAGCTCCCTGAGGAGAGCCTGGCTGGGTCGCAGACAGTGGCCTGTACTTGACGGCTCAGAGATTAGCGGCGTCAGCACAGCGGAGGGATAGGACTTCCCACACAGAGCAGTCACAGAAAATCCCACGTGCCAGCTGCTAAGAGCAGGTCCCAATTAAAAAGAGGGACGGGACCCGAAGGTTTCAAGCCAACGGGGCCAGGGACACACACAGTATACAGTGTATGGAGGAAGGCTCCAGTCCACCACAGAATCACTGAAAGGGACCACCGCACGTGCAGTCACCGAGTGCAGCAGTACCAAGAGACTTTGTTTACCTCAGAGTCTGTGTCCACTGAATGCGTCATCACACCTGAGTGAGTACCCTGGCTCCCCAGCGCCCTGCCGGCCCTATATCAATATAGGCTGTTCCTACCTATTCCCTACCCTGAGTCCCGGGGCCCCTACCTGCGGAGGGAATCACCACCAGGCTGCCCCAACACCATCAGCCCCGGCACTCCCATACAGCAGCGGCGGTATTCCTTATTACCGCACACCGCAGGTGGCGTCACAAATATTCTCCCCCGTAAAAAACCTTTTTGTTTTTCATCAAAGTGTCTGCCGAGCAGTCCGACTGCTGCTAGGGCGTCACAATAACACTCACTAGGTCTTAATAACTGTTAGCTCATTAGATGCTAAATAGTTTTATTGTTTATATCTCTTCCATGGAGAAGTAAAATTGAAATAAAATGTTATTCCACTCTTCAGCCACTATTACATCATATGTCAAGTTGAGCAGGAAAAATTTGGGGAAAGGTCCTCTTTAAAAGATATACCCGGGACTTTATAAAAAAAAAAAAAAAAAAAAAAAAAAAAAAAGCGCCTAGGCACTAATATGCAGGTAGTTGCTTCCTATCTGCCTGTTGTGCCCGGCGCCATCCTTTGCCAGTACAGGCCGGTCACAGACCTCTCCTGCAAGTGATTCAGCTGTTTCCGCTGACGTCACAACAACAGAGTGGTAGCTTCTCATCCACTCTCATACCCCAGTTAGGCAGCAGGGAGCCAACTGTTAATCAGCATGACATCGGCTGTCCCATTCCATCTACAGTGCAGAGAGGAAAAGAAGTTAGCTCACTGTTGACAAAGCCTCTGTATCGTTGGCGGAAGCGGTCTGTGACCTCTCTGTCCCAGCGGAGTACAGTGCCAAGCACAACAGGCAGGTAGGTAGCAACTACCTGCCTCTTAGTGCTTAGGCACTTTTTTTGTAAAGTCCCCAATATACCCTTTAAGGATGAAGAGTTTAACGATCAACTCATTTCTTAGACTTTAGTCTAATTCAGTTTATAAAGTAACTATCTGCTATATGCAAAATAATACATTCTATGCTCTGTACAAAATAAGAAAGTAAAATATTTAATCTAGTTCTCATTTCACTTACAGAGAAAAAAAGCCTCAAACCTCTCAAAAAAATCCTAAAAATAGTATTAAATGAAATTAACGTATTGCTTTAAATTATAATATAAAGGAATATAACAATTATTACTACTAGACGTCTTAGAGCTTTTACCATGGGGAATATAGTGGTTTTAGGATTATAATGTATACCATTCCCAGGCATTTAGTCAATTGGGATTATTGTTTGGCTGAACATGTTCATACTTAAAAGCTATCCAGTTTCACTAAAATTAACATAATATACTGGTATTAAAATTATAATTACTTTTTCATGAGCGCTATGCCAGAAGCACTTGGTTAAAGACACATGAAGTTTATTGCCAGGGGCAATAGTTGCACTACTGACATTAAGTTCTTTACTCGACAGGAAAGTAGTAAAAGGGAGGTAGAACCAAATCACAACCGTACTGAACAAGTTTCAAATAACATGTAATAAATGAAATTATGAAAATTATATCTGCCTTTCTGCTCATTTTTAGTCTAATTCTTCATACATAAAGTTTTTAATGACTGAAATACACAGCAATAAACCACTTTTTGGCAAATTCTCAAAACATTAAAAAGAACAAGGAATTAAGTTTATATCAGCAATAATGTAGTAGTAGCTGAGAGATCATGGAGCCTATGAGAAGCTTATATGTGGAACAAAGCAATCTCCATCAGGCTCTTAGTACATTGTATATAATAGTAGTTTAAAGGGGTTGCAGCACAACTAAATAATATCGCTTTCAGATTACACAAAAGAAAATATTTTTGCAAACTTAATGGGTTGTTTTTTTTAAACTTTCAGTTATAAACTTGTTCTGGCGCCATCGGTGTTTATATCCATCTTAGAGCATCCTCCTATGTCCAGCTCTAGAGGACATGCATGCAAAGTAATATAATCCTGCTGTATGAATCCTCTCTGGTGATTTCTGCTAATCATGATGGACACATTTGTTGGACATTCTGAGAGGAAATAAAAAAAAAACAATAGGCCCACCATAAAATGTATGTAGCAGTAATAATTATGAACGATCATTTTCATATAATGATTCAGTATCAAAAAGTATGTGTTTGTATGATTGAACAGGAATATGTTATTTTAGGACAAGTAAAATATTTACTCTATAGTATACACTTCGTCAAAATTGTTGGTACCCCTCGTTTAATGAAAGAATAACCCACAATGGTCACAGAAATAACTTGAATCTGACAAAAGTAATAATGAATAAAATAATCTATCAAAAGGAACAAATGAAAGTCAGACATTGCTTTTCAACCATGCTTCCACAGAATTTAAAAAAAAAATAAAACTCATGAAACAGGCCTGGACAGAAATGATGGCACCCCTGAAAATAATGTGACAAAAGGGACATGTTAAATCAAGTTGTGTCCACTAATTAGCATCATAGGTTTCTACAACCTTGTAATCAGACAGTGGGTCTGTATATAGGGATACAGATACTCACTGTGCTGTTTGGTGACATAGTGTGTACAACACTCAACATGGACCAGAGGAAGCGAAGGAAAGAGTTGTCTCAGGAGATTAGAAAGAAAATTTAAAGAAAATCATGTTAAAGGTAAAGGCTATAAAGACCATCTCCAAGCAGCTTGATGTTCCTGTGACTACAGTTGCACATAGTGTTCAGAAATTTAAGATCTATGGGACTGTAGCCAACCTCCCTGGACATGTCCGCAAGAGGAAAATTGATGACAAATCAAAGAGATGGATAATACGAATGGTAACAAAAGAGCCCAGAAAAAATTCTAAAGAGATTAAAGGTGAACTTCAAGCTCAAGGAACGTCAGTGCCAGATTGCACCATCCATCGTTGTTTCAGCCAAAGTGAACTTCATGGGAGACTATCAAGGAGGACAACATTGTTGAAAAAAACCATAAAAAAAGCCAAACTGGAATTTGCCAAACTACATGTTGACAAGCCACATAATTTCTGGGAGAATGTCCTATGGACAGATGAGAGAAAAATTTAACTTTTTGGCAAGGCACATCAGCTCTGTCCACAGATGGAAAAATTAAGCATATCAAGAAAAGTACACTGTCCCTACTGTAAAACATGAAGGAGGCTCTGCTATGTTCTGGGGCTGATTTGCTGCATCTGGCAAAGAATGTCTTGAATCTATGCAGGGTACAATGAAATCTCAAGACTATCAAGGGATTCTAGAGAGAAATGTGCTGCCCAGTGTCAAAAAGATTGGTCTCAGTCGCAGGTCATGGGTCTTGCAACAGGGTAATGACCCACAATACACAGCTAAAAACACCCAAGAACGGCTAAGAGGAACACATTGGGCTATTCTGAAGTGGCCTTTTATGAGCCCTGAGCTAAATCCTATTGAGCATCTTTGGAAAGAGCTGAAACATGCAGTCTGGAAAAGGCAACCTTCAACCTTCAAACACCAGACAACTGAAGTAGTTTGCTCCTGGGGAGTGGGCCAACATACCTGTCGAGAGGTGCAGAAGTCTCATTCACGGTTACAGGAATCGTTTGATTGCAGTGATTGCCTCAAAAGGTTGTGCAACAAAATATTAAGTTAAGGAGGAGAGTACCATCATTTCTGTCCAGGCCAATTTCATGAGTTTTATTTTTTTAAAAATTCTATGGAACCATGGTTGAAAAGCAATGTCTGACTTTCATTTATTCATTTCCATAGATTTTTAATTTATTATTACTTTTGTCAGATTCGTTATTTCTGTGACCATTGAGGGTTTTTGTTTCATTAAACAAGGGGTATCAACAATTTTGACCACATGTGTATATATACGTTATAGTTACTTTTAGTAACTGCGCATTATATTACTCTTTCAGGGCTGAATTAGTTTTTATAAAAAGGGTTTAGCAATGTGGGGTACTGGAAAGCCATCTAGGCTAGCTTTGGGTTATCAATACATTTACAGTGCCTTGTGAAAGTATTCGGCCCCCTTGAATTTGTCAACCTTTACCCACATTTCAAGCTTCAAACATAAAGATAAAATTTTTTAAATTAATGGTGAAGAATCAATAACAAATAAGACACAATTGTGAAGTTGAACAAAATGTATTGCTTATTTTAAATTTTTAAAAAATAAGTAACTGAAAAGTGGGGCGTACAATATTATTCGTCCCCTTTAAGTTAATACTTTGTAGCGCCACCTTTTGCTGAGATTACAGCTGCAATTCGCTTGGGGTATGTCTCTATCAGTTTTTCACATTGAGAGACTGAAATTCTTGGCCATTCTTCCTTTGCAAATAGCTCGAACTAAGTGAGGTGTGATGGAGAGTGTTTGTGAACAGCAGTTTCAGCTCTTTTCAAAGATTCTCGATTGGATTCAGGTCTGGACTGTGACTTGGACATTCTAACACCTGGATAGGTCTATTTGTGAACGATTCCATTGTAAACTCTGCTTTATGTCTTGGATCATTGTCTTGTTGGAAGACAAATCTCCGTCCTAGTCTCAGGTCTTTTGCAGACTCCAACAGGTTTTCTTCAAGAATGGTCCTGTATTTGGCTCCATCCATCTTCCCATCAATTAACCATCTTCCTTGTCCCTACTGAAGAAAAGCAGGCCCAAGCCATGATGCTGCCAACAATGTTTAACATGGGGATGGTGCATTCAGGGTGATGAGCTGCGTTGCTTTTACACCAAAAATATCGTTTGGCATTGTTCCCAAAAAGTTCGATTTTGGTTTTATCTGACCAGAGCACCTTCTTCCACATGTTTGGTGTGTCTGCCAGGTGGCTTGTGGCTACTGTAAACGATACTTTTTATGTATATCTTTGAGAAATGGCTTTCCATAAAGGCTAGATTATGGACAGACTCTCCCACCTCAGCTGTAGATCTCTGCAGTTCATCCAGAGTGATCATGGGCCTTTTGGCTACATGTCTGATCAATCTTCTCCTTGTTTGAGATGAAAGTTTGGATGGACGGCCGGGTAGATTTGAAGTGGTATGATACTCCTTCCATATCATTATGATTGCTTGCACAGTGCTCCTTGGGATGTTTAAAGT
This sequence comes from Anomaloglossus baeobatrachus, assembly GCF_048569485.1. Taxonomy (NCBI): domain Eukaryota; kingdom Metazoa; phylum Chordata; class Amphibia; order Anura; family Aromobatidae; genus Anomaloglossus; species Anomaloglossus baeobatrachus. The sequence goes on from NC_134353.1 coordinate 792,750,830, forward strand.
TTTGGAAATCTTTTTGTAACCAAATCCGGCTTTAAACTTCTCCACAACAGTATCACGGACCTGCCTGTTGTGTTCCTTGGTCTTCATGATGCTATCTGTGCTTTAAACAGAACACTGAGACTATCACAGAGCAGGTGCATTTATACGGAGACTAGATTACACACAGGTGGCTTATATTTATCATCATCAGTCATTTAGGATAACATTGGATCATTCAGAGATCCTCAATGAACTTCTGTAGTAAGTTTGCTGCACTGAAAGTAAAGGGGACGAATAACATTCCACGCCCCACTTTTCAGTTTTTTATTTTTAACCCCTTAATGACCCATGACGTACTGGGTACGTCATGTATTATGTGAGGTTAATCCTCGTGTCCTGCCCACGGTGGTCCACGCACATATCAGCTGATTTCAGCAACTGACACGTGTGCCTGCTAGTCACTAGTGGAATCGCTTCCACTCGCGACTATTAACCCCTTACATCTCGCTGACAAAATCTGGCAGCGAGATGTATGTGTGCGCAGCTATTATGATGACTTACCTCGTCCCCATCGGAGGTCACGTGACGTGATCACGTGACTTCCGGTGGTTGTCATGGTAGCACAGGGTCATGTGATGACGCCTGTAGCTAACATGAGTCACTTGATCTCAATGCTGGAATAGTGCTGGCATTGAAAGTAAAGCAGCATATCTACAAATCTCAGCTTTGTAGCTGTGATCTGGAGATATGGAAGAGCGATCAGATTGCTGATCCATATAGTCCCCTAAGGGTACTTTCATACTTGCGTTTATTTCCTTCCGTTACAATCCGCCCTTTTGGAAAACAGCGGAATCCGTTAACGGATTCCGCTGTTTCCCATAGACTTGTATGGGTGACGGATTGTACCAAAAGGACCTGCGTTGCTTCCGCTGGGCGACGCTCCGTTGCTTCCGCCCAGCGGGAGGAACGCAGCATGCTCTTTTTTTTTTTTTTTAAATCAAACTTTATTTTGGCTCGCGATGGCCGAACGTTCAGCTGAGCGCCCGGCCGTCGGCAAGCGACAGCGCTCAGCTGAGCGACCGGCCACCGGCATGCCCGGCCGCCGGCAAGTCACAGCGCTCAGCTGAGCGCCCGCCGGCATGCCCGGGTGCCGGCAAGTGACAGCGCTCAGCTGAGCGCCCGCCCGCCGGCATGCCCGGGCGCCGGCAAGTGACAGCGCTCAGCTGAGCGCCCGCCCGCTGGCATGCCCGCTCGCCGGCATGCCCGGCCGCCGGCAAGTGACAGCGCTCAGCTGATCACCCGGCGGCCGGCTGCAGGGAGCGATCAGCTGATCACCCGGCGGCCGGCTGCAGGGAGCGATCAGCTGATCACCCGGCAGCCGGCTGCAGGGAGCGATCAGCTGATCACCCGGCGGCCGGCTGCAGGGAGCGATCAGCTGATCACCCGGCGGCCGGCTGCAGGGAGCGATCAGCTGATCACCCGGCGGCCGGCTACTGGGAGCGATCAGCTGATCGTTTACAATAGTCTGCTGCTGGTAAAACTGTAAAAAAAAAAAAAAAAAATCAAAACGAATTGCGTTGTTTTGCAGCATCCGTTGCATCCGTTGTGCCACTATATGCAACACATCCGTTGCATCCGTTACACAACGCAATGCAACGGATACCGTTCAACGCAAGTGTGAAAGTACCCTAAAGGACCTAGTAAAAAAAAAAAGTTATAAAAAAAGTTTTAAAATTTTTTAAAAAACTAACAAAAGTTTAACAGTTCAAATCACTCCCCTTTCGCCGCTTTGAAACTTAAAGGGTTAAAAAAATACACACATATTTGGTATTGCCGCATTCAAAAATGCCCAAACTATCAAAACATAGAATCAATAAATCTGATCAGTAAATGGTGTAGCGGAAAAAAAAATCCAAAAGCCAAAATTAAGTTTTTTGGTGGCCACAAATTTTGCGCAAAATGCAATAACAGGCGATCAAAATGTAGCATCTGCGCAAAAATGGTAGAGTTAAAAATGTCAGCTCGAGACGCAAAAAATAAACCATCACTGAGCCATAGATCCATAAAAATGAAAACGCAACGGGTTTCGGAAAATGGCGCAAAATGTGCGTCACTTTTTTTGGACAAACTTGTGAATTTCTTTTACCCCTTAGATACAAGTAAACCTATTCATGTTTGGTGTCTACATAGTCGTATCGACCTCAGGCATCACATCAACACATCAGTTTTACCATATAGTGAACATGGTGAATAAAATATCCCAAAAACTATTGTGCAATCACACTTTTTTTTTTGCTGTTTTTCCACACTTTAAATTTTTTTGCTGTTTTCCAGTACACTATATAGTAAAACTTATGTTTTCATTTAAGACTTCAACTCATCCCGCAAAACACAAGCCCTTCCATGGCAAGATTGACGGAAAAATAAAAAAGTTACGGCTCTCGGAAGAAAAAGAGGAAAAATAAAAATGGAAATAGGCAAAACGTCCGGGGACTTTTGTTGCTGCCTCTGTACCATAACATTACATTTTTTATCTTCATGTTTGAAAAGGTTGAAAAATTCAAGGGGGCTGAATACTTTCGCAAGGCACTGTAGTCAGGATAGGAAAATATCATCTCTATGCTTTCTAAGTGCCGGCTTGGTAAAGGTTTGTGCACACAACTTCTTGTTCATGCATATACGCTTCATAACCAACCTAAAATAAAAATGTACTATACAAACATAAAAATGATCACAAGCATATTAAAAAAATGACTTGTTCACACTTGAAATTCTTTTAAGCACCAAGCGATTAAAAGAAGTGACCTGACCATTCTTAAGGTGGATTCTACTTTGTATCCGCTAACTATTTAATAAAATACAAGCTAAAAAAAAAACAACAGATATTGCAAAAACTGTTAAGAAAACAAACAAAAACATAAAATAAAAAGAAAACAATTTTTTTTATGCATCAGAACCAAGAGAAATGTGTCCTGCAGCCACACTTTCAAATAAAAGAGACTTTCAGATTTGTTACGCCATTTAACCAAGGTATATAACTACTTACTTGTCTTCAATTTTTTTCAGTCACAAAATTGTCCTTTGGACCAAGATATCTAGTATTGCATGGTGACTGACCACCATTGATGAATATAAACCTTTCACGTTACTCTGTAGCAGTGGCATAATTAGTTTGATGGGCCCCGATGCAAAATTTGTACCTGGGCCACCCCAATCCCCACATGTTGGTCAGATGTATGTATACATTTTGTGTTCTAAATCCTATAAAGACATACAAGTTGCCCCCCACCCCATTATGTAGCAATGTCCCCCATCCTTTTCGAATGTACCCCATCCTGGGCTCCTTCCTGGTAAATATGCCCCCCATCTTGTTATATATGTTCCTCATCCTGGTGTATATGCCCACCAACCTGGTATGCCCCCCATCCTGGTAAATATGTCCCCCATCCTGGTGTATATGCCCACTATCCTGGTATTTCCCCTATCCTAGTAAATATGTCCCCCCTCCTGGTATATATGTTCCCCATCCTGGTGTATATGCCCACCATCCTGGTATGTCCACCATCCTGGTATATACTGTCCCACAGCCTGGTATATACTGTCCCCCTCCTGGTATATTTGTTACTCTCCTCAGACCTTCCTGGTATATACTGTCTCCCTTCTAATCTCCTCCTGGTATATACTATCCCCCTCCTAGTATATAATGTTCCCCTCCTGTTATATACTGTCCCCCTTCTATAATATACTGTACTCACCCTCCCAGGCTCCCACATCGTGCGTTGTCCTCCTCTATAGCCGATCTGCAATGGCAGCAGCTTTCATCGGTGTCTATGCTATGGCAACACATGACGTCATTGTCATTCACCGTGTCAGTCATGGTAATGCTGCTGAAAGCTACCATCTTTTGTTCTGCTGCAACACGTATCACAGTGTAGGGACCCAACGGGTCTCTGCACAGGAATGCATTTCAGCTGGATGAGCAGCCTTGGACAAACATCCAGCTGAAGCAGAGGCTGGTGGGCCACCTGCATCCCAAGGCCCAGTCGTGATCCCTGTGACCGCAATCGTTCCGCCCCTGTACACCGTACGGCTCAATTTTTACAGCGTGCTTCTCATGCCGATATACTTAAGGGTAAGTAGCTCAGGGTGGATCCCTCAGAGTGCGGGGCCCAGGGTGACCACACCCTCTGCCCCCCAATAGCTATGCCACTGATTTCAGTGTAGGTCTCTGTGCTGCAATGCATTTAAGATGGATGTGCACCCTCGGACACACATCCAGCTGAATCACGTGCTCCAATCGATACCTCTGTGACCATGATCATTACGCCCCGAGTGCACAGCAATTTAGTTGTATTTAGCACAATAAATAGGACCTGCCTTGCCCTCTACAAACATAAACTGCTCCTAATGCTCCTCCACTTCTCATATTGGATGAAAGCTGGTTACCCCCCACCACCTTCTTCGCTTCTAAGCAGCTTGGTGACACTGACACATCAATCTATTTTTTAACAGTTTAGATATATAATATATATGGCAGGAAATGCCAACAGCAGCAAAGCCTGCAATGCTGGCTGCACTTTCCTGCAATATGTCTTATCTTACTGTTGCCCTTGTCAACAAAACATCTTTTTTGACACGGACATTACTAAATAAACTTACTGAACAAAGTTGGAAGCAAGAGTGAACATATAGCAGTGTTGGGACGTGGTGCACGCCGGACTGCTAGTGCTCCACCTCCAGCCAGCACACTGTCACACACGCAGAGGATGGAAGGGGCAGGTCCCACTGACAGTGGAGGAACAGCGCAGCTCTTCTCTGATTGAGAGGTGCCAGCTGCTTCTCTGCTGGCTGGGCCCCTTAACCCTGCGACTCAGTCGCGGCCTCTGCTACTGCAATCGTTACGCCCCTTCTCTGTAGGATGGTATCTTTAATCCATTGCTACTCATTTGAGACATTGTAATTCCGGCATTTCTGCACTAACTAGCAGGGACACCAAAGTACTCACCGCCCTGGCCGCCTGTCCTCCTGCTTCTGTGCCCGCCACAGCTCATCGCTGGGAGACACCTCGTATTTAAGGCACCCTCCTGTATTGGGAGGTGCCTGTGCAATGTTTGTCTCATGTAGTCTGTGTGCCTTGTGGTTACAAACTCATTGATTGGTCTCTAAAGCCTGTTACAGATTGGGTACTTGCCCATATGCCTGAACAAGCCCTGATCCTGAACCCAAACCTGTCTGAGTGCCTGAATCTGTTCCAGTGCCTCAGTACCTGCCTGAATCTCTTCCTGTGTCCCAATACCAGCCTGAGTTTCTGAGTCTGTCCTGTGTCCCAATACCAATCATAGTTCCTGAATCCGTTCTTGTGTCCCGGTATCAGTCTGAGTTCCTGAATCTGTTCCTGTGTCATGGTACAAGCCTAAATTCATGAATCTGATACTGTGTCATGGTACCAGTCTTAGTTCCTGAATCAGTTACTGTGTCCCAGTACCAGCCTGAATTCCTGGATCCGTTCCTGTATTCCGATACCTGCCTGTGGTCCTGGATCCATTCCAGTGTCCCAGTACTTGCCTGGGTTCCTGAATCTGTGTTCCTGTCTAAAACCAGAACCTATCTTGTCTGTATCAACCATTCTATTTGCACCTGAACCTGTCCAGTCTGTTTTAGCTATCCTGTCTGTACCTGTACTAGCATCAACCATGCCGATGATCCTGCTCCTGTCCCACTGTGGTTCTATCTCGTCTGTTGCCATGTGGGTCAGCTACTGCAGATCTGGGGACCGTCTTGAAGCGGTATCTGGCTATTACCTGCAGCACAAACCTAACCACCCCACCAGAGGCTCTAGAGAAGATTAGGTAGCCTCTTAGTCACACCCCTCTAAGGTAATGCCGGGCTCCAGGGTCCAGTGAGTCCCCACACCTGTCTTGTCCGTAATGGTCATTGCCGCTCTGGCACCAACAGATATCATAAACCAAAAGAAAAGATAAAGACAGACAAATCTGTAAAAGTCCAGGTCAGAATATAATACCGTCGAATTCACTGTGTAATGCTTCATTTCCCCTGTGGTAGTATTGCAAGGGAACCGAACACTTGCTGCATGGATACCCACAGACTACAGCTGGTTACTAGGGGTCACAACAGCTTGTAGGCAGGGGACACTTATCGAAAGAGATTGTTCGAAACTGCATTATATGTACAGTATATGACTCGATTATCTTATCTAGTGCAATATATTTCATCAGTATTAATATAAATGAAGATGATAAAACAAGTCCTTGAGAGAACATTGAGTGTCTGGGCCCTGTCGGGATCCTCTGCTTTCGCACAGACAGTAGAAAACATATTTGGCCGTTGTATTAAAGTTCTTTACTCACTTCTCTTTTAATAGGTTCAGACAGGTTGAAAGTGCTGTGCCCCGGAGGATAAACCTTTACAGAAGGAGTGAAGACAGGATGGAAAAGCAAGGAAACATCACTCAAATTAGTGGAGTTAGATGAGGATAAAATGCATCCTAAAAATAAAAAATGTCTAGTCTGTCTGTTACAAATCATACAGGTGGAGAAAAAAAAAAACAGGCGTAAAAGTTATTTTTGATGGTTTCAGAAGCTGCAAGGAAAAGAGACAAGTCTAGCAGTTTATGAAAGCTCATTAGCAGTCAGTGTAAGCTCCACGCCTCAAGACTTAGAGCACAGTCACTTAAGATTAGGTCCTGCCACACAGCAATAATACCAGCACCCTCACACATCCAGGTCAACGCAGGACGCCACTTAGCCAACGATGTCAAGAAAATATCTAAAATGAATGTCTCTCCACCAACAAACAGGTTAAATCTCCTCAAACAAACTGTCTTTTACTTCAATACTTGTAGTCCGCGGTGCTACACAGCCGTAGGCCATAACTTCCCTGAAGTGATTAAATGGTTTATGAGTTTGTGATGGGGAAACTCTGTTAAAGCTTCAAACATTGACAAACTGTGACTAAGCACCTGAATGAACCAAGCCTGTAGCATTTTATTTTGGCTCCAAAGTACTAAAATCCAATTCCCCTCAGAACAGCAAACACTTTTATGAGAATGACTTTTTTTTTACCGCTTTTCTGATCATTGGAAGACACTGCGGAGTGAGGTGAACAGTTCCACTCAGCATTCATATAATGGCCGTAAAGAGAATGTATCATCACAAAATGACACATCATTTAATCAGGTATTTCTTATAAAATAATAATGAAAACAGTACAGTATTTAAAGAGGTGTCCTACTACTATAAAATAGTGTTGAGCATTCACTTAAATGCTCGGTTCTCAAATCGAGCAGGTCAGACGCTCAGACGGGTGCGACTCATGTAACAAGTATAGAGAAAGTCAATGGGAAACTCAAGCATTTTAGTGCTGGGGATGCAGGAAAATCGCAGAAATGGATGGAAGCAGTGCTGAAATGGAATGGGAACAGCATAGGGAAGATGCCTGGGCACATCTGACTCCCAGAGAGCTGCTGGGAACAATGTTGTCAGAGTATTAGGGTATGTGAACACCTTGAGTTTTTGGATGTACACCAATTCTGTACCATTTTGTGTTTTCAATGCTTTTTTGCATGTGTGGCACCCTTGGGCTTCAGGCACCACAGGGTATTACACCAATTTTCAGGGGTAATATCTATCCCCGGTCAGGAGGGGGTTAACCTGCCATTGCCTTCACAAAACACACACAAACAAAAGCAGGTGCTTACTCACAGTGGGTTGAACTAGGGCTGAAAGGGTAGCCAGCCATCACGAAGCATGGGACTTCCCCAGTCGCTAAGACAACCACCAGGGGCGGGCACCACATGGGGAAGAAGTAGGAGCAACCAACACTCTTAGACAGAACCTTCCTGGACACAGCTTGGGATAACATCTAGCACTGACACAGAAGTTAAGGGGGCTTTACACGCTGCAACATCACTAACGATAAATCGTCGGGGTCACGTCGTTAGTGACGCACATCCGGCGCCGTTAGCGACATTTCACCTTGTGACACCAATGAGCGACGATCAACGAGCACAAAAACGTGAAAAATTGTTGCTCGTTGACCGTCGTTCATTTCCTTAATATCGTTGCTGCTGCAGGTACGATGTTGTTCGTCGTTCCTGTGGCATCACACACCGCTATGTGTGACACCGCAGGAACGACGAACATCTCCTTACCTGCGTCCACCGGCAATGAGGAAGGAAGGAGGTGGGCGGCATGTTCCGGCCGCTCATCTCCGCCCCTCCTCTGTTATTCGACGGCTGCCGTGTGACGTCGCTGTGACGCCGCACGAACCGCCCCCTTAGAAAGGAGGCGGATCGCCGGCCAGAGCGACGTCGCAGGGAAGGTAAGTCCGTGTGACGGGTGATAGTGATGTTGTGCGCCACGGGCAGCGATTTTCCCGTGACACACAACCGACAGGGGCGGGTACGCTCGCTAGCGATATCGGTACCGATATCGCAGCATCTAAAGTACCCTTTAGTGTTTCTCTTTCCTTCGTTGGCTTGGAGCAGGAGGCTCGGCCCGGGTTCCGGATAGCTACAGAGGGACACTTCACTAAAAGACTTTCACGGGCACTGGCAGTGACCGCTGACTATCAGATATTGGCTGGAGCCCATCGTGGCAGAGGACGGCGCCCTGGGGCAGCACCTGAACAACCTGTGAGTAACAAGACTTGGAACCACAGCCCCTGCCTCTCCTTTACCAGCGTAACTAATACTACCCCTGCCATCCTCCCCGGGGTAAGCATGCTCCGCCTGTGGGGTTCAACACCATCCCAGCTGCACTTAACATCTGCAGCGGCGGCCCCCATCCCTGGCCGCGTACCACAGGTGGCGTCACGATCACCTTACAAGACTTTCCTAACCTCCAACTACTACCTCCATCCTCCCTGCCACCCTTCAACCCTCCTTCCTGTATGCCTCAAGTCAACGGAACCGGGCCAGGCCACCCCGTTACGATGCAGAGGATCTGCACCACCCGGCCGGCTACGAGCAGATTAAAACATCTGCCCAATGGGGCGCTATACATGCATTTTTCATTCTCCGATTTTCTAGCATTTTTAGATACCAATAAATGCTATAGAAATAGATAAAGATAGATATTAGATAGATACAGACAGATATATGGACAGAAAAACATAACTGCACAAACCCCCAACATATAATAAAATTGCGCCCTGTGAATAAATGGAAAAGAAAAAAAGATGGTGTGGGGCCCCCCTATTGTTGATAATTAGTTAAGGTAAAGCAGACAGCTGCAAGCTGATATTTTCAGGCTGGGAAGGTGCTTGGTTATTTGGCCCTTCCCAGCCTAAAAATAGCAGCCCGTTGCCGCCCCAGATGTGGCGCATCACATTAGATGATAATTCTGGCAAAATGCCTCAGCTCTTCCTGATTGCCCTGGAGTGGTGGCAATTAGGGCAATGGTAGTTGGGGTTGATATAAGCTGTGTATTGTCAGCTGGCATCAAGCCCTGGTGTTACTAATGGAGAGGCATCTATCAGGCAACCCCATTACTAACCAAGTAAGTTAAAAGAAAAAAAACACACTAATACTTTATTTTAAATTACACACCCCGACTCTAGACCTAGTTCACCAATTCAAAAAAGAAAAAAAAAGCCATGCAGAACTGTAGCAGTCCACCACATCCAGCGTAGTCCACAAATACACCATGAATGACATAAAAAGAGAGAAAGAATGACAAGATACTGTGCTTCATTCACCAGATGAATATTAAAAAAATAATCCCTGCAGCGCCAATGTACTCCATGGCATTCCCACAGCGTCAATATATTCTGTAGTGCAACCTATGGAGCTTTGTTCTGAGAATGACACTTCATAGGTCCCTTCTGATTGAGTTGTGCTTTTCAATAACTGGCGACTGTGACAAGCAGTGATAACATCAGCAGGGTTACAGCTCATCACCGCTCTCGACGGTTCACACAAAATGTCTTAAAAGTTAACGTTACTGCTCGTCAGACATTTCGGGTCTCATGCTGCCCTCTATGTGGCTCAGCGACAGTTGTAATGAGTGGTAACATTACTGATGTCATCACTGCTTGTCACATTTGCCGGGTATAACAGAGCGCAGCCTGACCGGGACTGACCTACCAAGCTTCATTCTCAGAATGAGGCTCCATAGGCTGTACTACAGAATCGGTGGACTACGTCGGAGCTGCGAGGATTATTTTTTTAATAATAAATTGGTGAACGAGGGACCATATCTTCCCAGCCTGATATTAGCCTGCAGCTGTATGCTTTACCTTGCCTGATTATCAAAAATAGGGCAGAATCCCATGTCGATATTTTTAATTATTTATTTACTAGGTTAAACCATGCTAATCCCCTTTACTGCTCCATGAAAGGCACTAAAGGGTAGCAGTTTATAATATGTAGGGGACATTATTTTGCTTTGGTCAACTTCTAATCTAAGCTCTCCCTTCTATATAACTCTCCCTGAACTGCTTCCACAGAGAGTGTACCGAGCATCACGTCACCGGGTCCTATAAAAGACCTGGTAATGCAATTTGGCCTGCTAATCACCGAAATGTCAGTATCCAACATGGCTACACCATTACCATGTATGGCAGGTAATCCTCACATGTTGATTGGCTTTAACAGCTGATAAACATGCAAGGCTGGGGACTCGAGCATGGTGCTTGACCACCCGTGATAATCAAGTAATAAGCATACCCGAGCCGAGCAGTAGCATGCTTGCTCATCACTACTATAAAAGTTAAAGGGTACCTTTCATTCCGATTTTTTTTTTTATTATATTATGCCTCTGATTATAGGGAGTCTGGGTCCTGACTGAAACTCCCAACTGTTTGCTTAAAAACTGTTTTTAAGTGCACTATTCAGAAGATGAAAGTGCTAAGCAATTGCATATAGGGGGCATATAGAGAGATATATGGGCTCATTAGAAAATGTATGGATCCATACACTGCTTCACTGCATGGACTATTAGACTTTCTTTTGAATCTGTACACCACTCTGTGTGTATGCTAAATGCAGGAGCCGAGCATTTCACCCACCTGAACAGTGCTCTTCAAGGATTCTTTTTTGCGCAATCAGCAGAAGAATGCAAATACAGAGCTTTAAAAAAAAACCTGTAGAATCCTTTACTCCTACCTCCCCAAAAAACTTTTATATGACTGTGTAGGCCTTTAAAAAGTAATGCAATCGATCCCTCTATGACTCCAAAGTACTACTTCTGCTTGGAAGTGCATTCAAAATTCTCTGATGATTTATTCTGTAGATGATAGAGCTCTCTCTGTATTCCTGTACTTTGTTACCAAGCCTTTGTTACACGTGGAGAAAATTGCCTTCTATGTGCTTTTGGATCTAGCTCATCCGCTCCTTCTGGACTTGCCATCGTTACAGACTAATGAGCCAGTCCCGGACTGGTGTTCTGGAGAAGTCATTCGTTGGGGGGACAGTCTTGAGGAATGAATGTCTTCTCTCCATCCGATCTGTGCAGCAACCTCGGTGTGCCTGGCCTACCTTCTGCCTTATTGGTATTTTGCCGATGTCTTAGACAAAAAGGAGGCTGAGGTGCTATCCCTGCACAGACCTTATGATTGCCCCATTGACTTGCTATCTGGGGCCACTAGAAGCTACCCCTTATCTCCTGCCAATATGCATTCTATGTCTGAATATAGAATATATCAAGGACAATCTTGCCAGGGGTTTTATTAAAAAATCTACTTCTCCGGCAGGAGTTGGGTTCTTCTTCATCAAGAAGAAAGACAGTTCTCTTCAACCCTGTATAGATTAAAGGGGTATAAACCAGCTCATGGTTAAGAAAATCCTCTTCCTCTCATCCCATAGCTGATTGACTGTCTCAGAGAAGCCCGACTCTTCTCCAAGCCCAACCTACGTGAGGCCTACAACTCAATCTGCATCAGTCAGGGTGACAAATGGAGGACCACCTTCAACCCCCGGGACAGTCACTGAGTATTGAGTCATGCCCTTCAGACTGAGCAACCACCCAGCAGTTATCCTGGAATTAGTAAACGACATTTTCCGTGACCTCCTGTATACTAGTGTGGTGGTATATCTGGACGATATCCTGGTCTTCTCTCCTGGCCTGTCCACCAATCTATATATATAATTGCCTTATTCGGTCTGTCTGTCTTGCTCCAAAATTGTGTCACTGTGACAGTGTCGTTAGCGTTACAACTGTCGGATTGGATGCTGGGCTCGGCCTGGCCCCACCCCCCGCATGGATTAGCCGCTCGCCCCGGCATTCCGCACGCATCACCCGCTCCAGCGTACACCGGCTCCCGGTACACATGTGCAGGGAGCCGGCATACGCTGACGCCTCGCTGACACACGTTGGTACACTCGGCCCCGCCCCCGGCGGACATAACCTTGCGATGCTGGGATCGTGACAAAGCTGGTGTACGCTGGTAACCATGATACACATCGCGTAACTATAGGAAGCGCTTCCCTTAGTTACCCGATGTGTATCATGGTTACCAGCGAACACCGGCTCCCGGTACACATGTGCAGGGAGCCGGCTTACGCTGTGGTCAATAATGAAGTGTCATGCAGCGGTGAAAGAGTTAAAGACACTGCAAGACACTTCATTATAGGCAGCGGGCACCCCCAGAAGAGAGAAGACAGAAGAAAGAAGACCCCGCAGTCATACTCACCAGATGCCAACCGTGAGCAGGTGAGCGCATCAAGGTCCTGCAGCAGCGGAACACACACACACGCACACACATAAGAACAGACACACACACATCAGATCGCATCCACACACTCACAACATCCAGTGATATCGCTTACTTCTCGGCGGCGATACTGTGCGTGCAGTGACCTTCCAGGACCTGCCGGAGGATCACATGGCTGGAAGCATGTGGTATCTCCGGATGTTGTGAGTTTGTGAGCGCGTATGTGCGATATTGTCAGTGTGTGTGTGTGTGCGTGTATGCGATCGGATGTGTGCGTGTATGCGATCGGATGTGTGCGTGTGTTCTGATGTGTGAGTGTATGCGATCGGATCTGTGAGTGTCGGCAGAAGGCAGAGGAGCACGGCGTGCAGCACAGCTGCTGGGACCGCCCACCGGAGGGCACAGGGAGAAGTGGGGTGTGAGTGTATGCGATCAGATGTGTGCGGGTATACTGTCTGATGTGTGACTGTGGAGCACGATGGGGAGTGCGCAGCATGGGGGATGAAGCACGATGGGGGGTGCGCAGCATGGGGGATGGAGCACAATGGGGGGTGCGCACCATGGGGGATGGAGCACGATGGGGGGTGCGCAGCATGGGGGATGGAGCACGATGGGGGGTGCGCACCATGGGGGATGGAGCACGATGGGGGGTGCACAGCATGGGGGATGGAGCACGATGGGGGGTGCGCAGCATGTGGGATGGAACACGATGGGGGGTGCGCAGCATGGGGGATGGAGCACGATGGGGAGTGCGCAGCATGGGGGATGGAGCACGATGGGGGTGCGCAGCATGGGGGATGGAGCACGATGGGGGGTTCGCAGCATGGGGGATGGAGCACGATGGGGGTGCGCAGCATGTGGGATGGAGCACGATGGGGGGTGCGTAGCATGGGGGATGGAGCACGATGGGGGTGCACACCTCCCCCTAAAACACACACACAGCGCCACACGCGCACCGCACAACACACCACACACACACTGGGAACCACAAACACCGCCCTACACAGACACCCACACACAGACAACGCCGCACACAAACAACACCCAACACACAAACACCGCGGCATACACAAATATACGCACATACCGCACAACACACACACTGCACAAAACACACACGCACTCCACACCCACACAAACCGCGCAACACACACAGACAACACTGCAGACACACAGCGCTCCACAAACAACGCAACACACATACAACACCGCTCTCACACACCCCCACACCCAGACAACACCCAGAACATTTACAGTGGCCTACACAAACACTGGCAACTACACACAACAACATCGATATATATAACAAAAAACATACATTAACTACACAATAAATTCTAGAATACCCGATGCGTTAGAATCGGGCCACCTTCTAGTAACAGAAATATTTGTCTAGTCCTGCAGAGGCTGCGGGAGAACCGCCTGTATGCCAAGTTCGAGAAGTGTATCTTCGAGTGCACTTCCCTTCTCTGGCTATATCATCTCTGACACGGGGCTGCAGATGTATTCCGAGAAGGTGTCTTCCATTCTGAAATGGCTTCTTCCAATTGGAATTAAAACCAAAGTGGTTCCTTGGCTTTACAGACTATTACCATCCGTTTATTCCGCACTTTCCTGCCTGGACCGCCATGACTGAAAAGAAGGCGAATCCCAAAGCCTGGTCTCCAGAGGCCGAGGAGGCTTTTCATTACCTGAAGCAATATTTCTCCTCTACTCCGGTCCTGTATAGACCTGAGGTGAACATGAAGTTCTTTCTGGAAGTGGATGTTTCTTCTTCTGGGGCTGGAGCAGTGCTCTTGCAGATGTCTTCCTCTGGATGTATGGTCACCTATGGATTATTCTCTAAGGCTTTCTCAGCTTCTAAATGAAATTCCTGCATCAGAAACTATGAGCTATTGCCCATCAAGCTAGACTTGGAGGAGTGGTGGTATCTTTTGGAGGGGGCGGTTCATCCGGTGGTGCAGGTATGCCACATTCTTGTGAACGGTGTCGTTCACAAGAATTTGGCATACCTGCACTCGGCTTGAAGATTAAATCCCCAGCAGGTTAGATGGTCCCTGTTCTTTGCTCGTTTTGACTTTCTCCTACATTTCCAGCTGGCAGAAAAAAAATCAAGGCTGATGCACTGTGCAGGTCCTTTCTTCCCATGGTCAAGAAGAGGATCTTTAGCATATTAACCCCTTCAGCCCCCAGCCTGTTTTCACCTTAAAGACCTGGCCATTTTTTACATTTCTAAACCAGTGTCACTTTGACGGGTTATAACTCTGGAACGCTTCAACGGATCCTGGCGATTCTGAGATTGTTTTTTCATGACATATTGTACTTCATGTCAATGGTAAATTTAGGCCGATATTTTTTGCGTTTATTTGTGAAAATTTTGGAAATTTGGCGAAAATTTTGAAAATTTTGCAATTTTCAAAATTTGAAATTTTATGCCCATAAATCTGTGAGATATGTCACACAAAATAGTTACTATATAACATTTCCCACTTGTCTACTTTACACCAGCGCAATTTTCGAAACAAATTTTTTTTCCGTTAGGAAGTTAGAGGGGTTCAAAGTTCATCAGCAATTTTTCATTTTTCCAACAAAATTTACAAAAAAATTTTTTTAGGTACCACATCACATTTGGAGTGACTTTGAGAGACCTAGGTGACAGAAAATACCCAAAAGTGACCCCATTCTAAAATCTGCACCCCTCACTCTGCTCAAAACTACATCCAAAAAGTTTATTAACCCTTTAGGAGCTTTACAGCAACCAAAGCAATGTGGAAGGAAAAAAATGAAAATTTTACTTTTTTACACAAAAATGTTACTTTAGCCATAAAATTTAGCATTTTCACAAGGGTATCAGGAAAAATGCACCATAAAATTAATTGTGCAATTTCTCCTGAGTACACCGATATCCCATATGTGGGGGAAATCAATTGTTTGGGCGCACGGCAAGGCTCGGAAGAGAAGGAGCATCATTTGAATTTTTGAAAGCAAAATTGTCTGGAATAATTAGCAGATGCGATGTTGCGTTTGGAGACCCCCTGAGGTGCCTAAACAATGGAGCTCCCCCACAAGTGACCCCATTTTGGAAACTAGACCCCTCATGGAATTTATCTAGATGTTTATTGAGCACTTTGAACCTCTGGGGGCTTCACAAAAGTTAATAACTTTGAGCCGTGAAAATAAAAAAAAAAAAAAATACCACGAAATTGTTACTTCAATCAGGTAGCTTTTTTTTTCCACAAGCGTATCAGGAAAAATTGCAACATAAAATGTATTGTGCATTTTCTCCTGAGTACACAGATACCTCATATGTGGTGGAAATCAAATGTTTGGGCGCACAGCAGGGCTCGGAAGGCAAGGAGCGACATTTGACTTTTCAAACGCAAAATTGTCTGGAATCGTTAGTGGATGCCATGTTGTGTTTGGAGACCCCCTGAGGTGCCTAAACATTAAAGCTCCCCCACAAGTGACCCCATTTTGGAAACTAGACCCCTCATTGAATTTATCTAGATGTTTACTGAACACTTTGAACCCCTGGAGGCTTCACAAAAGTTTAGAATGTTCAGCCGTGAAAATATATATATTTTTTTTTTTACCATGAAATTGTTATTTCAACCAGGTAGCTTTTTTTTCCACAAGGGTATCAGGAAAAAATGCACCATAAAATGTATTGTGCAATTTCTCCTGAGTACACAGATACCTCATATGTGGTGGAAAGTAATTGTCTGGGCACACGGCGGGGCTCAGAAGAGAAGGAGCGCCATTTCACATCAAAATTGGTTGGAAGTATTAGCGTACGCCATGTTGCGTATGGAGACCCGCTGAGGTGCCTAAACAATGGAGCTCCCCCACAAGTGACCTCATTTTGGAAACTAGACCCCCATGGCATAAATCTACATGGGTAATGAGCACTTTGAACCCTCACGTGCTTCATACACTGAGGCATAAAAACAAAAAAGTACTTTTTTTTTTCCACAAAAATGTTATTTTAGGCTCAATTTTTTAATTTTTACAGGGGTATCAGGATAAAATGGACCGCAAAATTTGTTGGGTAATTTGTTCTGAGTACGCTGATACCTCATATGTGGCAGAAAACCACTGTTTGGGCGCACGGCAGAGCTCCAGAGGGAAGGAGCGGCATTTGACTTTTTAAATGGAAAATTAGCTGGAATTGTTAGCCGCACCATGTTGCGTTTGGAGATCCCCCTGATGTGCCCAAACAGTGGAGCTCCCCCACATGTGACATGTTGGAAACTAGACCCCTCCCTATACAAAGAAATATTAGTTTGGCAAAATAAAAAATACAGACGTCAGTAAAAAAAAAATAAAAATATATATATATAATGAGCGCCTGCAACTGACACTAAAGCAAGTGCCACACGTGAGAGCAATGCACAAATCTCGCATCACATCACCCGACACAGCCGCACACTCCTGTCTGGAAGAGAGCGACCGTGCCGGATGATGCGGAGTGAGGCTTGTGCATCGCTCTCATGTGTGGCACTGGGCTGACCCTTACAATATTCAGTAAAAAATACTGTAGTTGACGATTACTACAGTATAATTTTACTGGCCCTACACTAAGTTTATTTGTATTTCTTTCTTAGTTTACATAAAAAAAATTAGGACGAATGCACGGATGTGCTGCAAAAAGGGGGGGGACTAGGTGGGATGGAAAAAAGATGGATGGAGGATAGAAGAGGGCGCAACGGATGCAGGAGCAGCGGAGGATGAAATAGGGGGTGCGGCGGAGGATGGGAGAGGGCGCGGCGGAGGATGGGAGAGGGGGCGGTGGAAGATGGGAGAGGGGGCGCGGCGAAGGATGGGAGAGGGCGCGGCGGATGGAGGAGCGGCGGAGGAAGGTTAGAATGGGAGTGGGAGGTGAGATTGGGGATAGCTACCTTACAGAATGGATCTAGGCAGCAGGATTGCAGCAGATCCGGGAGGGGGGAGAGGGGGCAGAGGATTAAGGGGATGGGAGAGAGCAGGCAGCAGATCAGGGAGGGGGCAGAGGCTGATGGGGGAGTGAGGTGGCAGATGCAGGGGCGACGAGGCTGATGGGGGAGTGAGGTGGCAGATGCAGGCGCGCAGAGGCTGATGGGGGAGTGAGGTGGCAGATGCAGGGGCTAAGCGGCAGATGCAGGGGCGCAGCGGCAGATGCAGGGGCGCAGCGGCAGATGGGGAGAGTGCGGCGGCTGATGGGGAGAGTGCGGCGGCTGATGCAGGGGCAGTGGAGCGGCTGATGGGGAGAGTGCAGTGGCTGATGGGGAGAGTGCGGCGGCTGATGGCGAGAGTGCGGCGGCTGATGGCGAGAGTGCGGCGGCTGATGCAGGGGCGGTGGAGCGGCTGATGGGGAGAGTGCAGTGGCTGATGGGGAGAGTGCAGCAGCAGATGCAGGGGCGGTGGAGCGGCTGATGGGGAGAGTGCGGCGGCTGATGGGGAGAGTGCGGCGGCTGATGGGGAGAGTGCAATGGCTGATGGGGAGAGTGCAGCGGCAGATGCAGGGGCGGTGGAGCGGCTGATGGGGAGAGTGCAGTGGCTACTGGGGAGAGTGCAGCGGCAGATGCAGGGGTGGTGGAGCGGCTGATGGGGAGAGTGCAGTGGCTAATGGGGAGAGTGCAGTGGCTAATGGGGAGAGTGCAGCAGCAGATGCAGGGGCGGTGGAGCGACTGATGGGGAGAGTGCAGTGGCTAATGGGGAGAGTGCAGCGGCAGATGCAGGGGCGGTGGAGCGACTGATGGGGAGAGTGCAGTGGCTAATGGGGACAGTGCAGCGGCAGATGCAGGGGCGGTGGAGCGGCTGATGGGGAGAGTGCAGTGGCTAATGGGGACAGTGCAGCGGCAGATGCAGGGGTGGTGGAGCGGCTGATGGGGAGAGTGCAGTGGCTAATGGGGAGAGTGCAGCGGCAGATGCAGGGGCGGTGGAGCGACTGATGGGGAGAGTGCAGTGGCTAATGGGGACAGTGCAGCGGCAGATGCAGGGGCGGTGGAGCGGCTGATGGGGAGAGTGCAGTGGCTAATGGGGACAGTGCAGCGGCAGATGCAGGGGCGGTGGAGCGACTGATGGGGAGTGTGCAGTGGCTAATGGGGACAGTGCAGCGGCAGATGCAGGGGCGGTGGAGCGGCTGATGGGGAGAGTGCAGTGGCTGTTGGGGAGAGTGCATCGGCAGATGCAGGGGCGGTGGAGCGGCAGATGCAGGGGCGGTGGAGCGGCTGATGGGGAGAGTGCAGTGGCTGATGGGGAGAGTGCAGCGGCAGATGCAGGGGCGGTGGAGTGGTTGATGGGGAGAGTGCAGTGGCTAATGGGGAGAGTGCAGCGGCAGATGCAGGGGTGGTGGAGCGGCTGATGGGGAAAGTGCAGTGGCTGATGGGGAGAGTGCAGTGGCTAATGGGGAGAGTGCAGCAGCAGATGCAGGGGCGGTGGAGCGACTGATGGGGAGAGTGCAGTGGCTAATGGGGAGAGTGCAGCGGCAGATGCAGGGGCGGTGGAGCGACTGATGGGGAGAGTGCAGTGGCTAATGGGGACAGTGCAGCGGCAGATGCAGGGGCTGTGGAGCGGCTGATGGGGAGAGTGCAGTGGCTAATGGGGACAGTGCAGCGGCAGATGCAGGGGCGGTGGAGCGGCTGATGGGGAGAGTGCAGTGGCTAATGGGGAGAGTGCAGCGGCAGATGCAGGGGCGGTGGAGCGACTGATGGGGAGAGTGCAGTGGCTAATGGGGACAGTGCAGCGGCAGATGCAGGGGCGGTGGAGCGGCTGATGGGGAGAGTGCAGTGGCTAATGGGGACAGTGCAGCGGCAGATGCAGGGGCGGTGGAGCGGCTGATGGGGAGAGTGCAGTGGCTAATGGGGACAGTGCAGCGGCAGATTCAGGGGCGGTGGAGCGACTGATGGGGAGGGTGCAGTGGCTAATGGGGAGAGTGCAGCGGCAGATGCAGGGGCGGTGGAGCGACTGATGGGGAGAGTGCAGTGGCTAATGGGGACAGTGCAGCGGCAGATGCAGGGGCGGTGGTGCGGCTGATGGGGAGAGTGCAGTGGCTAATGGGGACAGTGCAGCGGCAGATGCAGGGACGGTGGAGCGACTGATGGGGAGAGTGCAGTGGCTAATGGGGACAGTGCAGCGGCAGATGCAGGGGCGGTGGAGCGGCTGATGGGGAGAGTGCAGTGGCTGATGGGGAGAGTGCAGCGGCAGATGCAGGGGCGGTGGAGCGGCAGATGCAGGGGCGGTGGAGCGGCTGATGGGGAGAGTGCAGTGGCTAATGGGGACAGTGCAGCGGCAGATGCAGGGGCGGTGGAGCGACTGATGGGGAGAGTGCAGTGGCTAATGGGGACAGTGCAGCGGCAGATACAGGGGCGGTGGAGCGGCTGATGGGGAGAGTGCAGTGGCTGATGGGGAGAGTGCAGCGGCAGATGCAGGGGCGGTGGAGCGGCAGATGCAGGGGCGGTGGAGCGGCTGATGGGGAGAGTGCAGTGGCTGATGGGGAGAGTGCAGCGGCAGATGCAGGGGTGGTGTTGCGGCAGATGCAGGGGTGGTGGAGCGGCAGATGCAGGGGCGGTGGAGCGGCAGATACAAGCAGGCAGCAGAAAGAAAGCAGTGGCGTCAGATGCAGGGGGGGGGCGCAGCGTGAGAGCAGTGGCGTCAGATGCCTCCATGCATCTGACGCCGCTGCGCCCCCCCTGCATCTGACGCCACTGCTTTCTTACTGCTGAGAAGCGGCGTAACATGCAGGGGCGCAGCCGGAAAGTAGCGGCGTCACATGCAGGGGGAGAGTAGCGGCGTCAGATGCAGGGGCGCAGCGGGAGAGCAGGGGCGAAGCACATGGAGCAGGGCAGCGGTGGATCGGGGGCTGTGACTCACAGATGGTCGCCCGCAGGGATCGCTCTCCTCAGATTCCACGGAGGGAGAAGCTAAGGAGAGCGATCTCCTACAGCGAGCTCACCCGGTCCCAGATGCACGGTACTGCTTGGAGAGATGGGTCACAAGGCCGATCTCTCCAATCAGAGCTGGGGGCGGGTGCAGTAAAGCACACTGAGCTCCAGCCAATGGCCAGTGCTGCAGCTGCACTGACATAGCTGGATTTCAATGCTTCAGCCATTTTCAATGGCTGAAACAGAACACTGGCTGTGATTGGCTGAGCGGCGTTCGTCAGCCAATCACAGCCTCCGTAGGTCCGGGAAGGAGACACCACCCCTCCTGAGGTCAGGTACAAGTCCTCTCCTTCCCGAATCTACAGTTTTTTTAAAACCGATGGCGGTGCCCGGTGCTCTGGTGCCACGATTCCGCCATGACGGATGTATCCGTCATGGGTTTTTAAGTACCAGGGCACCATGACGGCTAGATCCGTCAAAGGTCGTGAAGGGGTTAACAATCCCACAAAGATGACTCCAATGGCTCCCCTGGAAAGATCTATATTTCAGAAGCCAACAGAAAGAGGGTTCCCAGTGGGGTAATTCATCCAAGGTAGCCGGTCACGCTATTCTGAAGAAAACTCTTGGCGGCCGACTCTCTGTAAGGCTTTATGGACTATGTCACTTCCTGTATGTCCTGTGCCTGGAATAAAACACCAAAACAACTTCCCTCCAGTTGACTACTTCCTATACCCATACCCTCCGTTCCAAGGCAGCACATTGCCATGGACTTCATTACGAGCCTTGTATCTTCTGTTATCTGGCTGCTGGTGGACTAATTCTCCAAAATGGCTCATTTCACCATGTTACGCAGTCTTCCCTTTGCTTTGGAGCACGCTAAAGCTTATATTCAGCACATCTTCCAGCATCACAGCTTTCCACTACACATGTCTGACAGAGGAGTCCAATTGAAGTCTCGCTTCTGAAGGGTGATCTGAAAACTCTTGAAGGTAACTTTGGATTAACAGATCCTAATCTCGCTCCTGCGGCTCATCACTAATGCACTCCACAGTGATTTGGCCAAGTTGCTTACTTGGGCTGAATTCCTCTGCCAAGTCTCCGTTCTTCATTGTTTATGGACAAATGTCTTGCGTCCCATCCCCAATATCCTCCACATTTGGTATCCCCGCTGCTGATGCCCTTTCCAGGGATTTTGCCAAAATTTGGTAGAAAACAAAACTCTCTCTCGAGCATACGTCTGGCAGGATGAAGAGACATGCTGACAAGATGCAAATGGATCCTATTCACTTTCTTCCTGGGAACAAAGTATGGGTCTCCTATAAATACATCCGCCTCAAGGTTCCCATTTAACAAGTTGGGTCCCAGATACATCACCCATTTTGAAGTCATCAGCCACATTAACAAAGTCTCTTATAAATTGAAGCTTCAGGCCACGCTCCGCACACCCAACTCCTTCCACATTTCCCTGCTCAAACCTGTCATCCTTAGCCACATCTTCAGCAACCTTGGTGTCTCGCTTCAGCCATCTGCTTGGAGGACATCTTCGAAGTGAGAGATATCTTAGCCATGAAAAGGGTGAGAGGTAGGACTTTCCTTATTGACTGGAAGTGCTTCGGTCCTGAGGGGAGGTCTTGGGAACCCCAGGTGAATATTGATTGAAGCGTGTAAAGCAGGTTTTACGCCAGTAGCCAACATGGCTACGGCATTACCATGATTGGCAGGCAATCCCTGCATGTTTAGTGGCTGAAAATCAGAAGTGAAATATGCAAGGCGTGCTATCCGAGTAGCAGATCGAGTATCCAGTGTCTTGAACACCCCGAAGCTCGATTGAGTGCCGAGCACGCTCGCTGATTACTACTTATGACTACAGATAGTAAACTTAAAGGGGTTGTTAAAAAAAATAGACAGAAAGAAGGAAAAACATAAAATGTATCAACTAGAACGTAAAATAGAATATCCAAAGACTTGTACTCAATTGGTAAAACATTCACCATTCCAACACGGATGCTCCTGTGTTTGTCAAGTGTCCTGTAGTGAAGACGTTCTGCCTACTCTCATGGTGCTGCTGTCACAGGACTACTGGGGTTGCTGATTGGCTGTGGGTAGAGTTGAGCGGATTGTCAATAATCCGGGTCCGGCGGATCAGCCGCGGGTTGGCAAAGAAGTCCGGATAGGATCCGGTGTTCGGACCTATATAAGTCAATGGGGGAGCGGATCCGGGGACGAGAGAGAGGAGAGAGAGGAGAGGAGAGGACAGGAGAGGACAGGACAGGACAGGACAGGACAGGAGAGGAGAGAGAGAGAGAGAGAGAGAGAGAAAGAGAGGAGAGAGAGAGAGGAGAGGAGAAGAGAGAGAGAGAGGAGAGAGAGAGAGGAGAGAGGGGGAGAGAGAGAGAGGAGAGAGAGAGAGGAGAGAGAGGAGAGAGAGGGGAGAGAGGGGAGAGAGAGAATAAACGAACCCGGAGCGTGCAGCCGGATTCCCAGATCCAGGTTGGACCCGGATCGGACCCTGAAACCGCGCGGATCCGGACTTTTAAAGTTCGGGTCTGCTCAACACTAGCTGTGGGTAACCATCGCAGCAGGACAGCTGACAGGCTGTCAGGTGCATCGGCTTTGGAGCAGTGGGCGATTACCAATTAAGCACAAGCTAATCTGATGTTTTAATGCATCCTTTTGTTACTACTTTCTGATTACTCTTAAATTTAAACCCTTTACGTATACAGCAGTACCATATTTCACAGGGTTGTATATGGCATATATTCACTCACTTGTCTCAAGCAATCTTCACCTCTTCATTTACTTGTATCAAGCATTCATGTCCAAGGTCAGAGTCATAAAAAAAACACTTATGATAAAGAGATACAGACATACAGACTACAGGGTGTTCCTGCAAGGGTAGAAGATAAAGGGACACTGAACTTGTCACAACAGAACAATTTTATTTACTTTAGGTTAAATATAAAAGATAAAACTCAGACAGGGGCACTGGAGACCTCTTCCTGCCACTACGCTGTGTAGAATTATTAGGCAAATGAGTATATTGATCAAGATACTTTTTATACATGTCCGACTCAAAGCGGTATAGGCTTGAGAGCCAACTACCGATTAAGTAAATCAGGTGATGTGCCTCTCTATAATGAGGAGGGGTGTGGTGTAATGACATCAACACCCTATATAAGGTGTGCTTAATTATTAGGCAACTTCCTTTCCTTTGGCAAAATAGGTCAAAAGAAAGATTTGACGGGCTCTGAAAAGTCCAAAATTGTGGGATGTCTTGCAGAGGGATGCAGCAGTCTTGAAATTGCCAAACTTTTGAAGTGTGATCACCGAACAATCAAGCGTTTCATGGCAAATAGCCAACAGGGTTGCAAGAAGCGTGTTGGGCAAAAAAGGCGTAAAACAACTGCCCATGAATTGAGGAAAATCAAGCGTGAAGCTGCCAAGATGCCATTTGCCACCAGTTTGGCCATATTTCAGAGCTGCAAAGTTACTGGAGTATCAAAAAGCACAAGGTGTGCCATACTCAGGGACGTGGCCAAGGGAAGGAAGGCTGAAAAACGACCACCTTTGAACAAGAAACATAAGATAAAACGTCAAGACTAGGCCAAAAGATATCTTAAGACTGATTTTTCAAAGGTTTTATGGACTGATGAAATGAGAGTGACTCTTGATGGGCCAGATGGATGGGCCAGAGGCTGGATCAGTAAAGGGCAGAGAGCTCCCTTCCGACTCAGATTCCAGCAAGGTGGAGGTGGGGTACTGGTATCGGCTGGTATCATCAAAGATGAACTTGTGGGACCTGTTCGGGTTGAGGATGGAGTGAAGCTCAACTCCCAGACCTACTGCCAGTTTCTGGAAGACAATTTCTTCAAGCAGTGGTACAGGAAGAAGTCGGTATCGTTAAAAAAAAACAAACATGATTTTCATGCAGGACAATGCTCCTTCACATGCATCCAACTACTCCACAGTGTAGCTGGCCAGTAAAGGTCAAAAAGTTGAAAGAATAATGATATGGCCCCCTTGTTCACCTGATCTGAACTCCATAGAGAAACTGTGGTCCCTCATAAAATGTGAGATCTACAGGGAGGAAAACAGTACACCTCTCGGAACAGTGTCTGGGAGGCTGTGGTGGCTGCTGCACACAATGTTGATCATAAACAGATCAAGCAACTGACAGAATCTATGCATGGTAGGCTGTTTAGTGTCATTATAAAGAAAGGTGGCAATATTGGTCACTAACTTTAGGGGGTTTTGTTTTTGCATGTCAGAAATGTTTATTTCTAAATTTTGTGCAGTTATATTGGTTTACCTGGTGAAAATAAACAAGTGAGATGGGAATATATTTGGTTTGTATTAAGTTGTCTAATAATTCTGCACAGTAATAGTGACCTGCAAAAGCAGATATCCTCCTAAAATAGCTAAATCTAAAAAAAACCCACTCCAACTTCCAAAAAATATTAAGCTTTGATATTTATGAGTCTTTTGGGTTGATTGAGAACATAATTGATCAAAAATAAAAAAAAAGCCTCTAAAATACAACTTGCTTAATAATTCTACACAGTATAATGCCACATTTTAACAAAGGAGCCCATTTTTAAGAAAAAAGATAAGACCATTGTTCCCTGGCTCTGCAGCATCTGATTAGGATATGAACGCCCCTTCATAAATGCAGAGGGGTAATATAAATCTCCCTACACATAGATAAAACTGGCAGCAAGACAAAAACTCCATTTCATACAAAGTGTATATGGAGTTGTTATGAGTAAAGCCCTATTACGGGCCCAAATATAAACAGGCATATCCAATAACAACTAGTTTTGTGCCAATTAAATCCACATCTATCTCTGGGAAATAAAAATCTACTGTTCTTTTATTAATACAATATCCAATGTTCATTTAATTATTTCCATAGCACATACTGAATAACAAGACCAATTTGGAACAAATCAGAAAACCAATTTGCTTCTATCATTTAAAAAATGCACATTTCTGATGGAAAACGTGTATGTAACAAAACCTTTAACCCCTTCAGCCCCGGGGCACTTTCCGTTTTTGCGTTTTTGTTTTTTGCTCCCCTTCTTCCAAGAGCCGTACCTTTTTTATTTTTCCGTCAATCTTGCCATATGAGGGCTTTTTTTTTGCGGGACAAGTTGTACTTTTAAATGAAACCATAAGTTTTACCATATGGTGTACTGGAAAACAGCAAAAAAAATCCAAATGCGGAAAAATTGCAAAAAAAGTGTGATGGCACAATAGTTTTTGGGATGTTTTATTCCCGCTGTTCACTATATGGTAAAACTGATGTATTGGTGTGATGCCTGAGGTTGGTGCGAGTTTGTAGACACCAAACATGTATAGGTTTACTTGTATCTAAGGGGTTAAAAAAATTCACAAGTTTGTCCAATAAAAGTGGCGCACGTTTTGCGCCATTTTCCGAAACACATAGCGTTCTTATTTTTTGGGATCTATGGCTCAGTGACTGCTTATTTTTTGCGTCTTGAGCTGACGTTTCTAATGGTACCATTTTTGCGCAGATGCTATGTTTTGATCGCCTATTATTGCATTTTGCGTAAAACTTGCGGCGACCAAAAAACTTAATTTTGGCGTTTGGAATTTTTTTGCCACTACGCCGTTTACCAATCAGATTAATTGATTTTATACTTTGATAGATTGGACATTTCTGAACGCGGCAATACCAAATATGTGTATATTTATTTATTTTTTAACCCTTTAATTTTCAATGGGGGGAAAGGGGGGTGATTTGAACTTTTAGGTTTTTTTTTTTTTTATTTTTTAAAACTTTTTTTTATTTATTTTTTTTTATTTTAATAGTCCCCCTAGGGGGCTATAGCGATCAGCAATCCGATCGCTATTATCTATCTGCTGATCACAGCTATACAGCTGTAAACAGCAGATACAGTCACTTTCTTTTTCCCTCTGTTCAGTGCCGAGGGAAAACGAAAGTGAAACATCATAGCTGCAGGCGTCATCACATGACCCTGTGCTACGATGGCAACCACCGATAGTCACGTGATCACACACGTAACTTCCGGTGGGGGCGGCGGTAAGAAAAAAACATGGCTGCGCGCATTTAGGTCTTGCTGACAGACTTTGGCAGCAAGATTTAAGGGGTTAATGGACGCGGGTGGAAGCGATTCCACCCGCGGCTAGCAGGCACACATGTCAGCTGTTGAAAACAGCTGATATGTGTGCCGACCGCCGCCGCCTGCGGCAGGGGGTGGGGCTTAACGGGACACGCTCCATGACGGATATATCCGTCCATGGGCGTGAAGGGGTTAAATTTGTACTTCCCATTTAAAGGGAACTGTTCATTAGGTTATGCCAACATAAAGGTACAGCCACTAACTTTAAGGCCTCTTTTACAATATTCTAGTAACCTGCATACAAGTTCCTAATCCCCTCTGTAAGGCACATAAAAACCCACTTTTTATGATATAACCATACGGTGTGCTCTGGTCCGATGTGCATCGCTGGTCTTGCTTCAGTGCCTCCTCTTATTACAATTAGTCTTCCTGCTTACTTCATGTCGACGACGTGTCCTGCGTTCGATACATAGTGTCTCCCAATTGTGCAAATGCTTTGCCTTGCTTCGGGCAGAAGTACTGTAATGCGCAGGCACCAGGAGAGGCAAAAGAACGACAATAACCTCAAAGTAAAGCTGGCGCATGCGCATTACAGAATTTTGCTCTGCTCTCAGTAGGGTAGAGCAAACATTACCTATGCAGGAGCGTGATGAGGAGAGGAGATGCTAGCAGGCAGGATGCAATTCTCAGGCTCCATCCAGAGGCCACGGCTTACTAACCAGGAGCCTGCAAATTTTCTCGTATTGGATGCCATATTGTAACTGAAACAAATCAACTAGTAAGTAGAGCGCCCAGTAGTGGTGCAAGCACACTTTCATTTAACCCCTTCATGACATTTTCCATTTTTTCCTTCCCTTCTTCTAAGAGCCATAACTTTTTTATTTTTACATCAGTATAGCCTAAGTGCTTGTTTTTTGTGGGATGAGTTGCACTTTTAAATGACACCAATCATTTTAAAATACAGGGTGGGGAATTTATACGGATACACCTAAATAAAATGGGAATGGTTGGTGATATCAACTTCCTGTTTGTGGCTCATTAGTATATGGGAGGGGGAAACTTTTCAAGATGGGTGGTGACGATGACGGCCATTTTGAAGTTGGACATTTTGGATCCAACTTTATTTTTTCCAATGGGAAGAGGGTCATGTAACACATCAAACTTATTTAGAATTTCACAAGAAAAACAATGGTGTGTTTGGTTTTAACATAACTTTATTTGTTGACTAGTTATTTACAATTTTATGACCACTTATAAAATGTGTTCAAAGTGCTGCCCATTGTGTTGGATTGTCAATGCAACCCTCTTCTCCCACTCTTGACACACTGATAACACCGCAGAAGAAATGCTAGCACAGGCTTTCAGAATCCGTTGTTTCAGATGCTGCACATCTTGTATCTTCACAGCATAGACATAAAATTGTAAATAACTACTGAACGAATAAAGTTACATTAAAACCAAGCACATTATTGTTTTTCTTGTGAAACGCTCAATAAGATTTATGTGTTACATGACCCTCTTCCCATTGGAAAAAATAAAGTTGGATCTAAAATGTCCGACTTCAAAATAGCCGCCATGGTCACCACCCATCTTGAAAAGTTTCTCCCCTCCCATATACTAATGAGCCACAAACAGGAAGTTGCTATCACCAACCATTCCCATTTTAATTAGGTGTATCCATATAAATGGCCCACCCTGTTTAAGGCCTGAAACACACTTCTGTTAAAAACACGCACGTGCCGCGAGACACGTATTTACCCTGCGTGTTGTAAGAACGTGTCTTGGGTACGTGCGGTCCACGTGTGCTATCTGCGATAGCACACGTAGAACCGGTAATTTGCATACTCACGTGGTCCGCGCTGCTGTCCGTGGTGCTGATCTTCGGTCTCCAGCCCTGCCGTCTCCCCGCTGCTGCCGGCCGCAGTGAAGTGAATATTAAATGAGCATAATAAGCGGCGGTCGGCAGCAAGTGGCAGCAGCGGCAGAGACAGGAGGGCTGGAGAAGGTGAGTAAATGTTTGTTTTTTTTTTCACTGACATGTGTTTTCTCCGGCGTGTGTCACACGGGACCGCATCCACACTACATCCGTGTGGTACGGGTGCGGGACGTGTGACACCCGTGCTGCCGGAGAAAACGTGGACATGTCAGCGTGTAGAAAAATGCACACACGTACAAACGCACACGGACACACGTTCAGTGTGGTTTTACGTGTGTGTGCCTGCTACAATAGGGTAGCATTGCTGAACGTGTCTCCGTGCCGCCGGTACGTGCAAAAAATGGCAAACACGTACTGGCGGCACGGATGTGTGTCGGAGGCCTAATGTACAGTGGAACCTCGCTTAACGAGTAACCCACATAACGAGAATTTCGCTTAACAAGCAAAGCCTTCTGTAAATTTGTAACTCTATTTACGAGAAAGCATTGCTGTACGAGCAAAATCCTCACCGCACACACTTCCGGTTCCGTACATGCACCGCGCTCTGACCCGACTTGCAGTCCACACAAACACACACTTGTACACACAAAAAACACACAAACACGCACGCACGCACACACATACAGTATTATGCTCACCTTAACTTCCGTTCCACCACCGGTCTCATGGTTCTTGTAGTTCCCGGGTACATCGCGACGTCCTCGCGGCGAACTACAAGTACCATGAGGCCGGCGGTGGAACGGAAGGTAAGGTGAACATATAATATGTGTACCTTCCGTTTCATCGCCGGTCTTCTGGGTCCTGTAGTTCGCTGCTCCGCTCCACTCCAGGCTGCACATCGGCATCCATAGCGACGAAGCATGAACTTCCTGTCACCGCTACTCAAAGGCAGCGCACTGGCCAATCAGAGGCAAGCGGCTCTGCCTTTGACGTCAGCGCTCTGGCCGCGGAAGTTCCTCCCTCATCGTTATGGTAACCCGATACACAGCTCGGCCCTGTACCAGAGAACAGCAAGTCCCAGGAGACTGGCGATGGAACGGAAGGTAAGGTGAGCATATAATATGTGCGTGTGCGTGCGTGCTTGTGTGTTTGTGTGTATTTGTGTTTGTATGTGTTTGTACGTGTTTGTGTGCGTTTGTGCATGTGTGGAATGGCACAATAGGGGACCAGGATGGGACATTTAACAAGTTGTGGAACAAATTGTCTGCATTGCAATGATTTCCTATGGGAAATCTTGCTTTGCTGAACGAGTAACTTGGTTAACAAGCACAGTCCCAGAATGGATTGTTCTTGTTAAGCAAGGTTCCACTGTACTGCAAAACAGTGTAATGCCACAATTGTTGTTTTTTGGGGCTTTTATTTGCCAAGTTCACTTTATGGTAAAACTGACCTGGCAGCATGATTCTCCAGGTCAGTATGATTACTAGAGATGAGCGAACCGGTCGCGGTTCGGCTCGAGGTCGGTTCGCCGAACGGAGGTCCCGTTCGAGTTCGGTTCGACGAACCGAACTCGAACTGCATAGGAAACAATGGCAGGCAATCACAAACACATAAAAACACCTAGAAAACACCCTCAAAGGTGTCCAAAAGGTGATAAACAACTCACGACACAACACAAACACATGGGAAAGTGACCAGGACAAATTCTCATGTGAAAACAAAACAGCGTTACGAGGAAAAAGAGGACGAGACACAGATATAGGCATGGCATGCTCTTCTAAAATCATGTAAAACACCGCAAGGTGACTCCAAGCGGAGTCTCCCTTTTTTCCAAAAGTTGTGCCCCAGTTGTACACTTCACAGCTAGATTTGCATCAAGCACATTCAAAAATACGCTATTCTTAACCGTCCCCAAGGATGACACCGGGGTAGGTAGCAAAGTCTTTCCTGATCCCAGCTCTGTTCATCTTGGCTTCTTTTAAAAACAATGTAAGCAAGGGTTACTCCAAGCGGAGTGTCCCTTTTTCCAAAAATTGGGCCCCACACACACCCACCCATTCAGTGGCAGCACTTGTGCCCCAGTTGTACACTTCACAGCTAGATTTGCATCAAGCACATTCAAAAACACGCTATTCTTAACCGTCCCCAGGATGACACCGGGGTAGGTAGCAAAGTCTTTCCTGATCCCAGCTCTGTTCATCTTGGCTTCTTTTAAAAACAATGTAAGCAAGGGTTACTCCAAGCGGAGTGTCCCTTTTTCCCAAAATTGGGCCCCACACACACCCACCCATTCAGTGGCAGCACTTCTGCCCTAGTTGTACACTTCACAGCTAGATTTGCATCAAGCACATTCAAAAATATGCCATACTTAACCGTCCCCAGGATGACACCGGGGTAGGTAGCAAAGTCTTTGCTGAACCATGACTTGTTCATCTTGGCTTCTTTTAAAAACAATGTAAGCAAGGGTTACTCCAAGCGGAGTCTCCCTTTTTTCCAAAAATTGGGCCCCACACACACCCACCCATTCAGTGGCAGCACTTGTGCCCTAGTTGTACACTTCACAGCTAAATTTGCATCAAGCACATTCCAAATCCACAAGCATTTACTCTCCCCAGGATGACACAGGGGTAGTAAATTCCTGGTGGATCCATGACTTGTTCATTTTGATGAACGTTAGTCTGTCCACATTGTCACTGGACAGACGCGTGCGCTTATCTGTCAGCACACACCCAGCAGCACTGAAGACACGTTCAGAGACAACGCTGGCAGCTGGACACGACAAAATCTCCAAGGCGTAACTGGAGAGCTCTGGCCATTTTTCTAGATTTGAAGCTCAAAATGAGCAAGGCTCCATTTGCAAAGTCATGGCATCGATGTTCATTTGGAGATACTCCTGTATCATCCTCTCCAGCCGTTGACTATGTGTCAGACTTGTTGTCTCTGGTGGCCTTGCAAAGGAGGGTCTAAAAAAATTATGAAAAGATTCCATAAAATTGCTGTTACCAGCACCAGATACAGTCCTACTGGTACGGGTAGACTGTTGAAGATGACGAGACCGTCCCATGTTTGTCAAGTTACAACTGGGAGATTCACTCCCTGCACCTGCACGGTTGTTTGGTGGAAAAGCCGAGCTAAGATCGAGTAACAGCTTCTGCTGATACTCCTGCATACGTGCGTCCCTTTCTATGGCTGGAATTATGTCACAAAATTTGGACTTGTACCGGGGATCTAATAGTGTGGCAATCCAGTAGTCATCATCACTTCTAATTTTGACAATACGAGGGTCATGTTGGAGGTAGTGCAACAAGAAGGCACTCAAGTGTCTTGCGCAGCCATGCGGACCAAGTCCACGCTGTGTTTGTGGCATAGAGGTGCTACCCGTTCTTTCTTCCTCTGACATCTCCCCCCAACCTCTTTCAACTGAAATTTGACCAAGGTCTCCCTCATCCGCTGAGTCTTCCATGTCCATGGACAGTTCGTCCTCCATTTCTTCATGTTCTCCTGCACCTTCCTCAACATTTCGCCTGCTACTATGCGCCCTTGTTGATCCCTGTCCCCCATGGTCCCATGCCTGCTGCGTTGGTGATGATGAACGTCTGGACCTTGGTGATGTTGTTGTCCCTTGCGCATATGAATCCTCCTGTAGTTCCTCCCCTTCCTGTTGTCCCACCCCCTGACTCCGAATAGTGTTTAGCGTGTGCTCCAGCATGTAAATGACTGGAATTGTCATGCTGATAATGGCATTGTCAGCGCTAAACATATTCGTCGCCATGTCAAAACTGTGCAGAAGGGTGCATAGGTCCTTGATCTGAGACCACTCCATCAGGGTGATCTGCCCCACCTCTGCATCTCGTTGGCCCAGGCTATACGTCACGACGTATTGCACCAGGGCTTGGCGGTGCTGCCACAGTCGCTGTAACATGTGGAGAGTCGAATTCCAGCGTGTCGGCACATCGCATTTCAGGCGATGAACCGGCAGGCTGAAAGACTTCTGGAGCGATGCAAGTCACTCAGCTGCGGCGCTTGAACGGCGGAAGTGAGCAGACAGTTTTTGTGCCCTGGTCAGAAGGCCATCTAGGCGGGGATAGTGTGTTAAAAATTGCTGGACAACAAGGTTCAACACGTGAGCCATACAAGGTACGTGTGTCACCTTGCCCAGGCAAAGGGCCGCACCCAGGTTTGCAGCATTGTCGCACACGGCCTTACCAGGCTGCAGGTTGAGTGGAGACAACCATTTATTAAACTCAGTCTCCAGAGCTGACCACAACTCCTCAGCTGTGTGACTCTTAT
Source organism: Anomaloglossus baeobatrachus (assembly GCF_048569485.1). Classification (NCBI taxonomy): domain Eukaryota; kingdom Metazoa; phylum Chordata; class Amphibia; order Anura; family Aromobatidae; genus Anomaloglossus; species Anomaloglossus baeobatrachus. The sequence continues at coordinate 792,783,613 of NC_134353.1, forward strand.
TCCCAAGACATGTCAAGCTAAAGACCGCCTGATGACGTTGCGCTCTGCTGCCAGCATAGTAATGAGGGGTGTGTGATTCCTTCTGTGCAGTGAGAACGCTGGTGGCCTGACCAGGCAGGCTTGGGGCGGAGGTGGAGGACCCAGATGAGGTGGAGGATGCAGAAGCTGTGGCGGAACTTGGACAGACAGAGGATTGACACACAAGTCGTGGGGACGGCAAGACTTGTGCAGCAGACCCTTCACCATCTATCACCATAGTTACCCAGTGCCCAGTCAGCGACATGTAACGTCCCTGTCCATGCTTACTGGTCCAAGTATCGGTGGTGAAATGCACCCATTCCCACACAGAGTTTCTCAAGGAAGCGGTGATGTTGTGTGCGACATGCTGGTGTAGCGCGGGCACACCTTTCTTAGAGAAGTAGTGGCGACTAGGCATCTGGTACTGGGGCACAGCGACAGACATAAGGTCTCTAAAATCCTGTGTGTCAACTAGGCGGAAAGGCAGCATTTCGGTAGCCAAGAGCTTACAGAGGGATAGAGTCAACCTCATAGCTTTGTCATGGGTCGCAGGAAATGGCCTTTTATTTGACCACATCTGAGGGACAGAGATCTGGCTGCTGTGTGTAGACGGTGTTGAGTAGGGTGTCCCTGGAAAAATGCAGGTTTGTGAGGAAAGTGCAGGCGTAGACATGATGTTGCCTTCATCCAACGTTGGTGCTATCGATGTCTGAGAGAGCTGTACACACTCACTTGTTTCCCCTTCCAAACCAACTGACGACCTACCAAGCAAACTGCCTGTTGCGGTTACAGTGGTGGAAGTTGTGCGTGGAAAACCAGGTGTGACAGCTGTCCCCACAGTCCTAGAAGATGAAGAGCGCGCGGATGCACTGGAAGGGACAGGCCATGGATGGTTCGCTCCGCTAGGCCGCATTGCAGCACAGTGAGCTTCCCACCGGGACCTATGATATTTATTCACGTGACGATTCATGGAAGAAGTTGTCAAACTGCTGAGGTTTTGACCTCTACTAACAGAATCACGACAAATTTTACACACCACATAATTTGGGCGATCTTTTTCTATGTCAAAAAAGGACCAGGCTAGGCAAGGCTTAGAGGGCATGCGACCTGCTGAGCCCCCCGACTAGTGCTCAGAGGCAGAGTGGTGGCTGATGATGCAGTTGTAGACGTGCTACCAGTGCTCCGACTCTGTCCAGGAAGGCGCAAGGTAACTTCGTCATCGGTTGCATCCTCCTCCACCGCCTCTGTTGACCTCCTCGAGTGCCTGACTGGGGGTTGACAGTAGGTGGGATCTAGAACTTCCTCATCAATTGTTGTGTTTGCACTCCCCTCCCCCTCAGACCGAGCCTCTTCTTGCCCTGACCGAATATTTAAGTTGTCATCCCAATCTGGTATCTGCGTCTCATCGTCATCAGTATGTTCATTTTCTATAACCACAGGTGTTACAGTTTGTGACAAAGGGTCAACATTATGCTCAGAAACTTGGTCCTCACGGCCTGAATCAGAGTCACAAAGGTTTTGGGCATCACTGCAGACCATTTCCTAGTCTGTACTCACTGTAGCTTGGGAGCACACCTCTGATTCCCAGGCTATAGTGTGACTGAACAGCTCTGCAGACTCAGCCATCTCAGTTCCACCATACTGTGCAGGGCTGATGGAGACTTCAGAGCTGGGAGAAAGCAAGTTTGATTGGGATGACAACGCAGAGGACTGGTGTTTTTTGGATGCGGCACTTGAAGTGGCTGAGAGGGCACTTGTTGGACCACTTGAGATCCATTCAAGCATTTTCCTTTTTTGGCTATCATCTACCTTTGTGCCTGTTGTTCGTGTCTGCAAAAAAAGGGAGCACATCGGATTGTCCACGGTAAGTAGTAGACATCTTACTTTTGCTGGTAGATGGTCTATCTTCAGCAGATGATAATGGAGCTTTGCCACCTTCCCCACGGACAAACCCTTTTTTTCCTTTTCCACCACGCCTCTTCCCCTTTCCACCAGCATCTGTCATTTTGCCACTCATGTTGATTGCGACAAGATTGTGCACTGAAAATGTGGTAGTAAAAATTGAGAGGTGGTCTAGCTTTATTAACAGCAGAATAATAAAGAATAAATATCCATGACAATGCAACTACGGCCCTTAAACTGGCACATAAATTGCTAGTATAATGGCTTAGTAACAATGAGTTGGAGTGTGCAATGCAGGCAGACGTGCTGCAAATATCTGTGCACTAGTGGGACTATACAGAAGTCCAATAGCCACGTTTAGAATGCCACTAAGTTCACTCAGTGTTTGCTAGTATAATGGCTTAGTTATAATGAGTTTGAGTGTGCAATGCAGGCAGACGTGCTGCAAATATCTTTGCACTACTGGGACTATACAGAAGTCCAATAGCCACGTTTAGGATGCCACTAGGTTCACTCAGTGTTTGCTAGTATAATGGCTTAGTAACAATGAGTTGGAGTGTGCAAAGGGCAGGAGGGTACAGTGTCAGGGTTGTGGGTCTCTGGGTAGAGGAAAGGAAGCCTGCCTTTCTATCCCTCCTAATGGGGAAATGCAGCGAGGAAATCCCTGACCTTAGCTATACAGACGCTGTCATCTTGTGTAGCTGTTAAACTCTGTTTTCAGGACCTGTCACCTATGGCTCTGACCCTGCCGGTACGAGCCCTTAAAAGGACTGATAGAAAGTGCTATCCCTAAGCTGTCCAGCGCTGTGTATGGAGCATAATACAGCTGTATCGGCGATAATGGCGTGCTGGAGGAAAATGTCCGGTTTTATAATGCAGGGACATGTGACATGGACATCCTATCACACATGCCGTTGCTTCTCTGGCTAAAAGTCCACTTAGCTGTGTGTGTCTGGGATTGGCTGACATGCTGGCCCTCCCCACTACACGCGCGCGCTTAGGGAAGGAAGACAAGGAAAAAAAAAAATGGCGATCGCCATTATCCATACCGCACTGATCTGAATGCGCTGTTCCCGCACACTATACACTGAAATGTCATAATAGTGTGAGTTACAGAGTGACTTACACTATTACAGCGGAAAGCCAGCTAGGAATTAGCTGGTTTTTTTTGCTGCTAGAACCGTTCTCGAACGTATCTAGAACTATCGAGCTTTTGCAAAAAAGCTCGAGTTCTAGTTCGATCTAGAACAGCCCCCAAAATCACTCGAGCCGCGAACTGGAGAACCACGAACCGCGCTCAACTCTAATGATTACGTAGATAAAAAAAAAATAATTGTTTTTGTCGCCATATTCTGAGACCCGTAACGTTTTAATTTTTAGCAATCTCGCGTTGTGTGAGGGCTTATATTTTGCGCCCTGAGCTGATTTTTTTTACTGATAACATTTTGGAATAGATACGATGCTTTGTTTGACTATTATTGCATTTATTCCAATGTTGCAGTGGCCAAAAAAACGTAATTTGGGCATCTAATTATTTTTTCATTACACTGTATACCAATCAGATTCATTTATTTTACATTTTGATAGATTGGACATTTCTGAGATCAGCGGTACCAAATCTTTGTGTTTTTAATTGTTTTACCATATTTTTCGGATTGTAAGACACACTTTGTCTCCCAAAAATTTTTGAAGAAATGAGGGGTGGGTTTTATAACCCAAATGTAGGTTACCGGGGCTGATGGAGAGGGGTCACAGGAGGCAGGGGAGATGCTGCGGACCGTGGGCACTGTACTGCGAGTTGTGCGACGGGCTTTGAGGCAGGGGGTCGCCAAACTGAAAATGTTGGCGGTGTGGGCTTCAAATAATGGCGCCCGCAGTCGGTGCGTCTGCAAATGGAGCTCTTGGCTCAAGAGCTCACCACCGCACGCGCGTACTTAAGAAACATGGCGGGTACGCAGATGAGATCTCAGCTTGTTATTGAGCTGAGAGCTCCTTCAGCGCACGCACCGACTCCGGCTGCCATTTCTTTGAAGCCTGCACAGCCAACAGTTTCTGGATGCTCCTCCTGCCTTACAGTGCCCGCAGCGAGCATCTGGGAGACCCGTTGCACTGCCCGCAGCATCGCACTATTCCACCACTGCCCCTCCCTCCTGTGAGCCCACTCCACCACCACTGCCACCACCCTCCAGTAAGACACCAACGGATTATAAGCGGGACCCCTATTTTTTTCTTCCCTTTTTCTTATCTCTAAATTTGGAGTGCGTCTTATAATCCGGTGCCTCTTTTAAAACTAAAAATACAATATATTTAATGGGGAAAAAGGGTGGTTATTTGAACTTTTGTGATTTTTCCCCATATTTTTTAAATTTCCCTTTTTATTGTATTTACTAGTCTTCATAGGGGACTTGAAGCTATGATCGTCTGATCACTTGCGTTATACACAGCAGTGCATCAGCACTGATATGCAAGAGCAGAAATTATTTACTATGAACCCTGGCTTGCAGCCAGCGTTCACAGGAGGATCATCATAACAGACACGGAGATCATCAGCTACCCCCGCCTATCATGGCAACCCATCGGAACCCTGCGTGCCGATAGGACCGAGGAATGGTGCGTTCCCTGATGGCACTAGTTAAATCTTACTGTCGAGATTTACTGTGGGGTTTAACTAGTTAACAGCTGTGGGCGGATCACCAAATGCACCCGCGGCTTTTACAGGTGTTTGCTGGTTAAAGGGAGCCTGTCATCAGAAATTTGGCTTTCAACCTAAAAGTTTCCCCCTCTGCAGCTCGTGGGCTGCATTCTAGTAAGGTTTCTATACTTTTTGTGCCCCCTTTTAAACCAAAATAAATACTTTATAAAACTGTACCTTTCGGTTTGAAAATCTTGTAAATCGTCCATGGCGGCGGGCCGTGTGGCGTCCGTTGCTGTATCTTACGCCATCCCCCATGCTCCAAATCATCCCTCAGAACACCGCCCACTGCACGCCGGGACACGTAGTGACGTGGTCGCAGGCACAAGAGTATGGGCGGCGCTGTGATTGCATCGCAAGTGCCGCCCATACTCTCGTGCCCGCCCTTTCCCCACTGCCTCCAGCGTTCTGCGCCGGCCTGACGTCACCTCCTTCCCATCGTACCCTGCAGCAGGAAATAGATGGGAGGCGTGGAGCAGGCCACTACAGGAGAAGCGGAGAGGATCTGAGCGACGTACAGAGGGGAGAGCGCGCCCACGAGAGTATGGGCGCGCACTTGCGATGCAATCACAGCGCCGCCCATACTCTCGTGCCTGCGACCACGTCACCAGGTGTCCCGGCGTGCATGGGACCTCGGGCGCAGTGGGCAGCGTTCTGAGGGATGATTTGGAGCATGGGGGAAGGCGTAAGATACAGCAACGGACGCCACACGGCCCACCCCCATGGACGATTTACAAGATTTTCAAACCGAAAGGTACAGTTTTATAAAGTATTTATTTTGGTTTAAAAGGGCGCACAAAAAGTATAGAAACCTTACTAGAATGCAGCCCACGAGCTGCAGAGGGGGAAACTTTTAGGTTGAAAGCCAAATTTCTGATGACAGGCTCCCTTTAATTCAATCAGCTGTCAAGTGTCAGGAAAGATGCTGGCTCAGAGTGTGAGGTTGTAAAGGGATTCAAATTGATCTATCATCAGAATTTAGAGTAAAACTGCACACATTTTTAACCAGATCTCTAAGACCAGGTGAGGCTGGAGTAGTTACTTTGGAAATCAATTGCAGAATGGTTGTATAATCTTAATATGAAAAAAAAAAGTCCAGGTAAAGCGTGAGAGATCTCATGAGTTCAAGTGTATTCTGAATCCACTCAGCTGCAGCATCTATAGAGAAGTGTGAGATATCAGTAGCAGCAGGGAGGAGGGATGCTGAGGATCTGTCCATCATGCTACAACAGAGGAAAGTTAGCTAAAACGTCATAATGAATTATATTGCCATTCTGCCCTGAATTTATAAAGTACGGTCTAAGAGATCTATTTATTAATGTGCTCAGAATGGTAATATCTAGTGACAGATCATTTTTACTCTTTGGTTGTGTGAAGGAGAATTGGGGCTCTGCAGCAAAACACAGAGCTCTGATTACTGGAAGGATAAACCTTAAAATCAAGCAACGCAAAATCCTGGAACTTAAAAATATGTACACTGAAAAGTGAGGGGACCTCTTAATAATATCACTTGGCAGGGGTCCAGATCGTATGAAATCCTATCTCCTGACATATCTCAGTTACCGCAGAAGATAGATAAAAGTTATGTTACTAAACTGATCAAATATCATGCCACTGTGAGCTAGAACTGCAATACCACTGGTCCCCATAGGATTTATCAGCTTCCTGTAGGCAACATTTACACTTTAATAGGAAATAAATAGAAAGCCAACTTTACACTGTGTGAGATTCATGCTAATGCCACAGTTCCCATCTGAAATAACTTCTGTTTGCATGATGTCTATGCCACTAGAGTCTCCAACAATATTATATAAAGGACAACATTTTGTTTCATACAAGATGTAATGGTCAATAACGGAGATCTGCTGTGCTGAGCAGAACGTTAATATTGGTTGAGTCTTCTAGGAAATATAAAATTAGAGTTGTTGCAAATACAAGGTTCTAACCGGGAATCTCATACTGAATCAACTCCTATTGAGCACAATGGCCCTATTGGGATTCCCGAAGCAGTCACTCTTTATAGTACAGCAGGAGGGGGAAATAAATACTATCTGCCTCTCACCACCAACGCATATATCTAGGGACATAAAATCCATCTTATATATAAGAAAGATCAGTTACACCGGAGGACGACAACAGAAAAAATAGAAAAGAAAGCTGCAGATGATCATAATAAAATAAAAAAGCTTTTCAACTTCTTTGTGCCAAGGGAAATTTAGAAGTCAAAACATTGATAAATTTTAGTAATGATCTGGTGGGGTTTATTTTTTTTCCACTTTTATTTTTCTCTTTTTAGTAGGTTTTGGACATTCAAGCAATTGAGATCTACATTTAAACTTGGACAATGGCTAATAGACACAGAATACAATATAAACACAATAGATATAGTAAAATAGCTATATTGTAATATTCCATCAATAAATCAGTGTGTTTAACCTCTAAGGGGTACTGTGCACGCTGCAACATCTCTAGCCAATGCTGGCGATGCCGAGCGCGATAGTACCCGCCCCCGTCACACATGCGATATCTTGTGTTATCGCTATGGCAGCTTCACATGTACTTACCTGTCTTGCGACGTCACTCTGGCCGGCAACCCGCTTCCTTCCTAAGGAGGCGGGTCGTGTGGCGTCACAGCGACATCACATGGCAGGCGGCCAATAGAAGCAGAGGGGCGGAGATGAGTGAGACGTAAACATCCCGCCCACCTCCTTCCTTCTGCATTGGCGGTGGAGGCAGGTAAGGAGATGATCCTCGCTCCTGCGGCTTCACACACAGCGATGTGTGCTGCCGCAGGAACGAGGAACAACATCGTATCTCCTATTGGTGCGACATTATGAAAATGACCGACGCTACACAGATCACCGATTTACGACGCTTTTGCGATCGTTTATCGGCGCATCTAGGCTTTACATGTTGCGACGTCGTTACCGGTGCCGGATGTGCGTCACTTTCGATTTGACCCCAACGATATCGCAGTAGCGATGTCGCAGCGTGCAAAGTACCCCTAACAGATACAACTCCAAGGATAAACTATATAAGAAGCACTAAAGAGCACAGCGACATTTTCTTGAGTGGCCAATGTGGCTGAAACTTAACATGGAAATATATTTTCTAGAATATTTGTTTTATCCTCGACAGGGCACTTTTATCTCCATTATAAAATGCAGCGGGTGGTCAGATGTGTGTCCGCAGCTGTATGCATACTCTTTGGGGCTGCCAGAAATAGCCAAGAACAGCGTGTGGCAGCCACTGAGGGAATGAATGGATCAGGGATCGAATCGTACAAGAGTTCCAATCTAATGGGGATAAAAGTTGCACATTTTGCCGATCAGTGTGGGTCCCAGCAGTCGGACCCCCACTAATTAATAAGTTATCACTTAAGCAGGCTTTACACACTGCGATATCGGTCCCGATATCGCTAGTGTGGGTACCCGCCCCATCTGTTGCGCGACACGGGCAAATCGCTGCCCGTGCCGCACAACATCGCCCAGACCCGTCACACATACTTACCTGCCTGGCGACGTCGCTGTGACCGGTGAACCGCCTCCTTTCTAAGGGTGCGGTCCATGCGGCGTCACAGTGACGTCACTGAGTGGCCGCCCAATAGCAGCGGAGGGGCGGAGCTGAGCGGGACGTAACATCCCGCCCACCTCCTTCCTTCCGCATAGCGGCCGGGAGGCAGGTAAGGAGAGCTTCCTCGTTCCTGCGGTGTCACACGGAGCGATGTGTGCTGCCGCAGGAACGAGGAACAACCCCGTTACTGCTGCAGTAACGATTTTTGAGAATGGACCCCCATATCACCGATGAGCGATTTTGCACGTTTTTGCAACGATGCAAAATCGCTCATCGGTGTCACACGCAACGGCATCGCTAATGTGGCCGGATGTGCGTCACCAATTCCGTGACCCCAACGAGTTTGCATTAGCGATGTCGTAGCGTGTAAAGCCCCCTTTAGGCCATGTTCACACTTTCAGTCTTTGGTCAGTATGCTACAACACAATCCTGTAAGCCAAAACAAGGAGTAGATGAAAAATGCAGGAGTGAGGCTCATGTTTCTGTTATACTTTTCCTACATAAATGTTTAATGAAGGTATGACACTCATGCTCATTGGGCGTTTATTACTTACTAGCTGTAGTACCCCGCGTTGCCCGAGATAGTAACTGTCTCTCTCCCAGTCTCTGTCTATGTGTCGCTGTCTGTCTGTGTCTCTTTCCAGGTCTGTCTCTTTATCTCTGTCTGTTTCTCTCTTTCCCCGTCTGTCTGTTTGCCCCTCTGTCTCTTTCCAGGGCTGTCTCTTTCCAGGGCTGTCTCTTTCCAGGGCTGTCTCTTTCCAGGGCTCTCTCTTTCCAGGGCTGTCTCTTTGCCCGGTCTGTTTCTTTGCTCGGCTGTCTCTTTCTAGGTCTGTCTCTTTGCCCGGCTGTCTCTTTGCCTGGTCTGTCTCTTTGCCTGATCTGTCTCTTTCCAGGTCTCTCTTTGGCCGTCTATCTCTCTGTCTCTTTTCCCGTCTGTCTCTGTCTGTGTCTGTCTTTTTCTGTCTCTCTCTCTCTATCCGTCTCCCCACCGACATCTTATTACCTCAGCCTCACACATAAGCTTCTTATACTAACAGTATATTTTGTTCCTATAGCAACCACTGACAGTTGCTATTTATAGCCTGTAGCTCCCACTTCCATTCAGTTTAATAGAGGCAGGATTTTTGGAGAGTAAGCGTAAAGCGCGGGATTAAATTTTCCCGCCCAAACATAGTCTATGACGTTCTCAGTCACATGGGGCGTCTGTGCAAAATTTCATGATTGTAAATGCGACGGTGCGGATTCCTCTAGCGGACGGACACACACACACACACACACACACACACACACAGCTTTATATATTAGATAATGATCGCTCTGATTAGAACTTTATAACATTTGTCTATCCACATATGTTCTCCATATTGCTGTATTCAGGGTTGACAATATGTTGCTAATGTATGCAACAATATATTGCCCTGTACTGTGTTAATCAGGGTTATTATCCTTGGTAGTCATTTATTTCTACTTTTTTATATACATCTACGTCTTATCTTAGTGTCTTCCATTGCCCATAGTTCTATATCATCTCATGAGCTAATGTTATTTCCCCCAAAGGACGTTTTGATATTCAAATGTTTTTTAAGTGTTTTTATCATGTGTGGTTTTTTTTGGATTGAATAAAATTATTGATTATCTTTATTATTGTTAGGATGTGCGCTTCCTATTTGTGTGGTCTTTTTCTCTTCTTTTATACTTTTCCTGTGATTTCACCACTCTTGGTTTTGGCTTACAAATACTAATGTAGAAAAATACTTACCAAATACTTAACTTGTCTGCATGGCCTTAGAAGAGGTGATCACTTGTTTTCATCGTAGAACATCTGTGGGTACCTATTTGCTACAGTGTAATAGTCACAGGACATGGAAGGTTTAAACACTGAAGTATTTATTCTCTATTGGAAATAAATGATCTTCCCCTTATTGATATCAAAAAGATAATGAGACCTCCATACACAACACAATCCACTATACCAAGACCAGTAATATCACATACAAGGGAGAGTACCGCCACACGGTGACCAGACAACATACTATCACCACATAGTGATCAAATACAACCACATGCAAGAGAGATACACTGCCATACCATGACCAGACCACAGAATTAAAATCACCTAAGGCTGAAGAGCAGGAGTGCTCAATCAGAAGGTATGACCCTGTTACTGTGTTTCATGTTCAGTTTGCACCTGTTCACATTAGAAAGGTAGGATGTGCCATCAGTCTGTTTCTTAGATTACAGGGTCATACCTCCTAATTGAGCACTCCTGCTCTTCAGCCTTAGGTGATTTTAATTCTTCATTTGGAGGTTCCTGTTTGCCCATAAATTGGAGGTTTTTTAACCCAAAGAGAGGCAAACAAAAAGGTCACCTTGCCATTGGTGGTTGGGCTCACATAAAACTAGCCATTTGTGTGTGCCAAGTATATAAATTACAAATTTCTTGGCACCCTCAACCATTTGGAATAAATAACTGAAATTAATCGCTTCCTAGAAACATCAACAAGCTTCTTACACCTCTCAACTGTAATTTTGGACCACTCTTCTTTTGGAAACTGTTCCAGGTCTCTCATATTTGCTGGGTGCCTTCTCCCAACAGTAACTTTAGGATCTGTCCACAGGTGTTCAATGGGATTTAGATTAAGACTCATTGCTGCCACTTCAGAACTCTCCAGTGGTTTATTTCCATCTATTTCTGGGTGCTTCTTGAAATATGTATGGGGTCATTGTCCTGCTGGAAGACCCATGACATAGGATGCAAACCTAGCTTTCTGACATTGCGACCCAAAATAATTTGGTAAACTTTTGATTTCATTATTCCTTGCACACAGTCAAGGCACCCAGTGCCAGTAGCAGCAAAACAACCCCAAAACATCTTTGAACCTCCACCATATTTGACAGTAGATACAGTGTTCTTTTCTTTGTAGGCCTTATTCCGTTTTCAATCAACAGTAGAATGTGCTTTACCAAAATGCCCTATCTTGGTCTCATCTGTTCACATGACGCTTTGACAGATGCATTTTGGCTTACTCATGTACATTTTGTCAAACCGTGGTCTAGCTTTTTATGTCTCTGCATTAGCAGTGCGATACTTCTGGGTCTCTTGCCATAGCATTTTATTTTATTCAAATGCCCGTCGGACATCTTGAATTTCTTTGGAACTTGATTGGGGCTGCTTACTATCTGGACTATCCTGCATTGCAAACTTTCATCAATTTTACTCTGCTATCTAAATTCAGGCACATGGTGGACAAAGAAACATCAATAGAGATAGACTTTTAACCTTGACATTGTTGATATTTTTCAAGAATTTTGGTTGTTAAGTTCTCAGACCGTTCTCTTCAAGTTCTCCTTGCTTAGTGTGGCGCATACAGACACACAATGCAAAGACTGACTCAACTTCTCTGCTTTTTATGTGGTTGCAGGTGTGATTTCATATTGCCCACCTTTTACTTGCCATAGGCGAGTTTGGTCAACTATCACATGCTTGAAAAAGTTCTTTATCCACAATTTTGGAAAAGTGCCAACTATTTTGTCAGGTGCATTTTTGGGGTTCTGTGTGAAATGTGCACAAGGGAAGTGAATATGTGAATAACAAAAAATGTGTAATTGTATTAATATTCGGGGAGAAATGCTTCGTTTTCTGGAACAATTTCAAGGGTGCCAACAGTTTAGACCATATATAATGAATTGAATACACACACACACACACAGATTTACACACACTTTTTTATATTAATATTAATTTCTTCATACTTCTGGTCCTGAAATAGCAAATTACCATTTAACCTTTCAGCAAAAAAAAAACAACAAAAAATCATATCACTGTGACCACCAATTTGAATATCCATTTATTAATGTCGCTATTACTCAGAGGGCTTTTAGTATATAGTGAGGCATCGATGCTTGACTGTTGATTTGTACCCATAAAGCATAAAAAGGACAGATAAACACTACAAGAACATTCACGCTCAGCTAAGATTTTCTATTATTCAAAATTGTCATTTTATTTTGCAACACGAGCCCTAAGGGAAGATCATTGGAGATGCCATATCAACATTTTATGGTTTGTATGTGAACAATAACAAATGAGTTACAAAGTAATGTTCTGTAAATCCAGCAACAGTTATAAGAACAAGGACATGCTATGGGCTGTAGGTTTCATCATAACTGTCATGTATAAAGAGTTAACTCACAGAAAACGGTCAAAGTGTATATGTAGAACAAACACAAAGCATTGGATTACAGTTCTAATTGGTGTAATGTTACTTAGGAAGAAAAAAAAAATTTTTTTGCAGTCTGACAAATCGCAGTTTATACAGTAAATGTGATACTAATGTTCTGCATAATGTAATTAATTGAGGTTTATAACGACAAAGCAACAAGTTAACGATTTCTCCAAAACAGAAAAGTCAATAAATGATTGAACTGAATTTGTCATCAGGATTTTACTCCCCAAAACTACGTATAAGAACATGTAGCTCTTTCAAGAACAAGTCCACCAATACCGTTACATAGGCAAATCTGTCCTGTATTGATGAGAAATCAGTAAGTGAATAGGCAAACGAGTGAGGCTGAACTGGTGTCGAGGAGTGTGGAAAGTCTTCTCAAGCCTCCGTTTCTCCGGTCTTCTTTCCCACCCAGTGCCGATCCCTAGCATGACAGCTCCTTTGTTTGAAGCCACACAGCATAGAGGCCGTCAGACAAGTAGGTGAAAGCAGCGCTGGGGGGGGAGGAGGGAGATAAGAGCTGCGGTAAGCAGAGGCTTGAGAAGTGCTTCCATGAGTCAAAAGCACTTCGGCCTCAATTGCCTGTCTATTCAAACGATGATTTATCAAAAACAATAACTGGAATAGCCATGTAAAGAGATTGCTGGACTTGTCTTTGTAAGAACTCCATGTGACTATATATTGGGTGAAACCCTGCTGACAGTTCTCCGGCCATCACACAAACATTTACTTAGAATGTCCAGTGAAATATCTACTACTTCTCAAGATCACCTCTTAATCCTGAGATTGTGTGTCTGCGTGTTTTCTTTGAAAGGATCATCCTTCCAATAGACACTTTTTCAATTTAATTTAGGGTATAAAAAGAAAGTCCTTTCCCCAAAATATCAGTTTCCAGTCTTAGGAACATACAGTTTTAGTTTGTATAATAAAAATTGCTTTGTGTTGTAGTTCTGCACTATTCTAAAGATCTCTGCTTACAGCACGGAAGACAACTCTGCTTGTGTACATTCAGATGACGGAAATGTATCCTGCTTTCGAGCAATGGTTACAATGCATGACAATATCTTGCTAGGTCGCACTCAGATGTCCATGTTTCATTTGTACAGACTACAATCCCCGGACCGATTGCGAGGTCTCCTGAACTACGTACGGTATGAGCTTCATCGGTAAATATGAGGCTGTTAGGAGAAGTCAGCAAACCCTGAGCATTGTGGGTCATATAAGGACAGTGAAACATGATTGTTTAAATTCAGCCTTGCATTTATAGGGGTAATCCCATCTCCAAGGTCCTATTCCAATATGTAGTAGGAGTAATAATAATAATAATAATCTTAGCAAATATCTCCAATTAGAAATGTAGTATAGTTCTCCTGATATAGCTATGTCTCTTACCTCATGTGCAGGGCATTGTAGCTTTAGTATCCATGGTTACGTCGACTCATATAGTAACATTTAATTAATTGCTGATGGTCGTAACCATGGATAGCTAAGGTCCTGCAATGTCCTGCACATGAGGTAAGAGACATGGCTATATCAGAAGCACTATAGCAGATTTCTATTTGGAGGTATTTGCTAATATTATTATAACACCCACTACATAGTGGATAGGATCTTGGAGATGGGAATACCCCTTTAATTGTAACTAAGTTAATCTGTTAAAATCTGCTTAGTTGATAATCATATCTACCATAGTTTCCTCATGTGAGCAGATGAAGACTAAAACAGACACATTCATGTTATCATTAAATCATATATATGGGGAATCTATGGTTTCTTTATTAACAATATTTGCATGTTGGTTCCAAGTTGTGTAGACAGTTTATGAAAACAATCTTTCCATTCACTGACAGTAAGCAGAAAAGGTATAGTAGTAGTAGAAATGTGAAGCTGCATAAGTTTATATTAGACAACAATGAAGCTTTGCTTAAAAAAGATTAGCCTAGATAGTAATAGCCATGTGCTATGGATCTTTATCTGGTATAGACTCCAATTGTACCTCTCTTCTGTCACCAGGGTTTTTGTTACCTCATCTGAGAACAGCATAATGTACGAAAAGAGACACGGATTCCAGCGATGTATCACTTAGTTTAAAGGGTGCAGAAGTTGTGATACAGAGTTTTCTCTGCTGTGGATGTAGCAGTCTTCAGAGAGCTAATCCCACCTCCACCACTGATTAGCAGCTTTCTACGTACATTGTATGTTGCCTGTAAACTGCTAATCAGTGATGGGGGTGTGATTGGACAAGGAAGTTGAGGGACAGCTAGTCCAGCAATGATGATCTCCTGCTGATAAAACACTATATTGAAACAACAGCACACAGCCTAATAAGTCACATCCCTGAAATCAGTGCCTCAGCCCCTACCTCATGCTGCCCTCAGATTATGTTGCAAATCCCTGCTGGCAAACTCCAATTATTTAATCTGAGAGTAGCATAAAGTAGACATTGAAACCCTGATTCTAGGGATGTATTCCTTATTAGGTTGTGCGCCTTAGTTTCTATACAGTGTTTTATCAGCAGGAGATTATCAGTAAAGGATGCTAGACCAGCTAATCTGTCTAACTCTGCCTCCACCACTGATTAGCAGCTTGCTCCCAATGCACAGAGTAAGTTGCCAATCAGTGGTGTGGGTGTGGTTATACAAAGATCAGCAATCTGACCACTGCTACATCTTCAACAGAGAAGACAAGGATTCTAGAAAAATTGAAACAAGCAGTTCAGTAAGTGACACAATACTGGAATCAGGCTCCCAGCACAATATCACACGGCTCTCAGATTCCATAGCAAAAACCTGCTGACAGATTTCCTTTAACATGAAGATTGTTGTTAAAATGTGGAAACTTTGCAGTTTTTCATTCAGAGGGTCCGGCTTTAGAAAAATCTTTTTCATTATTGATATTGGTACAATAATCAATTGTTACCTATAAAGTGATGGCGAGCATATGCGCATCAAGAAAGGTCTTCAAGATATCGTGTAAACCTCAGAGACCACCCTTGGTTCATTCTGCTTTGGATAATGCTCACAGTATATTAGGGCATGGCAGACCGGTATAGCACAGAATGGTAATAGAATGATCATTACTTTCTTCTGTGCTATTACAATCACGTATAATGTACCCAGTATTCACAGAATCCAACCCGAAAGTCAATTAGACTCTCTGCGTTCTTCACAATGATCTCCCTCGGCTAATGTTGCTACTCTAAGAGGAGATAAGCCATATAATTTTACAGGAAGCAGCCCATTGATTCCTTTAACAAACACAGCTTGGCAATCTATCTTCTATACAAAATAATGAGGTGGCAGGAGTGCAGTGGAGGAACCCATCTTCAAGACATCACGTAAGGGAATCCAGCTGTGCTTGGATAGTCTCGAGCTATTAAAAAGAGAAGAGATTTCATATAGAAAGATTATTTACACACACATAACATCGGGCAGCGTTGGAGCTTTGCATATTAAGCGTATTTGCGTAAAGTTATTAAAAAAATGGAGCAGAATCTTACAATATCTATTTCATAAAAAGCCATTTCATCTGAAAGCGTAAATGAATATGTGAGATTTCAGAGAACTGAACACCTGGTTTTTATAATGGCAAATTACGATTTCTCATTTGGCGCTATAGTGGAGGCTGAGCCGCCGAGGAAAAAAAATCATCTCTGATTGTGCTTAATCTTCTGTGCACAGCGAGGTAAATTAAGTCTCTTCTGAAGTTAGAAATTAAACTCACAGTCTCCGAGCGAACTCCGTACAGACATTCATGCTTTGTATACCTGTTACATGGTCAGTAAATTTACAATCTAACGCAATACATGTTGGTTAAATACACTGAAAGGCTTAATATTCCACTGCAGGATAAATACTGACCATGGAACACATTGGGTTTTGTACAGTAGAAGGTCGGGTTCACGTCATGTTTTTGCCACACGTCAGTGGCTCCGTCAGGGCTTCCATCTATAGTCCTGATAAATGTGATTCAGGTAAATCTGTTGATGAGGCTATTGGCTTTAATAAGGAAGATTGAGTCATATTGTGCTGTCTGACCTCATTTTCGCCAGTATCCACCTTTTTCAGGTGGGCATAACAAGTGTTCGACTACATTTGAAAAAGGATGATATTGCCGAAAATGAGCTCAGACAGAGCACAAAGTAACTACATCAGCTTCATTAAAGGCAATGACCTGAATCCTGTTTTTCAGGACTTCAGACAAAAACCCTTAAAGCTGGGTTTACACACTGCAACATCTCAAACGACATCGCTGTAACGTCACCGGTTTTGTGACGCAATAGCGATGTTGTTTGCGATGTTGCAGTGTGTGAAACCTATCAGCGACCTGGCCCCTGCTGTGAAGTTGCTGGAAGTTGCTGATCACTACAAGTCGTTCAGGACCATTCCTAGGTCCTTTGTTTCCCGCTGTGCAGCATGAAGTTTCAGTGTGTGAATCCTTTTCAGCAACTTTGTTAGCAACTTCCCTTTCAAAAGGCTGCTTATCAACGTCCCCAACAACCAGCTAGGTCGCTCTGCAGGTCAGGATCGCTGGTAAGTTGTTGGCCAGGTTTGCCGGGTTGAACGCTCACCAGAGACTTAGCAGAGACTTATGGAGATCGCTATTGCGTCACCAAACCGGTGACGTTACAGCGATGTCCTTTGCGATGTTGCAGCGTGTAAACCCAGCTTTACAGAGCCACTGACGTGTGGCCAAAACAAGGTGTGAACATAAACTTAAGTGGGCTTTACACGCTGCGACATCGCTAGCGATGTCGTGAGCAATAGCACCCACCCACGTCGGTGACGCGTCACGGGGTGATCGCTGCCGTAGCAAACAATATCGTTACGGCAGCGTCACACGCAATTACCTCTTCACTGACGTAGCTGTGGCCGCCAAACAATATCTCCTTTAAGGGGGAGGTTCGTTCGGTGTCACAGCAACGTCACTAAGTGGCCGCCCAATAGAAGCGGAGAGGCGTAGATGAGCTGCCGGAACATCCCGCCCACCTTCTTCCTTCCTCATTGCCGGCAGCTGCAGGTACGATGATGTTCCTCATTCCTGCGATGTCACACATAGCAATGTGTGCTGCTGCAGGAACGACGAACAACCTGCGTCCTGCAACAACAACGATATTTGGGATTAGAACGACGTGTCAACGATAAACGATTAGGTGAGTAATTTTGATAGTTAGCGGTCGTTTGTGCGTCACAAATTCCGTGACCCCGGCGACATCTCGTTAGCGATGTCGTTGCATGTAAAGCCCCCTTTAGGCCTTATGCACCTAGGGCATGTGCACACGATCAGGACCCACTGTGTCCTGGACACAGCAGGTCCTGATCTGCAGGGCCACGAGTCTCCTCCGCAGAAGACCGTAGCTGCTCGTGCCCATGATCCGGGCTCGAGCAGTGGCTTTTTCTTACTGTGTTCTCCCTGCAGAGATCACTTGCGTCTCCGCAGCAAAGAATTGATTTGCTGCGGCTCAGGAAGCCGCAACTCAGGTCAGTGAGCACGGGATTTCTAGTAATCCCATCCACTGTGCTTGTACTGTACAACGCAACATTTGGATGCAGCCAAAACATACAGAGACCAAAACGTTGTGAACCCTAATAGTGGGCATGCAGCCTTACAGCTTCTATGGATCCATATTCTGTGTACTGCCATATGATGGACCCTGGGCTGCACATTACAGGATTTCCCTCCATAGAAGCATGCCACAATTTTTTACTAAATCATTCAAAAAACCTATATAAGCCTTAGTATGAAATCAAAGGCATACAGAGATACAGTAGGAGTCCAATGTAAGCCTATAAGTATCCTATTACAGCTATTTATGGCCCAGAAGTTTATTGATCCAGAAATACGTCATGTGGCCTAAGGCTATGTTTCTAAAGCACAAATTTACTGCGAACCACCCACAGTGATATGAAATTCTCACCAACATAAATTGGCATTCTGTGGATATTGAAACCTGCAATTCTTGACAATTTACACTGTGGATATTTTTAGCAATGTGTATACAGGATTTCTAAAAATGCAGGTTTTATTGTGTTAATCATTCTTGATACAGAATGTTTAAATGGGTAATCTCAAGTTATTAAATTGTTTTGGTTAGTTAGACAGCATGAAACTCCTGCAATGAGTGCTTTTTTTTTTATCTTTCATAGTGTACAGTTTGTTTCTAAGGAGCTTGGTCACCAGAGCCTGACTGAGTATGCGCAATAGTTACATTCCAGGAGAGGAGTTAACTCCTAAGATTCAAGCCACCTCTCTCCAGTCCATTGATTTAAATAGCACAGTTATCTGCTCACTTCCTTCCCCCTCAACTCCTAACAGGGCTCTTATCAGTAGTCCATAATCACAATTCTCTGGTAACCAGAAGGGACAGTTTCCAGAGCAGTTCTCCTAACCAGGGTACTAACTCTTCTGAGCTGTTTTCTTAATCAAGTGCACGGTTATCACTATACATAAATATGGTGATAACAGTGTAGACTTCAGAACGACCACTAAAAGACCATTAATGGGTTGTAGCAGGATTAAACTACTCACCAAAACTGTCATTAAAGGAGGAGCACCCACCCCCCATGCAACATGAAAGTGAGAACACTTCAGAGCTATGAGCTGCTCAGGAGTAGTGATGGGCGATCTCGATCTGAATAGATCAGGGATCGTACTGATCACATAGTGATCGTGTACACTATCCCGACCACGAGACACCTGGGAAGCTTGTGTTACAGATCAGGTCCAGGGGATGTAAAAAAGAAAAAAAAAAAGCACATTATTAAAAAACATTGTCATTATACTTACAGGTCCCGTGACACGTCCTGCAGACTCCCTGCCGCTCTTGCTTCTGAGTCCGATCATTGCTGTGCCGCCAGTAACCAGCAGTGACTTACAGGACCTTCAATGACATCATAGCAAGTGACCATCTGGGGTGAATGTTGATTGGCATACAGACTAGTCACATGACTATGACGTCATCACAGGTCCTGGTAACTGAACTTTCATTGTCACTGTGCGAGTGTCGCATCACAGCGCACAATCTCCCCACAGGAGTGGTCAGCTACATGTATTTCCATGCAGTTGATGTGCTCCTGTACGGAGATTGTCAGACCGTGCGGAGTGATTAAATGCGAGACTGCACAAGTTATACCTTCACTGTCAGCCTGCATCTCGCTCTGTACAGAGTGATGTAGCAGAGCTGACTTGGCTCTCTGTGCTTCTCACTGTGATGTGATGAGCAGAATTGGATAAAAGCAGGGTCTGATAGAGCACTAAGGAGGCCACAATATTATATTAGTTTTGTAGAATTTATTGCTTTTTAGATTGTCAGAGCACCTATGTTATCTACCTGCTTGAGTGCACGTGCGGTCTACAATATGTGGGCCGCACAGTGCAAACAATGCACGCCAGGTTGAATAAACATAGGTCTAACATTAAAAATGGCTTTCAACAACATAGTCTATCTCGACATTTTATACTGCACATCAGAAGGACCCCAAACAATTGAGACTATTAATTATTGACCACATAGACAACTCTGGGTCCGACCGGTTTGATTAAATGAGAGAGTTATTACATCCCAAAGGTCTTAATTTGACTATTGAAAATGTAGCCAAACATTGATTTAACTAAATCCATGGATCGGGTTCTTGCAAAGGGAGTTATAGCACATATTGTGCTGGCAAATGCATTTAGCTGTTGTAAATCAATGGATAGTCACCACATTCTTCAAAATAAAGATTCCCCCTCCCTTAATTCTATTAAATCCTTGTTTTACCTACATGGGTATATACTTGTATATGCATACCCATATCCACTATTTAAAGTTCTCATGATTCTAACTTTTTATGTGTTTGATTTTAGGAGTCTAGTGTATGTTTATATTATCATTATTGCTGATTTTAAATATATTATTCATTTTTATAAATGTGATTTAAATGTAAAAAAACATAAAAACTTGTATAAAATTTTTTAATCATTGATTGTTAAGGGGATGGTGTGCTGCATTAAGGGTTAACATTTTAATTAATTTGTTGTTGGCCAATGGAATCACACTGGCCCCTTTAAATAATACTCCCCACACTTCATTCTATATCCACCTGATGAAGATATTGTGTATATCGAAACACGTTGTGGCTGATAGAATGCAATAAATTCTACAAAACTAATATAATATTGTGGCCTCCTTAGCGCTCTATCAGACCATGCTTTTATCCAATTCTGCTGATTTTTCCCCTTTGTGGGTTCACGGCAAGAGCCGCTTGGCACGGAGGTCAGTTCACAACAATTACCAGTTTACCAGTGATGCCCACTATCAACAGTGACCTGTCACATGACCGGCTTCCAAGGGATTCGTTCCCCTGGATGGACATCACGGGCTAACATCCTGGCAGCGTACTAACATCGTACTCTCGTCCTACACCGTGGTTGTGCAAGGGATGCACAACCACATCAGGTGAGCAGTTTTCAATACCGTTCCTCACCGCTATCTCCCAGACCCTTCACATGCGCTCCTTTGTTTTATTAAAAGGCATCTGTTGGTAAGACCCCTCCCCCCCCCCCCTCACATGCCCTTCCAAAACTACATATATGGGCATGCGGGTCCTAGGAATGGAAATCTAGTGCATTAGCGATGAGTGAATCTTTCGAAATTTTAAAATTCAATTTGCGATAAAAAAATGTTTCAATTAAGGAAAGAGGAGAGGAGTGGAGAGGAAACAGAAAGATTAGCCAATCCTAATTGTCAGCATTAATGTAATGTCATGATGTTCAATATGACAATTTTTCCACTTATCAGTGGGATCTGGAGGAGATGCAAAACCAACTGGGCCATACTGATTGAATGTCCTGTGTCCTGCTGGATATGCTGATCTGTGACTGATCACCAATATACAAGGTATCATATTCTAACAGCTGTCATAGCTACAGAGCACTTTGGGCTTGCTTTAGCCCATTCAATGATGAAAGGGCAATAATTTTTTTTGTCAAATCAAATCTCAAAGTATTAATATTCTCGTGAAAGAGTCAATGTCAGGAAATTTGACTGGGACTCGATTCTCATATTGATCTGCTAATCTCTAATCGACACCTTTATATCTTCTACCATTTGCTGCATTCCCAAGTAATGAATGTCATCTGCAAATGAGGTGTTCAGTACTCTACATAGGTGTTCGACTGGGTTCAGATCAGGAGACATAGTTGGCCACTGAATCACTTTTTTTTCTTCAAAAAGACAACAATGACCTTAAATGTGTGTTTTGGTTCACTGTCATGTTGGAAAAGTTTACATTTACCAAGGGCACAGAGTGATGGTAGCATCTTTTTTGTTTAATATAGAGTAGCACGTATATGAATTCATAATACCATTAATGAAATATATCTCCACAACACTAGCACTGCCCCCATACAGATGAGGCCTGGTTTGGCACATGGAAAGATAAGGCATAGAGGGGGTAAGTATTGAACACGTCACCAGTTTTTTAAGTAAATACATTTCTAAAGGTGCTATTGACATGAATTTCTCACCGAATATCAGTAACAACCCATCCAATCCACACAGGCAAAACAAAATCAAACCATAGCAGTCCATAAATTAAGTATATGTAAAAATGAGAAATGGCAGAGGAAAAAAGTATTGAACACATGAAGAATGAAAGGTGGAAAAAGCCATGGAAAGTCATGACACCAGCTGAAATTAGTAAATAGAAAGCATTCCTGCCATTTAGTGAAAAATAATATCAGTTGGTTCCACTGATGGCCTATAAAAAGGTGATTCATTACGACGGTGCCATACAAGAAACAAACATCTCATGATAGGTAAAACCAGTCAGCTGTCTCAAGACCTTCGCAACCTTACTGTTGCAAAACATACTGTTGGGCCTACAGGTTACAGAAGAATTTCTAAACTACTGAAGGTTCCACTCAGCCCTGTTAGGGCCATGATCCGGAAGTGGAAAGAACACAATTTCACCACAAACCGGCCACGACCAGGTGGTTCCCTGCAAGTTTCCAGACAAAGGAGTGAAAAGAATTATCAGAAGAGTTGTCCAAGAGCCTAGACTTCTTGGGAAAGCTACATAAAGATCAGAAATCGGAAGGTATAATTGTTTTAAAGAAAACAATCAATACACTCAACCTCCTGTGTGCAAGCTCACCATGCAAGACTTCATTGCTGAACAAAAAGCATGTTCAAGCATGTTTAAAAGTTTGCTCAAAAACATTGCTGAAAGTTTTGGCACTTTTATGTCCAATTTGCCTTTTTTTTCAGGAAATAAACATGCATGACAAAATGTGTGTAATTGCAATAATTTTCTTGGATAAATTCATTTTCTAGAAAAATTTCAAGGGTGCCAACACTTTTGGCCATAACTGTAGTCTGATCAAATTAGACTAAAATTGAACTCTTTGAATGCAATAATATACACCATATTTAGAGGCAAAAAGGCACATGCATATCACCCCAAAACGCCATACCAACAGTGACGTCTGGAGGTGGGAGCATCTTGGTGTGGGGCTGTTTTCAACTCCCATCAGTGCTAACTTCATATGATTGAAGGAAGGATAAATGGAAAAATCTACAGAGAAATTCTTGATAAAAATCTGTTGCCATCTACCAAAATGATGAAGCTGAAATGAGGGTGGACATTTCAGCAAGACAATGATCTCAAACACACAAAATATAAAACTCTCAATTGGTTTCAAGGACAGATAAAGCTTCTAGAATGGCCCAGCCAATTACCTGACCTGAATCCAAAAGAAAATTTATGGAAGGACTAAAGCTCAGAGTTTATTGAAGGAGCCTTTGGAACCTGCAGGATCTGAAGAATGGAAGAATGGACCAAAATCACACGTGAGCAGTGCATGCAACTAGTTTCCCTATACAGGAGTGCACACATATTTGGGGGTTCACTTTTTTTTTTTTTTTTTTTTTACTGTACAGCATTTCCTTCTCTATTCCTCATACAATTTTTACATAGTTTTTTGTTAGCACTTCCAGCTCATTTGTTATTTTTTATTTTTGTGGTGCCCACTATATAATTGTGTTTGTTACCTTGAAGCTGTCATCACCAACAAAGGCTTTTCTATGAAACATGAATTACATTTCAGAAAGCGTGTTCAATACTTTTCTCATTAGTACTGATAATTTATGGCTAACTATGGTTTGAATTCATTGCCTATGTGGAATGGATGGGTTGTTACCAATATCTGATGACAAATTCATGACTATAGCACCTTTAGAAATATATTTAATTAGACTTTTTTACAATCATCCATATTTAGGTACACCTTGACATGTAGTGTATTTATATAGATTCCCAGTAGTCTTTATACGTTTCAGCAGGAATTTGAAGGCAGGTTCTTTTATGCATTGGGTTTAAGAGAATTTTCATTGGTGTACGACACCCTTGCATGCCATTCCTCTGCAGTTTATGCCATATTGTGTCAAAGGAAACACTCGTCCCTGATTGGCTTTCTACTTTTTTTCTTTTTTAACTAACTGCAGTGAACTTGCATGTCAATTTTCTTCAACTCTTCTCATCAGAAGACACTTTTGTTTACGTGTTAACTGCTTTCAGCATGAACAGTTCTGTGAGATAGTTGCAGTTCCATCTTAGATATATTTTTGTATTTCATTTTTGCTACAGTGTTCTGACAGCTAAATAAAGCCTCGAAATGTGGTCATGTGACACTTCTCTTCCATGTGGTGCCATTGCTGACAACATGAAATAGGAAGGAATTTTCTTTGTTAAGTAATGTGAAGTCAATTGTCTGCTGAACACCTGTTTACTGAATAATGAGACTTACTTTTGATTTCCTATTAGAATTTGATAGTTCAAACTTTAGCTTTGCTCCTTAATGTTTCATTTGGGTGTACTCATGTCTGCAACGTCGTCTTAAATTAATTTGGCAGGAAAACTAGCGTATTTTTTTGGACTATAAGACGCACCCTTGTTTTAGAGGAAGAAAAAAATAGAAAAAAAAATTGAAGTAAAAAAATTTGGTCATGACACACTTATGTGGAGGCTGGGTCTGCTGCTGACACAAGTATGGAGGTAATAATATCCCCAAATTCTGTACTCATATCCCCCATTCTGGGCCCCTTCCAGGTATATATGGCCCCTATCGTGGAATATGTATGTTCTTCCCCATCCTTATATGTGTGATCCTCCAACCGTGAGTGTGTGTGTGTGTGTATATGTATGTATATGTGTGTGTATGTATGTATGTATGTATGTATGTATGTATGTATGTATGTATGTATGTATGTATGTGTATATATATATATATATATATATATATATATATATATATATATATATATATATATATATATGATCAAACCCCATCCAGGTGTACAGTAATGCCTTTATATACTATATTTATTGCCTTAATTTTACAGATGTGATGCATGCTCACCTCGCTTTCAGTTTGGTCCTGCCTCTGCACTAGAAACAAAGTCTCCCATATCTCGAGGACCTGCAGTGATGTAGTGGAAAAGTGGGGCACTGTGCTGTTCTGTGCTGCTCTGGCCCACCCCTCTTCATTACATCACTGCAGGTCCTGCTGTTACAGGAGACTTTGTTTCTAGTGCAGAGGCAGGACCAAACAAAGCAATGTGAGCACTCAGCACAGAGACTGCGGTGTGCTGTGCTGTGATGGTATGCCGTGCTCTTGCCCAGATACTGCAGTGATCTGCACTTCCTCTGGGCCAGACATGACTGCAGCGACACCCTGCTCCTTCCTCCTTCTTAAACAGCGGACACACAGTCTCCCCAGCTGCTGCAGGAAGCCGGCGGCTGGAGCACCCACGTGTGTCCGCTGATTAAATTAGACAAGTATTGATTTGCTGCTCCTCACACCAGTTTCTAGTCACTGACTGAAGAGAGCGGAGAGAGGTGGGCGGGGAGCAGCTAATGAATATTCGTTTACTTTAAACAGCGGGCACACGTGGTTTCTCCAGCTACCAGCCTCCTAGACCCTCCCTGCCTCCTGTGATCCCACTCCACAGCCGCTGCCTCCCACTCCACAGCCGCTGCCTCAGACTATAAGATTCACCCCACACGTTCCTCCCATATTTGGATGAAAAAAAGTGCGTCTTAGGCTGCTTTCACACATCCGTTTTTTCCTGTGAGGCACAATCCAGCGCTTTGCAGAAAAAACGCAACAGTTTTTTTTTTGCTGCCGGTTGCGTTTTTTTTGCATAGACTTACATCAGTGCCGTAATGTGCCGCATGGGCTTGCGTTCCATCCGTTTTTTGCCGCATGCGGCAGATTTAGCCGATGCGGCGGCCGGATGGAACGTTGCCTGGCACGTTTTTTTGTCCGGCAAAAAAAAACGCATAGCGCCGCATCCGGCCGATGCGGCGCGATTTGCAATGCATGCTTATGGACGCCGCATGCATTTTTTTCACTACGCATGCTCAGTAGCCTGCCGCAAGCGGCAAACAACGGACGGGCCGCATATAAAAAACTTATGCAAAAGATGCGGTTTGGTCGCCGCATTCGTTGCATAGGTTTTAGAGCCGGATTGGCCGACTCTGCTAAAACCGGAGGTGTGAAAGCAGCCTTAGAGTCCGAAAAACAAGGTACTTTTTTCGGTGCAAAATGACAAATCTGGTTTACAGTTAATGGTCACTTCTGTGAGAGTACAGTGTGTGACAGGGCCTTTACAGTACACTATAGTAACCCAGAGAAAATGAAATGCTAATTCTAAAAGGAGACTAAAGGTTTTCTGACAACTCTGTTAGGGTGTACTCATTTATGCTTAGCACTGTCAAAATTAACCAGTGGAGTAATCACTGACACTGAAGTACTGATGATTATACATGATCCTGTATGTCCCCATAGATTCTCTTCCCACATATTTCTATAATTATCCACATTTTTTGTTAGAAATCCTTTAGATGTTTATTTCTCAACAATTTTTTCTGTTCCCTTTTTAATATACTTTATATATTATATTTCAATATACTTTAATCCAGAGAATGTTTTTTATTGGTTTATATTTCAAAGGTTTTTGCTTCTTTTAAAATGGTTCTATAAATCATGTTTATTCCCAATTTTCTCACTTTTTCTAATTATTTTACCTTATTTTATAACACCTCAGGCCCAATTTATAATTGCATTTGCAGGTTTTCTTGTCTAGTTTTTGGTGTTTTCAGCCTGTTATTCATTTGTTACTAATTCTTCTTTTAATTTACACCTTTTTTTTCTAGACATTTCATATGTATTCACCATTGTGAGCTAATTTTAAGGTTTCCAGACGTTTTCAACAGATTCATCAATTGCAATTAATTAAAAAGTCACAAACTTTTGGTATAAGTGTACTCCAGTCCCCTCCTGGAATGATTTTATGCACCCAAGATATTTTGGCACAAACTTTACGGCATTTTAAAAGGAACATATTTTTTTTGCAAACAAAATTTACAAAAGCGGGTTAAAGAAAAAAATAAAGAGCACTTCTTATTTCCATAGAATTCATGAGCACATGCATATTTTTTATGAATTTGGTGCATAAAGGTCAGTAAAAAAACTTTTGTTGCTTACTACTCTCCTGATCTATTTATTTGTTACCTTTTTTTACTGTCTCATGAACATTAAGAATCTTTAATAAAAGATTATATTATGTCATATGTGATATGTTCAAACTTAATTATACCTTATTTTTCTTTAGTTTTATTTTAGGAGAGATATTTTTCTCTTTTTTTTTTTTCTTTTTTTCCCAAGTGTTAGTTGCTTGGGAGGCAATGGCTAAATCTGTCGAAAAGTGAGATACATAATAGAATAACCTTTTGCCTCAGTTTGAAGTATGATAAGGCTACCTCTCTAATAGGGGTTTTCTGAATATTGCTCTCTCTTGTATACATTGATTTGATGCTTGAAGATCCTCAGCAGAGAAAGATTTTTATTTTATGCAAATATTTTTAATTATAGAGGAATTCATAAAGATGGACATATCTTAGTAAACCAGAACCTAGCTCACATGGCTAAAGTTTAAAGGGGATGTCCACTACTTGAACAACCCCTTCTCATTCCCCTTGTTCGCCTTTGTAAAACTAAATAAGCCTATACTCACCTTCGATGCAGCCGCAGTTCCTGTAATATCTGAAGCCGCAGTCCCTGGGCCCATGTGACATTGTTATGACATGCGAGCCTCGCGACCAATCAGCATTTGTCTCCCCGCCTTCGGACACTTAAGCAGGATGTGAGCGCTGTGCTAACTTCCTGCTCAAATATCTGAAGGCGGGAAGAAGGAAGTCGGCGCTGATTGGTCGTGGGGGCCGTGTGTCATAACAATGTCATGTGGGCCCCGGGAACATGGCTTCAGACATTGCTAGAACCGTGATCGAACCGGAGGGGAGTATACACTACAGTTCAAAAGTTTAGGGTCACTTAGATATTTCCTTATTTTTGAAAGGACAGCACTTTTTTTTCAATGACGACAACATTAAAATAAACAGAAAAACACTCTATACATTGTTAATGTGGTAAGTGACTATTCTAGCTTCAAACATCTGGTTTGTAATGCAATATCTACATAGGTGTATAGAGGCCCATTTCCAACAACCAACACTCAGGTGTTCTAATGGTACATTGTGTTTGCTGTGTTAGAAGGCTAATGGATGTTTAGAAATCCCTTGAAAACCCTTGTACAAGTATTTTAGCACAGCTGAAAACAGTTTTGCTGATTAAAGAAGCTATAAAACTGACCTTCCTTTGAACTACTTGTGAATCTGGAGCATTACATTTGTTGGTTCCATTAAACTCTCAAATTGGCCAGAAAAAGAGAACTTTCATGTGAAAATCAACAGTCTATTCTTGTGCTTAGAAATGAAGGATATTCCATGTGAGAAATTGGCAAGAAACTGAAGATTTCCTACAACGGTGTGTACTACTCCCTTCAGAGGAAAGCACAAACAGACTCTAACCAGAGTAGAAAGAGAAGTGGGAGGCCCCGCTGCACAAATGAGCAACAAGACAAGTACATTAGAGTCTCTAGTTTGAGAAATCAATGCCTCACAGGTCCTCAACTGGCAGCTTCATTAAATAGTATCCGCAAAACGCCAGTGTCAACATGTGCAGTGAAGAGGCAACTCCGGGATGCTGACCTTCAGGGCAGAGTGGCAAAGAAAAAGCCATATCTGAGACTGACTAATAAAAGGAAAAGATTAATATGGGCAAAAGAACACAGAAATTGGACAGAGGAAGATTGGAAAAAAGTGTTATCGACAGAAGAATCGAAGTTTGAGGTGTTTGGATCACATAGAAGAACATTTGTGAGACGCAGAACAACTGAAAAGATGCTGGAAGAGTGCCTGACGCCATCTGTCAAGCATGGTGGAGGTAATATGATGGTCTGGGGTTGCTTTGGTGCTGGTAGATTTGTACACGGTAAAAGGGATTTTGAATAAGGAAGGCTATCATTCCATTTTGCAATGCCATGCCATACCCTGTGGACAGCGCTTGATTGGAGCCAACTTCATCCTACAACAGGACAATGACCCAAAGCACACCTCCAAATTATGCATGAACTATTTAGGGAAGAAGCAGGCAGCTGGTATTCTATCTGTAATGGAGTGGCCAGCCCAGTCACCAGATCTCAACCCTATTGAGCTGTTGTGGGAGGAGCTTGACCGTATAGTACGCAAAAAGTGCCCATCAAGCCAATCCAACTTGTGGGAGGGTCTTCTGGAAGCATGGGATGAAATATCTCCAGATTACCTCAGCAAATTAACAGCTAGAATGCCAAAGGTCTGCAAAGCTGTAATTTCTGCAAAGGAGCATTCTGTGGCGAAAGCAAAGTGTGAAGGAGAAAATCATTATTTCAAGTAAAAATCATTATTTCTAACCTAGTCAATGTCTGGACTATATTTTCTATTCATTATGCAACTCATTTCATAAATAAAAGTATGATTTTTCGTGGAAAAGACAAAATTGTTTGGGTTACTCCAAACTTTTGAACTGTAGTGTATGTTTATTTATTTTTACGGGGGCGAAAAAGGAGAATGAGAAGGGTTTGTCCAAGTAGTGGAAAACTCTTTAATTTTTTTATGTTATATTTTTATGCTTTAAGTTTTAGAGTCACAACTTTTTGATTGCCGGAGGTACAGGCACTCCTCATTGATTGACAGTTCGGGCCTATGGCAATGTTACACGTCTAACGTGCCCTGCGTGCTTCCAATGCTGCTATAGGAGGCAGCTTTGTCTCTGCAGCATCAGAAGCACTGAGAAACTGAAGTTGACCATCAGAAGATTGCCACAGGCTCAGGCATGAGCCTGTTCATCTTCACTGCAGTGCTTACAAATTCACTATCAAAGAGATTGTAAGCACTGTGTATTCCCTTAGGAACAAGCAGTAAACAATAACATTTTAAAAGAAAAAATTTAGGGGCGAATGGGGACAAATTTTAACTACAAAATTACAAATCTACTTTATTTTCTTTTACAAGCACTTTGCACATCTGCTCATCTTAGAAGATGGGAAAAAGCAGTTAATTAGATATGGTGGCCGGTAATAACACCAGTGAGTGCAGCCATATTGTTTGTCACTTTTAAGGCTCACTCACACAAGTACTATCCGATGTTTTGCACTTGGCCCAATTTTATACTATAGGGCTTTTTTCTCATGCCAATTTTTACCATTAAAGTTTTTACCAAAGGTTCACCATTACTCTTTTAATTATTGCAAAATCGGCATTTTTATATTTTGGCTGAAAGTACTCTTTAAGGAAAGGGAATTCTTGAAGCATAAGTTGGGCACACAATGTGGGATATCTTACGGATTCCTCGGGCTGTTCAGAAATCTTAGTATTCCAATAATTCATCACATTGAGCCAATCTGTCACACAGTGGATGGCAGTGTAAGAATATCATATATGCATTCACAACATCACTGTGAGCATCTAAACATTTTAGCATGATGCTGGTTATTCTCTTGGATTTTTTTGGCTGCTCACGCGTTATATCAAGCAGAGACAACGACAATAAAGAGTGCATATTATTTTCTACATTACTGCTAAGGTATAAAGCAACAAGCTGTGGGTATTCTAGCAGCCCGTATGCTAATAATGGCAACACTAGCAAAGCAGTGTAGATGAGCAGATGTGCTTTACACTTGCAGGTTTCACAGTTGTAACAATGAATAGGCAGGGGTACAGATTAAAATAAAAATAATGGTACGTTTGTGAACAATGCATACCTTGTTATAGAAGTCCAAAAGTTCCTGATGATTAAACTCCACAAATATCTTTTCCAGGTTCTAAAAGAAAAATAAACACTAATTCAGTTTGTGCCATAAAATACATCATATTAACATCTTCAATTGGAATTGCCATTTACAGGCATGTGACACATTACATAACTTGTACAGACAAAGCAAATCGCCTGAATAATTGAAGTCAAATTAGCTCATATACATGAATTAGGCCACATTCTCATATGGAGCTAATGATATTGAAATCACTGCTTATTGAAGGCTTCATGGTCAGGGGAAGGGGTCATAATCCGTGATTTACAGGCATACACTCATCAGTGTTCCTGTACCTGATATTGCTCAATCACTGATTATCACCAATCACCTGACTCCTAACCGCGTTATATGCATAGATATCACCACCCACCTTATTTCTAAGCCCGGAATAAGCATAGATGTCACTATCCCCCTGACTTCTAAGCCCAGTATAAGCATAGATTCTACCACCTACCTAACTCCTGAGCCTGGAAGAAGCATAACTGTTACCACCACACTGACTCCTTAGCCAAGTAGAAGCATAGACTTGACCCCCTCCAACGCCAAAGCTCGAATAAACATAGATGTCACCACCCACCCACCTCTTCTAAGCCTGGTATAAGCATAGGTTCTACCACCCCCTGACTGCCTAAGCCCGGCATAAGCATAGATTCGACCACCTCCCTGATTCCTAAGCCCGGAATAAGCATAGATGTCACCACCTCCCTGACTCGTAAGCCTGGTATAAGCATAGATTTCACTACCCCCAACTCCTAAACTTGGAATAAGCATAAATGTCACCACCCACCTGTCTTCTAAGCCTGGTATAAGCATAGATTCCACCAGCCACCTGACTGCCTAAACTCGGAATACGGGTGACTTTACACGCTACGACATCGCTAAAGCGATCTCGTTGGGGTCACGGAATTTGTGACGCACATCTGGCCGCATTAGCGATGTCGTTTCATGTGACACCTATTAGCGATTTTGAATCGTTGCAAAAACGTTCAAAATCGCTAATCGGTGTCATCCCCCCCCCCAATTCCCAATTATCGTTGCTACTGCAGTAACGATGTTGTTCCTCGTTTCTGCGACAGCACACATCACTACGTGTGACACCGCAGGAACGAGGAACCTCTCTTTACCTGCGGCCGCCGGCAATGCGGAAGGAAGGAGGTGGGCAGGATGTTCATCCCGCTCATCTCCGCCCCTCGGCTTTGATTGGGCGCCCGCTTAGAGACGTCGCTGTGACGCTGAACGAACTGCCCCCTTAGAAAGGAGGCGGTTTGCCGGTCACAGCGACGTCGCTGCACAGGTATGTGCATGTGACGCTGCCGTAGCGATAATGCTTGCTATGGCAGCGATCACCACATATCGTGCCACCGACGGGGGCGGGTGCTATCACACGCAACATCGCTAGCCGATGCTAGCGATGTCGCAGCGTGTAAAGCCCACCTACGCATAGATGTCAACTCCCTGATTCCTAAGCCTGGAATAAGCATAGATGTCACCACCACCTAGACTCCTAAGCCTGGTATAAGCATAGATTCCACCACCACCCCTGACTTCCTAAGCACGGAATAAGCATAAATTTAAATTAGAAAATATGCACTATACTGAACCTTTTCCCACAAACCGATATCAATCGGGGTCAGCTTACCCTTCTCTATAATATGTTGCTTTCAGATCACTCTGAATGTACAGTTTAAGTTTACAGAATATGAGAACCTTTGAGGACATTTTTTTTCTAAATGCAAGTATATTCATCTGCAAAGCATTTTTGCAATTTTAGACCACCTAACGTCTACAACCTCTAGGTGTTAAGGCCCAGTCACACACAACGACTTACCAGCGATCCCGAAAATGATGCGACCTGATAGGGATCGCTGGTATGTCGCTCGGAGGTCGCACAGTCCGACCTTACCAACGATGCAGTAACGACCTGTATAACGATCTCAACAGTCACTGTGACCCGGTCACACAGTGTCAAATACACCGATGTATCCTGCCCAGCAGGACATCGCCTTTGAAGAAAATGGCCTGGACCATTCTGCAACAACTAGTGATCTCACAGCAGGGGCCTGATCGCTGGTAGATGTCACACATAACGAGATCGCTACTGCGTCACAGAAACCGTGACTCAGCAGCGATCTCGCTAGCGATCTCGTTATGTGCGACAGTACCTTTACAGTTCACAACTGATTTGAATGAGTTAAAAGTGAAATGAATCAGTCAGATTGTCTGCTGTCTGGGTCTCTAGTCTATTGTTCTTTTCTCCTGAACGATCTTCTAAGCTGATTTATGGCCAAATACAACTCAAACTATTAAAAAGCCCTTATGTGGCTATGCTGAAAGAAAAAAAAAAAATAAATAACATTATGGTCATACACACTGTCCCGGACAGAAGACACAAGGAGTCTAGTGGGGGACCCTTGGCAGCTGTATGTAAAAATGCTGGTGAATCGGCAGGTAAGTATATATATTTTAATTGTAGACTGTGCTGGGACTGGCTGCCCCCCAAATATACTTGAGAACCTCTAACAAGTTAATTGGAAAAATGTACCAAAAAGCATCCTTCTGGAATACATCTGGCTTGGCATATCGCTCTATATACATAGGTTTACCTTTTTATTGGTTCCTTTGGTAGATGTTGCAATATAATGAAATCCTGTATAAGATTATAACTAGTGATGGGAGAGTACAAAAATGCTCGGGTGCTCGTTACTTGAGTCAAGCAGGTCAGACGCTCAGATGGGCTCGACTCAAGTAATGAGAATAATGGAAGTCAATGAAGTCAATGATTGGGCAGTTTGGCTCCCTGCCTATCTACAGCCTGCCATAAACAGAGCATTTCCGGGGGAGGCAGGGCGTTAGTTTTTTTTTTTTGGACACACTACATCCTAAAACGTTGTTGTAACCCCCAGTGAGAGCCATTCAGACACTGCAAATGGCTCTCACTGCGGTGCCTGCTCTCAAAATCCAGTGAAGCAAGCTTGTGCATTATGGTTATTGTTTCACGGATGACACATCTGAACAACATCGATACTTGGCTGAGCACCGCGAGCACCACGATACTCGATTGGATAACGAGCAGTTGTAAGCACGCTCGCTCATCATTATTAACATTTGGCAAGCATGTTTTTTTTACAATATTAGGTCATTAGGAAATACATATATCCAAGGTGGTTAAATATATCCAATATGGCATATAGTTGCTTACACCATAGCTATATAATTGGTGTAGATATTAGGAGGTATTTATAGCTTATCTGCCGAATATCTGAACAGAAAATAAACTTATAAAGCATTACACAATACACCTTAGTACATAAGTATAGGAGGACAATGAGAGCAGCTATGATTTTCTTCACAACGAAATAGACTGTAAAACTTACAATGGATTATGCAAGTATTGTTGACATCGAGCTTGATTAAAAGCATTGCCTAGTTTTTACTGATTGGAAATCGCTCCATGCATTCCATCAAACACAGCAGCATCGTCTCTGTACAGTAAACCCAGCGACTAGATTCATTACTATTCTGTAGAGAGTTATGCAAAGTCAATAATGCATTAACTCTCCTTAAAGTGAATACATGTTAATGTTTCACCACCAGTCAACTTCTCACTAAATTTAATAGCAAGATGAGAAAGTTAGAGGATCTCACAGAAATACCAATACCACTAAGGGTATGTGCGCACGTTGCTTTTTACCTGCTTTTTACCTGCTTTTTTGCTGCTTTTTCTTCTGCGCTGTTTAATGCCAAAATGGATGTGTTCTTCTATTCAAGCAAAGTCTATGGGAATTTGGGTTTCTTGTTCACACTATGTTGTTCAAAATGCTGCCTTTTTGTGGCAGAACTTTGGTCAAAAACTCAGCTTTGCAGTGCAAAACCCAAATGGCAAAAACAATTGACATGTTGCTTCTTTGAAAAGCTGAGTTTTTGACCAAAGTTCTGCCACAAAAAGGCAGCATTTTGAACAACATAGTGTGAACAAGAAACCCAAATTCCCATAGACTTTGCTTGAATAGAAGAACACATCCATTTTGGCATTAAACAGCGCAGAAGAAAAAGCAGCAAAAAAGCAGGTAAAAAGCAGGTAAAAAGCAACGTGCGCACATACCCTTATACACATTATTGGAATTCATTCTGCATAGAAACCAGATTTCAGCCGGTAGCTGCAGCAGTAAAATGTGAGTAAAATCCGCAATGAATTCCAACTGATAGGATACAAACAAATATTAAAAATAACTGGTAATTGCTGCCCTTTTTTCACCGAATGTACTTTACGTTAAACAGCGTACAGTCAGCTAATCCATACCAGACAGGTTTTCACATGCTGGACTCAAAGAGAGCTGGGTTAAAAACTCTAAAAAGGATACAAAATTTTTTAAAAGGTCTATAATTTACCAATGTGCAAATCAATTAGTTGCAAATTGATTTTGTGTCCATATTTAGCAATTTGCGAAAATTGTCTAAAAGAAATTATTTGAGTCATGCAAGTTACCAAAAGTAGCCACCACCTTTTAACACTGCATCAGCCAGAGAAGGCTCAGATGACCTTGGGTGTGGCTGGTTTTTCACATAATGCTTTGCAGCTATCACATCACAACGTATAGTGCAACCAATCAGGAAGGACTATCAGACTGTATAAAACCAGAGACTGGGAATGCAGCAGCCATTTGAAGGTGAATCTGGATACTGACAGGACAAATCTTAGCCATAGAGATAGGGACAGACTGTCGTAAAATACTGAAAAAACTGAAAAGATACTGTTACTGCACAGAAGTAAAGAACAGTTACAAGCAGTATACCCACAGCCATCAGATGGTCCCTTTCACAATTCTAAGGCTGTGTTTGCATTAACAAGAGTAACATGGAATAGATACCATCCTAGGAGACATCAGAGTGCTATACAACACACCATATCATCGCTTGGAATTGCCACTTAGACATGAGGCACATTGCATAAACTGTACAAAGATTACCTGAATACTGCAGGTCAAATTAGTTCATATACATGAACTATGCCACTTTCACATAGCGAGCTAATGATTTTTAAATCACTCCTTATTGATGTTGGGGGACATCATACTGTGTGTGGAGCCTGTGGAGGCATCATATTGTGTTGTAAGGTGTTGGTCAAAATACAACGGCTGAATAACGAGAACAGTATTATTTGTGGGTGGTTTTGTAATAAACTTTAAAAAAAAAAAAATCCAGCAAATTAGATGGTTTTGATTTGATTTTGCAATAAATTCTATACTGCATTAACAGTAGCAGCTAGTGAACAGCCATAATTCTGCTCACTATGAAGTTATAAAAAATAATATAAGGCTATATGCACACGCTGCAGTTTTGTGCCTTCAGCAGAAAAATGCACCTCTGGCCAAAAAATGCAACCAAAAACATATGCATTTTTGACTCATCTTCTGTGCGTGTGTAGGTGAGTTTTTGCCCATCCGTTTTTTTATTGTTTTCAATGGCAAAACGCAGGTCAAAAACGCCGAAAGAATTGACATGCTGCTTCTTTTTTCTGCACCAAAAACTGCAAGGAAAAAAGAAGCAATGTGTGGACAGCATTTCTGATTTCTTATAGACTTTGCTGTGATAAGGCTAGACATGCAGATTTTGGCAACAAACTGCACCAAAAATGCATCAAAAACTGCACTATGCACACAGGGCCTAAAAAAATAATAATGAGCAGAAATAAGTTTGGCCAGTTGGTTTAACTCGTCACAACAGTCTCAGTCTCTTATCTGGTTCCTTAGGAAAATGGATTGCCCAACCTTGCTCTACTGCATAGGTAACAAAGTAAGCATATAGACATGTACCCCACAACTACTGTACAAAAGTATCATTCGAGCGCTCTTGTTCCTCATATTTTTCAGTAAACAGCAGAATAAAGTGCTTTACCAAAAAGCCCTATCTTGGTCTCATCTGTCCACAAAGTGTATTCCTAGAAAGATATTGGCTTATTCATGTACATTTTGGCAAACTACAGTCTAGCTTTTTAATGTTTCTATGTCAGCAGTGGGGTCCTCCTGGATCCCCTGTCATAGTATCTCATTTAATTCAAATGTCTATGGATAGTTTGTGTTGACACAAACACACCCAGAGCCTGCAGGACAGCTTGAATTTCTTTGGAACTTTATTAGATCTGCTTATCCACCATCTGGACTATCCTGCGTTGCAGCCTTTCATCAATTTTCCTCTGCCGTTCACGTCTAAGGAGATTGGCTACAGTGCTATGGCTTCTAAATGTCTTATGTTGTTCACTGTGGACAAAGAAACATCATGATCCCTGGAGATGGACTTGTAATCTTGAGATTGTTGATGTTTTTCAACTATTTTGGTTCTCAAGTTTCAGACACTTTTCTCCCCCTCTTTCTGTTCTCAATGCTTAGTGCAGCAGACTCAAACACAATGCAAATATTGAGACAACTTCCCCCCTTTTTCTCTTCTTTCAGATGTGATTTTCATATTGTCCACATGTTACCTTCCACAGGTGAGTTTGAATGAGCATCAACATTTCAAGGGTGCAAACAACTTTGGCCGTGACTGTAGGTATTCGTTAATCCCAAACATTTCAGTTTTACTGTCCACGACCTGAGAAAGCTGATCCATAACAGCGATGTTTGTGGGGACTATTTGACCCACATGGATTTTGCTTTGGAACGCCACAAGGTATAACTGAATCTACCAAACTCCTATATTACACACCTTGATCAAATTTTCCTTTTGTATTTTTTCCTATGTCTTAATTATTATTAAATAATGTGAGGTAGCGCGGTCGGCTGCGCAGCAGAAGACACGGGATCCAGGCATCAAGGTTCACAGCACACGGTTTTAATGTCCAAACAAAAAAAGTCCATAACAAAATACATGTGCCTCTCCAGCAGAGGGCTCAGGAAGTTCTGGTCACTTCCCCCACACCCGGCACACCTGCCCTCGTTCCTGTTTCCTTTTAACCCTTCCTTAAGCCTGTAGGGAAACAGCATTAACCCTATAGTGGATTTACTTTCTATCATGGAGTGAGCACAACCTGGGCGAGACATACCGGCCGTCATAGATAACCCCGGTCACAGTCTCACATACCCCCCCCCTCAGTTCAAGCGTGCGGGGTTGAACTCCAGCCACCAAGCACGGGCCGCGGGACAAGGCATCGGCGTTGCCCTGCAACCTACCGGCCCGGTGTTCAACCGTAAACCGGAAGTTCTGCAGAGAAAGGAACCACCGGGTAACCCGGGCATTCCGTTCCTTGGCGGACCTCATCCAGACCAGTGGAGAGTGATCCGTCACCAAGCGAAACTGCCGTCCCAGCAGGTAATAGCGTAGGGACTCCAAGGCCCACTTGATCGCCAGGCACTCCTTCTCCACTACGCTATAATTCCGCTCGGGAGGGGTGAGCTTCCTACTCAAGAAGGTGACGGGGTGTTCCTCCCCCTGAACCACCTGAGACAGCACTGCCCCCAGGCCGACCTCCGAGGCGTCAGTCTGTACAATGAACTCCTTCCGGAAATCAGGGTTGACCAGAACGGGCTGTCCGCACAGGACCCCCTTCAGGGCCCGGAAGGAGTCCTCGGCCTGCGGAGTCCACCGCACCATGACGGACTTCTTGCCTTTGAGAAGGTCCGTCAAGGGGGCTGATAGTCCCGCAAAATCCTTTACAAACCTCCTGTAGTACCCCACGATACCCAGGAAGGCCCTAACCTGCTTCGTGGTCAGGGGTCTAGGCCACTTCTGGATCGCCTCAACCTTGTTAATTTGGGGCTTAATCACTCCTTGGCCTATCACGTAGCCCAAGTAGCGGGCTTCCGTGAGTCCCAATGCACATTTCTTGGGATTGGCTGTCAATCCGGCTGATCGAAGCGCGTCCACCACCGCTTGTACCTGTTCCAAGTGGGTCTGCCAATCGGAGCTGTAAATAATGATGTCATCCAGGTACGCTGATGCATACGCCTGGTGGGGTTCCAGCACTAAGTCCATCAACCTCTGGAACGTGGCCGGAGCGCCATGTAACCCAAAAGGCAAGACAACATAGTGGAAGAGACCCTCCGGCGTAACAAAAGCGGTTTTCTCCTTGGCGGACTCCGTTAGTGGCACCTGCCAGTACCCTTTGGTCAGGTCGAGCGTGGTAAAATATCGCGCCTGTCCCAGCCTATCAATCAGCTCATCCACCCGGGGCATGGGGTAGAGATCGAACTTGGATATT
The DNA here is from genome assembly GCF_048569485.1 of Anomaloglossus baeobatrachus. Lineage (NCBI taxonomy): Eukaryota > Metazoa > Chordata > Amphibia > Anura > Aromobatidae > Anomaloglossus > Anomaloglossus baeobatrachus. Next base: position 792,822,450 of record NC_134353.1, read on the forward strand.
TCGTTCAATCTCCTAAAGTCATTGCAGAACCTTAAGGAGCCATCGGGTTTTGGTATTAGGACAATCGGACTAGCCCATTCACTCCGGGATTTTTCGATGACCCCCAGGCGTAACATTGTCTTTACTTCCTCCGATATGGCTTGTCGTCGAGCCTCCGGTACCCGGTATGACTTCAGGCGTACCTTCAGGTGGGGCTCGGTGACAATATCATGTCGTATCAGACTTGTCCTACCGGGCAGCTCGGAGAAGACATCGGGGTTCTGCTGAACCAACCGTCTGGCCTCTCGCCTCTGTTGCTTGGTGAGGGCTTCTCCAATCCTTACTTCCGGTTCGTCCTCTCCGGAGGTCGCTGGAGCCGGATGTGAACGACCCGAAGAGGAGGGAGGTGGGGAAAAAACAGCCATCAGGCTTTCCCGTTCCTGCCAAGGTTTTAATAGGTTGACATGGTATATTTGTTCAGGTTTCCGCCTACCGGGCTGCAATACTTTATAGTTAACCACCCCTACTCTTTCCTTTATCTCGTAGGGGCCTTGCCACTGAGCCAGGAATTTGCTCTCCGCCGTGGGGATCAATACCAACACCCGATCCCCGGGTTTAAAGGTCCGCACGGTGGCTTGTCTATTGTAGCGGCCGCTTTGCGCGGCCTGAGCCTCCTGTAAGTGCTCCTTCACAATTGGCATGACCGCGCTTATGCGGTTCTGCATACCCAAAATGTGTTCAATCACACTTTTATGGGGGGTGGGCTCTTGTTCCCATGTTTCCTTTGCCAGGTCCAACAATCCCCGGGGATGTCGCCCGTATAACAATTCAAAAGGCGAAAACCCCGTGGATGCCTGTGGCACCTCTCGTATGGCAAACATCAAATAGGGAAGCATCATATCCCAGTCTTTCCCGTCTTTTGAAATCACCCTTCTTAGCATGGTTTTCAGGGTTTTATTGAAACGCTCGACTAAACCGTCCGTTTGCGGATGATACACAGACGTACGCAACTGCTTGATCTGGAGTAGCCGGCATAGCTCTTTGGTCACTTTAGACATGAATGGGGTCCCCTGATCCGTAAGGATCTCCTTGGGCAATCCCACCCGGCAGAACACAGCAAACAACTCCCGAGCTATAAGCTTTGCTGCAGTATGTCTGAGAGGTATCGCCTCGGGATACCGGGTGGCATAGTCAACGATCACTAGGATGTGTTGGTGCCCTCGAGCGGACTTTACGAGGGGCCCCACCAGATCCATCCCTATCCGTTCAAAAGGGACTTCTATAATGGGTAACGGTACCAACGGACTGCGAAAATGGGTCAGGGGTGCAGTAAGCTGACACTCCGGGCAGGTTTCGCAGAACCGTTTTACCTCCCCAAAGACCCCGGGCCAATAGAACCTTTGCAATATTCGCTCCTGCGTTTTCTTGACCCCTAGGTGGCCACTCATCAGGTGTTTATGAGCCAAGTCGAGGACCCGCCGGCGATGCGGCTGGGGCACCACCAACTGTTCTACCCCTACGCCCCGTATTTCATCTACCCGGTAGAGTAAATCCTGCTTAAGAGCGAAATGGGGGTACCTTACCTGGGCACTGGGCAGCTGTGCCACCCCGTCAACTACTGTCACCCGACTCCGGGCATGTATTAACGTAGGGTCCTGGAGTTGGGCTGTCCCAAACGTATCCGGGGACGCCTCCAACTCCGGGATGGGCTCGACCGTCTCAGCCTCTCCTGCCAATACCTCTAGGGGTGACCTATCGGGTTCACACTCTGTCCCTATCATCGTGACCCCTACGGCAGGTGTCCCGGATTCAGGATTGTAGGGCTCAGGTCCCGGACCGACCAATATCTGAGGGGACTTAGGGGGTCCCCTCCATAAAGTCCAAAAATAGGGCAGATCCCTTCCTAGGATCACGTCATAAGGAAGAGTGTTAAGAAGTCCCACCTCATGTTGCACCTGACCGCAAGGTGCTGTGATGGTGACAATCCCCGTGGGATAGTCGTGGCGGTCCCCATGTATGCAAACCACCCCCACAGTGCGTCCTGTGGCCTTTACTTTAGCTCTCAAGGTGGATCGCACAAGGGTCACTAAGCTTCCGGAATCCAACAATCCTGTAACCGGACATCCATTCACCTGTATTTGGCACAAGTGGGGCTCTGTCTCTGGGGAGACCAGGTCAGCGGTACACACCACCTGAGCATACATTGAACCCCGCCGGGTAACCCCACAATCCATGGGCTCCGTGGTGAGTGGACACTGGGCTTCCATATGTCCCACCCTCTGGCACCGCCAACATCTAATGGGGACGGAAACCCCCTTGACGGGTTGTCGTTTAGGGTACAGAACCTTCCGGACCTCAGGAATGGCGGCCGCGGCCTCAGACGGGACGGTAGGGGACTCCTGTACCGTTGTCAGCGGTGGGTCCTTGGCCCTAGGCTTGGAGGGGCCGGACCGACGGGCGGTACGCAAAGTCTCAGTGTCCCGTATCAAGTCCTGCGTAGCCACATGCCGCTCTACCAGGGACACTAATTGATCCAGGGTACTCGGGTCACCCTGTCCTACCCACCGTTGAACGGTGACGGGTAAAGTGCGCACAAAACGATCCACTACTACCCTTTCCACCATTTGCGCCGGGCTCAGAGTGTCAGGCTGCAACCACTTTTTTACAAGATGTAATAAGTCATAGGCCTGGGAGCGTACGGGTTTGGCTTCCTCATAGAACCACTGATTTACCCGCTGAGCCCGTACATAGGTATTCACCCCCAACCGAGCCAGTATTTCGGCTTTCAGGGTCACATAGTCAATGGCGTCCTCGGTACCGAGGTCCAGGTACGCTTTTTGGGGTTCCCCCGTCAGATAGGGCGACAATACCTCAGCCCACTGCGGGGTCGGCAGCTTTTCCCGCTCGGCCACCCGCTCAAACACCGCCAGGAACGCTTCCACATCATCACCCGGGGTCATCTTTTGCAACGCTTGTCTCACCGCTTTCCGGACGCTGCCGTCGTCACCCGGTCCCGGGGTTGTTGCTGCCGGTCCGGCACGGATCGACTTGGCCAGGAGAACCATCTGTTCTTGGTGCCTTTTTTCCTGCAATTGTAAGGCTTGCTGCTGACGTGCATTGGCCTGCTCCATCTGTTCTTGGTGCCTTTTGTCCTGCACTTGCAAGGATTGCTGCTGACGTGCATTGGCCTGCTCCATCTGTTCTTGGTGCATTTTGACCTGCACTTGCAAGGATTGCTGCTGACGTGCATTGGCCTGATCCAACTGTTCTTGGAGTTTTTTTTTTCCTGCACTTGCAAGGATTGGAGCAGGTGTGCATTGGTCTGTTGCTGCTGTGCATTAGCCTGAGCCAAATGCTTTAGTATGTCCTCCATGGCGTCGCCGGGTTTGGGCTGTAGTATAGCCGCTCGAATCCAGGACATGCGCAGCTGGGTCACCAGGGATGGATGCTACACCTCACCGGCTGTCATGCCCGCCGATTCTCCACCATATGTGAGGTAGCGCGGTCGGCTGCGCAGCAGAAGACACGGGATCCAGGCATCAAGGTTCACAGCACACGGTTTTAATGTCCAAACAAAAAAAGTCCATAACAAAATACATGTGCCTCTCCAGCAGAGGGCTCAGGAAGTTCTGGTCACTTCCCCCACACCCGGCACACCTGCCCTCGTTCCTGTTTCCTTTTAACCCTTCCTTAAGCCTGTAGGGAAACAGCATTAACCCTATAGTGGATTTACTTTCTATCATGGAGTGAGCACAACCTGGGCGAGACATACCGGCCGTCATAGATAACCCCGGTCACAGTCTCACAATAATTAAATTAAATTATTAAATAATTAGTTTAGTTATTTTATTTATTTTTTTTTGGGGGGGGGAGAATACGTATAACATTTATATTTATTACTTTTCTTAGTTAACCCCTAACTAGGATGTATGTAGAGAAAACTTTTGAAAATGTTGTTGTCCTATTTATACTATTTTGTCCACATGGTAGCATGCCAACATTATCATGAGTTACATACAGAAAAGTGGTTTGTTCTGTACACTTTTGTTGTATTTCATGTTTGGATGTGCTCATAAATTATGTGTCATTAATAATGTTGATTGATTTCATAGACATCTGGGGAAACATTATTTTCTTTCTTTTTGAGTAAAGATCCAGTCACACTAAGCAACTTACCAGCGATCCCAACAACGATAGGGATCACTGGTAAGTTGCTAGGAGGTTGCTGGTGAGATGTCACACTGCGACGCTCCAGCGATCCCACCAGCAACCTGACCTGGCAGGGATCGCTGGAGCGTTGCTACACGAGTTGCTGGTGAGCTCACCAGCAACCAGTGACCAGCCCCCAGCGCCGCGTGGAAGATGCTGCGCTTGGTAACTAAGGTAAATATCGGGTAACCAACCCGATATTTACCTTGGTTACCAGCGCACGGAGCTACACGTGCAGAGAACAGGGAGCAGCGCACACTGAGCGCTGGCTCCCTGCTCTCCTAGTTACAGCACACATCGGGTTAATTACCCGATGTGTGCTGCAGCTACATGTGCACAGAGCAGGAGCCGGCACTGACAGTGAGAGCAGCAGAGGCTGGTAACGAAGGTAAATATCGGGTAACCAAGGACAGGGCTTCTTGGTTACCCGATGTTTACTGTGGTTACCAGCCTCCGCAGAAGCCGGCTCCTGCTGCCTGCACATTTAGTTGTTGCTGTCTCGCTGTCACACACAGCGATCTGTGCTTCACAGCGGGACAGCAACAACTAAAAAATGGCCCAGGACATTCAGCAACAACCAACGACCTCACAGCAGGGGCCAGGTTGTTACTGGATGTCACACACAGCAACATCGCTAGCAACGTCACAAAAGTTGTTCGTTAGCAGCGATGTTGCTAGCGATGTTGCTTAGTGTGACGGGGCCTTAAGTCTTATTATCAAGTTATATTCATGAGCCAATAAATTGGTCCTAGCATGAGAATAGGGTCTATAATCTCCTCGGGTGTAAGGTTGCCAACGAGAGTTTTTACATTTTCTGAACAGCTTAGTCATAAATCACAGACAGACAGTATTTTTTCCAGATACATTAGAAAACTATAGTAAATAATTATGATGAGTGATACATGTCTAAAGCCTATAATTCTAATATGAAGACATTAGCTGCATTATCTGTAAACTGTAAAATGATGATAATTCCAATCAAAATAATCTGCGTCAATTTCTACAGCTTAAAAAAAATCACGGACGCCTTAATTTTTTTTTTTACGGACAGAACTTAAAAGTGACTTTTTGGACGGTTGGCAATCCAGCTCGGGTGTTTAGCAGAATGTCTGTGAATAAACTTGTCTGGTCCATGGAAATATGTTTTTAGAACTTTCAGGTCTCATAAACTGAATAAATACTACAGTAATTATTACTATTAAATACAAAATAATAAAGATAGATGCAACATAAATCTATAGATAATACATCAACTATTACTGAAGCTAAATTGCTTATGAATAGGCATCAGGATCACGGGGATATTTATACTTCTACAAGACCAAAACTTACATTTTATTACCTAGAATATAGTTTGCACTATCCTATTTCACAGTAAGCCAATGAACTTATGGTAAGGTTTTAGTTTAGCGTGTGTGCGGAAACTAATGGAATTAGAAGAAAACTCAAGGGGAGAATATAGCCTCCAAATTCCATGTTTTTGTTTCCCTGTTTAATGTAACCATCTTATACCAGAGCATTAGATCCCCAGATAATGATATAATTTATGAAGGTACGGTATATGTCAATATCGTGTTCGAGTTCAGAGTGGAAACAGAGGTCACCTGGAGAAGACATTTCCTTTTGACCAACATAATACAGTCAAGACTTGTACTTCAAAGTGAACACAATCTCAATATAGATGTACATTTTTACAAAGTACAGTCACGGTCATCAACACTAGAAAGTGGAAAATCCAGAAAATCTGTATCCCAGCTGCAACAGTTTAGGAATAATCATCCCTGGCATGTGTGATCACATATAAACCACTTAACAGGTTACACATGAAATCTACCATGAAAGAATAACACGTCTCTACTGTAAAGATAAAGGAATTGTACAAGGAAACAAATTGCATGTTAAAAGCGTTGGGCAGGCTGGACATCAGAATGGCAGCTGCATACAATAGTGGAGCATACATACAACAGCTGGGATCGGTTTCAGAAACACATCACTATTCATGTGCATGAATGTTACATTGGTAATCATGCACCTACGACAGATGGATATCAGCAGAAAAAAACACATTCCCAACTCATGAATCAAAATGATGTCTTCCACTGCTGAGTAAACAAGCATTGGACAGGCAGATAATGAACTACTAAGTGTGGTAGATGAATGATCAACTGATATCATAATCAATGTAAAGCTCCTGGGCTTAACTATCATAAGCAAAATCATACCATTATTGGGCAAAAACCGGTGCCATTGGAAAAATCATTGACCCGCTAGAACAGAATCTGATTTTAAGGGTCCATTTTCTTGGGTACTCTTGGTGTTCAGCACGGTGCAAGCCACTTGTAGTGTTTGAACGGCTCGCACTTGGGGTAACAAGAGCGTTATCAGATGTATTGTGCACCGAACAAAAAAATGTAAACAGCCCACCTACTCTCAATCGGAATTGTTCTGTTTATGGCTGACCATATGTGGGTGGAGAGCCGAACTGCCCAATCAGTGACTTCCATTGGGGTTCAGGTCAAGTCCAGAACTGAACTTCATCTAAACCCACCAAACCAAATTTCAATGGTATCCACACATCTCTATAGGTGATACCTTGCTGATCATGAGACCCCACTGATCCTGAGAATGGGGCTCTGCCTATTTGGAATGGATTTCACTTCTTGTCGTATTAATGCAGCGGGGGGACTAGCGATTCTCACCTGCCAGCTCACTAGCCAGGGTTATTACACAGTCTCTCAGTGCTTCAGGTATTCTGCTCTGCGACAGGTACAGAAACCTGTAGGGCTACAAGGTGCAGGTGGTGTCCCATCATCCCTCTGCCTAGCACAAGGGCACACCGTTGTTAAAGTGTCTCTGGTGTACCCTTGTTTGTTGTGATGAAACCTGTTTGTTGTGTGTCTTGCCCCACGCCGGACCATCACCAAGTCTGTGCATGACATATAGGGAAGCTAATCCTGCACTTAGAAGAAGCAGGGAAAGTAGACAATACAAAGCAAGTGCTGAAAAGTGGTACCATAAATTTTAGGGTATCTTAATGTTAGGTGATATTTTGAGAAGCCGTCTCATACAAACAGAACCTAGGCTCATCAAAGCTCTGACACATACAACGGTATATATGTTTAGACTTACAGAATGGTACAGAACTACAGCCATCTATTCACTAGCATTCAACCACTCCGACTGACGCAGTCTTTTGAGAGCAGTCTCAGTCAATAACAGTAATATATAAAGTGGTTTCTAAGCCAGAGCATCCTTAAAACTCAAGAATGAACATTCAGCTAAAGATATACCTGACAAAGCAGTAAATAAATAATACAGCTTTCAGATTTTTTGAGTGGAGAAATCGTTTTACTGTACAGCACAAGGAGTACACATTACCGGTGGTCATAAAGTGCAGATGTTCAGGGGAAAAAGAAGGGTTAAACAATTGAATAGACTGGCACAAAATTATTAATACTTTATTTCCATATTTCACAAGGAGAAGCGTGATCTATATTACAAGCTTTATCAACGGGCACCATGAGTCAAAAGGCTTTTATTGAATGCAATGCCTGCTGTAATGATCTTTGTGGATTTATACAGCAGTAAAACATTTCATGCGAACTTTTACAAAGACACAATAGCAACAGTGGGAAAAGTTGTACAATAAAAAAAGAAAGAAAAAATGCAACATATTATATGATCGAAGCAAGATAAAACAGAATGTGCCCCTCATGATCCCACTATGTTTCAAGTCAAGTATCATATAATACTGTAAAATATGTCAGTAATATTCTATTAAATATATCAGTATAAGGCCTGTTTCAGACGTCAGTGATTCTGGTACGTTTGTGCTTTTTTTTCTACGTACCAGAATCACTGACATACGGAGACCCATTATAATCAATGGGTCTGCTCACACATCAGTGATTTTTCACTGACCGTGTCTCCGTGCGGCGTACACACGTGTCCATGATTGCCGCACGGAGACATGTCCGTTTTTTTCTGGCATCACTGATGTCCCACGGACCACACAGTGGTGTGATCCGTGAAACACGTGCCAGAAGAACACGTGCATATAAAATAAAAATCACTTTTACTCACCCGGCTTCAGCGACGCTCTGTGCAGCCTTTGCTGCCTGCTGCTTCTGAGCCGGCTCATTACTGTCGCGCATATTCATGAATGCACAACACAGCCGACCCGGAAGCAGCTGCTGCGGAGGTCAGCGCCGACCGGATGCTGCACTGCTGGAGCATTCAGCACCATGGAGAGCGGGAGCGGGCACAGGTGAGTTGATCTCTATGTGCAATCACGGACCACGGTGAACGGAGCCCGGAATGCACTTAGACAACCCACCTGAGGGACATGTGCGTGTTTTACACGTCAGTGAAGAACGTCTGTGTTTTTCACTGACGTGTGAAACGGGCCCAACACAGGTAAATGTATGATCATCATTATATGCACCGATCAGCCATAACATTAAAACTAATATCAACAAAACAACTTTGAAAGGGGTTGTTCACTACTCAGACAACCCTTTCTCAATAACTATGTTTTCTCATGGCTCTCCCAGGAGTCATGTGATATTATGTCATGCAATCCCAAAAGCCAACCAGCATCTATTTCATTTTCCTCTCATTAGGACGTAATTGACATCTGGATCAAATGAGAGCTGCAAATGCTCTCTCACTTCCTCCGGATGTCTGATGTCACGCTCCGACTGGTGAGCATCCGACACTCGGCGTAACAGCAACTGTTCAGTGCACAGCAAAATACATGGGTATCAATAAGGATGGTAAAGGAGAGGAGCACCCTGATGGTAGGGAGCGAAAGATGGGACACCTCTCGACACTAACCTGTGTCTGGTCCCTTAGCCCCTCTAAAATCCCTATATGAGTCCTTCCCCTCATTGCCTTCACGTGCCTAGTCCCTTACTATCCCTCCACTCACACTGTATAGTGACAAGGCTGATGAGCACACTACACAACACCACTACAGTAATGACACACAGGAAAATGAGGACAGACAGGGGGACATAGACAAAAAGATATACAAACAAACTTCACATCTGCAGCTAGACACCAAGTGTTATGATTCAGTGACCGAGGAGGATCAAAAAATGCGGAAACCCAAAAAGTAACCAGAGTGGCTGGAACCTTAACGGATTGCATACCTAATCTTGACACACAACTAGAAATATCCGTGCAACGAGCCTATGATGACCTAGTTCGTCTCGACACAGCCAGAGAACTAAATATGCTTACAGATAGAAATATATGAAAAGCTAATCTGCCTCGGAGCAATCCCCAAAGATATAGATAGCCCCCCACATTTTAAGACTACGGTGATATAGGGAAACACAATAGATGAGGCCCAAACTATCTTATAGTAAAGTATAGGAAAGAGCACTGTCTACACCCATAAAAACAGTAATAAATCTCAGCACGCCTGATATGGAAAGACCCTGAGCCCAGACAGGCTCTCCTCCATATATATATATATATATATATATATATATATATATATATATATATATATAAATAAATAAATATATCAGTACTCTGATCAGTACTCTGTCAGAAACAGAATAAGATTCTATTACAATCATCAGGTGATGGATCATGTGACTATTTAAAAAAGATGGGAGTGGTCACAAACCAGCTGCATCTGTGGTGAACTAGCTAGGAGCTGCTAGCAAGGAAAATTACATTAACCCTTTCTGCCACAACAGAAAGAAAATACAATTATAATCCAGAGTCTCACAAGTCAAGACGAGTGAACCTGTGGAGGTTCCGTTCACTGGCAGCAAACGAACCAAACCTCTCCGTGACCGAACCTTGCACGAGGAGATTCGGAAACACTGATTGGCAGTTTGAGTCTCCGCCCACATACTGCCAGCCATAAGCAGATCACTTCCAAGGGAGGATGGGTGGGCACTTTCAAATTTTTTTGGGAGGGATGCACACTATATGTGATCACGCTGATGTTACCCCCAGTGTGCGCTGTTCAAACACTGCAAGTGGCTCGCACAGGGCTGAGAACAAAGCATACCTGAGTTCAGCGTTGCTTGCTCAAGATAAGTTTGCACATAAAGCATTCAAAATCCGAATAAGAGCCCTGTGTTTCTTAGTTGGTCTTCGGTTCAAACATTCTGGTCCCTACAAACATGAGGTCCCGAGACGAGGGTTATAGGCTTCCGTATGGTGGCCATAATAAAACCTCATATTTTTTTGTACAGGATGCAGCCAAGCCCCTTTCTGTTAGGCCTTGCATATTAGAGTTTCTGTCCCTGTATGTTGCACAGATGGAGTACGGCTTGGCAGCCTGCTTGATCTAATAGTATGGGCATCACCTAATAGGCTGCAGGCTTGTGACTGTGCATGTGTGAACAGTGCTCTATGCAAGCCATCAGTGTGCAGTTTTATCATCCAGCACTCGCCCCCTCCATGTTTTGGAAGTGTGTGTGTGATTTGCTCCTCCTGCACCTGTGATGCCTCCACTTAGTGGGGGTTTGGCTACATCCTGCTAGAGTATTAGTTTTTGGCCTGGGCGATGTATAACTGCTGCCCTTCTTGCTGTAATTACCATGGAGGTCAGCAACAATGTTTAGGTAGATGGTATGTGTCAAAGTAACATCCACATACAGTGGGTACGGAAAGTATTCAGACCCCTTTACATTTTTCACTCTTTGTTTCATTGCAGCCATTTGGTAAATTTAAAAAAGTTCATTTTTTTCTCATTAATGTACACTCTACACCCCATCTTGACAGAAAAAAAAACAGAAATGTGGAAATTTTTGCTAATTTTTTAATCCAGAAAAACTGAAATATCACATGGCCATAAGTATTCAGACCCTTTGCTCAGTATTGAGTAGAAGCACCCTTTTGAGCCAGTAAAATCATGAGTCTTCTTGGGAATGGTGCAACAAGTTTTTTTACACCAGGATTTGGGCATCCTCTGCCATTCTTCCTTGCAGATCCTCTCCAGTTCCGTCAGGTTGGATGGCGAACGTTGGTGGACAGCCATTTTCAGGTCTCTCCAGAGATGCTCAATTGGGTTTAGGTCAGGGCTCTGGCTGGGCTAGTCAAGAATGGTCACAGAGTTGTTCTGAAGCCACTCCTTTGTTACTTTAGATGTGTTGCTTAGGGTCATTGTCTTCTTGGAAGGTGAACCTTCTGCCAAGTCTGAGGTCCAGAGCACTCTGGAAGGTTTTCTTCCAGAATATCTCTATACTTGGCCGCATTTATCTTATATTCAATTGCAACCAGTTGTCCTGCCCCTGCAGCTATAAAACACCTCCATAGCATGATGCTACCACCACCATGTTTCACTTTTGGGATTGTATTGGGCAGGTGATGAGCAGTGTCTGGTTTTCTCCACACATATCGCTTAGAATTATCACCAAAACATTCTATATTTGTCTCATCAGACCAGAGAATCTTATTTCTCATAGTCTGGGACTCCATGTGTTTTTTTGCAAACTCTATGCGGGCTTTCATATATCTTGCACTGAGGAGAGGCTTCCATCAGGCTACTCTGCCATAAAGGCCCGACTGGTGGAGGGCTGCAGTGATAGTTGACTTTGTGGAATTTTCTCCCATCTCCCTACTGCATCTCTAGAGATCAGCCACAGTGATCTTGGGGTTCTTCTTTACCTCTCTCACCAAGGCTCTTCTCCCACGATTGCTCAGTTTGGCTGAATGGCCAGGTCTAGGAAGAGTTCTGGTGGTCCCAAACTTCTTCCATTTAAGGATTATGGAGGCCACTGTGCTCTTAGGAACCTTGTGTACTGCAGAAATTATTTTGTAACTTTGGCCAGATCTGTGCCTTGACACAATTCTGTCTCTGAGCTCCTTAGGCAGTTCCTTTTGACCTCATGATTCTCATTTGGTCTGACATGCATTATGAGCTGTGAGGTCTTATATAGACAGGTGTGTGCCTTTCCAAATCGAGTCTTATCGTTTATATTAAACACAACTGGACTCCAATGAAGGAATAGAACCAGCTCAAGGAGGATCACAAGGAAATGGACAGCATCTGATTTCAATGAGTGTCTGAGCAAAGGGTCTGAATACTTATTACCATGTGATATTTCAGTTTTTCTTGTTTAAAAAATTTGTAAAAATGTGTACATTTCTGTTTTTTCTGTCAAGATGGGGTGCAGGGTGTACATTAATGAGAAAAAAATTAACATTTTTGGAATTTACCAAATGGCTGCATTGAAAAAAAGGAAAAAATTTAAAGGAGTCTGAATACTTTCCGTACCCACTGTAAATGCATAGACCCAAGGGTTTCCGGCAGAACATTATCCAGAGCATCTCACCGCCCGGCTGGCTTACTATCTTCTCAAAGTATATTCTGGTGTCATCATTTCAACAGGTAAGCACAAATGCACCCAAATGACCACATATAAAAGAAAATGTGACACATCAGACCAGGTCACTTTCTTCCATTACTCCATAACTCAGTTCCGACATTCATGTGCCCATTGGTGGTTCTTTTGATGATAGACAAACTTCACCAATGGCACTCTGGTCTGCGTAAAAAGCTACAATGTTTCCTGACACTATTGTCATGGCTAGTGTTAACTTTTCCTTAAAGTTGTGCTGCTTTAGCTCTTCTGTGGGATTGAAAAAAAACAGGATAGCCTACATTCTCCAACTGCATCAATAAGTCTTTGACACTCTTAAATCTGTCAGTTGTTCACTTTTTTCTTTTTGTTGGACCACTTTGGTAGAGAATAACCTCCCCATATCAGTAATATCCCAGAGGACCTGTCATTTTGGAAACTTCTGACAGTTGTTTAGTCATAATGTTATCATTGTAGAAGTCACTCAGATCCTTATTATTGCTTGGTTTTCCTGCTAGCAATATCAACTTCAAAAACAGACTATTAATTTGTTCCTTAAAGGGACTCTGTCAGCACAGAATTACTGTTCAAACCAAGTACAGGCGCTCGGTGCATCATGGTGGAGGAAATCTTTTAAAAACACCATCCCACCATCTATCTCCACCCTTCTCTTGCTCTATGAATCCAGATGTGTCAATCAAAGAAGAGGAGGGGGTAGAGACAGTAAGAAAACAAGGGGGTGGAAGGTGTATTTAAATATTTGTCCACACTATGATGCACAGAGTGCCTGTACTTGATTTGAACAGTAATTCTGTGCTGACAAAGTCGATTTAAGATGTTATTCAGATGTCAAGGTTTTTCGTCCATGTCTATGACACACGTAACATAAGCAGTATGGACATTTTAGCTCCCTCACAAAATGTTATATTGTTGTTTTTCAAGATTCGACTGATCCTTGGTCCTTTACCATTTTGGTCTGCTGTTTCCAATGCTCTGGAATTGACCACCACAGTCACACCACAGTGATTATCTTAAAAAAGGTTGTCATCTTCAATATTTGAAATGTATATGTTGTAGTAGGGCAGGTATAGTAAAACGGTCTTCAAATAATCAAGTGTGAAATATGTGATGCATCTCTGGAGACTTGAATACACAGGGCAGAACATCTCTCGGTTTACTCTATTCTAAAGGGTATATTCAAGCCTACAGAAATACAAACATCAATTTTATGACCTAATCCCATTGAGTCAGTGTAGTGTAAACTTGAAGCCAGCCATCCTAAAGCCTTGTGTGTCCAGCCACTAATCCACCTCTAGATACTATGGCAATTATCAACATGCTATGTTTTTCTTAAATGAATAAACCAAGTATTAGAAATAAGTTAAAGCAAAGGAACACAGAGCAGACACCAAGCCTCAACCCCCACCGAGGTGATGAAGTGCAAGCATGGGTATGTTAGGGTTTCTGGCAATATCACTCATAACAAATATGGATATACAGCTGTCGATGAAAGTGTATTTTTGCAACTTATTGTCACATCGCTTTATATATGAAATGTGTCAAATGTGGTGTGAAAGAATTGAGATAAAGCAATCAGAATCAGCAGGCCGTGCAGAGAACATGTAAAGAAGATTCCACCTCACACTGCGCTACAAAATAATCCCAGAAGACCATGGAGATGCAAAGAAAAGCCGGATAACAATGGGCATACCGAATCATCAACAGGCGTCATTTCAAAACCCCATATATACATAATATATAATGTCTCAATGTCAAAATAATCATGTAACAGACAATGGAAGCAGATGCTGGGCTATCTTGTATAATGTATATCCTGGTTACTATTCTGGAATAGTGATTTCCAACTGGGGAATCAAATTAACATTTCAGTGAAAAAAAGCACTGCTTAATAGTACAAAGGAACATTAAAATGTCAGTTCCCAACAGGATATACAGGTTGTGAAACACTTCTGACTATTCCCTCACACATCTACCAATCACGGGGCAGGTAGATAGTTAGTATTCTAATAGCACATTGATAAAGATTCTAGATTTATTTTACTCACCTATATGGTGCATTAATTCCACAGCGCTTTACAGACATCATCACTATCTCTATTAGGACTCAGAATCTAAATTCCCTATTAGTATGTCTTTGTTTATATGGGTTTCCTCCAGGTTCTCCAGTTTCCTCCCACAGTACAAACAAAAAACCATTACAGATGATGTCCTTGGTGGCATTTGAATCCCGGACACCAACAATGCAAAGCAACAGTGCTAACCATTGAGCCACCGTGCTGCCCAAAGGATTGATCTGGAGTTTTCATTTACTTTTCATGAGATAGATAAATCATTAAAGTGTGGGTTAATTAAACAAACTCTACAAACAAGCTGTTAGCATGTCCTCTCCTGCAGGACTACAAGTGTTCTTTGCAGGAGACTGCAGCTGCTTTTGCCCACGATCAGCGTTTGGGCCGCTGCGGTCTCTCTCTGTTCTCCTTGAGGAGAACACTCATATCTCCACAGCAATAAATTAACATGCTGTGGCTTGGGAAGTCGCACCGTTGGTCAGTTTACATTGCTGGCAGTACACACACAGTGGGCATGGGATTTTCAGAACTCCCATCCACTGTGCTTCTACTGTACAACACAGCGTTTTAGGCGCAGCAATGACACGCTACAATTAAAATGCTGTGAACCCTAATCGTGGGCATGCAGCCTTAGATTGATTAGTGTAGGGAAAAAACTGGTGAGGAGTCTGGCACTGATTATAACACCCAGTCGCCTTGTGGTTCCACCGATCTAAATTTAAGGATTTATAATGCTGTGAGGTCAGTTCAGCAGAACAATATGGTGCAAGATAACTACAGAACACCTGACTGAACACAGTCTTAGGCCTCTTTCACACGTCAGTATGTTGCATCAGTGTTTTGTCAGTGTCCCATCAGTTTTTGTATGCCAAAAACAGGAATGGAACTTACAGAAAACTATAATTGAAAGACTAACACCTGTTCTGTGTTTTGGAGCCACACCTGGTTTTGACATCCAAATACTGATGAAACACTAATGCAAAATACTGACGTGTGAAAGAGGCCTTATTCCAAGATGGAGCATCGTTTTAAGAAAACATCGTTTGCCATATTTTAATATAGAGGTAGCTTGCATGATACACTACTTCCCGCAAATCCCGCATCACTGCTAGAAAATCGCGTATGCCGCCTGAATATTGGATCATAATTGCATTAACACAATGTGTAATTATTATCTTAATGCATAATTTTGTAAAGAGGTTCAAGCATAACATTTAAAGTTTAATGTGACATTTGCAGCATGAGAAATACACTTCCCCATTAACCCAGGCATGTGCAGAGTAAGATAATACCATCATATCACTGACTAAATGGAAGAAAAATAATATCTGATTTATGAAGGACTGTGTCCCGGCCAAACATGGTCTTTAATCGTGAGCAATAATGTCTTTCCCACATAACTCTTCTGACACAAATGGGGCCAATTGTGGTTTTGTGTGAAGTAGGATTTATCTCGCACTCAGAACTTTTTCTACAATATTAGTCTTAAGGGGCAAAATACATATTTTAAGTAAAATATTCAGTTCTGCAGCTGTGATAATATTAAATGTATTATCCATCTTGGGTTTCAAGATACTGCTGTACATTACCGATGCAGAATCTCAATTATTTTAATGTCAAAATTTACTTTTAAATAGAACTATTATTTAAAGGTTAATTACATCTACCGTATCAAGAGAGTTTAATAAAAAAAGGTGATAGCGCAAATTACAGAAGCTTTACTGTTTAATGCAATTTAAAGGGATTTCTATTTTCAGCTATTTACTCATATCATGAAGAATGATGTGTGTGTTCTTCATTACCTTACCAAGTGAAGCACTTCTGGTTACAAGTGTATTTCATGGGTCAAAAAAAATACTGAGGATATAAATGAACAATAATCAAGGGGATAAAATCATAATATAGTGATGAGCAAAAGGGTAACAACATTTTGAACTTTTGACTTTCAAGCTTCATATCTCACCATCCACTATGGCTTCGGACTTTAAACTACCTAGATTTTATAGACAATCATATCGGCTATCTCATACATAATTTTGACTTCCAACTATTTAGATTATGATTAGTTATGCATATTCTTTTCATTTCACTGCAAACATGTTTCGGACAATGGAGTACTTAATCATTGCAATGATTAAGGACTCCATTGTCCAAAGCAAGTTTGCCCTGACCTGAGAGATATCTCTGTCTTTTACCATGTCTTTTTTCATTTTTGGCATGATCTTAAATATTTTGGAATAAACTTTTGTGGATTTTACAACGTGGGATGCTGGATCCTTTTTCTCATATTATTCTTAACAATCGGAATGACTCATTAACATGGGCTGATAATCAGGAAACAATCATTCTTTTCTGTATATCTAGCCTGTCTAAATGGGCTGTATGGTACTGTAAATTAGGAACTGGAAAGCATGATGATACCAAAAACATTGGCGTGAAAGAATGGCAGTAAGTGAACTGAAGAGTTAATGGCTTCTTGTTATGTATATATATTATGAGAGAGGTTGGCATTCCTCTACTGCCAACACTAAAGCTTGGCTAACTAGAGCTTAGGGAGCGGTTCGCGCTTTGGTCATAAATAAGTAATCCTTATAACTATGACAGGGATATTTTAATCCATCCATCCATCCAGAAAGAGGGGATCAGTCTGGTTCTGTGTTCCTAATGGAACTGAACAGTGTCAAGCAAAGGTGAAAAAGAACACTTCAGCGTCAATATGGAAGCAAACCACAACTGGATGACCTCCACAAAGCCTGGATGTGCTAATCATTGAGGCTCATTATTTCAAAGTTAAGCAAAACACCCAAAGACTACCAATGTTCTCCAAGATGGAGCAACCTACTCCCGGAATATGAAAGGGCATACATAAGGAAATTAGTACAGCTTAATAACAAATATTGGCTACATGCTAAAATGAAAGGATTTAGATTGTTAGGGTTGTTAGCCTCTTCTGCATATTTAATTTAGATTTTTTTTTGCATATGATTAAGCCTTTTGCACAGTACCGTATACCCAATCTATATAATATGTTACATGATACTTTGGTATATTGAGGACCGGTCTTAAACAATGATCGTCTTCATGATATTTGGTGGGAAATTTTAACTGTTATGCAAGTCATTCAAGCAGCAGGTAATCATAATATTTAACATGGATACATATGATATCATTTATTTTCAATGATCTGCCCCCGGATACATGGCCACTAGACTTTAAAAAAAATCTTCACAAATGCTCAGACTTCAAAAGGTATGATGAAATTTGTATTGATTTGAAATCACATAATCTGCTCAATTTATATTCAAAGGAGCCATCTCTTCACACACCATGAAATATAAATGAAAAGCGAGGAGTAGATGATTGCAACATGAACTATCGCTTTATGCTATAATGTGGCTTAACTCTCTATGAGTTTAACGAAGATATTCCAGTCCTTGCCGAGGGGAACTTCAGCTCAAGAAATAGAATGCTATGTCTTTTGAAGTGGTAAGGTAGAGATTCTCTGTCTTGACAGATTTTAGCAAGATTAAATAAGGAATTACATTATGGCAATATGCACACAGCCATTAATTCCACAATTTCTGTAATTCCTGTTTTGACAGTTAAAAAGAAGAGCTGGAAGATTGGTATCTTTGAGGAAATGCAATTTCCTGGGCACAGCCAATTTTTCAGTGCACACGTAAATTGGGATACAGAAAAAGAAAATGTATTACTTTTACTACTCATTGATCAGCAATCCTCATAGGAAAGACAGCACCATCACCATAGAGAGCAATGAACAGTTTTAATCAAACTACAAAAGGCAGAAATAAAATTGTTAGTTTCTAGCAAAGGCTAGAGTCAAAACCCCCTACAATATCATAGGTCAGATCATCATGGCTTTAGGGAGCAATAAATGTAAACTCTGGTGTAGAAATACAGTATTTTACTCTTCATAAGATGCACTTTTTTCCTCAAAACTGGGGGTAAAATGGGAGTGTGTCTTACAAAACGGATATGGGTTACCAGGGCGGCGGTGGTGAGACAGGGTCACAGGACGCGCTCAGGAGTGTCGCAGCAGGCGGCATTGATCTGTGGGCGGGTGGCATGGATCGGCGGGTGGGTGGGCTGTGAGGGTGTAACAGGTAGGGGTGTCTTGGCAGCGGGTGCATTGAGCTGACTAACGGCTCCCCTGAATTGCCCGCAGTTGATGTGATGAACTTCAAGAAAATGGCTGTGGAGAAGGCGGGTGCGCAGATTGAGGTGATGGACTTCAAGAAGATGGCCGCGGAGTCCTATCTGCGCACACGCAACCTCCGCAGCCATTTTCTTGAAGTCCATCTCGTTAAATGCTTGCGATTCAATGGAGTCGGCAGTCCGCTCAATGCACTTGCTGCTGAGACATACCGTCCTGTGACACATCCGCAGCCCACCCGCAGATAAATGGTGCCCGCCGTGACACCCCCGAGTGCGTCCTGTGACCCTGCCTCCTATGACCACGCTCCAACACCGTCACCCCGGTAAGCCACATCCAGGGGATTCAATGGCACCTGCCGCTACACCCTCAAGCCTGCAGTATCGCCGACCTTCCTGAGCCGCAACACACCCTCCTCTGAGCCCGAAGCATCGGCTAGCCTGCCTCCTCTGACCTTCCTGAGCTATTCCAGCACCGCCACTTCCACCCTGTGAGCATTAGGATTAAGACGCACTAGGATTATAAAACGGACCCTCAAATTAACATTAAAAATTATTTTTTCCTATTTTCCTCCTCAAAATTTGGAGTGTGTCTTATAATCCAGTGCATCTTATAAAACAAAAGATATGGTATGTTTTTCATTGTAATGGTTCACTAGGGAGAAAATTTAGCTTCAGCAACCTAAAAGTCTACTTTTCATTCCAGGGACGTTTTCAGAATACGTTGTGTATACATAGTTAATGCCACTATTTCCGGTATGACTTGCTTCCTGCAGTTTCACTATTTGTTCTCCTTTGCCTGCTCTCTCTCTAATTTTCACTTGTCTCTGAGCTAGTGGGTGAAGACTAGCTGCCTATATGTCTTTTATACACAGTACTCAGAGACGTTACAGCTCTATTTTCTCTGTTGCACAAAGACTGTGTGGCAATCTAGCATTAATGTGAAATATATTACCTACAATATACAGGACAATATGCCGGTGTCTATCCGGACTATCACTCTACTTAGTGCTACTCATTCCCCTCCCCCACAAAACTTTAATAGAAACTGCAACCTGATAGTTCTGTATGCTGGCAATCTGACTTGCTTGTTTCTCAGGAAAGATGATTAGCTAATGATGCAGGGGGGGGGGGGGGGTGTTTATATATATAAGCTGATGTTCAGTAGCCAAAGATGAGATCTGATATAGTGATCCACACAGACTACAAGGGTTATTTGCTGCTGCTTTAATGATTGAAAGGCTGATAAATCCGGTCTGAAAAGAATACCAAAGGCTGATAATATAAATGGTAAGGGTATGTGCACATGCTGCATTTTTTACACACAGATTTGACATGGAAAATATGCAATGTTTTACAGTACTCGCAAAGAGACAACCCCCCCCCATCATAAACACGAAAAAAGTGCAAGTATCTAACGTAGCATTTCCCCTGTTAACACATGAGGATTTTCAGAAGAATTTTCTGCTGCAAACCCTTAAATTGTGCACGTAGCCTTAATATTTTTTTTATGTTGGCCATGCTGCTGAAATTTCACCCATTTACGGTGCCCGATTACCATACGATATTGTTCCATAATCGTTTGACCACTGGCAATCAGAGGTTAAAAGGAGTGTTGCCTGCATAAAAAGGGAGGTCTTACGTTAAATATTGGATGTTTTTAATCAAATTGCTCAAGATTTGTGAAGAAAAATGCATCCCATTATGTCATGTGGTCCAATAAAATGTCAAACTGCTGCGGTGGATTCACCTGTACAAGGGGCACACCGCAACACGTACTATCAAAACATCCGAAGGTGTAGATTATGTAGATTTCACATAATATGAGTAATAGCTACATAATTTATGATGATATACCCAGTAATAAGGGCATCGGCAGTAAATATCACTATGTTTTGTGATGCCTGTTGCCAATTTCCAGAATTATAGCTCTTTGGATTCTGCTGCATTTATTAGGTTTCATTTTTTATATATTATTAAGCTGTTCTTCGTGAGCTCCAGTTTTGAACTAGATGTTGTTGGTCCTGGATGCTAACTTGTCATTGATGTAATATTGATGCCATGGATGTAATATTTATAGAATGACGTCTGGAGTGTGAACAGATGACCCAGTTTCGTTAGAAGCTCTTAGGGCACATTGCTTTGCAGATTTTGCTAGAGGAAAGAGTTAATCCTGAAGCATCATCTCTACCTTTCTCTCTTCTACTCGACACTGCATACAAATCTATTGTCTGATTTCGCACCATCTTTTCCTACATTTGCATACTTCCGCCCTGTCGTGCTGTGATAAAAAATTATTTATGCAAATCCATGAGTGTGCAACTCGCTCTGCGCAGTTAAAGAAGTAGGTTGCGCTAACAGTTGTGTATTCTTTATTTCTCACTTCATCAAGGATCTGGATGCTTAGAGCATTATAATAATCACATTAAACACCGTTGAATTAGACTTTTGTCCTCATGATCCCTTCTGGTGAAGAAAAAATATTATATCTGATTATTGATCCCTATTTTATATTATGTTCATGGGTATTTGCTATAATGAAAGAAAATATAAATCTTTTAAGAATACATATATGTAAAAATGTTATATGCAGCCCTGAAAACCACTTGATATATTATGTACAAAAAGTAAAGTCTTTGGCCTACATGCCAGCAGGAATCCATCTGGTTTTCGTTATTCATGCCCTACACAGGTATATCTCCACCTACATAGGATATAACCAAGGAATACATGGATACCAGAAGTCATATGAAAATAATGAAAATATTTTTTTTTATTAATTAAATGACTTTTCTAAGTCTGGTAGAAGTAAATCTGAAGTAAAATGAACTGCCAGAAAGACATATACGGTAGGTACATGAACCGTCATGTCTTTATGACAGTAACAAAATAATCTAGAGTTTTTTCAAGTTTAGAAATGGGTTGAGATTAGAGATGAGCGAACCCGTGGACGTTCGGTTCGGCGGCTTCATTCAGACTTTAGATAAAGTTTGGTTCTGTACCTGGACTTGACTTGAACCCCAATGGAAGTCACTAATTGGGCAGTATGTGTCTATGTCCACACGCAGCCAGCCATAAACAGATCACTTCCGGTGGAGGGTGGAAGAGGTTTTTCCATTTTTTTTTTCTTTGGTGCACACTACATCTGATAACACTGTTGTTACCCCCCAGTGTGACGCCAATCAACCACTGCAAGAAGTTTACACTGGGTTGATCACCAAGTGTAAGAGCACAGCGATGCTCGCGTGAGTTGTTTGTATACGTAAAGCACCCAATCTCCAAACTCTGTCTTTTGTAGAGTCTGTATTTGGTACAAACACCGAACCTCAAGTTCGCTCATCTCTAGTTGAGATGCAATACCATAAACAAGATTAGCACTATGAAGCCAGGCTAAACCTCAACAACCCCTGTAAAAGTGTTCTTTCTAATCAATATTATACTTAAAGCGTCTACATAGCGCCAATCACTTCCACTTTGGAGGAGAGCAGTGTCAATTAAGTTATTCTCCCACATACCTGCTGGGATTTGTGCACAATTAGCAGGTATCATAATAAACAGGACATGTCCATGCGTTTTGGCAGGTGTGTGGAGTTGTGAGGTCATGTCATCGGTCTCCTTCAATGTGTGAGATGCTCCAAATCACCCTTCTGAAAGGGCTAAAAATGGTTAAAAATATTAAGAGAAATGATACTCATCCTTAGGACTCCAATACAGGGCCTGTTCTGCCACTAACCTGGTTATCGCTGGTGCAGTTGAGACACATTGTAAAAGAAAAGAAATGTCGCTCAGCCAATCACAGGCAAGGGCCAGTCCCCGCTGTGGACCGTATATTGTTAATTTGCCCATTTGTTGACACATTGCTGGAACATCCATATGATGGCTACCAAATAAATGCCACTGGCAAGAGAGTCCTTTTTGGTTTCAACTTTCACTGTCTGATGTATTGGGCTTAATGATAAAAAATCTGAAAGGAATCTCAGAAGCAAAATGGACAAAACCTAAATAATATGGCTGGAAAATGCTACAGAACTAAAATCACACCACCATAGCAGTATACACAAATATGATTCTTATAAATGAAGCATGGTGCATCTCATATTGTATTCCTATAAGGAGCAGAAAAGAGAAAATATATTATGTTTACCGGCATAATTGTAAATTCCTCTTTCTGGTCAATGAAAAATGAACATAAAGCTTAACTCGCGCCATCCTTACTAAGGATATTAAATGTATAACTAATGTTGTACATGACAAAGCTCATCACTTCAAAAACATTTCCCATATTGCGGTTTGCTGCTTTGTGACCATTGTCATTACTATCCTGCTTCATCAAAGTGTCTGCAATTTCTGTACTGCAGTGTATATAGATGAGTGTATAGAGCTACACAGTGTTTAATAGGGGAAAATATAGAAGAGGTTGAGGAAAATATCAGAATGGTTTTCAAATTGTGTACATGAAAAGAATTATACCGACCTCTACTATAAAATATATTACACGTAGCATTCTTATATAGACAAGCATTGTTCAGTCTTTATATGCTACAAATGTATCACACTAGCTAAGCTATAAACATAGCGTGCCGCGGACCTCTACAATATCAATGCTAAGAGTAAAGCTTTACGACTTACTGTACAGACACTTAATACAATTAGATATAATACTGATAGGTTAATGGAGCTTTCTAGAATTTTACATTGAAGGTCAAATACTGGTAACCTCCACATGCCACCTATGAAACTTTTAGGATATCCCGTTCTATATCCATAGGCCTCAATAGTAACCGCTTCACCTCAAAGAAAGATTTTGGAGTGTGTCTGTGAGAATGGTTTTCTATCCCTCCATAAGAGCATTTTTTTTAGGTCAGATGCTGATGTGAGATGAAAGGTTCTGGCTTATAATCTCCATTTTAGTTCATCCCCAAGGTGTTTGATGGAGATGAGGAAAGTCTGCAGGCCAGTCAACTTCATCCACATTAAACTCACCTAACCATTTCAGTCATGCTTTAAAAAAAATATACACCCCTTAAACCCATAGTATTATCCCGTCTCCAAACTTAACAAGGGGGAAAATGCAGTCAGGCAGGTAACTTTCTTTTGACTTTTGCCAAACTCAGACTCATCCATGAGACTATCAGTTAGAGAAGCGAGATTTGTGAACGTTCCATCTACTCCATTGTCCAATGGCATTGTGCTTTACACCACTCACAATGATGTCTGGCATTGTGCTTGGTGATGTAAGGCTTGTATGAAGTTGCTCCGCAATGGAAACCGCACGCCATGAGGCTTCCGACTCACAGTTTTTGTGCTAATGTTAATGCCAGACGTTTTTATGGGTCTTTAGGATCTAACCTTTATTAGGTGAAGTGTGGCATTCTTCTCAAAAAACAACCTAGGAGAATTCTACTTTTATTTCCTATGTTACACTAGAAAGCATTGGTAAAGGCCATTGATTTACAAACATGTGGCTCTTTGTGTGTACTAATCAATTGCATTTTTTAAATCCTTAAAGGGAACCGGTCACATTTTACATGCAGTCCGATCTGTAGACCGCACAGTATAGAGAAGGTGAAGCTGAGCAGAATGATACATAGGTTTGTTGGAAAATATTCTGTATAACTTATATTTTCTTAATAGAAATTATTGGTGTTTGCATGCATGTCTAGTGGATGGTTATACTAATGACTGACAGCTATTTCGGCATGCACAGTCCTACAGAAAAGATAGTCAATCACCACATAGTGCCGCTCACTGGGCTCATGTATACTGAAATAAAATGTAAGTTTTGCTCAAACGTTTGCCAGAAAAATGTATATTAATCTGATCAGCTCCTCCTGGTTTAGAACGTCCTCCATACACATCAAACACCATTGTTAACATGACAGGTTCCCTCCATCCCCTTCACAACACAGACAATTTTCGTTTTCGCGCTTTCGTTTTTTGCTCTCATTCTTCCCAGAGTCATATTTTTTTTTTATTTTTCTGTCCACAGACTTAGTGCTTGTTTTTTTGCAGGAGGAGATGTACTTTTGAACAACATCATTCATTTTACCACACAGCGTACGGTAAAACTGATAAAAAAAATTATTTTTACAAATGCAGAGAAATTGTGAAAAAACCCCTCTGAATTCTGACATGGTTTTTTAGGCATTGGTTTTACGGTGTACATCTTGTGGTAAAAGTGACCTCGCAATATGATTCTCCTCATCAGTACAATAACATTGATACCAAACATTCAGTTTGTTTGGTTTTTTTAATTATTTTAGTGGTAAAAAAAAATGTGAAGTTTGCAAAAAGAAAAAAATTGGGGGTTGTCTCGCCATTGTTCATTGTTCAAGACTCGTAACGTTTTCATTTTTCTTTTGATAAAGCTGTATGATGGCTTATTTTTTGCAGGGTGAGATGTGTTTTTATTGATATTGGGATAGATGTGATGTTTTAATCACTTGTGACAGCATTTTTGTGGTATTACAGCAACCAAAAAACAATTTTGGTGTTCTTGATTTTTTTTTTTTTTATTACAGTGTTTAACAATCGTATTAAAGGGGTTATCCGGCTTCTTTGACATTTTTTTTTTTATTTCCCTATTGGGCTACATTGGGGCAGGTAAGTAGATAGAGACCACTTACCTGCCCTGCTGGGCAGGGCCATGTTGACATGCAAATCTGGAAACAGCATGTCGCCTCCCTGCTGCGTGGCTACAGTGTGATGAGCCCCGCCCCCTTCCCTGCATCCCCCACACATTCCCCCGCACCTCTTATACTCTCCAGTAACCTCCCCCTGCACTGCTGTGGGGTCCGTGACCTGGGGGCGGGGCCTGGCGGCAGCTGCCATGGTGTCAGCTCCAGCACCAGGCCCCTGCTCAGGATCACACATTCAAATGTACCGGCATCACAGATCACCGATGCCGGTACATTTGAAAGTGCTGATGAGAAGCAGCGCAGCGCTGCTTCTCATCACTGTCCCTCCCGCTGTCTGTGCTCTCTTCAGCACAGCGGTGACGTCACTACTGTGCTGATATGTCCAGAGCACAGACAGCGCGCGAACGTGCAGGAGCGGCGGGGACCGAGGAAGGGTGAGTATGTATTCCACATGTGTTCCCGATGGGGATGGGGATGGGGGGGGTTGCAGAGCCATATGTGTGCGTGTGCAAAGCCATATGTGTGCGGTGCAGAGCCATATGTGTGCGTGTGCGGTGCAGAGCCATATGAGTGCGTGTGCAGAGCCATATGTGTGCGTGTGCGGTGCAGAGCCATATGTGTGCATGTGCGGTACAGAGCCATATGTGTGCGTGTGCAGAGCCATATGTGTGCGGTGCAGAGCCATATGTGTGCGTGTGCAGAGCCATGTGTGTGCGTGTGCGGTGCAGAGCCATATGTGTGCGTGTGCGGTACAGAGCCAAATGTGTGCGTGTGCGGTGCAGAGCCATATGTGTGCGGTGCAGAGCCATATGTGTGCATGTGCGGTACAGAGCCATATGTGTGCGTGTGCAGTGCAGAGCCATATGTGTGCGTGTGCAGAGCCATGTGTGTGCGTGTGCGGTGCAGAGCCATATGTGTGTGTGTGCGGTACAGAGCCATATGTGTGCGTGTGCGGTGCAGAGCCATATGTGTGCGGTACAGAGCCATATGTGTGCGCGTACGGTGCAGAGCCATATGTGTGCGGTGCAGAGCCATATGTGTGCGTGTGCGGTGCAGAGCCATATGTGTGCGGTACAGAGCCATATGTGTGCGTGTGCGGTGCAGAGCCATATGTGTGCATGTGTAGAGCCATATGTGTGCGTGTGCGGTGCAGAGCCATATGTGTGCGTGTGCAGAGCCATGTGTGTGCGTGTGCGGTGCAGAGTCATATGCGTGTGTGTGCAGAGCCATGTGTGTGCGTGTGCAGTGCAGAGCCATGTGTGCGTGTGCAGAGCCATATGTGTGCGGGTGCAGTGCAGAGCCATATGTGTGCATGTGCAGAGCCATATGTGTGCATGTGCAGAGCCATATGTGTGCATGTGCAGAGCCATGTGTGTGCGTGTGCGGTGCAGAGCCATATGTGTGCATGTGCGGTGCAGAGCCATATGTGTGCAGTGCAGAGCCATATGTGTGCAGAGCCATATGTGTGCGTGTGCGGTGCAGAGCCATATGTGTGCGTGTGCAGAGCCATATGTGTGCATGTGCAGTGCAGAGCCATGTGTGCGTGTGCAGAGCCATATGTGTGCGGTGCAGAGCCATCTGTGTGTGTGTGCGGTGCACAGCCTGATTTGTGTGTATGCGGTGCAGAGCCCGATGTGGGGCTGTTATTTGCAATGCTGTAGTGATACCAGGTCAGGTGCTGGGGCAGAATACTGACAGGGAATGGGTGTGCAGGGGGCGGGCAGGGGGTGGGGCTGGACACTGAGGCTGGGTGGTGACAGCTCTGACTGAGGTTCAGCACAGGAAGTGGTCATGT
This sequence comes from Anomaloglossus baeobatrachus, assembly GCF_048569485.1. Lineage (NCBI taxonomy): Eukaryota > Metazoa > Chordata > Amphibia > Anura > Aromobatidae > Anomaloglossus > Anomaloglossus baeobatrachus. Next base: position 792,849,664 of record NC_134353.1, read on the forward strand.
TTGCTGGATCTGAATGTAAACAAGGTGCTGCAGAGAATAAAGGGATAATTCAAGAGGAACAAAAGTTAGAAAACAAAAAATAACAATGTAGGTGTGATTTATATGACAATACAGCACAGATAAACTCAAAAATTTTTGTTAAGCTAATGTCGGACGACTCCTTTAATTAATTTAAAAATTCTGATAAATCAATGTATTTCTCACTGCGGTGATACCACATATGTGTATGGTTTTTATTATCTATTTTTAATGGAGCAAAAGGGGTGATTTAAATTTTTAATGTTCTTTAAATTTTTTTCATATCTTTTACATTTTTTTTAACTTAACACTGCTTTAATAGTCCGCTGAGGGTACCATAACCTACGATTATCTGATCATAGCAGTGGCATAGCATTGCAACCAATAGTAAAAATGACAGTCTCCTTTGAAGCTCAGCCACAAGCAGGTTTCAAAGGAGCGCTGCAATGACAAACACAGAAATCTTCAGCAGACCCCTGCTATCAAGTCAACCCATTTGCAACAAACTATTAAGTCACAAGTTTATTGATGGACACTTAAAATGTCAGGCCCCCAGCATTTTGAGATTTCCAATACTCAATTTAAATACAGATCAAAGAAAATGAATTTTAACAATTTGCCATTATAGTTTATCTGAATTATCTGAAAAGAAAACAGATTTGGGGGAGATTTATCTGTGAAAACTGGATCTGTGAAACTGACTCAGTTGCCCTTAGAAACCAAGCAAATTCCACCTTTCATTTTTCAAAAAGTCTGAAAAATTAAAAGATGAATCTGATTGGTTGCTAAGGGCACCTGAGTCAGTTTCCCTTTACACCATGTTTGATAAATCTCTCCCTTCATAACCCTATTACACATACTGTCCATCTACTTTTGGACCACCCTGCATATTATACATTTGATATATATGAACTCACCTGGAGAGTCATACTGCCAGGTCAGTTTTACCATATAGTAAACAAGGTAAAATTTAAAAAAAATAAATAAATTGTGGAATTGCACTTTTTTTTTGCAATTTCACCATGCCATATTCCAGTACACCATATGGCAAAATGAATGGTTTCATTCAAAAGTCCAAATCGTCCTGCAAAAAACGAGCTCTTGTACGGCTGTTGATGGAAAAATAAAAAAGTTATGGCTTTTGGCAGTATTGTCAAGCTCACCACGTATACGGCGGATGTCGTGGAGGGGTTAACAATAGTTTACATTTTCTATACATGTAATTTTCCTATAACCACTAAATAATTGTATTATTGTTGCAAACTGCGATATAAATCTTAACAAAAATGTGCTATTGATATTATACTCTCATCAGTTAACTGTTTAACATGTTAATATTTTACTGCCGCATTATTTTTACTATGTAAGTGCATTTAAACATAATTCATGGCTTAAATGACTGTCGACTAACATCCACACTAATTTGGACCTCCCACTCCCGAATCCAAGACTTCTTGCGAGCTGCACCAAACCTCTGGAACGCTCTAACCCAAGAAGTTAGGACGAATCACAAGTTACTCAGCTTCAGACGCACCCTAAAAAGGCATCTTTTTAGGGCGGCCTATCATACTCCCTAGCCGAACTAATTTCACCTAATCCCTCCACAACTTCTCAGAAAATAACCCCACGTCAAACTCCATGGCACCCAAATGCATCTCAAGGCTCTGGCCAACTGGTCCAGGAAGCCATTATCTATCCCCCATTTCCTTGAGATGGCTGGATTGTCATTGTAAATAAGCACTTGTACCTTTCCCCCCCCATCTCATTGTAGATTGTAAGCTCTCACGAGCAGGGTTGCCTTTTTTCCCTTTAAATATTGAATCTCCTATAACTGTTACTTGTTTGTATATGATCCTCCTGAATTGTAAAGCACTGCGGAATATGTTGGCGCTATAGAAATAAATATTATTATTATTAACTGAACTCATTACACTTTGTCAATGCATAATTATATTTCTGACCCTATTGGTGTACATCATAACTTTGAACAAATAAAAAGGCCTGTCAATGTTCTGGATCCTTGGTTCCAGATCCTGCTAGTGAAGTGGAGGTGGCATCAGATCAGTGTTACAATGCTTCATTAGATTACATTCACAGTTATGCTGAACATTCAGTTGATTTCCCACTGAGTTCTATTGCGTTCTCTGCATGGTACCTGAACTGTTAATGGTTGAAAACATAGACATTATTGATCTGGTGTTAAACACACTGTTACTATGTACTGTTTTTACCATTCAGGGGATTCCTGATTGTCAATATATTTAAAGGAGCTCTTCAATTTATCAGTGAAGTTGTGCTGTCATAAAAGGGGACAGAAATAACGGATATAAACTGATAAAATTATTTACTGAATTGCAGCTATTTTCCTTGGCTGAGCTCACGCTCACTGTGTAGTGTGTGCTGCCTTGCAGCTCAACTCCTACTCAACTGGTCATCAATATAATAAGGTTGTTCGATATTTCATATGTTTACGCTTTGCGTTTATTTCTGTTTGCTTTATATTCCAAGACATTTTTTGTATTTTTTTAGTGGACTCTTTGGTGTCCCTCCTCCCTGTTGCTGGAGAAATCTCACACTGTACAGTACAAGCTGCAGCTGTTAGCCATACTGAGTGGGCAGAAATTAAATAACCTCGTACTGCTAAGCTTTCTCTTCAGTTGGACTCATAAAATGCTGTTTTTAATATAAGTACACAGCCATTATTACAAGGATTGTCAAAGTAAGTATACCAACACCAAAGGTGTGCACTGTATATTGTAATATAAGGTGTCAGGTTCACATTCAGGCACCTAAGTGACTGAGCAAAACAAGATATACACATGGACAAAATTGTTGCCACTCTTCTGAAAAGGTAAGAAAAATCCACAATAGTCACTGAAATAATTTTAAACTGAAAAGATCTTCCGGAAAAATGTTCGAGTTCCCCAATGACTTCTATTATACTTGGTACACGATTTGAGCTCGCCCAGTGTTCGATTGTTTACTGAACACCTGAGCATGGTAGTGCTCACTCATTACTACTAATGAAAATTAGACTCTGCATTTGAATTGTAGATCAACTGAAAAACAAACAAACTAATGAACTTGACATGGACAAAAATAATGGTACCGCTAGACATAAATTGGAAAAATTTGACCATAGGAACATATTAAACTAATTTAAATGGTGAAAAGTAGTCACTGTGTTGTTTGGTATCATGGTGTGTATCACAATGAACATAGACCAAGGAAAACTAACCTAACAATACAGTTGTCTCAGGAGAATAGAAAGAAAATTATAGGCAGACATAATAAAAGTAAAGGCTTTAAGACAATCAAGCCAATCTGAAGCAAAATGTTCTACTCAGTGTCAGAAAGCTTTGAATCACAGGTCATAGGTCCTCAAACAGGATAATGACTAGAGATAAACAATGTTCGAATCGAACAATTTGCCAATTTCAAATTCAAGTGATTTTGGGTGGCGTTCGAGTCGTTCGACGAACTCGAACGCTTTGCTTCAAGTTCGGCAGTTCGAGTTACCGTTCGATAACGGTTCGATCACCAAAAGCGTGGCTTTTCACAGTAAGGAGATGTGCGCACTTTGCGTATCTGCATGCGTCCTGCGTCCCCAGCACAATCCCTCTCTCTTTCCTACTCACCGATCACGGGCGCGGCGCTGCACGGCTGTCACAAAGCTACGGCGGCTTTTCCTCTTTTGAAAATGGCTGCCGCTCATTATTCAATCTGGAATTCCCTGCTTTCCCCACCCACCGGCACCCATGATTGGTTGCAGTCAGACACGCCCCCACGATGAGTGACAGCTGTCCCACTGCAACCAATCACAGCCGCCGGCGGGCGGGTCTATATCGTTCATTAAAATAAATAAATAAAAAAAAGCTGCGGTCCCCCCCAATTTTGATAGAAGCCAAGATAAAGCCACACGGCTGGAGGCTGGTATTGTCAGGATGGAGAGCGCCACGTTATGGGGAGCCCACCACCCTAACAATATCAGCCAGTCGCCCGGAATTGCGGCATCCATTAGATGCGACAGTCCCTGGACTCTACCCGGCTCATCCCGAATTGCCCTGGTGCGGTGGCATTCGGGGTAATAAGGTTGGGTTAATCATGACAGGCGTCTCCCCGAGATACCGTCCATGATTAACATGTAAGTGAGAGTAAATAAACACACACAACGAAAAATCCTTTATTTGGAATAAAAGACAAAAAAAACCCCCTCATTTACCTCTTTATTAATCCCCAAACAACAATCCAGGTCCGAAGTAATCCACACGACGCTTTCAGTTCTGCTACATGAAGCGGACAGGGAGCGCCGTAGAACACGAGCGCTCTGTGTCAGTTCCACGAAGCAACTGAAGTGAGCCGCGCTGTCACCCCGGAGACTTCACTCAGGTAGTGCCTGCATGTGATATCTCGCTCTCTCTTTTTCTCCCTCTCTCTCTTTCTCTCTCTTTCTCTCTCTCCTCTCTTTTTCTCTCCTCTTTGTAGCTGAATAATCCACTTCTGGATTCTCTACTGCAATTCAGAGTTCAAGGTTACCAAATCTTCCTATTCTTTTCATTACAGGCAGTGGCTCAATGGGTAGAGCTGCCGCCTAAGGAGAATTAGTTCACGAGTTCGAGTCCCGGCCGTCCCGGTAAAGAATTTAATTTAATTATAATTTTAAATTATAATTATTATTTATAATTATAATTTAATTTAATTATGCACTGAGGGAAAGAGCCAGAAATCAGCTGTGAGCCGCGGGACACACTTCTAAAATCGGAGCAGTTAACGGAATGAGGCTGCTTTCTCTCTCTTTTTCCCGCTCTCTTTCTCTCTTCTCTCTCTCTTTTCTCTGTCTTTTCTCTCTCTCAGACCTGTCGATCAGCTGATGCGGTCACCTGGCGGAATCAGCTGACACTAAGTCGAGCGGTTAGGCCGGCTTTTTACCGCCCGGCCGGCTAAACTATCAGCTGCTGCTGTCGGACAGGAGTCTGCACAGAAGTGTGTAGTTTGTTTTTGTTTTTTTTTGGCACTGATGCATCAGCTAATTGTATAAAAGCCGTTTATACAATCAGCTGCTGTGTCATGTGATTCAGACCCTTGAACCTGACACATCATCTGATCGCTTTGCCTTCCAGCAAACCGATCAGATGATATTGGATCAGGATTGGACGGCGCGAGACCCTTGACCCAGGATTACTGCGGAGTCACTAATTGTGTTGTGTTTTATTTCTAATAAAAATATTTTTCTGTATGTTGTGTTTTTTTTTTTTTTATCTGTACTAGAAATTCATGGTGGCCATGTCTAATTGGAGTAACACCATGAATTTCGGACTTAGGGCCAGTTGATATTATACAGCTAGCCCTAACCCCATTATTACCCAGCGAGCCACCCATCACCAAGGCAGCTGGAAGAGTTGGATACAGCGCCAGAAGATGACGCTCCTATGAATGCGCCATTTTCTGGGGCAGCTGCGGATCGCAATGCGCAGCAGGGGTGCCCAGAAAGCTTGGGCACCCTGCGCTGCGGATTCCAATCCCCATCTGCCTAGTTGTACCTGGCTGGACACAAAAATTGGGCAAAGCCCACGTCATTTTTTTTTTAATCATTTCATGAAATTTATGAAATAATTAAAAAAAAAAAAAAAAAAAAAAAAAAAGGGCTTCCCTATATTTTTTGGTTCCCAGCCGGGTGCAAATAGGCAACTGGGGGTTGGGGGGCAGCCCGTAGCTTCCTGCTGTACCTGGCTAACATACAAAAACATGGTGAAGCCCACGTAATTTTTTGGGGCGCAAAAAACTCCTGCATACAGCCCTAGATGGAGTATGCTGAACTTTGTAGTTCTGCAGCTGCTGTCTTCTGTCTGTTTGTATGGAGGAGAGCAGAGAACAGCTGCAGAACTACAAGGCTCAGCATCCTCCATCCAGGACTGTATGCTGGAGGGAGAAACAGGGGGAGCAGAACTGCAAGGCTCAGCATACTTCATCCACTAGTGTATGCAGGAGAGCAGACAGCAGCTGCAGAACTACAAGGCTCAGCATACTCCATCCAGGACTGTATGCAGGAGTTTTTTTGCCCACCCAAAAAATCACGTAGGCTTCACCATATTTTTGTATGCTAGCCAGGTACAGCAGGCAGGTACGGCTTCCCCCAACCCCCAGCTGCCTATTTGTACCTGGCTGGGAACTAAAAATATAGGGAAGCCCTTTTTTTAATTATTTCATGAATTTCATGAAATTAAAAAAAAAAACAAAAAACAAAAATTACATGGGCTTCGCCCCATTTTTGTGTCCAGCCAGGTACAACTAGGCAGCTGAAGATTGGATTCCGCAGCACAGGTTCGCCCGAGCTTTCTGGGCCCCTCTGCTGCGAATTGCAGTCCGCAGCCATCCCAGAAAATGGCGCTTTCATAGAAGCACCATCTTCTGGCTGCTACATCAGACAGCACTGTATGGGAGGAAGACGCTGCTGCTCCCGTGCAGTCTAATCACTCAGTGAGTGAGGAGAGACTGTGGGTTGTAAGCTGTGACATCACCGCTGCCACCGTTGAAATGGTAATATGACAGGCGGGTTACTATAGCAACGGTGATTTTCGATCACCTGATTCCCGATGCCGCTATTCACCGGCTGTGGCATCCAGTCCTTGCATGTGAGCTGACTCTGTAAAGAGCGCCGACATGCAGGGACAGGGAGCCAAGCATGTGCCCAAACATCTTGCCGGTACACGGAGATGCTCAAACGTGCACCGCGTACCGGAGAGATGCACTGACAGGACCTAGCATGACATCTAGCCATGTGACCAGTCTGTAGCCAATAAGATAATACACACGTAACTGGTCATATGCTATGACGACGTCACGGAAGGTCCTATCATCAGTGCTGGTTACCGGGAAGGCGCATAGATGATCGGAAGGAAAAGCGGCGGGAGACAGAGTGCAGGATGCATCGCGGGGACCTGTAAGTAGAATGGCAATGGTTATTAACTGTATGTGTACATGTATAATGTGTTTGCCTGCCATTGTTTTAAATGGGGTTCGAAGGTGTTCGTCGAACGTTCGCCTAACACACCCGCCGTTCGACGAACCGAACTCAAACACTAGGGGGTGGCTCAACACTAATAATGACCTAAAACATAGCTAAAAACATCAAAGAATTGTGAACAGCAAAGCATTGGACTATTCTGAAGTGGCCTCCCATGAACTCTGATCTAAATCCTATTGAACATCTTCGGAAGGAGCTGAAACATGCTCTCTGGAGAAGGCACCTGTCACACCTGAAACAGCTGGACATGTGCAAGAATCTCACTCAGAGTTACAGAAATTGTTTGTTTGCAGTTGTTGCCACAGATGGTTCTGGAACAAAATATTGAAAAGCTTGTCCACTACTTTTACATTCTTTGCCTATACTCATGATATGTTATCAATGTCTGATTGGACCAATTAGCTGTTCTTGGTGCCTACGGTGGCAGCAGGCTGCCGGAAACACTGCACATCTACTTCCTATTCAAATCAATAGACGGTGGATGTGCAATACTCGGCCAGTACCACTATGAGCTGATGGGCCAGCTCTGGAACTGAGTATTCCTGGCCACCTGCACTGAGAACGGTGGTGTTGGATAGGCCATCAATGTAAAAGTAATGGACAACCCCCTTTAACACTAGAACTACTGAGGTAGTCATTTTGACTACTTTGCACCATGTATTTCTATATAGGTGTCACGAGTCCAGTAGTTCTAGTGTTAACTTACGAGTAGCATCATTTTACCAAGGCTATTTTCTTTACATTTCTTTTTTCTGTTGAACTACAATTCAAAGGCTATTCTCATTAGCTGATATTCAGTACATTTTATTTTAAAATTGCTTTTGCCAGTTTCTCAGTTTTAAATGACCATTGTGGGTCTTTCTCAATTTGATAGAAAGGAACCAATACATTTGGCCATGTCTTTACTTGTGGTTACAAATGACTTGAATGATTGACAACACCCATTTGGATAACATTTTTGTATTAATGTGCTTTCATTATTGTTAAAAGAAAAAGGTTTTGGTACCGTTTTAGCCAGTTGAAAAATGATTGATTGCAGTCAGTGAGAGAAACAAAAATATATACCGTATATATTCTTGTAGTTGTGAGATCTTTTAATGGCTAACTAAAATAAAATAAAATGGTGTTCATTATTGTAGAACATATAAAGCAAATAATTAGACAGTGATCACTTTTGGTCACTTTGATAATCCCTGATACATTAGCCCTGGAGAATAATATACAGAGATCTCTGGCAACTTGGCACTGCTACACTTAAAGTGTGGGCAGAGAGGTGATAATTAAGTGGGCAGGGAGAAATGACTACTTTTAGCCACCAAGCGGGATTTGATTAATACCACTGAGCCGTGCCGATTCACAAAGCTGGCTGTAAGTAATTCTCGTGAGAGGAAAGGCGAAAACATTATGTGTAATTTCATTAACTTACTTCTATCTATGCAAATGACCACATTTGTTTTTTTTTTTGTTTTTTTTTTTTTAAAACCCCTGATTTGGGAAAATGGGCCCCGGTGTGTCAGAGGTTATCACTGTAGAGCTACCAGCTTGAGACTTTCTTCTCTGCAGTTTGTCTTATTGTAAAGTAGAAGGGATTATAGAGTCTCAGCAACAGAACATTTCATTCGTAGCGCACTCTTTAAATCAGCACTAGATGGAGAGAGCCTGACACAAGTTGCACTATCTTTTATTAAATCAACGCTACATTTATTTACAGATAGGACGGCATATAGGAAACTCAAGATCACAGACATATTTCATTTTTGTGTATCGCTTGAAGAATTGATTTTTCCTAGTCCAAAATGAGTGGAAAACCATGGAATTATGGGTCAATAGCCTTTAATAAATTTCAAATAGAATACCATATATCTACATAACAAAATGTAAATAAGTGTACAGTATAATACCGTATGAGGATATAAAGGCATGGTTTGGGAGATACGCAGGGGAAAAACATTACAATAGATAATACCCCTTTAATCCCTTCACCCCTGGGCGATTTTCTGTTTTTAATTTTCATTTTTGCTTCCCTTCTTCCAAGCGTCATAACTTTATTTTTCTGTCAATTTTGACATATGAGGGATTATTTTTTTGCGGGGAGAGTTGTAATTTTGAATGAAATCATTAGTTTTACCATATAGTGTACTGGAAAATGGGAAAAAAATCCAAGTGCAATGAAATTGCAAAAAAAAAAAAAAAAGTACAATTGCACAATTAGTTTTTGGGGTCTTTTATTCACCGTGTTCACCATATGTAAAACTGATGTGTCCATACGATGCCTCAGGTCGGTACCAGTTCTTAGATTTCAAACATGTATACTTTGACTTTTATAAAAGAGATTAAAAAAATTCAAAAGTTTGTTAAAAAAAAAGAATAGCGCTTTTGGCACCATTTTCCGAGACCTGTAGCATTTTCATTTTTCAAGATCTGGGGCTCAGTGATGGCTTATATTTTGCATCCTGAGCTGGTGTTTTTAATTTAATGTCCATATTTTACAGCACGATCTAAAGGGATAACAGGCGCGGCTGGATATCTGATCCACCTGTGCCTGTTAGCCACAAATCTCGGCTGATTAGATCAGCAGAGATGTGTGAGGATTACAGCGGGCTCGCGGAAAGAGCCAACGGTAACCGGAGGGAGGCGACCAATGATGTACCAGTACATGGTTGTAAAGGGGTTAAACTGAGAAATTAGAGGTTGTTAAGAAAGGAAATGTTACATTTTCAATCTACAGTTCAATTCTTGACTTAAAGTGGATCTGATGTCAGATCAAAAATAGCCAGGATTTACTAATTTTATTCCTGCTGCTACCCTAGCATTCAGTTGATCTTTCTTGAAATTTTTTAATCCACCATATTGTTCCAGAGATATGGATAGAGATGAGTGGACCAAAACTTTAACACAGACTTTCCCCCAAAAAAATCAGTGTTCGAGTTTGGGTGCTTTAAGTATGCAAACTACTCGATTGAGCATTGCTGTGCTTGGGTACGCTTGGTGCTCAGCTCAGTCTGAGCTGCTTGCAGTGTATGAATAGCTCACACTGGGGGTAATATCAGTGTTATTGGATGTCGTGTGCACCAATAAACAAACAAACCCCACCCTCATTCCGTATGAAGTGCTCTGTTCATGGCTGGCTGTATGTTAGTGGAGAGCCGAACTGCCCAGTGAGTGACTTGTAATGATGTTCAGGTCAAGTCTGGGTCCAGAACAGAACTTTATCTACAGTCCAGCTGAACCCGGCAAACCCGAACTTCCACGGGTCCACTCATATCTAAATGTGGGCTTTTTTATTTAGTACTCATTTTTATGGTCTTGACAAAAAAGGCATTGCTTCTATGCTTTGAAAAGGAAGATTTGATTCAATATCTAACTCAATAACTAGAGCACTACCCAAAACTTTGAAAAGACTGAGTTTCATAAAACATTTAAAACCATAACATCAAAGTAAGGTTAATATTACAACTTAAATTACAAAATCTTCAGTTCTACTTAAATTAGTTGATGGAAAATTTAATACACCCCACATGAATAACTACTACATCTAGTATTATCTCCATGCTTTTTAAGGTCAGCACCAAGTCTTCTAGGCATGGAAAGCACAAGATGGTAACATATTGCAACATTTATCTTTAGCCATTCTTCAAGTACGACCCCATTTAGACATGATGCTCTTCTTTCAAATGCTAGCTGGGTCCCCTGGGCTTTATGCAAGCTGAAAACATGACATCTAATGGCTTGCTTTCAAAAATGGCTTTCTTCTTGCCACTCTTTCATGAAGATCATATTTATGGAGCATACGACTAATAGTTTTCCTAACAGATTCTCTGACCCGAGCTGTGGATCTCTGCAGAGTGACCATGGGCCTCTTTGCTGCGTCTGTTATTAGTGCTCTCCTTGCTAGGGGTTTAGATGAAAGGTCATGTCTTGGTAGGCATTCATTTCTTCTACTTTTGGATGATGAATTGAACAGTGCTTCATGAGATATTCAGAGCTTGGGCAATTTTATTTTCATAACCAATCCTGCTTTACTCTTTACCACAAGTTTATCCCTGACCTGTCTGGTGTATTCCTTGGTTTTCATGATGCCGTTTGATCCCTAATGTTCTCAAAGAAACCTCAGAGTCCCTCACAGAAAAGTTATACTGGGAAGAAAAAATACACACTCAAGAGGACTCAAGTTGTGACTTATAGAGGCAAAAGGTGACTCGGGAATTTATTTGAGAGTATCAGACTTGTGCGGGCTGAATACAATACACATCACTACTTTCAGATTTACAATTTTAAAAGATTTAGAAAATTATGTATCACTTCCTTTACACTTCACAAATACTTGATACTTTGTGGTGATATATCTAATAAAATCCCAATTTATTGTATTGTATAAAAAATGTGGAGAAGTTAGCAGGGTACAGATACTTTTCAAGGCAATATACTGTGGGTACATTATATATATATATATATATATTTTACACAAAATATTTTAATATATTATGTAGATACACATTTGGTGTGCAAACTTATTTGAACAAAGGTTTTTACAGGTAGTAATTAAAAATGATGCAAACAAGGACATAAAGTCTTTCATGTATCTAATTAGGTGAGCAAAAAGTGAGTTCTCAATGCATTAATATATGCACATCCCAATTTAACAGCAAAATTACCAGAAGCCAATTAATTCTGGGGTTTGCATCCCTTAGGATATCCTTTCCAACTGAGATAACATGAATATACCTTGAACGAAACAACAAGCCTGTAACATATGAAGCTGAACTAATTCCAATTCTTTTAGGGATTTGGAAGCTGCTCTTGCATTTTGCAGCTCTCTGTTCTTGAAGGGTGAGCTTTCCAGTCATTATCTCTCCAGTTTTTCTACCACAGTCCTGGAGAAGGCAGCCTCTGGAGCCGAGCATTACTGATACCCACCTCTAGTTATTGTCCTTCACTTGTCTGTGTATGGAAGTGCTACTTTAGTTAATTAATGAGCCAGAACCTAGATCAGATGTGCAATGTTGTTTTTTGCGGAAACTGCACAATCACATAAATCTATGACATTTCTTCCACTAGAAGCTTCTGTATTATCGTACATATCTATAGGTTACGGTCTAATTGTGTTACAGCACTTCAAAGTTCATTCATTTATTTACTGGGAGATAGGGAATAAAAGGCTGGATACCTTGACGGAGAAAAAACTGTACAGCTCATAATTGAGATATAATGGCCACTCTAGTGACGGTTACTTGAGATTTATGTTATGTGTATTGTCCATATTGTCCATGCTTTAGATAACTTTTATACAATTACTTTACCTGCACAACAACTGTACAAAAGATCTTCAACAACACCAACGAATGGCCAGATAACAAATAAAATGATGTATGATTGCGGATGGTAATTGAGACCAAATATTACAGGATGAGTATATATGATCTTTATATGGTCACTCTACTTTTTAAAGCACCATTCCAAAGTTTTTCTTTATAAATTTCACCACTGGAGTGGTGCTTTAAGTCCCCTGCCCCCAGTCTTATACTCACCTTCCGGCATTTTCATTCTGTCGTACAGAACATCTTGTGCTCGTAAGTTCTGACTGATCGGAAGTGAGAAGTTATGTCACAAGCACTCAATGCAAGTCTATGAGAGCGAGAACGAGGCTCTCATTGAGTTGTATTGATATGTGATTTCTGATGTGCTCCATGAAACACTGGAGCCGCAGCAGGTCACAAATCACCGAAGCCTGAAAGGAGCACACTGGAAACAGATGAAGATAGCGACAGCTGAGTATAATACAGGGGGCAGGAGACTTACATTTCAATTATCACTCCAGCTGTGAAATAAAAAAAAACAATAATACTGGAGTGGTGCTTTAACTCATAGTCTTGATAATAAAACAGAACATTTGACTATACATCATGTTAAAGTGAACCTGTCAGGTGCAATATGTTCCCAGAACCACAAGCACTTCTGGGTGCATATTGATAATCCCTGCATAACTGTTCCTGTATACACTAGCATAGATAAATGGATCCTTAGAAAAAGTATTTCTAAAGATCTTTTATATTATGCTAAAGAGCTCAGGGACTAGTCCTAAGGGTGTTAAATCCTCCGACTAATCCGCCCTCTTAGCATAGCAGCACGCCCACAGGGGTGTACTAACATGCTATTCAAAGCAACGTCGCCAGCGGTGCCATGCGTACCTTTGTTTGCTGTGACCGTGCTTCTAAATGCCCGGGCACTTCCAGTCATATGCAGTAGACCTGTCTGAAGCCGGGACGAATATACCCGGCTTCATACTGCGCATGATCGGAAGTGCTGGGGCATTCAGAAGCGCGGTTACAGCGAACACAGGTACCCTTGGCACCGCTCGTGACACTGCATTGAACAGCATGTTAGTACGCCACTGTGGACAGACTAGTCGGGGGATATAACACCCTTGGGACTAGTCCCAGCACTCATTAGCATAAGATAAATAATCTTTAGAAATACTTTTTCTAAAGATCCCTTTATCTATACTAGTGTATACAGGGATGGTTAAGCAGGGATTAGCAACATACACCCAGAACTTCTCATGGTTCTGGTTGCATACTGCACCTGACAGGTTCCCTTTAAAAAAGGAACAAAAAAGAGCGTAGTAAGTCATGCTATTCTATCCAGAGGCATGCAATGAAAAAAAGTAAACACACAGCAGTCTATGGATGACTTATGCCACTAAAACTCTTAAAAATCTCATCATGTGAATGTAGCCTAATGGGACCAGGAACCAGTAGTGAATGTGAGTAAGAAATACACATGAAATGAAACAAATATATTCAATTTCCAATGACCAAATTCAAAGTAAGTACATATGAACCGTTCACCCATATGTAAGACTGAAGAGAGGTGAAAGGAGATATTTTTATATTTTATATTACTGGAAATATCAGACATTAAATGTACAAGAATTGCCAGAAAGGATGGAAGTCACCTTGAGCATCGGTTCATGCAGAGGGCAACATGTAAGTTAATACATTAAATCACATTTTAATCCCGATTGATTACGACTGATGTTTTGCAAACATGTGCTAATGAAAGGTGCACTGGAGTAAAATTTGCCAAAATCATTGAGTTGGCACATCTTACAACTGGCATAGGCCTCCACCAGATATGTTATTGTACTAAGAGACTGGTGTACATTTCTGAAGTAACATACACCACTTTTGTGGTGCAAATTATGACACCTTGTCCGATATTGGCCCTCCATGCCAGCACCTGTCACTCAGACACAGCCCCCCCTACAATTAGTACGGTACACCTGCACATGCAGTTTACTCAAGAGGCTTGGATATAGTTTGTAATTAGTTGTTTAAAATTGTTTTAAACATAGAGTTTCTACCAGTTTGCGGTTATAAAACTTCTATAAATGTTCCAAATTTTTTGTCCAGTTTGAGGAGGAAATTTGGTGACTTTAGTTTTTACGAGAGTATTAGCCAACTATGGTGGCTCTGTCGGGGCTTATGTCCAAACCCTCACAAAACAGGATTCGGATGTTTGCGCTGACGGGCGCATAGACAGTCATGATGCAGACGGAGTCACAGTGTGCTCTGTCATCCATAAATTTAGGCTGTGTGTGCCTAGTTGAAGCCAGCAGCAACACAGTCTACTCCAATAGGTGCATATGGCCAAAAATTATGTGCAAAAAAGCACATTGTGACTATCTGCATGATTTCTGTCAATGACCCCGTCAGTGCATATACCGAATCCTGTTTTGTGCCACCTTGGATATAATCCCTGGCAGAGCCATGTAATGTAGGGAAAAATGCTAAGTAAACGCATCCTTACTCCAGCAGGATTTTAATCAAGACTAGGGTCAAAAAATATTAGCCTTGAAGAATTCACAGCTATGAGGCTTTTAGTTTACAGAAATATATATTTTCTAAAAATACTTATAAACAATCTACCATCAGATATTTTTTTTTTTTGTAGGAAATATTAATAGATGTCTCCAGAAGGAATCTTAGTTTCTGTAAGCGGTCATCTAATACCTGTATACTGAACAGGAGATCTGTACAAATGACTGTACACAGAATCTAACATATTCTACATATTTGCATATAAATATGGATATATATTAGCCCGCTCTTTTCCCCGACAATAGATAAGCATGAATGCTTGCTGTAGAATGTTTCCAGAATATAATAGCTCCCCACTTCCTTACAATTTAGCATGATAATACATTCTGAATGATGCAACCCCATTATCAGGGATTTTCTGAATCCAACTGTCTTATTCTAACATATTCATCATGTATTATAGCATTATTTTGCTAACAGTATAGAAAGTGTATAATACAAGAAAAATAATCTACAGACACGGCATTATGTGCATTGGTTCATTATTGGCAGTCTGGTAGTAGTTCATATTATAATGAATATGAAGGTTTCATGTCAACAAGCATTGACTATGGAATAATAAATTAAAAAAAAAAGTGTAGCTGTGTATATGGTTATAGGACATAGGAGTTTGTGCCCCAGGAGCCAGGTAAAGGAGGCACCAAAACGCTGGTCTACCACAAGGCCTCTATACACATCCGTTTAAAGTCAGTCGACCTGTTAGCCAGGGTATTTAGATATAACGCTAAACTTTTGCCCAATGTTAAAGGAATTTTTGAGTGAAAAGAAGCTTTGTTATACTTCAAAAATGCAGCAGAGTAAATCTAATATTCTATATTAGATAAAATGAAAAACAAGGAGCGCATGTGTAGGGTCACAATGTAAGCGGTGAGAACAATTGAATGAAATTTGCTCACCTGATAAGGTTGTGCAGACCCTGCACAACCCTGGTAAAAGACGTGATAAGTCTGTATAAACCTGCACTGTCAGGGACTGAGTCCAGGAGATCCTTCCAGGAGATAAGCCACACGTGCTGCTGTTCCGGGCAGGTCTCCTGCAGCCGAGGAGTTAATCTAGGAAAGCCCCCGTGTGGCCGGTCTGGAGGAGTCACTGAAGATCAGTGTTCCTGATTGCGAGTACTACCTCCGTCCAAGCAGCTCCTGCTGTGTGTCCCCAGAGGGGAAGAGATTGTAGGAATGAAAGAAACACGGTCTGATGGAGCGCTATGGAGGCCACGGGGAAGTAAAAGTTCAATGTCTTTTATTAATTCACATAAACCACAACGCGTTTCGATATAGTCCAATATCTTCGTCAGGTGGATAACTAAATGAAGGATGTGGAGTGTTATTTAAAGGGGCAGGCGTAACATCATTGGCCAACAGCAGTCCAGCAAGATGTTAACCCTTGATGTATCCCACCCCTCCAATATATCAATTGCGATGTGAAAACATTTAAAAGCTTTATAAATTATACTTATCTAATAAAAATACACAATATTAATATGAACATGCAGTCGCTTATTAAATGTGAACATATCATGAATTGTAAAAACAGGGGAATATAAAAACGGGAGTAAAAAGTAATTCATATAAACATGTAATGATAAAACTCATATATAAACACATTACATATACATACATACATACATACATACATACATTATATATATATATATATATATATATATATATATACACATACACATACATACATACATATATACATATATATATATATATATATATATACACATATACGCACACATATTCTATCCATATAGGGGTCAATCCGGGGTAGAATTAATAAGAGTAAAATTTAAAAATTTTGTTCTCTGGTGATGTATTACACTGTTCACTAATCTGGCTGAAGCAACCAGACCCACCGGTCAGCACGATAGGTGCTGGTGCTCCCTTAGTGAAAAATCAGTTCCTAATTTAATTTAGCTACGTTTTCAATTGTTAAATTGAGCCCCTCAGGGTGTAAGGTCCCCAGTTTGAAAATCCAATAACTTTCCCGTTTGATAAGTTTTTCAAACCGGTCGGATCCTGAATTTTCTATATGGTCAATGATTGACAGTCTCATTTGTTTGGGGTCTTTATGATGTGTGGTGAAAAAATGTCGGGAAAGACTATGCTGTTGAAAACCGTTTTTGATGTTTGACCTATGTTTGTTGAGCCTGGCGTGCATTGTTTGTACTGTACGGCCCACATATTGCAGGCCGCACGTGCACTCAAGTAAATAAATTATGTAGGTGCTCTGACAATCTAGGTGAAACTGAATAGGAAAAAGAGCATTAGTAGTCCGGGATATAAACCAAGTGGTTTTATCCTTAATGGTTGTACAGCATTTGCACCTCAGTGTATTACACCGAAAATTTCCATTATTATTAGAGCTGGTGGTGGTTTTTACCGATATGGCTTTGAGATTGGGATTACTAGGTGCTACCAGATTTTTCAAATTAATATTCCTCCGGTAAATGATGGAGGGCTTGGGTGGAATCTGGTCTTGGAATAACAGATCCCCCTTTAAGATAAACCAGTATTTTTCTAGGAGTTTATAAATTTGGTTTCGAGATTTACAGAAGGTGGTAATTAGGCTCCATTTTCGAGGGTCCGGATTATCACTTCCACTCATTGCGGCTGTGTGTTTCTTTGCCTCCATTCTACTAATACAAAGATCTTGTGTAAGATGTTTAGTCTTATTGAAAGCATCCCCCAAGAGTCTTACTGGGTAGCCTTTCTGTTTAAATCTCTTCCGCAAAAGGTTTGACTCCTGGAGGAAAACACCATCATCAGTGCAGTTCTTTCTGACCCTCCAGTATTGCCCGTATGGGATATTTGTTATCCAACTAGGGAGGTGTCCACTGTCAAACCTTAAGTAACTATTGACGTCCACTTGTTTAAAGTGGGTTGAGGTGGACACCCCCCCATCTACGTCCAACCTCACCATCAGGTCCAAAAACTGCAGGGCGCTAGGAGAAACTGCTGCAGTGAAGGTGAGACCCCAGGAGTTTTCATTGAGCTGGGAAAGGAATTGATTAGCTTCAGTTAGGGACCCTCTCCAAATTAGGAACAGGTCGTCTATGAAGTGCCGATAATAAACCAACCGACCCAATGCCAGAGGGGCCTGCGCGACATGGGCCAACACAAAAGCACCCATAAACAGATTAGCGTAACTGGGGGCAAATCTCGTACCCATTTTTAATCGATAATTTGACATTTAGATTGTTTATTAGGAATGGACTTTATCAGGGCAGACCGGTTTTCATTCAGAGAGCAATTAATAGGGGATGCACTGGGTCAAAATATTTTTGATATTAACTCCCAACCAATCCCTAAATCTTTGGATGAGACCAATAGGAAAACCTTGATCAAATTGTTCTCATCCTTAGAAAAAAAAATAAAATCTGAAATTACCAATCATCTTGATATAATGTTTATGGAAAGATATCTATTTGAAAAACTGGTCCCTAAAGGCCTGCAGTTATCCCAAAAATCACCCTACCCGCAGGACCTTATTTTTACAAAGACATGGGAGGACTACTCCAAGGAATGCTCTCTTGGCTTTATGCGGTTCCTAGTCAAGAAAAGAGGTTCTTTGGCTGAGCTAGCTTTGACTGAAGCCAACAACCTCAGTCTGAAATTAGAGATGTACACACACACCCTTGACTTCAAGGAACAAAATCTGAGTCTTAAACTCAAATTAGAAAAATTTGAACAAGACTTAGTTAAAAGAAAAGCAGCCAAATACATGCGGGACTCTAGAGACAAAACCGTGTCCACTGAACCCATGGATACTACTGAACCAAATTCTAACGATCACACCACCAGTGAGGTTTTAGTCATTTCCACTAATCATAGTAATAGACTTGATACCCAACACTCACTAGATTCCCTAAAGAATGCTAAATTGAAAGAAATTTATATGAAATATAAGAATAAATTGAATACAAATTTTAAACTAAAGATGGAAAAAATTTACACAAAAAATAATACCCCTATTCCCCCTGAATCATTAAGGTCCACAATAAATTTGGAACCAATAATTCCCCAAAACCAACCCCCACTTGAAAGTGCCTTAAGTAATTCCAACTCCAAATCTTTAACGGACCTCCTAGATGGTCCTGTTACAAATGACACCGGACTGGATTGGTCCTTACTCACTACACATAGTGTAGACAACACACAGGGAACCTCAAATCACCCATAACCTGACTCTTTGATCTCCACTTTGGAACCCACTGAGTCCACTAAACCCATTGAGCCAACGACGATATTGATCAACCATTCTAATACTCCCCTGATTGAGATTGATCCAACTCTTAAATCTCCCAGAGGAAATGGACCTGATAATACTAGTGGATCCCCCATAACACTTTCAGCAACTAATGATAGATCAAATATGAATGATCAAATAAGCATTAATAACACTGCAAATAAGGACAGGAATACCAAAATCACTCATTTTTTTCAAGTGGCCCCAGGCAGACACCCGAAAAGAAAAAGGGAAAGCAAGGCTGTAAAGGGAGTGGGAAAACGTCTAAATCAAGTAAACCCCACAAGATCACCAAAGGAGACAAAAAAGACCCATCAGAACTAATTAAAACTTGTGGGATTTTTAACCTCTCAAAACATGTATTATCCACAGATGAGATTAAGTTATTGAGTCGGGGCTTGTCCTTTTGCCCAGACTCAGATTTGAAAACCTTTCCACTATACCTAGATCTCAATGAATATTTTCGTAAACTCACCATACGTAGACATTTCCTTATACAAGAAAGGAACAATCAAAGTTCTAACCAACCCCCTGGGAAGTCCAAGACCAATCCCCCTGGCCCTGTTAATGATGAATTTTTACATGTCCCGGTTAAAACTGGGACGAATAATTTTTATCCATTACACCATAAAGGGCCACACCTCGAAACCTTCCAACAATTAATCCTAAAAGATGTTCGGACTTTGATACCCAATAACGTAAAAAGGAACGATAATTTAAGTAAGGAAGAACGTAAGGCTATAAAATCCCTACAAAACAATCAAGAATTGATCATAAAAAATGCGACAAAGGAGGGGGGGTAGTCCTCATGGATAAAATATGGTACATAAAAGAAGGGAACCGGCTATTGAACGATCCTCTATATTATGAGAAATTAGATACTGACCCCTCTTTTATTACCTTTTTGGAATACAAAAAGTTAATTAAACTGGCTCACGGAAAAAATATTTTAAACACAAGAGAGCTAAAATTCCTCGACATCGTGAGGTATAAAACCCCTTATTTTTATTTTTTGCCCAAAATACATAAACATCCCACAGACCCCCCCGGCCGTCCCATTATATCTGGCAGAGAATCTATAACTTGCAATTTATCCCATTACGTGGATCTATTTTTACAAAAATATGTTCTTGAGCTACCCTCTTACCTAAAAGACTCATCCCAAGTTATTAAGGAGTTGAAAAATCTAGCACCAATTAAGAATTGTCTCATCATAACAATGGACGTCTCATCGCTTTACAGTAACATTAGACATTCCCTAGGGTTAGCGGCTGTAAAACAATACCTAGATAATGACCCCCTAATGCACAATGAGCAAAAAACCTTTTTGTTGACAGCAATTGAATTTATTCTAACAAATAATATTTTTACCTTTGAGACCGTCCTTTTTAGGCAGAAGAGGGGCTGCGCGATGGGTACGAGATTTGCCCCCAGTTACGCTAATCTGTTTATGGGGACTTTTTAGTTGGCCCATGCCGCGCAGGCCCCTCTGGCATTGGGTCGGTTGGTTTATTATCGGCGCTTCATAGACGACCTGTTCCTAATTTGGAGAGGGTCCCTAACTGAAGTTAATCAATTCCTTTCCCAGCTCAATGAAAACTCCTGGGGTCTCACCTTCACTGCAGCAGTCTCTCCTAGTGCCCTGCAGTTTTTGGACCTGATGGTGAGGTTGGACGTAGATGGGGGGGTGTCCACCTCAACCCACTTTAAACAAGTGGACGTCAATAGTTACTTGAGGTTTGACAGTGGACACCTCCCTAGTTGGATAACAAATATCCCATACGGGCAATACTGGAGGGTCAGAAAGAACTGCACTGATGATTGTGTTTTCCTCCAGGAGTCAAATCTTTTGCGGAAGAGATTTAAACAGAAAGGCTACCCAGTAAGACTCTTGGGGGATGCTTTCAATAAGACTAAACATCTTACACAAGATCTTTGTATTAGTAGAATGGAGGCAAAGAAACACACAGCCGCAATGAGTGGAAGTGATAATCCGGACCCTCGAAAATGGAGCCTAATTACCACCTTCTGTAAATCTCGAAACCAAATTTATAAACTCCTAGAAAAATACTGGTTTATCTTAAAGGGGGATCCGTTATTCCAAGACCAGATTCCACCCAAGCCCTCCATCATTTACCGGAGGAATATTAATTTGAAAAATCTGGTAGCACCTAGTAATCCCAATCTCAAAGCCATATCGGTAAAAACCACCACCAGCTCTAATAATAATGGAAATTTTCGGTGTAATACACTGAGGTGCAAATGCTGTACAACCATTAAGGATAAAAGCACTTGGTTTATATCCCGGACTACTAATGCTCTTTTTCCTATTCAGTTTCACCTAGATTGTCAGAGCACCTACGTAATTTATTTACTTGAGTGCACGTGCGGCCTGCAATATGTGGGCCGTACAGTACAAACAATGCACGCCGGGCTCAACAAACATAGGTCAAACATCAAAAACGGTTTTCAACAGCATAGTCTTTCCCGACATTTTTTCACCACACATCATAAAGACCCCAAACAAATGAGACTGTCAATCATTGACCATATAGAAAATTCAGGATCCGACCGGTTTGAAAAACTTATCAAACGGGAAAGTTATTGGATTTTCAAACTGGGGACCTTACACCCTGAGGGGCTCAATTTAACAATTGAAAACGTAGCTAAATTAAATTAGGAACTGATTTTTCACTAAGGGAGCACCAGCACCTATCGTGCTGGCCGGTGGGTCTGGTTGCTTCAGCCAGATTAGTGAACAGTGTAATACATCACCAGAGAACAAAATTTTTAAATTTTACTCTTATTAATTCTACCCCGGATTGACCCCTATATGGATAGAATATGTGTATGTATATGTATATATATATATATATATGTATATGTATATGTAATGTGTTTATATATGAGTTTTATCATTACATGTTTATATGAATTACTTTTTACTCCCGTTTTTATATTCCCCTGTTTTTACAATTCATGATATGTTCACATTTAATAAGCGACTGCATGTTCATATTAATATTGTGTATTTTTATTAGATAAGTATAATTTATAAAGCTTTTAAATGTTTTCACATCGCAATTGATATATTGGAGGGGTGGGATACATCAAGGGTTAACATCTTGCTGGACTGCTGTTGGCCAATGATGTTACGCCTGCCCCTTTAAATAACACTCCCCATCCTTCATTTAGTTATCCACCTGACGAAGATATTGGACTATATCGAAACGTGTTGTGGTTTATGAGAATTAATAAAAGACATTGAACTTTTACTTCCCCGTGGCCTCCATAGCGCTCCATCAGACCGTGTTTCTTTCATTCTTAATATTCTATATTAGACAACGCAATACATAACAGAACTCAAACGTCACATCAGTCCATCTGATATTTAACTCTAATAACCCAGCTTGAGCTATACTGATTCCAATCAATATAACAGTGCATAACCTGTCATGCCTCAGTTTTGAGACTTGATCCAGTGACCTCTTGTTGCGTGGTCAGTTCCTTTCCCTGGGGAGCCACATCCTGGTCGGTCTCTGTCCAGCTGCAAATGATTTTCCTATCTTTGTTTTTCTTCTCTTGGTTTGTGGTTAGTCAGGTATTTCTCACTTTTCTATTTTGCCTCTGTCCTATCACATCCTGGGTGGGGCTATTCATACTCAACTTGCACCTGCCTTTTTTGATGACTATTATTCTTGGTAGATGTTTTCTAAGAAGATCCAGCCCTGCAACTAAGGGATTTTGTCTGCTAGACAGAGCAGTTGTGTCACTTTTGTGTTTTCTTTGTTACCTTTCAAACATCTTTCCTCCCTCTTCAATTAAGTCGGTAGGCTGTTTTCTTGCTTAAATTTAGTATACTCCTTTTCCCCCCTTGTTCACATGTTTTAAAGTTCTACACCTTGGGTCCTCGTCCACCTTTGCACACTTTCCCTTTCTTAGTTAGTAATGAATAGCAGCCGCCCCTCTGGTTCCTCAGGAGGAACGAGTACCTGCTCGATGGCCATTCAGGGAGCCAGGTCTAAGTCAGTGGTTTTAGTTGTGCGGCTAGGGGGTCTTTTAATCTGTATAGGAGCCAGTAGTGTGGCTGCTGTGTTGTAGGCTTTATGTCTCCATTTATTCGTGTTTGAGTTAGGTATAAAATAAATGCTGTACATAGAATAGAACATTATAAGGATTTACATTGAGTGTCCATCTTTTTAAGTAAAAAATGTCAAACCTCTGAGACTAATTACCACAATTAACAAAGATAAAACAAAGGGAACAACCTGGGCCTGACATTCTC
Source organism: Anomaloglossus baeobatrachus (assembly GCF_048569485.1). Classification (NCBI taxonomy): domain Eukaryota; kingdom Metazoa; phylum Chordata; class Amphibia; order Anura; family Aromobatidae; genus Anomaloglossus; species Anomaloglossus baeobatrachus. The sequence continues at coordinate 792,873,125 of NC_134353.1, forward strand.
TGACACACAGTGGGCTGCTGAAGACTTTCCAGCTGTCAATGTGTTTAGAGCCCTAGAGCAAAAGATGTGAACCGTTCCATGCAAAAAGCATTTTAGATCATGGTAAAAAATCTAATGTGTTTGCTGGACAGACACTCCACATTTTCGTCTTGCAAGTTTATATGCTAAAGAATTTGTATATGTACATCATACAAGACGTGAAGCAGGATCAAACCATTTAGTGGAGAATTCAGATGTTTCAACTCCACTTTACTTAGGTCTCATACATGTATTTGGCTAGTATTTTTCCTCATTGTTTGTGCGTCAAAACCAGGGATGTTACAGAGAAAATCTATAATTGACAAATTGTAATCATTTTTCTGTTTTGGAGATTCTCCTGCTTTTGGCATACAAATACTAATAAAAAATTCAGACGTGTGAATAAAGCCTAACCCTGTCCTGAATAAGGATCTAGTTTTCAAATTTTTCTAGGAAAAAAACCCTCCACAAATCTTTTATCATTTTAAAGACAAAAATCACTGAGCATCCAACAATTTTTATGGCTAAAGTAAAAGTCAAAAGAAACAATAAGGGTATGTGCGCACAGTACATTTTTGGGTTCCAAATTGCATGACTTTGCTTCCCCGGCAAAGTCTATGCGTTTTCATTTTTGTTGTCCGCAACCAACTTTTTTTTTTTTAGCTGCATTTTTGAGCTGAAAAAAACAAATGGTCATGTCAATTCTTTTCTGCGTTTTACTGCGTTTTCTAACCATGCAATGCATTGGAAAAACGCAGCAAAACACAGAGATCAAAAACGCCACAAAATGCAGCCAAAAACGCACCAAAACATTGTAAAAACGCATGTGGTTTTACCGCTGTGTTTTTACCGCGGGTGCGTTTTTGTGCGTTTTTAGAGGCAAAAAATGCACAAATACGCAGCGTCTAAAAAAAGCAAACGTGCGCACATAGCCTTAAAAATATTTGTAAAACACGTTAATGGCTTGGATACAAGAATATACAAATTAGTGCACTGTAGAATCACTAAGTTACCAAAACATTCTGATATCTCTTAGTTTTATTGACGATGCTTTCCAAAAATCCCCCGAATTATATGAACTGTCTGAAAAAATGAGGTACAGTTGGCAATCTACTCTGCATCGCATTGGACAGATTAAATAGATATTCCTATTGAAGCTTTAGACTGGATACTTATACCACAAAGCAGAAGTCTTGGCACGGCATTTCCACAGAAGAAATGTTTATGTCTACACCCGCCAAAGGCTTTAGTTAACCTTTTCAATGTCAATAATGAATAACAGTTCCTCCAGCTAAAGTACAGCCAACAGTGCAAGCAGTGAGAAAAAGGGAATATATAATTTGAAGTGCTTTCTAATTCACGTTGGAAATTAACTAAAATCTAGACCCTTCTACAGATCAAGTGGTTCCTAAAATCTCTGCCAATACAACATATCTGGATGACTGAGATTAGCATATTTTAGATTATATATTGTACAATTATTCCCTGCTGTATAATTCGATTTATTCGCTGCTGTACAATTGATATTGAAAACCTTTATTTTCTGACAGGGTATTCTAATTTTAAAATATTTATGGCACAACCACGGGATTATAAATGTCTAACAGTTACGGGTCTCTCCTTTGGGACCGGCACCAATTTTAACCCATTGTGAATCAGGCCTGATTTGGCCTTTATTTTTAACCTTTTATTTTTTTTTTTATTGCCACATTCCAAGAGCCAAAACTTTTAAATGTTCTTCATTAACATAGCTGTATGAGGGCTTCTTTTATGTGGATGACTTCTATTTTTCAGTGGCATCATTTGAGGTACATACAACTGAATCCCTAACTTTAACGTTTTATGGTAAGAAATAAAATAGAACAGCAGTATTGCTGTTTTTTTTCCAAAATTTCAAATATTATGCTTTTTATTTGTTGCACAAATAAAATCTTAACTCAATTTGATCGGTCAGCACGATGACGGCAATATGACATTTATATACATTGCCGGGAAAAGGTTTTAGGCAGGTGTGGAAAAAAAATGCTGTCTAAAGGGTGCTTTACACGCTGCAAAATCGCTACCGATATATCGTCGGGGTCACGTCGTTAGTGACGCACATCCAGCACCGGTAGCGACATCGCAGCACGTGACACCAAGGAGCGACGATCAACGATCACAAAATCGTTCAAAAACGGTGATCGTTGACACGTTGCTCCTTTCTTTAATATCATTGCTGCTTCCACAGGTACGATGTTGTTCGTCGTTCCTGCGGCATTACACATCGCTATGTGTGACACCGCAGGAACAACGAACATCTCCTTACCTGCATCCACCGGCAATGAGGAAGGAAGGAGGTGAGCGGCATGTTCCGGCCGCTCATCTCCGCCCCTCCTCTGCGATTGGGCGGCCGCTTAGTGACGCCGAAGTGACGTCGCTATGACGCCGAACGCACCTCCTTCTTGAGGGAGGGATTGTTCGGTGTATCCAGCGACGTCGCTGAGAAGGTATGTGCGTGTGACGCTGTTGTTCGCTACGGCAGCGATCACCACATATCGCTGGAACGACGGGGGCGGCTGCTATCGCGCACGACATCGCTAGCAATGTCACAACGTGTAAAGCACCCTTAAGACTATGTTCAAACGTTGGATTTTTGCTGTGTTTTTTTTCTACAGCCCAAACATGCTCTCTTGGGAGTAATAAAGCTGCTTCCAAAAAGCACATTTTGGTGAGTTTTTTTGCTGTGTTTTTTTTTCCGCTGCATTTTTGCTGTGTCATTTGTGTATAGTACATGTTTAATAAAGTTAGTTTTATTCACCAGAAAATCAGCAAAAATGCTGAAAGAATTGACATGCTCCTTCTTAAACAAACAAAAAAAAAAAGCAGTTTTCCATATCAGTCAGTTAAAAAGCAATCGTGTGCATGAGATGTCTGAAATCTCATAGCTTTTGATGGTATTAAAAAAAAGCAGCTTTTAAATTGCATAAAACTCATGAAAAACGCAGCAAAAACTCAACGTGTGAGCACAGCCTAAAACTTTTCACAGTACTATAGTTTTATTTCTGTTTTATACAATAAGTAAAATTTATTTTTACAATTTTCCTTCAACTGAGATTTTTTGAGTGATAAGGCATTGCTTGTGTTGGTCTCATTTCGAGCACATAAGACCTTTGATCACTCTTTCTGAAAGACAATAAGATAATAAATTTTAGTTTTTTTATATTTTACTTTTATTTGTTGGTTTTTTTTGGAAAAAAATTCTGTTGGTCGCCACTTTGTGACATCTATAACTTTCATATTTCCGTAGACAGACTTGTACAAGAGATTATTTTTTGGGGTATATTTGACTTTCAATTCAATTTTGTATGGGAAGATTACCAAAAGGCTAAAATTCTGTATATATTATATATGAATATATACATACACACAACCTGTATATTTTTCCTCCCCCCTGCGCTCCTCCTTACACCGTATCTCAGCTCAGTGATAGCAGTGCACCGATATTTCTTTACACAGTCTTTCTTTCTGGAATGGGGGCATACTACCATTTTTATCTGTTGCTGCTTCACATGGTATTTGGTTGGGCCCCTACCTTTCTCCTAATTTTCAACTAAATCACATGACTATGTATAAAAAGAGCATGTTAGAAAGGCAGAGTTTCTCAGATGGAAATATGGTCAGAGGCTCACCAATCTGTGCACTGCCTCTAAAATTGGGGTACACTTTCAGAAAAATGTTCCACTAAAACTTTGAATATCCCACCATATGCACTACATAAGGTCATAAAAACATTCAGAGATTCTGGAGAAATCTATATACATAAGACCAAAGCTCAATATTGGATGCTTGTGATCTACGGGCACTCAGGCAGGACTACATTAAAAATAGGCATGATTTTGTTTGGTCACGCAAATCACTGCGAAGGCTCAGAAACACTTCCAGCAATCATTATCTGTGAACACAGTTTGCAGTGCAATCCACAAATGTAAGTTAAAGGAAACCAGACTTGTAATTTTTTTATAATCTCCGAAGCATGCACGTCCTAGATTGTAAAGGGGTTAAAGCTCTGTCATTCAAAGAATAAGCCATTTATCAACACAATCTAGAATCTCTGCTGTTGTATCCGGGCCAAAGCCCACTTAAAATGGATTGAGGCAAAATGCAAAACTGTTCTGTGGTCAGATGAATCAAATTTTGAATTTTTTTTTTGGAAACCATGGTCCTTTCTGCAAACTCAAGAGGAAAGGGACCATGAAGCATGTTATCAGTGCTCAGTTCAAAAGCCTGCATCACTGATGGTATGGCAAGGCATTAGTGCATATGGAATGGGCCACTGTCGTGTGATGTTCTGCGTTGCACTCGCTGGATGTCATATCGTGGTGTCGGACTCTGTTCACACTGCAGAGCCTGACAAACTGCCTGGGTTTCTTTAGTTGCGCAGCCTGTCATGGGAGTCAGCTGGTTCTGGCTTCACTGCTCATCAGTACAGCGAGAGTTATTTCTTCTGGCCTGCTCAGTTGTTGGGAGCTCAGGCTGCTGATCACCAATCTCTAGCCTTTATAAACTTCTGGATTCTGGGGCCGAGTGCCGGATATAGCTCTTTTGCTTAATGGTTCCTGTTGCTATCTAGTTGCATGGTGATCATCAGTTTGCGGTTCAGCAAGGTGTGAGAGTCCTCCAGTTGTGTATTTATTTCCTATCGCTTTTGCGTTACTCCCCAGTTCACATATTGTCCCTCCTTTGTGTTTGACTGCAGTGTGCATGAGTTTTCATTTAGTCTTGTCTGTAACTATTTGGGGGGTGTTGGCTACTGGGTTTATGGCCCACTCCCTGGGTGGGGGGAAGGGGGACTAGTATCAGGGCTTGGACAGGAGAAAGGGACACATTGTAGGCTCGAGATAAGGGACAGCACAGGGGCCCCAGTTTTAGGGTTAGCCTAAGAGCCCCTGTTCCATCCGTACACCTCTTTGACAGCCGCTTGTACATCTTGAAAGATAATAGCAATGCTGATCATTATATAGAAGTTTTAGAACATATGCTCCCATCCAGACGACATCTATTCAAGGAAAGGCCTTGTATATTGTATATTTCAGCAAGACTATGAAAAACAACATCTTGCATCTAGCAAAACAGCATAGCTTTGCTGAAGAAGAGTTTGGGTGATGAACAAGCCCCCTGCCGTCTAGCCATTTCATCAATACAAAACATTTGGTGTATTAAAAAAGAAAAAAAATCTGAGAAGACCCAGAACTGTTGAGCAGCCAGACTCCTACATCAAACCAAATGATAACAGGACAACATTTCTTTCCCAAACTACAGAATTTGGTCATCCCACTGCCCAGATGGTTACACACTTTTGTAAACAGAAGAGAGGATGCTACACAATGGTAGACATGGCCATATCCCAACTGAGATGTGTTACTGCTGTCAATTTCTAAATGAGTTATTTTTTTTAAAATAGAAAATGTTTAACAAACCACTTCTGATCTGTGTTTAATATTCTCTTGGGAGTCAAATCAATACATTGTTATTTTCTTAACATTCTACACACTGTCCTACCTTTTTTTAGATACGTTGTAAAGTTATATTGAGTTTAGGAGACAAATTCAACCTTTTATTACAGACTTCCACTAGCAATGATGGTTTTCAAAGAACATCTCGGTTTTGATTCTGGAAAAACTCAATGGGCTCCAAAAATGATATCTTTGTGGAGCACACTATAGCCTATTGTCTGTGGAAACCAAATTGAAAGAATATGTTGTCTCCTCCAAATGTTAGATGTTAGGAATTGGTCAGCCACAGAACCAAAATACACAGACGGTCGGATGCGCATGTTAAAGTTTCTCTGGGGGCAAACTGTTGGTGCTCCTTTTATTATTATAACAGTAGCCAGTAGAAAATAATCAATAAGATCTTGAAAAGGCAATGAACATAAACTGATCAAAATAAATAAATAAAAAATAAAATACATATTCTGTATAATATATATTGGATAATTAATATCATACAGAAATTAAGTGTTTGATTATGAACGTCAAAAAGTGTCACTGAAATATTATTTTGGATATATTCTTTTGGGTTGGTTTTCCAAAGTCAAGTCTACTTGCATAATGCTGTGGTTAATTGTTCCAGATGACTGAATTTAGAGCGAAGGTTATGATATCAAATAGAAGAAGTGAGTAAATCTAAGTAACAGTCTGAGTTAGATATGTTTATAGCCAGTAAAGTAGTATATCAAATGAATTTTTTTATATAACTGTGCTGTAAGATCAACTATGTTCACATATTGATTTCTCTCACAGTCTGCTTGGTGAGCCCCAGACATTTTCTTGGTCTTTTTAATGGAGCACCAGTTGAAAAGGTTTGCAAAGCCTTGGTTTAGAGAATATAGACTTAATGGTTGAGAATGCAGTGATCACAAGAAGTTGAAAACATGTACAACTGAATGCCTATTGATATGGAACACAAACGAGCCACCCTGCTTTTTGAAGGATGGAGTCCCATTTTGTCTCCTTATTGACATGCTCACCATATTACAGATGTAAACGAAATTGTTGGAACACTTCTGTTAAATTAAGAAAATGCCACAATGGTCACTGAAATAACATGAAACTGACAAAAGTAATTTTAATTTAAAGAACCACTCCAGAGTTTTTCTTATTGAATAACTGGAGTGGTGCTTTAAATTTAAGACCCCTCCCCCCTGACTAATACTCACCTGCTGCTGTCCTCATCTGTTTCCAATGTTGCTCTGGTCGGTCTTCTGTGATTTGTGACTTCCTGACAAGCTCTAGTGTTTTATTGAGCGCGACAGAGGTAAAAAAAAAAAATCAATACAACAATACGGGAGCCTCATTCTGGCGCAAAGAGACCTTGTGACTTAACTTCTGACTTCCAGTCAGTCAAAAGTTAGGGGCACAAGATGACACCGCGGACCTGGAGAGGCACCGAAAAAAGATGAAGCTGCCAGAAGGTAAGTATACGACAGGGGACACCATCTAAAAAGACACATATGCATGTTTTTCTCACTTTCTGACATGAAATCAGAATAAACCTCTCCTGTTTTTGGTCAATTAGGAACCAAAATTATTTATATTTGACAAATACCAGAATAATGAGAGAGAAAATGTTTTAAGGCACTTTTATAACTTTCTGCAAAGTCAAACGTTTACATACATTTTATTAGTATTGGTACCATTGCCCTTAAACTGTATGACTTGGGTCAAACATTTTGGCTATCCCTCCAAAAGCTTCTCACAACAGTTGGTAGGAATTTAGGTCTAGTCCTCCTGACAATAGTGATGTAAGTGAACCATGTTTGTAAGTCACCTTGCTCGCACCGGCCTTTTCAGCTTTGAACATAAATTTTCAATAGGAATGAGATCAGGGTTTGTGATGGCCACCCCAAAACACTGACTTTGTTATCCTTAACCACTTTGTAACCAGTTTGGCAGTATGCTTTGGGTCATTGTCCATTTGGAAGACCCATTTCCGCCCATGCTTTAAGTTCCTGGCTGATGTCTTGAGATGTTGCTTTAGTTTTGCCACATAATCTGCTTTCCTCTTGATGCAATCTATTTTGTGAAGTGCACCAGTCCCTCCTGCAGCAAAACAACCCCACAACATGATGCTGCCACTCCTGTGTTTCATAGTTGGCATGGTGTTCTTTGGCTTCAAAGCTTCTCACTTTTTCCTTCAAACGTAATGATGGTCATTATGGCCAAAAAGTTCAATTTTAGTTTTGTCAGACCACAGGACATGTCTCCAAAAATAAGGTCTTTGTTCATGTGTGCATTTGCAAACATTAATATGGCTATTCTATGTTTCTTTTGGAGTAATAGCTGCTTCTTGTCAGAGTGGCCTATCAGCCCATGTTGATACAGTACTTGTTTCACTGTGGATAATGACACACTCTTGCCAGCTCCCATCAGCATCTTCACAAGGTCTTTTGCTTTTGTTCTTGGGTTGATATGCACATGTCTGACCAAAGTACGTTCATCTCGGATACACAGAACCAGTCTACTTCCTGAGCAGTATGATGGCTGGACATTCCCATCTTGTTTGTACTTGCATATAATTGCTTGTTGAGATGAAAGAGGCATCTTCAGGTATCTGGAAATTGCACCCAAGGATGAACTAGACTTGTGGAAGTCCACAATTGTCTTGTGAGATCTTGGCTGATTTCTTTTGACTTTCCATTGATGCTACACAAAGAAGCAGCGTGTTTCAGGTGTGCATTAAAATACCGTATTTTCGTGTTATAAGACGCACCGGATTATAAGACGCACTCTAAATATAGAGAAATAAAAAAAAACAAAAAAACATGGGATCAGTTTTATAATCCGGTGGTGTCTTACCAGAGGGGGGCAGTAGCGGTGGTGAAAGGAGGCAGGGGTAGTGCTGGAGTAGGCGATGCTGTGGGTGGTGCAGAGGGGGGCCCAGATACTCACTGCGGGCTGTGGTGCTTCTCTGTCCTGGAGCTGCGGGCTCTGCTCTTTGGTGAGGCACCAGGCTCTGCTCCATCCTGGGGCACCGGACTCTGGCCTCCATTTCTTTGAAGCCCCAGCGCAGAGTCGGCACCTGCGCTAATGAGAGCTTGAGCTGAGATCTCCATCTGCGCATCCGCCAACTGTGGACGCCATTGTTTGAAGTACTCACCGCCACCGGTAGCACAGATGCCCACCGCCGCCGCAGGCTGCACAGAGCCCTGAAGCCACAGGCTGCACAGAGCCCCGCAACACCCGCAGCACAGCATTGCCCCTACCTCCTGTGAACCCTCACCACCACCACCCAGTAAGCTACATTTGAATTTTAAGATGTACCCATCGTTTTCCTCCCAATGTTTTAGGAGGAAAAGTGCGTCTTATAATCCAAAAAATATGGTACATCCACAGGTGTGTCTCTAATTAACTCAGATATTGCCAATAAACCTAACAAAAGCTTCCAAAGACATGACATCATTATATGGGCTGTCCCATATTGTTTAAAGGTATAGTACTCTAAAGGCCGCTTTACACACGACGATATCGCTAGCGATCTAGTTAGCGATGTGACACGCCCAGATCGTTGCTACGATTTTTCGACATCGCTCAGTCGATTTGTAGCGGTCACACGTACCCATCTCACAAACGACGCAACATCATTCAGCGATATTATTGTTTGACCAAGGCGGTCGTGGGGACACCATCACACAGCAATCCTCCCAACGATTCCAGCAACGACAGAGGTGTATAATTGTCCATTTTATACACCCTGGCATGACACCAATCAGAGCGGAGGAGTGGAGCATTGCTCGTAACGACACGCCCGCGTCGCTGATGACGGACGCACTAACAATGTTGTTCGTCATTGGCAAAGTGTCAAATGTAGCAATATGTCTGCTGCGTTCAAAATGACGAACAATATTTTGAAACTGAAGTACGTGCCAACGATCAACGATTTTCGCTATTTTTAAGATCGTTCGGAGTTGCTTGTAGGCGTCACACGCAACGACGTTGCTAACGACGACGGAAGTGCGTCACGAAAACCGTGACCCTGACGACATATCATCAGATAAATCGTAGCGTGAAACGGGGCCTTTTGTGTATGTAAACTTTGTAAACTAAGGCTTTGCAGAAAGTAATGAAAATGGCTTAAAACATTCTTTCTCTTGTTATTCTGGCATTTAGCAAACAAACAATTGTGGTAATCATAAGTGACCTAAAACGAGAAAGGTTTATTCCAATTTCATGTCAGATAGTGAGAGAAAAAAAATGTGTGTCTTTTTAGATATTGGTTTCAACTGTACTTACATTTAAAGTACCACTCAAGTGCTGAAAAAAAAATTCTGGAGTGTGCATTAATTTTACTGAAAACAAAGGAATGAAAATAACCTGGACAAAAGTGATAATAACCTTCACTTATATGGCACAACCTTTTGAGGAAGTCACTGCAAAAAAATGATTTCTGTAGCTCTCAAAAAGACTTCTGCACCTGTCCACAGGTATTTTAGCCCACTCCTTGTGAGGAAACTGCTCTAGCTGTCTCAGGGGTGAAGAATACCTTTTTCAGACTACATGTTCAGCTCCTTCCACAGATGATTAATAGGATTTACTGTAGATTAGGGTTTACAATAGGCCACTTCAAAATAGTTCAATACTTAGACATTCTTGGATGTTTTTAGATGTGTGTTTTGGGTCAAAATCGTGTTTCAGGTCTCATGACCTGCAACTCCGACTACGCTTCCAACACTGGGTAGCACATTTTGCCCCAGAATATCTTGATAGTCTTGAAATTTTAATGTACCCTGCACAGATTCAAAACACTCTGTGCTAGATTCATCAAAGCAGCCCCAAAAGATAACCAAGCAGTCTCCATGATCCCCAGTAGATACAATGCTGTTTTCTTTGTATGTTTCATTTTTGCATTTGTGAACAAAGAGCTGATAATACTTGCCAAAAAGCTTCAGTTTTATCTCACCTGTCCAAAGGACATTCTTCCAGAAGATTTGTGGCTTGTTAATATGCATTTTGGCAAATTGCAGTCTCGCTTTCTTATGATTAGCTTTCAACAGTGTCTTCCTCCATGGCCATCTTCCATGAAATCCTTTTTAGCCAAGACAGTGACGGATAGTGCGATCTGCCACTTATGTTCCTTGAACTTAAAGTTCACCTCTAATCTCTGGGGAAGTTGTTCTTGGCTTTTTGGTTACCATTTGTATTATCTGTCTGTTCAATTTAACCACATGTAGGGAGGTTGGTTACGATCCCTTACAGACCTTAAATGTCTATATAAAATATTATGTGCAACTGTAGTAACAGGAACATCAAACTGTTTGGATGGGGTCTTATAGTCTTTTCCTTTAGCTTGTCTGTCTAGCATTTTTTTTTGTTCTAATCTCCTGAGACAACTCTATTCATAGTTTTCTATGGTCTATGCTAAGTGTGGTACACTGCATAATACCAAACAGCACAGTGACTACTTTTCACCATATAAATAGATCGATTGACTGATAAGCTTATAGACACTTGGTATGCTAATTACATGACACTCTTTAGTTTAATATGTCCTCATGATTAAATTGTTTCCAAAGTTTTATAGTGGTACCATCATTTTTATCCAGGCCATTTTCATTGTTTGTTAGGGTTTTTTTTTTTTTTTAACTTTCTTTCTGTTGAACCACAATTAAAAAGCAAAGTCTGATTTATTCAGTAAATTTAAATTTAAAATAACTTTATTCAATTTCACATTATTTTGTTGACCATTGTGAGTTTTTTCTAATTTAACGAAAAGGTACTAACAATTTTGTTCACAGGTGTACATTCCCAATGGAGAAAAGTGAAATAATTTGCAGGACTTTATTCACGTTCGTAGTTGGCTGCTAGACACAAGCACTTTGCCTAGCAGTGCCTACTACCAAACATCACCTCTTCAGATTAGAAGAGGCACTGGATATTTTGACAGGTAGGAGACTGTTATGGAATACTGGACTATTATGGAATACGGATATATTGGCTGGACCGGGTCCTACAAATTTATTTGCCAATCTGTAAATGTAAACAGTTGACACAAGTTTTCAGTTTAGGATATACTGAAAAGAGTAAGAAAGTGCACAAGATAGGTTAATATACCTCTTTAAAAAAAAAAAGTCATTGCTGCCTCGTGGCTAGGATAACTTCCAGATAAAATTCACCAGTAGGAAAAAAAACACTTTGCTGTGCGGCTAAATAAATAGTTATTTTTCTTCTATCTAATCCATTGTCTAGCTGTCACTCCATACATTCCTCTGAAAAAGCCACTCCATGGCTCCACCTGACAGTATGATCAACACCTTACCGACTTTTCATTTTTTTTTTTTGTTTTCATCTCCACACTCCGGTTCTATTCCTACATTCCACACCCATTCAGTCTATATTGTTCCCCAATACTCTTTTCTTCTTTCAATATATTTGTCTTCCCCTAATCAATGACACCCTTTCATTTTACAAGTATTTCTCCATTCTTATTATCATGCCAATGTTTTTCCAACATATATCTGTCTCTCTCTCCTCTCTCCTTTTTGAATGTGTATTCTAACTCCTGAATGGGTGTGTTTAAATACCATTGTGTGCCCATTTTTGGTTTTAAAATGACTTTGTGTGTCACTTTGTAATTATCTTTTTTTTATTTTTACTTAAAAAAAGACGCCTGCTTGGCATTAAAGGGAACCTGTCAGGTCCAATATGCATCCAGAACCACGAGCAGTTCTAGGTACATATTGCTAATCCCTGCCTGGTATCATAGATAAAGAGATCTTTAGAAAAAGTATTTCTAAAGATCTTATATCATATGCTAATGAGCGAGGGCACTAGCCCCCTAGGTGTTAGCTTCCCCTGGCTAGTCAGCTCCATTAGCATGTAAGTACGCCCCTGTGGGTGTGCTAACATGGTAATGAATGTGCAGCATCAGAGTATGATCTCACTCACCTCTCCGCTGTCATTGCCGTCTGACATTGGATTTCGGCTCAGTGCGGATATCCCTGGAGATTTGGTCATTTGCACTATGAAGCCGGGTGTACGGTTTCTGGCTTCAAACCGAAATCCAGTGTCGGACAGCAATGGCGGCACAGAGGTGAGTGAGATCATGTGACATTGCACATTCATTAGCATGTTAGCACGACCACAGAGGCGTACTAACATGCTAATGGAGCTGACTAGCCAGGGGAAACTAGTGCCCTTGCTCATTAGCATACGATAAAAGATCTTTAGAAATACTTTTTCTAAAGATCTCTTTATCTATATTAGTGTATACAGGGACGGTTAGGCAGGGATTAGCAATATGCACCCAGAACTGCTTGTGGTTCTGGGTGCATATTGAACCTGACAGGTTCCCTTTAAAACGCATAATAAATTAAAAAAAAAAAATCTGTTTTCTACAGCAACAAGAACTGTTCGGCTATGTTCACATGTGGCATCTTTTGTGCATCTTTTGCTGCATCTTTGGTGCGTTTTTTGAGGTGACAAAGATGCACCTAAATGCATGCATTTCCTTCTCAAAGTCTATGAGATTTCAATTTTTGTTGTCCACATTGGGGAACTTTTGTTGGCTGCGTTTTTCAAGATGCAGCATGTCAATTCTTTTTGCATTTTTACTGCATTTTTGAGCCCTCCAGTCAATAGATTTGACTTGAAAAATGCATTGAGCAAAACGCGGTAAAAACACATCAAAAATGTGGTAAAAACGCATTGCGTTTTTGTTGCATTTTTGATGCACTCAAAATGCACTGGCAAAAAAATGCCACGTGTGAACATAGCCTTAATCCAGCTGCACATCTTATCTTTGAAGTGTTTATTTTCGAAGTGTTTATTTTCCTAGTGGTTAAATTTTGAGTTTAGAAATAATCCTTACTTTCTGTTTAGGAATTTTTTTTCTAACACTTCACTCCAAATGTTCAAAATATCCAGTAGATAAAGCTTGTAACAAAGTCTGTGGAATTGTTATTCCCAAATGCTCATCTTCTTGAGGAAAAACTACTACCACTTGCACATAAATACAATTTTTGCTTTTTCCTTTTTCTTCCGTTATGGCATTTTTTGTTTGCACTCCTTAACAAGCTCCCAAGTGTCCATTAAGAGTCTAAATTCACTGTACTTTTACCAATACTATCCTGGAGAGGTGTATAATAAGCTAAAATATAATGGAGCAGTATTTTTGGGTGGTACATTTTAAAAGAAAGTGTATCTAGCGGTCTTAGCCTTTTCCAAAGTCACACAAACAAGTATAAAAGTATCCAAGAAATAAATCTATAATTTTGGAGGCTTTATGCTAAACACAGATTCAATGATAAGATATTACGTGCACTTTCAACCTCCTAAGAAAGAAAAAACATCATTGAAATAGAGTTGTTCATCTCATTAGCGCTTTTAGGCTAGATTCACGAGCTTCACATTGTACAGTTGTACAGACGATGATTTATTGATTTATCTAGACTCCAGTTGAACAGCCTGACACAGGTCTATGAGGCGGAGTTAGGTGAGGCCCATTGCTTATTCATAAACGATGGTCTGTACATTGACTGTGAACTTTGGATGTGTGAAGCCGGCCTAATCAATGAGCAATCATGTTTATTAATCTTCATTTAAAGCCCATAAAGACATCCTAAAGGGATTTTTTTCCTTATAGCAGTGGGGAGCTCTTAACAAGCAGTACAGTGTATATAATAAGTCAATACACGTCTGTTAAAATGAATGTCAGGTTTGTGCAATGTAAAAAAAAAAAAAAAAATCAGAAATCTTTTTGGGTGGAAAAAGAAAATAATGTGGTTGCATAAATATACACACCCTTAGGTTTTGCTCACAATTGCGCATGAAAAAAATAAAAATCGGTCTGATTCTCACCCAGAAGAGTTGGACGAGTGTCATGGGTATTCCATTCAGTATGTCATGCGAGTGCTATGTGAGTGTGTTTTCTCACCTAGCATCCATGTGCCATCCATATTCAATGTGTTATTTTTCTCAGCAACTATTCAACAGTCATTTACAGGACCATTTACAGTGTTCTATGTTATAGAATGGTAGTGTATCAGTAAAAATTGGACGGCATATGGGTGGTCCATGTGACATCCGTTTTTTTCTTGCATACATTGACTTGCATTTGAGAGTCTCGGCCGTTTCACGCAACCATATGCAGCATGCTGCAAATTTTTCCTCAAACCTAATACAGCTTAAGAATAAAATCACAGATCACGGTTTCATTGAATACCATTGGTGTAAACAGTTTTTTTTAGTGGATTCCACTCATATTTATATGCAAGTGTGAGTGAACCCGTAAACTTACACTTTGTTGAAGTACACTTCAAATTTGTAACAGCATTCAGTCTTTTGGGTAGTGGTCTATTAGCATGGCACAGCTAGAATTGGCAATGTTTGCCCACTCTTCCTTACAGCAAAGCTCCAAATCTGTCAGATTATGAGGGCATGTCCTACGTACAGCGCCCTCCTCAAGTCAGTCCACAGATCTTCAACTGTATTCAGGTTTGAGCCATTCTAAAACTTTCATTTTCTTCTGACAAAGCCATTTTTAGAGGCTTTGCTAAAAGGTGAATGTCCTCTTCAATTCCATTTTCAGCCTTTTTAGAAGAGGCCTGAAACAGTTTTGATGCAAAATCGACTGAGATTTGGAACATTTCATAATTTCCTCCATCTTAACTAATGCCCCAGTTCCAAATGCAACCAGCCCCAAAGCATAATGCTGATTGCACTATGCGTGACGGTGGGTATGGTGTAATTTCGCGAATGTACAGCTTTGATTGTGCGTTAAACATACCTTCTCGAATTATAGCCAAAAAGTTACAACATGGTCAGGACAACAGGACAATATCAGAACTGACCTTCACAGTGCACGACCAGCAACCATAAATAAAGGCAGACCAGACCCAAGTATGGTGCTTAATTAGCATTGCCTGTTGAAAAGGGTGAGGCAGCTGAATGTGTAGGCCTCTTGGCTGCTTCCAGAACCAATTTTATTCTGGTATTGTCATCAAACTTTGAGGGCTGGTCAGTTCTAGGTAATGTCAAATCTAGGCCACTTCTTCACAGTTTTCTATGGTAAATCTAATGCCTTGGACATTGTGTGAACAATTCTCCAAACTGATAACTTTCAACAATGAAATCCCTTTGCTGTGTTATCAACTGTTTATAAACCATGACGGTTGATGTAAAATACAACTAAGGAAATGTCAGGGTGGAACATCGTACTAGAACAGCTAAACCTTTTATAGGGTTAATCAGAATCACGTTAAATGATGCTAGCTGTGTTCTGACTATTATTTAATATGAGTTTAATTGTGATTGGATATTAGTGAACCCAACCACATTTTCAATTAGAAAAGAGAGTGTTCTACGTATGCAAATACATTATTTTAGTTTTTCCACTCAAAATGAATTAAGTTGGTTTCTCAATGTATTTGTAGACATTATGGGTTACATTAAAAGTGGAAAAGGTTTAAAAATTGGTTTTCTTGGGGAAGATTTTCCATATTCACTGTATCTCTGATGGATTTGGTTGTCTATGTATGATGCTTCACCATGGAAAGCGTGGAAAGTGCTTGACTTGCTATGGCTTGCCCTGTGTAAATGGGTGTTTAGATCTTGGGGATGAAACGGTTTTGTCCAATTTCCATATTTAAGTCGATTCATGTTGCCCAAACAATGGGTAGGGTGAAACAGAACCTGCTACATAATTTAAGAGAGGTATGTTTTTCTCTGAAATGCTCCAAAGGTACAAAGAAAACATAGTTTGAAAAGCTGGCTGGAAACAAGTCTGATGCCGCCCTAAGATGACTTTTCTCTGCACCGCTTTAGTTGATTAAAAGGTGTCTCCCGATGTAGACACATGGGAGAGACATGTCATCAACTAGAGCTGTGCAGGGCTTTACAAACTATAATTATGACTGACAGGTTTTCTTTTAATGAGGCAATCTGAAAATATACAGAAAAAAAAAAAAGTCTTTTTTCTTGAAATAGCTCCAATCTTGTCCATAGGCTGTGTATGGAATTGCGTATTAATACCATTCAGTTGAACGGTGCTGAGCTGTATCATGGGCAGGTCTAGGGCATAGTCCTTGAAATTGTTAGCAGATGCCGTTGATGCTGAAATTCGCCAATCCTTATTAGTTCAACAATGCGAGAAAAGGTCAACAGCACAAAATAAAAGGTCTTTCCTTTTTTTTCTACCCTACATTAATGATTAAAACTGCCCTAAAGTCAAATATTTTGTGAAGTAATGTTAAATGCACTGTTATCTAATTATACATGGGTTCTGATTCCAGCAAGACCTGTCCTTAACAGCACTGTTATAATAGGAGGGAAAAAAAACAAACACTGAAGAAATACGTCAGGGAAATATAATGTATGAAGAACTTTTAAAAAGATGAAACCGGCTTAGTTTCGAATCTGGTTATTTTTCTAGATATGCTCATAAGGCGGGTGGGAGGGCTGGCCTTTAAACATAGCTAAAACCACACTTGATTGCAGCTTAGATGAATGCACTCGGGGCTTTAATACTGTGCTCAGTTCTGAAGTATTCTGAAATTCTAGTAATTGAAGAGAACAGAGATACTTCACAAAGTGCTGAAGCAAAAACAATGACACAGGTCCTGACATGAACCGGAGAAAGACAAGAGCACAGTAATAATATGATAACCTTGTTCGGCTCATGCCACATTAGTTTTGTTCATCCCTCAGATTTTGTACAATTTTAAAATGACTAAGGGATCCTGCCCTCGGACTCCTGCTGCCTGAATCACCAAGATCATGGATCATACACTGGCTTGTGTTATCGTCACCCTATAAGTTTTACACTGAAATGCAGTGGCATTGGAGAAAAACATACCTTGTAAAGCCAACTGGGAACTGTGCATCTTGGATAATCGGTCTGAGAAAGGTCCTCAGTGATTTCTCCCTACCCTGATCCAATAGACTGACCAGATGTGGCCGCGGACTTTATTCGGTCTTGTTATTAGAAACACAGTCCCTGGCAAGCTTTTAAAAGTAAGTTTTGTCTGAATCGTTGCAGCGTTTGAGAATATAACATATACAACCACGATATTGTGCCGCCCCGCGTCGGCAGCCAGTCTGCTCGGATCTGCATCCGCGGTGGCTCGAGGGGTCTCCGGACCCGAGGGTCGGGGGTTGCGCCGCTACTCGGAATAAAGGGGGGAATATTTACAGGGGATGGTGTGGAAAGTTCGTGATGACATCCGTGGTGCGTGGTAAGATGGAGTACCACCGTTGTGATTGGGAGTAACCGGTGGCGATGATGTGGGCAACCAGGTGTTTAACCCGTCTACGGGTAGAGGGGATGCCCCGGGACTCAGTGATGGTGACGGGGAGGTGCCGTTGGGATGGTAAGGGTCACTGATGTACTTACTCAGTCCAATAACGCTGACACTGACAACTGAGGTAAACCAAAGTTCTGGACACCGCTGCCGCTTGGGTGGGAGCACGCCTGGATCCCATGCCCATTGGTGTTGC
The DNA here is from genome assembly GCF_048569485.1 of Anomaloglossus baeobatrachus. Taxonomy (NCBI): domain Eukaryota; kingdom Metazoa; phylum Chordata; class Amphibia; order Anura; family Aromobatidae; genus Anomaloglossus; species Anomaloglossus baeobatrachus. Next base: position 792,891,112 of record NC_134353.1, read on the forward strand.
TTGTTAGTCTGTGACTTTTACCTTGGCACCTAGTCTGCTGTTTGGTCCCTTTTGCATGAAACTAATCAGGTCCCACTCACCAGTGTGGCTAACTGGGTGAGCTTGCTCTCAGGGTTCACGCTTGGGATTTTCTGGACTATGTAGTGGGAAAGTCCTATCCCCCTCGTTGCGCTAGTACCCCTATTTTGGAGCGGGGAGAGAACGGATCTTGAAGGCTCCCGTCCTCGTCGGGTAAATTGTCAGGACGCTTGAAGCTTCTTCCTGACCCAGGGTCCACGTACCCTGTCATACCCTGGCCCCTGCCCGGTGATGGCACAAGGCTGCCGGCTGTCCTTCTCAACAGTCCGTGTCCCTTGTCATGATCCCCTGTGACCGGGGTCCAGCTCCTACCAGGCCCAGACCGTCTGCCACCTAGTAGTCTCAGGGAGCCCAGGTCCTGACCTCTCCTCTAAAGAGTCACTTCACAACTGTCTGTCTCCTGACACTCCTGACCTCCCCTAACCAACCTCCCCAAGTGGCCGACCCTATTCCCTTCTGATTAGCCACTGGTGTGTCTGGTGGGTATGGTGCAGAATGTTCCTAGGGTTTTGATTAGCTTGTTCTAGGCAACACCAATGGCCAGGGACTAGAGTTGAGCGCGGTTCGTGGTTCGTGGTTCTCCAGTTCTAGGCTCGAGTGATTTTGGGGCATGTTCTAGATCGAACTAGAACTCGAGCTTTTTGAAAAAGCTCGATAGTTCTAGAAACGTTCGAGAACGGTTCTAGCAGCCAAAAACCAGCTAAATCCTAGCTTGGTTTCTGCTGTAATAGTGTAAGTCACTCTGTGAATCACACTATTATGACATTTCAGTGTATAGTGTGCGTGAACAGCGCCTTCAGATCACTGCTGTTTCTATAATGGCGATCGCCATTTTTTTTTTTTTTTTTGTCTTCCTTCCCTAAGCGCGCGCGTGTAGTGGGGCGGGCCAGCATGTCAGCCAATCCCAGACACACACACAGCTAAGTGGACTTTGAGCCAGAGAAGCAACTGCATGTGTGATAGGATGTCCATGTCACATGTCCCTGCATTATAAAAACGGACATTTTCCTCCAGGACGCCATTATCTGCCTTCTGCGTCTTTGGTGTCAGACATCACTGTCGCAGCTCCGTCCTCCTGAGTCCTATCGCCGATACAGCTGTATGCGCTGCATACACAGCGTTAGACAGCTTAGGGAGAGCACTTTCTAGCAGTCCTTTTAAGGGCTCAAACCGGCAGGGTCAGAGAGCCATAGGTGACAGGTCCTGCAAACAGCAACAGCATCTGTGTAGCCAAGGTCAGGGATTTCCTCCCTGCATTTCACCATTAGGAGGGAATAGAAAGGCAGGCTTCCATTCCTCTACCCAGAGCCCCACAATCCTGCCACTGTACCCTCTTGTCCTCTGCACACTCCAACTCATTATAACTAAGCCATTATACTAGCAAACAGTCAGTGTACCTAGTGGCATCCTAAACGTGGCTATTGGACTTTGCTATAGTCCCACTAGTGCAAAGACATTTGCAGAGCGCATCTGCCTGCATTGCACACTCCAACTTTTTTAAACTAAGCCATTATACTAGCAAACAGACAGTGTACCTAGTGGCATCCTAAACGTGGCTATTGGACTTTGCTATAGTCCCACTAGTGCAAAGACATTTGCAGAGCACGTCTGCCTGCATTGCACACTCCAACTTTTTTAAACTAAGCCATTTTACTAGCAAACACTCAGTGTACCTAGTGGCATCCTAAACGTGGCTATTGTACTTTTATCTATTCACACTACTGCAAATCTATGTGCAGCACCTCTGCATGACACCCTCCTGCTCTGTTTTTAATAAGCTATAATGATAGCACAAAATACTGCCATTTAGTGGCATCATAGAACTGGCTGTTGTATTCCATTAGTGCCCCACTGGTGACAAGCTATTTCTAGCACCTCCACATGACACCCTCATGCACATTTTGCTACGCTAATGTTATAGCAAACTCATGGAATTCATTGCTGCATTTCATAATTCGGAGGGATAGAAAGTCAGGCTTCCTTTTAGACAGCATCTCCAAGAGCAATTTCCCCTCCACGTCTAAGTGTGGAGAGGCAGCTAGTGCGCATGCGTGTGCCGATGTACCCCAGCTGCAGCATAATTACAGTGTTTCGCCTAGTGAGTATGGCTCAGCCTGACTGTGCCATTCCTGACGCTAAGTCTTCATTTCGGGATACAGCGCATGCTCCCACACTAAGTGTGAAAAGCCTCTTTGCACAGGTGCTTGCATTCCGTGCCGGGTCTAAGTCCTGTTTTGTGCCTAGACACCATGCTAAAGCTGATAGTCTTTTTTCAGAGACTTGTATTTCATGCTACTGAGCATGCTCAGGCACTTCCTGCATCAGAGACTAGGTCCGGCAATAAACTCTTTGGCCCTGGCCCTGATGTGGGGGTCCCATATAGACCACAGGGCATCAGGTGTCCTCCCAAATGGCTTGCAGAGGCCCACACCTATGACTTGTCACCGCATTATTGATGGTCAGACGATGACTGGTGAGGTGTTTGGGTCATGGCAGCCATGAGGTCATCATTGAAGTTGCGGTTCCAAATAGGACGCTAGTTATGCCACTCATGACGTGTCACTCTACTTTTGTCTCCAGGAGGTGCATTGTGGTTCACCCTGGTTTGGGGCGGACCCAGGTTATAAAAGGGGCTGGAGCCAACAAGGAGGTGCGCAGTCTTCTATTATGCTCCGAAAGAGCACACCTCCATGTGTTGAACCCATTGCGGCTTTAGGCCAGAGGTAGGCAGGGATAGGGTGTCGATGCAGGCCACCACCACAGTTGGTAACGCAGAACGGTTAAGACCAGCTCCTGTCCTACCAGTCCTGCTTGTGCAGCACAGTGGCATTAACAGGCCTGCTGCTGCTGATGCGCCTGCTGTCCACAGGTGTGGCCCCTATGCACACGGTCAGCGTACTCAATGGCCCCTGTGTTGTTAACAGTGAGTTCCTGGGCTGGGTGGGCATGTGGACCCTGTGACGCTAACAGGGCTCCCAGTCTCCAGATCCGAATGGCGTCCAACTCGGTTCAGGCTACTATTAGTTTCATAGCCACACAGCTCTGTATCCTCCACCAAACCTTCCAGTTGCCAACCTCTCCTTTTCCAACTGGGAGCACGGTGGACACTGACTGCTGATGGGGATATATACCTTTCTCTTTCTTTTCTTATTAATTTTCGTTATATAGCGGTCACAGATTATATACCACTTTATCCAAATCTGCCAGTCCCACTGTAACAGATGGTGTTTCTTCAGCAAATGTTACAGTTGCTTAACCACCAAATCCACGGACCAAAACTTTTTTCCCCTTTCCAACACACCTGTTCCCCTTTCCAACAGCATCTGTCCTTTTTCAACTCATTTTGGGATATGACCAAAAGTGCAACTGTGCAGGGACACCGTACTCAACGCCATCTCAGCACAGCAGCCATCCCTCGGTCCCTCCGATGTGGACAAGTAAAAGACCATTTCCTCCTATCCATGACAAAGCGTTGAGATTCACTCTGTGCAGCACTGGTGTTTAGTGGAAAAGTAGATCTAAGATTGCGTACCACATTCTGCAGATACTCCTGTATACGTGCGTCCATTTCTATGGCAGGAATTAGTTCGCCAAATTTTGTCTTGTACCGGGGATCTAACAGTGTGGCAACCCAGTATTCAGGATTACTTCAAATTCATACAATCCGAGGGTCATGTAGGTAGTGCAGCAAGAAGGCGCTCATGTGTCTTGTGCATCCAGGAGGACCAAGTCCTTGGTGTGTTGGTGGCAGAGAGGTGAGAATCGTGCATCCTTCCTCTGCCCTCTCCCCACAACCTCGCACAACCGAAATGTGAGCAAGCTCTCACTCATCTGCTGAGTCTTCCATGCCCATCGCCAGTTCGTCCTCCATTTCTTCATGGGCTCCTGCACTTTCATCAACACTTTTTGCTGATACTATGCGCCCTTGTTAATCCCTCTCCCTCACCATGAATGCCGCATAGGTGCCGCTGACCATCTGGACCTCGTAGATCTTGTTATCCCTTCCGCATATGACTCCTCCTGTACTTCCTCCCCTTCCTCTTGTCCCAACACCTGACTCCGAATAATAATTACAGTGTGCTCCATCATGTAGATGACCAGAATTGTCACGCTGAGAATGACATTGCCAGTGCTAAACATCTTCGTCGACATTTGTGAACTGTGTAGCAGGGTGCATAGGTCCTTGATCTGACACCACTCCAGCAGCGTGATCTGCACCACCTCTTGATCAAGTTATCCCAGGCTATATGTCATACCGTATTTCAGCAGGGCTCTGCGGTGCTGCCACACACGCTGCAACATGTGCAGATTCCAATTCCTGCGTGTCGGAACATCGCATTTCCGGCGTTTAACTGCCAGACCCTAAGACTTCCGGAGTGATGAAAGTTGTTGAGCTGCTGTGTGCGCACGATGGAAGTGAGCACATAGCGAGCGTGCCCGCTGCACAAGGCCATGTAGGCCGTGATGGTGTTTTAAAAATTGCTGGAGAATTCGGTTCAACACGTGAGCCATACAAGGCACGTGTGTCACATTGCCCTGAGGATGGCCCGCAGCCAGGTTTGCATCATTGCCGCACACGGCTGTTAAGTCACCAACGGAGTCCGCTCCGTCAATTTGTACTCCGGTCGCCAGGTGACAACGTGTTCCTTTCATGAATAGTGCTGATGATGGGAGAGTAGTCGATGCCAGCGGCGCAGGTGGACGCAGGTTATGCTCACCCACTGGGCTGCATTACCTTGACAGATGCAGAATCTCTGGCTGAATGTAGCTGGTGGGTATCTTACAGATGAAATACCATCATTCAGCTACAACCAATGGGAAGACACCACACCCTTTTTTATGCCCATCCTGTCTGCAGACCACTGCCAGACATAGCTATGAACCTCTGGTTAATTTTACCCCCAGTTCAGTTTTATGATTTTGTGTGCTTGTTACCTGACTACTTTTCCTGCTTGCTGTTTATGTACCTTGTTGGCCGATCCGCATTTCACCTCTGCTTGTTTTCTGATTAAGTCCTGGCCGTCCCATTCTGTTCCTGTTCCTCAATTAATGTTTGGACCCTGCCTGACTACTATTCTCTGGAATAGCGGTGTGACTCACATTTCCCATACATTTCAAAGTAAAACTTTGACCGCCTGATGGCATTGAGCTCTGCTGCCAGCATAGTAAGGAGGTGTGTGGTAGTCCTTGTGCGCAGTTGCAAGGAAGGGTGGCCTGACCACACAGGGTTTGCGCCAAGGTGGAGGACCCACACGAGGTTGAAGAGGCAGAAGCAGTGTATTAACTTCTACATACAGAAGAAGGATTGAAACAACTCGTGGGGACGGCAAGACTTGTACAGCAGACCCTTCTCCATCTCTCACCATAGTTTGCCAGTGCCCAGTCAGTGACATGTAATGACCCTGTCTATGCTTACTGGTCCAAGTATCTGTGTTGAAATGCACCCTGTCGCACACAGATTTTCTCAAGGAAGTGGTGATGTTGTGTGCGACATGCTGGTGTAGCGCGGGCATGCTTTTCTTGGAGAAGCAGTGGTGATTGGGCATCTGGTACTGGGGCACAGCGACAGACATAAGGTCTCTAAAATCCTGTGTGTCCACTAGGCGGAAAGGCAGCATTTCGATAGCCAACAGCTTACAGAGGGATAGAGTCAACCACTTAGCTTTGTCATGGGTCGCAGGAAGTGGCCTTTTATTTGACCACATCTGAGGGACAGAGATCTGGCTGCTGTCTGTAGACGGTGTTGAGTAGGGTGTCCCTGGAAAAATGCAGGTTTGTGAGGAAAGTGCAGGCGGAGACATGATGTTGCCTTCATCTTGCCTTCAGATCTGTTCATCTTGTATCATTTTTAAAAAAACACAGCAAGCAAGGGTTACTCCAAGCGGAGTCTCCCTTTTTTCCAAAAATTGGGCACACAGACACCCCATCAGTGGCAGCACTTGTGCCCTAGTTGCAAACAGGATGTTTTGATTTGCATCAAGCACATTCCAAATCCACAAGCATTTACTCTCCCCAGGATGACACAGGGGTTGTAAATTCCTTCTGGATCCATGACTTGTTAATTTTGATGAACGTCAGTCTGTCCACATTGTCACTGGACAGACGCGTGCGCTTATCTGTCAGCACACACCCAGCAGCACTGAAGACACGTTCAGAGACAACGCTGGCAGCTGTACACGACAAAATCTCCAAGGCGTAACTGGATAGCTCTGGCCATTTTTCTAGATTTGAAGCCCAAAATGAGCAAGGCTCTATTTGCAAAGTCATGGCATCGATGTTCATTTGTAGATACTCCTGTATCATCCTCTCCAGCCGTTGACTATGTGTCAGACTTGTTGTCTCTGGTGGCCTTGCAAAGGAGGGTCTAAAAAAATTATGAAAAGATTCCATTAAATTGCTGTTACCAGCACCAGATACGGTCCTACTGGTACGTGTAGACTGTTGAAGATGACGAGACCGTCCCATGTTTGTCAAGTTACAACTGGGAGATTCACTCCCTGCACCTGCACGGTTGTTTGGTGGAAAAGCGGATCTAAGATCGAGTAACAGCTTCTGCTGATACTCCTGCATAAGTGCGTCCCTTTCTATGGCTGGAATTATGTCACAAAATTTGGACTTGTACCGGGGATCTAATAGTGTGGCAAGCTAGTAGTCATCATCACTTCTAATTTTGACAATACGAGGGTCATGTTGGAGGTAGTGCAACAAGAAGGCACTCATGTGTCTTGCGCAGCCATGCGGACCAAGTCCACGCTGTGTTTGTGGCATAGAGGTGCTAACCGTTCTTTCTTCCTCTGACATCTCCCCCCAACCTCTTTCAACTGAAATTTGACCAAGGTCCCCCTCATCTGCTGAGTCTTCCATGTCCATGGACAGTTCGTCCTCCATATCTTCATGTCCTCCTGCACCTTCCTCAACATCTCGCCTACTACCATGCGCCCTTGTTGATCCCTGTCCCCCATGGTCCCATGCCTGGCGCCTTGGTGATGATGAACGTCTGGACCTTGGTGATGTTGTTGTGTCTTGCGCATATGAATCCTCCTGTAGTTCCTCCCCTTCCTGTTGTCCCACCCCCTGACTCCGAATAGTGTTTAGCGTGTGCTCCAGCATGTAAATGACTGGAATCGTCATGCTGATAATGGCATTGTCAGCGCTAAACATATTCGTCGCCATGTCGAAACTGTGCAGAAGGGTGCATAGGTCCTTGATCTGAGACCACTCTAGCAGTGTAATCTGCCCCACCTCTGCATCTCATTGGCCTAGGCTATACGTCATGACGTAATGCACCAGGGCTCGGTGGTGCTGTCTCTGTATCATGTGGAGAGTCGAATTCCAGCGTGTCGATACATCGCATTTCAGGTGATGAATCGGCAGGCTGAAAGACTTCTGGAGCAATGCAAGTCAAGTCAGCTGCGGCGTTTAAACGGCAGAAGTGAGCAGAGAGTGACCATGCCCTGTGCAGAAGCCCATCTAGGCCGTGATAGTGGGTTAAAATTGCTGGACAACAAGGTTAAACACGTGAGCCATACAAGGCACGTGTGCCAGCTTGCCCAGGCGAAGGGCCGCACCCAGGTTTGCAGCATTGTCGCACACGGCCTTACCAGGCTGCAGGTTGAGTGGAGACAACCATTTATTAAACTCGGACCGCAGAGCTGACCACAACTCCTCAGCTGTGTGACTCTTATTCCCAAGACATGTCAAGCTAAAGACCGCCTGATGCCGTTGCGCTCTGCTGCCAGCATAGTAATGAGGGTTGCGTGATTCCTTCTGCGCAGTGAGAACGCTGGTGGCCTGACCAGGCAGGCTTGGGGCGGAGGTGGAGGACCCAGATGAGGTGGAGGATGCAGAAGCAGTGGCGGAACTTGGACAGACAGAGGATTGACACACAAGTCGTGGGGACGGCAAGACTTGTGCAGCAGACCCTTCACCATCTATCACCATAGTTACCCAGTGGCCAGTCAGCGACATGTAACGTCCCTGTCCATGCTTACTGGTCCAAGTATCGGTGGTGAAATGCACCCGTTCACACACAGAGTTTCTCAAGGAAGCGGTGATGTTGTGTGCGACATGCTGGTGTAGCGCGGGCACACCTTTCTTAGAGAAGTAGTGGCGACTAGGCATCTGGTACTGGGGCACAGCGACAGACATAAGGTCTCTAAAATCCTGTGTGTCCACTAGGCGGAAAGGCAGCATTTCGGTAGCCAACAGCTTACAGAGGGATAGAGTCAACCTCTTAGCTTTGTCATGGGTCGCAGGAAGTGGCCTTTTATTTGACCACATCTGAGGGACAGAGATCTGGCTGCTGTGTGTAGACGGTGTTGAGTAGGGTGTCCCTGGAAAAATGCAGGTTTGTGAGGAAAGTGCAGGCGGAGACATGATGTTGCCTTCATCCAACGTTGGTGCTATCGACGTTTGAGAGAGCTGTACACAATCACTTGTTTCCCCTTCCAAACCAACTGACGACCTACCAAGCAAACTGCCTGTTGCGGTTACAGTGGTGGAAGTTGTGGGTGGAAAAACAGGTGTGACAGCTGTCCCCACAGTCCTAGAAGATGACGAGCGCGCGGATGCACTGGAAGGGGCAGGCGGTGGATGGTTGGCTCCGCTAGGCCGCATTGCAGCACGGTGAGCTTCCCACCAGGCCATATGATATTTATTCATGTGACGATTCATGGAAGAAGTTGTCAAACTGCTGAGGTTTTGACCTCTACTAAGATAACCATGCCAAATGTTACAGATCACATAATTTGGGCGATCTTTTTTTATGTCAAAAAAGGACCAGGCTAGGCAAGGCTTAGAGGCCATGTGACCTGTTGATCCACCCCGAATAATGCTCAGAGGCAGAGTGGTGGCTGAGGATGCAGTTGTAGACGTGCTACCAGTGCTCCGACTGTGTCCAGGAAGGCGCAAGGTTACTTCGTCGTCGGTTGCATCCTCCTCCACCGCCTCTGTTGACCTCCTCGAGTGTCTGACTGTGGGTTGACAGTAGGTGGGATCTAGAACTTCATCATCAATTGTTGTGTTTGCACTCCCCTCCCCCTCAGACCGAGCCTCTTCTTGCCCTGACCGAATATTTAAGTTGTCATCCCAATCGGGTATCTGCGTCTCATCTTCATCAGCATGTTCCTCATTGTCTAGAACCACAGTTGTTGTAAAGGCAGCATTTTGGTAGCCAACAGTTTGCAGATGATGAAAGTCAACCTCCAAGCCATGTCATGCCCTTCTAAAAGCATGTAAAACACAGCGAGGGGACTCCAACCACAGTCTCCCTCGTTTCCACTAACTGGGCCACACACACCCCACTTGACTGGCATCGGTTGAGCCCCCTTTTGAAAAAGATAAAGATGCTTTGCATGAAGCACTCTCAAAAATACGCGTGCCTTTCCCGTCCCCTGGCTGACCCAGGGGAAGAAAAGTCCTCTGAGAGCCATGACTTGTTCATCTTGGTTCTTTTAGAGACACAGCGTGGGGACTCCAACCACAGTCTCCCTCGTTTCCACTAACTGGGCCACACACACCCCACTTGACTGGCATCGGTTGAGCCCCCTTTTGAAAAAGAAAAAGATGCTTTGCATGAAGCACTCTCAAAAATACGCGTGCCTTTCCCGTCCCCTGGCTGACCCAGGGGAAGAAAAGTCCTCTGAGAGCCATGACTTGTTCATCTTGGTTCTTTTAGAGACACAGCGAGGGGACTCCAACCACAGTCTCCCTCGTTTCCACTAACTGGGCCACACACACCCCACTTGACTGGCATCGGTTGAGCCCCCTTTTGAAAAAGAAAAAGATGCTTTGCATGAAGCACTCTCAAAAATACGCGTGCCTTTCCCGTCCCCTGGCTGACCCAGGGGAAGAAAAGTCCTCTGAGAGCCATGACTTGTTCATCTTGGTTCTTTTAGAGACACAGCGAGGGGACTACAACCACAGTCTCCCTCGTTTCCACTAACTGGGCCACACACACCCCACTTGACTGGCATCGGTTGAGCCCCCTTTTGAAAAAGAAAAAGATGCTTTGCATGAAGCACTCTCAAAAATACGCGTGCCTTTCCCGTCCCCTGGCTGACCCAGGGGAAGAAAAGTCCTCTGAGAGCCATGACTTGTTCATCTTGGTTCTTTTAGAGACACAGCGAGGGGACTGCAACCACAGTCTCCCTCGTTTACACTAACTGGGCCACACACACCCCACTTGACTGGCATCGGTTGAGCCCCCTTTTGAAAAAGAAAAAGATGCTTTGCATGAAGCACTCTCAAAAATACACGTGCCTTTCCTGTCCCCTGGCTGACCCAGGGGAAGAAAAGTCCTCTGAGAGCCATGTCCACATTGTCAGTGGACAGACACGTGTGCTTATCTGCCAGCAGACCCCCAGCAGCACTGAAGACAGGTTCCGAGAGAACGCTGGCTGCAGGACACGACAAGATCCCCAAGGCGTACGTGGCGAGCTCAGGCAATTTATCCAGATTGGAAGTCTAAAATGAGCAGGGCTCAAGTTGCACAATAATGGAATCGATGTTTCCTTGCATATACTCATATATCTGTGTGTCATCCTCTTTTTCCTTGTCCAGCTGTTTGGTTTTCGCATGAGTATATGTCCTTGTCACTTTCCCATGTGTTTGAGTTGTTTGTCACCTTTTGGACACCTTTGAGGGTGTTTTCTAGGTGTTTTTCTGTGGTTGTGATTGCCTGCCATTGTTTCCTATGCAGTTCGAGTTCGGTTCGTCGAACGTTCGACGAGCCGAACTCGAATGGGACCTCCGTTCGGCGAACCGGCCTCGAGCCGAACCGGGACCGGTTCGCTCATCTCTACCAGGGACCCGTAACCAAAGAGGAGGTGGATATTGTACAAAAGGGCAGACTGCACAATACCCTATGACGACCAGATAGGCCAGGGCGTCACAATAACACAGCCAGTTTCTTATTCACGTTGTTCATGGGTTGGCCAGCATGAATCAAATGACAAGTGCCCTTTAAAACAGAAATAAACACAAAAACCCATATAGTAATAATACACTAGTTCGGTTTCTTAAAAGGATAGAAATTCTCATTTCGGCATGCAGAGTAGTTTCAATCTGAGAAGCAAATATTCATCTATGGTGGGCTGGAAAAGTGACAGGCACTAAGCAGGGCTATTGTGGAGATCAAAAATGGCAGAGCTTACAGCCCTTGGTTGTCATACAAACCCCATCATCTCTCTGTAAATAAAGCAAGCCACATGCCGCTGTCTAACTGCTCAGAGAGTACAGTTGTTATTAGCGTGGCATCTAAGTGGTTAAATGGCGGGGATTGGCATTGTAAATGACCACAGTTGTGGCAGCAATGCGTCAGCATGTAACACCTGACAGTCAATGCCGATGCTGCAGCAGATATAATTTGCATTAGGAAGAGAGGTTGAAAGTGTAAAATGGACCTTAATAATAAGCTGATCACTAAAGGGTACTTTACACTCTACGATATCGGTACCGATATCGCTAGCGAGCGTACCCGCCCCCATCGGTTGTGCGTCACGGGCAAATCGCTGTCCATGGCGCACAACATCGCTTACACCCGTCACACGTACTTACCTGCCTAGTGAAGTCACTGTGACAGGCGAACCGCCTCCTTTCTAAGGGGGGCGGTTCGTTTGGCGTCATAGCGACGTCACTAAGTGGCCACCCAATAGAGGAGGGGTGGAGTTGAGCAGGCCGAACATCCCGCCCACCTCCTTCCTACCTCATTGCCGGCGGGACGCAGGTTTGGTGAGTTTCCTCGTTCCTGCAGTATCACACATAGCGATGTGTGCTGCCGCAGGAACGACAAACAACCTCGCTACTCACCTGTCAACGATTTTTGGTGTTGGAGCGACTGCTACAATACCAAAGATTTTTACCTCTTTTGCGATCGTTTTAGGTCGCTCAGAGGTGTTACATGCAGCGATGTCGCTAACGACGCTGGATGTGCGTCAAAAACACCGTGACCCTGACGATATATCATTAGCGATATCGCAGCGTGTAAAGCACCCTTATGTGTCTACTTGCTGTGTGCCCCAGTGATTGACTAAGTTCTTTGTTAAAACTTGTCCATAAGTATATAATTTCCCAGTAGCACTACCATGGGATTAAAGGTAACCAATACACAGATGCAATTTAAATGGTTTGTCCATGTAATGCAGGACAGGTTATTCAACACGCTAGACCAGAGAATAGGATCCTGGAAATTCATCTTAATGAAAAAAAGTTTTCTAAACTGAATTGCATTGTATTGCATATAGACTGTTTTAGGCCGGTGTCACACTTCCGATTGCCTCACGTGTATCTCGCGCGAGTCTCATGGTGCATCACCCGTCACGGACTCGCACTCTGCTCACAAGAGCGTTTCAGCTGCATAGAGATGCATGCAACCGACCCACTGCTGTGAGGAGAGTGTGAGTCCGTGACAGAAGATGCACCACGAGACTCGCGCGAGACAATCGCAAGTGTGACACCGGCTTTAGGCATACAGTAGTATACACCATTTAGAACGCAGTTACATGTATCAATATACAGATTGTCATGAGCAATACTTAAAATACAGAAATTCTGGGTTAAATAATGTTACTGCTCAGGAAACCAGTGAATTCCATCAATTGCCAGTAGAAATAAATCTGTCGGCTTTGTGCTATTTTCCCTGGATATAAAAACAAAGACTTGCGAATTGGATTACTAAGCCAGCAGACTTCCAGAGGGTGCAGACAAGAAGCAAAATCACACTGGATTACTGCCCCAGACCAACACATGGACCGCATGTGTGCATGGAATCAGTGGCCATGTACCTGTATGTATCTACAGAACGATACACCGTACTCTTTAAAGAGAACTGGACAGAACTGCAGGAAGGAATAGCATACTGAGACTACACAAGAAAATAATAAAGTGCTGTTGTCAATTTTAATAAATACAATGCAATTCATTAACCCTAGAACGCATACCTGGGGCCTCGCAAGCCTGCTAGGTTGTTTTCTATGGTTGATTTCTATGGTTGCACATTCTAGGGTTAAAGGTGACATGACAGGGGAAACATTCCAGGACCACAGGCAGCATGTATCAGACACTGGGTGCATGATTTCAGCCATGCATGTTTGACTCTAAAATGCTATGGTGTTTCAAAGAAAAACAGAATCAAAGGGGTTCTCCAAGAATTTGATAAAATTATAATATTATTATAGTGTGCCTGCTATAATTCAAGAGCAGCCCTGAGACCTGTGTCTAAACTCACAATAGCTGTATCACATATACCATAGTCGGCGGCCGAGATAGTTGTGATATGTGAAAAAATCTCTCTCTTTCTCGCTGAGTAGAGCAGAGTTTTCTCCAGAATCTCTAGCTTCGTCATTCTCAATATTTTGTTTTTTTATACTTGGACGCAGTCAGCCTCTGTGCCCTACTATAAAACTTTAAGACTGATGGAAAAGGAGGATGAAGTTGGAGATCTCTTTACTAATCACAATGTGGGTTAAAACATATTTTTTCACAAATCACAGCTCTGCTCTTGGTGGCCAATTGAGTTGTGTGTGTTATAGCTGTTGTCAGTTGAGATACAGGTCTCAGGAGCTGTATATCTTCAGTCTGCAGCTTGTACTGGCATGTGACTAGGACGAGCTGCAGTTTGAATGTTATAAGGATTCCATTTTTTCTAATTATTGGAGAACCCCCTTTAAAAAGTCACAAGGGACCAAACCACTTTGGCTGTCTAGTTGAGAACCAGGGTCCATCTTGGCTTTTCCCTGCCACTGCCAATGACAGACAAATCTCTCCCTATTCACACGCTCAGAGAGAGAGACCCAACAATCAAGGAGAGGGTCCACTTTTTCCCTAGCAACCAGAGCATCTTGGCCCCAGCTACTGTTAAACTAAGTTTTTTTCTGAAACGTAATATTGTACAGTCAAACATACATGGATGAAATCATGCAGCTTCAGCCAGTGTCTGATGCAAGCTGCCTGTGGTTCTAGTAGACTTTATCTGCTGTCAGGGTCCCTTTAACAACATAAGAAATGGTGTTTGGACTTTCAGTTTGAATGTCTTATGGATGACAATACAGATGAAAGATCATCTTTTTTTCTGAAAAATACCACGATTTTTTATATGGTCTTGTGTGTGACGGGGCCTTAAGTTCACAACAAGATTGCTAACGAGATCGTTGCTGAGTCACAGTTTCTGTGACGCAGCAACAATCTCGCCAGCGATCTCGTTATGTGTGACACCTACCAGCGATCAGGCCCCTGCTGTGAGATCGCTAGTCGTTGCTGAATAGTCCGGACCATTTTCTTAAAAGGCGATGACCTGCTGGGCAGGATGCATCACTGTGTTTGACGCCTACCAACGACCTAACACGGTCCGAAAGCCCGCCGAGATTGTTATACAGGTCGCTGATCGCTACTGCGTCGTTGGTAGGGTCTGACTGTGTGACATCTCACCAGCAACCTCCCAGCGACTTACCAGCGATCCTTATCAGGACGTATCATTCTTGGAATCGCTGGTAAGTCATGTGTGACTGGGCCTTTAGCTATTTACTGTCTATCTCTATTTATCTGATACTTTGGTCAGCCAAGCAAACTGTGAATGATCAGTTACTGGGGCACATCTTAATCTCCATATATAAGAGACATGACCAGAATGTCTCAGATTTTGATGTAGTACAAATACTGAGAGTTGAACAATCAGCATAAATTAGAATATCTAGACACAAAGTGGAAAAATACATAGTTAAAAAAAAAACTACAGGAGACAAGAGCACAAATTGCCTAGGATTGTAAAGAGCAGAGCTGACAGTAAGACTGAGAATCCAGCCAGTAACGTAAGCGGAATCTAAGCCTTCTAAGCCAAATGTGCCTTGGTAATGTTTCAGATAAATAACGAAAACCTCCCCAGTAAAACATGCATCATTTACTTGTTGATATGGGAAAATTGTAGCATAATAAATGGAACCAGGCTCTGTGACTACAAAGGCAGCTGATTCCAATCCTCAACCTATGGATAGGACTAACCAAAAGTAATTTACTGCCGGCAGTCAATGAGCCGTGGAAGAGAGAAACACTTTAGTTGGACACTTAGTAATCAGCAGCTAAATGAACTGATATTAAGAAAAAACACAATTGTATTCATTAGGTCATAATGAAATTAATTATCACAGAGTTTTTAAAGGATCCATCTGTCCTCTGCATCAGACGATTAGTTTTTATATCGAGAAGAGCAGCTCTCGGTCTTGCCCATAACCGAATGTTCGGTCAATTGAGCACTCAATGCAGTTCTGCAGCAGGCAGCGGATAGAGAAGCCATGCATATTAATCTGATTAGATGTGTCAGGATCTCGATCTTCGCTCGCCTTCATTTTAAAGTCATCTGACACTTTAGTCTTCTGAATCAGCTAATAGGAAATGTCAGCTTTTCCCTTCCGCAGGAATAATTACATTAATTCAGCCCTGCTCTGGATGTGAGCGGTGTGTACTATAAGCTGGCATAACTGCCTATTCAATCAGACTGCCAGGAGCGGTACTGCATAGAAGTATGTGCCCTGGAAATGGTTATAGCTGGTAAGTGACCAGGTGTACCACTCGCATTAACCCATTTGTAGAGTATTTACTATGATCCAGCCTGGTGCATAAATACAGTTACATTTACAATGTTTGGCGCTACATTTCAGTCATTCTAGTTCCGTATATATGACATCCAGTGTATGGCTTGGCTCTAGGGAAATGCAGCAAACTAAAAAAAACTCCTCTTACAAACTAAGGTCTCATTAAAATGCACCGATCACCAGGATTGTTCTATATAAGCTACAGCCAGTGCTATACTGGCACTATCATTCTGATTCTATAGCTACCTTTTACCGTAGTTGTCAGCTAGGATGTATAGGTTTTGAAAAACATGCAAGTAAAGGGTGTAAAATCAGCAGCTTGTTAAGTGACAGCAGCTGCAGCAGCAGATAGCTGGGGTGGGTATTCATAGTTTTCGCCTCCCCCTGTTACTTATGCTAATTCTATTATACAATCGCTTTACTATGTGACTAAAAGGACCTATGCTGAAGTCATACCCATGCGACCAGAAGTGGTGGGGCCTCAATCAACATAGCTGATACCAGGAAGCAACATTTTCTGTTGGCTGAGGCCCCACCCCTTCTGGTCACATGGATATGACATCAGCACAGGTCCTTTTAGTCACAAAGTAAAACAATTGTATAATAGAATTAGTATAAGTAACAGGGGGAGAGGAGAACTATGAATACCTACCCCAGCTATCAGATGCTGTAGCTTCTGTCACTCAATAAGCTGCTAATTTTACAAACCTTACTTGCTTGTGTTTCAAAACCTATACATCCTAGCTGACAACTAAAGGTGTCTATCGAATCAGCATGATAGTGCCAGTATAGCACTGGCTTTAGCTTATATAGGAAAATCCTGGTGATTGGTGCGCTTTAAGACATAAATGGGTTTTCTTACATAAAAAGGATTGATTTTCATCAGTGTTTTGGACCAGATTTTTATCAGTATTTGGTCAGTGTGTAAGTTTTCATCATGTTTGACTGCTTAAAGGGGGGATATCATGGTCAGCGGTAAGACCGACACAGATATGAAATATATCACCTTTCCTGTTCTTATATGATAACTTGTTCTTATTAAAACAGCTCTTCAAATGTACAGCCTCCTTCTATAAACTCAGTCATGTATCCATCTGGGCAGGTTTATACAGGGAGGGACTGCAGTGAACAATTACGCCAAAAATCAGAAGGTATAGCCAGACGGTGAGGGTGGAGGCATGCAGACAAAACTCCGCCTACTGCAATCTCCATGATTTTGTTTCACATCAATTATTCTTTACTTGGCTGGCTGCAAGTGAATGGAGCGATTGCCACACGATACACACATGGACTGACCATACCTAAACCAGGGGTCCCCAACCTGTTGCTCAGGAAACACATGTGGCTCGCGGGCCCATGATGTGGGGCTCGCGGCTGTCTGCCAGCTAAGTGCATTTGCACTAGGTCTTGCAAACAGCTATAAAGAGCAGGTCTTCAGGTGGTGACATTTGTGAGTAGCCCCACACAGAAGAGCAGATCTGAATGGAGGTTGGAATTCCTGGATCTTGGTATACTGCCTCAGTGTGGTGATTTGTGTAAAAAAAACTTTGGCTGTCATTATACTGGTAATGGGGGCTCTGGATAGCATTACTGTGAGGGTTAGGAGCTAATTGTGACTCGTCACCCTCTCTCAGAGCTAACTGTGACTCGTGACCCTCTCTCAGAGCTAAATAGGACTCGTGACCCTCTCTCAGAACTAAATATGGCTCGTGGCCCTCTCTCAGAGCTCAATGTGTCTCTCAAGATCAGAAAGATTGTGGACCACTGCCCTAACGTAATACAAAAAAAATCTTTACTTATCAATACCTACTATATCAATATTCTGTAGGATACAGCAGGCGGAGGTAGCACAGAGGTGCACTATGCTAGTGAATAACCAGTTACACACATTCTCCATGAGGGGGTGGATGACCATTATTATAGATGCACTGGGATAATGCTTGTATAATAAGACCAAAATATCAACTAATGTCTCATGTGTTTTTCATCTAAGAAGGATAATGGTGATGGGAACTAGGGTGTTTGTCCTTGTGGGGTTCACTTAGAGAGTAGTGGGCAGCCATGCTGATCTAAGATTGTATTGACGTCAATACTGCCAATGGTGGTAGACTATGCGGCCGTTATGGGGCCCGAGAGTTGGGGAGGTCCAGCGCCAGCACCAACACTAGGCCTCCTGCACGGAATACATTATACTATATGAAAGATTACGGGGGTGCATTATACTATATGGAAGGCAATATGAAGCCCATAGTACTATATGGAGAAATATGGGGTACATTAAAATACTATATCGAAGGCTATGTGGGCCCATTATACTATATGATGGACTATGGGGCTTGTAGCGGGGTGGCGGTCCCCCAGGGCGACAAAGAGGCAGTGATCCAAAAAGTCCGATCAACACAGGTTTATTGCCATCGCTGAACAGGTAAACATCCTCCAGGATACAGCCAGGCTATACACAGTCCATAGGATACCACGTCACACAGGTCCCGGTTGCCGTAGAAGACTGTCTTACTATACCTCGCCCTGCTATTTCAGGTGGGCCCACAGACCTGTGTTATCGCTCCACACAGGTCTGACCCCTCTCAGCTTCCTGCTCTGCAGCTTACAAAAGCAGACTCTTCCCCGCCCAGGCCCTTACAGAGACCTTTTAATTGAACTGTGGTCATGAGCCACCTGCATAACCCGGCCTGGAGATAGTGGACTGACCACTAAGCAGGGCTCGAATATGTTTCTGTAGGCATTCTGGGAGATACATACCGTCCGTCACATATGAATGGCCCCACTATCTCACAGGGTGCATAATACTATATGTAAGACTATGTGGGGCCAATTATTTAATATGGAATGCTATTTGGGGGCCATTATACTGTATGCAAGCAATTATACAGTGTAAAAGGTTTGTGTGAGGTCAATCATACTTTGCAGAGCCCTATGTGGGGGACATTATACTGCTAGGAGGACTAGTGGGAGCCATTATACAGTGTGAAGAGTTGTGGGGGTCACAATGCACTGGCAGTGACTAAGGACCCTGTGTGGTCACAAAAAGCATAGCCTTTGTTCCCACTGCTGGTCTGGACTGTTCACATTATGTTTCATGGGGCATTGATCGTACACTAACCAGGTGAGCTGACTTTTTTTTATTTCAGTTTTTCATTATAAATCTACCAGAAAGGGAAAGGAGTCTGACTGGTGATAAGGAGCAGCTAGGGGGAGTTGAAGACAAAAGACTTGAAAGGGGTTTTTGGATTTCTAACAAGAAAACAAAGAAGTGATATGAAGCCTAATCAGAATAGCAAAGTGATGCTGAGGGTGACACATGAAAAGAAAGAAGTTATGGTTTTCCTGCTTCGCTTTTACGCTCAATTAGATTCTTTTTGAAAGGGACACTTATACCATTTTTAGTATCCAAAGGCACGTCATTAACACTAGAAGTCCCAGAAATTTCGAGCTCCCCCTGAAGTCCCGAAAGAGGGTCAAATGACATACAATAAACTGAATAGAACTAACTAAAAACTAAATGGCTAAACTCAATGGAAAACAACAACCTCCTGTGGTGCGACAGTAATGGCCTTAATTACAGAACAAAAGACGGTGATTATAGGAATTTAGTTAAAATCCTTCAGGTCATTTGACCCGTCTCTGGATTCCAAAAGGTAGAAATGTTAAATGACCCCTCTCTGGGACTTCTAGTACTAATGAATAACTCAATTTTATAAATATGTGAATTATAACTTACACATGGACATTTGGATCTTCAGTTAGTTTTTTTATTTGAGTATTCAATAAATAGATTTAGAAACTCTGAAATCTGTTAAGTTTTGGGACAGCAAGCACTAGATAAGGTCCATGTACACCATAAAGGACATTACAGATGGGCAAACAAGCATTCGGAAGGCATCGTAAGAACAAAATGGGCATCTCAGGACATCTCACTAATTGGCTGCTGTGAATTATCGCCCTGTAATGGTATTTAGATTTGATTGTGGACTGCGCTCTTGTATCCAGTGTTTCATCTTGAAGTGTCCCTTAAGTAAAAGTTCTGATTATTTTTACCCCTTCCTTGGAATAAGCAACATCAGGTAAATGAGATGATCACACACGAAGTCCAATTTGGAACACTATTCAGAGATGACCTAGAAACTGCAGAATAAACTGTGACACATCACGGCGCAAAGTAACCATAAAAGAAGTGTCCTATCCTCTCACACAAAACAGAGCAGCTGGAAAAATGCAGAGAATAAGTGGAACCAAACAATGACTGAATGCTCCTTAGAAAACGGTTTGTCTGTATGGCCTCATTATAGAGCTCCGAGGTAACATTTAGAGAAAACCAATGCATTTTGCACTCCATTTTCACAAAATGCTCTTCTTATTTTGATTTAAGAAAGGGCAGAAAAAGTCAATTATATGCTCACCAACTTTTTTTTCTCTAAATTATTATACCTGTGTAAACTGGGGTCCACAAAGTCCCTGCCATGTACCTGTATTCCCTGTGCTATTTTACAATATGTACTCACTCGGTTTTCTGCGCATTAAATAAAGTACATTCTTCTTTTACTGCAAGGCAAGGCAAGGCAAAGTGAGAGATATATTCAGATTTCTCAAAGAGGCTTTTCAAAGATAAACTCTCCTTCTTGGGTCAAGCTATATAGAGAAACAAAGGATTTTAGAAATAAAAGTGCACAAAATAAGATAAAGAGCAGAGAAGACGATGACAATATATAAAATAAAACAGTAAGAGTTAAGAGGTTAGAATTTGGGGAGCGGGTAAAATTGCTGGCACTAGTCTCAGGAGAGAGTCGGAAACGGTTTCT
Source organism: Anomaloglossus baeobatrachus (assembly GCF_048569485.1). NCBI lineage: Eukaryota > Metazoa > Chordata > Amphibia > Anura > Aromobatidae > Anomaloglossus > Anomaloglossus baeobatrachus. Next base: position 792,911,591 of record NC_134353.1, read on the forward strand.
AAAAACTTTGCGAAGGTTTTCAAATGTGAAGCTTTATTTATCTGACATATTTGTTGGACTTTAAAACTGTGCAAGGGCATAAAACTCAGACTTTTTATTATATAAGATCTTATTTCTAAGTAAACTATTCTTAACGAAAGCAAGAACGGACGAAACGGACAACTGGAATCTGTCCTTGAGCACTCAGGGCTACAGGCCTTCAGATTAAAGTTGTGCTCTACAGTATATTTATATTGAGATGATAGATTAGTTTTTCTCATACAGATTTTAGAACCCCAGTCTACTCTACTCCACATCAAAGTAAGTGATACAATTCAGCCATTACAAGGGGAATCTCACTGCTACATACAGTCACCATTGATTTTCTGTGAACAGTATAACTCCATATGAACTTTGTACAGAGATTGGTAATTGGCTTTCACGCAGAACAAAAGAGACTACCTCGCAAACTACCACCGCCAAAAAGTAGCTATAAGTCTTTGTCCCAATCCTTAATGAGCCATGCAACATGACTAAGAATAATTAGGCTGTCTATGAATTAGTTTCTAGGTGGCTGTCTCAGGTTACTTACATCCTTCATCACTGTGTGTATTTCTTCCCCTGTATGACACTGACCAATCATAAGCAGCCAGCAACACCCTGGTGAAAAAAAGAACACAGCCCCATAATAGCTTAGAACAGGCTCTGCTTTCACTGCAAAGTGGTTACAAGTGTTGAGAGCAGAGCAGATGTCAGATACACCTTTCATTTCAGAGCAGTCAGTGTGGGGGGGAAGGGCAGTACAGCAGAGCTTTGTTTCATTACAAACACATCTGCAGCTTACCTCAAGAGCGCTGTCAGCTGTGCTGTACTCTTCTCTCCCACACTGGCTGCCATAAGCTAAATACTGAAAGGAGTTCATAATCTCTGCTCTACTTTACTCCCAGCACTTGGAATCACACAGAACTCTGTAAAGATATCAGTGAGGAGAGAAGGGTGTCTGCCATTACGAGTTTGAAACAGGAGAAAGTCTTTTCTAACCTATTGTTGACCATTTGCTCTTTCTTTTGTGTATGATGCTAAGGATTAGGATTGGTCAATATCAAAATAAGTAAAACACATGTCACACTCAAATATCTTTATTAATGCCTCCACTGGAGCTTACATAAATTATAACATTAAATTGACAAGCTAACATCTTTGCAACACAGAGTAGACATAAATATTACATATATAATTATTTTTTTTTTTTAAAAATAGCAGCACACTCCAAAAATGAATGAAAAAAAAGTGGACTTTATTAGCTCATATGGTGTGGCGACATTTCGGCTGTGACCAGCCTTTATCAAACCTTCGCAAAAAAAACCCCAAACAATGGGCCAGACAAAATTGTTAGCAGCATTCCCAAATTGTGGGTAAACAACTTTATTTCAAGCATCTGAAGCTAGATCAAACTCCCCTGTGGCAAGTAACAGATGTGGACAATATGAAAATCATACCTTAAATCAGATAAAATGGGGAAAAGTTGACTCAATCTTTGCATTCTGTGTCTGTGTGTGCCACACTAGGCATGGAGAACAGATAGAGGAAAAAGACCTATCTGAGAACCAAAACTGTTGAAAATTATCAATAATCTCAAGGTTACAAGTCCAGAGATCTTGATGTTCCTTTGTCCATGATGCATAACATGATCAAGAAGTTTAAAACCCATAACACTGTAGCTAATCTACCTGGACACGGATTGCAGAGACAAATTGATGATAGGTTTCAACACAGGTTAGTCTGGCTGGTGGATAAGAAGCCCAATTCAATTTTCAAAGAAATTCAAGTAGTCCTGCAGGCTCAGGGTGTATCAATGTCAGCACAAACTATCCGGAAACAAGCAAATAAAATTAAACTTTATGGCAGCAGACCCAGGAGAACCCCACTGCTGACACTTGGACAAAAAAAGCTAGACTAGTTTGCCAATATGTACGTGAGTAAGCTAAAATCCTTCTGGGAAAGTGTTTGTGGACAGATGACACCAAGATAGAGCTTTTTGGTAAAGCACATCATTCTACTGCTTATTGGAAACAGAATGAGGCCCACAAAGAAAAGAACACAGTGCTACAATCAAATTTAGAGGGGGTACAAGACGTTTTGGGGCTGTTTTGCTGCCTGTGGCACTGGATATGTTGATTGTCTGCAAGACATCATGAAATCGGAAAATTACCAAAACATTTTGGGTCGCAATCTAGTGCCCAGTGTCAGAAAGATGGGTTTGCATTTTAGGTCATGGGTCTTCCAGCAGAGCAATGATCTCAAACATACTTCCTGAAGCATCCAGAAATGGATGGAAGCAAAGTGCTGCAGAGTTCCTAAGTGGCAGCAATGAGTCCGGATCTAAATCATATTAAACAGTTGTGGAGAGATCTTAAAATTGCTGTTTTGAGAAAGCACCCTTCAAATATGAGAGACCTGGAGCAGTTTGCAAAAGAAGAGTGGTCCAAAATTATAGTTGAGAGGTGTAAGGATATGTGCACACGTTCAGGACATGCTGCAGCATGTCCTCTCTGTGGGGCCGTGAGTGTTTTCCACAGGAGACCGCAGCTGCCCATGCACAAGATCAGTGTTCGGGCCGTGAGTGTTCTCTGCAGGAGACCGCCGCTGCCTGTGTATATGATCAGTGTTTGGGCAGCTGTGGACTTTTTCTCTGTTCTCCTTGCGGAGAACATCTGCATCTCTGCAGCATAAATAGACATGCTGCAGCTCGGGAATCCGCTCCGTATGTCTGTTTATGCTGTGGGAAAACCAAGCACAGTGCATGAGATTTCTATAAATCCCATCCACTGTGCTTGTACGGTACAATGCATCATTTTGAACGCAGCGAAAACAAGAAGCATCCAAAACGCTGCTAACACTGAACGTGGGCACGTATCCTAAGAAGGTTGTTCATGGTTAAAGGAAGTGAATGATTGCAGTTATTCATTCCAAAAAGCGTACAACCAAATATTCAGTTGATGGTGCCAACAATTTTGTCTGGCCCATTTTTGCAGCTTTGTGTGAGGTTATGTCCAATTTGCTTTTTTTCTGTTGTTCCAATATACACAAAGAAAATAAACATGTGTACAACAAAATGTGTATGTGTCAGAACCTGTCAACTATGTTTGTGACTTTTTTTATGTATCAATACTAGACCATGCCAAAAAGACGCCAAGTTTTGCAGCTATAGAAGGTTACTCATTAGTAAAGATGAGCGGTGTTTGAATCGAACTGTTCGCCAATCTCAAATTTGACCTGTTTTAGGTGATGTTCGAGTCGTTCGACGAACGCGAACAATTCGCTTCAAGTTCGACAGTTTGAAGTTATGTTCGATCACCAAAAGCGTAACTGGCTTTTCACAGTAATACTGTCATTCAATGCTAATACAGTGGAACCTTGGTTAACGAGAACAATCCGTTCTGGGAGTGTGCTTGTTAACCAAGTTACTCGTTCAGCAAAGCAAGATTTCCTATAGGAAATCATTGCAATGCAGACAATTCCTTCCACAATTTGTTAAATGTCCCATCATGGTCCCCTATTGTGCCATTCCACACACACACAATCACACACATATTAAGCTCACCTTACCTTCTGTTCCATCGCCGGCCTCCTGGGACTTGCAGTTCGCCGGTACAAGATATGTATCGGGTAACCATCGCGACCGATGCCGGAACTTCCGCTGCCAGAGCGCTGACGTCAAAGGCAGGAGCCGCTTGCCTCTGATTGGCCAGTGCGCTGCCTTTGAGTAGCGTTGACAGAGAAAGTTCCTCCCTCGTCGCGATGGTTACCCGATACACGCAGTTCGCCGATACAGGATGTGTATCGGGTAACCATCGCGACAAGGGAGGAACTTCCTCTTTCAGACGCTACTCAAAGGCAGCGCGCTGGCCAATCAGAGGCAAGCAGCTCCTGCCTTTGATGTCAGCGCTCTGTCAGCGGAAGTTCCGGCATCGGTCGCGATGGTTACCCGATACACATCTTTTACCGGTGAACTGCAAGTCCCAGGAAGTTGGCGATGGAACGGAAGGTAAGGTGAGCATAATGTGTGTGTGTGAGTTCGTATTTGTGCATGTTTGCATGTGTTTGCCTGCCATTATTTTCAATGGTGTTCGAAGGTGTTCAAAAGTGTTCGAACGTTTGACGAACACACCCCAAGTTCGACGAACCAAACCGAACTCGAACACTAGGGTGGTGGCTCATCTCTACTCATTATAATTACATTCTCAAAAAAGTGCCTTCTTATTTCTGAAATACGTCTCAGCATTGAAATTGATAGAGTACGTTTTTCATGTTTGTAGGAAAAATCTATACAGTTGATCATACTGCTCTATCTGGTTCACAAATATTAGATTTGGTCAGCACGCCTCTGTAAACTTATATAATGAGGGTATGTCTTTGTGAAACATTTTCTACAATTTATTGTATTACTTACTGTAGCTTGTGCCAATTAAATTTTTTACATTAAACTTTGAGAGAAAAAATAGTCTCCCCTATTTATAGGAACTAAAAGCTAAAAATTGCATTTTAAGTAGAATTCCAATAGTTTAATAAAACAGCACACAAGGGAGAAAAGGGGACATATCTAATAAAAGCAAATGAGTAAATCCGATTATATAGGAAGCAATAACACCATCCCACTTTGTTTGTGGCTGCATCGCACTACATTCCTACCCAGATGTCTTCAACAGCAAGTTAATATTTTCATATTTGCCGTAATGAATTGCTCAGTGCAGTTTTTGATTCCAGCACGCTTGTCCTGGAGGGTCTACATCAAGATGAATACCTAATTAAATATTCTTCAACAGCCTTTAAAAGACAATTCAAAGCCTGTAACAACATTGACAATCATTGCCGCACTTTATGGATGGCAAATGTAAACTAGATTAAAGAGAAATCTGATAAATGACTTGGCCTCCAGCAAAAGAGGTTACAGCATCTTCAAATGCGTATGACATGGAAGAATAAAAGAGATTAGAGAGGAAAGCCAAAGAGATGAGAAATTAACTCTAAATTTGACAAAAGCCGCATTTGCACTGAATGATTATCGTGAACACTCGTTTTATGATAATCGTGCAGTGTAAACAGGCTGCCAATTACCAGACAAAAGAGCTGGACACTCTATCATTGGGTGAAGTCATTTTTGGTTTGCCCAAAAGATCACTGTTCTCGGCAGCACATCATCCTCTGTAAATAGCCCCAGCTGAGAACATTAGCAGCCTATGTGCACTGAACAATTACAGATCATTCAGTGTGCCTCTCATGTGTGATCTATGTAAACAGGTCATTAAAGTACCACTACTTGGGAAACAAGTAGCTGATCAGTGGTTGTAGTCTAGTGTGTTCAGACAAAGAGGACATGACAACAGGTCAAAAGTGGTCAGTATTTATTCTTATTTTATTCCCATAGATCTCTCTAAGTATTTTTTTTAAATCAGCCATACTTGAGTTCTATAAATGCTTTGTGACCAGTGATGAATTTTCCACTTTGGAGGAATGGGGAAAGATGAATATTTTTTATTTAAGTCAATATTGTGGGCTCTATTATACTGTTTGGAGGGCTATGTGAGGACCTATTATACTGTTTGAAGGGCTATGTGGGGGGGTCATTATATTATTTGGAATGTTATCAGGGAGTCATTATACTCTGTGTCCATATACTCTGTGTCTGAGTCCATTATGCAGTGTGGAGGGTTGTGTCAGGTCCATCATACTGTGTGGATGGTTGTCTGAGAGACATTATACTGTACAGGGGGTTGTGATAGGGCCATCATATCATGTGTAGGGCTGTGGGGACCTCATACTATGTATAGGCCATCATACATTGTGTGGGGGACTGTGGGATCCATCATGATGTCTTGGTGTCACTGTAGCATCACCATACTGGTGTTGGGATAACTGTGGGGGTATCATTCTTTACGGTGAGGGGGTTGCTGAAGGATTTATTTTTCAATTTCAATTACTCACTTACCGGTATATACAGCTATTCATCCTCAGCACTTTAGAGATATGATCATCATACTTTGCATGTGCAGAAATTTACAGTGAAGGTACCTACCACATTGTGTCTGGGAGGCATCAAACTTTATGGAGGCTATGAAAGGGATATTTTAACATTTGGCAACACTAAAGGGCAAAATTATTTTGCAAGGGATGCAAAGTTTTGAGACATGCTCTTCTGTGACCCTGTCAAATATTTTTTTGGGGCGGTGGGAAGGATAGTTGGGCAAGTAGGGCTTCTGCTTGAGGCTCATGATTTCTATGTATGCCACTGCTGTAGAGTTAGGGCTCTACTCAAACATTTCCTATTCTTATATTAGTTTTTAGTCCCCCCAGTTTTGGTGTTACTTGTACATTTTTGGTAAAAAGAGTAACACAAAGAAGAGGGACAATTACATTGACAGTCAGGATGGACAACCATACCCTGTATAATGCAGCCATTTTATGGTGATTTTAGGATGGAAGAAACGATACAATATTAAGTTCTCTAATATTCAATGCATTGAATTGTGAAAGTCACTATGCTTTATTTATGCCTCAGAAGCTGTACTCTTACTTCACAACATTATTGTACAATGAACAGCAGAAAAAATGTCTAAAGCAGAAATATATTTTAACTAAAGAATAATACAATCAACAATTTACGTAATGTAGACCCCTAAATTAGCCATCCAAACCACTGCTGTGGATACCGAGTGATAAAAGCATAAGACACCATCCAGGTACATGGAACATCTTTCTACAATTCTGCTAGGAGGTAGAATAAGCTCGAACAACCATATCCAAAGCAACAGCACATCAGTGATGCCTTGGTTGTAACAATGAAGCGAAAGTAATGTAGTGAAGATACAAAGGCTGGAAAGATCAGTAGCTTGATAAAGCATATGAATTGACATTCACACTGGATTCATACATGACAGCCACTCAGCCAAGGACATGTTCTGTGAACGTTACGCCATTGTATAAATGTGGAGATAACTGCACATCTCTTCATCTGCTAGATACTTTGACAAAAGCGGATGGGAGATAGATCGATTTTGACTTGACTTAACGAAGTCAATCAGTTAAAATTAAAGTAAATTTAGATGTTCGACAAGTAATAGTTAATATTAGGAAATCAAAATTGATCATCTGGAATGTTAAGTTTAATTCCAGGAGGGATGTAAGACAATTACTTATAAAAGCTTCAATTTACTGGTAAAAAGGGCTCTTATGGCAGAAGAAAAAAAAGCAACAACCGTTTGAAAAATGGCAACTATCGTGTACATAGCGAGGGATGCTTTCAAGGAGTCTGTTACACCCCAAACTGCAATAAACCTGCGAGTAAAGTCATATAGGAGGTAGCGTTGCCTTAACTAATTCACAAGTGCGCACTGACACTCCTGGAGATCTGCAGTGCACACACAGTATTATTGCGTGCATCCGCTCTATCACTTCTCACTATAGTGGCCACTCAATACACTGATAGGTTTATCAGTGTAATCAATGGTTTCCACAATTATGAGCAAGGAAGGAGAGCATGCACGCACTAACACTGTGTGTGCACTGTTAGCCATCAGGAGTGTCAGTGCGCATGTTCGATTCAGGTAAAACGTGATTTTCAAAATAAAAGTTTTTTCTAGACAGCAATAGTAATATAATATCTATAGTACGTGTACGATCTTTTAGGGGGCAAGTCCCTTATATGACTGTAATAACAGTTTAAATGGAGGTTTGGAGGGTGACACACTTTGTTTAATTATGTTGAACTTCAATTTCTATATGCTGTAGGGTTGTTAAAGGGAACCTGTCAGGTCCACTACGCCCTCCAATCCAGCAGCATTCATACCTGTATGCCCAAATTCCCCCTCTAACCAGCCCTGTATAACGCTATTCACGAATATGAATGTTTTTTTTAAACTTAAAAGTCTCGCTGTCCCTATGCTAGTTAGGGCCTTGACTAGTCACAGGGGCATTAATTCTCCAGACTAGTTGGTCCTCTTTCCGTGTTATCACGCCCCTGTGAGCATGATAACATGATTTACACGAGCCGACGTCACCGCTAGCTGCTGGAAATCGTGGCTCAATTCAGCCGTGACAGTGCACCTTCCCGGTTTCATTAGGTGCACCTAATGTGATCGGAAGTTCAGAAGATGACAGCAATCTTCTTAACTTCTGGTCATGCGCAGTGCACCTAATGAAGACAGGAAGTGTCACCTTACTTCTGGAAAACAAGAAAATACAAGGTGCTCCTTTGTGTGAACCTGAAAGGAGACAGGGATCAAAAACTTAGCGTGGTCTTGCTCACCTGGGTGAGTTGTGCTGATTAGGCACATTTCTGCTGAAAGCTGAGGTTGAATGGCTAAAAGAACTGCTGCACTACATCGTCAACCCTGCAAAGGGGCATGGATTCAAGGAAATGAAAAATGATGATAATTGGATAGCTGTCACAACTGGTTCAAAAGATGGGAACACGATTTATTAGTATAAAACAATGCATTTCAATTGCGGTCTGCCATCTTCATGAGGTATAAAAACAAATGACAAAAGATCACATTAAATAGCTAAAACAGTGGGAGAAGTTCCTTCATTACATTTCACCCTTGAGGGTAACTTTGTAACTACCACAAATTAAACAGATATAAAAACTGAAACATTATCAATTGGTAACATCACATAGAAAAAAAAATAAAATAAATAAAATGTCAACTACCACATACTCTTATGAAAACATATGTACACTGTGTGCAGAATTATTAGGTAAATGAGTACCGTATATACTGGCGTATAAGACGACTTTTTACCCCCTTAAAATAATGGCTACAGTGGGGGGTCGTCTTATACGCCGGATATACGGGGGGGGGTGTATGTACACTGCAGCGTCCAGGGGAGGTGGGGGCAGCAGCTCTGGAGCACAGGGGAACGCTGCGGGCTGCAGCCTTTGATCTCCTGCTCCCGCTCATATAATATGCACAGCCGCTGTCCATCTCCAATGGTGCTGAAATCGCACGCAGTGAGGGGCTGGAGCAGCGGTGCATATTATATGAGCCTGCGTCCCAGTGTGATCGCACATGTCCCCCATGTGTTAGATTTGGCCCCCAGGCTGCTGCTCATTCTAAAATAAAAAAGCTTTACTTACCCCTGCAGCGTTTCTCCCCGTGTCCCTGCTTCCAGTGTGATCAGGCAGAGATCTCAGCCTGCTGTTCCGATCACATGACCGCACTGAGAACCAGGAAGTGGAAGAACAGAAGCACGGAGCCAGACAGGAGGGAGCTCAGCGCTGGAGGAGATAAGGAAAGAGGGTTTTATTTTACTATGGGCAGCAGCCTAGGGGCCATATCTGACACAGGGGGACTTGTGCGATCTATAGGGGCCATGGGCAGCACTATGGGGGCGATATCTGACACAGGGGGACTTGTGCGATCTATATAGGGGCCATGGCAGCACTATGGGGGCGATATCTGACACAGGGGGACTTGTGCGATCTATATAGGGGCCATGGGCAGCACTATGGGGGAGATATCTAACACAGGGGGACTTGTGCCCATTATGGGCCCCGGTGAGCTGCTTCTAACCCCCCAGATGTATGCCCTGCCAATCCCCCCCCGCCGATGCCGCGGGTGCTGTACCCGCCGAGCCGCGGGTGCAGGCCCCACAGAGCAGCAGAGTTGTGTGTATTTGTCTGTATGTAGCAGAGTTGTATGTGTTTGTCTGTATGTAGCAGAGTTGTACGTGTTTGTCTGTATGTAGCAGAGTTGTACGTGTTTGTCTGTATGTAGCAGAGTTGTATGTGTTTGTCTGTATGTAGCAGAGTTGTATGTGTTTGTCTGTATGTAGCAGAGTTGTATGTGTTTGTCTGTATGTAGCAGAGTTGTATGTGTTTGTCTGTATGTAGCAGAGTTGTATGTGTTTGTCTGTATGTAGCAGAGTTGTGTGTGTTTGTCTGTATGTAGCAGAGTTGTGTGTGTTTGTCTGCATGTAGCAGAGTTGTGTGTGTTTGTCTGTTTGTAGCAGAGTTGTGTGTGTTTGTCTGTTTGTAGCAGAGTTGTGTGTGTTTGTCTGTTTGTAGCAGAGTTGTGTGTGTTTGTCTGTTTGTAGCAGAGTTGTGTGTGTCTGTTTGTAGCAGAGTTGTGTGTGTCTGTTTGTAGCAGAGTGTAGTACCATTGTTTCAGTCCAGTTGTGGCTTTATACAGCAGGGAGGAGCATTCCTTGCTGTACTAAGTGAACATTGGAGCGATTGATCTGTCAATGGCCCTTTAAAAACATATTGTACGGCTCTCGCGGAATTAAAATTAACATGTTGCAATCAAAGCAGACTTTTTTTCATTTGGGAGCGGGGTAGTCTTATACAGTGAGTATATCCCAAATTCTATATTTTTAGGGCAGAAGTTGGGGGTCGTCTTATACGCCCAGTCGTCTTATACGCCGGCATATACGGTATTTTGATCACATGATAATTGTTTATACATGTTGTCCCACTCCAAGCTGTATAGACTTGAGAGCCAACTACCAATTAAGTAAATCAGGTGATGAGCATCTCTGTAATGAGGAGGGGTGTGGTGTAATGACATCAACACTCTATATAAGGTGTGCTTAATTATTAGGCAACCCCCTTTCCTTTGACAAAATGGGTCAGAAGAGAGATTTGACGGGCTCTGAAAAGTCCAAAATTGTGAGATGTCTTGCAGAGGGATGCAGCGGTCTTGAAATTGCCAAACCTTTGATGCATAATCACCGAACAATCAAGCGTTTCATGGCAAAAAGCCAACAGGGTCGCAAGAAGCGTGTTGTGCAAAAAAAGGCGCAAAATAAATGCCCATGAATTGAGGAAAATGAAGCGTAAAGCTGCCAAGATGCCATTTGACACCAGTTTGGCCATATTTCAGAGCTGTATCGTTACTGGAGTATCAAAAAGCACAAGGTGTGCCATACTCAGGGACATGGCCATGGTAAGGAAGGCTGAAAAACAACCACCTTTGAACAAGAAACATAAGATAAAATGTCAAGACTGGGCCAAGAGCTATCTTAAGATTGATTTTTCAAAGGCTTTATGGACTTATGAAATGAGAGTGACTCTTGGCCAGATGGATGGGCCAGAGGCTGGATCAGTAAAGGGCAGAGAGCTCCACTCCAACTCAGACGCCAGCAAGGTGGAGATTGGGTACTGGTATGGGCTGGTATCATCAAAGATGAACTTGTGGGACCTTTTCGGGCTGAGGATGGAGTGAAGCTCAACTCCCAGACCTACTGCCAGTTTCTGGAAGACAACTTCTTCAAGCAGTGATACAGGAAGAAGTCGGTATCGTTCAAGAAAAACATGATTTTCATGCAGGACAATGCTTCATCACATGCATCCAACTACTCCACAGCATGGCTGGCCAGTAAAGGTCTAAAAGATGAAAAAAATAATGACATGGCCCCCTTGTTCACCTGATCTGAACCACATAGAGAACCTGTGGTCCCTCATAAAATGTGAGATCTATAGGGAGGGAAAACAGTACACAACTCAAAACAGTGTCTGGGAGGCTGTGGTGGCTGCTGCATGCAATGTTGATCGTAAACAGATCAAGCAACTGACAGAATCTATGGATGGTAGGCTGTTGAGTGTCATCATATAGAAAGGCGGTTATATTGGTCACTAGTTTTTTGAGGTTTTGTTTTTGCATGTCAGAAATGTTTATTTCTATATTTTGTGCAGTTATATTGGTTTACCTGGTGAAAATAAACAAGTGAGATGGGAATATATTTGATTTTTATTAAGTTGCCTAATAATTTTGCACAGTAATAATTACCTGCACAAATAGATATCCTCCTAAGATAGCCAAATTGAAAAAAAAAAACCACTCCAACTTCCAAAAATATTAAGCTTTGATATTTCTGAGTCTTTTTGGTTGATTGAGAACATAGTTGTTGTTCAATAATAAAAAAAATCCTCTAAAATACAACTTGCCTAATAATTCTGCACACAGTGTATATAAAAACATTTATATGCCTTACTGGTGGGTGTTGTCTATACATTCATTGAGACCTTCTGGTGTAAGGGTAGATAGTTTAACCCATTTACGACCTTTGACGGATCTATCAGTCATGGAGCGTGTGAGGTTAAGCCCCGCCCCCTGCCGCCGCCGTTTTTAACAGCTGACATGTGTGCGTGCATGTTCCGAGTGGAATCGCAATCCACCCGGAACATTTAACCCCTTACATCTCGCTGCCAAAGTCTGGCAGTGAGATGTATATGCGCGCAGCCATGATTTTCCCTTACCGCCGCCCCCATCGAAAGTCACGTGCGCGATCACGTGACTTTCGGTGGTTGCCATGGTAGCACAGGGTCATGTGATGACGCCTGTAGCTAACATGACTCACTTCCTCTCAATGTAGCCGGCATTGAAAGTAAAGCACCGTATCGGCAGTTCTCAGCTCTGTAGCTGAGATCTGCCGATAGTGCAGAGCGATCGGATTGCTGATCGCTATAGCCCCCTAGGGGGACTAGTAAAATTAAAAAAAAAAAAAACCTAAAAGTTCAAATCCCCCCCCTGTCGCCCCATTGAAAATTAAAGGGTTAAAAAAATAAAAAATATACACATATTTGGTATCGCCGCGTTCAGAAACGCCCAATCTATCAACATATAAAATCAATTAATCTGATCAGTAAACGGCGTAGCGGCAAAAAAATTCCAAACGCTAAAATTACGTTTTTTGGTCGCCGCAAGCTTTGTGCAAAATGCAATAACAGGCGATCACAATTTAGCATCTGCGCAAAAATGGTACCATTAGAAACGTCAGATCGAGACGCAAAAAATAAGCTGTCACTGAGCCATAGATCCCAAAAAATGAGAACGCTACAGGTTTCGGAAAATGACGTAAAACGTGCACCACTTTTATTGGAAAACTTGTGATTTTTTTTAACCCCTTAGATACAAGTAAACCTATACATGTTTGGTGTCTTACAAACTCGCACAGACTTCAGGCATCACAATGACACATCAGTTTTACCATATAGTGAACACGGTGAATAAAATATTTCAAAAACTATTGTGCGATCACACTTTTTTTTGCAATTTTTCCACACTTCGAATTTTTTGCTGTTTTCCAGTACACTATATGGTAAAACTTATGGTTTCATTTAAAAGTACAACTCGTCCCGCAAAAAACAAGCCCTCATATGGCAAGATTGACGGAAAAATAAAAAAGTTACGGCTCTCGGAAGAAGGGGAGCAAAAAACAATAACGCACAAACGGAAAGTGCCCGGGGGCTGAAGGGGTTAAAGATCCAAAAGTATTCTCTGTTGATTAGTTTCTGATATCTGTTGGGACAAATGTCTGGATCTAATATAGCTAAATTCAGACATTCACGATTTCTCTGGTATGAAAAAAATGTCTTTATAGACTGTGATTTAATACTCCCTTCTTAATATTCGATCTGTGCTTATTCATCCTGATATGAATGGATGAGATGGTTCGTCCCACATATTGTAGTCCACAACTGCGTCGGACTAGATAAATCAAGTATGAACTGTTGCTGATAGGAAAAGACTCGACTGTGACTGCAGACATATGGTAAATACATTTTTACCATGATTTACCATCATACAACATTTACATTTTTTAGATCCACATTGGAAACAACTAATTCAGAAATTGTGGTTGATTGATTTTTTATTAAGTCACAAATTTATTTTTGTTGCTAATCTGACTGGGTGCTATAAGGTTTTTAAATTTGTATTTCTCCTAAAAACCACAGTTGGAGTTTTTTGGTATTATTTTGGTTAAAACAGCATTACTACTTAATATATACCAATATTTTTGGAGCAATTCCTTCACTGTCTTAGGAGATTTATTAAAAGTGGTTATAAAACTATATGTAATACAGTATAATTATTCAATAGAACCTCTCTTTTATTGGTTTTGATCATATCTGCATCAGCCAAATATTTTTTTTTAAAAAAAAAAAAAAATTTTGATTTTCACACCGGCTTGTGGAAATCATGTTATTATGCCCATAGAGGGGTGACAACATGGAAAGAAGGCCGACTAGTCTGGGGAACTAATGACTAGTCAGTGGCAAATTAGCATATGGGCAGCAAGGTTTATAAGTCGTTTTATTACACATCCATATTAGTGAATAGTGTTATACAGCACGTGTTAGGGAAGGAATTTGGGCATGCAGGTATCAATGCTGCTGGGTTGTAGGGCATAGGGGACCTGACAGGTTCCCTTTAAGTTAACAAATTCAATTTTCTTTGTAGTGCCAATTGTCAGTAATAGTATGGCAACCAAGACGTCAAGTGCCAGTGATATGGTTTATAGCCTGATGTTACATTTAGTCTTGATGATAATCATATTTATTGCAAGGAGATTCAGTAATATTGTGTAGACTAGAGTCTCGCATTAGAGGATCTATCAATTGTTTAAAATAATTGGGTAAAATACCTTGTGAAAATCCATTAGCTCCCCTGATTTTGCCAGTATTTTCCATGTTGCTCTGTCTCACTCCATTGTAAAGATATTCATATTTGTTGCTTTTGGAGCGCAGTATGTGAAAACTTTGTATGCAGACCATATTCTTCAGACTTTTCTGGGGGTATAAGCTTTCAACCCTCCTCCCAAATGCAGCCAATCACAGTTCTGCAGCTGACCTAGCAGCAGAGCTGAGCAGCTTATCTAGTCATGAGAAGACTGAAGAAATGCCCAGTTGCACTAAAAGCAGAGATTTCACATACTGTGACTCATGAGCAACAAATGTGAATATCAATGCAATGGAGTGATGCAACCAAAACAAAAATGAGCAGCACAATCTGGAGAGCTCATGGATATTTACAATGTATTTTATTCAATTTTTTATTTGAGTGACATGTCGTCTTTAAGCAAGTTGTCACATTCTCCATATCATTGGTAGCTTGAAAGACAGAATAGGAGTCCAGAGCCCCGTGCTCCACCTCAATCCAGGATTGTAATGTGAGATGAGATGAAGAACCAGCACAGTACAAGATCTACCACAACTCTGTTGCACTTATTTTTCATTGGGGTCATTCAGTGAGAAAATATGATGGGCACTGCATCTTTGATTTAATGATCACTGAATCCCAAGCAAACCTACATGTATATATTTATGTTACTAACCAAGCCTCCTAATAGACATCACAGCACAGGAATGAGAGTAAAGCTGGTGTTAGTAGAAAACACTTTGTATTCTGCTACCTAACACCGCATTTCTGAAGTGACCTATATATGAGAAGTACTTCACTGGAACAATGGCGTTGATAAACTGGGGGTGGCAGCAAAATCATCAGCAATACAGCAAGTTGTTACTTCAAAGCTGCGCGGCACACAAATGAGGGTAAAAGGCCAAAGTGGCCATCAAATAAAGCTGAAGCTACAGAGCCGGCAATATTACCACTGGAATGACCAGTTGTGCGACATTTACATAAGCATCTTGGATGGAATTGGCATTCTGTAAATAATTCAGAGGTTTTACAGAAGCAGCAGGCGAGATGCACGCTTCCTGAACATTAAGCTGCACATTTCCAAGCCGGAGCTTTATATGAAGCCGGTGCTGCGCAGCGTTAATACAGTACACTTTTGCTTCTGGTCCCAATTTATCAAGCATGTCATCTTCCATTAAATATCACCAGATGTAAAAGAGAATTGGAAAGGAGAAATAAAACCCAACAAGGACAGAATCAATTTCACCTCTTCCAGGTACCAATTTATTTGTGGTTAGTACGTGCCCACACTATCACGTCAGCTTACTTGTGAGATGGAGTGAATGTGGCATGAAAGCTTAGTAATGGCCCATGTACAGCCGGATGTCTGAGAACTGGATAGTCACTATATGATCGTAATATCATCCAAATATTACACACTTGTAATTAAAAACAAAAATCAGGACAATAGTTAACATTTCAGTCCACACTGTCCAGCAGAGGTACCACACTGAATTTGATTTTGGTTTCTAATGAAGGGACACTAAAGTAACTAAAGGATTATTTCAAGTTTTCAGAAATTTAACCATTAACTATCATTTAGGTATAGTTATATGATATCCAAGATGGTCACAGTGACTTACAAGACAAATCACAGGTCCCGACTCTCCAACCCCATAAGAAATAAAGGTTAAGGTGGAAGGCATAGTGAGTGGCACCCCTGTGCAGGCACTTTGTTGCCCTAAAGTGGGCACAAAAGCAAGGGGTGCAATGAGATAAAATAATGCTCCAATGCCGACACTCTAATCGTTCACGCACTGTGAACGGTAAGTAATGTCATTCCAGACCATGAATAAGTGAATAATGCCCCCAGTTACTTGCCTCTGTGGTCAAATACTAAACGTATTACCATCATCAGTGTGATCTGTGTTTTTCTGTAGTGTATATATACTGCTCTATCTGCAATAGGAAAAAGAGACACGGGAGGATAAAGGGAAGCAAGCCGGGCGACATACGATTTAAAAGAAGTGGCAGGTATTGCTAAGGCAAGTATGTTTAATTTTTGTCACACTATGCTGCATGGTTGGATAAAAAAAAATAAAATAAAATATCAAGGTTGGACAATGCCTTTAATGACATTTCGCACACCTGCCCTTGGGTGGTAATTAAAGATGAGCGGACCTGTTGAAGTTCGGCGGATTCGGGACCCGGACTTGACCTGAACTTCATTGGAAGTCACTGATTGGGCAATTCGTCCCTACGCCAGCCATAAACAGAACACTTCCCGGGGAGGGAGGACGGAATTTTTCCATTTATTTTTTTGTTACATTGGTTAATGCTGTTTTTACCCCCAGTGAGAACCATTCAAACTTTGCAAGTGGCTCGCACTGGACCAAGCACCGAGCATACCTGAGCACAGGGTGGTTAACATACATAAAACACCCAAACTCAGAACTTGGACACTGATATTTTTATACAGTCCATTTTTGGTGCGAACACTGAACTTTACGGTTTGGCTTCGCTCATCACTAACCTTGGGTTGTAATAAGATAAAGCACAGAATCTGCATAATTACCATAGTGCCAAGAAACTGGATAAAATCCTATCCAGTCTAAATGTTTTGGCAAAGGTTTTCTTGATTAATCAGAATCCAAACCTGTTCCTGACATGAATTATATAGCATTTTCACAGAGCTGTATAATGGTGGTCTTAATACAGTCTTACAAAGTTTTATAGTTTCTCAGAGGACAAAAAAAGGACGAGGATGACAGAAAAATGGCAGCTAAAGGTCAAGCTGCACCAAGATGACAAATTTTAACATTTTCAAAAAAAGAGGTCACAGCAGGTGGCATAAAACCGTAGATAGGCAAAATATCGGCACCTCATTACTAAAATAAAGAAAAATACAGCAGTATCCAAACTAAAATGAACAGTCGGATAATGTAAGGTAGAGAGAGTTTAACCCCTTCTATTTTGCACATGCTAGGCCAGGTTTTACTTATTTACTCTATGGAATGAAAAAAAAAATAAAATAATACACAATAGTCTAAACACCCCTCAAATCCGCAAGGCAACAAATGTAAAAGTGTATTTCCTAGTGCGCAGATGTTGGCGTCCGCACCTATAGAGATGGAGAGATATAGATTTCTATACAAGTACATCTAATGGTTTGGTCATTCCAATAATACTGGCGTCTCCACGGTCTTTGCATGCTGCACTGAAATAGAAAACCAAGTTGTTCTGCATCTATGAGCCCTTCTGCAGCTTTTATGAATTCACAGTAAATTTGTATATATACGATTATGCTATTTCCAGTTAAATACTGCCATCGCACTGGTCTACAAACCTTGGAAGTCAACCAAGCGGACCCCGGCAGTTTTCTACACTTTATTGTCTAATTATTTCATTGAACGTCTGGCAGCTTAAGCACATTGTATTTAATTGACTGATACCCTGTTACTAGTGTGTTATGGAGTACGGCTAGTTTATGTGTGATCGTATTTTTGGTCTGCGGACTACAGAAGCCTACCAACTAGACCTTAGAAGCCATTAGCACAAATCTCTCCTTTATGTATATCAGGTAGTCTCGTTGTGTCTATCATCTTTACTACCCTAGAGTTTTATGAACTATTGAATGGCTTTTTATTTGTGAAATTCGTTTGCAGTGAAACCATACAAGCAAATTATAGAGAGCTCTAAAGTACATCATGCTTCTACATTGTGAAGATATTTTAGACTTGTTATTATAGGAGCAAGTCAAACAAATCAGGAGCCGGTGTCCCTGCACTCAGAGCCATGGCGAATCCTTACATATCTACTGTATTGTCAATGATATAAGTGCTACTTTTTGCGCAGATTTGCTTTTATTAAAGAAGCACTGCTGATGATTGTTTTATTAGCTAAACATGTGTATAAAATGTAGTGTAGGTGCATTAACATACATACTGATCGGCGTCTTCCCCGGTTTATAATGCTGCTCTGATCCCCTAGGTGGTCATGTAACTTCTAGGCCAACTTGCCAAAATGGGTTATGGGGGGTTTATGTATGAGCCGGAAGTCTCTTTTATAATGTAAACCTATGGGGCCTCCTTCCGAAGCTCCATAGACTTACACTGTAAACTCTACTGTCAGCTCACATGTAGACCGTAGAGTCAGAATAGAAGTTGAGTGTGTGTGAAGAGGAACGGAGCCTCACGGGAAACCGGAGAAAATTGATGGGTATTTAGGTTAATGTACTTACACTATATTAGGACTGCAAGGATATGCTATCACTTTATGTTTCATCGATTTTTATTAAGACATTTAACAGGTATAAAAATAAACAGCAATATAAGAGTTATGAATGCATCACTTGATCGCGCAGGACGTGCATAAGATAAACTAATGAAACACCATCAGCTTCTTGCTGAAATATACGTACTAATGATTGTTTTTCAGCAACACAAACTACTACCGACTGGAAATCATGACAACTATGACGATAGTCACTGTTCACGGGCTAGCTGTGGGGCTGGATAGTTAAGAGGTCTGGAGTCAGATGCCAAGAGGGAAAAATAGTAAACTAAGGGGAAAGACAAAGGCGTATTCAGGTCACGGTCCAGGGTCAGAATACCAGGAGGAAAGCTGATAAAAGTAAAAGGGACATGGAAAACAGGTGGTCAGAGGAGGTTCACGATCTGTCAGCAACAGATCAAAACACAGAGCACAGGTAAACGAGGCCAATATGCACCAAAGAGCAAATGCTATGACTGGCAGTGATCTGGGACCGACTCCTGAGCTAAGAAGCTGGGCAATCACTCAGAACAGGGAAAACCTTAAAAAAAACAGCACCTACTAGTATCCGATTGGAAGACTAAGCGGTCACTCTAGACACTGGCAGCTCAGCATGCAGCAGCATCACATTGGAAGACTGAGCTGTCACTCACCAAACTGACAGCGAAGTACACCCTGATTCCATAGAGCATCAAAATTGTCACTCACTGCATCCAAGACACATTGAGCAGAGGATGTGTGACAACAAAATTCATTAGATCAGACTGCTGGCAAGAAGTTAATAATAATAATAATAATAATAATGTTTTATTTCTATAGCGCCAACAGATTCCGCAGCGCTTTACAATTAAGAGGGCACATGTACAGACAATATGAGACAATATAAAATAACAAAATTAAGATACCAGGAGGATGGAGGGCCCTGCTCGTAAGCTTACAGTCTATGAGGCAATAGGGGAGACACAAAAGGTGAATCGGGGGGAGAAAAGCTTGTCATATATGGTCCAGACATCGATTTAATAGGGTATTCAAAAGCAGCTGCATGAACCCGTCGGTGAGAATTTATACAGGTACAGGGGACGAGAACTGGAAGTAAATTTTTTGAAGGGCAGAAAGGGACTAGATTAGATCAGGGCAGTGAGTTAATAGGCTAGTCTAAAGAAATGCGTTTTTAGGGCCCGCTTAGAGGTGTGGATGTTAATTAATTAATCGGATTTCTCTTGGTAGTGTGTTCCAGAGCATAGGCGCAGCTCGGGAGTGGGAGGTTCGCATTGTTGAGGATGTCAGTCTTAAGTCATTAGCAGAGCGGAGGGCACGGGTGGGGTGATAGACAGAGATGAGGGAGGAGATGTAGGGTGGTGCGGAACAGTGGAGAGCTTTGTAAGTGAGAGTGATAAGTTTATATTGGATTCTGTAACGGATAGGCAACCAGTGCAATGACTGGCAAAGAGCAGATGCATCAGTGAAGCTGTTGCAGAGGAAAATGATCCTGGCTGCGGAATTCAGAATGGATTGAAGAGGGGAAAGTTTAGTAACAGGGAGACCAATTAGTAAAGAGTTACAATAATCCATGCGAGAATGAATGAGAGCGACAGTAAGAGTTTTTGCTGAGTCAACGGTAAGAAAAGGTCGAATTCTTGAGATGTTTTTGAGGTGGAAGTGACAAGAACGAGCAAGTGAACGAATGTGGGGAGAGAAAGAAAAATCGTAGTCGAATATAACCCCAAGACAGAGGGTATGCTGCTGGGGCGTAATGGTAGAGCCACACACAGAAATGGTAATATTGGGTTTCGGAAGGTGAGGAGAGGGAGGAAACAGGAGAAGTTCAGTTTTTGACAGGTTCAGTTTTAGATAGAGGGAGGACATGATGTTGGAGACAGCGGACAGACAATCGGCAGTATTTTGTAATAGTGCAGGGGTGATGTCAGGAGAAGATGTGTACAGTTGGGTGTCATCCGCATAGAGATGGTACTGGAAACCAAATCTGCTGATTGTTTGTCCAATAGGGGCTGTGTATAGAGAGAACAGGAGGGGGCCTAGGACTGAACCCTGAGGAACCCCTACCGTAAGGGGAAGAGGAGAGAATAAGTTATATATATTACAAAATACAAGAAGGAGAGGGGGTGGAATCACTTTATAATCAATGGCCATCTGAACATCTGAATCTCAAACAGTCTTGAGAATAGACAGTTACCGGCTTTGCTACATCCTGAGGTCACAGTGCATGGTCACATTAGAAAAAAAATGCATCAAACGCATGCGGTAGCAGTGTGTTTTTTCACTAGCAGATGCAGATTTGATGCAGAAATGTCTGCACCCAAATACTCAATGTGCACACATTGCCTAATCCATTAATCCGACATTGAGTTCAATAACTTCACTTGAAGTGAGGTCACTGAGTTCATTGAGTTCACCTGAGGTCACAGCTGGGGTGCCGAGGGAATCATCAGGTGTAACCTCAGGTGAAGTCATTAAATTCAATGCTGGATTACCAGATGAAGCAATATGTGCACACTAAGTATTTGGTTGCAGACATTTCTGCACCAAATCTGCATCTTCTGGCAATGCATTTTGATGCATTATTGGTGGGTTTTTTGGCCAGGAGATGCAGATTTGGTGCTGAAATTTTTGCATCCAAATACTCAATGTGCACACATGACGATGCATGGTAAATTCGCTGTCAGAGTCGGTCACTGGTATTTAACAGGTTAATAATCGTTGGTGGAGCAGAGCTTCACCCACGATTGTTAGTGGCATGTCCTGGCTGTAACACACAACAACGCTACTTTTGGAGTGAGCTCACCCTGTGAGTCTGCTCCATACTCCCACTTCCGGCTTGCACGGTACATGCATGGTGGATGTCATGAATGGGTTAAGATCCAGGGGATTTTTCATTTTTGTGATTAGTTTTTCCTTCCCTTATTCTAGAAGCATTTTTTTCATTTTTTCGTTGATATAGCCAGGGTTGTTTTTTGAGGGATTAATTGTACTTTTGAATGACACCAACCAAATTTTAGTATATGATGTAATGGCAAGTAACAAAGAAAGTCCAAGTGTAAGTGTAGATTTTTTTACTTTACAGCATTCATTTTACCATATATCCTACATAGAAATCTGATGCTTCAGGTCAGTATGATTACATAGACACCAAACTTGTACTGTATATTTTTTGTTTTATTTAAGTGATGGAAAACAAAATCCTGAAATTTGGAGAAAAAAAAACCTTGCTTGTGACACGACTTTCAAAGAGCCAAAAAATATTAATTGTTAACATGTTAACATGTGTGAGAGCTTGTTTTTTGTGGCAAAAGCCAATGTTTTTATTGCTATTATTTTGGGGTATTTACGATGGTTATTCCATTTTTTCTGTGATTGTGGCAGCCAAAAAAACTACAGTTCTCAGTCATTTTGTTCTCATTACACTGTTTACTGATCGGACTAAAAATATTATAGTTTGATAGGTCGGACTTTTAAGAACCCAGCGATACCAAATACATACCATATATTTTTTATTACATTTTTTCATTTGGTAATTGGGGGGTGATTTTAACTTACATATTTTTTTAGATTTTAAAACATTTTTTTTCAAATGTGTACTTTATTTTATACTCTAATAAGGGGAATTGAATCTGCAATGGTCCAATCGCTTGAAATCACAGTCTCCTGGGAACGCCAGCCAGGAGACGGCTTTCACAGGAATACGGTGATGACAGACAGAAGTCTTCTTCTAACCCTTGGCTGTCATTACAACACATCTGCTTCCCATGATCGCACTGCAGGCACACCGATGAGGGGTCAGAACGGTGCACACCCCTGCTGGCGAGCGTTAAATGCCACTGTCCGAGACAGACAGACAGAGGCATTCAACAGGTTACCAGATGTGGGGGGAGCGCTGCTCTACCTGTAGCTGTTAGCGGCAGATGAAGGCTGAATAATTCAGTCTTTAACTGCAAGGAAAGATGCGGGCTCAGCGTACAAGAACCCACATCAAAGGCGGAGAAACGACTTATGACGTACATAGTGTGTCATAAGTCATTAATCATGGAGAGATAATAAAGTGGTTTGGACAAATCTGGACTTTCCCATCATTGTATCCTTCAAGGGAAATTTTATCTGCAATAGAGAAGCCAAACTCCCACATGGTTAAGGTCAAGTGTTGCTCAATTTTTGAACAAACAATTATATCATTGATGCAGATTTTAACTAGAGAAGAGCAAACCTTTGAAGATTTGCTTTGCTGGCAGCAATCGAACCAAACCTTTAATGGTTCAAACGTGGCCCAAGCCCGATTCGAAATCACTGATTGGTAGTTTGAGTCTCCGCCCACATACAGCCAACCATGCGTAGATCATTTCTGGGGAGGGTGGGCAGGCTTTTTTTCTTTTTTTTTTTGTTGCAAACTACATCCAATTACGCTGTTTCCTAGTGTGAGCCATTCACACTGCAAGCGCCTCGCACAGGGTTGAGCACTGAGTGTACTTAAGCACAAGAGTGAAGTTCGCACATAAAGTATTAAAAACTCAGAATCCAAACTCTGTTTTTTCAAGTCGGTCTTCGATTCGAAAATCAAACCTCAGGTGTGCTCATCTCTAATGATAACTATGAAAAGGTTATTTAAGAATTTTAGAGAACAGTTTAAACCAGAAAAAAAATTAACTGTTTCTTTCACAACGCATAATAGTGACTAGTTTAAAGAGAGCCTGTCAGGTCCAATGTGCACCCAGAACCACGAGCAGTTCTGGGTGCATATTGCTAATCCATGCCTATGCGTCCCTGTAGACAGTAGCATAGATAAAAAGATCTTTAGAAAAAGTACTTCAAAAGATGTTTTACCGTATGCTAATGAGTGACGGGACTAGTCCCCTGGGCGTTAGATCCACTGGCTAGTCGGCTCTATTAGCATGTTAGTATGCCCCTATAGGTGTGCTATCATGCTAATGAATGCACAGCGACAGAGGATGATCTCACCTCACCTCTCCGCTGCCACTGCCGCCCGATGTTGGATTTCAGCTCAGTGCGCATGACCCTGGACTTTTGGTCATGCGCACTACTTCAGTTTCAAGCCAGGACGCGTACACCCGGCTTCATATTGTGCACGACCGAAACTCCGGGGTCATGCGCACTGAGCCGAAATCCAGTGTCGGGCGGCGATGGCATGGAGAGGAGAGTGAGATCATCCTCTAATGCTGCACATTCATTAGCATGGTACGAACATGCTAATGGGGGTGACTAGCCAAGGGAACTACCGCCCAGGGGACTAGTCCCCATGCTTATTAGCATAGGATGTAAGATCTATAGAAATACTTTTTCTAAAGATCTCTTTATCTATGCTAGTGTATACAGGGATGGCTAGGCAGGGATTAGCAATATGCACTTAGAACTGCTCGTGGTTCTGGGTGCATATTGGACCTGACAGGTTACCTTTAAACTTTTGATTGTTGTGGTACCAGATGTTAAGACTTGAACTGATCACAAAAAAGTAAAGACGTAGACATTCATCACCAATTAAAGGGCTGGAAACAGAGAATCTGTCTGAGATCGGCTTGTTCTAGCAATTGGTAGAGGTTTCAGTATCAAGACTCTCACCCATCAAAATGTGTGTCAAGTCGCTAAGACATGTTTTATAAAATGAGAATAACACATTAATGAAGAAAATGTGACCAATTGGAAAGATAACAATTTCAAAGCCTTGAAGTTCCCTGATTGACTTCCGATCACTTCCCGTCATTCTTTATTAACAGGAAAGCCACAGTCCCTTTTATCTTGAAGACTTTAAAACTATTTTTAGGTTTAAAAACCTCAAACCTATTAGTGAGATCAAGCAGTAAGAGGCATTCTAAAATAAAAGGTTTTCTAGATCATTTCACAAGTTATTAGCAATTAAACGAGAGTCTGAATGCGGTATAGGTCATATTCATAAAACGGGTGTTGAGTTATGTCCCGTGTGAGATCATCCCTGAGAAGGTCAAGTCTTTAGTGATTTTGGAAATGAGCAATATACATTTTGCTAAAAGAGATGTTCAGATCACCCATATTGAAGATCATTTGCCAAAGTCTAAGGGTGACAATTTGCAATTAATTGTTTGCTTTTTTTTCAACTGTGATTCAGTTACTTGTAACAGAAATCATCACATGGAATGTTTTTTCAAGATTCTTTTTTTATGCAGTAGAAAAGGTGAGCTGTAGTGTAAAGTATGGTGAACCTCCGCTTAGACAAGAAGTTGATATCAGTCCTCAACTCCCAAAAACAGGCAAAGCTAAAAAGAAGCTGTTATCGTTTATTGTTAAGCCCCAAATTCTAAGGAATGACATCTGTAGCCCTCTCAAGAGTAAAGGCCCCTTTACACACTGAGACTTTCTAGCGATCCCACCAGTGATCCCAACCTGGCCGGGATCGCTACAAAGTCTCTGGTGAGCTGTCAAACAGGCAAACCTGGCCAACGACGCAACAGCGATCCGGACCTGCAGAACGACCTAGCTGGTCATTGGGGACGTTGTAAAGCAGCTTTTTGAAAGGGAAGTCGCTAACGAAGTCGCTGTAAAGTCCCCTTTACACACTGAGACTTTCTAGCGATCATGCTGCACAGCGGGAAACAAAGGACCAAAGAATGGTCCTGAACGATTTGTAGCGATCAACAACTTCACAGCAGGGGCCAGGTCGCTGATGTGTTTCACACACTGCAATGTCGCTGGGGAGGTCGCTATTACGTCACAAAACCGGTGACGTTACAGCGATGTCGTTTGCGATGTTGCAGTGTGTAAAGCCACCTTAAGACAGAGGTAGCAAAAATACAGGGCTGGCGTGATCTGTGTACTACGGAAAATGGTCTCCTTTACAGGAGTCAGCAAGCTGTCAAAACATGACATTTCATTGGTCTCAACCATACAATGCACTTTATGGTAGAGAAGAACTTCTGATTCAGAAAAAATGATGTGGTCTTGTCTTCTACATTGGATCACACCTGGGACCAGAACTTTGGAGGCTGAACAGCAAGCTCCCGGGCAGATTACAAAGGCAGATGGGTATCGTAATAGGATGACACCATTGTAACAGAAATTTCTCACCTTCTGAATCACCTGAGAAAGGTATTATTGAAAAGTGGAGGTGACGTAAAATTACAGAATGGGGGTTAGTCATGTGTTGGGGTGCATAGTGCAAGAGTGCATAAAGTCACTGACTGATAACTGCAGAGTCTCATTCCTCCTCTGGCATTATCATCAGCACAAAATGGAGTTCATAAAGGGTTTGCCTCTACATTCAATGGCTCAGTCGGAGCTCATGTCCAATCAATCACAAAATGGGATTCAGGTGTATGCACCATTGGGGCCCATTACTACAGTGGTGTAGGCGGAGTCAGTGTACTCTGTTGTGTATCATTTATGGCTGTATATGCATAGTTGAGGCAGGCGGCAAGATGCAGTCGACTGAATCTTGATTGGCGCTTCCAATAGGTGCATAAAGCTGAAAATGATGCATACTGTGACTCTGTGAGTACGATTATATTCAAAGGCACCATGGGCGCATACGTATACAGTAAAGCACAGGAATATGGGGCATAGTATACAGTGAGGCACAGGAATATGGGGACAGAGTATATGGGGTATAGTATACAGTGAGGTACAGAAATATAGGGGCAGAGTATATGGGGCATAGTATACAGTGAGGCACAGGAATATGAGGGTAGAGTATATGGGCATAGTATACAGTGAGACACAGGAATATGGGGGCAGAGTAAATAGAGCGTACTATACAGTGAGGCACAGGAATATGGGGCATAGTATACAGTGAGGCTCAGGAATATGAGAGCAGAGTATATGGGGCATAGTATACAGTGAGGCACGGGAATATGAGGGCAGAATATATGGAGGTACTGTATACAGTGGAGCACTATGCAAGCTGTCCTTGGTGACACTTTAGACATATTAGGATCACTTTGCGGTCACCAACAAAATGGCTCCGCACTGTGATCCTAAACGTCATCCTCCCTTATTTTTTTTTTTTAAACACCCAGAACGGGAGGGGGGGCTGTGAAATCAAACACATGAGAGCAGATTCCACCCACTTTACTGCAGTTGTAATGTGATCTAGTTGTGCAGTAGTATTTCATCAGCTGCTCCCCCTAGTGTTTAAGAGTGGAATATCTAAAACTTTTAAAATATTTGTTTTTATATTTTTCTCAATTAACAACAAAGAATAATATTGAAACAAAACATTAAAACATTGATACTTTACATTTTTTCAGTTATTGAAATTTTTTATGACACATTCCCTTTAAATTTGTCAAGTTGCGCTACAAAAAGAGAATACAAAAAGAGAATACTTTGCCCATCAACACATAAAGAAAAGGAAGCCAGCCAAGCAGTCAATACTGCCCGTTGTCAATAAGAGGTGATGCCCGTGGTTATGATCTACTGCTATTTTATCTGACGTCTTTGTGGGTATTTTCTTATTTAGCATCAGGATCACTGCAGAGATCGATACAAAGAGATAAAATTGACTATTTCTGACACATACTTTATTTTCATGGAAATAAGCCCAGTAGGGGATAATGCAGAGAAATCCGGTATTCTATACGCACTATACATACCAGTAACTGATGAATCTAGAAACTGGAATCTGATAAATGTGCCTTTAAAACCATCACAGTATCAAAAATGGAAAGGTTTGAGCACACTTCAAAAGCTGTGCCAACAGTGTTCATTATTGAAAGCCTATCCGTGCTTTATAAACTCAATCCATATTCTAAAGACAAAGACTGTGACCTCCATCTGCATATTTAATATACCAAAACCAATTAGGACGCAACCGGGGAGCTGCTCGAGAGTACAAAAGATTAATTGCTGCAATTGATGGCGCTTGTATATATAGGCATTAATTGATTCACTCTTCACTGTACTTAGGTGATCATATTCTGCGGGTTCGGCACTACAGAGATCACGCTCTCCTATTCCATTTCCAGTGCCAGGAGTCCAACAAATATTCATATTTACTTCTACATTTCTAGTAAAGATGTAGAGAGACGTTTCCGACATAGAAGAACCGCAAAAATATGTATTCAGCTTTGGAAAATGAAGCAGGACATTTGCTAACCATTCATGTGCAAAGGCAGTCATTGAACTAACCAGCGTAGCTGATTAATAGGTAGTGGCGCGCATGGAAAGGATTAACGCCGGTAACTTATCAGTGTGCGTTTCATGTGCACTTCATTTATTATTCGGAAGTGAACAAAAAAAAACACATCAAAAGGAGAAAAAGAAGCTGAAGTGGCTTAAGCACTGCGAAGGAGAAAAAAAAAAAAAAGGTTTATGCAAAACATCAGCTGGAAAAAACAGAACGAAATACAAGGCTCGGAAAATAAATCCTGCTCTAAAGGAAATTGGAATTGTAAATTTGTAGGTGAAAATCCATTGTGTGAGGAAAGGGGGGAAAAATGTGGAAATCAGCGAGTGCGATCTCTCCGCCACGAGTAGAGAGATACGCTGAGAGATACATGATTAGCGGCGTGCCAGAACTGGAAATGTAGTGTGGACACAGGTTAGAGCCCATCAGGCGGGCGGCTAATTTGTGGGCTTCATCAAGCTCCAGCCTCGCAGTTCTGGAGGTAATAGTGACATTACGGAGCTGGCTGCTGGATTTTATGGCAAAGTAATGAAACTGGTCTTCCTATTTTATTTTTCTGCTCCATTAACAACATTAGCACATGGTCATTTGTACCAGTCAGGCTTGTAAAATATTAGCCAAGTAACAACCCTGAGCATGAAGCAATCATTTATGGGTGGAATACTGAAACAGGATAGGCGACAATAAAAAGATCATTGATTACGGAATATATTTTGGAAGTTCGGAACCAAGTTAAATAAGGAAATACGCAATGCAGGTACGGTGTGTAATGGCTGTCGGGGCTACTGGCACTTAACACTGTAAGGCCCCCTTCCCATGTCCGTGCAAAGAACAAATGTTTTGTACGGTACATGATGTAGGTGCGTATGTCTGTTCCTGTGCTATCCGTGTGACATCCGGAGAGCACATGGAGAGCATGAACTTGTATACTTACCTTTCTCCGGCGCTGCTGTCACACTTGCTTCCGGGTACTCGGTGCAGTGAATATTCATGATCATATTGAGCGGCCCGCAAGAGTGACAGCAGCGCCGGAGACAGGCAAGTATAAAAATACATTTATTTCTCAGTGACATCATGTGTTTTCTCCGGTACACTAATGTTACACAGATCACATCAGTGTGTGGTCTAAATGACATCTATGCTGCTGGCAGAAAACGGACATGTCGCCGTGTGTAGCACACGGACACGCATGTGAAGCCGGACACGCGTGTGCTCCACACGAACATAAGGTCAGTGTCAAAATATGGACGTGTGCGCAAGCCCATTGACATTAATGGGTCTACGTGTGTCCATGTCTCCGGTACATGTGAAAACGGACACCACACGTACCGGAGATATGTGTGAAAGAGGCCTAAGTCAGAGCAATATCTACAGATGAGATTCAGTCTATATTGTTCAGAGTTGCTGCTCAAGTTCATCGTCAAGAACATTAAAGGGAATCCCTCACCAGGTTTTTGCCACCTAATTCGAGAGCAGCATAACGTAGGGGCAGAGTTCCTGATTCCAGTGATGTGTCACTTACTCGGCTGCTTAGTGTAGTTTTGAAAAAAAACAAAACTATTTAATTAGCAGGAGATTTTCATTACATGACTACTTGGCATGCTGCCAGGCAGTCCAGCATATTCATAGGCTCTGTATAACTGCTAGATCTGAAGCAGAAAAAACATTGATTTTACCAAAATGACAGCAAACAGCTCAGTAAGTGACACATCACTGGAATCAGGGTCTCTGTCTTTACATTATGCTGCTCTGAGATAAGAGAGCAAAAACCTGGTGACAGATTCCCTTTAACGGTGCCCTTCTTTTGACTTGTCTGGTTTATTTAAAGGGTTGTCCCTAAATAAACAAGTTATCACCTATCCACAGGATAAGGAATAATATACTGAGTACTGGGACCTCCAAAGATCAAGATCATTGCTTTAGAAACCCAGAAAGAGGGTCTCCAGCCCTGACATGAATAGATCAGAGGTGTGCATGAGCAGCCTTCCCTCCAATCATTCTCCATGGAACCAGGCAAAAGCAGCACTCAGCACAGCAGTCCTATAGACAATAAATGAAGCTCCATTCAAAATGGGGTTGCATAGTTTCATTCCCAGGATTCCAGTGCTCTGTTCTTAGGTTCACGAGAATCCCAGCAGTCTGACACCCAGCAATCAACAATTTATCCTCTATCCGATGGATAACTTGTTTTACTAAGTGGAATAACTCTTTGTTAACCCTTACTTACCCTACCTGGGTCCAGTGCTGAGTTTGCACTGCTGCCCCGGTCTCCATTGATCTACTGAAGTGGTGACGTCATATCAACAGCTCTGCAGCCAATCTCTGAGCTCAGCAGCTAATTGGTAATTTTATTGACATGCATCTTACGTATGTCAGCACATTAAGGGGGGTTGTCTCAAGTTTATAAATGAAAAAAAAATGCAAATTACTTGTAAAAACAAATAACTTTGTAATTAGTCTCTTATTAAAAATCATCTCTGTTCCAAAGAACAGAGGAACTTTCAGTTTTATTTCACATACTTCTTGTTGTGGAGGCCTCCCTCAGTGTCTGACTGTCCAGGAGCAGGCGCCATGCTTTAGAGAACGCTGGTGCCTTTCTGAAGCTGTTTAGATTGATGAATTCGGACAGTTTCATATCTCTTGCACTTATTGCATGCTGCAGAGGCAAAGATAGTTAGGGTAGTAGACTGGGAGAGTGCTCAGTCAGGACCAGTGGTGAGATCAGGAAACTGGTCGTAACTATTATTTACTAGCTGTAGTACCCGGGCGTTGCCCGGATAGTAACTGTCCCTCTCACAGTCTGTCTGTCTCTTTCCCTGTCTGTCTGTGTGTCTGTCTGTGTCAATCTCTCTGTCTGTCTCTGTATCAGTCTCTCTCTTTGTGTTTCTGTCTCTTTCCCCGGTCTGTCTCTTTCCCTCTGTGTCTTTGTCTGTATCTGTCTCTTTCCCCGGTCTGCCTCTTTCCCCCGTCTGTTTCTCTCTGTCACTTTCCCTGTCTGTCTGTGTATGTCTCTTTCCCCATGTGTCTTTCTGTCTGTCTGGCTTTTTTTCCTATCTGTCTCTGTTTGTCTCTGTTTCTTTCCCTGTGAGCCTCTTTCTCTGTCTGTGCCTGTGTCTCTCAGTCTCTCTCTATCCGTCTCTCCACCGACATCATATTACCTCACACATAAGCTTCTTATACTATGATTGTCCTTTGTTCCTATAGCAACCAATCATAGCTCCTATTAATAGCCTGTAGCTTGCAGCTTCGTTCACTTTAATGAAGGCAGGTTTTTTGGAGAGTAACTGTAAAGTGCAGGGTTAAATTTTCTTGTCAAAACATAGTCTATGATGTTCCCTGAGTCACATGGGGTGTCTGTGCAAAATTTTGTGATTGTAAATGCGACGGTGCGGATTCCTTTAGCGGACACACACACACACACACACACACACACACACATATTCAGCTTTATATATCAGATTATGCTTTGCTTATATAGCGCCATTGATTCCACAGCACTTTTCAGACATCATCAATGTCCCCATTGGGGCTCACAATCTACATTCCCTATCAGTATGTCTTTGGAGAATGGGAGGAAACCCACACAAACATGAGGAGAACATACAAACTCCCTGCAGATTAACTATTCATCTTCAGGAGCAAACTACCCCCAACAACCGGTGGGCCAGTAGTGGTGCACTCCTGAAGATACATCCTTAGAACATCTCTTCAGCACATCGTGACATTCTGCTTTTGTGTTGCATGCATTTTTAAAAAACTGGTAGCAATTTTTTTTCAAATAACGATTTGTATTTTTTAAAAAAAAAAAATGTAGAAATCATGCAATTTTCACACTGGCAATTGAAACTATTTTAGACTCATACATCTGTGCTTTTAGGAAACATTTACAACAGTTTCCTTAACATCAGAGGCAGGATTACAATGACAGCTAACACCTCTGTACACAGCTGATAACACACAAGCCGTCAATGACAACAGGCGATGTTATAGCTCCTTCTCCTTACACAATAATTTTTGTACACGCTCATTAGATGTTTCAATACAAGGAGTAGGGTCCGAGTCAGTCTAATGCTGCTAATGTACAAGTGCATTTCTTGAAACAACAGGATGTTAAAGTCTAAAACAGCCCCAGTGGCCGGTATAAAAATTGCAAGATTTCAATTTCTATTTTTATTACAGACTAGCTGTAGTACCCGAGCGTTGCCCGGGATAGTACCTGTCTCTCTGTCTCTCTCCCAGTCTCTGTCTGTGTGTCGCTGTCTGTCTCTCTATCTTTCTTTTTCCTTGTCCGTCTGTGTCTACATCTCTGTCTGTTTCTATCTCTCGATCTTTCTTTGTATCAGTCTATCTCTATCTCTGTGTCTGTCTGTCTCTCTATCTCTGGGACTGTCTCTGTCTGTCAGTCTCTCTCTTTCACAATCTGTCTCTTTCACCGTCTGTCTCTATCTCTCTGTTTCTTTTCTTGTCTGTCTCTGTCTGTCTCTCTGTCTGTCTCCATCTCTCTGACTCTTTCCCTGTCTGTCTCTGTCTATCTCTATCCGCCTCTCCACCGACATCATATTACCTCACACATAAGCTTCTTATACCGTGTTTTTCCAAAAATAAGCCCTCCCCCGAAAATAAGCCCTAGTCGCGGATCAATAATGAAGTGTCCGTGCAGCTAAAAAAGTTACAGATACTACAGGACACTTCATTATACACAGCGGCACCCGGCAATTACACTCACCTGACACTGAGCGGCAGGACCTGCAGTGATCACACACCCGCACACATCAGCTCTCACACACACACACACACACAATCAGATCTCACACACACACACCAGATCTCACACACACACACACCAGATCTCACACACACACCAGATCTCACACACAAACATCGGATCGCACACACAATCAGATCGCACGCAAACATCAAATCACACACACACAAACATCGGATCGCACACATATTGGATCGCATACACACTCACCTCATCCAGCGACACCGATCCCTTCTCGCTGGGAGAATCCTGAGAGGCAGTGCAGTGGAGCGCAACGAACAGGACCTGAGGCCGGACATGTGACTTGCTCTCATTCCCTGCTGCCGTAAGTGCTGGATATGATGTGATGTGATGTGGGGGGTGTGTGTGTGTGTGTGTGTGTGTGTGTGTGTGTGTGGTGTGTGATCTGCTGTGTGTGTCTGCGATCGGCTGTGTTTTTCTGCGATCGGCTGTGTGTGTCTCCGTTCGGCTGTGTGTGCCTATGATCGGATGTGTGTGCCTGTGATCGGCTGTGTGTGCCTGCGATCGGCTGTGTGTGCCTGCGATCGGATGTGTGTATCTGTGATCGGCTGTGTGCCTGCGATCGGATGTGTGTATCTGTGATGGCTGTGTGTGCCTGTGATCTGCTGTGTGTGATCTGCTGTGTATATCTGCGATCTGCTGTGTATATCTGCGATCTGCTGCGTGTGTGTGTGTGTGTGTGTGTGATCTGCTGTGTGTGTGATCTGCTGTGTGTGTCAGCTAGCAGCAGGGTAGGATGGCGTGCAGCACCGACCGGAGATCACAGGAGGACCTTGGAACCACGCTGGTGAGTATGAGTCTCCTGGGAAGTGAGGGGGGGGGTCTGCTTTTTTGGGGGGTAAACTTACCCCCAACCGTGTTTCTCCAAGAATAAGACCTCCTCCAAAAATAAGCCCTAGTGCTTTTTTGGGGGGCAAAAAAAATATAAGACAGTGTCTTATTTTTGGAAAAAAACGGTACTAACAATGTCCTTTGTTCCTATAATGACCAATCACAGCTGCTATTAACACTAGAAGTCCCATAAATTTCGAGCTCCCCCCTGAAGTTCCGAAAGAGGGTCAAATGACATACAATAAACTGAATAGAACTAACTAAAAACTAAATGGCTACACTCAATGGAAAACAACAACCGCCTGTGGTGCGACAGTAATGGCCTTAATTACAGAACAAAAGACGGTGATTATAGGAAGTTAGCTAAAAGGACATTCGACCAGTCTCTGGGTTCCAAAAAGTTAGAAATGTTAAATGACCCCTCTCTGGGACTTCTAGTGTTAATAACCTGTAGTTCCAGGCTCCATTCACTTTTATGGAGGCAGGTTGTTTGGAGAGTAACTGTAAAGCGTGGGGTTACATTTTCCTGTCAAAACAGTCTACGACGTTCCCTGGGTCACATGAGGCGTCTGTGCAAAATTTTGTGATTGTAAATGCGACGGTGCGGATCCTTTAGCGGACATACACACATACACACACTCAGCTTTATATATTAGATTATATGAAAAAAAGCATTATTATTATTATTATTATTATTATTAATAATAATAATACTACAAGATTATGAAAAACTATAAACATAAAAACAATAACATGTTTTTTCTTTTTTCCAAGCTAAGTTTACAGCCACAATATTGTCTTTAATGCATGCACCAAAGGATCTGGGGGAGAGAAAACCACAGACCCCTTTCTTCTAGGCACTGCTTTTGGTTACCACCAATGTGGTCTTCTCTTTCACAGTACTGATTATGAATGAATCCTTAATTTCTTCCCTTTTTTGTCATTACAGCATCGGCAAACAGTAGCTAACTGTGGAAATGTATCAGCATGTCATTGGGGTAGTAACGGACTGGAACCTGCTGGTTATGTGCTAAATCTAAATATATTAGAGCTGGGGGAGCCATGTAAAGGCATTTTGCACTCCCCGGGAGCTACTAATCTACTTTTTCCTCTAATCTGCTGGCTGATATTTGTTCATAGCATCATTTCATAAAAGGTGTTAAAACCCCATTAAATGTGCACTCACTTGTTAGCAGCCTAAATCCAGACAGACAGCATTGCTTCACACCGCAGACTGTCAGAATAATATCGCTCACTGTATCGGTACACGAGTTGCTCCCCGGAGAGACATTTATTCAGCCTATTACTGAATGATGACATTTAGCCTCCAATACTCATTTTGTGCTTTGTTCTCAAAGGATGCAATAATTAACTGCTCTGATATTGTCCAATTTCTTCCATCCTCCGAGAAAACTCAATAAAATCGCACATCAGCAAACATCTCTGTGTATTTATAGCTGTGGCTGGCATATTTTATTGGTATTTTTGTCAAGAAAAGTTACCACGCATTGTACTTAATGTCAGAAGAACAAGAGCTAGCACAAAGCCAGGCAGCGCAATATTGTAACGGGCCAAAGACTAAAATGCTGATTACAGTAATGGAAATTATGAACAAAAGACTAATGCCCAAACATAAAACACGATAACTAATCACTACCAGCTAATGAACGTTTCTTTATATTAAAATCAGGAAATATTGCCTGGAAACAGCATAACCATGATTTATTTGTGAATTCTGCAGGATGTGGGATTACTACCATAATTTTTTCTGGGCCACATGTTTGCAAAGCTCCATAAATCAGTGTAAAGTCAAATACTTTAAGCCATAGTCGTTATTTTATCAGCTTGCAGTTGAAAAGCATTCATTTTAATAGAAATGTGTCTGAAAAGCTCAGCTGCTATATATGTATGTGCATATATGCTATATATATATATATTAAAACCTTGTGTGAGAAAGTTGGGTGGATAAGGGTGCTGGGTCTTGGAGGGGTGTAACCTCTCCCCTCCATATGTTCTACAAAAACAAATAAAATATGGGCCCTCACACCTTTACTATCACAAAAAGAGGTATGCACTGTATTTTTCGGACTATAAGATTTACTTATTTCCCCCAAATTTCGGAGCAAAGTGGAGGGTGTGTCTTACAGTCCATATGTGTATGGCTCACTCAATGGGGGGTGGCGTTTGAGCATGTTACAGGAGGCAGGAGTAGAGATGGTCACTGCAGAAAGCCAGCGGATGAGGTGAACATGTGTGTCCATTGTTAAAGAAAATGAATATTCACTGCTCCCCAAGCTCATAGTGAATTTTCATTTTTAATTAGTCGACAGCGGATGTCAGCATAGGAGTGGGGAAGTATGGCAGGGACGTCATGCGCTGCCCATCGATTACACGCTGAAGTCAGTTGCCATGCACCAGGGAAGCGGAGGGAAGGCGAGTAAAAATGTTTATTTTTTTTGTGTGGAATAACAGGAGACATATCTGGATGGTCCAATGATGAAGGACATGAATGCCAGGGTGGACAGGACATATATACCAGGATGGGGAATATATATACCAGGATGAGTGACATACAGTCAGGGCCAGAAATATTTGTACAGTGACACAAGTTTTGTTATTTTAGCTGTTTACAAAAACATGTTCAGAAATACAATTATATATATAATATGGGCTGAAAGTGCACACTCCCAGCTGCAATATGAGAGTTTTCACATCCAAATCGGAGAAAGGGTTTAGGAATCATAGCTCTGTAATGCATAGCCTCCTGTTTTTCAAGGGACCAAAAGTAATTGGACAAGGGAATCTAAGGGCTGCAATTAACTCTGAAGGCGTCTCCCTCGTTAACCTGTAATCAATGAAGTAGTTAAAAGGTCTGGGGTTGATTACAGGTGTGTGGTTTTGCATTTGGAAGCTGTTGCTGTGACCAGACAACATGCGGTCTAAGGAACTCTCAATTGAGGTGAAGCAGAACATCCTGAGGCTGAAAAAAAAGAAAAAATCCATCAGAGAGATAGCAGACATGCTTGGAGTAGCAAAATCAACAGTCGGGTACATTCTCAGAAAAAAGGAATTGACTGGTGAGCTTAGGAACTCAAAAAGGCCTGGGCGTCCACGGATGACAACAGTGGTGGATGATCGCCGCATACTTTCTTTGGTGAAGAAGAACCCGTTCACAACATCAATTGAAGTCCAGAACACTCTCAGTGAAGTAGGTGTATCTGTCTCTAAGTCAACAGTAAAGAGAAGACTCCATGAAAGTAAATACAAAGGGTTCACATCTAGATGCAAACCATTCATCAATTCCAAAAATAGACAGGCCAGAGTTAAATTTGCTGAAAAACACCTCATGAAGCCAGCTCAGTTCTGGAAAAGTATTCTATGGACAGATGAGACAAAGATCAACCTGTACCAGAATGATGGGAAGAAAAAAGTTTGGAGAAGAAAGGGAACGGCACATGATCCAAGGCACACCACATCCTCTGTAAAACATGGTGTAGGCAACGTGATGGCATGGGCATGCATGGCTTTCAATGGCACTGAGTCACTTGTGTTTATTGATGACATAACAGCAGACCAGAGTAGCCGGATGAATTCTGAAGTGTACCGGGATATACTTTCAGCCCAGATTCAGCCAAATGCCGCAAAGTTGATCGGACGGCGCTTCATAGTACAGATGGACAATGACCCCAAGCATACAGCCAAAGCTACCCAGGAGTTCATGAGTGCAAAAAAGTGGAACATTCTGCAATGGCCAAGTCAATCACCAGATCTTAACCCAATTGAGCATGCATTTCACTTGCTCAAATCCAGACTTAAGACGGAAAGACCCACAAACAAGCAAGACCTGAAGGCTGCGGCTGTAAAGGCCTGGCAAAGCATTAAGAAGGAGGAAACCCAGCGTTTGGTGATGTCCATGGGTTCCAGACTTAAGGCAGTGATTGCCTCCAAAAGGATTCGCAACAAAATATTGAAAATAAAAATATTTTGTTTGGGTTTGGTTTATTTGTCCAATTACTTTTGACCTCCTAAAATGTGGAGTGTTTGTAAAGAAATGTGTACAATTCCTACAATTTCTATCAGATATTTTTGTTCAAACCTTCAAATTAAACGTTACAATCTGCACTTGAATTCTGTTGTAGAGGTTTCATTTCAAATCCAATGTGGTGGCATGCAGAGCCCAACTCGAGAAAATTGTGTCACTGTCCAAATATTTCTGGACCTAACTGTATATACAAGGATGGGAATCATATATACCAGGATGGGGACCATATATACCAGAATAGGCCCATAATGGGGGACATATATACCGAGGGGGGGACAAATATACCAGAACGGGCTACACAATTACTTGCATGGGCCACATATATACCTGCTTTAAGTCTTGTAAGTTCAGAGGTAAAACCTTATTGATTTTGAATTAATTTTAAATACATTCCAAAAATACAGTGCCAGATTGGAATAAAGTATTGAAAAACTTGGATGCAAAATCACCCCCTTGAACTATTTGTTCTTAATATTCCACACACCATTCCCGAAAATTATTCTCCAGTGTTGCAGGCTACATTATCCTTCTGAAAGAGGCCACTTCCATACAGAAATACCACAGTTCTGAAGGCCTGCAACAACCTGTGTCAAAGTAATATCAACATGTTTGGACCAAAGCTTTTCCATCAGAACAAAATTTTATGATTCATCACACCAGGGCCCTTTTCTTCCACTGCACCTGGTCCAAGTTCTAATACTCAGATGTCCACTCTTGGTGCCAGCAGCAGTCAGCATGGTTACTCTTACCAGACTGTGGCTATGCAGTATAGTAGACAACAAGCTGTGATGCACTGGGTGTACTTACTTTTTTAACTCACAAACGTTCTTTTTGGAGATTTTCCAAAAGAGTGAAAGTGGGACAGCAATTTTATAATGTTGCCTGCATTTTCTCTAACACTTGAAGGATGTCTCATCAGATCAGCACCAATTTGGACGCAGGTGGGATATCCTAGCGCCATGTCATTATTGTTTTTAGTGTGAGACCATCTTTTAATTAATGGCAAAATAAAATTTTCAAATCTCAGTAGAATGTAGTAGTGACTTTTCCCCAAGTGTAAATGACATGTTATGTGTTTATATTTTATGACACAATTCTATTTCACCATTATGACCCGATTCCTAGTTGACTGAAGCACATTAGTTATTCTCACTGTGCATCCAGGAGGAATCGTGTTACTCTTATTTCCCATTACCTGATCAATTTTCATGTCTTGCTGACTATATGCAATGCAATAAAAATCAATAGTCACACAAAAAGAGCGCTGTCCTCCTAATTTGATATCAAGTAAAATATGGAGGACGAGCAAATACATTTTCAAACGTGCATAGGTTAATTCTGGGTCCTAGTCTACAAAAAAAGATTTTTCTATCACAGATGTGAATCGGGAAAATTACCCAAATGAATTGGACTCTGGATTCCTATTACCTTACAATTTCTATGTGCCAAGGAGAAAAGAACTGAATGAATTTCTGCTAAAATGATGGTTCGGCAAAATCATTTCTCATTAATAGACCATGTACCTACTTATCATGTCCCCAAAGTTCTGACGTTCTGACATACCAACCAGTTATGTCATCACATTTCATGGAGCTTTCTTATATATATATATATATATATATATATATATATATATATATATATATATATATATATACACATACACATACATACACTATGAAAATGAAAAATGATAAGCTGTACAATTTGGCATGTCAATATCTCATGATTTTACAATAGAGTGATTAGAGTTGACTTCTGGAGCGGTGTCAAGCACCTGCTTGTCCATCACTTGAGCAGGACCAATTTATTAATGGCAGGCGATGATCATGAAAGCATGGGAAATAGATACAGAAAATTCCAAAAATCACATATGTTGTTTGTTAAAAAAAAAAACTACTGGCTGGAAACCGGAGTATCTTAGGAGCTTATAGAAATGAAAAGCTGTCTTCTAAGGGGGTTGTCTTCTCCCATGGTCAATATGAATCATATATGGTGGAAATTAAAATCTGTCCCATGAAATCTGTTCTGGGTAAATTGGGTAGTGGTCTAAAAAAAAAAAAAAAAAAAAAATGGTCTGTTGAAGAGGTTTCACTGACCAACCATCTCTGTTGTAGAGTGGCCTCCCAACTAGAACACAAATCTCTCTCGTTAGTGGGATAAGAGTTCACTAGAGGTGGGCAGGAGTTACACATGCGTGTGTAGTGTTCTGAATGTGGAGCACAATGCTCGGGCCGGCCGCAGGTCTCCTGACTAGAACTTGAGAGGGTTATATTTGCTTACGAAGGTGCCAAGATCTTGACAGACCATGACACACGGATGTGAGAATGTAGCATAACTCTGCTGTCCCAATTAAGTTCACATGCTTGCTAGGCCAAGATGAACATGTGTGCATGGAGGAATTGGGAGGAAACAGCTGTTGGCTCAATTCAGTATAACTCTTTGACCACTAAAGGTGTATGGGAATGACAAAGCAGGTGGCTTGCAGGCTATCTCGGACAATGCTGCCAATCATCGATCATCACTTTGATAAACAGAGCTGTGCAGATCTCCGTCGGAATTGAATGAAGGTTGACCAATATCTGTTCCACTGCTTTCCAAATGTGCTATAGGACTAGCAAATATTCATGCGCTATACTGTAAATATTCATTCAGTAGTCTCACAGAAAACAAATAAAGTGGAGGAGCGCCTGCTCAATCTCCATACTATTCAGCTTCAGGACCGTTGGGTTCAAACATCATACTCACCTACCGGCACCAACCTAAATCCAGCACAGGCTGCCTCATGGTCTATGCAAAGACAGGAAGCAGGAATGTCACCAATTCCACCAGTCACCTGGCTGTGATTGGCTGTAGCGGTCAGATGACTTGAGCAGTGCATTATTGGCTGTTTTATGATGATTTGATGCTCAAAGTCACCTGATCGCTTCTCAGCTCTGCACAGATCACAGTGCAGCCTTTGCTGGATCCAGGTGGGCATTGGTATAGAAGACGGATTCGGTTATCGTTTAAAAATCCCATTCCCTGGGCAAAGTGCTATTTTGCCAGAAAACACCATAGGTGGTTTACTCCAATGCATTAAGAGTAGCTGATTCAAAACTATATCTGGAAAAAAAAATAAAATCATCTTTTTTAGTTCCTGTGAGAACTTGAACCTGTGATCGTTTCATCTATTACACTGAATATTATGGTATTGCATTAAATAGAGAAAATGAGACTCCAGCCTGTTGCTGGGCTTCACAGATATACCAACCTAGCAGAAATGGCAACATATTGGTCATCTGTAATCACTCTGCTTGGAAGGTAATGGGATATGGAATATTGCACCCCTGAAATTCCACTGTGAGAGACTGACAAAGGCATCTAAGTGGTTAACAGCAGTAGGGGTTATAGGCATATGTCAACTGGGTAAAACAGCCGGCATCTACCGAGTATTGAGCAGGCTTAGCTCCTATATGCTTCTTTACATGCTTCAATTAATTGTGCGATCGCACCCGCCCCCATCGTTTGTGCGTCACGGGAAATTTCTTGCCCGTGTCGCACAATGCTGTAACCCCCCCGTCACACACACTTACCTTCCAAACGACCTCACTGTGGGCGGCGAACATCCACTTCCTGAAAGGGGAGGGACGTTCGGCATCACACAGCGGCCGGCCAATAGAAGCGAAGGGGCGGAGATAAGTGGGACGTAAAACATCCCGCCCACCTCATTCCTTCCGCATTGCCGGCGGCCGCAGGTAAGCCGGGGTGTCACACGGAGCGATGTGTGCTGTCCCGGGTACGATGAACAACAGGATGTGCGATTTTTAGAAAATGAGCAACGTGTCAGCGATGAACGAGAAGGTGAGTATTTCTGCTCGTTCATAGCTGTCACACGCTACGATATCACTAACGATGCCGGATGTGCGTCACTTACGATGTGACCCCGCCGACACATCGTTAGATATATCATAGCGTGTAAAGCCCGCTTAAGCCTTTCAGGTCTATGGGGGTACAACAAAAATGGAAGAAGAACCAAAGATGTGCAGTTTCCATCAGTTTTTTTTTTTTAGCTAATCCATTCTGAAATATCAAATCAAAAAAAGTTCAGACAGTTTAATGTCTTCAGTTTTTAGAAAGAGCAAGGAAAATGGATGAAAAACAAATAACACGTGGGAGAAAGAAGGTTTCTGATGAATGTACAAATGGAAATGTCAATGTCTGCGAAGGTCTCATTCAGACATCAATACATATGCAATAAAAGGCCCCAGTGTCATCAGCGTTTTTGATCAGAATTGATCAGTTTGGTCAGATTTTAAAATCAGCGGTTGGTCAAGGATTTTCATGTATAAAATTTAAAAAATTAATTAATTAAATTATAAATCTTCTCCTATCCATCACAATATTAATCACGGACAACACACAGATTGTACACAATGCCTTCTGTGTGCAGTCTGCGATTTTCCACAGATCCTTAGACTTTTATGGGAAATTTTGACATGAACATAAAAACTCATAAATTACAGTAAAAATATATGTTGTTTTTTTCAAAAGTGAATTTTCACTAATAGGGAATCTGTCTCCAGGTTTCTGCTACCTAATCTAAGAGCAGCTAGTGTAGGAAAAGAGGCCCTGATTCCAATGATTTATCACTTTATTTACTGGGCTAAGCAGTAGGTGCAGCAGAAATCAGAAAGCTATCCACACCCGCACCAAAGCTCTCTATACATTGTCTATTAACAGTGATCTGCTTATCAACGGAGGGGACATGGTCTGTCTAGCAGGTGCGTGAGTGTAGTCCCAGCAATGATAGTCTCCTGGTCATAAAAGAATCATTGTACATAAATAACAGAACACAGCCTAATAAGTGACACATTTCTGAAATCAGTGTCTCAGACCCTATCTTCTGCAGTCTTCAGATTACACAGCAAAAACCTGCTGACAAATGATCTACTAGAGATATAGGTACAGCCACTGATACATCTAGCTCACAAACCATTGCCTAGAGTGATAAAAGTGAATCAACTTCCCCACAGACAGCAGAACTGGGATTCTGTCTGCAGTTAAATCAGTCTGGTCAATCACCGACAGAAATCTTAATATCTTCACAATGGGGAGGAATTGCATAACAAAGTATGTTAGAAAATTGTGGTACTTTTCTTTGTTCACATAAAACTTGAAAACCCCTTTATTTTATCGTGGAGCTCCAGTCATTATAAAACTAGTACCACTAAAAACAGACATTTTTCTGGATGAAAACAAAGAAAGTGAAGAAACTTCTCTGCTGTTGAAAAATAGTGACTCCTAGTATATTAGCACACTAAGGGCTTGTGCGCACGTTGCGTAATTACATGCATTTACGCTGCGTATTGCACTGCAGCGTAAATGCATGCGTCCTGCATTCCCTGCACAATCTATGTAGATTGTGCATGATACGTGCGCACAATGCTTTTTTGAACGCAGCGATTTAGATGCCAAACGTTTGACCCAAATCCGTGAATACAAAAAAAGCAGCATGTCAATTACCGTAATTCGTGCGCTTTGGATGCTGCTCCCACTGTCTATGGTGGTGGCAGCATCCCGAGCGCATGAATTCGGCATTTATTCTGCTGAAACACTGCATTCATTATGCAGTGTTTCTGCAGAGATTTGAAGCGCACATGTGCTGTCAAATCGCTGCAGAAATTTCAGCAGGTACGTGCGAACAAGGCCTAAATCTAATTTATACCAAGTACCACAAATTTCAAGAGGCCTACCAAATATTGCCTCAAAATGCTTACTGGGACCACCAAATCGCCATTTCTGCACACACTGACCCCTTGCTATCTAGAAAATGTATGTCCCAATTAAGCTGACTTGTCACTTGGGCCCGACATTGAAAGCCTGTTTGCCAAGTTAGGCTATGTTCACACAGTGCGTATTTGCT
This sequence comes from Anomaloglossus baeobatrachus, assembly GCF_048569485.1. NCBI lineage: Eukaryota > Metazoa > Chordata > Amphibia > Anura > Aromobatidae > Anomaloglossus > Anomaloglossus baeobatrachus. The sequence continues at coordinate 792,954,947 of NC_134353.1, forward strand.
GTGTTTGTTTTTTTTGCAGCAAAACCTGACTTCTTGGCAGTAAAAAAAAAGCTGCGCTTTTTGCTGTGTTTTTTTTTCTGCGTTTTTTGTGTGTCACTTGTGTACATTACATGATTGAATAAAAATAGCTTCATTCACCAAAAAAGCTGCAAAAAAACACAGCATTTTTTCACTCTTAAGGGGGCTTTACACACACCGACATCAACGAAATGTCGTTGGGGGTCACGGAATTCGTGACGCACATCCGGCCTCTTTAGCGACGTCATTGTGTGTGAAACGTACGAATGACCGCTAACGATCAAAATTACTCACCTAATCGTTGATACGTCGTTCTAATCCCAAATATCGTTGCTGTTGCAGGACGCAGGTTGTTCGTCGTTCCTGAGGCAGCACACATCGCTATGTGTGACACCGCAGGAACGAGGAACAAAACCTTACCTGTGTCCTCCGGCAACGAGGTGGGCGTCACTTTCTTTCGGCTGCTCTCCGCCCCTCCGCTTCTATTGGATGACTGCCGTGTGACGTCGCTGTGACGCCACACGAACCGCCTCCTTAGAGAGGAGGCGGTATGCCGGCCACAGCGACGTTGCTAGGCAGGTAAGTACGTGTGACGTGTCCTAGCGATGTTGTGCGCCACGGGCAGCGATTTGCCCGTGATGCACAACCGACACTAGCGATGTCGCTGTGTGTAAAGTGGCCTTTAGTGCTTTTAATGGTGGAAAAACTGTGTGTTAGGATAATTTGCGCTTAGTATCTCTTCCAACACTTTTAACAAGAAAAAAAAACTGTTGTGTGTGTGTTTGAAATTCAATATATTTTGCTGGTACTGTAAAAAGCAGCTTTTTATTAGCATGTATTTTCATAAAACTAATGAAGAAAAAAAATGCAAAAAAAAGAACAGCAGCAAAAACGCATTGTGTGAACATGGCCTTAAACAGTAATTTCAATTTAGCAAGCACACAAGTGTTATTAAAGACATATATAGTTTACTCTTTAGATTCCTGCAGATACATTAAGCATTCAGAGCTCTCCTGAGCTTTTTGCTTGGATAGAAGTTACACCCTTATCGTGCCAGTACTGACACTCGGAAGAAGGCTTAATGCCAACAGCACTTAAGAAGGACAAAACAAAGCCATTATGATTTTTTTCCACCGCCATACAGCTTCTTTCCTGTAGCTGAGAGGCTAAAGCAAAGCACATTAATGAGGATATCCCGGCCTTCCTGTTTTTAATTTTGTTTGTGAGATTTGGAAAACCTCTAAAACTTTTATGCTGCAAAAAAAAAAGTTCAAATAGTGGAAATATGTAGATCCCAAATTCAGCTTTCTGTAGGTCATACACTGAGACCGGTATGGGTTGTATATCAATCCTCGCTGCCTAAAATTGTTTTTGTAATTTCAGGTGACTTATCGGGGTAAGTTTTCACGTGCATTTAATGGAGTAATACTATGTAAAAATGAGAATTACTTATTTTTATTTTTTTTAATTCAAAATAACATCTTGAATTAATTAATCCCTTCAAAATGCCGTCCATTAGATGATATGCACTTGTCCCAACAGTTTTTCCACTGTTGTAAGTATTTTTTATATTCTTCTGAAGTAATGCTGCTAAGTGCCTCCAGACATTTTTTCTTAACATCTTCTATGTCCTGGAAACTCTTTTCCTTTAGGTTTTTCTTCATTCTTGGGAATAAGAAGAAGTTGCACGAGAAAGCGGGGTGAGAAACTATGGTCACACAGTTTTTTGTCAAAAACTGGTTGATTTTCAATGTTGTGTTGTGAAACTGGTTGATTTTCAATGTTGTGTTGTGTGGGCGGGCAGGCGCGTTGTCATGATGAAGAAGACAGTCCCCTGTTCGCCACATTTCAGCTTTTTTTTTCTCACTGCGTCACGCAATCGCTTCAGCACTTGTAGATTGTAATGTTGCTTCACTGTGGTGCTCTGAGAAACAAATTCAATGTGAAGGACTCCTTTCATCTTGAAAAACCAAACAATCATGGACTTTACATTTGATTTTACTTGCCGTCCTCTTTCTGGTCTCGGCAATGGAGCAGTTTTCCACTGGCTGGACTGCTGTTTTGTTTCAGGATCAAAGCCGTATCACCAACATTCATCCTGTGATGAGTTTCAATCCCTGACACACTCTCAGACAGTTCTCACTCTTGTTTTCTTTAACAGGAAACAGAAATTGATGTTGGTGAGTTGCTCCTTAAAGTTTGCCATAACAAAATAGCCAAGAGCATTGGGAAAGGCTTAAGAAAACAATCACCCTGTCCACTGCGATGGTATCTCATGAACACTACTTGGTCAACTGAGCAGGGAGAGTGTAGCACTGCCAATTAACTTGCCTACAGAAAAAAATTCAGTTTTTGTTTTGGGTTGGGGGGGTAATTACTTGTATTTCTGACTGTTATAACTTCCAAGCTGTAGTTATCAAAGGGAACATACAAAATATACACTAAAGGCCGCTTTACACGCTGCGATATCGGTACCGATATCGCCAGCATGGGTACCCGCCCCCATCTGTTGTGCGACACGGGGAAATCGCTGCCCGTGCCGCACAACATCGCCCAGACCCGTCACACTACTTACCTGTCCGGCGACGTCGCTGTGACCAGCGAACCGCATCCTTTCTAAGGGGGCGGTTCGTTCAGCGTCACAGCGACGTCACAGCTGGGTCACTGAACCGCCGCCCAATAGAAGCGGAGGGGCGGAGATGAGCGGAACGTAACATCCCGCCCACCTCCTTCCTTCCGCATAGCGGCCAGGAGGCAGGTAAGGAGAGCTTCCTCGTTCCTGCGGTGTCACACAGAGCGATGTGTGCTGCCGCAGGAACAAGGAACAACTTCGTTACTACTGCAGTAACGATTTTTGAGAATGGACCCCCATGTCACATATAAGCGATTTTGCACGTTTTTCCGACGATGCAAAATCGCTCATAGGTGTCACACGCAACGTCATCGCTAATGCGGCCAGATGTGCGTCACCAATTCTGTGACCCCAACGAGTTCGCATTAGCGATGTCGTAGCGTGTAAAGCCCCCTTTAGGCCACCATCTGTAACATAAATGGTAACGTAGTTTAGCAACTTGCCAAAATAAGGACCCAACCACCTCTCCATATCCAAAAATACCTTTTAATATCCCCTGATATGGCACAGTCCATTTCCAAGGGCGTTGCTGGTCTTGCTTGGTGCCTTCTCTCTCCCCCCACATCGCCATCCTCCGGCCTTGCTTCATGTGGATGACCTGTCCTACATCAGCCTCACAGCACCCCTAATCTCGCTTCTGCACAGGCAAACTTCACTATGCTCTACTGACGGAGGTGTGTGGATGCTGCAAGGCAGGAAGACGGTGACAGCGGGTGATAGAGGCGGCGAAGGTTTCCCTTAATGGTTTCCCCATGTAGGCATTCATAGCTCTGTGTCAGTTCTTCCTATAATCAGTTCCAGAATTTTGAAAACTTAACTGATATGATGCCTCTGATATGCACCACATATAGAAGAGAGGACATCTTGCTCCCCTACCTCTCTGTGGTACACCCTCAAACTTTATTAGTGAATCGAGAGTGAGCAATCAGTGCTGGTAGCTGAGGAGAGAAGAGATGTGTTACAAGTGGAGAAAGCAACACTTTTCTGTAATAGGATATATTAAAAGGTTTCCAATCATTATGGCCCCAGTTCATCAACTCTATTACATCAGAAAACTGACATGACAAGCTTTAAAAAGTTGCTATATTTTTGTGCAACGTGAGGCTTTTTATGCCATTTTCGCCCAACACTGACAAAGTAGGCAGAGCTGGGGAAGGAGTGAGTTGGGATGGATAGGGCATGATGAGTGGCAGCTATCCTTTATGTCACACAACTTACTCCAATTGCTGACTTTGCACCTCATCTGATTCATTAAAGGGAATCTGTCAGCAAGTTTTTGCCACGTAATACGAGGACAGTATGCTGTAGGGGTGAAAACACTGAATTCGGAGATGTGTTACGTATTAAATATGTGCTGTTGTTCGTGTACAATGAAGGTTTTATCACCAGGTGATTATCACTGCCTGGACTACAGGGTTCATGAGCATTTGTCAGACCACATGCCCTCCTTTAATAAGAATCTCACTGTCAATAGACAATGTACAGAGAGAACTGTGGTATGGGCGTGGTTAGCCATGTGAGCTCTATACATCTAAGAACTCTGATTGTGTCACAACTGCTGCACCCAGTACACTAAGTGATACATCGTTAAAACCAGGGTCTTTTTTCCTACCTTATGCTGGTCTCAGACGGGGTAGAAAAAAACCCTGGTGACAGATTCCCTTTAGGAGGCATGCGTGAAACAACAGTTAAACTTTATTACCCTGAGGGCTCGTGTACAGAATAGAGCTATGGTAATGGAGACAAATTTGGAGACTTTATAGATCCATTTCATGAACCTGTAGACGTTTTGCTGTTTTTGAGGTATTGCCATGAGTGAAGAATACCACTTGATGGAACATATGGTATGGTGTTTTCCATATAGCACTACACTAAAAAAATATTCTTCCTTAGCAGCAATATTACTATATAGGAACAGTTCTGTATTATGTACCTTTATGAATCAGACATGACAGATACAGACAGTACAAGAGGTACAGTATGGCCCCACACACTTCAGGTTATTTTCTTGAGCCATGACTCCCAGACCATTGCATAAAGTGATGTCCAGTAGATATAGAAGTGGGCGTCTAGAACAGATAAAAGTTTCAGAAGCTAATGAGTAACTTTATCATTAAAATCCACACTGTTGCTCTCTCTGAGACTAAATTCTAACTTTCTTGAAAAGTTGTGGAAAAGGTGCTAACAATGTTCAGAACTAAGCACGTTATACAGTAAGATCCAACTTGCTGACATAGCTGGGATATTTCACAATCTTTTTACACCTCTTATGTCGCGAGTTCTCTGTACTCCTTGAGGATCATTACACATGTCTGGAAATATTTCTTGCATTGCAATGATCTGATGTGCTTGTTTTTATCCATGTCAAACACACCTGAAAATAGACCTCAAAGCTTACGACTTACGTAACGCAAGCAACGCTCCTGCCTCCATCCTGCCGGCATGACAAAGTCAAATCAAGACGCGGCTGTCAGCTGCTCCTGATCTTATTCCTTTAGGTCATGATTGAATGAATAGACAATGCAGCGTACAGGTATTTTCAGGATCCCTTAAAAGATGGGATATAATATGTGGCACACTTCATTTGTATCAGTCCCTTAACACATTTAGAGGCTTGATGTCTGCAGTCTGAGGATTATGGGATGTGACAACGGCTGGGAAACTATGAGCTGACTATTAGATGCCCGACGGCAGAACTACATAGAAAACACAGTAATACATACTCACTGAACAAATTATAAAAAACACCTAATGATATCTTCTCCAAATGCATCTTTCCTGTCCTTCTTGATGCATAACCTTTAGGACCACAAGCTGATGATTTTCAATCTCCCCATTGTAGACTCTATATACTGAAGAGCTTGAAGAATCAAACTTCACGTGCTTTCTGTTCTGGAGTCAGGAGACACACAACAGCCTGGATCTGGTAATCCATTGCCGGCTGCTATTACATACAGTTGTTGTATATCAAATCCCCTAATTGCACATTGACGAAAAAGACAAGTATTGATCCAATGACAATACTGGAAACTGCATGCCAATCAGCAGTACACACATGGGTTCCTTTATGGGTTCAGTTGGAGCTGATCTCTGCTATAGTTGCTCAGCAGCCACCACTTTGTATTACTTCAGCTTCCATTGACTGCAGCGGTATAAATCTTATCTTATAAGATCACACTAGTAGTATCTTTAGGATGATAACATTTTATTGTGCATCTGTAGGGCTGTGTGCAGAGAAATCAAAACCTTTGACAGAAGTAAGTAGTTACAACTTCTTTGAAGAAAACTGTAGACTTCTACTTAATCATTCCCAAAATACAAGTTATCCCCTATCTATAGGATTGAAGACAACTTGTTCATCGTTGGAGCTCTGCAGAACCCCATCATCAATGGAGCGAAGGTGCACAAGCTCGGCCTCCACTCCATTCTTTACAGCATTTGCCTATTTCTTGCAGTCCCAAAGATAATGAATGGTGGCTGAAGTTGATAATTTGCACCTTAGCTCTATTGAAAACATTGTGCAGAGCTCCGTTCTGGGGATCATTTAGGGTCCCAGCTGTTAAATTTCTGATTGCTGGTCAGTCTAAAGGTACCGTCACACATAACGAGATCGCTAGCAAGATCGCAGCTGAGTCACGGTTTCTGTGACGCAGTAGCGATCCCGTTAGCCATCTCGTTATGTGTGACACCTACCAGCGATCAGGCCCCTGCTGTGAGATCGCTAGTTGTTGTAGAATGATCCAGGCCATTTTCTTCAAAGGCGATGTCCTGCTGGGCAGGACACATCGCTGTGTTTGACACTGTGTGACAGGGTCACAGTGACTGCTGAGATCGTTATACAGGTCGCTACTGTGACCTGTATTGTTCCTGCATCGCTGGTAAGATCTGACTGTGTGACATCTCACCTGCGACCTCCCAGCAACTTACCTGCTATCCCTATTAGGTCGCATCGTTTTCGGGATCGCTGGTAAGTCGGTGTGTGTGACTGGGCCTTAACACTTCGCTTTGGACAAGAGATCACTTCTTAAGATGAAGCCTAGACAGCAACCACTACATTCTGCTGAACATATTGATTATAATGTGAACTCTGTTGGTGTTAATGGAGGGCAGTTAGCTTAAAATAATGTATAAAACAGGCATTGCTGGTCATGGTGATGCTAATAATGGGGCGGTGCTATTTGTCATTAGATGTATAGTGGCATTATTAATTTGTACAGGATTATGTACAAGTAAAGTTGGAGTTTATTTGGTGGAATATTTTCTAAATGCACTGAATGATAAGATGATTCTCTTACGAATTATGGTGTTTGTATCCATTTGCATGAGGGTTTATTATATATGAATCATCTGCGAATCTATCCTCCTCAACAGAAATCCTGCGTACGGCCAATACGGTATATTTATAACGCTGGATATTTTATCTCAGGCAGCACATTCATCTTCAATACATCCAACGCTCAATGCACAATATATCAGTAGGTGATCATCACTATAACTGCTCTAAATGATGTCAGTAAGTAGATAGCGTATAACATGAAGAATCTGAGTTGGATAGATTCACGTCATGAATATATTTACTTTATCACTGAATAGTATATCCCCTTTTTTATTATACCATTGCTCTAAAAATATTCAATTTATCACTTAAATCAATTGGAAAACTTCTAAGTTTGTCAAAAACCCCTTCATATTGACCTGTGAAGCAATCGTTCCAGCTCATTACAATCTTCCTGAAGTAAAAAGGCTTGGCATAAATTGACAATGTAATTCTAAAATTAGAGTTCTCAGTGTTTGCAACCTTGTGAAGGAACATGCATATTAAGTGCTGGCAGGGTGCTGCCGGCATACAAAGCTCTCAGCACATTAAAATAGAAGCTTACATTTCACTTCCCAATACCATTCCTAGTAGATAAGCAAATTGATCTGCAGGACACTGGTCCATAAGCTACGTCACTACTCTGTGGTTGGTAGACATGCCTCTATCCACCAAGCAACGGCCGAAAGTGGGATTCTTCGTCCTGCGACCGGCAGATATGTGACTGCAAGGCAGATTGCGCTTTGCTGTATAGAGCGACACTGCAAAGAAATGTATACTGCATGGTTCCATATGGTGAAGGTATGCCTCACTGTGCACATTGTTGGGAGCACACCTCCTGAAGGGTGTACACCAGACAGTGGGCACAGACCTAGTGTAGACTGAACATCTGCAAACTATGGGGGTAATATACTACTGGAAATGTGCCAGGATTCTGAGACAATATTCTGGCTTAGGCTACTTTCACACATCCGGTTTGAGCTCTGCGGCTCAATCCGGCTGTGAAACCTATGCAACGGATGCAGCAAAAACACCGCATCCTTTGCATAAGTTTTTACATGCGGCCCGTCCGTTTTTTTCCGGTTGCAGCACGCTACTGAGCATGCGCAGTGGAAGAAACCGCATGCGGCGTCGGATGCGTTTTTTTCCGCATCGCGCCGCATCCGGCGGCCATAGGCATGCATTGAAAAATGTGGCGCAGCGGCCGGATGCGGCGCGATGCGTTTTTTTTTTGCCGGAGCAAAAAACGTTGCAGGCAACGTTCCATCCGGCCGTGGCATCGGCTAAATCTGCCGCATGCGGCAAAAAACGGACCGAACGCAAGCCCATGCGGCACAATACGGCACTAATGTAAGTCTATGCAAAAAAAACCGCAACCGGTGGCAAAAAAAAGGTTGCGGTTTTTCTGCAGAGCGCCGTATTGTGCCGCAGAGCAAAAACCGGATGTGTGAAAGTAGCCTTACATGGCATGTGCCACATTTATTAAGGGTTTTGGTCACTTTTTGCATGTGAACAGATTTGTTGAAAAAACTTTTTAAAAAAGCTAGTCTTTGTAAAATATTCTATTTTATTTGTCTGAAAGGGGTTGTCCGGCCGCAAGATATTGATGACTTACACTAAGAATAGTTAGGTGGCACCCCCACCAATCAGCTGTCATCGGCTCTGGTGGTGGCCAGATGTAGACATATTGGATGGAGCCAGTGGCGTAGCAACTGCTTTTGCCGCCCGGGGTGGTCGTCAAATTTGCCGCCCCCCTCCATTAGCGAGGGGTGAGGGGGAAGCAGGGAGGGGGGAAGGTGATATTGGGTATAGCTACCTCACAGGATGGATCTAGACAGTAGGATCACAGCAGACGCAGGAGGGTGAGAGGTGGGAGAGAGTGGGCAGCACAGCAGATCAGGGAGGGGGCAGCGGCTCATGGGGAGAGCGGTGGTGGTTGAAGGGGGGCAGTGGCTGATGGGGAGAGCGGTGTCGGAAAGCGCCCCCCCTTTGCTATGCCACTGGATGGAGCTGTACTGTGTAGCACCATTCATTGTGTGTTTAGAATATGGACCAATATAACCAGACTGGCTATGGGTCTCCTTAACTCAACAGCCTCATATAAGATGAGTAATCAAGTTCAGGTCAGTAGACCCACAGCCAGTCTATACATCACGGTCCATACTTCAATGTTGGATTTATGAAGGCACCCTACAGCTACATAGAATTAGTAAATTTAACCGAAACGTTCACTTTTCCAACTTCTTCTACCTATCTTATTTAACCATCTCAGTGTCCTCCCTCAATTCTGGGCAGTAAACCACACACTATTTAAATAAGACCAAATCATTCTCTGCTTTCTGGTCGTGTATATTTGCAGTACCATTGGGACATATAAGTTTAACAGTGGGTAAATATAAGTGCATAGCATTTCGGGTCTTTGGAAAGCTAACTGACAATGTCTGCCATCGACAGTGGTCACCTGTTAGACTTAGAAAACCTACAGATAGCGAAGCAATAAAGAAAGCTTCAAGGAAAAAAAAATAACAGACTTCAGTTAATTTTTACAATGGGGTAATGTTCTTTATTTCTCCTCTTCAGAAGTGGAGCAGTAGAACTTGCCAGAGGGTGTACAGTATAAAATATGTCTTGTTCTCGGTTATTAATGACTCAAGTAAGGAAATGGGTTTGTCATTTGTACAGAATCCAGGAGCAGCGGCAGCAGTGCCAGCTCGATGCAGTAATCCAGTTCCCGATGGAGCAGGATGTTCAATAGTGGATCCAGCAATGCTATGAATTCATTTGGTGACAGCTCCCACTATGACAGTACCTTACACAACTCTCTCACCCCCTCGCACTCACCCAGCCTCTCTGTCTGTGAGAAAGCCATATTGACGACTGGAGGTAAAAGGAGGAACATGTCACTTTCCACAAAACCCCTCTGTTCTTCCAGTTCAGTTAAGGTTAAGCAATGGCTTTTCCATTCCCAAACATGCACGTGAAGTGCATACTCAATTATTTATCAAACTTAACCCAGCTCGACTAGTTGAACACTTCTTCCCATCTGCTCCTTCGCAGTTATGCTTTTCTTTAAAGTGATATATCTATTAAATGTGGTTGAGCACATATCACAGCCCAGGGAATATTAATACACAATAAACGTCAGGCTGTAATTTCACCAAAATCAATTGGAAGGTTAAAATGTGTGTGGTTTCCTAGCTCATAATCACTGCGTTATGGCTCCTTACACAGCCTAATGGAGCGCTTTCCTAGAGATATAGGATAGTGATGATAGCAAAAATTGTCTCACTTCAATAAGCCAGGAATATGTATTAACTTTCATAGAAATGACAGAGCGGTCATCTGCATAGATCTGCGGTCATCTGCATAGATCTGACATTCCTCTTTCGTGTGCAAAATTACATTAAGTTAGCGAAATGAAAGTGGATGCAAGGGGACTGGGTAAATAACTGCCCTCGATTTAGTCCATTAGCTATTGGATACATTGACAAATGGCTGAGCCGTACGTTCTTTCACCAGGGTGTGTTCTCTTCTAGTGCATGTCATGGCAGTATACCAAAAGTAAACAGCTCCGCAAAACTGATGAATGGCGCTACAGGCAGCAATCCGATATTAACCAGCGGACTGGAAGACACTGAGTGACGGAGCTTTTATCAGCTGAGAAATTCAATGGAAAATTACACCTCCAACTGGATCCTTAACCAGAAGAGAAATCTTATAATAAAGCCTTACCTATCTTTATAATATAAATTCTGCGTTTTAAAAATGATGATTTGACAGTAAAAAAGAAGAAATCTCACAATGAGAAATCTCCTATTGCTTTCCAATCTGTTATGTTATTTTTCTCCTTGGTAACAGATACCATGTGTAGTCTACTAACAGGGTCATACTTGTAACGCACGCTGTTAATGAGGCAGTGAGCTGTAGTGGAGCCACTGGACCACAGAGGGGACCCAGGCTTAGGGTACTTTCACACTTGCGTTGTGCGGCATCCGTTGCAATCCACCGCCTTGAGGAATTACGGTAACCGTTGTAGGAAGCCGTTTATTCCTCATAGGCTTCTATTAAGGGCAGATTGCAACGGATTGTCTTGCGTTGCATCCGCCCCGCGACGCATCAGTTGTTTTGTCGGTGACCGGCAGTGACCGTCGGGCGGAAGGAACGCTGAATGTAATCCGATGTAATCCACACGAGGTCCCACGATGCTTTCAGCTCTGCTACATGAAGCTGACAGGAGCGGCCGTAGAACACTGCCGGTCTCTGTCTGCTCCACACAGCAACTGAAGTGAATTGTGCGGTCAGCGGGGACGTCACTGAGGTAGTGCCAGTGTGTACGGTGATGATGAGTGCTGTAGTGCCCGTGTGTGTGCGGTGATGATCAGTGCGGTAGTGCCTGCGTGTGTGCTGTGATGATGGGTGCGGTAGTGCCTGCGTGTGTGCGGTAATGAAGCGGGCGGTAGTGCCTGCATGTGTGCGTTGATGAGGGGGGCGGTAGTGTCGGGGTGTGTGCGGTGATGATGGGGGCAGTAGTGCCAGTGTGTGCGGTGATGATGGGGGTGGTAGTGCCAGTATGTGCAGTGATGATGGAGGCGGTAGTGCCGGTGTGTGCGGTGATGATGGGGGCTCTCTCTCGCTCTCTCTCGGCTAAAAAAAACTAACGCAACGTGTTATTTCACAGCAATCTGTTGCCTTTATTATTACACTATTCACAACGCATCCGTCACATGCGTCACACAACGCATTGTGACAGATGCCAAACGACGCAAGTGTGAAAGTACTCTTACCCAAATATGGAAGGGGCTTAACTAAGCAACTACCAGGTTGCACTCCCAGGTCAGTGTCTGGGACTGTGGCAGCTTAACAGGCTCAGGTACAGACAGGCAGAGTCTCTTGTGCTGACAGGCACAGATGGGATAGCTGGTACAGATGGGATAGCTGGTACAGACTGTACGGCAGATATGGATGGCACGGCAGATACCGACAGGTACGGATGGCACAGCAGATACTGACAGGTACGGATGGCACGCCAGACACTGACATGTATGGGAGTATGGGACACAGGTACAGTTGGCGGGCAGTGAACAAACGGGAGCTGAAAAGTAGCCAGCTACACGTGCATAGCTGACTGACCATGTTGCTCAGGCACATCCCCTAGTGGGAGGGTGGCTTTGGTTCCTTCTTTATGATTATGATTTAGGTACTTAATTGTTATGGCCATGAAGATACATAAGCTTCCAAAGGAGCTGTACATATTACAAAATTTTATTTATAGGGGTTGTCACACAAAGATGACATGTTTCAAATAGACAGATTATAAAACTATGCTGAGCTATGTAGGGCCAGAATAGTACAGACACAGCTTCACTCATCTAACCGCCAACACAACACAAATATATTCTGTACTTTGTGAATCCAGAGTATTTATGAGGAAAGGGTTTCCCCCTTAACCTGAAGGCTGGCTGATATGTAATATCATTCACAACAACTTATACTGATAAGGAGGAGGCCGGAGGAGGCCGGAAAGTCTGGACAAGTTCTACCCTACTGAATACACCAATATCTGGAGAATTTTCTGATCCCTCCAATTAGCAAGCTGTTTTGGCTAGTACAGGAGTAGTCCTGCCCCCATACTATGCTTCCCTTAGGAACATACAGCCTGATGACAAGCAGTCACATTCTTGAACACTCAAAATCTGTTTGCTTTTTTTGTCGGGAGCAAGCTTCGGAGGTAGGAATGTAGCATTATACACTGGTCATTTATATGAAAGTCTGTATTCAAAAAGCCTCTTAAGAGAGGAAGAGGACTTCAACTCTATGGCCATCGTTCCGCTCACGAGTCTTGGAACATGACTTATGCTAAAAGGCCAAACCTGGAACTCTGTTTGCAGACACGGTTTTGGGGTGTTTGCCCCTCCTCAGTGCAAAGTAGGAGATTTAATATGGCTGGGTGAGAGACTCCTGACAGGGAGAATAAAATAATGTCTGAACATGTAAAGTAGGAACAGATCAGTTTAGCCAGAGTGGGATTCCCATAACAAACTGTTTTATGATCGGTTTCATAGAGGAGTTCTAAATAAGGGACCCCCTTAATGATGTCCATATTGACTAACAAGAAAATAGTTTTCAAGCGGTCAAAAAAATCTATGGACTAAAGGTGTTAGAAATGTGCTGCTGCACACGTACCTCAGCCATCATGTGGTGTAAGGAAGAGAAACATGGCTAACGTGTACTGAACGGAGTTAGCTCAGTCTAGGCCTAGTCCCTGGCTATGGAGTTTGTGAAATGGCAGGGATCTTTCAACCTTCAAAATATTAGCAGAAGGAAACAGCCAAATGGTAATTCTGTATTATAGTAATATGTGTAATGGGAATCTGGTAGACCTGTAATTGGAGGTCCACACCTCAAAGTCTTCCTTTTTTCGGATATTCAAATGTGGAGACTTGGATCAGCATGAGTCCCTTTCATTATGTACACAAGTGCCGAGATTAGATACAACTGCGAGCTGTGGGGATCTTCAAATTGGTGAGATATATATAAATACGAGGTATTTGGACGGCATTACTATTTTAAAAACAAAAATGTAAAATCAATTGCGTGTGCATACGGAGATCCCTGCTTCTGACTATATATTCCTGTGTGCTGTCAGCATATGCTATTGCTGTCCCGTTGAAATCTTGCAATCCTGACACCTGAGTGAGTAATTATGTGGAATAATTTCATAACAGGCACCATTGTCATAAGCGGACCCAACAATAATGCGATAAAGAAAATGTTATGAAATGCTAATGTTATAACGTTCTTTCAACGGGTGGAAAAATGACATTCATGCCTTAATGAAATGTGACAATTCAAGTAATTAATGGTCTAGCAGCAAAAAGCGATGAAATTACATCATTGTTCCTCGAACATAACAAGGCAGACAGTAATCCCCGGCTACAACTCTGCGGAGCGCCATACCTTCACTAAATAACACTAAACCAGGCTCATTTGAATAATTTATAGTGCCACTTGGAGGCACGTCAGCCCGGCCGCGGTATACAGGTAACTCCGACGGAGACAATATCCAGCTCCAAGCTGAAAATTACAGCAAATTACTGATGGCAATCTGAACAGGAGCCACAGGTGGCTGCCATATTTAAAGTGGTAATAAAAAGAAGCCATGATGAAGCTGTATAATCACACACGACTATTCATATAATCAGTTTATATCGCCTACCATTCTGAGCGCTCAATGAGACCGCTGGTCATTGGGATGCTAGAAAGTCATCTGTATACATGCAGAAGAGACCACTGCATTGTAAAAGCTGGAGTGACAGAACTGTGGAGGCACATCATATATTGTAAGAAATAATAACATTTCATTATCAAATAGAATACAATAACAAGAGAAACGACATAAAAAGCTAATAAAAAACACAATGAGGCCTCAATCCATAGCAATGATGTATTAGAGGTAGAGCTGGGCGGACTCGCAAAAACCCTGCTCACTTTAAAAAAAAAAACAACCCAGATCCACTCCGGAATCCGGCCCTCATTTAAGTCTATGGGGAGATTAAAAATGGTGGTGGAAAGGATAGCGGAATGGGAGCGCACGCGCGGTGCACTTACCAAGCCTCCGGCATGGCTATACTCTGCACCCGGGCCTCGCATTCACTTTCTGGGCCTCTAATCACAGTCAGAGGTGCAGTCAGACACGCCCCCACCCTGAGTGTCAGCTGACTGCATCCAATTACAGGCGCCAGGACAGCCAGTGGTCGGGGAAAGCAGTGTAACTGAAGGAGCCCATACATTCTAGCATCTACCATGAGCTTAGAATGTATGGGCTCATTCCAGGTTAGTGGGCGTGACGGCTTGGTTGGTGGGCGTGGTGATGTTTCCTCTCGTCCACCATATTCATGCAAGAGGGTACTTCGCCCCCCCTGCACTCCCTCTATCTGGGGGTCTCACCCCCAGACCCCTCTATTATAAACACCTCCATGCCCATGTGGACTTGAAACAAAGTTTATTCTGGCTGGAAACATCGGACGAGATGTTGAACAGGCCCCTATCATGTGATAGGGGCATGCTGAAATGACGTCATACCTGGAAGGAGCCTATACACAAAAATAAATAAAACAATTGGAGCAGGGTCAGCAGTGCAGGAGCAGGCCAGAGCCTTGGTAAGTATGAATCGCTCGCTTCATTCTTAGTTTCTTTATTTTTTCTTTATTTTCTTTTTAATTTTTCGAGATCCGGATCAAACAGCCGGAATCCTGGGCCCAGGTCTGAACCCATGGAACTGTGAAACTGCGCAGATCTGGACTTTTACAGTACGGGCATCAGTCATAATCCGTTGAATTTTGCAAAAAATGGATACAGCCCTGGATCCGTTTTTTTCTCATTGACTTGTATTAGCGACGGATGGCATGACGTTACATCCGTCGTACGACGGATCTGTCGAAAAATGTGTGTTCGTCGGATGGAGACGACGTCCATAGTAACGTTTTTTGTGTGCATCAAAAAAAACCGTCCGTCCTTTGGTGTAATGGAAGCCTACGTGCACAGGATCCATTGTAATACGTCGAATGTAATACATCGAATGACGGAATCTGGCGATGGATCCATTTTTTTTTAACTGAGCATGCGCAGATGTCAGTCTCTCGCATGATGATATAATGGCTGATTCACTACAAAAGTACAAGGATGGCCTGGATACTTTTCATGTAAAATATAACATTACAGACTATGGGTACTAAATGCAGTGAAGGAGCGTTGTTAAAGGGAACTAGTCTGATTGCGACATGAGGAATTAGGAAGGAATTTTCCCCCTTATATCTGGGTATTAGCGTTTGCCTTCTGGGTGTTTTGCCTTCCTCTGGATCAACATTTTAGGCTATAGGTTGGTTTTATCTACTTTCTACCTTACAACTATAAAACTATGCATCCAGGTACATGTATGAGGGAACACTAGTCCTATCCTGAATTATTCCCTTTAATTATTGCATACAATAAATAACTAGAACCCATTAGGGCAATCATACACAATCAGGAATAGGTAATATGAACAATAGTAGAACAACTATGTAACTATTACTAATGGGCTTTTAAAAAAGGGCTGGATGATTTCCTCAGTACACATAAGGCTGCTTTCACACATGCGTTGTTTTGATACCATCGCAATCCGTCACCTTGAGGAAGTACAGTAACCGGCAAAATATTTAGCAGGAATCAGTTTTTCCCCATAGACTTCTATTAGCGACTGATTGCGACGGATGGCCTTGCGCTGCATCCACCGCGTGACGGATCAGTTGTTTACTGACTGACCGTCAGGCGGGAGCAGCGATTCATGTAAAGTTTTTTGGAGCGGCAAACAAAACGGACTCCGCAGGATTCCGTCGCCATCCGTTACAAGCTATAATGAATGTCTATGGTGCTGGATTCCGTCGTAATCCATCACACAACGGAATCCAGCGCTGGATTCCTCATGCTTTACTGAGCATGCCCAGCATGTTTGGCATACCCACTGGGATGTCCCAAACACAAACGGATCATGACGGATCCGTCAAAGAACAAATGCACAGCGGATGTAAAAGATGCGATGGATCCGTTTTTTCACAGGATTCCTATGAACGGAATCCTGTGAAATAACACATCCGTTGCGTCAGTTGACATCTAAAAAACGATGGATCTGTCGCAACGGCGGACCTGATGGATTTAAAACAACGCAAGTGTGAAAGCAGCCTAACATTGTAGGTTTTTAATGACTTAGGGACAAAATGTAGAACTGGTGGCGGAAGGTTGAACTAGATGGACCTAGGTCTTTTTTCAATCTAAGTAGCACAAAAAGAGAAAATAAGAACATTTATCCAGCAGTGGAGGAGAAAAGTAAGGCATATGTGCAATGTAAAGGTTAAATATTAATACTGAAGATTTATATTTCATGGAATTAATGATGGCAGCACCCCTATCCAGACTTTAATAAGTGGCGATATCCGTCAGAGCTGTGCTGTGAGTCACCACTGAACTTTTGTACCACGATAGAAACAGAACAAAAAGGGAAGCACATTATCTACTAATAATTTGTATGAAAACAGGAGTTATCTCCCCAGGTAAAGTGCAAGTGAATGGAGAACATTTAGGGGATTTATCTAATAGGCGTAATTACCTTTATAAACATGCACTCCTCTCTAGATTACTACTGCTAGTACTTTTCAAGTGGCAAATAAACATACATTTCCAAGTAGTCCAACATACAAAACAGCGCATTGTATAATTACTGACTGCATTTCAATTCCTATTACATAAGAAGATTAGTAATGTCTGAGAAGGGAAAAGAGAGTGTGATAAAGCGATGGAAGACCGTCCATTCTCACAGGGCGGCCATGTTCTTCTGGGGATTAGCTGCCTAATTCTGCATATGTCTTGGTATTAAAATTAGCACCAAGACCCAATTTCCTCAGCCAAGTAGAAAAACTATTGGGCAGATGGCAACAGTGAATGAATTCGAGCATGAATGTAAACTGGGTGCATGAAGGAGATTCGGCAGAAGAGGTCCGGAGACCGGAGGATTATAGATGTATGAACAGTTGGGGTATTATAATATCGAGGTGAATAATACAAGACTGGTAGGACTACCTTGCCCTGGCAACTCTTCATGCATCTGGCAAATAGAAGACTGGTGGAGAAAAGCATTGAGCACTTTCACCCCAGAAGCTGTCCGGCCAGTACAGATCGCACCATACAGTTGGTTTCCATGTATTCTACAATCTAAGGCAGCTATCCATGGAGCAAAGAAGAAGAAATACTTCCATTTTAATGGGAATCTGTCACCAGGTTTTTGTCACAATCTGAGGGTAGCATAACATAGTGAAATAAACCCTGACTGCAGCGATGTGTCACTTACTGGGTTGCTTGCTGTAGTTTTGATAAAATCACTGCTTTATCAGCAGGAGATTATCATTAAAGGACTAGTAAATAGAGATGAGTGAGTCTGAGGTTTGGTGTTCGTACCAAATACAGACCTTACAAGAAAAAGAAAAAAAAACAGTTCAGGACTGGAGTTCAGGTGCTTTACATATGCAAACCACTTGCATCAGCATCGCTGTACTCAGGTACGCTCGGTGCTCAGCCCAGTGCGAGCCACTTGCAGTGTTTGAACGGCTCGTACTGGGGGTAACAACAGCATGATCGGGTGTAGTGTGCACCAAACAAAAAAAAAAAGAAAAAAAAATGGAAAAACCCTGCTGCCCACCCTCCCCCAGAAATGATCCGTTTATGCCTGGCTGCATGTAGGCGGAGACCCAAACTGCCCAATTAATGACTTCCTTTGGGGTTCAAGTCAAGTCCGGGTCCCAACACGAACTTTATCTAAAGTCTGGCTGAACCCGTTAAACCGAATTCAATGTGTGCTCATCTCTATTAGTAAACCTGCTGCCAGGTAATGCTACAAATTCATGAGCTCTGTATAACCCTGCCCCACCACTGATTGGCAGCTTTCTGTGTACACTGTACATGGGCAGAAAACTGTAATTCAGTGGTGTGGGCGGAGTAATACAGAGCTCAACATTCAGAGAACTGCTAAAACTGCAGCAGATAAAACAGGGATCACATCAAAATTATATCAAGCAACTTAGTAAGCAACATATCGCTTGAATCAGGGTTTCTGCCCCTACATCATGCTGATCTTAGATGGGCAGCAGAAACTCACTTCAATCCATGTAGTAATAATGCCTAGGTCTCTGATAGTACTGTTATACTGCTCCAGCCTGGCTAATTACTGACAGGACAGCTGCCTGATATTTTTATTCGGGATGTAATATATTGAAAAACTCAAAATTGCAACCTCAGCATGTTCCACCAAATTGATTGCATATGTGACCCAGAATACAAGGTTTTCAATACAAAATCATTCTGGGAACGTTCTCTACAAAAGGTAGATAGTTCAAACTCATGATTTCAGTTCAGAAACAACCACCCTATAAAGAATGGGAACTGGTTTCCAAACAAGAGACCAGTGAATACAATCAGAAGAACAGTATTAGGGTAGGCGGACCCACCAAGTTAAGTGGGACCCACAGGAGTCGCCAGTATTTTCTGCAGCATTTTTAAAACACTACAAAGACGCCAGCCATCTATTGTCTCTGATTATGAGCTCCCCATAGACGTCTTTATTCAATTTGTGGTGTCTTCCAAGGAGAAGACACCAGAAGAATTGGTCAGGTCATTTCTTTTAACTGCTTCACGCCTTGAAATCTAAAGTGGTTAAAAGTCGATCAAAAGTCTGCACATAAGAGCAGCCTGTGGACATAGAAACGTACATGTTCAACAGTTCTTAGGCGAGGTTCATAGTGGACTTAACTGATAAAGATGTCATGTGTACATACCCTTAAAATCCAAGTCATAGGTAGAAAAACAAATGAAAATTTTCAGTACAAAAAAAGTAACCTACAGTGGGAGATACAGATACAGCTGGTATAAGAGGGACCAATGGGGTTCACTAAAGCATTAAAAGGGAACCTGTCAGGTCAACATGCACCTAGAACCACGAGCAGTTCTGGGTGCATATTAGTGATTACTGCCTAAGGCTATGTGCGCACGTAGCGTTCTGTCCCTGCAGAAATTTCTGCAGCGATTTGAACAGCACACGTGCGCTTCAAATCGCTGCAGAAAGAGTCCGTAATGAAAAAAAAAAAGCCGATTTCATGCGCTCTGAGTGCAGCCCCTCCCTTAGACAGAGCAGCTGCAGGCAGAGCGCACGGAAAGTAGTGACATGTCACTTCTTAAAACGCGCTCTTCGGGCAGCAGCCGAAGCGCTGCGCTCTAATACACCACGTGCGCACGTCTCCTGCATAATATTCATATATTATGCTGGGGACGCAGGACGCATGCAGTTACGCTGCGGTGCAGATCGCAGCGTAACTGCATGCAAATACGTAACGTGCACACATAGCCTAACTGTCCCTGTATGTAGTAACATACAAAAAGAGATTTTTAGAAAAAGTATTTCTAAAAATCATTTATGCTATGTTAATGAACGCAAGGACTAGTCTCAAGGGTGTTAGTTCCTGTGCTCATTCCGCCCTCTAGGCATGGCACCACACCTACACGGGCATGCTAACATGCTATTCAATGAACCATCATCTGGGGTTTAAGTGTGTCCCTGTGTCCGCTGTCACCGCTGATCAGAAGTCCCGGAACTTCCAGTCATGCGCACTAGACCTCTCTGAATCCAGGACGTGTACACCTGCTTCATACTACGCATGACCGAAAGTGCCGGGCATTCAGATCAGCGGTGACAGTGGACACAGGTACACACGTCACCACAGATTATTCTGAATTGAATAGCATGTTAGCACTCCCCTGTGGGCATGATAACATGCTAGGAGGCTGGAATGAGCGCAGGAACTAACACCTTTGAGACTAGTCCCCTCGCTCATTAGCATATCATAAAAGATCTTTAGAAATACTTTTTTTTTTTACAGATCCCTTTATCTATAATAGTGTATACGGGGACAGTTAGGCAGGGATTTGCAAAATGCACCCAGGACTTCTCGTGGTGCTGGGTGCATATTGTCCCTGACCGGTTCCCTTTAACGTTACAAGTCTATGCAGTTCACATTGCCTCTCCTTTACTTTGCACTGGAGCCGCCGTGTCACACAGATTACATACAAGCGTTCATATAGGTGAAGAAGAAAAGGAATATTTCTGTATTTTAATAGGACTTGAGGCTAAGTGATCACTAATTATCCCAGTACAACTAAGTTCCCATAAATCAATTTAAGGTGGTCAATGAAGTACCCAAGGTGGATCATGGTACAATTTTTTTTCATTCTGGGTGTCGGTCATCTCTAGATGTGGAGATGAGTGAAGAAAATGACTTTGCGTGTGCACATACCTACCACGGTACATGCATAATCAGCAGGTATAGTGTCCCACTACTAATAGAATAGGACATGTGTACAATACAGTATATACAATATATGTCAATCGCGCATGCATCCTTGCAGATGTGGAAGCAGCACTGGACATCTCCTTTAATTTGTTGTCCTGTTGTGTTTTATAGCTGAGTCTTCTCTTATAGTGGCAGTACACAACAATGCTACATGTGAATATATATTTATGAGTCAGTTACTGACAGACGGGCAGCATAGAAAATGCAAATCGGGGGTACAATGTTAATACACCATTTAGCAAGAATAAAAATGGGTTGAAAAGGAGATCCGGCCCTAAAACTTAAATAAGAATGGCTCTCCTGTGTTTTATAAAAAAGCAACATACAAAAAAATGTATCACAAAAACATGGTCTGAATGATGCCTTAATGTGTGTTTTTGCTTTTTTTTGTAAAATGCATTTTAAAATCAACAACATTCAGTAACTGTGATCAAAGTGATTAAAAGCTTTCTAGAACATAAACGGCGTCCCCACAGGACATATGGCCATAAATGAAGCCACACGGTTGTAAAAAGCAGGTCGAAAACTGGTCATCTGAAAATAAGCTTGGACGGCAGCCATATTATCATAAAAGCTGCAGACAACCAGCATCTTAGCAAACTATTTAATACCTCATGACCAAGGAAAATAGGATTCAAATTCGAAGATGAACGGGTAAATATGTTACTGCAGGAAACGGAAGTGGACATGTGGTATGTAAAGACCAAGAAAGCTTTATGAGAAGTTCTCTGTTAGGCCTAAGCCACACGGCGAGAAAATCGATGCAAGTGGAGTGCGATAAAACATCGCATTCCACTCAGACCAAAATTAGCCTGTGTGTATGCACCCATGAGCGATTATTTTCTCAGCCCTAATCAGACCGAGAAAACAATCGCAGCATGCTGTGACTGTAATGCAAGACTCTTTCTCTCGCACCCATTCAAGTCTATGAGGCAAGAGAAAAATCGCACCGCACTCGCGGTACACCAGTGTACCGCGAGTGCAGTGTGAGAATGGCAATAGCCGGCTATGGAGGAGAGAGGGAGATAAATCCCTCCCTCCCCTCCGCAGCATCGGCCCGCCACCCGCAGATGAGGTCCGCTCGCACAGTCGGACCTCAATCGCAGGGACACTAGCAAGACACTCGGCTCTGATGGACTGCCAGTGTGAGCAGAGTGTCATGCGAGGAGATCGCAGTAATCCCCGTGTGGCCCCAGCCTTATATTAAAGCTACCTCAGTATAATCAGGGGGACCCAAGAAGTCCAGAGATCAGGCATTAAGTTCCTCTATACCAGGTTGGATAAAATCTTGTTTCCATCACGTTTTATGTCTCAATTTCCTGCAAGCAGCATGAAATATTTCAGTGTCTAACAGAACTGTCAGTCGCCCACAATTATTATTATTATTTATTTATAAAGCACCATTAGTTCCATGGTGCTGTACATGAGAAGGGGGTTACATACAAAATACATATACAAGTTACAGTAGACAGACTAGTACAGAGGGAAGAGGGCCCTGCCCTTGCGGGCTTACATTCTATAGGATTATGGGGAGGAGACAGTAGGTGGGGTGTAGGTGGGGCGGCAGCTCCGCACGGTGGTGGGGCGGCAGCTCCGCACGGTGGTCAGGCAGCTCCGCACGGTGGTGGGGCGGCAGCTCCGCACGGTGGTGGGGCGGCAGCTCCGCACGGTGGTGGGGCGGCAGCTCCGCACGGTGGTGGGGCGGCAGCTCCGCACGGTGGTGGGGCGGCAGCTCCGCACGGTGGTGAAGCAGTGAGGTCATTGAAGGTTATAGGCATTTCTGAACAGATGAGTCTTTAGGTTCCGTTTGAAGTTTGCAAGTGTAGTAGATAGTCTGACGTGTTGAGGCAGAGAGTTCCAGAAGACTGGGGATGCTCGGGAGAAGTCTTGGAGGCGGTTGCATGAGGAGCGAATGAGAGAGGAGGAGAGAAGGAGATCTTGGGAGGACCGGAGATTACGTTTTGGAGTGTAGCGAGATATTAGTTCAGAGATATATGGAGGAGACAATTTGTGGACGGCTTTGTAAGTCAGTATTAGTAGTTTGAATTGGATACGATGGAAGATTGGGAGCCAGTGAAGGGACATGCAGAGAGGAGAAGCGGGGTGGTAGTGAGGCGAGAGGTGGATCAGTCGGGCAGCAGCATTAAGGATGGACTGAAGAGGGGCGAGCGTGTTAGCAGGGAGACCACATAGGAGAATGTTGCAGTAGTCGAGGCGGGAGATTATGAGAGCATGCACTAGCATTTTTGTAGATTGAGAATTGATGAAGGGACGGATTCTGGAAATATTTTTGAGTTGAAGACGACAGGAGGTGGTGAGGGATTGAATGTGAGGTATGAAGGACAAGGCAGAGTCAAAGGTCACTCCGAGGCACCGAACTTTGGGTGCTGGGGAGAGCGTGATGTTATTTATTGTAATAGATAGATCAGGTAGAGAGTGTAGGTGAGATGGAGGAAAGATGATCAGCTCAGTTTTGGCCACATTGAGCTTTAGGAAGCGAGAGGAGAAGAAGGAAGATATAGCAGATAGGCACTCTGGGATTCTGGACAGCAGAGATATGACATCTGGACCAGAGAGGTAGATCTGAGTGTCATCGGCATATAAGTGGTACTGGAAGCCATGGGACTTTATGAATTGTCCCAGGCCAAATGTATAGATAGAAAAAAGTAATGGTCCCAGGACAGAGCCTTGAGGGACACCAACAGAGAGAGGACGGGATGAAGAGGTTGTGTGGGAGTGGGAGACACTAAAAGTGCGGTTGGAGAGGTATGAAGAGATACTGGCATTCTCTCAAAAAATACGCCCCGTTTCAACAGGTTTTAATGAAGTATATGTTAAACAGTTGCTATAATGTCTTTTTGGTGTCGGAAGCCACTGATGTCACCCATACATTACCAAGAAGTATAAATTGTGCTTTGAAACATTTAGGCTATGTGTGCACGTAGCGTTCTGCCCTGCAGAAATTTCTGCAGCGATTTGAACAGCACACGTGCGCTTCAAATCGCTGCAGAAAGAGTCCGTAATGAAAAATAAAACAAAAAACGATTCCATGCGCTCTGACTGCAGCCACTCCCATAGACAGAGCGGGGGATGCATGCAGAGCGCAGGAAAGAAGTGACATGTCACTTCTTAGAACGTGCGCTTCGGGCAGCAGCCGAATCGCTGCGCTCTAAGACGCCACGTGCGCACGTCTCCTGCATAATCTTCATAGATTATGCTGGGGATGGAGGACGCATGCAGTTACGCTGCGGTGCAGATCGCAGCGTAACTGCATGCAAATACGCAACGTGCGCACATAGCCTAACTTCAGTCTGGTGGAATAGTCAAGTCTATTAAAATTAGGGCAGTCTCTTGGTATCCATCTGACTAATCGAGCTGTTCCATTATAGACACAAAACTAATGACAAAATGGTAATGTCAATGGGGCCTTATGTGTAGCAAAGACTAAAAAATAATTCTCAGAAATGTGGTAAGTCAACAAGGTATAATAACTAGAGATGAGCGAACCCGAGGTAGTTTGGGTTTGCTGGGTTCAGCCGAACACTAAAAAAAGTCCAGACTGGAAGCAGCTCAGACTGAGCAGGGCACCGAGCGTGCCCCAGCATCCCGGGTTAGCATACAAGCAGCACCAGAACACAAAGTTTTGTTTATTCTTAAAAGCCTGTGTTCAGGTTTGCTCATCTCTAATAATAACCACGGCAATGGGAGTCATTTCAAACATCCACTACACTTGTACAAAAAAAAGCTCAATATATGTCATGAATAAACACAAGAGAACAACCTACAGGCAGTTGTCGTTTACGACTCACTTTTTGTTGGATAGATTCAACAATAGAGTTGCTGTTAATCAACTTACATGACTTGGTCCAGTAGACAAGTAATCAGTGGCCGTAGGGCAGCAGCTATGAGATTCGCTTCCTATGGCCATCAGAGGATCTTTTGATTAGTCGGCTTGGCTCTACACCATAATAGAGGTGTGGCATCACATGGCCAATTAACCAAAAAAAGAACCATAGATGCTGGGAGGTAGGAGGCTGTTTGCATTGTTTCCATCTGAAGGCCACAGAACAATGCCCTGGCTGCTGGACTGGGTCCTGTGAATCATTCCATGTTTAGTTCAGAAGATTTCATTTTATGGGCATAATAAAATGCAGTATTACAATTGCTTGAAACCCAACTGAGGGAAAGCTAAACAATTTCCTGAAGTCCAACTGGATATCTAATGACCACAGCATCACCAGAATTCCCCTGCTCCACAGAGGACAATGTCATGTTGCTCCATATTTGGATTTTACTCCAAATGATGAAATGAGAATTTGATTCTAAACTTTAAACAATGACCAAATAGTGCACAAGGTATTAGAAATATGAAATGAAACTCGCATCCCACCAACACGACACACCATTCCTCATCAATCATGCCAGAAGCCATAACAACATTTGCTTCCCATTCACATAATTGTCACCACGATACCTAGAAGCACGACTGTGGTACTATTCCTCTTAAAACAACACAATTACCTATGCACGTGTTTGCCCACCTGGCAGATATCTCAGATCCACTTCAAGGGATGCAGTCACGTCTTAACAATCTGTTTTGCATGTTGTAGATCTGTTTACAATAACCCTTATGGCTTTGGATCTGATTACTTTAATTACTTCTCACCTAAACTTCTTGGAAATGAGATACCAAGGGACAATTACAAACGCTCAACTCAGCTGGGTGTAAGTTCTTTGGAAACGAAAAATGTAAATTTGTTATGGCACGGTTTATGAGACATCTCGAACAGAAGATTAATTCCCATATTACTCTTTTCAAGTTTATTTGAAAAAGTTCTCATTACTGTACAACTCAGGAGCGTAGTAGACAAGGTCTTGGTCCTTCAAGTTCTTCAACAGCTGAAAATGACTGACAGCTTTTGGAAATACATCCTAAAGTAAGAATGCATCTGTCTTTTCTTTGTTCTCTTCCTAAGTTACATGAAATCAGTTCCAAGAAGGGCGCTGCAGTTACGGCAACATCCTTCGTACTCCCTCCCAACAATCAGTACGGTTATCATGCATAATTCTGTGGTTGGCATGGCAACTGGGATTCCAGCTCCATTCAGTATCTTCAGTGTGTACCACCTCAACATTGAACCCAATTATGGGGCAGCATAATAAATTGAGCATGCATCTTCCTACTTCCCAGGATGATTAGAGACGAGCCCCATAAACATTTATCACAATAAATCTATCCAATCCCTGTCTTATTGGAATTCTGCGTGTTTCTGCTAAAATGAAATTTCAGGTTGAGTACATTTTGAAATTAACCTATTAAAATTCAATCCAACTGCTTACAGTATATGCCACCTTGTTAAAGATCTGCTTTCTCGCCTCAAGGTCTATACTTTCCAATGCTTGTTACAATGTCAGATGAAGCAGCAGTCTGAGAGGAGCTGTTCTACATGGAAACCACAGCAATCCTCATTCAAACGAATCAACACGAACGTGACGGACGCTTTTCACACCCGGACCTGTCCTCTATAGAGTTAATGTGCCGTCTCTTCACTTTCATGGGTTTTGCTGTTCTATTTATTTCCTAAAAAAAACATCATTACCGTTACAATTTAAGCCAGGGCTTAATCAAAATGATCAGTGGAGTTATAGATTTAGAATATTCCATATTTCTGCATAAACTTGACCTAAAACTTTACGAGATTGTCAGACAAGTCCTAAAAGTAATTAAAGAGAGAAAAATCATACAAAGAAGTAACAAATATTAGACTTTGTCATTTGTTAAATGAGGAAAATTATCTAATATCACATGTAATGTGTCAAAATATGTGAACCTTTAGGATTAGCGAGTAACTTGAAGGTGAGAAAAAAAAGTCTGATGACTTCGATCAATGGGAAGACAAATCAGGTGGGAGTGGGAGACCAGTTTTATTTAAAGAACAGGGACAGGGATCTAAGTCTGATCTTAAAAAAACTTTGAGAAAATGTATCAAAGCAGAGACAAGGGGGATTTTTGTGGACCTCCGAAGAGGAGTTGTTACGGTTCATCAGGCTGATGAAGGTCACAAAACTATCTCCAAAGAGTCTGAGCTCCAATCCACAGTCAGACAGATCGTGTCCAAGCAGAGCAAACTCAAGACCTCTATCTGGTTATGTGCACATAGTCTTTTTTTCCACTTGAAAACTGCCTGAAAAACGCTAAAAAAAACAAACTAAAAAAGAAATTAACATATGCATTGCAATGTCAAAATGATTTGCTGTGCATATGTTCAGTCTTTTGGAGCTTACCATATTTTAACCGCTTCAGGGTTCGAAAAACATGACGCCGCTTAAAGTGATTGTCATATGAACAAAGCACATTTTAATCAACAGATCCTGGAATAAAAAGAAGTTCCACAATTAGAAAAAAAATGTTCTGAGGTAATCTGATAAATGTGTCCCTGCTATGTACTGTGTAATGGCCGTGTCTGACTGAGACATGGTTTGATCATACCACATCTCCTGTGCAGGAGAGGATGCAAAAGAGGCAACAGGCATTACAGCATGGGATCACAGCTAATTATTTTTGTGAGGTAAAATATTTCCTTACTCCTTCCTGGCCAGGAGCTGTGGTTTGTGCAAACCATATCACTATACAGTCAGACACAGCCATTACACAGTACATAACAGAGACACATTTATAAAATTATCTCAAAAACAGGGACATTTATTTTAATATATCCAATTATGTAACTACTTATTAGTCCAAGATCTATTGATGATTAAAATGTACTTTTTTCATGGGATAACCACTTTAACTCTTTAACTCCTTAACAACCCTTGATGTACTATGTCTGTCATTGTTGCTCTGTGACGTCACCTGCTGGCCTCTGATTAGCTGGCGGCTGCCATTGTTAATGCTTTACAGAGAGTTCCTGTACACGGCGGGGGAATCAATCATCTGAAGTAAAGTGCAGAAGGCTGCAGCCCCTGGCATAGGGCCGTGATCATCAGGGGGCCTGCAGGCTGCAAGAAGCAGGAAAGAGGACACCGAGGGAACGGAGGACAGGTGAGAAGAATCTTTTTTTTATTTTGTGTGTGTGTATATATGTCATAATGTGGCATAAATAGGGGTCATTACTATAGGATGGGGCATTGCTAAAAGAAGGGGTCATTACTACAGGATGGGCCTTTGCTAAAAGAAGGGAGACAAGGATGGGCACAAGAATGAACACATTACTAGAAGCGTGACAAGATGGGCACATTACTACAACATGGGACACATTACTACAGGATGGGCACATTACTACAAGATGGTGCATTGCTAAACGAAGGGGACAAGAATGGGCACAAGAATGGACATATTACTACAGGACCGTCTCCCTGCCTTTCCATGCATGTTGGCTGATCTGATCAACCGACATGTGCCTCTAACAGCCGCAGGTGGATCAGCAGTTAACCAGTTAAATGCCACGGTCATTCTCTAGGGGGACTGGGTTCATTCCCACTCCGATGATGTGATAGCAGGGTGCCGATGGGTTGTAATGACAGCCAGGTCTTAGTTGATGACTCGTGTATCTGTCATGATGGTCCTCCTGTGAATGGCAGCTACAAGCTACAACAGAGTGTTAAAATAAATAAATAAAAAAAATAAAAAAAACCCCAAAAACATAAAAACTTCAAATCACCCCTATTTTGCCCCATTAAAAATAAAACAATAACAATAAAATACACATATCTGGTATTGTTGTATTCAGAAATGTCAGATCTATTAAAATATAAAATAAATTAATCTGATCAACAAACAGTCTAATGAGAGAAAAAAAATCAAAAACCAGAACTGCAGATTTTTTGGTTCAACACTGAAAAAAAAAATGTCAACACTTAAATAAACAAAAACTATATATGTTTGGGATCTATGTAATCATACTGACCTGGAGAACTATATTGCCAAGTCAGTTTTATGGTAAAATGAACACTGTAAGCTATAGCACAAATTGAAGGATAAATAAAACTTAACCTTTAATCATAAATATGTTAAAATGTGATACACTTAAAAAATATAAACAAACACATAAAAACACAAATGCCCTTATTTAAGGTGAACTGTGCAAACAACTATCCATGAATAGGTCACAACTCATGGATAGTTCATACCATCAATTCACAGAAAAAATGTGGTCACTGGTAATATATCAATAGTGATTAATATTGACAAAAATACATTTTTTGCCTGGGCCTTTGAGAGGATATACACAAAAAATAGCTTGAGGACAGACAGTGGTCCAAATCACTAAGCCACAAGGAATATCCCTCATATACATCCAAACATGAAAAAATAGGAACGTTCTCCCTCATCCAGGGATTCCTATTGTCCATCACAGCGTTTCTTGTCTAGCATGGTCGTGGGTAGGCATATTGGTCCGTGCGCAGCGTAACCTTGCCCTATCACCCACAAACTCCCGCCCTTACAAGGACGGTCCACATCTAATCCTAATCACAGTCTCCTCATATGCCCCACATGCCTCCCATGGAGGACATAAAGATGAGCCGTAAACAGTAAGTGCTCCAGGAGGAGTTGAAGATTAAACATCCTATTGTAGTGAAGGAGGAAGGGTGGTTGATGTTACTATGAGGCCACATTATGGGGAAACGGGAGAGAGTATTGTGAAAGAGGCAAAGTATTCAGTGGGGCAGGGTGTGGGGAGGTAATATGGAGAAGAGAAGTGTGGGGTGAATTTTGGAGAAGAGCTTTGTGGGGTAAATTAGAGAGAGGACTTGAGTGTGGGGAGAATATAATGGAGAGGAGCTGGGTGGGGGGGAATTACGGAGAAGAGCTGTGTGGGAGAATGTTATGTAGAGGAGCTATGTGTGTGGGGGAATATTATGAAGAGGGTGTGTGTGTGTGGGGGGGTTACGGAGAGGAGTTTTGTGTGGGGACATTATGGAGAGGAGCTGTGTGGGGGGGGGGATATTACGGCGAGAAGCTATGTAAGGGGTAATATTATGGACAGGAGCTGTGGGGGGGGTTAATAGAGGGAAATGAGCTGTGTGGGGCAATATTATGGAGAATAGCTGTGTAGGTGAGATGTTGAGGACAGAAGCTGTGTGGGGACATTATGGAGAGGAGCTGTGTGGAGGGATATTACAGAGAGGAACTATGTGGAGGACATTACTGAGAGGAGCAGTAGGGGAGATATTACAGAGAGGAGCTGTGTGGGGGACATTACGGAGATGAACTGTTTGGGTGAGTTGAAAAAAATTACCAAGAGGAGTTGTGTAGGGGACATTATAGAGAGGGGCAGTGTGGGGGGGATATTATGGAGAGAGTCAGTGTGGGGGGATATGTGCAGGAAGCACAGTAAGGGGCAATTATTTATTTAAGTATGCAGCATGGGAGAGATCTTTATTTATGGGTCAGTATAATCATACTTTTATTTTTAACGGCATATTTGGGATTTGCTGCTGAAAGTGGAGAAGAGGGAAGTTTGCAGATGAACTCTGGGCATGAAATCCCATCATGGCATCTGTACTACGTGGTGACAAAAAGGACAGAAACGATTAGAGAATAAGTCACCTATAAGGTACCTAGATGAAAATGATTATTAGTGAGCCTTCCTGGATCTCATCAATATTGTGCTTCCTGTCTGGTCCACAGTGTGATGATGGCTTATAAGGAGTTGCAGGTTTACATAATACAAGTGTATACGGGGCTGACCTGAAACTGCAGTTGATCATTTTACTAGGCTTGGTTGACGCATTCATGTACGGACGGTGGTTCTGACCATGTAGCAATCCAAACCATGCTTCATGTTAAAATTGAAAAATACTCAAAATTTATTTTGAGATTATGAGGAGGATTTGAGTCCCTGCTCCAAAAACTCAGTTTAAATCTGAGTGTATTCACATAGATTTTCTTGAGCAGAAACTCTAAAACTCCTTCTCAAATACTCAAAACTTAGTACTGCAGATGTATTCATGTAAACATCCCTTTGAATTATTTTGCAACCACTTGCATTGGTTCAGTATGGTCATTGGACCAAAAAATGTTGGTCTAAGGCCACGTGCACATATTGAGCATTTGGTGAGATTTTTACCTCTGTATCTCTAAGACAAAACCAGGAGTGAGTGATAAATACAGAAATGGAGTCTGTGTCTATACTTTTCCTCTGACTGTTCCACTTCTTGTTTTGGTTAGAAATACGGAGGTAAAAAACCTCACCAAATACTCAACGTGTGCATGTGGTCTAACTGTGTCTAAATGTACGGTGAACGTGGCCTGAGTGTAAGGTGCACCTGCTCATAAAGGCCACAAGTAGGTGAATGCTATTTACACAACTGACTAATTGAGAAGGCTGGGTTTCCATGTTCACGTTTTTTGATGCAGTTTTCTAAGGCCAAGTTCATACATCCGTCTTTTCCAATCAGGCACAATCCGGTTTGTGCCTGATGCATCGGATCCGTCTCAGATTGAGTAAAAACTGATGTGACGGATCCGGTAAAAAACGGATCCGTTTTGTTTTTTTTTATGCTGAGAGAGAGAGAGAGACCCCATCATCACCGCACAAACATCGGCACTACCACCCCCACCATCACCGCACACACAGGCACTACCGCACGCACCATCACCGCACACGCAGGCACTACCGCACGCATCATCACCGCACATGCAGGCACTACCGCAAGCATCATCACTGCACACACCCCGGCACTACCACAAGCATCATCACCGCACACACCCCGGCACTACCGCACGCATCATCACCGCACACGCCCCGGCACTACCGCACGCATCCTCACCGCACAAACACCGGCACTACCGCACGCATCATCACAGCACACACCCCGGCACTACCGCATGCATCCTCACCGCACACGCTCCGGCACTACCGCATGCATCCTCACCACACACGCCCCGACACTACCTCAGTGACGTCACCGCTGACAGCGCAATTCACTTCAGTTGCTGCGTGGAGCTGATAGAGAGCGGCGGTGTTCTACTGCCGCTCCTGTCAGCTTCATGTAGCAGAGCTAAAATCGTCGTGGGACCTCTGTGGATTACGTTGGACCTGGAGGGGTATTTGGGGATTTTAATAAAATGGTGAAAGAGGGTGTTTTTTTGTCTTTTATTCCAAATAAAGGTTTTTTTTTGGGTGTATGTGTTTATTTACTTTCACTTACTTACAGGTTAATCATTTAGTGGTGTCTCATAGACGCCTGCCATGATTAACCCCTTATTACCCCGATTGCCACTGCACCAGGGCAATTCGGGATGAGCCAAGTAGAGTCCCGGGACTGTCGCATCTAATGGATGCGGCAATTCCGGGCGGTTGCTGGCTGATATTTTTAGGCTGGGGGGCTCCCCATAACGTGGAGGTCCCCATCCTGAGAATACCAGCCTTCAGCCGTGTGGCTTTATCTTGGCTGATATCAAAATTGGGGGAAACCGCACACCGTTTTTTTAAATTATTTTATTTATTTTACTGCAAGATATAGACCCGCCCACCGGCAGCTGTGATTGGTTGCAGTGAGACAGCTGTCACTCAGCGTGGGGGCGTCTGACTGCAACCAATCATAGGCGCCGGTGGGCGGGGGAAGCAGTGAATACGAGATTGAATAATGGATGGCCGCCATTTTCAAATCAGGAGAAGCCGGCAGAGCTTTGTGACAGCCGTTCAGCGCCACATCAGTGATCAGTGAGTGGGTGAGAGTGGGTGAGAGTGAGTGAGTCAGTGAGTGAGAGAGTTTGAGAGAGAGTGAGAGTGAGATTGATTGATTTTCTGACAAGCAATGAATTTATATCACTTCTGGGCATGCTCAGAAGTAAAAAAACGAATCTGGTACATGCTTCCGGCGTTTGAGGCATGCCACCATATCCGGCACGCATAGACTTTCATTATGCACCATGCCGCACAGCGCCGGCGCTATGCAGTTTTTTGCCGCTGGCATCCTGTGCGGCTGCCAGACTGACGATTTTTGCCGCATCCGGCAAAAACCGGATCAAACGCAAGTACATGCGGCACAATCCGGGTGCTAATAAAAGTCTATGAGGAAAAAACGAGGCAAAAAAAAAAAAAACGGATGCTTTTTCCCCGCAAAGCGCCGGATTGTGCCGCACAGCCAAAACCTTATGTGTGAACATACCCTAATTCGAAACCGGAAACGTATTATAAATGCAAAAAACCTAAGAAAACACTGAGACTTTCTATTGAATCCACTTCTGGCATCAAAAGCTGCATCAAAAACCTGAATGCGTAAATTCAGTTTAAGGCTATGTTCACACACACTGTTTTTGCTGTGTTTCTCTCTGCACCCAAAACCTGCTCTCCTGGCATTAAACGTCAGCTTTTGCTGCATTTTTGTAACAGTTCTACAGCGTTTTTTTGGGTGCGGATTACAAGTGTTTTGACATGCTTGATAAAGTTATTGTTATTTACCAAAAACGCATCAAAAAAGTAGCAAAGCCTGTTGAATGCATTTTCCAGTGTTTTTGCACTTTTTCATTGCTTTTTATGGGTGAAAAAAAACCAAAACGCTACAAATACACTGGAAGAATTGACTTGCTGCAGATTAGAAATACACTACAGTTCTAAAGTTCTGACAGGTAAAAAAACCGAACGTGTGTATGAGATTTCTGAAATCAGTTTTGCTGTCGACTGTAAAAAGCAGCTTTTTCTTTGCATAAAAACCACTGGAAAACCGCGGCATGTGAACCTAGTGGAAGAGAGTATAGAAAACCTTTGTCCTGCACTGCTATGAATGTAATGTACAGAATCCGTATACAATAATCATGAGCCAAGCTACAGTATCATATCATGAAAAATATAGATCCGCAAAGAAAAATCACACTTCTCTACCTCAGAATAATTCCCTTTTTCCATTTTTGTACAGGTGGCATTTCTTTTTGGGAATAAGCCAGTGTCTTATTTTATAGAGATTTACATTTAACAGTCTAATTGAGTTTTAATACCTGATAAAGCCAATCCGCGGGCACAGACATATTTAGCCTGTGGATTGTGAGCCCCGTGCAGCTCTTCAAAGCCCTCAGTGTGGCTCTTTTAATCCTGCGAATGTTAAAACACCACACCACACAATAGGGACGCTAAGCTGACTACAATGGACAGAGCCGTGGTAAGACGCTGACATTGTGAATGCTGCATGCGGAACGGTATACAGCACCGCTGCTCCGCTATGGGAGCCTTTTATGGCGGAGTCTGGGATTATGGAGCACGGTATATGAAAATTCAATATTTAGGTGCGTTGACCAGTAAACAGCGCTCTCCATTCAAGAACAGGGGTTAATAGGTAATAGTAAAATACAGAAGTGATGAATAAGGGCCAGCGCTGTGAGAGCCATCTGTTAATTATACCTCGGATTCTGTGTCGGGGGGGTTTAGACATTGCAGTCTCCTCACTGAGTACAGATAAAATGGCTCCTTTATAGAAATAAACCTTGGTTATTTTTGATGAAATGTTTCATGTGTCTGTATCATTAGAATACCGGCACAGGGTTGTCTGCATCCTGCTGTTACTCCGCATTATTATTCCTTTGTTGTGACACATTTTTCTGAAATGCCTTGTGTATGTATTTTTTCCGAGCAGTTAAGATATAGAAACTAGAACATGATCAAACAATCAGATCATGGAAGCGGTGAATTTAACAATATACTGTCCGCATACAGCCTCGGAGCTTCACTGACCTCAGACATTGCACTGGAGAAGGCTACTACACATTATTAGTCTTTGTTAAAGGGAAGCTGACAGAAGATTAATGTTCTCCTAACCACAGGCAGATTGAATCAGATACTGGATGGTTATTGTGTCCATGTACATTTTACTCTGGAATGGAATGACAATTCATAGTATATATATTCTGAAAATACAAATGGGGACTAGGAGTCTTGTATGACCAGTCAAAGAGGAGGGACCACGGTGGTTTCTCTTAGCCCCCATCCATAGACTGACAGGTCCCTGTGTGTGTAGAGGGATAGACCTGTCGATCTAGTGAAGTAGGGTGAGGAGAAGTTGCCTAAAAGCTGCCTTGGACTAGTCATCTGGGACATATAGTCTTCGGCTAGGTTATCAAAGTATATGTTATCTAACATGCTGCAGCATCCCAGAGTAACGCTTAAGGCTGCTTTGCATGCAGTGACATTGCTAGTGATGTCGCTAGCGAAAGCGCCCGCCCCCGTCGTTTGTGTGTCATGGGCAAATCGCTGCCCGTGGCACACAATATCGCTTGTAAGCGTCACAAGTACTTACCTCCCTAGCGACGTCGCTGTGGGCGGCGAACAACCTCTTTTTAAGGGGGAGGTTCGTGCGCCATCACAGCGACATCACACAGCGGGCCACCAATAGAAGCGGAGGGGCAGAGAGCAGCCGCATTAACGACATGCCCACCTCGTTGCCGGAGGACCCAGCAACGCTATTGTTTGTTGTTCCCGGGGTGTCACACGTAGCGATGTGTGCTGCCTCAGGAACGACGAACAACTTGCGCTGATATTTGGAAAATGAACGACGTGTCAACGATCAGGTGAGTATTTTTGATCGTTAGTGGTCGCTCGTAGGTGTCACACGCAATGACGTCGCTAACGATGCCGGATGTGCGTCACGAATTCCATGACTCCAGCGATACCTCGTTAGCGATGTCGTTGCATGTAAAGCAGCCTTTAGGCTATGTGCCCACGGGAGATCGTACCTGCGGACTTTTCTGCAGGTTCACGCAGCAGCTCTTTGGAATCCACAACTATCCATTGCTGCGGTATATCTGCGGAGTTGTTGCGGTAAACCTGCGGAAACCGTGCTGATTCCATGCGGAATTCCTGCGGAATTCCCATCCTGTATCTCCATAGTGGAGGAGCGGGAATTCCGCAGATAATTCCACATAAATAATGTACATGCAGTTACATGCGGCTGCGGGAAATCTGCAACATTTTTCACAGCCGCAAATACCGCAGCATTGATGCAGCACTCCCCAAATCTCATAGGATAACATGGGGAGTGTCTGTACTTGCGTAAACCTGTGGATTTATCTGGAAAATCTGCGGGTTTTCCGTGGCAAAATGTGCGGTTACTTTCTCCCGTGGGCACATAGCCTTATGTGGCTGCAATAATGTAGATCGGACAGAAAGAATCTACTGCTAGTCTCCCTTTAAATAGCTCATAGCATGCACATAGGTAACATCTCCAACATCTCTGAGTGTTAAGTTGTCAAGAAACCTTGGCGCAAAAGAAAGCGAGAAGTATACGTTTGCCTACCTGACAGCACATTACTTTGCTTGACAAAGACCCTCAGGGGTTGAAATGTTGAATCATGCAATGGTTGAATAAAGTATATAGTTCACATTGTTTTGCAGTGCTCCCATCTTCTCTCATTGTTAGGGCAGATGCAGACAAACGTATTTTCGGTCTGAGTGTAATTCAACAAAACAAATGGAGCGCACTGAGACCAATGTTGCTCTATGGGGCCATGCCCATTTCAGATTTTTTCCTCTGATCGCACTTGGCCATGCAAGTCAGTGAGTGCATGGAAAACAATCAACTGCACTCAGATGACATCTGAGTGCAGTCCATTTTTTACGAACTGACTGAATGGAGAAGATGGAATAAACATTTTCTCCATTTTCCCGTCATCTGAGAGAATCGGATCACAATTGAGTTGAATAGGAGGCGGATGTGCAGTATCTGGCTGCAGCCGCTATCATTTGACAGGGCAGCTCCAGAAATGAGCATTTCCAGCCACAGGCTGGTGCCGATAACAGCTGATAGGCGGGGGTGCCGGGTGTCAGACCCTGGCCGATCAGACGTTAATGACCTATCGTAAACATATGCCATCAATGTTGAAGTAGTGTAAAACCTCTAACTCTCTTGGCCATTGAGTTCACTAGAGCTTCACATGGAGCTCACTGTATAGTGCTTACAATTACTATAGACACTATGTAATAATGTACAAATAAATACATAAATATACTAATATACAAAAGTGAGCAGAAAGTGAAACTAATCTAGTAAATCCTTTGTGGTGTGTATAAAATATCAAGCCTGTTCCCCCTTTGGCTCAATCCTGCTTACATTGTAAAGTAAAAAAATTCTTATAGATTTCCTATTGATTACTATACATTTATCTAAAGCAACATCACAAATTGCACCTGAAGGGGACTACAAAATAATCGCACCTTTTCAGTTGCAGGACCATCAATCCGATTCCATCACAAAACAGAGCTGAGAAATATCAGGTGTCATCTCATTTAGGCTACTTTCACACATCAGTTTTTTGCCATCAGGTTCAATCCGGAAAAAAACGGGTAAAACGGATCCGGTACCGCATCCGGTTTTCCCCCATAGACTTGCATTGTTACCGGATTGTACCGGATGGCTTTGCGTTGCATCCGTTTTTTTCCGGATGCGGCAAAATAATTGAATGCGGCGGCCGGATAGAACGTATCATGTAACGTTTTTTTCCCCCTTAAAAAAAACCGCATGCTGCCGGATCCGGCGCAATGCGGCATTGTATACAATGGGTGTCTATGCATGCCGGATCCGGCGCAATGCGGTTTAAACCGGATGCGGTGACCGCATCCGGTTTGGTAAACAGAGCATGCGCAAATTTTTTTTTCCCATCATCACAAAACTTATAAAAGGATCCAGCACATTCTACACACCTCCTGCCGGTTCCTGACTTCAACTTCTGCTGTCCTCCAGTCCAGTGCTCCAGGGAAGAGGTATGTCCACAGTACTGTCCACAGATCACCGCTGTGAGCTGCGTACATGTACTTAGACATTTTTTTTTCTTTTTTTGCAGGTGCAGTGTTGACGTTACAATTTGTGCACAGCCAGTTGCTGGGTCTTTGTAAATTCGGTGCCATTGCGAATTTGGAGGAGAGTGTTCCTGAGGTAATGTCCACAGTACTGTCCACAGATCACCGCAGTGAGCTGCGTACATGTACTTAGACATTTTTTTTTCTTTTTTTGCAGGTGCAGTGTTGACGTTACAATTTGTGCACAGCCAGTTGCTGGGTCTTTGTAAATTCGGTGCCATTGCGAATTTGGAGGAGAGTGTTCCTGAGGTAATGTCCACAGTACTGTCCACAGATCACCGCTGTGAGCTGCGTACATGTACTTAGACATTTTTTTTTCTTTTTTTGCAGGTGCAGTGTTGACGTTACAATTTGTGGACAGCCAGTTGCTGGGTCTTTGTAAATTCGGTGCCATTGCGAATTTGGAGGAGAGTGTTCCTGAGGTAATGTCCACAGTACTGTCCACAGATCACCGCTGTGAGCTGCGTACATGTACTTAGACATTTTTTTTTCTTTTTTTGCAGGTGCAGTGTTGACGTTAAAATTTGTGGACAGCCACTTGCTGGGTCTTTGTAAATTCGGTGCCAGTGCGAATTTGGAGGAGAGTGTTCCTGAGGTAATGTCCACAGTACTGTCCACAGATCACCGCAGTGAGCTGCGTACATGTACTTAGACATTTTTTTTTCTTTTTTTGCAGGTGCAG
Organism: Anomaloglossus baeobatrachus; assembly: GCF_048569485.1. Classification (NCBI taxonomy): domain Eukaryota; kingdom Metazoa; phylum Chordata; class Amphibia; order Anura; family Aromobatidae; genus Anomaloglossus; species Anomaloglossus baeobatrachus. The sequence goes on from NC_134353.1 coordinate 792,993,318, forward strand.
TGTTGACGTTAAAATTTGTGGACAGCCACTTGCTGGGTCTTTGTAAATTCGGTGCCAGTGCGAATTTGGAGGAGAGTGTTCCTGAGGTAATGTCCACAGTACTGTCCACAGATCACCGCTGTAAGCTGCGTACATGTACTTAGACATTTTTTTTTCTTTTTTTGCAGGTGCAGTGTTGACGTTACAATTTGTGGACAGCCAGTTGCTGGGTCTTTGTAAATTCGGTGCCATTGCGAATTTGGAGGAGAGTGTTCCTGAGGTAATGTCCACAGTACTGTCCACAGATCACCGCAGTGAGCTGCGTACATGTACTTAGACATTTTTTTTTCTTTTTTTGCAGGTGCAGTGTTGACGTTACAATTTGTGGACAGCCAGTTGCTGGGTCTTTGTAAATTCGGTGCCATTGCGAATTTGGAGGAGAGTGTTCCTGAGGTAATGTCCACAGTACTGTCCACAGATCACCGCAGTGAGCTGCGTACATGTACTTAGACATTTTTTTTTCTTTTTTTGCAGGTGCAGTGTTGACGTTAAAGTTTGGCCCATCAAGTTGGTGTGCGTGAAATATGTCGTCTTCTGGTAGCCCGCCCTTCGGCTCAGAAACTGAGGTATTATTTTTTTTGGGTGTTTTTTTTTTTAAAAAAAAAAAAAAAATTTATTAAATAAACCACATTTACACAGGTGGCCGAAACATCACAGGAGATGCTGCCAGAAGAGGACGGAAGGGGTGGAGAAATACACGGAGCGGGCGGTCAGAGTGTAAGTTTCATACAGGAATTGTTTACCACAGCACACCAAACACATAAGTAAATAATGTTTTTTTTTTTTTCTTCACTAAAGGCTTCAACTTCTAGGGCTCACGATAGAGCTCCCCCAAGACCGTCCCAGGGTCGTCGTCGAGGTGGCGGTGGTCATAGTGTAAGTTATTTTTTTTTTTTTTTTTGTCATGTCAGTGTGATTTTTTTGTCTATTTTTTTTTTAATTTCTTTTTTCTTTCTTTGAACAGGCATCACAGCGTGCTCCCGATTCTGACGGTGAGGAGGCCGGATTTATCAACATCGACCTCCTCATCGATGAAGTTAGAGAAAGGGAGCCGCTGTGGAACATGGCTGACCGCCGCCACGCTGATTCGATCGTAACCCGTCGACTCTGGGACGAGGTATGCCACGCAGCGGTAGAAGGTTGGGGGGAGCTCAATTCTCGTGGCCAGAAGAAACAGCGTAAGTATTCACAGTTCAGTAGGTTATGCTGCATGATGTAATGTGTTGTATACTAACCACTTTCTGCTTTCCACTTTCAGGTGACAAACTTCAGAAGCGGTGGCGGTCTATCAGGGATCGCTTCAAAAAGGAGTTGAATCAAGAGATGCAGGCCCCGAGTGGATCCGGAGGACGCAGATCGAAGTACCGTTACTTTAGAGCGTTGTCGTTCCTCCGGACAACTATGGTGTGCAGAAGGTAAATATTCCCCACAATATGTACAAAGTATAATATTTTATGTCTGATTTTTTTTGCCTTTTTTTTTTTAGTCAGTGCCAATGTATAGCAATTAAATTAATTATTGTTTTGTTTTTCCTCTTTTTAACAGCACCGTCTGCAGCACTCAGGAGCCTGCATCGAACCCGACAGGAGCGATCCCTGAACAGTCCGCCACTGGGGAACACAGGCACAGACCCCACCCATCTGAACCTTCCCTTCCATCGACATCTGTCCCATCCACCTGCGCTGGAGCTTCCCGTGAGACTTCATTACCTGAAGCTGCTGGTGATGAGATAGCTTTTCCCCTACCCCACCCCTCTGACACTGCTGCCCTCAGTAGAACACCTTTGGGTTCTGGGCGTCAGCGTCATAGGGGTCAGGAAAAGAACTATGCGCCCGAGTTCTTGCATCTAAATGCAGCCTTCCAGAACGCCATTCAATTATTAGCCGAACAAAATCGTTCATCTTTTAGCTTAATAAATGCCAATATGGAAAAAAATACGCACGAATTGTGCACGCGTCTGGACAGGCTGCATTTAGATGCAAGTAAATCACCCAATCATTGTTTTTTTCAAGCCGTACTAGAGCGCATGGAAAAGCTATCTCTTGACCATCAGATGCATGTAATGCAAGCCACACGGCAGGCTCTGGCGCAGGTTGACTCCCAACCACCTCCACCCACCCCTCCAAGACCACCTGCCCCCCCTCCAGCCATTGTCCCTACTCCCCCTACTGCCCAGTACCAGCCTGCTGCCCAGTACCAGCCTGCTGCCCAGTACCAGCCTGCTGCCCAGTACCAGCCTGCTGCCCAGTACCAGCCTGCTGCCCAGTACCAGCCTGCAGCCCAGTACCAGCCTGCAGCCCAGTACCAGCCTGCGGCCCAGTACCAGCTCCCAACCACATCTGCCCCTACACTTCCTACCCACTACCACATCTCGCCTTCCACACCCATCATGACCACAACTCAAGCCACTAATTCACCAGCCACCTCTTCTGTCTCCCAATCCCTCCACTCCACCCCTCAATCCTTACCAAATCCCATCCCATCTCCTGGTTTCCCTCTTGGTTTCTCAAGCACACCTTCACCTTCTGTTACTTCCCCACCACCACCACCAACACCACTTTCCACCCTCAATACTCCAACTGTGCGTGTGTTCCCACCTGTCAGCCCCTCCAGTACTATCTCCACCCCAAGCCCAAGATATACCAATTTATAATTTATGTTTGTAATAAAAATAAAAGTTTTTTGTTGAAAAGTATTTATTTGTTCTTGTTTTTTTTGGGGGGAATATTATTTTGCAAGTTAAGTAAATAAAAAGGTAATACAAAAACATAACATGTTGTAATTTGACGGTGTAAAAATTACAAATTTTTAAAGCGAGTGAAAGCTTAAAATTAACAAGGTTAACAAGATATTTTTTAATTTATTTTTAACTATTTTTATTTGTTATAAAACTAAACAAAAATCTTACACCATTTGATCTTGCCAATCTACTCTACCTTCTGGGGACACAAAATAGTCAGCATATTTGTCACGGATTGTTGAACAGGCAACACTACTCCTAAATCCAGGACTGGTGTAGTCAGTCAAAGAGGTGGATTCCAAACTCTGGTCATCCAAGGACAAAGGTTCCTTTGTTAAAACAAAATTGTGCAGTACCACACATGCTTTCACAATTTCATCCACAGTTTCAATGTTTAAATTAATGGCTGTTAACAACACTCGCCATTTGCTGGTTAGTATCCCAAAGGAGCATTCCACCATTCTTCTGGCTCTGGATAATCTGTAATTATATATTTTTTGTGTTTGCGTCAATCCACGGCTTGCATATGGCTTCAATAGATGTTGGGAGAGTTGAAAGGCTTCGTCGGCCACAAAAACAAAGGGCATTGGGGGCTCACATGTGCCAGGAAGAGGTCTTGCAGGAGGGAAATCAAAAGTATTCCCATAGATTCGCCGCCCCATTGGGGACATTTTAAAGACCTGAGAGTCATTGGATCTCCCATATGCGCCAATGTCCACTGAGATGAATTTGTAGTCCGCATCCGTTATTGCCATTAGGACAATTGAGAAATATTTTTTATAATTGTAGTATTCTGACCCCGAAGCAGCAGGTTTCACAATTCTTATATGTTTGCCGTCCACTGAGCCAAGGCAATTTGGAAACTGACAAATGTTATAGTATTGTTCAGCAATTGCAAGCCATCTGTCCCTGTTGGGCTGGGGGATGAAATCCTCATGGAGGCAATCCCACAAGGCTTGGCAAGTGTCTCTAATGATTCCCGAGATGGTGGAAATTCCTAGTCGAAACTGGTAGTGGAGGGACGAAAGCGACTCTCCAGTTGCAAGGAATCTGTAAAGGAAAGACAATAATTATAAAAAAATAATAGCAAACACATTACAGTTAAAAGTCAATTTACAGGAGGATACAATTTAAAAAAAAAAAACTTACCTAAGCGTAACCAGCAAACGCTCCTCGGGTGTTATAGAGAACCGGCTGTAGGTGTCCGTTTTACGGATGTTGTCCGCAACAAGGCCAAGGAGGACGTCAAAATTAATCACTGACATCCGGACATAGCTTGTGAATTTTTCATGGTTTCCACGGAGCTCCAGGTATAGTGTTGAAAACACCCCACGTGTCAGTCTCTGTGCAGTCAGGGGATGGATCCAAAAGCGTCGATGTCGCTGACGCCTCAGTCGCTGTCGCTCCTTTTCTCTGACGATGATAGCCAAGCGATTTGCCTCAAATATAAAATCTGCAGCGATCTTTGTGTAATTTGCAAGAATAGCATCCATGGTTTCTGCTTGCCTCTGTCTTCATTCTGTCATATATGCTTCAAAATACTGTATATATACTATATGTTCCCAATAGCCAATCAGAATACGGAACTCGTTAATTGTTTGTTTAGTGTTTAAAAAACGGATCCGTAAAAAAACGGACATAACGGATGCAAAACGGATGCAAACCGGACCTACCGGATCCGTTTTTTAACGGATCCGTCATAAACGGATCCGCTTAAAAACGGATCCGGTAGGTCCGGTTTGCTCCGGTTTGCACAACCAAACCGGAAACGTTGGATACGGCAAAAAAAAGGACTGTGCCTGAATACAGAAAACTGATGTGTGAAAGTAGCCTTAGACAGCATCTGTTATGTGTGAGGCCCTTTCATCACACTCTGTCACTGCATATAAAGCCTGCACGAGGCAGAGAGCAAACGCTTGCTAAACTTCTAACCTTTTATCAAAGTTCAATGAAAGAACAATCCCTTCAAAAATTAGCAAAACTGCTGTATAATAAAACGCTGCACCGCTATAACACACCTCATCCTCATCTGTAGCCTCTGCAAATGACCATTGTTGTCCTAGTCCAGGGGTCTCAAACTTGGCTGGGTATAAGGACCGCGCATAAAAAAAAAATAATTTGGGGGCGACCTCATTTTTTTCAGGACAAAGTGACATTTTTATTGGTACGCCATTGTTTCTCTACACACCTTTGGATCACCGTTTTTGAACTTTTTTTGTTTATTATAACAAATGTACAGTATATATATATACACATACATACATAGACACACACACACACACACACACACACACACACACACACACACACAAGCTGTAGTAAGTAGTAACCGGGATAGTAACTGTCTCTCTCCCAGTCTCGGTATGTGTGTCGCTGTCTGTCTGTCTCTTTCCTTTTCGGTCTGTGTCTATCTCTGTGTATTTGTATCAGTCTACCTGTCTCTATCTCTGTGTCTGTCTCTCTCTTTGCCAGTCTGTCTCTTTTCCAGGGCTGTCTCTGTCTCTCCACCGACATCTTATTACCTCACACATAAGCTTCTTATACTAACAGTTTATTTTGTTCCTATAGCAACCACTGACAGTTGCTATTAATGACCTATAGCTCCCACCTCCATTCAGTTTAATGGAGGCATGTTTTTTTGAGAGCAACTAAAGCGTGGGGTTAAATTTTCCTGTCAAAACATAGTCTATGACGTTCCCTGAGTAACATGGGGCGTCTGTGCAAAATTTCGTGATTGTAAATGCGATATTATATATACATACATACATACATACATACACACAAACACATACACATTTTTGCTGGTAAAAAAAAATTATGCTCTATTTTGTGTTTTTTTTTACATTTTATCGCCTTTTTATAAGTAATACAGTTTTACAATTAGCACCATATAGTAATTTTGGCCAACATCTTGTAATAATGTTCCCATCCTGGTCCTCATCTTTTAGTAATGTGCACCATCGTGCTCCCCATTCTGTAGTAATGTGCCAATCCATGTCTCCTTGTAGTAATGTGTTCATCCTTATTTCCATCCTGTAGTAATGTGCCCATCCTTGTTCCCTTCCTATAGTAATGTGCCACATCCTTGTCCTCATCCTGTAGTAATGTCTCAATCCTAGTCCCCATCCTGTAGTAATGCGCCCATCGTTCTCCCCCATTCTGTAGTAATGTTCCCATCCTGTAGTAATGTGCCCCTCCTTGTCCCCTTCTTGTAGTATTGTCCTCATCCTCGTCCTTATGTAGTAATGAGCCCATTCTGGTCCTCATCCTGGAGTAATGTACCTATCCTGTAGTAATGGTCCCATTCTGGTCCCCATCGTGTAGTAATGTGCCTATCCTTGTCCCCATTCTGTACTAATATGCCCATCCATGTACCCATCCTGTTGTAATGTGCCCCATCCTTGTCCCCATCCTGTAGTAATGTGCCCCGTCCTTGTCCCCATTCTGTATTAATGTGTCCATTCTTGTGCATGCTCATCCTATAGTAATGTACCCCATCCTTGTCCCCATCCTATAGTAATGTGCCCATCCTGTGGTAATGTGTCCATGCAGGTCCTTTTCTTGTAGTAATGTCCCCTTTACTGGACTACTCCTTGTAGCAATGTCCCATCCTGGTCCCCCGCTTTGCCATTCTATACACACACAGACACACACAGACACACACACACACACTGACCTGTCCAGCCTCAGCGGGAAACACACAAGCACACACACACCCCAAAACTTTCTTCTCACCTGTCCTTCGTTCCCTCTGTGTCTTTTTTCCTTGTTGCTTCATGCGGCGCGCAAGCACGTGGACCCGGTAACGATCGCAGCCACCGTCAGCGCTGAAATTCAGATGAACATTTTGTCGCCGTGCAGAGTCAAGCTCTCTGTAGCAGCCGCCGGCCAATCAAAGGCAAGCACTCAAAGTCATACGCTTTGGTTGCTTTCCTCTGATTGGCCAGCGGCAGAATTGAGTTGTGCAGAGTGTGTGCCGGCAAAACATTCATCTAAAATAATGCTCTGATAGCTGCGGCCCCTGCACCGGCCATGATTGTTACTGGGTCCACAGGCCTGTGGGCTGCAAGGAGTAGCCTGGAGGGGCCGCATGCGGCACCGCATGTTTGAGAGCTCTGCCCTACTCATTTTTTTTTCACCAAGTCAGTAGTATGCCCTTTGGCAGCCTTTTTTTTTTTTTTTTTTTTTTACTTGAATCTATATGGGACTAAAAATCCTGCATTTGGGCTTCATGACAAATTTTGCACTGTGTAGTGATATATCAGTTTACAGAAGCTCCAGCGAATACAGATAAGAGAGTTACAAACTCCACCAGAATGAGCTAACAGATTGATTTTCATTTCACTCATTGTGTAACCAGAAATACTGAAACAGAGGCTAGAGGCTATAATAGAGGCTAGAGCCAACAATATATGCATTAAAGTATATAAAAAAAACCAAAAACAACAACAACAACAACAAAAGCCTTTTCACCAATATAAGAAAGCATGAGGGAGACATGAAGCTGCGGGTTATGAATTTTTCACATTCTTTACCATACATGGATGATGCCACACATTTGTTTACACATACTAAAGGGTTTGTTGCTCTGTGATTAACAGTGGTGTAACTGGTGCCTCCTGCAGACCAGTCCACCACGATTCCTGCTGTGATTAACAGCCCACAGTCAATGCACAATCTCTATTGAAAGCCTGGTGTGGGTGGGAAACTCATTCAGCTCTGCCACCATTCATTCTGAGATAAAGTCAGAACGGTTGCATACAGTGATCTAAGATGAACGTGCTTAGTTTCAGCATCTCTGCTCCTACAATATGCTGCTCTCAGAAGAAGTAGCAAAAACCTGGTGACAGATTCCCTTTAAATCAGTACACAATAAAGTAGTAGCAAGAAAAAGGTCCCGAGCTATATATTCCTTTCTTGGTTTAGCCTCTTCCTCGCAATGACTAAAAATGCTTAGTGATGACAGAGTGATTGGGATTTCAGCTCCCACACGGCATCTGCTCCACTGTTCTCCAAGAGTCCTAAATGGCAGATATCACTGGTCACAAGAAAAACCTGAATCCAAAACTTCCAGTAAAAATGTAATAATATTTGCAAACATTCATTAAAAAGTCACATGTAAAAAGCAAGAACACAATGAGTAAAATCTAGTTTAAATGAAAATGTGGATGCATCTAAGCCACTCCTTCTTTGTGTGTTATGATGTTAAAGAGGCTGTGCACTTTAGTTTAAAGGGAATCTGTCAACAGATTTTTTGCTACAGTCTGACAGTACCATAGTGCAGGGACAGAGCCCCTAATTCCAGCCATGTGTGACTTAGTATACGGGGTACAGCGGTTATGATGGTGACCCATTTTTCTTTCCCCTGCTGATCTACCAGAGCTCAGATTTTGAGCGGTGTATACCCACTGGCATCACAGCTTTCTTTATACAATGTATAGCAACAGAAAGCTGCTAATCAGTACAGGGGGATCTTTGTTAGACTACCCTGCACATGCTAAATTGTCCTATAGTGATAATGTCCTGTTGATAAAATATTGATTATATGGAAACAGCAAAACACAGCCTAGTAAGTGACACAATCTTATAAGGAACTCTGCTCCTACATTATGGTGCATACATGGCAAAAATCTGGTGAAAGGTTTTAAGAAATGTGTTGGGAACCAGAGTAGGTGCGAATCAATTAGCAGGACACAGTCAATACCATCCACATCAGCAATCTGTGGTCACTAGATGGGAACCTTGGGAAAAACCTCTTAACTTCATAGCTCTTCTTTTGATTATCCGGCCTATGCCATATGCGGTCATACTGTTATGATGATATCGCACAACACCAAACAAAAGAGAGGCTACAGATGGCGTAAGGTAAGAAATTCTAGCAAGGCTGACTACTACCACTACTTTCAGCGGTGTATAAGGTGCCTGCATGACTAAAAGCCAGCTGCTTTTCTCTGGTGTGCCGCATTTTAGTACTGCAGCCAGGAACCGGCATATCTGAAGGTTAATAGCATTATTATACCTATCAGGTTCCCTTTAAAGAGTGGTAATCACTTTCAGTTTTTAATAAATATTTTGCTACGATTAATACTAGAAGTGTTGGATTTCTGTCCCCCGTGGACGGTGATTGACCCAGAGCCCAGTGTAATCATTTGACCATGCAATCCAAAGAAGCAGATGGAAGTAGTTTTGATTTGTGCCAATTTATTGGCCAGATGATTTCTTGCCACAGCATAGTCTATGCTTTCCTACATCCCGTAATCCCACACTGCTTTATAACGAGGCCGAGCTGCCGCTCACAACTCCAGGGAAGCTGGCTAACAATTGCCGTGGTATAGCTTGTCATCAACTTTTCTCAGAAATGGGTTGAAGAAAAAAAAAAAAATCTATTAAGCGGTTTCTTATTTTAAAGCTGCTCAAAAATCCACGTATTCTCTTTGTTTTCACAAGAAAAGCTTTATAATTTAACTCTAACACTAAAATACAGTACATGGAAATACAGCATTTTATTTCAAAACAGTTCAATGGAAAGTGATCCTGGATTTTCACGCCTGAGTTGTCATGATTAGGTGGAACAGCCCCTCTTATTTTCCTGCTTACATGTATTAATTAGCAGGTAGCGCCATGTATTATGCCAGTAATAACTTAATTGCCCTAATTATATAGTGACCGAGAATACAAAGGCAACAGGAGCTTTCTTTCATACACATTATGGGCCAAACAGGTGTAAAAAATGAAATTTCCAAGCCATGCAGGCCACTGATTGTAGGGCTGTTATTTACCAGCTGCTTTATGCCGCCTTTTAATACATCTTTGCATGGCGTAAGACTATGAAAACTCAAAAGCAATGAATAAACAGCCTACCCCCTGCAGACTGGCGGCCCAGAGAGCAAATAAGCGGGTATTCGGCGGACTATACTCCGAGGCGGTGGGCAGCCAAGCAAGGAGGGCTGAAGAAACCGTCTCTCAATAGATTTTCCTTATGTTTATAGCCTGCAAAACGCATGATCTGACAAGCACAACCTATAATATTATCACAATTATTATAAACTAGAACATATGTTTAGGTCTTGAGTAGGAGGGTTAAGTACACACAATTACTGGATTTCAATGGGTCTGTAATGAGATGCTGGAGATGGCAATTAATGATCTGTTGCCTGGAGCAACAAAGGGATTTTGTACAGAATAATATTTTTTTGGGGGGTAGTAGCGATAATTTATACTAGGAGATCGTGAATAATGGATTCTCTCCGCAGCAGCAACCTTGAGTCGTGAAATGTCCATGTTAATCAATAGCTATAAAATTAATTTAACAGGGTGAACATTTATTTTCGCCAATTATTTAATAAAGCAGGATTTATTCTAGCAAGGCAAACCAAATTGTATCATGATTTTTAGCAATTTTTGTGGTAATTAGGTTTTATTTGCAATATTGAGCTATAGGCCGGGGATCAGACCACCATATAACTCGGATGCAGAGCACACACTGGCCGCGGCTCTCCTGACCTGAGCTGAATGGCTGCATGTATTTCTATGCAGGTCTCGCGCTCGGGTCAGGAGGGCCGCTGGCTGGTCTGGGCATTTTGAAGCTACCATCCTCCATGTTATATGGCCAAAATTAGTAAGGCCTCATTCAAACGTCAGTATTTTCCACTTACGAGTAAATCGAACACATGTTTTAGATCAGACTTTGATCAGTTTGTGGTCAGTGTCATTAGTACGTAGCGAAAAAAAAAATAACTCCACCTTTTCTTTTCTGACAGTCCGTGAAAATCGATCCAATTTTTTATGAACCCATAGATTTGCATTGTTGATTTTGATTCAACAATTGGATCTAGATTGGACATGTCTTCACAATTAGAATAAGCACACAGACAATCACAGGTACGAGCGCTAACTGTGAAAACCATGGATAGAACTCCTACGAAAACATTGGAAGCATTAATGAGCCCTCTAAGGCTGCTTTCACACATCCGGTTTTTGCAGCGCGGCTCAATCCGAATCAAAAACCTATGCAACGGATGCGGCGAACAAACCGTATCCGTTGCATAAGTTTTTCCATGCAGCCCGTCCGTTTTTTGACGGATGCGGCTTGATACTGAGCATGCGCAGTGCAAAAAACCGCATCCGGATTCGGTTTTTGCCGCAGGACGCCGCATCCGGAGTCGATAGGCTTGCATTGTAAATGCGATGCGGTTTTTTTGCCGCACCAAAAAACATGCCAGGCAACGTTCCATCCGGCCGCCGCATGGGCTAAATATGAAGCATCTGGCAAAAACCGGACGCAACGCAAAGCCATGCGGCACAATACGGCGCTAATTCAAGTCTATGCGGGAAAAACGCAACCGGCGGCAAAAAAAACTGTTGCGTTTTTTTCTGCAGAGCGCCGTATTGTGCCGCTCAGCCAAAACCGGATGTGTGAAAGCAGCCTATCTCTTAAAGGAAACCGGTTATATTCAGAAACAAAATAAAAAGGTTAATATGTAGGTAAATCATGCTAAAATGCCATCTGGCCACCTTATTGAAAAAGTAAGGCTACCAGGAAAAAAAGGACTGTGTACCCTCCCAGGAGCCGCACGCTAAGGTGTGTATGGAGTGGCTACAGTCACTGCACACTATTCAGTGAGTGAAAGTTGTACTCAGTCCGCGGATCTTTGAGCCACGGCTCACTCTGTACACTGTAGAGCAATGCCAATCAATGTGCTGGGTAGTGAGTGCAGCCGCCACTCACAGTATAGTGAGAAATGACTTGGGTCTCATTCAAACATCTTATTTTTGCAAACTAGTTCAATTCATATTTTTTACGGGTAGAACACATACTTATATTAGTGAATGGGTCCATTCTGTGCAAAATCAAGGAACATATTTGCATTTTATCTGAGTGTCAGATGAAATTTGGCAAAACAAGACTATGGTATGCGTGAATTAGCCCCGCACTGACTGACTCCTGCTGGTAGCTGAGTTTACAATAAGGCGGTCAAGCAGATTTAAATGTTATCTGCAGAATGAACCTATTTGTAAATAGAGTTTTTAGGAGGTTCCCTTTAAGACATATTTTAGTACAAAACTATAATGTAGACCCGAGGGGCTTCCATTCATTTGCTCACATTAAAAGGTAGAGCAAAGCTATTGCAGCGATGTTATGGCTTTGTTGGAGCAAGGGAAACCGTGTAATAGACTGCACATGTCGTAATGAGGAGCTGGTTTCCCCTATGTAAGGCCTCATTCAGAATACCATTATTCTGTTCATTCACTATCCTATGGACCACATGTAAGAGAGCACCCGGGCTTAATGTACATTTTTGGAGACCCTTGTAATAATTGAGAGTAGTAGAGATGCCGAAAGCCATACCAATAAGCTACAAAACATTATGTCAACGATGTAGCCAAAGCTCGCAGGTAGTCATCATCCTACTTATGTCAAATGCTTAAACACTGTACATGACCCAAATAATGACATTACAATAATTTACATGGCAGCAACACATATTTGAAGGCTGCCGTCTCCCCTCCAGGCCAATAAACAAAATAAAAAGAAGATAACCCTCTAGCGTTGTTTAGGGAAATTAATTCATGGAGGAAAATATCTGTCAGGTCTACTTTATTGTTCAATGGCATTATTTCAGAAATAAATCTGTCATCAAAAAGTTAGAAGGCAATCATACAAGCGTCCCAGCCTTCCCTATAACCTGCATGGACCGTACTATATCATCAGTCTTATGCATGTCTATCCCCAATATCCTGGTACAGCCAGACTTCCCCAAATGTGACAGCGAGACCCCAATCAGAAGTCATTTTTTTCTTTGCATACTAGAAAAAAATGGATTATATGAGCATGTATATGTATATATATATATACACAAGTTATTATATATTATCTATATATATATATATATATATATAAATTCTATCTCTCTCTCTCTATATATATATATATATATATATATATATATATATATATATATATATATATATATATATATATATATATATATATATATATATATATATATATATATATATATATATATATATATATATATATAGAAATTCTATCTCTCTCTCTCTCTCTCTCTCTCTCTCTCTCTATCTATATCTATATCTATATCTATATCTATATATATATACATACACACACACACACACACACACACACACACACACACACACTTACTTTTAGTCCATTTGTTTGTTTACCACCAGGGTGTCATTCAATTTTTTTACTTGTATGGAAAATTGCTATCAAGTTTGTCCTACCGATTAAACAGTAGAGACAGTCAGCACTTGGAAGACACACAGATGGCATCCATGTGTGGTTAATTTAGTACACCCCTTCACTTGAATAACTTCTTTTCATCCACAAATTGGATCATAAATAGATATGTCTCTTTTTCTTTTTTTGTAATGTAAATGTGAGCCAGCAGACTATAACAGGTATGTATTCTGTATCTGAAAAACACAGACAAATGTATGTCAAAAAACAGATCTCTAAATGAGGCCTAATTGTGTGGGTTTTCACATTCTGTTCATGAATGATAAAACTTGTTGTGTGGACAGTTCCCAGAATGCTAATTTATCAGGATAAAAATGAACTGCTAGAAAAGTTACCAAGGGATGCTCCAACTATATCTCCAATCCACTGGTGACGCAGATAGGAAAGGCCCCTGTGCAAGAACAGCATATATGAGCTCATCAGAAAAACTCTACCTGCTTTGGAGGTGGACATCCCCCCCAGGCCCCTCTGCGGCCTCACAGAATGCACCAATGATATGGCCGCCCAGGGTTCAATTTACAGGGCTTTAACGTTACCAAATCTGACCTAGGTAGAGATTTGCATTGACTCTGTAAAGGCTGACTCTGTTTCACACTGATTAACTGGCTGCTAAGATTGGCGCTAGTGTATGTTACGCAACAAAAATATTAGACTGTGAACCCAGTGGGGAAATGGGCTGATAAAAGGGATTACAGAATATGTTGGTGCTTTACAGATGTTGCCATTCTTAAAAGTGTCCTTAGTAAAATGGTGCCAGAGATCGCCAACGTGACAATAGCAATGTGCACTCACCGCCAACAGCAGTAATGGCAGCGGTGCAAAATTTAAATAAAGAAAAGGAGGCAAGGCAAGAGGAAGAATCATAACAGCAGACCCGACCCACAACATACCTCCGCGATGCTCAAGCCACTGCACGAATGACGTTATTCTGAAGGTTTGTACAAGGATTATCCAGCAATCAAGCCTCGGATTTCTCAACTAAAAGGTATCATTTTAATCTTAGGCACTAGCTCTAGTATCTGGTGTTAGTTTCCATTAAAGGGTTGTCGGGTCTAGAATGAAAAGTCCGCAGTCATTCTGTGTAACTGTAGAACGTCGGCCAGGTATGCGATATGCATACTTCCAGCCAGAACCAGGCTGTATACGGTGCGCAGCTTCACAGCACACATTGTCTACCGCCACACAGAATGACAGTGGACTTTTCAATCTAGACCAGAAAACCCCTTTAAGAATGGAAGAAGAAAATCAGCCCCAATCTGCCACTATGGGTGCAAACCTCCAGATCCACTGGCAATCAGATTGCAAAATACAAGTTACTAAAAAAACGGAGGATGCACATTCTTCAATAACTCAGAAAAATATTCATTCCATGCTCAAGGTACGCGACATTTCATGGCTTATGGCGCTACTCAAATGTCCATGTTTTACATGCGCCGTGTCTCCGTGAAAAAACACTTGGAGACATACCGTATTTGTTTTTTTTCTGGCAGCATGGATGACCAGGGCCAATAAAAGTCTATGGGTCCGTGTAAACGCATACAGCACACGGAAGGCATCTGTATACTTTAGCTGTTTAACATTAGAGGGTGTTGGAGAAGCTTTACCATTTATTTATTAATGATACTTCCATGAAAAACGTTGATGACCAATAATGGTAAAAATGGATGCACGGACCCGGATGCAAAACACTGATGACACTGGTAGCATTTTTTCATGCCCATGTTTCAACACAGACGTGTGAAGGAGGCCTTACACTGAGCCTTTCTAAGGTGTTAGAGAACATTTCTAGTGTAATTTGTAGGCTTTGTTGGCTGTGATCCTCCATACTAAGCTCTTCCCACTTTTCAAAAAAATATGGAGACATTTCAACCAGTGTTATTCCAGAATTTGGGCACAAACTGTTCAATCGGGACAAATGTGTTAGTGGCAGAGACAATTCTGAGAAGATCTCTCCTTGATCGGAGTTTTTTTAAAGACGTGATAGCACTAAATGCTGCAGTGCGAGTCCAGAATTATGCAATGTGTAAACTTTTATGTAACAATTTCTCAAAAAATGAGCCATAAGGTAAATACTCCGCCAGCACACATGCGCTGGCGGAGTATATGCACCACTCGTAGTAGCGTACAGAAAGGAGAACAATCGAGTGTATATGCAAATGGAAATTTATTATCAAAAAAGACAAACGCAAGACAGCAATGAAGGGAAAGTTAAAAACAACTACCACTGAATCAAGGGGGGCATACACTGTGATACAATAGTACAATATAATTGTTGTCAATAGCCGTGGGAGAGGTGAACATATGATGGTATTATATTAAACCACCAAAATAGGTATAATATGGTAATGAAATCAACTGTTCACAATCTCTACTTGTCGTGGGAGAGGCATGCAGTTGAGGCAATAAAGGAATGGTAACAATTAGCCGTGGAGGAGAGGAGTACTGGCTATGATATGATCCTTTAGTCGTGGGAGAGAGAGGTAATGAAGATATAATGAGGAATAACCAACACGCCGGGGTAGGTGGACAATATCAGTACTCTGTTCAACTGACAATTGCAGTGTATAAAATAATGAAGTCCAACCATAACCCAGGCATGTAAAGGACCATATAAGCAGTTTCTGACCAGGGGCTATCAGTTACCAAAAATTACTTAGGCAAGTGCCAAAAAAGTTCCTTAGCAGACATATTGCCAAAAAATGTAAGGTGCAAGTGCATACCAATAAGAGATGTCAATGTCAAGGAAAAAGTACTTAGTGAAAGCCACATGCCCACAAATAAAAACCAGCCACTGACGTCAAATATATAAAATCACATAATGCACATACCCAGGAAAGGAAGGGATCACCACCAACGCGCGTTTCACGAGGTGGTGTTGCTTCTTCAAGGAGAACTTTTGCCTAAATCTCTATATGAATCACGTGCTTTACAGATAAAGAGGTCAGTAACAACCAGGACACATTGCAAAAATACAGTCAACTCTGGTTACTATGGGCATCAGGACCGCTTTACCTCCGATGTAGGACGCTTGTTGTATATTGTGCTATAACATATACAACCCTATGCTTTGTATGATTATTCCTGGTACTATAATGACTCTAAACGATGCGCTAGTCAGCTGGACGGCTTAGACAATGAGGCGTTCCTCGATCCGCTCTATTTACAGTCATACATTTTGTTACACTGTGCTGGCAATAGTGTAAACTATAATGCCGACTTGATACAATCACCCCAGCAAAGAATGTGTTATATTGATTGAAGGAAAAACACCTGCCTATCTGAAATGCTGCTCGCTGTCATGGGTGCTCCTACTAAAAGCCTCTGCGTGCTCTCAGAGAATGAGCCTTTCAAGCTTCCCGTGACTTTTACAACCTTCACTTTGTGTAATTTGTGCAGGCGCAG
Organism: Anomaloglossus baeobatrachus; assembly: GCF_048569485.1. NCBI lineage: Eukaryota > Metazoa > Chordata > Amphibia > Anura > Aromobatidae > Anomaloglossus > Anomaloglossus baeobatrachus. The sequence goes on from NC_134353.1 coordinate 793,009,769, forward strand.
CATGCGGGTCATCACAGAGCACTCCATCACTATCTCGTTCCTCCATGCTCTTGTGGCAGCCTATATTCTTCTGATAGCTGAGACAAATAAACAGACTCCACTTTGCTTTGCCTGACTGAGCCACACAGACCTGTCCTTTAAACTGATGCGCACATAATTTACATCAGTTTTACTTCGTCACGGGCGGCAAGACCGATCTCTATAGTGTGAAGTGAGAATTACTCTCAGTCTATCAAAGCTGAAAGCCATCTAAGGCCCTAAGTAACCGCGGCTCAGAAATCTGCAGTTTTCTTACAAAAATCAGAAAGCGTGTAATTTTTAGTTTACGGAGGCGCCTTGCAATATGATAAAAGACAACACACTTCTACGGGCCTCGCAGGTTATTCATTACCATCGAGATGACTACTAGAATTTCATGTAAAACGTGTTTTATGAACCATTAATTCTGAAAGCGCCTCATTCCAAAGGTAGAATTAAAATGGTTGCTGTGCTCCGAAGTGACATGTAGATAGGTAGTTTTTAATACTTTTCTTGGATCTCAGATACAGGGACAGAAAATGCCTTCTAGGTGAGCCACCATGAATAAAACACTATAAAAAAATACTAAAATCACACTGGCCCCATCGTGGTATGGTCCAGTGATTTATCAAATTTCCTAGTCAGAGCAGGGTCAACAAAGCTGTAATAACACATTAAAGGAGGGGGTTCAGGACTAGGTGCTTTTTAAACAACACCATTGAGAAGGCTTTCAGTGGATAAAGTTAGCCGTGCTAATGAGGGTATTTGTACGAGGGGCTGCTGACAAGTCTTTGGCCTTACCCAGAAAGAAACAAGATAGGATGATGAAACTTTACAATTATTCCACTGATGTGAACCCATTTCTTACATCAGTATTTCAAGTTCTGTAAACCTAGCAAAAAGAAGGATTTTGGTTGTGTCTCAAACTAGGCATCCGTAGCAGCCATGACATCAGAAATGGTGTGAAACTTGGTACCCTTGAGGTGTTTCTTCAGGTTTGAAAACAGATGATAGTTGGAGGGACCCAGATCTGGTGAATAAGGTGGGTGGTCAACCAGCAGTCTGAGTGGAGACGTTATCTTGCAGGAACAATATTCCTTTGGACAGCTTGCCGCACCTTTTGGCCTTCAAAGCTGCCTTCAATTGGTCCAAAAGTTCAATGTAATACCTTGCATTGATGGTGGAACCCTTTTAAAAGGTAGTCCACTAGCAGCACACTTCCTTATCACAGAACACAGACACCATCATCTTCGTGGCTGATTTTTGCACCCTGAACTTTTTTGGATGAGGAGAACCACTGTGCCTCCACTCTTTTGATGGCTCCTTGTTTTCAGGGTCATACAAATAAATCTAGGTCTCATTCATAGTGACCAGTTGATCTAGGAAGTTCTTATCAGTCCGGAAACGCTGACAAATGGACCAGGACGTTTTCACTCGCATGCTTCTCTGATCTGTTGTCAAACATTTGGGGACCCACTTTGCAGATAGCTTCCTCATGTCCAAATATTCACTGATAATGACACAAACACGTTCATGTGAATTTCCCATGTTGTCTGCTAATGCTTTAGCTGAAATTCGTCGATTATCCAGTATCAGGTTGTGCTCAGCATCGACGATCTCGGGAATAACAACCACTCTCAGTCGTTCAGGACGTTCCTCATCATTGGTACTGAAGTGGCCCGTTTTAAATTTGACAACCCAGCTCTTAACTGTGGAATATGAAGTGCATTGATCCCCCATAGTCTGCGACATACCACCATGAAAATCCTTCATGGCCTTTCCTTGCAGAAACAAGAATATTATCACTCCTCTGCTCTCAGTTGCTGTGAATATCGCATTAGACTCCCCCATTTTGTTTTCCCGTGTGCGTAGAACACTGTTGCCATAAGCAACAAACAGAAAATTTTGAAAACATATATTAGACACACAAGGCTTTCATGTGATGTAACATTCGTTACCATAGAAACAAAAAAAGATTACAAAAGACAAAGACTTATCAGCAGCCCCTGGTTCAAGTGGTACCAATGACTATGGGTAGTACAGTCTATACTAAAATCTGTCAAGTACTGAACAAATTTAGGTTGTTCGCGTGAGGAGTCACAAAAATGATAATTTATATCACGCCTGGTCTCCCAATTTCACCACCACTGTATTTCCAAGTTTATTTCAATACAGAAGGGAAAATTGCCCTCCCTCTTTAACAATATGGTTTTCTTTTTCTCAGTGCACATTTCAGTTGCAGGTATTACACTATTAACTGTCTGACAACAGAGCAAAATCATTCACCACTTCAAACCTAGTGGAGTGTCTGATTTTATGGGCAATTATATAGCTTTTGTGTGCATATCAAAGATATTTTTTCCGAACCTAGGCCGTGACGGTAGAGGTCCCGACACTCGGCCGTGACGGTAGAGGTCCCGACACTCGGCCGTGATGGTAGAGGTCCCGACACTCGGCCTTAACACTGGAAGTCCCAGAAATTTCAAGCTCCCCCCTGAAGTCCCGAAAGAGGGTCAAATGACCCTTAGTCAATTATATTATCAAATACAAGAAAACTGAATAGAACTAACTAGAAACTAAATGGCTAAACTCAATGGAAAACAACAACCTCCTGTGGTGCGACAGTAATGGCCTTAATTACAGAACAAAAGCTGGTGATTATAGGATGTTAGCTAAAATCCTTCAGGTCATTTGACCCGTCTCTGGGTTCCAAAAGGTAGAAATGTTAAATGACCCCTCTCTGGGACTTCTAGTGTTAAGGGTAAATGTCCCGGCTAGGGCTGAGCGGACCCAGACTGCAAAAGTCCGAATCCGCGCTGTTTCAAAGATGCCCGGGTGCTGGACCCGAACCTGGGCTTCCGGACCCAGGCCCAGGATTCCGGCTGCATGATATGGCACTGGGGAAATTAAAGGGAAAATAAAGAAAACAAGAATTAAGGGAGAGTTTCATACTTACGGTGACTGGGTGTCATGGTGTCAAACTGCTTCCGGATCGTGGATTCACTTCCTATACTGCGCAATAGGCTCATTGCATACACACAGCTTTCCCCGCCCACTGGCCGTCCTGTTGTCTGTGATTGGTTGCAGTCAGACGCGCCCCCAGCCTGTGACCGTGTTGCCTGCAGTCATCGCGGCTCCGTCATTGTCTGCACTCACAGACGGCGGTCGTGTTCTATGGCCGCTTGCTGTGAGAAATAGCAGAGCTGAAAGCAGCGTGGGATCTCATGTGGATTATGCCAGACCTGGAGGCGTGTGTTGGGGGTTAATAAAGTGGTGAAAGAGGTTGTGATTTTGTATTTTATTCCAAATAAAGGATTTTTTTTCTCTGTTTGTACTTATTTACTTTCATTTACAGGTTAGTGATGCAGGTATCACATAGACGCCTGTGCCACCACTAACCTAGGGTTTAGTAGCAGCTGTGCGCTATTATTAACCCCTGCTATTACCCTGATTGCCATCGCACCAAGGCAACGGGAAGAGCTGGTAAAGCACCAGGATTGGATGTGGCAAAACCGGGCAGCTGCGTGCTGAGAATATCAGCCCCTAGCTGACTTTATCTTGGCTGGGGCTGAAAATTGGAGAGGCGGGGGTTGGGGGGGCACACGTTTTTTTTTCCAATGATTTATTTAAATAAACAAAAAAAAAAAAGCTGCATATGGTTTCTCTTAGGCCGGAGTCACACTTGTGAGGGACTCGCGTGAGTTTCACGTCGCATCACCCTGGCATTTCACCGCATTTCATCTGGCATTGCATCACCCGGCACAGTTGCACACTCTTCTGATAGGAGCGGGCCGCATGTGTTTCTATATACATGCACGCTCACCATACTGACCCGTAGACACTTGCACTGCTTTCCCCACCCATCAGCCATCCTGGTGCCTGTGATTGGTTGCAGTTAGCTGCCACGCTGCCACTCAGGGTTGGGGTGCGTCTAACAGCACACAAGTACATGCGCCGGTGGGCAGGCAAAGCAGTGAATATTCAATTTTCGGCTCCGAAAGGGAAAGTGTGACTCAGAAGCAGCTTTCAGACATGACACAGCCTCGGTGAATAGACCACGCGCGCTCCTATTCCCCTATCCCTACCACCAACATTTTTAATCTCTGGATTCTGGTTCCCATAGATTTATATGGGTATTGGATTCCGAAGAGGATCGCGTATTTTTGTTTGTTTTTTTAATTGAGCAGCGACCCGCTGGTCCCATTTTTTTGCGAGTCCAAGCAGCTCTAGTCTTGACACTCGGCCATAAGGGTAAATGTCCTGACACTCAAACAAAAGGGTAGATGTCCCATAAGAAAGCCATATAAATATCATGACACACGGCCATAATGATAGCGGTCCTGACAGTAGACCATAAAGCTGTATACAAGCATGCCTTCATCACTACAATCTTCAATACCTTCCTTTAAGGACCAATGCCAAAGTGAATGAAAATAATCTCCCATACATATTTTAGTATATACTCCATAATGCCTCATTCAGATGTCAGATTTTTTTTTTTTTTTTTTTACGTAAAAGAAAACCAGGCTAAGATGCATCAGTTTTAGAAGATTTTCATCAGAGTTTGCAAAGAGTTTCATCATTTTTTTTTCTACTGATAAGAAAGAACATGGATGGCATCTGAATATTGTCAGATTGTTCACTGACCTATAGACTTGCATAGCCAATTTTGCCTTGTGAACAGCCCCACAGACTATCATAGGTACGAGTGCTATTTGGGAAAAAAACAGATAGCAGTCATACAAGAAAAATGAACATGTGACTGAGCCCTGCGCCTTCTCAGGTTGCTGCCCGTTAATAGTACACTATTAATGTAGAGGCTACATTCACTCAAGTACGGTACATCTTTTATCCACAACAGTGTGTAGGTTTGCATTCGATGAGGCAAAAGTGAATCCAAGGTTGATTGTTAGGGACCCACATAGACAGCTACTCCTATTATATGTCAAGTATCTGAATCACGACACTTCTATCCAAGAGAACATTCACTTTAATTCAATTTCCTTGCAGTTGCTGTAGGAATCTGCCATCATATTGGCCACCTGTGTGTACAGATGGGCTGTACAGAGGCTTTGAGGAATTTGATCTACTGCAGCTGACCTTCTCCATAGTCTTCCTCCTCCTTATGTAATACTATGTTGATAGTACATAGCTATTATAAGATCAATTAAAGGACTTGTTTGCCAGACGATTGAAGAAGGGAACATTATTATGGTCATTACATGCATTCTCAGTCGTGATTCCCTGGATTGGTGGGGACTGAGTAGCTCCATTTGTTGATTTGTAACATTTTCTGTCTTTGGCTAAAAAAAAGTTAAGCCAGAAAATAGTTAAATATGTACAGTATCTTACATTTCAATAAATTATGACAAAATATTATAACGCTAAATTAATGTAGTTAAAGGGTGTCACAACACAGCTGGGTCCACAAGTACATCTGACATTTGGCATTCCCTGCAGAATTTAAGGAGAACTTACAAACCCACAGGCAGCGTGAATCAGACACTGGCTGTGTGATTGCAGGCATGTGTTACTATGAAACATCGCATACCTCTTGCACTAGGACCATATATATCAGCTGTCCAGTCCAATGAGGTCTCCAGTCGGCTTCTCTCTGCCCTGCTCCAATTGACTGACAGGTCTCTCGTCTCTCTCTACATGCGTGTACATAAGAATAGACTTGTCTCTCAAAGGGATTGGGATGACGACAAGTCGGCTGGGGCAGCATCGAACTAGACATGGTCCCCGGCTGGTCTTTCAAGGTAGGTCTGCACAGTATTTCAGAGTAAAGCTAACCTGGCTACAATCATGCATCTATTATTGGCTTTGTGCTGACCATGGTTCAGGCAGCATTAATCTAATGACAGGTTCCATTATAAAGGTATGACTAGTTTGCCCCATAAGTAAAGGAAGCTTTTTTTAAATTATAAAATGAAATGGGTAATTGATATTTACGCAATTTCCTAAATTATTTAAAGCAGTCATAAAAGAGGAAATATGGCTTTAAATTGGAGCAAAACTGAAAGAGAGGAGTAGGCTCCATCGAGTACAGGATAGATGGGGATTACCATTTACTAAAATGCAACTATCATCTGAGAAGAACTTGCAGCAGAATGTCGGCCTCTAGCTCCTCTCGCTCTCTCTTCCCTCTCCCCTCTAACTATATGAGCATCAACTCTCACCTCCGCTCTCAATAATGGGAAAATCTGTATTCACGGATGTTAATATTTGAGGTTGTGTGTTATATTAAATCACCTAGGCAGGTTAACGATGCAACTATTTTTATTTCTTCCATACACAGTTATACAGCAACTTCAGTTAGATGGTGAAAATGAGGTGTCCCCAGTCCACGAGATTCCAAATCGAGACCTGTAGTTTCATTACTCCCATACCAGGCAATGCCCACGGTCTCCCAACTTTTGTTTGGCCCATAACTTTTCTATCTCCCGCCAGTGTAGTCAGTATTCACAAGCTATGCTCCTCCAGGCGATGGATACCACGATTGTAGCAAATTTATCCAGCTCCAGCCAGTAACAATAGTCCTTAGGATAGTTCCTCAAATCCAGAAGACAGGTATCATCCAGCTCCAATTTCTATAGTTATTTATAAACACCAGGACCAGGCCATAGAAATAGGTCCTCACCCTTCCACATCACATCAGAAACTCCCTGACCAAAAATGTGGCTTATCGTTTTCCCTCTCCTGGTATCAGACCCATGGATGGGCAGAGGTGCACACACCAATCCCCATAAACATCTTTTACATGCAGCTCAAAGTACGCAGAAGGTTCCAGAAGCCCAGTCTGAAAAGTGTTTTGGGGAAGCACCCTGAAAAGATGAACAAAGACGCACAACCCCCAATCCTATAGAATGTAAGCCCGCAAGGGCAGGGCCCTCTTCCCTCTGTACTAGTCTGTCTACTGTTAACTTGTATATGTATTTTGTATGTAACCCCCTTCTCATGTACAGCACTATGGAATTAATGGTGCTCTATAAATAAATAAATAATAAATAATAAACCCCCAACCAGGTACAGGACAATGAATCCTACTGTAGGACTGATCATATTAGAGTCCATAGAGACAGGCTGGTGTTAATCTGTCTCAGGGAGAATGATGGCGTAATGGAGGCCGCTGAGATAGTCAGAAAAGAATATTTTAAAATCGAGAGCAAGCAAATCGCTAATCAAACACAACAATAAGATCGATGTAGCCGTGACTCTAGGCTGGAAAAAGTGCGCTATATGTCCATTGGTCTAATAGTCTTAAATCTGTGACCAGCTCCTCACAATGGAATACAAATTTTACCTACGAAATTAAAATGAATGATCAATTCATTCACTGATGATGAATGGCGGAGAAAGAAGCAGATTTCTCTAAGATATATTACAAATTTGCATATTTTCATGTGTACTATTGATTTATGAAAAATTAAAACTAGAGTTAAGGCCGCTTTACACGCTGCGATATCGTGACAGATATTGCTAGCGTGAGTACCCGCCCCCATCGGTTGTGCGACACGGGCAAATCGCTGCCCGTGGCGCAGAACATCGCGCGGACCCGTCATACTACTTACCTGCCTACCGACGTCGCTGTGACCGGCGAACCGCCTCCTTTCTAAGGGGGTGGTTCGTTCAGCGTCACAGCGACGTCACAGCAGCGTCACTGAACCACCACCCAATAGAAGCGGAGGTGCGGAGATGAGCAGGACGTAACATCCCGCCCACCTGCTTCCTTCCTCATTGCCGGCGGGCGCAGGTAAGGTGAGGTTCCTCGTTCCTGCGGTGTCACACATAGCGATGTGTGCTGCCGCAGGAGCGACGAACTACTTCGTACACCGATCAGCAGCGATATTTGAGAATGGACGTTTTGAACGTTTTTGCAACGATTCAAAATCGCTCATAGGTGTCACACGCAAAGGCATCGCTAAAGCGACCGGATGTGCGTCACAAATTCCGTGACCCCAACGAGATCGCTCAGGCGATGTCGCAGCGTGTAAAGCCCGCTTTACTGTTTAAAGTAAATAGACAATACTGTAATGCAAATTTATATTACTGTAATCTATTTCAAATCATCACGAATAACAATAAAAGAGCGAAAAATAAACCTTTCGAATTGCACATAGAAAGGTTTATTTCTAATAATACCTAAATAATATATATTCTATATTCCAATTATGGGAGCCCAGAGACAAAACAAAGCCATCCAGAGAGCTCAGTGAGCATCAGTCAAATTAAAGCATCGCAGTACACATGCATTCCTTGTACCAGGGGCTAAGTAAATGCCAAACACAAAAATGTCTTTAAGTTAGCATCGGAAAGCTTTACTAAGCCTCGGGGCATCTGAATAATACACTTTTATTGATGTCAACTTTTTCCTTACATTGTGGATACAGAGACAGACTATTCTTTACAAGAAAAATGTTACTTCGTTATTAGGTGAGGTTTTCATAAATATTAACATTCAGGTGAGACGGCAGTGAACCCCAGTATCCTCTCCGGCACAAACAAAAATGAAAGACTCTGAATATACAAGTTTTGTTTGTCAAGGAACGGAGATTAAAGGCCTTGATACATATTGGATGAAGGTCAGGCGAACCTGCGGATGTGTATAGAGGTTCAACCCTCCCCCGAAGAGGAGGCTGGAGGAAATAAGGATCCTGTAGTTAGAATTTCTATGGTTGAATCTTTTGTATTTCAAGGAAGGTAAGACTATGTCAGAAGTATCCTACTACAGCATATCCTCTCTTAATCGAAAACATAAATGCCCAGCCGAGCAAAATCAACCTCTGTAAGGGGTTAGTATGGAGAGATAGCTGTCTTTCCAAAAATGGTTTCGCTGACGGCTATGTTATGTGCATTGCCAGCTTAAGAGTTGATAATGGTCACTAGCGATATTATCTCCTTAACAAATTTGAGGCTTTGCATGGTCAAAACAATATTTCATTTGTTAAAAAGGTTGGACGTGTTTTAAGTCAAATTATACTATGCCAAAAATCTCTGCATTTATGCTAAGAAGCCCTAAATATAACAGCGGTTTATTTCACATACTGCCCATGGAGAGGACTGTGACGCACTGGACATAGTCCTCTACTTGTCCAAAAAAAATGGTGGCAATAAAGTGATTTATTGGTGTGCTCTTACCCTACCCACTTTGGTGCAGGGGCTGTGATCATACAGTGTGCACGCAGATAAAGGCAGCAAACACTGTGTATGCACGTGTGCAGAACTCTACAAAAACACATGACCACCACCATCTTCATTCCTATTGATGAGGAGAGGGATGTGTCACATACAGTCCTATCCAAGAAAAGTAGAGGGGATTGCATCAGTTCATGTAAAGAACATGTCTACAACGGAGAACATTTTTTTTTTTTTGAGAAACAAACAAGAAGGTAAAACAAAATAATGGAAAACTTCAGTGTGCATAACTATTCACTCCCTAAAGTACTTTGTACAACCTCCTTTTGTAGAAATTACAGCCACAAGTTGCTTTGGATAAGTGTCTACAAGCCTTTTACATCTTGCCATTGGGACTTTTGCCCATTTTTCAAGGAATAACGTGCTCCAGCTCTTTCAAGTTAGATGGTTTGCTCTGGTGAACAGCAATCCTTAGGCGGGCTTTGCACACTACGACATCGCAGGTGCGATGTCGGTGGGGTCAAATTGAAAATGACGCACTTCCGGCATCGCAGGCGACATCGTAGTGTGTAAAGGCTCGATGATACGATTAACGAGCGCAAAAGCGTCGTAATCGTATCATCGGTGCAGCATCGGCGTAATTCATGATTATGCTGACGCGACAGTCCGATGTTGTTCCTCGCTCCTGCGGCAGCACACATCGCTGTGTGTGAAGCCGCAGGAGCGAGGAACATCTCCTACCGGCGTCACTGCGGCTTCCGTAGGATATGCGGAAGGAAGGAGATGGGCGGGATGTTTACATCCCACTCATCTCCACCCCTCCGCTCCGATTGGCCGCCTGGCGTGTGACGTCGCTATGACACCGCACGACACGCCCCCTTAACAAGGAGGCGGGTTGCCGGCCAGAGCGACGGTCGCAGGACAGGTGAGTCCATGTGAAGCTGCCGTAGCGATAATGTTCGCTACGGCAGTGATCACAAGGAAATCGCTGCTGCGACGGGGGCGGGTACTATCGCGCTCGGCATCGCAGCATCGGCCTGCAATGTCGCAGCGTGCAAAGTACCCCTAAGTCTCACCACACATTCACAATTGGATTAAAGTCTGGGCTTTGACTAGGCAACGCCAATACATTTACACATTACCCCTGAAACCTCTCGAGTAATGTTTCAGCAGTCTCAAATCACTGACAGAAACAGATTTTGCACAAGCATATCCCTGTTTTTCGCACTATCCATCTTCCTCTCAACTTGGACCATTTTCCTGTCCCTGCTATTGAAAAAATCCCCACAGCATGTTTAACTGTGGGTATGATGTTTTTCCGGTGATCAGTTGTGTTGGTTGGACTCCAGACATAGTGTTTACCTTGGTGGCCATAAAGTTCAATTTTGGTTTCATCTGACCACAACACCTTCCTCCATACATTTGGGGAGTCTCCCACGTGCCTTTTGGCAAAATAAAAATGTGTTTTCCAATTTTTAGCGATAAGTAAAGGCTTTTTTTCTAGCCAGCTCTAAGGAGTGTACAGCTTATTGTGGTGATTTGTAGAGATACTCCAGTCTCTGCTTGGGAATTCTACAGCTCCTTTATTGGCCTCTGGACTGCCTTGCTGATTAATGCCCTCCTTGCCAGGGCTTAGCGTTTTGGAGGGCAGCCCTCTCTTGACAGGTTTGTTGTATACCATGTTCTTTCTATTGGAGCGCAAGGGAGGACTCTGTGTGGATGACGTAAGACGTGTCATCCACACGAATCAGGTAAGGATGACCGCGATCATAGGATGATAAGAGGCACCGGACGAAGATTAGCGACACCCATCGGACCGGATCGCCCCACAGGTAAGTATAATAAAAGCTCTTTTTTATGTTATACAGAGCGGCTTGGGCACTTAATACAGTATTCTAGAATACTGTATATAAGAGCTTACTGGTGGTGGTTGTGGCTTATAGTGGACAAATCTGGTGACAGGTTCCCATTAGTAAGTGTATGGGTTCCTACAGCTCTCAACACAGAGTTTCTATTCAGTCTGTAGACCGCTCTGTGCAGCCAATACAGGAGTAGCGCACATCAGAGCACTGTTTTTTTCTGATCTTTGGGGGTCTTTGGAGCTGGTCCCCCCAAGGATTCGCAGCACATAATGTCTGCCATTATATAGAATTTTTTTGTAAATGATAGTTACTCTTTACCTTTCCTGATTAAAAAGTGAAACTCCTGAGCATGCATTCAGAGACATAATATGATGATGTATGTGTGGGCTCTATTATATACAGAAAGCATGTTCTGAATTACCCTACAAGCAGAATTAGATTGTAATCCAGATATCTTCTATTTGCTGGCAAGCCATCCCATATTTTACCTGTCATTATCACTTCTGCGCCTTGTTCAGAACCACTTAAATCCTGACTCTCCAGTACTAAAGTTCTCCCCTGCCATGCTCTCGCCCAGTTATAAAAGCATTCCTGCTGAGTATTTGTACGTGACGTCAGTTTTTGTTATATAAAGCATAATTCCAGGCCGTACATCATGGAGCCTATTTATGTCCTAATTTAAAATCTGCAGAAACACGAACTGTGCGGTGGCTGCAAATGGATTAAACCTTGCACAGAGTCCAATAATACTCCACTTTCTCCCAGTTTGGTCATAGAAATGCCTCTAAAAATAAACGACAACAATCTATTTGCATAACACATGTGTTTATCTCTATACAAGGTAAAATCCAAAACTTCACACTGGCAAAATCCTTCTTCTCTGCAAACACTGATGAGGATGATGTTAATGCTCCACTAATCACCGTGCCGCACGCCCACCGGAGCCTTGGCTGCGGAGAAAGCTGGACCAGGTCCTCTGCTCTGTTCTGATTACATTCCTGACAATACAGAAATACCTAAATCAGGCAATCAGAATCACGCTGGCTTGTTTTTTCATTGCTGTGCACTCATTCTCTATGGCACACTGTTTTATGCCAGGCTACAAAACAATGAACATTTTTACAGCAGAGGATTTGGTCCTGTCTGGCAGCTAAAGAAAAATCATGCCATTTTTCAACCATCACCGGAAGGATCAGCCATCGGTCCATTGAAGCAGATGCAACTGCGCATTTGTTGTCAGCATGTGTTTGCAGTACTAGAGATGGAAATAGCACACGGAATCTGAGTCAAGTCCAGCTATAAATACGTGCTCGATGGTCCCGCAGGGTTTGTTGAGTGATTTCCCATCCGACTCACTTGCCCTCAGCACTGGTCATTACACCTATAAAATATTTAATTCCTTAAGGAGATCATTTGTAATAAAATAATGTGTTCTGCATAAATACTTTGCGTGTGTTCTTCTGGATAAGGAATGAAAAGATGACACCATAAATAAAGCTTGCCAAGGATCCCACTATCAAATAATGTCTTGAAGGAGGTAGATAGGTATGAATTCAGTTCTGCTTATCAATGTAAAACACAAAGCCTACATTTTTTAGATATAATAAAACAAGTAAATACAAAGGGATGAATATTGGGAGTATGAATACTTTTTAGGCCCTTTTTGAGATCATGGTAAGGCTTCCAACTCTGCCTCTCACATACATCAGTAATTATATAAAGTAAAGTAGTCATTGTCCAACTTATAAACAGTAAAAATGTGTCATTCCCTCTAAATAACTCAACACATTCACACTATTATAAAAACCGCTGGCAATAAAAGTGAGCACACCTCTAAGTGAAAATGGCCAAATCGTGCTCAAAGTATCAATATTTTGAGCGGCCACCATTATTTTTAAGTACTGCGTTATTTACAAGATTGCCACTTTAAATCCTTTTCCACTCCTCCATGACGACATCACAGGTCTGGTGGATGATAGAGACTTTGTGCTCCTCTACCGTTCATTTGAGGATGCCCCACAGATGCTCGATAGGGTTTAGGTCTGGAGATATGCTTGGCCAGTCCAGCACCTTTACCCTCAGTTTCTTTAGCAAGGCAGTGGTCGATTTGGATGTGTGTTTTGGGTCGTTATACTGCCCTGTGGCCCAGTTTCCGAAGTCTGCTTCAGAATGTCACCGTTCTTTCATGAAATGTAGCTCCCCACAGCAGGCAGCAATCATGCAGCCCCAAAACATGACACTCCCACCATGCTTGACTGTAGGCATTTGTATACTGTGGTCTTTGTACTCTTCACAAATTTTATCTTGGTTTTATCAGACCACAGGACATGGTTCCAGTAATCCATGTCTTTAGTCTGCTTGTGTTCAGCAAAATGTTTGCAGGCTTTCTTGTGCATCATCTTTAGAAGAGGTTCCTTCTGGGATGAAAGCCATGCAGACCAATTTGATGCAGTGTGCGGTGTACTGTCTAAACACCGATAGGCTGCACTCATACGTCTGTTTTGAAAAGACAACCTCTTGATAGGATGCTGAGTACTGTTCCCGTAGTCTCCTGATTGGTGCTGCATATTGGCACATACCACCACCACGAATTCTCTGCCTCCATTACACAGGGTAAGGCCCAAGGCATACAGCAGTGACTGTGGCACTGCACAGACACCTGACAAGTGGCGTACTGCCAATAGTGTCAGACCATGTGACCCATATGGGGCATAATAGTATCTACACCCTGTCCTGAATTCAACTACAGCTGAAAGCATTATTTTCCCTGTAAGTCTTAGCTCTGATGTCTCAGTGCAGCAGGCACAATAACGTTACCACAACATGCCTGTTCTGCAGAGATTCAGACCACATAATACAGAGGCCCGAGCAGAAGGGAAATGGTGAGTTGAGTATTAATTTATTTTTTTAAACCAATGTATACATTGTGGGGGCATTTATACAATTTTGAGGGCTGTGTATGGGGTGCATCATACTGTGTGTAGGGTTATGTGGGGGACATTATACCGTATGGAAAGCCATTATACTCTTTGGTTTGATAATACCGTATGGAGGGCTGTGTGAGGGATATCATATTGTGTGGAGGCCTGTGTCTGAGTTGCGGTCACTTTGGGGTATAAAACTTTGCGAGGGTGGGGGTACAGTATTGTAGGGTCATCACAATGTGTGTATGGTCAACATTGAGGGGATCATATTGTGTTTGGGGGCACTTTGGTGGCTGGCAACATACTTTACGGGGATCGTGAACAGTGTATCTTAGTGCATGGGAACACTAAGGGGCCTTGATAGGAGCAAAATATACTTGTAAGGGCTGCAAAGTTGTAAGGTATACTCTTCTGTAACCCCACCGAATATGTTTTTTGTTTGGATGGGTGGCCCAATTAGGACCGGCTATGGGGCCACGAGATTTCTATGTATGCCCCCGCATCTCACGTACCTAACACGCACCCGTACCAATACACAGAGGGGTCCATCATTATCTTGGCTCAAATGTGGCTAAATACACAATATTCTAATGGTAAAACTGTACCGCCAAATGAAGAGATGCAAGCAAAATCATGTTTGGTCATCACACACAAAAACGCATCTCAAAATATGTCAAGCCAAGAGCAAAGGTAAGATAGACATTTATATGTATAGAGCCATTATCTATATTTTTGTTACATTCTTACAGAACCCACAGAAAAGCTCTGTACATCTCTGAAAGAAATCAAACCATAATAAAACAGATTATGAGGCTGAAAATGGCGGCTGAGTCCAGGTGCAGTCCTATAGATAGCAGATGAAGAGGTAAAGCTTTATTTTTTAATGCTGCTACTACTATTGCTTATGCCAGAATAGACATTTTCTCCATCACATGTCTCCTTACATAAAATAAATTTCTTTTTTGTACCCTACCAATATTTCATCAGGTCCTCTGATGTGTAATCATCCAAGTGAACCTGAACATACACCCTCCACGAGCGAGAGCGCGCTGCTCAAACACTTCTAGTGATAATGGATCCACCAGACCGGTGAGGAGTTAGCTAAACTTTTCTTCTGTCATTTATCTAACTTAACCACACTTCGGATTTCTTTTTTACTTTTAATGTGCGCTACCTTTGATGTACAACTTTACACATAGGAATTGAAAACTGGAGTTGGCTCCTGTTGAGTTTTTGGTACGGTACATAAGAAATTTCCATGATAAAATCTAAAAAAAAAAAAAGTCAAAGCAATAGGAAAAAAGTACAGAAGGATTCACATGTGGGTTGAATCAATGAATAAAGCGAGCACATTTCATTTTTTGTCTTTAATCCTTACGTTAATGACAGCAGTCATGCATGGATTAAGATGTACGAGCATCAGAATCCTGGATCCCATATAGCAGACGCGTCAAAATTGTGCCGCAACAGACAGAAAGAAGCAGCGTGATAGCAATGTTTTATCGCTCGAAAGTCATAGCATTCAGTTAATTCAGAAATACACAGTGGGGGGTAGGGCTTTGTTAAATGTCTTTCCATTTGCAATGCCTGGAGTTACTGCAGTCCAGACTACACACAATATATTAGTAGGGATTTTTCAGATAAAGCATGTGTGGAAGCATACAACACAATGCAGATACGCGAGGAGGTGGCAAGTGCATCAAATGTAATTGTCTGGGAATACTT
Organism: Anomaloglossus baeobatrachus; assembly: GCF_048569485.1. Classification (NCBI taxonomy): domain Eukaryota; kingdom Metazoa; phylum Chordata; class Amphibia; order Anura; family Aromobatidae; genus Anomaloglossus; species Anomaloglossus baeobatrachus. The sequence goes on from NC_134353.1 coordinate 793,025,436, forward strand.
CAGTGAACATGCTCCATGGTGTGTAACGTAATGCTCAACCCTTGGCTGATTCAAGCACAGCTAAATACACACGAACCATGACAGCGAGGAGCAGATCCATCTTCTATTCTTTGCATTTTTTTTATATAAATTTAGACATGAGAGGTATGGCAGGGTTTGAAAACCGCTTCAACAAAAATATATCTTCACAGACCATACAGGAGGTTAACGTTTCTCATATTAACTAACGCCAATTTATTGTCAGTTTTCGACCCCTGGCTGAATGTACAGTAAGTAATGCACAATTCTGTTGAAGGACAGAGGTCAACTGGTATTAAAGGAATGTTCCTGTTTGGAAAAATAAAAGCTTACTCTGTGTGAAAATTACAAAATCATTGCTTACCCGCTGCCTCTCCAGCATCGCCTCTCTGCTGCTTCCGTCTCTGCTGATATGGCTGCCGCCAATTACTTAGTGGTCATGCAAGAGGTGACAACACCACTCTAGCCATGCCAGCAAAGACCAACGGACACCAAAGGAGAAAGCACAGCTGGGTGCGCAATAATAATTTCATTCATTTCATACAGCTAAATGTCTTTGGACTTTTCCACACTGTATGTAAGAAATAACTAGATTTATCTAATGTATAGTCACCCTACTTGGTGACTTCGACTTGCTTCTCACAGCCTCATCTGTTCAGATTGGATTTCCAATCCTCCTACTTTTAAGTTGGCCAAAGGAATAGCCAGGGGGAGTAGCTAAGTCTAGGATACTCACTCCGAGAGTACAGTGCTGGCTTACTGATGCCTTCCTCTCACTAGGTGCGGTTAGGCGGGCTTTACACATTGCGACATCACTTCCGAAATATCGTTGGGGTCACGTCGTTAGTGACGCACATCTGGCGCCGGTAGCGACATCGCAACGTGTAAATCCTAGGTGCGACGATAAACGATCGCAAAAGCGTTGAAAATCGTTGATCTGTGTAGCGTCGTTCATTTCCATAATGTCGGGTCGCCCGCAGGTACGATGTTGTTTGTCGTTCCTGCAGCACCACACATCGCTGTGTGTAAACCCGCAGGAGCGACAAACATCTACTTACCTGCGTCCACCGGCAATGGGGAAGGGAGAAGGTGGGCGGGATGTTATGTCCCGCTCATCTCCGCCCCTCCGCTTCTAGTGGACGGCCGATTAAGGACGTCGCGGTGACGTCGCTGTTACGCCAAACGCACCTCCCCCTTGAAGGAGGGATTGTTCGGCGGTCACCGCGACGTCGCCGACCAGTGATGTGCGTGTGAAGCTGCCGTAGCGATAATGTTCACTACGGCAGCAATCACCACATATCTCATGTGCGATGGGTCGGGTGCTATCGCGCTCGACATCGCTAGCCGATACTAGCGATGTCGCAACGTGTAAAGTACCCCTTACACAATTGCTGCAATCTGTGCAGCCTAAAGGGGCCCAAGCATGAAGGGGACCACATTCACCTTTGTAGAAGGTGGAATTGTGCATTATGAGAAACCGGCAAAGGGTCCATATATTGTTCTTGTACAGGAACCCTCTTCTGTCTATGTCTGCTCATGTCGCTGACCGTTTTCTCCTGGCGCATGGCCATGGACACTGGCTGGATCTGCACCCTGCACGACCGGGAACACCACTGTACTCCGCTAACATCGTTATGGAGCAAGACTGATGGAAATGGTAAAGATCTATGTTACAGAGCTGTGGAATATATATATACGCAACAGGTAGTAAATAATTTATCAGCTAGACTTCACAGCATCCACTCGATGCCTATGAGCATGGCTCACAAAAGTGGCATGGTTATGCTCTGCATTAGGATTCTGTCCCATTTTGCTCTGTTATTAGTGTGACACGTGACATTTTACTCACTGCCTAATTCGAGCTTTGTGTCTGACCCAATACTCTTTGAAGTGATTTCCTGGTGCCAAAGAAGGAAGCTGTCATTCTAAGTAGTAGTACGCCATACTGATTGAGAATTATATGGTGCTATACTAAGAACGTGATATTACAGGAAAATAAATGTTCTTCGCTTGATAATTTACAGGAAAGATCCTGCCCACTCAGGACTGATAAGGACATGGATGTATTGGAAGGAACATGTTTTATGACTGATAGGGGTACGTGTGTCACGGAATGAGTTAATATTGTGAACAGCTAACGCCAATCAGTAGTGACCTTCCCAGTCTGAACATGTAGGAGAAGATAACAAAATATCTGGTGCCTTCTTGTTGTGAGAATGAATAATCTGCACACCATGGATAAAAGCAGGCTTGGCGCCCAGGCTCTGATAGGCACTGACCTTCTTCCTGATGTATTATGCTAAGCATGGGCGCTGCCCCAATTTGGCAGGATGCTGCATGACAGGCGAGAGAGATCTCTCATGCACAGCAATCACCTAAAACTCGAATAATGCCATTAGAGCATGAGCTGAATATATTAACACAGAGGAGGTTAGAAGAATTTTAAAGAACACTTCTTCAAACTAAATTATAGGAGTAGAATATTGGGAAGGATATTGTAATACGCTTGTAAATGACTATAATTTACACATCTGACTCAATTTCACTCTATAATCCTTACTGTAGCGTGATTTGCATTATGAATAGTGAGTCTCAAAAACCTATCTTTACTTTCCATCATATTCTTCAAATAATGGAGTTAAAAGAAAAATAATATACAAAGTATTGGAAGTATGCAAATGTATTGGGAATTTGTCACAAAATGTTCCTAGCCGATTTGAGAACAGTATGATTTGGGGGCAAAAGACCCCAATTGCAGCAATATAACACTTACTGGGCTGCTTGCCACAGTTTTGATAAAAACGGTTTTCTTTGCGGCATCTTTAGCAGTTATCTGAAAGTTAAACTTTGTATAAACCACTAATTGGCAGCTTTCTGTTTACACTGTGCATAGGCAGATAGCTGCCAACTAATGGTAGGAATTAGTTATACAGAACTCATCAATATTTTTGCTACCTGAATCCAACAATGTGTCACATAGACTACTGCCTGCAGTCGTTCTGACACAATCAGAATTTTTAGATTTAGACATGCAGCAGAGCTGAGAGACCTGCCTCCGCCCCCACCAGGCTCTCAATAGAGATTTTACATTGACAGTTAGATGCCAATCACAGGACAGGGTGTGTCAGACTGCTGTGCGTATGACACTGTAGTCAGAGCAATGATAAGTCCTGCTGCTTAAAGAAACATTCTAGGAAAACAAATGAACTGTGACAAAACAGACAGGCCTGAATTTTCTGTGTTAACCCTTGCAGCATGCTGACTTGAGCTTACATAGCAAAAACCTGCTGACAGATTCCCTTTAACACATGGCAGGAAAAAGGCTAAAGAAACAGTGTTAAATTCCAGGAGTAACCACAAAAGCAACATAGAAAGCTGGAGTAACATTACTACAAATAAAGCGAATACAATTTTTCTACACACATAAATCTAAGGGCGGCTTTATTGCACGTGCGATGTCGATGGGGTCAAATCGAAAGTGACGCACATCCAGCGTCGCAGTCGATATTGCAACGTGTAAATCCTTTTTGATACGATGAACGAGCGCAAAAGCGTCATCGTATCATCGCTGCAGCCTCCGACATTTCCATAATGCCGATGGTGCGACAGATGCGATGTTGTTCCTCGCTCCTGCGGCAGCACACATCGCTGTGTGTGAAGCCGCAGGAGCGAGGAACTTCACCTTACCTGCCTCCCGGCTGCAATGAGAAGGACGGAGGTGGGCGGGATGTTTACATCCTGCTAATCTCCGCCCCTCCACTTCAATTGGCCGCCTGCCGTGTGACGTCGCTGTGACGCCGCACGACCCGCCCCCTTAGGAAGGAGGAGGGTAGCCGGCCAGAGGGACGTCGTGTGAAACTGCCGTAGCGATAATAATCGCTACGGCAGCTTTCACTAGATATTGCACGTGCGACGGGGGCGGGACTATCGCTGCAGCATCGGTAACACATTGTTACCGATGTCGCAGCGTGCAAAGCCTGCCTAAATGTTTTGAGGAGGTGTAGTGTTCAGCCAACGGCAAACTTGGGAGGTAAATGGCAGATTAAACTTAATGGTGATCTAATAAAACATACTGCACCTTGTCCACAGTAATGATGAGTGTTCCTATTACGGCCAAATTGTGGTTTCCTACAATTTTTGCTAAATCAATTTTGGGCTATCTAAAGTGAAAGGTGCTTTGTTACTACAACTTGTGAACTCACTCTTAGGGCTAGCTTACATTGGTGTATATTCTCCAAAGCGAGAGAATCAGCCCAATTATGTTACTGACATGTAGCCCAGTGTGAGCTGAGTGTCAGTTTACTGTGATTCTCTTGCATGTGAGATTCAGTGCACAGGTGAAGAGGAGGAGGAGGAGAGATTGATTCCGCCATCTTCTCCATTGTCTGTGTTGGCGTACACAGGACTGCTCCCTGATGACAGATGAGGATGCACTCGCAGCATGCTGTGATTTCTTAGTTATGCTGAATCGGCATGAGAAAACAAGCACAAATCATCACCATCCCATAGTATAACACTGGTCCAAGTGCTATCTAACAAAAGATGGGATAGCACTCGGCCATGTTATACGCTCAAGTGGGTGAGCCCTAAAAGTAGAAAAATGAACAGTTTTCAGTGGCCTACCTTCACAAAGATAGAAGCCAGTTTAATAATTATTGACACATTACTTATTCTTATACAAAGATATTGGAAAAGTTTGGATTAGTTTATAATTTCAGTAAAAAAAGAAAAAACAAACAACCAAGTCTGCGTTCACATTAGTGATTAGCAATTCTGCTGCGCATTGAAATCAAGGAAACAGTGCGAAGCGGACTCACTGACGATAATGAGACCCCTGTAAGTTACAGGCATTTTATAGGGCATACTAGTGTTGTTTTGTCCACCATTTTTTGCCACAATCTGCAACATAAAACAATCTAAAAGGTGTCTATTTCATATGATTTTTCACATATTTTATACGATATACAAAATATTAACACAAACTGGCAAATATTGTCTCAATTACTAGAACTGTGCAACAAATTATTATGCAAGAGGTCGGATCAGTGACAAAAAATAGAATTTATAAAGCAGGCAGAATAGTTATTAATGGCTCCTGGGAAACTATCAGATGTCCTTTGTGATGTTAAGAAATATTGTGATTATCCTGTGAGGTAAAACTGTCTATAATCCCCCTGGACCGTGCTGTATCTTCCTCTGGATCAAGCAGTCGGGTTAGTGAGAGGTTCATGGCTTATTAAAAAATGTTTTGAAATAAAGGAACTATCCATTGAAGTAGTAAGTAATTGCGCATGTTACTCCGTTACTGCTCGTGAGAAGAACGATCGTCTATATAATGTAACACAGCACCTGACACATTATATAATAATCCGATCTCATTTCTAAAAGACTTCCGTCTGGCATAGATTATTATTACAGGTTGGCTTAGGATCACCTACAAAATGAAATGTGCACATTAGGCTGGAAGTCTTAAACACATCCATCAGCAGAGGCCGGACCTCTGACACCCTCAGCCCCCGGACCCGTTTAACCGGTGGGCCACATTAAACTCTCCCACCCTTTGTGTGAGCTCGGGCTAGTGATCTGAAGGCCGGGGTCAGCGCGACCACAATTTGTTTCATATGTTTCCACTTATAGGAAGTGTGTATATGTGACCATGTCAGACAGGTGACGCTTCTGATGCTGAGCACAAGTGTTTGGAGTGATTTAGGAATAATTAACTCCTCCTTTGAACCCAAAGTGATTAAATTCAGTAAATGGCGCTTTATGAACTCAGCGAGAATGCAGTAGAAGGCTTTCTCAAATCTTAATAACAGGTCATGTAAAGGGCGGCTCTTCAAATACTAGTCTATTTACCTTAAGGTATAAACCAATTACTGGAAAAAATAAGTCCCAGGCCTGCCATTTACAATCTCTACACCGGTACTCATGTATAAGAAAGAACGAAGAATGGAAATTCCTATATAGTTGTTTAATTAAGCCTTAATATTGCTCCCCACCGTCCATACTAAACTCACAAACACGATCGCTCTTATTATCATGTAAACAGGTCATCTACATCCCGAGGTGTAGGAACACACTGGACCATCACAGGGTTATTTCCAGAGATTTTACAGGGTAAATAATAATAATAATAATAATTTTATTCATTTATATAGCGCTATTAATTCCAGCGCTTTACATACATTGGCAACACTGTCCCCATTGGGGTTCACAATCTAGGTTCCCTATCAGTAGGTCTTTGGAGTGTGGGAGGAAACCGGAGTACCCGGAGGAAACCCACGCAAACACTGGGAGAACATACAAATGCCTTGCAGATGGTGTCCTTGGTAGGATTTGAACCCAGGACCCCAGCGCTGCAAGACTGCAGTGCTAACCACTGAGCCACCGTGCCATCGTCAAGAGTTGCTCAAAAATCACACGTTATAGGCAGAGTATTGTAAATTAAGGGGACTCGGCACACAGGTAAGGCTTTAAATGCATCATCATAGTCCATAAATAAATGATAACCACTGAGATAGGCAATGACTTAAAGGAGTTTTCCCACAAAGTTAATTTTAACATACATTTTAATCAATAGATCTTGGAATAATCAGTTCCACAATTAACCTATGTTCACATAGGGCTTTTTTTGGTAAGTTTTTGCTGCATTTTTTTAGCTGCAGATTTGCCTTGGTTTTATGCAAATCCATGCTAATAAAAAGCTGCTTTTTACAGTCCAAGCAAAGTCTATGAGATTTCTGAAATCTCATACACAAACACACACACACCTGCAGATTTTATCCCAACTGTTTAGTCAAATACCTGCGTTTTTGCTGCAGATTTCAAAGAATGAGCATGTCAATTCTTTGCAGTGTTTTTTCATTGATACAACTCATTTTGTAGAAAAAAAGTACCAAAAACGCAGATGACTCAAAGGAGACTTCCTGCCACGAGTTCAGGTTTTGGTTAGGAAAAAAAACTTATCAAAAAACCCTGTGTGAACATAGCCTTAGATGTGTTTAAAAAAACAAATGCTCCTAGGCTGAGATAATCTTATATATGTGTCCCTGCTCTGTACTGTGTAATGGCCGTGTCTGACCGTACAGGGACCTGGTCTGATCATACCACAGCTCCTGGGCCGGGGAGGACACAAAAGAATATAAAAACATTACAGGACAGAATCATAACTGATTCTTTTTGTGAGGCAAAACATTTTCCTGCCTATTTATAAAAAATGTTTTACCTCAAAGAAAGGGTTATTTGCGATCCTGTGCTATATTGTTTGTATACTACTTCCGCCCCGGGCCAAGAATGTGGTATGATGGGCTGATGACTGGAACCACTGCAGATCTCACACAATGATGTGGCTGGCCACCCATCTATATCAGACAACTACATCCAGCACCATTAATTTAGAAAGCTGTTCTACAGCGGGTGCCAAAGTGCTCAGCGCAGAGAAAAAACTGTGAAAAGGACTGCAGTAACATCAAACCCTTGACTGGTGGAGGTCCCAGAGGATGGACCCCCCCAGGGATCATTAAAGGGGATGTTGGTGAAAAGAAATTTACCCCTATCCATAAGATCACTGATAATTAGTGATGAGGGAACTGCTTGCTGCTCTGTAATCATAACAAGCATTTTGATGCTCAAGTACTCAATACTCGTTTATAGAGTATAATGGAAGTCAATGGGGAAACTCAAGCATTATTCCGGAAAGTCTCCATCATCAAAATCATATTCAAAAAGCTGGTTATGCTTACCAAGTACCTCATCACGACTGATAACTCGTATTGGTAATTAGTAGAATGGGTCACTTGTATTCCTGTTAAAATTGTGACTAAAGTGGTAGTGCGCATGCTCAACCGTGGCACCATTCATTCTCTATGGATCTGCCAAAAGACACAAAGCACCGTGCTCAGCTGGAGGTACTACGTTACATAGCAGATACCAGGCCTTCCATGTGTCATGGGTATTCTTGGTTACTTTACAGATGCCATATACAGGGCTCTTATACACAGTTGGTTAGAACATTACTGCATGAAGAGCCAACACCCTACTTGTATTATGGGCAAAATGCGTGACTATATCATTCCCATGGAAAAGATCAGCCATGGCGCCCACAACACAGCCAGGAGTGTTGTCCAAGAACTTGCCTGCAGTACCCTGAGCTGAGCCGACAACGAATATTATAAGCGGAGTACTTTTATTATTTTTGCAACAAAAGGAATTACGGTACCTCCTCTACATTTCATAGAGCAAAACTCATACGCCACATTTACCATGGTTTGGTTTCACACATGAATGAAAACCTTTATTTTCTTTGTGTTTGATCAAGCCTTGGGCAGCCTGTCATATAACTTGTCACACAGAGGTAATATGTCCTCTTCCAACAAGGTTTCTAAATGAGCCTGTGTGTATGTGCGGAATAATGATGACACAGTGTATGTGCCAGTTGTCAACTAACAAGTCCACTTAGCAGCGAGATTCCCCAGTGTAAGGAGTCAGCAGCCTTAATATAAAGCACTGCAGCATTGCACATTAATTAAAGCGATCCGGCTGCCTCCACATTACGGAAAACAAGCACATCGGCTGAGGAGCCGGAGCACACAAAAGACTGCTTATCAAAGACCTATACAAGACAACCAAATGTACAAAGCGGTTTCATGAAGAACTAGGGTAGCACAATGCAAGACACTAACATAATGCATCAGTTTGTGACAAAGCAATAAGATCCACAAATACAGGAGACAGGGTAATCAGCTCTTAGGGGCCAATTCATCAGAAAGGTTTACGCCAGAAAACAGAAAAGTCGAGCAAAAATATATCAACTCATGGCGTTTTCACTCACGTCCCAGCCAGCTCCAGCAAAGTGAGCATGAATGGGATAGGGCATGGATGAACCCACCCAGCAAATTCATTACAAATTACATCACTTCAAAGGAGTAACTTGAGAAAGGAATATCACATTTCTCCGAAAATAAGACACTGTCTTATATTATTTTTACCAGGGCTTATTCTCGGGATAAGTTTACCCCCCCCCCCCCCCAAAAAGCAGAACCCCCTTTCCAGGAGAATCATACTTACAGACCCCGGACATCTGCGATCTTCGGCAGGCGCTCCCAGAAGGTATGCTCCCCTGCTTCTGGCTGACACACTCCCATACATCAGATTGCGAGGACACACACACACACACAAATATCATATCGCACACACACACTTACCACATCTGGTGATACGGATTGCTTCCAACCGGCAGGGGAAGATAGGACGCAGTACAGTGGAGAGTGAGGACCTGCGGTGGAACACTTATAGGGCGTGCAGCGGAATGCATCAATACGTTCCACCGCAGGTCCTTCATGTGTTCCACCGCAGGTACTCACGCGTGCGATTTTATGTGTGTGATCTGATATGGGTAGGTGTGCGATCTGCTCACAATCTGATGTGTGCGTGGGTGTGCGATCTGATGTGTGCGTGATCTGATGTGTGTGGGTGCGCGTTCTGATGTGTGCATGATCTGATGTGTGGGTGGGCGATCTGATGAGAGTCGGTGTGTGTTCCACCACAGGTCTGTCTGGCGAGTTTAAGTGTAGGGTTTTCAGTCTTCTTTAACGCTCGCTTTTGGGTGTGTCTGCTTTCTATAATGAAGTGTCCTGCATTATTCTTTAAATTTATTTTAGCTGCATGGACACATCATTACTGAACCACGACTAGGGCTTATTTTCGGAGTAGGGCTTATATTTAAGCTTTAATCAAAAATGCTGAAAATTCCTGCTATGGCTTATTTTTGGGGTAGGGCTTATTTTTGGAAATCACGGTACTAACACTTCTGTGAGGTGCATGGCACAGAGTATGCGCCAAATTCATTAAATGCCATTTGCTTCTTATTGAATACGGGGTGCCTTATCCCACCACACACCTTCATTAAGACAGGCGAGTACAACAGTTTTAATTAATCGGCACCCTAAAGTCACATGCAAATTACCAGTGAAGAGTTAAGAGTCTTGCTGACCAATCCTGTAACATTCTTTCTGGCCTCATCTGGGATCTGTCATTACAAGGCAGCTCCGGTGGTACCCAGCGCAAGCAGCGATGATGGTCAGGCCCAACCACCTCAATTCTCTGCTGCTGCAATATGTACATCCCCTTAGAGTATGTTTATACTGAGATTTTTTTACATGAATTTTTCAGGCTGAACAATCACCCCCAAAAAAATTAATCCAAAAAAAATTGAGCTCTTGGTGTACTATTTGAGGTAGATTTATGGGTCAATTTTAGGGAAATATAGGGCAATTTTGAGAATAAAGATTTGTTCTGCTTCCATTCATACATGTGAACATATTTTTCAAGTAGAAAAAAAAAAACGGCACAAGAGTTGACACTGATTCTTTTTCACATTGCAAAAACACCATCATATATGCTAATGTTGAGGAGAGCCAGTGGATCAAATACTTAATTAACCTCTGGACATAGGGGATTGTGGGAAGTGTGTTCAATGAAATCAATTCTCTATACGTAAGCCAGTCTTCAGAGATACCCAAGATGGCCACCGATGACATCATAGACCTGCCCATCAGCATCACCATAGATCCGCCCAGATGACGTCATCGATCCACCTATCAACATCACCACAGATCTGCCCCGATGACGTTATAGACCCGCCTACGATGACGCCCACAAACCAGCTCATGGACTAACACATTGTTCAACGAACTGACCAATGAACACATCCGAGCAAGCCTGCTGTAGAGCCAACCATGCCCCTTTTCCTAGTTTTTATAAAGGCATGTTCTTGGAATAAATCAGTCTGTTTTGGGTCACCTCTGATCGAGGAAAGATGAACATCCGACTGTGTGTGTCTGATGTCATTTTTCAAGCATGCACTTGATCCTGATTAATTAGGGCAGGCAGAAAGCGACGAGTGAACCCTGGTTAAGTTTTCACCCTAACACTATAAGTGTGTTTCCCATTCAGTTCAATAGTAAGTTTATTTAAAGAGTTTTTGAAGCAACTTTTACATGGATTTTGGAGCAAAACCTGCTCCAAAATATATAAAAAGATCAATATGAATCTATGTTCACATTTTGAGGCTTGCATATGGACATATGTGTTTTTCACAGGAGAATCTGTGGTACAAATCTGAGGCAGACACTGGAAAATATGATGTGGCTATGCTTTTTATCTGAGGTATGGACAAAAAAATCCATGCACCTGCACCAGAACGGGTCATTATGGACAGAATGTTATGGGTTTGATAAGGATTTTAGATCCCTCGTCAAATCCTCACCTTGCTATGTGTTGCTTAATTTGTGTGTTCTTCATCTTTGTTGAATTCTGGGTGCCACGCGCTCCAGTCTGCTGTGCAAACTTAAAGAGAACCAAACAGCGGATATATGCTGTCTGATCCATGGGCAGCATGCATCAGACACCACGGAGGTGTTTTCTAGAAAGACATACTTTAATAGCCCCAATGTAATAGGGACCAAGCTGGACTGCAGACTAGTCAGACAGGTGGGTCCCCAGTGGCTGCTCCCCACCCACGGCCCTAGATTGAAAGGTCTCTCCCTCCCTGCGTATATAGGGAGAGACCTGTTAGAAGAGGCAGTATCATATGTAAGGTTTCCTTTAAGAGTAGAACTATAGCAGAGAAAGGGTTACGAATCAAAGTCACTTATTAAATGTAATATGCCACTATGAGAGCTGGCAGGAATCTGTAACAAAGGCTACAATTAAGTTATGTCTATCACAAGTAGCGTGTAATAAATCTAATTACCATCAGGATAGGAAAAAAATAGTTTAAATAGTGAAACAGAAGAATAAAAATGCAAGAAACAAATAAATGGATGACTAGGCACCATCTATCTCAATTTAACGTCTGCTTCTGAAAGAATGAATTATGCTATTTATCAACGGCTATATCAAAACTGGAGGCAAGGAGTCTGTTAATGAGAAGAGATGGAGAGCGACATACTGCAGAATTCCTCATAGAGATAAGGAAACTAAGAATGTCCGCAGAGTCTGACCTTGGATCTGTCTACAAATTATCAGGTGATTGTACTTCTGACGTACAAATGTTTCAAAATTAGAGAGAGAAACGCTGCACAAATTAAAAATGAATTAACACTTTCATGTCTTTTCCAAGTTGGTAAAAGCAGAGAGAACAGAATATTGCAAAGAAAACACCACCTAGGAGTCACCAATAGTGATGGGCAAACCCAAACTGTAAATTCGGGGTCCGTATCAGACACCTAGTGTCCGGGCACGGACCCTGAACACGGATTTCTCAGGGAACTCTGTCTTACTGCTCAGGTTCGACAACCCGAATTAAAAAATAAAAAATAAAAAACATAAAACGTTTTAATCAGCATTTTGCTTCATTTTAACAAGAGAATTACACTTACCGAGTCTCCAGTGAGGCTGTCCCACTGCTTCTGAGCCCACTCATTAGCTCTCATGCATATTCACAACTTCCCACTGTCACCCCCTGTGACAGTGTCTGTGATTGGTTCCAGTCCAACTGGCGGTGTCTGTGGTTGGTTGTGGAGTGTAAAAAGAAATAATTGCAAAAAATGGTGTAGGGTCCCCAGAATTTGCAAACCCAGCGCAGATGAAGCAGAAGGCCACAGGCTGCAGCCCCCAGCTGTGCATAAAAATATGACCCCATGTGGCTTTTTTTTAATATATCATTTTTAAAAAAGCGGTGTGCGGTCCCCTTCAATTTTGATACCTAGCCAAGTCAAAACCTGACAGTTGCAGTCTGGTATTCTCAGACTGGGAAGGCCCATGATTACTGGGCACCCCAAGCCTAAAAATAGCAGCCTGCAGCCGCCCTAAAATTGTCGCATGCATTCAAAGCAACAATTCCGGTGCTTTAATCGGCTAATCCGTGTAAAATCATAGCGGTCATAAAGCCAAAGGTTAGTAATGGGGAGAGGTTTATGAGATCCCCCATTACTAAGTCAAAAGAAATAAACACAGAGAAAAGTCCTTTGTTTCTCCCAAAACACCCTGCAGGTCTGACGTAATCCACAGACACGAAGTCCCATGGCGATACCGGATTTGCTAATCTGAGGTCGCAGTGCGAGATTACATTAGAAACTGTTAGCGCTCGCTGCAGCCATCAAGGACACACTGACTGACCTACAGCAGTGAGAATGATAACGTCACTGAGTTCACCTGAAGTCACAGCTGGGGTTCCCACAGTACCCAAGGTGTGACCGGAGGTGAACTCAGTAACCTCACCTCATGTGAAGTCATTGAACTTAATGCCGGATTACTGGATTACACAATGTGTATTTCTGCATCTCCTTGCAAAAAACATACCGAAACTGCATTAAAACACATGTGTTATTTTACCAGAAGATACAAATTTGATGCAGAAAAGTCTGAACCTAAATACCCATTGTGGACACAATGCCTAATCCCGTAATCCAGCATTAAGTTCATTGACATAACCTGAGGTCATAATTGTGGCCTCAGGTGTACTCAGAATGTCATCACTCTCACAGTTGTGGCTCAGTCAGTGTATCTTGAATGCCGCAGTGAGTGGTCACATTTTCTAATGTCACCACGCACTGCAAATTCAGATGCAGCACTGTCGGGATCGTCAAGGGCCCTCATGTTGATTATGTCTGACTTTCAGGGTGTTTTGGGATAACTAAATTTGAGGTTGAGGGTGTTTTTTAAAATAAAGAATTTTTCTATGTGTTTTTTCTTTTGACTTACAGGGTCAGTAATGGAGGGGGTCTCATAGACCCCTCACCATTACTAACCTTGGGCTTGATGACAGTTGTGATTTTTTTGACGAATCACAGCTCTCGTTAACTCCTTAAATCATTCCGATTGCAACTGCATTAGGGCAATTGGGACAAGCAGGGTAAAAAGCACAGTAATTGTTGCATCTAATGAATGTGATAATTCTGGGGCAGCTGCAGGCTTATTTTTAGGCTGGGAGCCCAATAACCATGGGCCTTCCTAGCCTGAGAATATCAGCCCCCAGCTGTCTGCTTTATCTTGGCTGGGTATCAAAATTGTGGAGGACCGAAAGCAGTTTTTTTCAAATTATTTACTTAAACAATTTAAAAAAAGACGCATAGGGTCCCTCACATTTTGATAAACAGCTAATATAACATGCAGAGCTCAGTGCGGCAATCTGTAGCTGTCTGCTTTATTTGTTCTGAGTATAAAACTATGGGGGATCCTACACCATTTTTTCCAATTATTTATTTTTACACTCCACAAGCAACCATAGACGTGGGCAGTCTGACTGCAACCAATCAAAGATGCTGTCACAGATGGTAGGAGGAGGAAACAATGAATATGCATGAGGGCTAGTGAGTGGACCCGGAAGCAGTAGGACAGCCAAACAGGAGACTCGGTAAGTATAATTCTCCTGCTTTACATCCCCATAGCCTTACTAACACTATTTTACAGCGGACAAGTTCGGGTCCCCATAGACTTACATGGGTCCTGTGTCCGGGTTCAAGTCCGGTCTCGAACTGGAGGGTTTTTTTTTTCCAGTCTGGCCGGACCCGCCGCACCCTAACATCTACGGGGTCGCCCATCTGTAGTCACCACCTTTTCAGTTTCCTACAGTGATTCTCACACAAGATGTGGAAAGTGGAAAACTGTTCTACAACTAGCAATATAAAAGTAGGTATATATGGCAGAAAAGAAGCCATGCTGATTTTAGGAATACACCTCTCACATTATTGTAAATGTTTTTGTAACACATCTTAGTCCATAATTAGCACATGGAGCATAATAGCAAGACCACAAAGTATCATAAAATGTGCAGCAAAATTAATTCCAGGACCTTATCTAAGTGCACTGCTGCTAACAAAGGTCCCCATGTGACTAGCATACTTAGGCTCCCAATGTAGCGGTATTTAGGTGGGGCATAGGTGGCATGATGTTCTCCTCGAACGCGTTTCGCCGTGTTAAAGTGGCTCAATCATGGAAGGCATATCAGACCACCGGACATGGTTTCAGTAATCCATGTCCTTAGTCTGCTTGTCTTCAGTAAACTGTTTGCGGGCTTTCTTGTGCATCATCTTTAGAAGAGGATCCTTTCTGGGACGACAGCTATGCAGGCCAATTTGATGCAGTGTGTGGCATATGTTCTTAGCACTGACAGGCTGAACATCCCCCCCCACCCTTGTAACCTCTGTAGCAAATTGATGGCAGCACTCATACGTTTTATTTTGAAAAGAATGGTAATGACACTGAGCACATGCACTAAATTTCTTTGGTCGACCATGGCAAGGCCTGTTCCAAGGCCTGTTTTGTTAAATTGCTGTATGATCTTGCCCACTGTGCTGCAGCTCAGTTACAAGGTGTTGGCAATCTTCTTATAGCCTAGGCCATCTTTACGTAAAGTAACAATTATTTTTTCCAGATCCTCAGAGAACGAATATGACTCAGGGGAGAGAAAATTGCTAATAGGGCATTATTTTCACTTAGGGTGTTGTCACTTTTGTTGCCAGTATACATTATTGGCTGTGTTGAGTTATTTGGAGGACACCAAATTTACATTGTTATACAAGCTGCACACTGACTTTACATTGTATCAAAGTATCATATCTTCAGTGTTGTCCCAAGATAAGATAAAATAATAAGATATCACAAGATAAAAGATTTACAAAAAGTGACGGGTGTATTCACTTTTGTGATATAATATATACACACACACAAACTCCTTTTCAAGAAAGTTGGGACAATGAAAAATGTAAAGAAGACAAGAATGCAATGACTAGGAAATCGCTTATAGCCATAGTCTATTCAGAACATGGTTCATAATGTAAAGTTAGACATCTCTCCATTTCATTCCAACAAATATACTCATTTACAAATTGATAGCAGTAACATAACTCAACCATGTAGGGACAGGGCCATGTCTACCATTGTGTAACATAGAGGATACGCTTGGTTCAACCACTATAGGCAGGTGTTATTGGGGAAAAAAAATAAATAAACTGTAGAGTAAACCCTAGCACTCAAATGAGAGACAACGGAAATAAATTTTGCAATTTTGAAAAACTTTTTTATTTGTTTTGGTATTTGGCAAAAAGTGCACTGAAGTGAAAAGCAAAACACCCGACGTTTCGGCTACTGGAGCCTTTTTTCAAGGTTTTACGTGGAAAATTAATGGGAGCAACATGGGTCACAAATGGACTACCATCAAGAGTAGGTTGAGAGGTGCCCCACTTTTGCAGCTTGTCAAAGTCGACCAAAAGGTCAGGAGATAAGGAGAAGGTGTATGAGAGGTGCGCCTGTAGATGGAAGCCTGGGATAAAGGAAAAGTCCTTATGAAGCAGTGATTGCAGTGCTGCAGGTGGCCAGTTCATCAGCCGAACTCAATGGATGCAGTATGTGATTTATCATTGTCTTGTATTAAAGTACAAGGCCTTCCCTGAAATAGTCGTCGTGGGAGCATATGTTGTTCTAAAATGTCTATATAATGCTCAGCATTGATAGTGCCTTTTAACATGTGTAAGTCATCCCTGCCATAGGCACAAATGTAACTTCATACCATCAACAATGCAGGCTTTTGTACTGTGCTCTGATAACAAGCTGGATGGTCCCTTTCCTTTTATGTTCACAGGACAAGGAGTCTGTAGTTTCCATACAGAATTTCAAATTTCAACTTCGTGGATCACAGAACAATTTTCCATTTTGCTGCAGTGTATTTTAAATGAGCTTTGGCCCAGAGAAATTGTGTTGATATATGGCTTATTCTTTGAATGCTAAACTTTATCTTGCATTTGTGAACTGCACGGTGAACTGTGTTCACGGACAATGATTTCTGGAAGTGTTCCTGAGCTCTTGCAGTGATTTGCATGCCTGAATCATGCAGTACCGCCTGAGGGCCATCCAATATTGCCTGTCGGCTATGTCCATTGTGCACATGGATTCTCCAGAATCTCTGAATTTTTGGATGATATGTACTGTAGATAGTGGGAAATTTAAGGTCTTTCCAACTTTACATTGAGGAACAGTTTTATGAAATTGTTTCACAAATTTTAGATAAGGTTATCCACAAATTGATGAACCTCTGACCATCTGTGCTTCTGAGAGACTCTGCCTCTCTAACATAGTCATGTGACTGTTGTGACAAAGTAAAGGGTATGGTGATGGATGGGCGATACATTCCACTTAGCAAATACCTTTTGTACTGGTGAGCAGCAGGGAAGGAGGTCAAATCTGCTCTGGACCTTCTCTGCTACTCCAGGTTTTTGGGGCAACGCACAAGGTGCACAGCTGCAGGATTAGCACAGCATAAATTGGCAGCCAGAACTTCTCAATGTGATGTGTGGTTGGGCTGGAAGGCTAAAGCAGGTTCTGTGGGAATGATATACCTGAATGGACTGGCACCTCCAGAACCTTTGCTATGCTGTTTGACGAGCTGGACTTTTGCTTCGCATTCCTGTTTAAAGTAAGACTGTTAATTTAGGTTTGTAGTCAGTGTGAATAAAACTCTTGACTTTTTGGACTGAAAACCTGTGTATGCCTCTTTACTGCGTCCCTGCCATCACCTACCAGAGAAGTGTCCCTACATTGTGTATAAAAAGAGCTGAAAATTGATCCGCTACCTGTTCTTCATTAGAGCCACTTACTTTTCCAGCCTGTTAATCCTGTCAACTTTTTTGAGACGTGTTGCTGCCATCAATTTCTAAATGAGTACATTTTTTTTCAAATGAAATAAACGTCTTTCATCTTCTGATTCGTGTTCTATGTTCTGTTGTGATAAAAATATGACTATAAGGGATTTCCAAATTATTGGACTCATGTTTTCTTAACATTTTATACAGAGGGAGAGTTAAATGGAAAAAATGGAAACAAAATTTTCAAAGCAACTCAATTTATTCAGCACTGACTAAGAGTACTATGTATAAAAATACCTGCATGGAATGCCTCGGCATGCTGTCAATGAGGTTGTTAATGGTTGTCTGAGGAATGTTCTGCTACACTGAATGCACTTGGGCATGGCAATCATCAAGATCCGCTAATGGCAGCTCCCATTTACAACTGACCAATGAAATAAAGAAATGCCAAGTTTGGTGACCAAATCAATCTAACAAAAAGTTGTTAATGTAATGGAAATGGGGTCCATCTACCGTATATTAGGTCATAAATGTTTAGTACGACCACCGATTGCCTTTAAAAAAAAGCCATACATTCTTTTATGTACCATACTATGAAGAAAAAGACATGGATCGCACATCCCAAAAATACAATGATCTAAAGCCGCTAGGCAAAAAATTAAATAGAACATGAGGTTCTTTTGTTACCATTCTGATCAGATTGTATTAAGCCCACTGCCACGTCACGGCAAACCTCTTGAGTGGGTCCCTAACCTGACCTTTTTGTGTGGCACCGTGCACTGACCACCGCCGCAGCGACAAAGCGCCAGCAGGGCGGGCGACCTGGTGCCTCACAGCACCTATGCTGCAAGGCGAAGCACTCTCCCCATTTGGCACAGGTGATTTTAATCAGCAGGAGACTGCAAGAGGGGTCGGCCTTCTTTTTGCTCCCAGTTCACATATGGGAGCCAGTGGGAGGTGAGTGCACAGCTCCTCTCACTGTGTGCTGGTGCTGTGTGGTGGCTGCTGTTGTGGTGGTGTGGTGTCGGTGGGGCGGCGCGGCCTGGAGCCTTGGGGGCTTTGCCTTGCAGCATGGGTGCTGTGAGGCACCAGGTCGCCCGCCCTGCTGGCGCTTTGTCGCTGCGGCGGTGGTCAGTACACGGTGCCACACAAAAAGGTCAGGTTAGGGACCCACTCAAGAGGTTTGCCGTGACGTGGCAGTGGGCTTAATACAATCTGATCAGAATGGTAACAAAAGAACCTCATGTTCTATTTAATTTTTTGCCTAGCGGCTTTAGATCATTGTATTTTTGGGATGTGCGATCCATGTCTTTTTCTTCATAGCATGGTATTCATTTATGTACACTTACACAAAGTTTTTGAAAGCACTTGGCAGGGAAGTTATTCCAAACATTTTGGAGAAGTATCCACATGTATTCTGTGGATGTAAGTATTCACAATGTTTTCTGTCTCTTCATGAAATCTTTTACAGACATGATGATGTTGCGCTCATTGCTTAATTCTATAACTCCTTGTACTTCTTTTATGTCACAGGTCACACACCATTATAAGACTGAGCAAAGCATGAAGACACAAGATAGTTACACCATATAAGCCAAGTCTCTCTCAGGCAAATATTTGAAAGCAGACTGGGGTTTCTTTTGATAAAGCAACAAAAAATGAGAGCGTCGTTAAGGACTATAGATGCAATACTTGGCCAAGGAAACTTACGGCAGAAAAGGTAAGACACATGCTTACCTCTCTTAGAAATCAGAAGATGTCCAACAGTGACATCAGTTTAAAGGCCACGTCTCACTAAGCAACATCGCTGCTGAGGCACGACTTTTGTGACGTAGCAGCGATGTTGCTAGCGATGTTGCTGTGTGTGACATCCACCAACAACCTGGCCCCTGCTGTGAGGTCGCTGGTTGTTGCTGAACGTCCTGGGCCATTTTTTAGTTGTTGATCTCCCGCTGTGAAGCGCACATCGCTGTGTGTGACAGCGAGAGAGCAACAACTGAATGTGCAGGCAGCAGGAGCCGGCTTCTGCAGATGCTGGTAACCAATGTAAATATCGGGTAACCAAGAAGCCCTTCCCTTGGTTACCCGATATTTACCTTCGTTACCAAGCGCAGCATCGCTGCCACGCGTCGCTGCTGGCTGGGGGCTGGTCACTGGTTGCTGGTGAGATCTTAAAATTAAGGGGGATCCTATTCAGCCCGATACTGACAGGGTGAGGTGCTGAGGTCCATTCTGCATTAACAGGAGGACCATCCGACTACCATTTACAGTCTCTGAGGGATCCTTTGGCAGGACACTGAAAATTTAAAGGTGACCTGGATTATGTGCATTGTCATGAGATGGTAACATCCCCTGATGAACCCCGAACAAAGTGGGGGAAACGCGTCGGGAATCTTCTGTGAGGTTGTTCTCCAGCAAGTTAAGTTTACCCTACTGGGATTTAATTCTTACAGGTCCACTTTAATGCAGTTGGTCATCTGCACTGGGTAACGGATTTTTGACAGCTACCTGTGTACTCCCTCTCACCCATTAGAGTGCATCTGAGGGGAGCATTTTTTACAACTACTCTGTATGGGGATTTCCCCTATGACCAACTAACATACTTAATACTAATCAGCATATTGACTATGCACCTAGTGTGATTGAATAATCCTGACTTCAGCACTAACCACACTTTCTGGGCTTTAGGTCAATTATTGACACACAGGCAGTTCTAGGGCCTACTAGGGATAGCCGACGAGGAGCGGGGGCGCCCGAAACATTATGGTGTTTACCTCCGCTGCCAGGAAGGTGAAGGACTAGGGATCTATGACCTGGCCATTTTTTAACATCTCAGTTGATATTACAATTTCTATCAAAAAAAAGAACCTCACTGGGCTATCCTTAATTTCCCTAGTCTGATATCCCTTTAGAGTATATATATCTAGCTCTGCACGACTGGATGTGTGTTCACTGACCGTTATAGCTACATACAATGAGATATAGCTTGAACTTATAATTTTAATATTTATAAATAAAAATTGTTTTTAGAGTAATTAGTTTTCGGTCTATTAACAGTTGAATTCTCTAATTCTTATTAAAATTGGTGTGTAAAATTGCTGGTGAGATCTGCCTGTGTGACAGCTCACCAGCAACCTGTGTAGCGACGCTCCAGCGATCCCTGCCAGGTCAGGTTGCTGGTGGGATCGCTGGAGCGTCACTTAGTGTGACGGTACCTTAAGACTAGCAGCTGACAGTGGGACCCATCTATGCCCATATACTGTGCTGTTAAGTCTGTCAGGAGCGGTTTTCATGGTAAGATTGCAGCCAAAATGCTACATCTTCAATATGGTCAGGAAAGTAAACTATATAGAACCTGAGGTGCGGAACAATCACAGACTCTGGACTGAGGAGTCAAAACATGTTTAGCTGAAACAGTTTTGTTGACGAAGAGCTTAAGAACAGTTCAATAATGAGTGTCCTGGTACGCAACATGAAGCATGGTGGAGGTTTCTTGCAAAATTGGGACCGTTTCAAGCAAATAGAGTTACTGATTTCATCAGGATTAAAGGTGTCTTTAAGGATGACAAAAACAGGCAGATACTTATCTATCATGCAATACTATCAGGCCATCAGAAAAGACCTCCAAAACAATACTCAATAGACAATGGGTAAAAATGAAAAAAAAAAAAACAAGGACAACAGTGGCTGGGCAACAATTGAAAAGGTTTTGCAGGACTTT
This sequence comes from Anomaloglossus baeobatrachus, assembly GCF_048569485.1. Taxonomy (NCBI): domain Eukaryota; kingdom Metazoa; phylum Chordata; class Amphibia; order Anura; family Aromobatidae; genus Anomaloglossus; species Anomaloglossus baeobatrachus. The sequence goes on from NC_134353.1 coordinate 793,046,757, forward strand.
GATTTTAAGGAATTATCCTTAGAATAGGTCACCTATATGTCAGATCGTTGGGGATACAAACCCTGGCACACAGCAATTATCAGGTCCTGTAGGAGATAGAAGTAAACAGTGTATAAAGCCATAAAACCACAGCTCAGCAGACAGAGTAGTGGCCATTCTTGGGTACTGCAATTCAGTTCTTATTGAACTAAAATTGATCTGTGCCATAGTACTAGAGAATATCCACGAGGGAGCTGTGGTGTTGAGACTCTGTACACAGTGTCAGGGTTCAACTGGCTATCACAGGACCTGCTAACAGCTTAGCATGAGGATGATGGGTGTTGGCACAAATGTGATCAGACCCAAAGTAAAAAATGTACCCTAAAAACAGTGTTTGTATACTTTAAAATGGTTTGTTTTTTCAACAGCGGCGTTGTCCAAGGCTGTAAATTACATTAAAACATTGAGATTGGTTTTTCAATACTGTTGTATGACGTATTTTCATTCTATGCGGGTGAGAGCGCAGTATATTTGGTAGCTCTCAGGTTTTATCCTGTAGTAGATAGACTAATTAAAAAATGATAAAGATGACATTTTACATTGCGCCAAGCTGTCCACAGCAATCTTCTAATTTAGCAGCACAGAAGATATACACAAGGGACCTTTCGGATTAAGCAATGATGTAAATGCACTCTTGCTCTCTGGTATCTAAGGGACAGTATGGACATCTGCTGTAGATACTAGACAACAATGTCTTCTTCTTAGAAATACTGCAGAGCCTCAAATGTAAGCTATTAGTATACACAAACTCCTATCCATGATAACACCTACAGAAGGTCATGGTACATTAACACCAGCCGTACACGTTACAGACAAAGACAAGTAGGAAAACTGCCCCTGTGACCTCTATTTATCACCTCCCCCGCTTAGCTGCCATCAGTCTGGCCTGCAAACAAAAGGGCATTTTATATGTTCTACTTTCCAATCAGGCAGCTTTTATAAAATGTATCACAACCAATCGTAAAAAATAAATAAATCACAGTCTATCGTTTCAATCAATACCGGTATAAATACATTGCATAAAAGACATGAAGGAATACAATAACAGATATATCTGATACTGATTCAATTTTTCCATTTTTTTGTGTAAAACATAAACATATAATTTAAGTGAAATCAGTGTTAACAAGCTTATACAGAGTACCTCCACCAATGTCACCCACTGCGTATAAACAGGTGAGGAGCTGATTCTGAAAGACTGTTGTCGTCATTTTCCAGACCACCTAAGACCTTATAACTTTAAAACCCTATGGCTTACATTCATCAAGATTGTTCTTGATCAGGAGACGTGCTGGAGTAAGAGGCACCCGATTCAAATTTACTGAGCACCTCTTAATGAATTGGGTAAGAAGGCATGTACTTCGGCACAAACGTACACCAGCAGGTGAAGGGAGAAAGATTTGTGGCATAGCACACGTTGACACACGTCATGAATTTGTTGAGCAGGAGTTGCCACGTCTTCTTAGCTGTCTACTTTGTTGGAACTGGGCAAAAATCGTATGAGAACACCAAAAGTCAGAAGATTTTAGATACGTCTTTGCCAAAACTTTTCAAAGCTTTTTAAGCCAGAATTCGTAAAAGCTTTGATGAATCGGCCCCCATGTCTTGCACCCTACCCACCCATTCATTTGATATCTATAAGAAAAGCACTGTGAGCCAGTATCATTTGGCAGCATCTTATCTAAAAAGTAAAGAAAAGTATAGGGAGTATTAGATCAAACTCAATCACCTCTTCTCACTTAAAGTACCACTCCAGCATTTTTAGAAGGAGGGAACAGGGGAGAGTTAGGTTAGCGAGTTGAATTCATAGGCCTGTCTAAAGAGATGTATTTTTAAAGCACGCTTAAAAACATGGGGGCTGGATATTAGTCTGATCTTTTGGGGGTAGTGTATTTCAGAACATTGGTGCAGGAGGAGAGATGTCTTGGAGATGGGAGTGGGAGATTCGGATTATGCAGGATGTTAGTCTTAAATCACTTTCAGAATGGAGGGCAAGGGTAGGGTTATAGACAGATATGAGGGAGGAGATGTAAGGCGGTGCAAAACTGTGGAGAGCTTTGTGGGTGAGTGAGAGAAGGTTGTAATGCATTCTGTAGGAGATGGGCGGCCGGTGCAATGATTGGCACAAGGTGAAGGCATCGGTGAAGCAGCTGGACAGAAATGCAACCCTGACTGCTGCATTCAGGACAGATTAAAGAGGAGAAAGTTTGGTTAGAGAAAGACCGATCAGTACAGAGTTGCAAATGATTTTGCAGTTTCAAAAGTTAGAAAAAGTAGGAGTCTGGAGATGTTTTTAAAGGGAACCTGTCAGGTCAGAAAAGCGTTCTGACCTACAAGCAGCAGTCTGTGTGAGCTATTAACCCCTTCCTACCCATCCCTTTCTTGTAATATTGTGTAATATGAAAGTCTCTAATGTAAATCCATGGTATCACGCCCACAGGGGCGTGATGCCATGGAAAGCATGTAGACGCCCACAGGGCGATGAGACACCTATCATTTACATAGGACATATGAAAGTAATAAAACTTATTTTATTACTTTCACATTACACAATATAACAACACAGGGTGGGTAGGAAGGGGTTAGTAGCTCACACAGGCTGCTGCTTGTAGGTCAGAACGCTTTTTTGACCTGACAGGTTCCCTTTAAGATGTAGGTCACATGAGTAAGTTAGTGATTGGCTATAGGGAATAAAGTAAAGTTCTGTGGCAATTATGAATTCAAGACAGCGAGCATGCCACTTGGAAGTTAAGTTATGGTTGTTCCAAAGGTAACTAAAATATCAGGTATAGGTCGGTTAGTAGAGGGAGGAAAAACAAGATGTTGAATTTGGGAGAAATTCAGTATTAGATAGAGGGCGGAACTAGTATTAGTGACAGTAGACAGACAATCATTGATATTTTGTATTATTTTAGGGGTGATGTCAGAAGAAGAGGTGTACAATTGGGTGTCATCAGCATAGAGATGATACTGGAAACCAAATCTTCTGATGGTTTGTCCAATGGGGGCAGTATATAGAGAGAAGACGATGGGGCCTAGGACAGAGCCCTGAGGAACCCAGAGATTAAAAAGAGCAGAGGAAGGGAACCCGGCAAAAGATACAGTAAAGGAATGGTCAGAGAGGTAGGAGAAGAACCAGAAGAGAACGGTGTCCTTGAGGCCAATAGAGTGGAACACAGTGAGGAGGAACTGGTGATCCACAGTGTTAAAACTAGCAGAGAGATCTAGGAGAAACAGCAATGAGTAGAGGCCATTGGATTTTTGCTGTTAATAGGTCATTAGATACTTTAGTAACGAGAGTTTCAGTAGAGTGTAAGGAGTGAAGCCGTATTGTAAAGGGTCAAGAAAAGAGTTATTGGAGAAATAGCAGATTAGAGATAACGGGAAAATTATAAACAGGTCTGTAGTTAGCAGTCTAGTTCTAGTCAAGGGATGTTTTTTTAAGTAAAGGGGTTATAAATAGAGATGAGAAGATCCATCAAAAGTTAGGGTTCGCCGGGTTCAGTTGGACTTTAGAACCTGACCTCAACTCCAATGGAAGTCAATGATTGGGCAGTCCGGCTCTCCACTCACATAGAGCCAGCCATAAACAGAGCACTTCCAAGTGGAGGGAAGATTTTTTTTTTAACACACTACATCTGAAAACATTGTTTTTACCTCCAGTGAGAGACATTCAGAGACTGCAAGAGGCTTACACTTGTCTGAGCACGGAGCGTATCAGAGCACCCTCATGCTCATTCCGTGAGGTTAGCATACGAATAGCACCCGAACTTTAACACTGATATATTTTTTTTTAAAAAAATGCTGTGTTTGATACAAACCCCGAACTTTACAGTTTGGGTTCGCTCATCTCTAGTTATGTGAAAGAGGTTAAATATTTTAACCTGAGATGTGAGGAAATAAGGTCACTGGTTCATATAGTAGGGTGAGAGGAAGCGAGGTACCGGGTTACTTCTTCTTCTGAGACAGGCTCGAACATGGCAAGTAAGCTTGAGGTGCTGGAGGGAAGGGGATCCAGGGTTGGAGGGGAGTGTGCAAAAATATCCTGACGAATGTGATTGATTTTTTGTAAGAAATTAGAGGCCAATTAGTGGATTTACTCCACAGTCATGTAACAAGTAAGGATTCTTTCATATGCCCATGTACCATCTCTAATTTTCACGGATAGAGCACACACTCGTTATGGTTTATGGGGTTGTTCAGATATCTGTTTTTTTTGAAAAAATAAAAAAAAAAAAAATCATGGAGACATATCTGTTGTTGATCTGAGTTATGGATCAAAATAGCCCACACAAGTCAGGGGGCCTGTGAAGACTACGGACACTGTCTGTTTTCATCACGATAATGGGTTAATAATGGAGGAGCTTTCCAATTTTTTGAAGCTTTATAAGAAAATCACTGATGGTAAACATGGACAGAATGACCAAACACTGATGAAAATCTGACCAAGAATAGTAATACAAAATTGTTCTGTTTTTTTCACATATGACAATCAAATGGACTTCTAAATGAGGCTTCACTTGACCTCTACTGGCAGCGAAAAATTTGTGAAGTCAACGCTGGGTTTTATGCATTTAACATTCAGTACGCAAATGGAAAGAGAAAGCTTGCACATGTAAGCCAAAGTCACTCCAGTCGCTGCCTCTTGATTAGATTAGGCTTTTAAAATTCTTAACATCATTTCTGACTTCCTCTGGAAAAACATATGATGATGATGATGATGCATGCAAGTGGGGCAAACGCCTACTGCTTTCTGCATTTAAAATGTTGACAGTTAACCCCTGCAAACCCTTGTAAGCTGCACAGCGGCGAAACCGAGGAGAAACTGGGAGAAGCTAAATTATGTTTTTAATTAAAAGGAAAGTATCAGCCTCGTTTTATAATTACTGGAACATGTGAAGGTTGGAGAGTTCCGGTTGAAAATGAAAGGCCTTAGGGACCAAGAAACCTAATTAAACATGGTAAAGGTAGAAGGGAGATTGAAGCCTCATTAATAACTTATGAAGGTATCTGATAAGAACTTGCCTTTGGGAGACCTAGATGCAGCCTCTTGCTAATTTATAGGCTCTTTATGATTACCTGAATGCATGCCCCGAACATGAAAGTCTGAGCTAATTTTCCACACCGATCTTCAAACAAGCGCATAAAAACGAGTTCATCTCCTGCGCAACAGATGCTTTATCTTAGTAAAACTTCCAAATGTATGTTGAAACTACAGTATATACACATATTGTACTTACTTACATATATATAAGAAATGTGCACACACGCCACAAGATTGAAATCGCAACCGCGTCAAGGAAAAAAAGACTTGGAATTATGGAAATCACAGCATTGATAGACATGTTAATGATATGTAAATGATGAAAAAATGTAAACTACACTTTCAAAACACCATGATTTTTTCAGTGCTAAATATGAGCACCACATACAGAAATACCTACACTTACATAGTTTAGCATACTATCAATGAGGTTCGTAACCCCTTCCTGTTATTGGACGGACCGGTTTGTTCTATTTTGTAATGTATTCCTGCAAATGCATGTAGTGGTGTGTACTGGCGATCATGCGCACACAGGAGATGTCCCCATGCGATTGCCGCCGGGAGCTTGGTTTAAGTTATAGCCAAGCTCCGGACGTCACAGCAAGGGATAAGCCCACACCATACCTGGCTGTTTAACTCCTCAAATGCCGCAATCAATAGCAATTGCAGCAATAAAAAGACTGGGAGAGGGAGGGAGCTCCGTATCCCACCCAATTGGGACCCCTGCGACGTGATCATGGGATCCTGATAGATGCCATGGCAACCCGAAGTCAAATGACGACCTCCGGGTTAGCTAGCTATGGTGGCCTGTTAGACCATGCAAGGAGCATGACCTAACAGGCGTTCTGTCAGTGTTACTCTGACAGGTATGCATTGGTCGCATGCTTGTGCGTGGCAATGCACCATACCAGCAATCAGACTAATAAAAGTTAAAGCCCTATAGGGGGACAAAGTAAAAAAAAAAAATAAAAATGGAAAAAAAAAAAGTTAAGAAATAATTGTGGAAATATTTTTTAAAAATCACAGAATATATAACAAAAAAATATATAATATACCAATAAACACATATTTATGTAAAAACTAAAATATTTTTTTTTTTTTAAATTACACTTATTTGGTATTACCGCATCCGGAATGACCAGATCTATAAATCTGTCACACTAGTTAATGCCTTCAGTGAACAGCGTAAAAAAAATAAATAAATAAAAAACGTGGCAGAAATTTGGCTTTTTGATCAAACCACTGGGAAAAGTGGAATACAACACAATCAAAAAGTCAAATATAAATTAATATGATATCTCTGAAAAGGTCATCTGGACCTGCAAAAACATGCCTTAGCTCCATCTGCGGAAAAATAATAAAGCTAATAAAGTGATGCAAAAACTTTTTTTTTCCTACAAAATAGTTTTTATTGTGTGGCGGCAAAACAGTAAAAAAAAAAAAAAAAATATACAGTGCCTTGTGAAAGTATTCGGCTCCCTTGATTTTTTTCAACCTTTTACCACATTTCAGGCTTCAAACAAAGTTAAAAATTTAAATTTTATGGTGAAGAATCAACAACAAGTGGGACACAATTGTGAAGGTGAATGAAATGTATTGCTTATTTTATACTTTTTTAAAAAAGAAATAACTGAAAAGTGGGGCGTGCAATATTATTCATCCAGACTATGTGCAGGTGTCCGCCTGCAGAAAACGTATATGCCCGATAATGGTGAAAGACAGAGCACACGCGGTGTCTCCGTGCAGCATACACGCGTGTCCGTGATTGCCGCACGAAGACAAGTCCATTTTTTTCTGGCATTACTGATGGCCCACGGACCACACTATGGTGTGATCCATGAAACACATGCCAGAAAAAAACCTTACATATAATATAAAAAACATTTCAACTCACCTTTCCAGCGATGCTCTGTGCAGCCTGTGCTCTCTGCAGCTTCCTGGCCGGCTCATGCATATTCATAAATGCAGCCAGAGCCGACCCGGAAGTAGCTGCAGAGAGCGGCGGGCGGACCCTGCAGAGCCGAGGAGTTCAGCACCACGGACAGCAGGAACAAAGGCAGGTGAGTAATGTCCATGTGCAATCACGGATCACGTATCATGGATTGCACATGGACAACCCACGTGTGCTGTAAATCACGGCACATGGAAGGACATAGGCGTTTTTCACACGTTAGTAAAGAACGTCTGTTTTTTTTATTGAAGTGTGAAACAGGCTTTATAAAATGCAAAATTTGAGTTAAAAGCAATATTTTTATGGGGAAAACGGAAAGTTTGAATCTTTTTCCTTCCACATTTCTTTAATTCCTGTGATGCTCATTAAGAGTTAATAACCTTCTTGAATGTGGAAGTTGTGTGGAGTTTTTAATATTGTGTCATTTTGGCTATATTCTGTCACATGGGCCCCTCAAAGTCACTTCAAATGTCACATATCGAGCTCCGTAGATGCAGAGATTGGCAGAGGAAACAGTGTAGTACACACATCATGCTTATTTCTTTTTGAAATCAGAGGATGTCCAGCAGTGCCACCAGTTCAGAAAGCAATGAGATCCAGCTACACACATCTGCTGTTTGGAGGAGTATGACCATAAGTGGTCTTCCTGGAGTAATTGTGGCAAAAAATACATACAGTTAGGTCCAGAAAAATTTGGACAGTGACACAATTTTCGCGAGTTGGGCTCTGCATGCCACCACATTGGATTTGAAATGAAACCTCTACAACAGAATTCAAGTGCAGATTGTAACGTTTAATTTGAAGGTTTGAACAAAAATATCTGATAGAAATTGTAGGAATTGTACACATTTCTTTACAAACACTCCACATTTTAGGAGGTCAAAAGTAATTGGACAAATAAACCAAACCCAAACAAAATATTTTTATTTTCAATATTTTGTTGCGAATCCTTTGGAGGCAATCACTGCCTTAAGTCTGGAACCCATGGACATCACCAAACGCTGGGTTTCCTCCTTCTTAATGCTTTGCCAGGCCTTTACAGCCGCAGCCTTCAGGTCTTGCTTGTTTGTGGGTCTTTCCGTCTTAAGTCTGGATTTGAGCAAGTGAAATGCATGCTCAATTGGGTTAAGATCTGGTGATTCACTTGGCCATTGCAGAATGTTCCACTTTTTTGCACTCATGAACTCCTGGGTAGCTTTGGCTGTATGCTTGGGGTCATTGTCCATCTGTACTATGAAGCGCCGTCCGATCAACTTTGCGGCATTTGGCTGAATCTGGGCTGAAAGTATATCCCGGTACACTTCAGAATTCATCCAGCTACTCTTGTCTGCTGTTATGTCATCAATAAACACAAGTGACCCAGTGCCATTGAAAGCCATGCATGCCCATGCCATCACGTTGCCTCCACCATGTTTTACAGAGGATGTGGTGTGCCTTGGATCATGTGCTGTTCCCTTTCTTCTCCAAACTTTTTTCTTCCCATCATTCTGGTACAGGTTGATCTTTGTCTCATCTGTCCATAGAATACTTTTCCAGAACTGAGCTGGCTTCATGAGGTGCTTTTCAGCAAATTTAACTCTGGCCTGTCTATTTTTGGAATTGATGAATGGTTTGCATCTAGGTGTGAACCCTTTGTATTTACTTTCATGGAGTCTTCTCTTTACTGTTGACTTAGAGACAGATACACCTACTTCACGGAGAGTGTTCTGGACTTCAGTTGATGTTGTGAACGGGTTCTTCTTCACCAAAGAAAGTATGCGGCGATCATCCACCACTGTTGTCATCCGTGGACGCCCAGGCCTTTTTGAGTTCCCAAGCTCACCAGTCAATTCCTTTTTTCTCAGAATGTACCCGACTGTAGATTTTGCTACTCCAAGCATGTCTGCTATCTCTCTGATGGATTTTTTCTTTTTTTTCAGCCTCAGGATGTTCTGCTTCACCTCAATTGAGAGTTCCTTAGACCGCATGTTGTCTGGTCACAGCAATAGCTTCCAAATGCAAAACCACACACCTGTAATCAACCCCAGACCTTTTAACTACTTCATTGATTACAGGTTAACGAGGGAGACGCCTTCAGAGTTAATTGCAGCCCTTAGAGTCCCTTGTCCAATTACTTTTGGTCCCTTGAAAAAGAGGAGGCTATGCATTACAGAGCTATGATTCCTAAACCCTTTCTCCGATTTGGATGTGAAAACTCTCATATTGCAGCTGGGAGTGTGCACTTTCAGCCCATATTATATATATAATTGTATTTCTGAACATGTTTTTGTAAACAGCTAAAATAACAAAACTTGTGTCACTGTCCAAATATTTCTGGACCTAACTGTACCTGTGACATGGGAACAAGGTAAAGCGACTCAACTATGAACAAAAACATGGAAACTGGGGTCATGAAAAATGGTAGTAGGTGCTCTGGACTGAAATCAAAATGCAAAATATCTGTCCCAAATTCCTCTTGGTCAAAGCAATACTGACTGCATGTGTGAGGTTACATGGCATATTGTCACACTAAAGAGTCAGGTTACTCAGAACATTGTAGTCTATGAACACATTTCTTCTATCAAAAGGGAATCAGCAGATTTCTGCTATGCAATCTGAGCGCAACTTATTATAGAGCAAGTGACCCTGATTCCAGCGTTGTGTCACTAGAATGTGTGTTGTAGTTTCAACACAAGCAATGTTTTATCAGTATGAAATTATTAATGGCTGACTAGGTCTCACATGTAGAGAAGTCAGGCTAATCAGTGTAACCGCTCCCGCATGACTGATTAGCAGCTTGCTAACAATGTACAGTGTACACATGGAGCTGCCAATCAAGAATGTGGGCGGGGTTATACACAGCTCAGCATTCTGTACACTACTGCATCTACAACATCTAAAACAGGGATTCTATCAATACTGCACCTAGCAAGTGAGTGACATCACTGGAATCAGGCTTTCTTGCCCTATATTATGCTTCTCTCAGATTACATAGCAAAACCTGCTGAGACTTCTTTTAAAGCACCACCCCAGCATTTTGAGAGTTTATTTGCAGTGCTGGAGAGGTGTCTCTAATATTATGTCTGTGCCCTTACTCTTATACTCGCTCTCTAGCGTCTTCACCTTTCATAGACATGTCCCCGGTCCCGCAACACCATCTCGTGACCGCAACTTCTAACTGGCCAGACGTCAGAAGTTATGTCACAGGCTCTCAGGGTTAAGGGTGCTTTACACGCTGCGACATTGCTAGCGATGTCGAGCGCAATAGCACCCGCCCCCGTCGTTCGTGGGACATTTGGTGCTCGCTGCCGTAGCGAACATTATCACTATGGCAGCGTCACACGCACATACCTTGTCAGCGACGTCGCTGTAACCGCCGAACAATCCCTCCCTCAAGGGGGAGGTGCGTTCGTCGTCACAGAGACGTCACTAACCGGCCGTCCAATAGAAGTGGAGGGGCGGAGATGAGCGGGACGTAACATCCCGCCCATCTCCTTCCTTCCGCATTGCTGGTGGACGCAGGTAAGGAGATGTTCGTCGTTCCTGCGGTGTCACACACAGCGATCTGTGGTGCCGCAGGAACGACGAACAACATCATACCTGTTGCAGCAGCGATATTAAGGAAAGGAGCGACGTGTCAACGATCACCGGTTTTGAACGATTTTGCGATCGTTGATCGTCGCTCCTTGGTGTCACACGCTGCGATGTCGCTACCGGCGCTGGATGTGTGTCACTAACGACGTGACCCCGACGATATATCGGTAGCGATGTCGCAGCGTGTAAAGCACCCTTAAGTCTGTGAGAGCCAGAACAAGGCTCTCATAGACTTGCAATAAAGAGTGACCCGTGGCACTCCGTTCATGTGACTCCATGAAACACTGAAGCTGCCGGTAGGTCACAAACTGACAGAGACCAACTGTAGAAGGCAAAGAAGCCAGTGGGTGAGTATAAGACTAGGCTAAGGGAACTTGGATTAGCAGCACCACTTCAGAGGTAAAATAGAAAAAAAAACTCTAGGGTGGTACTATAAAGAATAAAAGTACAATTCCATGCAATAAATCCACAAAGCTGTCATTACAGAGACACTATGCAATGTCTGCACTTACAACAGTACCCTATTGAGCTGTATCAAATGAAGCATCATTAAAATTAGTATCACCCATACTTTACACACCTCCTAGAAGCAGACATCAAACAAGAAAGGCTAGACAGATACTATTTATACTTAACAGATCATTCCTGTGAAATAAACTGACGTTGTTACCATTACTAAAACTGGTTTTGCAATGTCTTGTCACCTGAGATATGAATAGGCCTCTTTGTAGGAGCCCAAGTTGTCTAATCAGGGCAGGAATCGTTTTATGTACTGCAGCCACTATAAGGACAAAAGCCACTGAAGTGCCGCATTGTCTGTGAAATATTAAAATATTGTGAATTTAATAAGGAAATGTTTTATGACACTACTCGTGACTTTAATACGTGTCCTCTGGCAACAACATCAAATTACGCTAATGCTTGCTGGGCATTATTTATTGCTTAAGCTGCATATGTAGCGTGGACACCGTGATGCAGCATCGCTGCGAGATTTATCACACACATACTGTAATGCCAATATACTCATTAATACTTAGATTTACTATAGCTAGTGATTAGTCAAATGCATAAGACAAAGAGGGTTAATATTAAAAGTTTGGATTTAAGACGTCAACTAGGATAATGAAAGAGCAAAGAGGTTGTCCGCTTCGCTAACTTTGATGGCCTATCCTTAGGATAAGTCATCAATGTCTGATCAGCAGGGGTCTGACATCGGGGCTCCCCCGCCAATCAGCTGTTCTGCGGCGGCAGCAGGCGGCTGGTAACGCTCAGTTCCGGAGCTGCCCCGTGAACTGATAGTGGCCGCGGTCAAGTACTGCACATCCGCCGCCTATTAGTTTGAATGGTTGGCAAATGTGTAGTATCTGGGCTGCAGCCACGTTCAGTTGACAGGGTAGCTCCAGAACTGAGTATTTCCGGCCCCCAGCTGCCGGCACCTAGAACAGCTGATCGGTAGGAGTGTCGTGTGTGTCGGACCCCACCGACTTTGATCCTAAGGATGGGCCATCAATAGTAAAGTAGTGGACAACCTCTATAAAATTACAAAACAGAAAACTCATTATCATATTGAGGACTCTCTGTTCCAGAATCTGATTGATGGACAGATTAAAATATCAATTTATTTATTTATTTCCACTTTAACTATATAATTGACTTCAGCTTTGGAGATTAATATCAGATTAGTGCGGTCTGATGTGATGTTGATCTGCCATACCCAAGAGCAGATACTACCCAGTATGACACGAGAAAGGTGGTGTCCTGCTCCACACAATGTTTACATGCGTTCACTGCCTAAATCGTACGGTTGGCAAAAGTTAGACTGTCACCAATCTGATATTGGTTACTGATCTTAAAGGGGTTGCCCACTACTCGGACAACCCCTTCTCAATCAGTATGTTTTCCCCTTTTAAAACAACATCCGATCTTATCTAGTCTTACCCCCTTATTTTTTTTTCTCTTATTTTATATGTTCATCTCTCAACATGAGACGTAATTGACATATAATAGGGGTAATTTTTGTCAGTCACCAGGAAGGCAAGCAAAGTTGGAACGCAGATTATAATATACGGTTTTTCAAAGTTTTAGTGTAATAAAAGTTTATGGAGTTCCCATGAAAAAGGCTTTGAGATTTCACTTAGGTCAATCTGCAACTGAGAGTTTATTGTTTATGTTATATAATCGTTCTAAATGATCGAGATGCATCTTGGCTTTCCAAACTTTAATAAAAACAGATTTGAAATAAAAGAACATCCGGTGATTGGCCATAGGGATCGCATAACGTCACACTGGTACGCGATCATGGGAGAGACACCACTAGAACAGCATCGGAGGGGAGTATAAGCATCGTTATTGTAAAACAGTGATTGATAAGGGGGTGTCCGAGTAGTAGACTACCACTTTAATCATTGGTAATCAAGTTTATTATAGTGGAAACTTCATAAAGTAAAGCTTTATCCAGCTGTAATATACTATACTTTGTTGCAGATTTTAGGTGGGAAATCTGCATCTAAAACTTAAAAGAAATCCTCCACATCTGAACTCGCCCTAATGTCCTACCTGTATATAGTGTATTGGCATGGTATAACTAGCCTGCACTTTTACAGAAATTAGACTTCAATGAATACAAAGTATACATGTCCTTGGACATAACCATGGTAACAAGAATAAAAACATTAACCATTTGCATGTCTGTATTCAAAGAACTAAAAAAAGGATGTACCATATATTTTCACAGTAGAATTGAGGATACAGAATTGCAATCTTTGCGCTACAGAACAGCTAGAGCCACTTGGGGTAAATCGGTCCTGATTCAACTCCAAGAATAGTGTCCCAAACGTCTGTGTGCTTCTTCTCTCCCCAGGTGAAGAATTCTAGGTTTATGGTAATTGTGCTTCTAAAGACTTATCACGAGTTTATGGGGCCATGTGTTTGCCAAGGGTATGATTTTATGGTTCCAAAACACCAATTATGTTCAGAAACTTCTCGGAATATGGCGTAAACAATGAATTCTTGAGGGTATGAAGGAAGTGATAGAAAGTACACCTGCTGATAAGACTGAGTTTTACTTCTTGAGATAATGGGCACCAATTAATATCTTGATATTTAAACATTTTTCTGCTACTTTATTTCATAGGTAAAATAGACACCAAGGTTTACACCATTCAGCTTTAAATTTTAAAACCATCTGCAAAATGTGTAGAACCTTGTGCTGCCAAAACTGCTCTGAACGGATAAAGTCTAGATTCCAAAAGACATCTTAACAGGAATATGTTAGCAGGATTTTGCTATGTAATCTGAAAACAGAAGGAGATAGCGGCTAATGCAAAGAATTCAACAATTTATTACCGTGTGCTGTTTACTTATGGCAAAGATTTTATCATCAGGGATAATCATTGCCTGGAATATATGTACAAGTCCGACCACGCCCCACCCCCCTCTTATTAGCACCTCACTGTGTATAGACATTGTACACAGAGAGCCTAGTGTGGACGGGATCAACTTTCTGAGCTTTGCTACATGCTAAATCTAAAAACTCTGATTGTGACACAACCGCTGTACCCAGTAAAGTAAGTGATACATCGTTGGAGTCTGAGTAGTGGAGTCTTGTGTCCATTTTGGTGGAGTCGGTATAAAATGGACCGAATCTTAAATATACAATAAATTGGGTACAGTAGTTCAATGCAGTATGCGCTGAATATTTTTTCATAAGAATTTGTAAAAGTTATGAACTGTCCTATAAGTGTCTGTTCTATTCTTGATCAAAGGATCTAGGCTTTTAGTTGTGATGAATCTGTGCTGCACCTTATGTACATGATAAGTAGTGAAGCTCTTCTACAGCTGATAAGGGTAAAAACACACTGGGACGGAAGGCATGCCTGCACTTATCTCAGAACTGCTAGGACAAGTTCTTGCTATTGTAACTGACAGTGCTTCAAACATGCTAAATAGAATGAAACTTATGAAAGAGAATACTGAAGGTGAACAGTAGCTAGACGAAAACTTCAGATTCAGTATGCTTGAGATGGAGCCAAAGTCATATTCCTGTAACTGAGGAACAGATATTACAACAGAAAAACAGCAAAATGATACTTTAGATGATCTTGTTGGAGCCGTTTCATATCTCTCTCCTATTTATCACCTGCGCTGTGTTACGCAACGTGCGCACATAGCCTAATTACATGCAGTTACGCTGCACTTTGTAGCGCAGCGTAACTGCATGCGTCCTGCGTCCTCTGCATAATCTATGGAGATTTTGCAGGGGCCGTGCGCACGTGGCGTTTTAGAGCACAACGCTTCGGCTGCTGCACGAAGCGCGCGTTCAAAGAAGTGAGATGTCACTTCTTCCGTGCGCTTTGCCGGCAGCCCCTGCTCTGTCTATGGCAGGAGCTGCAGGCAGAGCGCATGGAATCGGCTTTTTTTTTTCACTACGGACATTTTCTGCAGCGATTTGAAGCGCATGTGTGCTCTTCAGATCGCTGCAGAAATTTCTGCAGGGACTGTACGCAACGTGCGCACATAGCCTTATACACATGCTGGAGCCAGCAATAAGAGAGAGTCTGCAAAAGGGACTTGCTGGAACTCTGAATGGAAGGGTGAGGAAGTTGGTTATTGCTGCCAGAACCCCTAAAATTAATTCCATCTTTAAGAGACGTGCTGGAAAAGGGGTAATTGTTGATTAAGCCACTCGGTGGGGCAGCGATTGCTTGAGTTGAAACCACTTCAACTCTCAGGTAATACTAAATGAAGGTCAATGGACACAGGTGGCTGAATTGAAGGAATTGCTTCATCACCCATTTACAGTGACTAAAAAATTACAAGGTGAGAATTTAACTTTCAGCATTTTCATGAAGGAGTGGAAGAACTTGTTGTTTTGCCTGTCCCAAAGAGGAGGTTTAATTGTAGATAGCATTGGGGCTTCAAAGAAATGTTTTTGTTGAAAACTGTTTTTTTCCCCACTTACTGCATAGTGTATTACATATGTTCAATTTATTAACTTTTTTTGTGATCTAAAGTTGTATTCCAATAAATATATTTCATGTTCTATCTAAATAGTGTGAACATTGTATCATAATAAAGATTAATAGCCTGATATTATCATTTCACTACAATACATTTTTCACTTAAATATGAGCCATGTATGAGGGAATCACAGTCGCAGTTAGGGGAAATTGAGGAGTTGGAGTCAGAGGTTTCACTTACAGACTCCACAGCCCTGGTTGGAATCAGGGTAACTTTGCCTACATTGTGCTGCTCTCAGATGAGGTAGCAAAAACCTGCTGACAGATTCCCTTTAAGGTATCCTAAGGTATTTGGCACCAAGACGTTAGCAGCAGGACCTTTTAAATCCTGCAAATAGCGAGGTAGGGCTCTCATAAATTGGACTTTTATTGCCAGCACATACACCATTGACAGCACCATGGTTAAGAGCAATGTGCTCGAAACGCGTCTGATGTGCGGTCTAAAGAACGTTTGAATTTTTCCTGACCCAGAGATGGTATACTTTTGTGGCTTATCTTTATTACAAGAAAAATATTCTTTGAATTTTAAAAAAGTTTTCATTAAAGCTGTGTTTTTATGGAAACGTGAAGCTGGATCATTCTTTTGTTCACCTATTGACAGCACATCCCACAGCTGTTTCAATGTAATAACAAAGGTCAAGTAAATACTTTGGACTCTCGGTCATGTTTCCAAACCATTTCTGATCCCTTTTTCCCCCCCAGTGTGGCAGGGTACTAATGAAAAGGCCACAGCCATAAAAAAATGCACTGGCCAATTTAACTTTAAAGGGAACAATGCTTAGATAGTTGGCAACACGTGACCAAACCATCGCATTTGCCAGGATCCAGAGTTTCCCAGAATATTTTCCAGAGTATCACACTGTCTCTGCCAGATCGCCATATTCCATTCTTCTAATGTCTCCTGAATACATTATTATTATTTATTTTTAAAGCATCATTAATTCCATGGTGCTGTACATGAAAAGGGGTTACATACAAAACACAAGTATAAATTACAATGAAAAAAGTAACGGTGACAAACTGGTACAATGGCTTTCCTTGTTCATAATGGATGTGCACATTTTAGATTCTGTCTGAAGGCAGCAAAACCACAAAACAATACACGTGGAAACACGGAGTAAAGAAACATGTGAAGCAAAGCAATTCTCAACGCTCTCTCTTTTTACTCTGATGCCCACTTTAGACCCCTTTGAACTTCACGAAAGCAGCTTCATCAGATAGACCTGGAATAGCTCTCCAACAGTCATGAAGAAGAGCGAAGAACTTGTTGGTTACATCGCTTTCACTCTGTGGCCAAGTCATCTCAAACCACCTCAAATCGGGCTGAGGTTGGGTAATTGTGGAGACCATGTCATCTGACACAGAACCAGATCCCTCTCTTTCTTGGTCACACAGCCCTTACATAGACTTGAGGTGTGCTTTTGGTCCCTGTCCTGTTGCAAAACAAATGATGGAGCCATTAAGTGGAAACCAAATGAGATGGGATGTCATTTCAGCACATGAACGTCAATGACTAACTGTTCACTTGCTGCCTAATATATCCCACCCTTTGATGGGTATCACTGTCAGAAGATAATCAATACTTTTCACTTCACTTGTCAATCATTTTAACATAGCACTGGTTTCTGGTGCATGATGAAGAGGGCTCCAATATCTGCGACAGTTTGGCCAGTACTTAAGTGTTCTTGTAACCCCTAGGGAACTAAACAGTTAATAAGTAATTTTTGGATATCTTATGCTTATTCTTGTTTACATGTTGCCTAAAGCGGGCTTTACACGCTGCGACATCGCTAATGCGGAGTCGTTGGGGTCACGGATTTTGTGACGCACATCCGGCCGCATTAGCGATGCCGTTGCGTGTGACACCAATAAGTGATTTTGCATCGTTGCAAAACAGTACAAAATCGCTAATCGGCGACACGGGGGTCCATTCCCAATTATCGTTACTTCAGCAGTAACGAGTTTGTTCGTCGTTCCTGCGGCAGCACACATCGCTGCGTGTGACGCCGCAGGAGCGAGGAAGCTCTCCCTACCTGCCTCCCGGCCGCTATGCGGAAGGAAGGAGATGGGCGGGATGTTACGTCCCGCTCATCTCCGCCCCTCCGCTGCTATTGGGCGGCGGTTCAGTGACGTTTCAGTGACGTCGCTGTGACGCCGCACGGACCGCCCCCTTAGAAAGGAGGCGGTTCGCCGGTCACAGCGACGTCGCCGGACAGGTAAGTATGTGTGACGGCTCTGGGCGATGTTGTGCGGCACGGGCAGCGATATGCCCGTGTCGCGCAACAGATGGGGGCGGGTACCCACACTAGCGATATCGGGACCGATATCGCAGTGTGTAAAGTAGCCTTAAGTAAAACGTATCTCTTCAGTAAGTGAACATGCGTGAACCTCCTTAGGATAGGTTCCCATGATCAGTGTTACTTGTGTTCTGGACACTGCATATTTTCGCTGCCTCTAAAAAGCTTAGTTTTAACACATAATTAAAGTAGACGGGATTAATAGAAAGCTTGTATCCACTGTGCTTCTATTTTATGCTGCGTAAACTGACAAGCGGTGTCTTTGTCCAAGCCGCAGCATGATAATTCTCCTTGTGGGACCAATGTTTTCTGTGTGCACCTTCCCCATAGACTTGCGTTAGATGCAGAAAATCCATAGGTAAAAGAAACACATGCATTTTTGGTGCTTTTACAAGGCGGAAAGGCACCAAAATGCATGCAATCTGGACCTAATAATGTCAATACCGGGACGTTTAAAACACAAAACTGCTTTATTTAAAGGATGGGACACTAGAGACAAAACTGTGATAAAATCGCAATGTCAAAAACGCAATGAAAAAAAACAAGTAAACTAAGGTGTGGTGAGGGTGCAGAAATTCTGCAGCGGCAAAACCTCAAGGGATCCTGATTGTGGGAATATATTTACTAAGTCTTACAAATCCCGGGCCCGTTCTACAAAAAAATTTACTATATAGTTTTAAAGAGAGGAATTCATTAACTACCTGTTCCAGGAAATTTTCTATTTCGAATGTTATTGTTGAGTCATAAAACCTTCCTCTGCAAGTCCAGAAAGCACGTCGTCTGTGATTAATTAGCAAAAAAGAAAAAAATTGTCCTGTACCACTATAAAAAGTTGTTTTTACAGCCAATAGTCTCCTAATACTGAAATGATGTAGTGACTAGATTTTTACAGTATCCATGTACCTGAGACACAGAAACACTCTGTTGGCAGATTAAGGTGATCAGTCGGCATGGGATTAGTAAACTGCAAAACTTGCTTACATAGAATGCTAAAATGCCTAATAAATCAAAGTTTAAATGCCTTGTAAATAGCAGAAAGTTAGTTATTACAGCAATAAACATTACGTCAGGTAACCACCAAGACTATTACATGTGGCTTATTGCCGAATCCTGGCATCTTCTGCCCAGACTAATAATGACTGATGGATAATCTGTGAACATATGTGGTGATAAAACGAATAATGATTTATAACTAGGTTATTCCGGAGTTGGGAATTGGGATATATCCATCATGGGAACTGTAAGCACTAGTGTGTCCAAACATAGATCGCAGATGGCTTAGGACTCACATGTACAGTATTATCTAGTTATTATGGGCCCCAAAATGTTACTAGACTTAAGGCCACGTCTCACTAAGCAACATCGCTAGCAACATCGCTGCTGAGGCACGGTTTTTGTGACGCAACAGCGATCTTGCTAGCGATGTTGCGGTGTGTGACAACCAGCAACAACCTGGCCCCTGCTGTGAGGTCGTTGGTTGTTGCTGAATGTCCTGGACCATATTTTAGTTGTTGCTCTCCTGCTGTGAAGCACACATCGCTGTGTGTGACAGCGAGAAAGCAACAACTGAATGTGCAGGGAGACTGCTTCTGCGGACGCTGGTAACCAAGGTAAATATCGGGTAACCAAGAAGCCCTTTGCTTGGTTACCCAATATTTACCTTGGTTACTAGCGTCCGCCGCTCTCAGGCTGCCAGTGCTGGCTCCCTGCATGCGTAGCCAGGGTAAATAAGCAAAGCGGTTTGCTTATTAACCCGATGTGTACTCTGGCTACGAGTGCAGGGAGCCAGCGCTAAGCGGTGTGCGCTGGTAACCAAGGTAAATATCGGGTAACCAAGCGCTTGGTTACCCGATATTTACCTTAGTTACCAAGTGCAGCATCGCTTCCAAGCGTCGCTGCTGGCTGGGGGCTGGTCACTGGTCGCTGGTGATATCTGCCTGTTTGACAGCTCACCAGCAACCCGTGTAGCGACGCTCCAGCGATCCCTGCCAGGTCAGGTCGCTGGTGGGATCACTGGAGCGTTGCTTAGTGTGACGGTACCTTAAGACAAGGATCAGCTGAATGCTGCAGGTCTGGCTTCAGACAGCATCGATACCAGCTGCGGCCAGCCATACATCTGCCACCAGTGACTGCTGGGGGTAAAAGTACTATTATGTGGAAGACATGCAATTAAATGGCCTATCGTCTATCACCGAGCAACGCTGAATATTTTTACAGAGGGATCATACAGAAGATTGGATATTCTCCACTAACATTCACTTTTTCCTAGGCATATACTTTGAGGAAGTTTTTATTTTTTTTAAGGTGCAAATGCTCTTTAATAGCTTTAAAGGACTTAAAAATAATTGACAAAAAACGCCCATATATGTCATAGTAAATATACGACTTCACACTAAAAATCTTTTATGGAGCCAACATATTCTTCAGCACATTACTGTTACATGGTGTTTGGCTTTAAGCTCTCTAAGTATCATGGCGACATCTGATGCTGTTCACAATGCAGTGTCTGACAACACTCACTATGCCTTCTTTGGTGCTTCTGAGTTAGGCCGGTGTCCCACTTGTGATTGCCTCGGGTGTATTACGCGCGAGTTTCGCGTTTCATCACCCGGCACGGACTCATACTCTGCTCACAGGAACAGTTCGGTTACATGCACCTCTATGCAGCCGACCCGTTCATGTGAGCAGAGTGTGAGTCCATGACGGGTGATGCAACACGAAACTCGCGCGAGATACACGCGAGGAAATCGCAAGTGTGACACCGGCCTTACACAGACAGGCTCGAGCATCAGCCAGCTGTGTTCTCATAAATGACTGGGCTTGCAGGAGTTAATTTCTGCTAGCCTGCTGGTTACCTCTTGGATCACAAGTCATGGGAGACCTATCACAGTCAGTCCCAGCCTTTTTAAGATAGTGGAGCCTGTCTTTCCATGCCGACTATACCAGTCCATGTGCGGTTGTATCCCAGTCCTGCAGGTGATTGTATTACTTTGTGCGTGGAGTTGTTGTGGAGTTCTCCCGTTGTCTTACTGTTTCCTCCTTGCTCTAATTTTTCTCCTAAGCTCTTATTGCCTTACACCTCTGCGTGTGTGTGCCATGAGATAGAGATTAGTTTAATTGCTATTCATCAGGTACTGTTACATGGCTTGTTATTTCCCCTTACTATTGCCTTCTGTTTTCTATGACTGCCTAGCTGTTTTTCCTAAAATGTACATTTGATATATGTAAGGTTATACACAATATATCTCATTGGAGGATATGGTGTTTATCCATTAACTAGAAGGTGGCCCGATTCTACGCATCGGGTATTCTAGAATTTACGTATTGTGTAGTTCATGTATGATTTTTGTTATATATATATATATATATATATATAGATGTTGTTGTGTGTAGTTACCAAGTGTTTGTGTAGGGCGCTGTACATGTTCTGGGTGTTGTCTGGGTGTGACGGGGGGTGAGAGCGGTGTTGTATGCGTGTTGCGTGTGTTGCGTTGTTTGTGGAGCGCTGTGTGTCTGTAGCGTTGTGTGTGTGTTGCGCGGTTTGTGTGTGTGTGGTGTGTTTTGGGGGGGAGGTATGTTTTGTGCAATGTGTGTGTTGTGCGGTATGTGCGTATATTTGTGTGTGCCGCGGTGTTTGTGTGTTGGGTGTTGTGTGTGTGCAGCGTTGTCTGTGTGTGTGGGTGTCTGTGTAGGGCAGTTGTTTGTGGTTCCCAGTGTGTGTGTGTGTGTGTGTGTGGTGTGTTGTGCAGTGCGCGCGCGTGTGTGTGTGTGTGCATCAGCCTCTCTTCTCTCAGCCTACCTCTCCCAGCCTCCCTCCTCCCAGCCTCCCTCAGCATCAGCTTCCCTCTCCCAGCCTCCCTAAGCATCAGCCTCCACCAGCATCAGCCTCTCTCCTTCCAGCCTCCCCCAGCATCAGCCTCCGCCAGCATCAGCCTCTCTCCTTCTAGCCTCCTCCAGCATCAGCCTCCCTCTCCCAGCCTTCCCCAGGATCAGCGTCTCTCCTCCCAGCCTCCATCCTCCCAGCCTTCCCCAGCATCAGCTTTCCCCTCCCAGCCTCCCTCAGCATCAGCCTTCCCCAGCATCAGCCTCTCTCCTCCCAGCCTCAGCCTCTCTCCTTCCAGCCTCTCCCAGCATCAGCCTCTCTCCTTCCAGCCTCCCTCAGCATCAGCCTCCTCTTCCCAGCCTTCCTCAGGATCAGCCTCTCTCCTCCCAGCCTCCTTCTTCCCAGCCTCATCCTCCCAGCCTCCCTCAGCATCAGCCTTCCGCTCCCAGTCTCCCCCAGCATCAGCCTCCCCAAGCATCAGCCTCCACCAGCATCAGCCTCTCTCCTTCCAGCCTCCCCCAGCATCAGCCTCTCTCCTTCCTGCCTCCCTCAGCATCAGCCTCCCGTTCCAGGCCTTCCCCAGGATCAGCCTCTCTCCTCCCAGCCTCCTTCCTCCCAGCCTCCCTCAGCATCAGCCTTCCCCTCCCAGTCTCCCCCAGCATCAGCCTCCCCAAGCATCAGCCTCCACCAGCATTAGCCTCTCTCCTTCCAGCCTCCTTCTTCCCAGCCTCATCCTCCCAGCCTCCCTCAGCATCAGCCTTCCGCTCCCAGTCTCCCCCAGCATCAGCCTCCCCAATCATCAGCCTCCACCAGCATCAGCCTCTCTCCTTCCAGCCTCCCCCAGCATCAGCCTCTCTCCTTCCAGCCTCCCTCAGCATCAGCCTCCCGTTCCCAGCCTTCCCCAGGATCAGCCTCTCTCCTCCCAGCCTCCTTCCTCCCAGCCTCCCCCAGCATCAGCCTCCCCCAGCATCAGCCTCCACCAGCATCAGCCTCCCTCGTCCCAGCCTCCCCCTCCCCCTCCCAGCCTCCCCCAGCATCAGCCTCTCTCCTCCCAGCCTTCCCCATGATCAGCCTCTCTGCTCCCAGCCTCCTCCAGCACGCCGTGCTCCTTTGCCGACACTCACACACCCGATCGCATCCACTCACACACACCCGATCGCATCCACTCACACACACCCGATCGCATCCACTCACACACACCCGATCGCATACACTCACACACACCCGATCGCATCCACTCACACACACCCGATCGCATACACTCACACACAAAGACACACACACTGACGATATTGCAACATACGCGCTGATACTCACAACATCCGGGGATATCACATGCTTCTGGCCATGTGATCCCCCGGCAGGTCCTGGAAGCTCACAACAGCACAGTATCGCCGCCGAGAAGCAAGCGATATCCCAGGATGCTGTGAGTATGTGGATGCGATGTGATGTGTGAGGTGTGTGTGAGTGTGATCTGATTTGTATGTGTGTGTATGTGTGTGTGTGTGTGCTGTTATGTGTGTGTATGTTCCGCAGCTGCAGGACCTTGATGTGTGGATGCGATGTGATGTGTGTGTGAGGTGTGTGTGAGAGTGCGTGTGAGCCGGTGTACACTGGTAACTATGATACACATCGGGTAACTAAGGGACCTTAGTTACCCGATGTGTATAATGGTTACCAGCTTTCACGGCCTCCGTCAAGATCCCAGCATCGCAAGGTTATGTCTGGCGCTGCCGGGATCCTGACGGAGCCGGTGTAGAAGCAAGCGATATCCCAGCATGTTGTGATGTGTGAGGTGTGTGTGAGAGTGAGTGTGAGAGTGAGTGTGATCTGATGTGTGTGTGTACTCACCTGGGAATCGGAGCTCCGTGTCAGTTGGGCCAGAGCGAGCGTGCATTGCGTGAGGGGGGCGGGGCCTGCAGAGAGCCTGGGCGAGAGGCCAATCCGTGGGGGGGGCGGGGCCATGGCGAGCCCAGCGGCCAATCAGCTTTGTGTCACCGTAAGGACATGTCACGGTGACACAATTTTGGAGCATGACAGACAGACAGACAGAATAAGGCAATTATATATATAGATTTTTCGACTTTTTAAGTGTTTTGATATTTTTCTATGCGCCTTAGTTTTTTGAATAAATACAAATTTTCACAATAATTTGCCTCTCATACGTATTCTACATAGTATTTCAGTCCTTTCAGGTCTTTTTGGTGTCTCATATATACTATTCCTTCCCCAGTTTCCATTAACTCTAGAATTAGGGATAGCTAGGGTCCCCTATCCTGAGGGCCATTCTAGGAGAAATTACTTAAAGGAACCTGTCAAGTGCAATGTGCACCCAGAAGCACAAGCAGTTCTGGGTGCATATTGCTAATCCATGTCTAACTGTCCCTTATCTAGTAGCATACATAAAAAGATGTTTAGAAAAAGTATTTCTAAAAATCCGTTAGAATATGCTAATAAGGCCAGCGACTAGTCACAAGTGCGTTACTTCCCTTGGCTAGTCGGCCTCCTTAGCATGTAAGCACACCCCTCCTGTGGGTGTGCTAACATGCTAATGAATGCGCAGCATCAAAGTCATGGTCGAACTCACTGCTATCTGCTGCCACGGCGCCCGACGCTGGATTTCGGCTCAGTGTGCATGATCAGAAGTCCGAGATTTCCAGTTATGCGTACTATGAAGCCAGGTGAACGTGTCCTGGCTTCAAACGGGTGTAATGCGCATGAACGGAAGTCCGGTGAAGCTTTGATTCTGCGCACTAAGCCGAAAACCAGCGCTGGCAGCAGAGGTGACTCTGCGCATTCATTAGCATGCCCACAGGAGCGTGCTCACATGCTAAGAGGGCTGACTAGCCAGGAGAACTAACGCCCTTGAAACTAGTCCCTGACCTCATTAGTATATAATAAAGAATCTTTAGAAATACTTTTTCTAAAGATCCCTTTATCTATTAGAAATATGCACCCAGAACTGCTCGTGGTTCTGGGTGCTTATTGCACCTGATGGGTTCACTTTAAAGCAGTTGTTTACTACATTGATTTTAATGGTGTATCCTTAGGATAAGTCATCAGATCCAAGGGGGTTTGACACCCGATACTGATCATTGTTAACATCTGGTTGAGCTGATAAAAGCTGATCTTTGGAATACCGGGTGTCGGACCCCATAACAATCTGATATATTGATCACCTATACTAAAGGTAAGTAATCATGTCAAAGTGGCGGACAATCCTTTCCAAGGGTTATTCCTATCTCAGCCTTCTGCAGCATGGAGTATCCATATTCAGGCATCACACACAGAAAATGAAGCTATGAAAACAGCCAATTGCATTTGAAGTATACAGTTTCTGTAACAGCCATAAAAATTAATGGTAGGTACAAAAACAGCCGTTATTTGTGCCAAAACCATGAAAAGCTGGATAGGAAACACCCTTTAGTAACAGTAGACAAATAAAGAGCCGTCCGTTCCTGTAATATTTACTGTTTATATGTCATGTATTGCCTTGGCGCCTGTTTTTGCGCCTTTTTTTCGTTGCACCCAATTAATTATTCTATTTGTGGCTTTTCTGATGTTTATTTTATATGTGCTCAACTGTTATTATTTTGCCCGTATTGTGGTTGGAATTTAGAAATTCCAGATTTTTTATGGAGTATGCCAGCATTTTGGCACTTTCTGCAAAAAAATGCAATTTTTGTCACAAAAAAGTAACAAAACCGTTCAAGGTATGAAAAAAAACAACAAAAAACAATTGAGTTTGAGCCAAGTTTAGGATTCATGTGCAAAATGAATTGTAGACTTTTGTGGCAAATATGTTCAACTAATACAACAATACAAACCGGAAATACAAAAAAAAAAATCAAAACGGCATCCAGGTCACCTGTTCCTCCAAGTGCACGGCATCCATCCAAGGCAATCTAAGAAAAACTTTGTTCCAGCACATATGGAGTAAGAAGCTCTTTTATTGAAAAAAATGTACTAAAACACACATGGATAGCAGGTGAAAAAACACTGCAAACTGGCCCCAGAAACACCGGTTTACGCGTTTCGAGACATGCGCCTCTTAATCATAACCATAAAAATACAAACAGGAAAGTGACTTAAAAAATACAAATGATGAGAGCAGTGCCTGGTGAAAACCTATGCTGCTGCATTTACAGGGACATTTTTCACAGTTTATTTTGGATTCCATAAGCCCCGCAGAGAATGTATAGTTTCCAGTCTAAATCAAAGTGTTTTGATGTTATAGCAGCATTTTTTTTTTTAACAAACAACATACTCGGAGATGCATTTTTATTCATAAGGGTTCATCGCATTTCAAAAATGACGTTTGGTAAGATGACCGGTGAGTGTGACACCACCAGATCGTGACGCAGGTCAGCCTTTGTCACTCACTCTGCTTTTATTGCAGTTGCAGACATCCAGCAGTATTCAACAGATATAAACCTTTTCCCATAGAATCAAACACGTCCTTCATCTCACTTCAATTGAACAGATCTTTACATATCTATAAAGACACATTTAGAGCAAGGGAACCAAAATACCAGCAAACAGAAGGCATGGAGGAACAGCCAGAAGTTGTGATAATTTATTAAAATCTCCAGCATTGGATTAAACCTCACACTCCCAGAGGTAAGGACTATGATCTGTTTCTTTCCACTCCTGAGGTTGACGTAGCTGTACATATGCTCATGAATTCTTGCTTGGAGCAGAGTCTCGGGCAATGAATGTATCTGGCATTTCTACACGCACACGGTCCGCTCAGCCGGCAGGTGACCATCGGGGAGGCTCCTCGTATTGCTGATCCAACATTAAAAAGTTTAAATTCTTTTTTTACTAATAATCAGAACATTATGAAGACTATTTGTGGGACGATAGAGGATTTAAAATAAAATTACTAAATATGAAAAATACACTGATTTGCGAAGGACTTGCCTATCATGACAACTGGTAGAAAACAAACAATAGCCAGCTCAGTATGCAGTCCGAAGTTGAGCACGATCCTCTGCACAGAAGCACCCCGGCAAAGCCCAGTAGATCCAAAGAGAAAGGAAAGATCCAGGGAGATAATGCAGGCTTGGATAATAAAAACTGTAGTTTAATGGACACACATTAAAATGTCTGCACTGGTACCAACAGAGCTGACAGCTAGGGAAAAATCCGACGTGTTTCGGCAAAACAAAGCGCATCAGAGGAACCAGTGGCTCCTGTGAAGTTCTAGTGAACGACATGCCCAAGAGCGTTAAGGCGATGCTTGAAAATAATGGTAGTCACACAAAATATTGACAATTTGGCCATTTTCACTTCAGGGTGTACTCACTTTTGTCACCTACAGTTTGGACAGTAATGGCAGTGTGTTGAGTTATTTAGAGGGCACCAAATTTACACTGTTATACAAGCTGTACACTGACTACTTTACATTGTAACAAAGTGTCAGATCTTCAGTGTTGTCCCATGAAAACATATAATGTGAAGAGTGTACTCACTTTTGTGATATACTGTAAACTTATCCTAATGTACCTTTGTAAATTCTATGGTAATTTTTGGAGACTTTATTATGGACATGACATTTTCGGTTTTAATTTGTTTCAACATAAGACAAAACAGACACATGAAATGATGGACAACAGCTGAGCCTCACACCCTAAATATTGCACCCAAGTCAGCTGGAACATTTAAAGGGAACCTGTCATGTGCAATATGGACCTAGAACCATGAACAGTTCTGGGTGCATATTGCTAATCCCTGCCTAACTGTCCCTCTATACACTAGCATAGATAAAAGGGATCTTTGGAAAAAGTATTTTTAAAATCTTTTATCTTATGCTAATGAGCGCGGGGACGAGTCCCAAGGGTGTTGTATCCCCCGACTAGTCCACCCTCTTAGCATGTTAACACGCCCACAGGGGCATACTAACATGCTATTCAATGCAGTGTCACCAGCAGTGACACGCATACCTGTATTCGTGCTTCTGAAAGTCCAGCACTTCCAGTCATGCGCTGTAGACCTCTCTGAAGCCAGGACGCATACACCCGAGTTCATACTGCGCATGACCAGAAGTGGCGGGCATTCAGAACCGTGAACACAGGTACGTGCAGCACCGCTTGTGACGCTGCATTGAATAGCATGTTAGTACACCCCTGTGGGCATGCTACCATGCTAAGAGGGCAGACTAGCCGGGAATATAACACCCATGGGACTAGTCCCCACGCTCATTAGCATAAGATAAAAGATCTTTAAAAATACTTTCTAAAGATCTCTTTATCTATGCTATTAGATATGGGGGCAGTTAGGCAGGGATTAGCAATATGCACCCAGAACTGCTCGTGGTTCTGGGTGCATATTGCACCTGACAGGTTCCCTTTAAGGCCATGTACAAGAAAAGCATGAAGCCAATTTCTTTTTATCAATACCCCCAGCATGAACACCATTAAACGCTTTTTTTTTTTTTTCTTTAGAGGGGGTATTTGTGATGATTTCAAACAAGGATAATCCTAAGTAATCCATATAACAGGACTGTGTCCAGCCAAGCAAACATAAAATGAATGTGGGTAGCCGAATCAATACAAATAGTTTAATACATCTCACACTGTCACATTAATACTTCCAATAAAATGAGATGACATATTTGGATGGAAGGGAAGAAATAAATCCCGTGAATGGATGACATCTGATCTTTGTCCTGCCTATAGTACATCACGAGTGTAATGGATGAAGGTCCTAGGCAAGGAGTCCACTGGTTAGAAAATGCTGCCGATTATAACCGGACGCATTCATCACCCGACTCACGAAACCCTGACACATTCCTTGGCTAAATATTAATAAAACATGTAGTTTGTAAATGGGGCAGTAAGTGGAGATGTGCCAGCTTCAGAGTACAAGCAAAATTAACTATGATATGCATCAATTTCTGTAAATACCAAAAGAACATATGGTACCAAAGCAGACGAGCATGGGAGAAGAGAAATACAATCGACCATGCTATTACATTATTTTTACAAGGCTACTTTCTATCCTTTCTATAGTGCTGAGCCATTTGTATTTGCTCTCTTTTAGCAGTGTATTTTTTACAGTATTCATAATATACATTATTATACATAAAAAAATACAAAAAAATAACTATCAAAATCTAATATTGCATTTTTCACATGGTCTTGAAGCGGTGGGGTGTAAAGCCTGCTTTACACAGGACGACCGATTGTGCGATTTCCAAATCGATCGTACCCGCCCCCGTCGTTTTTGCGTCACGGGCAAATCGCTGCCCGTGGCGCACAAACTCGTTTAACCCCCGTCACACGCACTTACCTTCTGAACGACCTTGCTGTGGGCAACGAACGTCCACTTCCTGAAGTGGGAGGGACGTTTGGCGTCACAGCGATGTCACATAGCCACCGGACAATAGACGCAGAGGGGCGGAGATGAGCGGGACGTAAACATCCCGCCCACCTCCTTCCTTCCGCAAACCGGCGGGTGCTGCGGGACGGAGGTAAGCTGCTGTTCATCGTTCCCGGGGTGTCACACGGAGCGGCGTGTGCTACCCTCGGAACGATGAGCAACCGGCGCCATTTTAATTAAACGAGATTATGAAACCGAGCGATGAGTACACGACTCACGATTTGTGAGCAATACTGCGTCGCTCGGAGGTGTCACACAGCCCGACGTCTCCAGCGATGCCGGATGTGCGTCACAAAAACAGTGACCCCGACGATCTATCGCACGATAGATCGTCTCGTGTAAAGCACCCTTAACACAAGGTGCCAGAGGTGCCTCCGCCTCTGTTTGCACAATGCCACAAATCTTACACCAGTCGGAGTAACTATTGTAAGATTTTTATGCAATATCATTACTGGGTATATATTTTTCAGACAGAGTTTGTAGTCCACCTTTTAATGGTAGATGAAATGAAACTGTCAAACCATTCAATCAATCAAGTCCTCTATGACAAGCAGCTGACATGAAGATGAGGGTGAAACCGCCTGCGCTGCTGTGTGAAGAATGAAATCAAATATGTCACAGAATCTGATTTATTCAACGCGTTTCGGAGTTAAATTCTTTCATCAGGACAATCACACTTGTCCACTACTAGGACAAACCCTTCTCATTCCTCATGTTTTGCCCCATTAAAATATAAAAGCTTGTACTCACCTCCCATGACAGTGCCATTCCAGCGGTGTCTGAGTCCACATTCCCAGGGCTCACACGAGGTTGTGATGTCACGAGTAACGAGGAGCGAACCTTTGAAGGTTCGGTTCACTGACAGCTGATTGGCAGTTCAAGTCTCCGCCCACATACAGCCAGCCATAAGCAGATCACTCTGGGGGAAGGTGGGCGGGGTTTTTTTTTTTGTTGCACACTATGTCCAATCACTCTGCTACCCTCAGTGCGAGCCAATCATTAGCGGCTCACACAGGGCTGAGCACCGAGTGTGAGAGAGTGTGAGAGCAAGGCGAACCCTGTTTTTTTTAAGTTGGTGTTTGGGTTTAAAACCAAACCTTGGGTTCTCTAGCCACGAGAGCCGCGTGAGTAATCACCCCTCTTTCTCCAAAGCCTTCAGAATTATAGTAATCAACAGAAAGAGAGTGAGATGGATTCACTAAGCTGCAGGTCCAAGTGAACACACAGACCAAACTCAATAGCACAGCAGTGAGGAACTGCACAATGGGCTTATGATGGACGGAAGCCTGGAAGTGGAGCATGAAACCCCAGAAGTCATTAATGTGTATGAAGCCTGACAAACTATACGCATAGAAAAACAGATAAAGGATTAAAAGGAAGGTTGGAACCAAAGTAGATGCAAGTTGAAGAAACCACAGGAGTTAGCAGAAAGACTGCAGCGTAATGTGAACAGTCTGATAGTTTGCAATGCATACAGGAAATGATGCATTAATCAGAAGGTTTGACAAACAGTAGACTCAAGTTGTAGAAACACAGGAGTTTACAAAGATGATTAAAGCTGAAGGAATAAAACTCTAAGGCCTCTTTCACACGTCCGTGTCTCCGGCACATGTTTAGTCCGTTTCCTCACGTACCGGAGACACGGGCACACGTAGACCCATTTAAAATCAATGGGTCTGTGCTCACGTGCGTATTCTGTCATGGACCTTGTGTACGTGTGGAGCATACATGTGTGCCTGTGTGCTCCACACCTAGACATGTCAGTTTTTCTCCAGCATCACGGGTGTCACACGGAACGCAAACGGACCACACAGAGGTGTTCCGTGTGACACTTCACTGCGGCCGGAAGCAGCAGCGGGGAGTCGGCAGGACCGGACACCAAAGATCAGCACCACGGACAGCGAAGTCACGGACAGGTGAATAGAAAGTTCCCGTTCTCCGTGTGTTATCACTGATAACACACGGAGAACACATGTGTGCCATAAACACGGCTCACAGAGGGCAAAATGCACCTTTGACACGTACGTGAAAAACGTGCATGGTTTTTCACGGACGTGTGAAAGAGGCCTAAAGGCCCAGTCACACACAGAGATAAATCTGCGGCAGATCTGTGGTTGTAATGAAATTGTGAACAATCAGTGCCAGGTTTGTGGCTGTGTACAAATGGAACAATATGTCCATGATTTCACTGCAACCACAGATCTGCCAAAGATTTATCTCTGTGTGACGGGGCCTTTAGACATATAGCAATGACTGAGTAATGAAACTACATGTGTGTCAACCTTAAAATGCCTTAGATGAATATGTTAGTAAGTGATGTTGAACAACTTGTGAAGACCGCTGTGGAGCACACCATATGGAAGTGGCCAGAGAGGAAGGCAGCAGAGCTCGGCCCTAGAGTCGAGACAGAAGCGTAACACTACTCAACTGCTATTATATGACAAGATGAGTCCAAGTTCAAAATAAGAGAAGTGGCGACTTACTTGCCATAGGTGGTTGTGCTGAGCAGTATGAACATGACAGGTTTTTAATTAATCTACATTAACTAAAAAATGTTATGAAAACAGATACACTTTTTAAACAAAATTAGTATATGCATTAAAACAATTCCAAAATGTACAGCTACTACTGAAACCCCAGAATGCAGAGGAGCTACTACTGCGATACCAATCAAACCGAGACAGCTGGCAGACCATGTAAATGGTACGGAACTTCGCTGATGGCAATGGTGGTCATCTATACAGACTTTCAATTTCCCACAGATACAATCATAAATACAGCAATCCATGGGATACAAGTCATTAGAAAATTGCTGGATAAACAATCCCCCAATGTAAAATTTAAAATTAAACAAAAAGAAGCTATTCGATCCCAAGTTAAGGGATGTAAATTATTTTACGTTTCAGGTTGAGCAAGCACAATGTCCTCACGAGTGTTTCAATAGTGCTGTGGTATTGTGGGGGAAGTGTCTGACTAATGGCCTAATAAGACAAACCAACTGTGGCCATTGAAAGACAGCAAGCCAATGGGTAATCTTATAGGAAACTGTTTAGACAGGCCAAAATTCTATGTCCACAGAAAGATTGGTAATATGATTGTTGGGTGAAGGTAGATTAACATCAATACTGGTAGCACATACTCCGCTGACACAGGACAATATACTGCGAGAACATTGCTCGCTCCTCGGGTGGTTGCTGGCATCATTAGACATGCCGAACATGACAGTTCAAACAAAGGCTCATTCTCAATCAACAGCTCATCTTAATGGGCTGAAGTGGGAGCACGCACAATAATGCAGGCAGCAGAACTACATATTATTCTAACAAGTGTGGAAAAGTAGAAGTTCATCTGACACCATATGCCATTTGAAGGATATGAAGGACATGGGTGATGTAGCTTTACTGTTGAAAAGACATGGGAAACTTAAGAACTGGTCACTTTGCTTTCCTACTAGAATTAGATGTTCTGAATTGCTGTGGTGAGCAAGTATGAGAAAAAAGTCAGATGCAGTAATAAGGCGTTTATGGGTTAGGACACTGTACAGAGCCTGATAGCCAGTGATGGACTTTGTATGTAGAGAGGTCATCTGCACCACCATATAACGTCTAAGAGATCACGCCATGATTTATTATCGTCGGATTCAAAATAACAAGGGCTTATGAAGGTCTAGGACAGCTCCAAAATATTTTTGAGCCCTACTGACAAACATGTCGCAACAGCCAGCTCTGTCGGGTCTTTTCTCGTCGTCTGACTGTCTACCCGGAGTTTGATGCTTGGCCGGCTTTCAACCTCAGACTTTACTATTAAAGGTTTGCTACTATGAAATCTGACAAAAAAGAGCCAGTTAATGAGGCAGTTGCTTCTCAATCCCCATGAAATATATCCCAGGCTCTGAAGCAACCTGCATTTCTGCAGATAAATCAAGATGGGACATGGGGAGCATGAAGACAAGAAACATGAAGCATTAGTTTGCTGATCCAGACATTTCAAATTATTTTATAGGATGTTCCTTGGTGTGAAAGTATACAGCTGATAAAACTCTACCTCAGAAATGAATGCCTTTAATATATGACAGCCCAGATGGCAGCAATCTAAATTTAACCCCATGATCCCAGCTAAAAAAAAGGGATAGATATATAGGATTTGCAGAGAGATAACTTTTCCATCTGTATTCGATAGTCTTCCATCTGCAGCTATGTTACTAAGGAGGGCTCTTCTCATTTTATGATTAATATCAGGGCTGCATGATCGCCTGTGGGCACATTTCTCCTTGGACATGGATACATTTAACTATCCAACTATTTGCTCATAAAATATCAGAATGTACATTTAGAGAAAATACATGCTCCTATCCAGCATTCCAGATAGAAGAACTCCACGGTATCTGCACTGTGGACTCTCTAAGTGATAATGGCAAAAAGGAAACATTAAAGGGAAGTTTTCCATTAGAACAAGTCTAAAACTTAAAAAGGTGGTCCACTACAAAGCATAGTGGCCACATCAATTTAAAGCAGGGAAAGAAAGCTTTTACTAAATACCTTCCTTTTCTAATTCAGCCTGTGAACGGCGCTATCGCTGTTCACTTGTCCCCATCACATGTCCCGGGCTGATGTTGCCTTTGATGTTTGGTGATGTCACGTCAACTTCCAGAATTGGACATTGACCCGGCATCATTGAGGCGGGACCCATTCTACCCGAGTGAGTGGGCTGTGTGTGACGTTTAATCGCACGTAACAGTCCAGTATCTCGCACCCTCATATCATCTTCACTGCTTGACAGAGAGCCGCAAGCACGCGAGATGCTGTGATATGCTTGTCACAATTGGGGGGGTAAAAATTGGCATTTAGCTACATTACCAGATCCCAGCTACTATTTCTCTGAAAGGTTACTATAAAAGGCCAGGAAATACCTTAAAGCGGTTGTCTGGAGATAAGTCCACTCTATATGATTCCTCCCAGTGCACACATTGTGCTGTGAGGATTCGCCAGTTTCTGAGCTGCTATAGGTGGCCACATGACCACAATTCTGCAATATGCATATTCAATGCCTGACTAGGGGGTGCGACCTCACACTATACAAGTGCTTGAAGTAGGATCGTCTGATTGGTAGGCGTGGCCATCTAGTGGGTGTGGCCTTGCTTTATACACTTGTATTGAGCGAGGCTACACCCACTAGTCGGGATCTGTCCAGGAACATTCATATTGCCCAAGTGCAGTCATGTGACCGCTGTTCCCAGCTCAGAAACTGGCAAATCCTTGTAGCGCACAGTGCATGCGCTGGGAGGATTCATAAGTCTGCAGTCACAGAGTGACTTTAGACTACACCACCCCTTTAAAAGCACCACTCCAGAGTTTTTTTCCAGCACTTGAGTGGTGCTTTTAATCTAAGGTCCCTGCCCCTGGTCTTATACTTACCATCCGGCCTCTTAACCTTTTATTGGCGTAGCTACGATTCAGTGGCGCCACTTTGTGACCACAACTTGTGACTGTCCAGAAGTCAGAAGTTACCGTACATTACAAGAACTCAATGCAAATCTATAAGAGCGAGAACGAGACCAGAAGGAGGCTCTCATAGTTGTATTGAGTTGTGACTTCCAGGTCGCTCCATGAAACACTGGAGCTGCCAACAGATCACAAACTGTCTGAGACCGATGAGAACAGCAATGATGGAAGGTGAAGCCGGCAGCAGGTGAGTATCAGAGTGGGCTCAGGAAACTTAGATTAGAAGCACCACTCCAGTAGTAAAATAAAAAAAAAAAAATCCTGGAATGATGCTTTAAATAAAAGTGGGAAACACATTTGCCCTGTACGAAGAACGCTTGGCGTCTCTCTGTAAATCTTCACATAACTCTTCAAGGCATTTGCTTCAACAAACTCAGCAACAACCATAACTTTGTAACAAATGTTGATGTTGTTCTTACCAGCTATGCTTAATGTTACCCTACTGTGTTATTTGTTTTCGAGCATCAAACAATCCTTCAGAAAGGCACCGCACACAGTATGATGAAATACTAAACTGCTCTCCAGATCTGCTCCGCATGCATTCCACCAAAGGCACAAGGTGCAGGGACGGAAAATAGCTCGTTCTACATCATGTGCAGGATGGCAATTGCTTACATATTAATATAAATAATGGTAAAACTGTGAAACAGTCAATGGCTGCTCTATTGTATATATCATTTTCAGTCAGAATTATGAACTATTCATTTTTTAGTATCAAAAACAAAAATCAGTAAAAACTAACTTAAGAATTAGAAGATAAAAAGTAAAAAACAAAAAAAAAACAAAAAAAAACAAAAATCAACCTTAAAGTGAACCCGTCAGGTCCAATATGCACCCAGAACCACGAGCAGTTCTGGGTTCATATTGCTAATCCTTGCCTAACTGTCCCTGTATACACTAGCATAGATAAAGAGATCTTTAGAAAAAGTGTTTCTAAAGATCTTTTATCGTATGCTAATGAGGTCTGCGACTAGTCCCTGGGCATTACTTCCCCTTTCCAGTTGGCTCCATTAGCATGTTAGTACACCCCTGTGGGCGTACTAACATGCTAATGAATGTGCAGCATCAGAGGATGATCACCCTCACCTCTCCGTCGCCATCGCGTCCGACGGGGGATTTCGGCTCAGTGCGCATGACCCCAGAGTTTGGGTCATGCGCGCTACTTAAGTTTGAAGCCAGGATACGTACACCCGGCTTCATAGTGCGCATGACCCAAACTACGGGGTCATGCGCACGGAGCCAAAATCCCCAGTCGGCCACGATGGCAGCGGAGAAGTGAGGGAGATCATCCTGTGATGCTGCACATTGATTAGCATGTTAGCACGCCCACAGGGGTATACTAACATGCTAATGGTGGCGACTGGCAGGGGGAACTAACGCCCAGGGAACTAGCCTTCTCGCTCATTAGCATACGGTAAAAAATCTCTAGAAATATGTTTTCTAAAGATCTCTATCTAATCTAGTGTATACAGGGATGGTTAGGCAGAGATTAGCAATATGCACCCAGAACTACTCTTGGTTCTGGGTCCATATTGCACCTGACAGATTACCCTTAAAACAAATATATGGGGTTGTCTTGGTCAATCACCAAAATAGTCACTTATATATACTTGTACTTTCTACCTGAAGGGAAAATTTGACTAAATTTAAGGTTGAACAGAATCCACTTGAAAGGGAATCTGTCAGCAGGTTTTTATTATGTAAGCTGAGAACAGCATGATGTAGGGGTTAAAAAACAAAAATCAACTATGCCTCTCTTATTTGTGTGTTTGCTATTGTTCACTTAAACTAATGGCTTTATTACCCTGTGATTAACATTGCAGGACTAGAACATCACATGCAGAGAAGTTCGGCACGCCCACTGCTGTGATTGACACCAATACAGTCTATGTACAATCTCTATTGAGAGACTGGTGTGGGCAGGAAGAGCTCTCCCAGCTCCACTATATGCTCAAAACTAAATTCTTTGGTTATGTGAGAATTGCTGCATCCAGTAATCTACGTGATCCACAGTTGCATTCAGTATCTCTTTGCCTACATTATGTTGCTATCAGATAAGGTAGCAAAAACCTGATTACAGATTCCCTAAATACCAGTCATTAGAGATGTGAAATACGTTTTTATAAATCCTAAATTCAAGTACTCTGTTAGGGAATTATGAGCCATATATACACAACCATTTTTACCCATTTTCTATTAGCTAAAGTCAAGAATGACTACAAAGAGCCTCTATTATGTTGGAGCACCCAGCACAACACACAAAAAATGGATTGATTTAAATCAGGAATTGTGCAATGCTTCATTTCCCCTTTTCAGGTACAATACATAGTTTATATAGCTTTCCCACCTAGTTTTAATCTATAAAAAGTGGACCAGCAAGGCCTAAAAATAAAAATTAAAGTATACTTCCCCACTAATGCACCAACATTCCTCTCCTAGCAGTGGCCTGGGTCCCCGGTCGGTCTCTTTGCGTCCTCTGATTGTTGGGGACGGTTCTGCAACTGCTGCAGCCAATCGGTTGTAGATAAGAATGCGTTTCTTTTTATATCACTCTGGGCCCCTTTTTACCCTCAACCCAAAAATCATGCATCTGGTCCTTCTCATAGATTATTGCCAAAGGTACCAGAAGAAGGATATCCTGTAGACAAGTCAAGAACACTTTCTAAAAAAATGGACTGTCCAAATCAGACAACCCTAAGAAGATCTTTGGATGTACAGTATCTGAAGACGGGGAAATTTATGAGGACCATGTTTTCATATGCCAGTCTGAAACCTATATTGCCCCGAGTAAGGTGCCGCAAGTTAATTAAGAACTGTATCCCTCTTAATAACTTTGGCGCATCTTTGGGATCTCAGAAAATGAAATCTATGCAGACATGAGCTGGTGGAGATGTCGGCTACAGTGTACGGCAGTTTTCTAACACACATTGTTCAAAATTTGTCACCATGTGACTCCTACTAAACTCTGCCCATCTTTTTTTTTTAGGAAAAATGGTATACATTGCAGAAAAGGTAAAACTTGCAACTTTTTGCACCAATATGGCATATTTTTTAATAACAGAAAAAAAGGCGTAAGGGGTAGAGATGAGCGTACCCAAACATTAAACACAGACTTTACAAAAAAAAAAAAAAAAAAAAAAAAAATCAGTATTTGGAGTTCGGGTGCTTTACGTATACTAACCACTAGAATGAGCATCACTGTGCTGGGGTACGCTCGATGCTCAGCCCAGGGCGAGCCGCTTACAGTATATCAATTGTTCTCACTCGAGGTAAAATTAGCGTTAGCGGATGTAGTGTGCACAAACAAAAGAAAAAACCTTGCCCTCCCTCCCTCTATCCCTGGAAGTGTTCAGTTTATGGCTGGCTGTATGGCGGCTGTGAGGTAGCACGGTTGGCTGCGCAGCAGAAGACACGGGATCCAGGCATTAAGGTTCACAGCACACGGTTTTAATGTCCAAACAAAAGTCCATAACAAAAATACATGTGCCTCTCCAGCAGAAAACTCAGGGAGTTCTGTTCACTCCCTCACACCCGGCGCACCTGCCCTTGTTCCTGATTCTATTTAACCCTTCCTTCAGCCTGTAAGGAAACAGCATTAACCCTATAGTGGATTTACTTTCTATCATGGAGTGAGCACAACCGGGGCGAGACATACCGGCCGTTATAGATAACCCCGGTCACAGTCTCACAGGGCGTAGAGCCGAATTGCCAATCAGTGACTTCCAACGAAGTTCAGGTCCAAAACAGAACATTACATAAAGTCCGGCTGAACCCACAGAACCCAAGGCTCCATGGGTCCACTCATCTATAAGGGGGTTTGATAAATTCCCCACTGTGACAACTCTTTAAACCCTGTCTTCCAGCAATGTATGAATCAGTGCAATTGTAAAAATGTATGCCAACATGTGGATTGGGTTATTTCTTATCTGATTGAAGGTGTTTTGAATGCCATCAAAGAAACTTTAAAAAGGGTTGTCTCATCAAAACAATCCTTTCCCGTATGCTCCATTAGGTCGTAGGGATGTCACAGACCCTAAGAAAACTACTGGGAAGATCAAGGTGTACTTGTCAAACACAGACGAAACTGCTCATATATTTTATGAAGGCAAATATAACTAAAAGTGGAATCAAGGGATCCATTTTTAGGTAAAAAAATTGCATAGTGCAATGGATGTTAACTCCTTATTCACCGCGTGGAGTTCTGATAAATTAGCTTTGCAACAAGAATTTTTAAAAAAGCAATCTTTATACAAGTGATTATATGAACAGCAGGAGTTGATAGCAATAATATAAGCCCTGGGAATAAAATAAATGGAGAACTATTAGTTGCCCTGTTTAAGTAATACAATACACAGTGGCCTGATCCACAGCACATAAAGGCTTATAAAAAAGTAGGTAAAATATCTCATGAAACTTCGTAGTAAGCCAGACTACAACTCCTAGAATGGGGCCATTATCTCCTAATTGCTAAGCTTTACCCATAATTTCCACCTTTATTTCAATCAGATGTCTGCGTTTATGGGCACATCTGGGCATATTTTTCTGCTAATGGTCGAACCTTAAAAATTGCGTATGGTTATACTTTAAACCTGGCTGTTCATGTGTACATTATTCAGTAATTAGAGAAAACAATGTATTATTATGTATATGCCCAGCAAGTATCACATAAATGCCATGGTTAACCACAGCATTTTGTTACATGGGAAGCGGCTTTTTGCAATTAGCGGAGAATACAATGTAGACGGCATATAGCCGAGTAATATCAGTACTCCATAAAGGTGGACTGGCCGGGATTTATCTCTAACAGCTGCTTTACGATTTAGATATTATGGCCTTAGGGCTCATATGCATCTAGGTAAATCTAATGCCGTTGAGACAAAAATCTGCATTTCGCTGCTAGGAAAACCCAAAGAACTTAATTAAGAACACAGGGAAAAGACTTATTGCCAGATATTGTTTTCTCTTCCAGATGCCACTTTGTAGTAGCAGATCGCTCGCACAACCCAGCCCAGGTCAGCGCTCTCTGGCCATGAGCTACACAAAATTTTCTCTGGCCGGAATCCCAGGCTCAGCTGATATGTAGGTCACACATCGCACAGAAGACGTCACGCCAAGCCAGTGAGCCAGTGAATCAAATTCCACACCGGTGAACCTAGGAGCTCAGATATTCATGTAGCCCTTGACCAAGGCAAAGAGTATGGACCTGGACTGTGGACGGGGTTGTGTGAAGCAATCTATTTCACAGCTACTAGACCCTATCTTAGTGTTATGCCTCTCCTGAACTAAAGTCTTCAAATATATGGGCAGGTAGAATCTGGCACTAATTAAAACCACCCTGTGGCTGATGTTCAGAGAGCATAATCAGAAGTGGAGGCTGTCTACACTTCCTGCATATACTGCAAAAACCAAAAAGAACCTTCAAATGTAGCAAGTGTGAACTAGTGCCAACTGCTAAAACTATATGAAACACAACCAAAGGGTTACAACAGCAGTCTGTAAGTGCCAAAAAATATGCAAACATTGAATATATAAAATTTAAACTGCATTAATGCTATCTAAAATATTCTTAGAAAAATGAAGGTTCTTTGAGAAAAAAATTGGACCATCAGCTACAGTGTGGTTTTAATTAGTGCCAGATACTACCTGCCCATATATTTGGAGACTTCTGGACACTAGGATAGGGTCTAGTAATTGTGAAATAGATCGCTTCACACAACCCCCAGGTGCTAACTGCTAAAGGCCCAGTCACACTAAACAACTTACCAGCGATCCCAACAACGATACCACCTGATAGGGATTGCTGGTAAGTTGCTAGGATGTCGCTGGTGAGATGTCACACTAAGCGACGCTCCAGCGATCTCACCAGCAACCTGACCTGGCAGGGATCACTGGAGCGTCGCTACACGGGTTGCTGGTGAGCTTGTCACACAGGCAGATCTCACCAGCAACCCGTGACCAGCCCCCAGCGCCACGTGGAAGCGATGCTGCGCTTGGTAACTAAGGTAAATATCGGGTAACCAACCCGATATTTACCTTGGTTACCAGCACACACCGCTTAGCGCTGGCTCCCTGCACACCTAGCCACAGTACACATCGGGTTAATAACCCAATGTGTACTCTGCTATGTGTGCAGGCAGCAGGAGCCGGCTTCTGCGGACGCTGGTAACCATAGTAAACATCGAGTAACCAAGAAGCCCTTTCCCTGGTTACCCGATATTTACCTTCGTTACCAGCGTCCGCCGCTCTCAGCTGTCAGTGCCGGCTCCTGTTCTCTGCACTCCTAGCCACAGTACACATCGGGTTAATTACCCCATGTGTACTCCAGCTACGTGTGCAGAGAGCAGGGAGCCGGCACTGACAGCTGAGAGCGGCGGACGCTGGTAACGAAGGTAAACATAGGGTAACCAAGGTAAGGGCTTCTTGGTTACCCGATGTTTACTGTGGTTACCAGCGTCCGCAGAAGCCGGCTCCTGCTGCCTGCACATTTAGTTGTTGCTCTGTCGCTGTCACACACAGCGATGTGTGCTTCACAGCGGGAGAGCAACAACTAAAAAATGGCCCAAGACATTCAGCAACAACCAACGACCTCACAGCAGGGGCCAGGTTGTTGCTGGATGTCACACACAGCAACATCGCTAGCAACGTCACAAAAGTTGTTCCTTAGCAGCGATGTTGCTAGCGATGTTGCTTAGCGTGACGTGGCCTTAAGACCACACTCAACAGAAACAAAGGAATACAGCAGCACTTTGCAAGCGGCAAGACATACGCAAACATAGGATATATGAAATCTAAATGGAACCTGTCAGGTGCAGTATGCAGTAAGCAGTTCTGGGTGCATATTGCTAATCCCTGCCTAATTGTATCTAGTAGCATATATAAAGAGATCTTTAGAAAAAGTATTTTGAAAGTTAGTAATGAGCGCAGGGACTAGTTGCAAGGACATTAGTTCCTGCACTCATTCTGCCATCTTAGCACGCCCACAGGGGCATGATAACATGTTATTCAATGCCTATTGCCCAGTGTCATCAACGGTGACGCACGTACCTGTGTCCGTTCTCATCACTTCAGAAAGCCGGGCTTAGGGTCAGGCGCACTAGACCTCTCTGATGCCGGGACGTGTACACCCAGCTTCATACTGCGCATGACCGGAAGTGTGGAGCATTCTGATCATGCGCACTGATCCTAAGCCCAGGATTCTGAAGCAGTGACAACAGACACAGATACGCATGCCCCCTTGTGGGTGTAGTAACATGCTAAGAGGGCAAAATGAGTGCAGGAATGTCTTTGTGACTATTCCCTCCACTCATTAGCATTTCATAAAGGCCCTTTAAACATACTTTTTCTAAAGATCCCTTTATCTATGCTAGTAGATACAGGGAATATTAGGCAGGGATTAGAAATATGCACCCAGGGGGGCGTGGCCTGCTTGCTAATGGCACCGGTCACCTAGCTGCTGAGCTCCAGCCACCTC
Source organism: Anomaloglossus baeobatrachus (assembly GCF_048569485.1). NCBI lineage: Eukaryota > Metazoa > Chordata > Amphibia > Anura > Aromobatidae > Anomaloglossus > Anomaloglossus baeobatrachus. The sequence continues at coordinate 793,088,857 of NC_134353.1, forward strand.
GACTCCTAACCGGCTCACTGCGGCTCACCAGTGGCACCAATCTCTCTGCACACGGGGGGAAAGTGCTGCGGAGGTACCCAGGAACGTGGCATGCCAAGGGGAAAGTCCCAGAAGAAGCCGTCCCCGGCGAAAGTTACAGACTTCTTCTCCAGCACGGGACGAGGGAAAATGGCAGCAGCATCCTCCTCCACAGCTTCCTCACGCTCATCCAGGAGGGGATCCACAGCAGGCCCAGACTTGGACACAGACGCTGCAGATATACCGCTTACCAAAGGTACCATGCAGAAACTGCTCAGTGCCCTCCGCTCATCACTGCAGCAGGATTGGAAAGCTATGGTGGCTGAGCTGAGGGGAGATATCACTGCCATAGGCAGTCGCACAGCACACATTGAAATTAAAATGCAGGAGCTGACAAAGTCACACAATAGCCTCATTGATGCTAATGCAGCACTGGAGGAACAAGTGCAAAAGCTCCATACCAAGGTCTTGGATTTAGAGGACAGGTCCCGCAGAAACAACATAAGAATCAGAGGAATTCCAGAGGCCATACCAGACAAGGGGCTGCAGAGCTTTCTAGGCTCCTTGCTGCAGGAGCTGCTCCCAGACCTGTCTGCAACTGATTTCCTGGTGGACAGAATACACAGAGTCCCTAAGCCTAAATCCCTCAGTGCTGATGCCCCCCGGGACACTTTGGCTCGCCTGCACTTTTACAAGACCAAAGAAGCCCTGCTGCAAGCCCTGAGAAGGAGGCCGCCTCTGTCTGAGCAATTCCGGCACCTGTCCATTTTTCCGGATCTGTCTGCAGGAACCCTGGCAAAAAGGAGGGAATTTGCCCCTTATACCAAAATTCTCAGGGATGAAGCTATATCCTATAGATGGGGTTTCCCTGTAAAGATCCTGCTTTTCCGTGCAGGAAACACCCACGTCTGCCATTCCCCACAACAGTTGGCAAAGCTCCTATCCTCATGGAACATGGCAAATCTCCCGGCCAGATCTCCAAGAGCCACAGGATCATCCCAAAGGGATAAAGTGAATGAAGATTGGTCCGTCGCGTGAGTTATGTGATATGTCTGAGTCGCGGCTGAGACTTAGTTGCTACTTTTAAGGTCCGCTGGTTCTGTTCAACCAGGACCCTGAGCCCCCATGGCGGTACATTTCCACCATACCGCAGGCCCCCTTTTTGGGCTTTTTTCTATGTGGACTGATGCTCCCTACATCAGTAATGTTAGTGATGTTAATGTTGTCAGTGTTACCTCTTTCCTGCCTAACCTTCCTTTCTCCCCCCGCAGCTCTAGGCAAGAGACTTTTTTTCATGTACAATGGTATTGAACTGTATGTCTATAAATGTTAGGGGCCTGAACTCGCCGGCCAAGAGATCCATGTTTTGGCGGGAAGTGGTTAAATCCAAATGTGACGTGATTTGTGGTCAAGAGTCTCATCTCCTCCAGGGGGACTCGCACAGGTTAAATAATGCTAAATTTCCTTTCATACTGCTGGCTTGTGGGAAAAAAAAAAGGCTGGAGTATTCATTTGTGTAAAAAATACTGTTGCGTTCACACTACATTCCCAACATTTAGACCCTGAAGGTAGATACGCCATTATTAATTGCTCCATAAATGGATCTAAGTATACTATTGCAACCCTTTACGCCCCCAACTCTGGTCAGATCAGCTTTCTGCGGAGGTTTCTTTCCAAGCTTTCATCCGTTACAGAGGGTAAGCAAATAATCTGCGGGGATTTTAACATGTTAATGTCCAGCACTCTGGATTGCTCCAATACTGCTGTAAAGAGGAAGGAAATGAGCACAATAATTTCAGAAAGGCATCTCCATGATATATGGAGATACCAACATGCAAATGAGAGGGACTACACATTCTTCTCACCTCGGTTCACCTCATACAGCAGATTGGACTACTTTCTGGTTGAAAGCTCACTTATTTTGGATTGCTCAGATTCAAAAATTGGACTTATAGCTTGGTCGGACCATGCCCCCATATACCTGACAGTCCAGGAGCAAAGCCGCATGCCCGTTTTTACCCGGTGGCGCATGAATGACTCCCTCCTGGCCTGTAGACAACTCTCTGAGGAGTTGCAGGCCGACCTCGCAGAGTTTTTTAAATTTAATGACAACAAGGAGGTGACAGAGGAAACGCTATGGTCTGCACACAAGGCCTTTATTAGGGGGTCATTCATCAAAATTGTCACTAGGGAGAAGAAGAGGCGTCAGGCAACTTCCAAAGCTCTACTGTCCCACATAGCGCTTTTAGAAGCCCACAATAAATCTGCCCCAAACATGTCAACATCTGACGAACTCAGGAAACTAAGAACACAGCTCCGCCAATTGCTGATGGTAGACTATGAGAAAAATTTAAGATCCCTCAAACAGCGGTACTATATGATGGGTGACAGGGCGGGTGCCTTACTAGCCAGGAGGGTTAAAAAAACGAGAAATGCAAAACAAAATTGAATACCTCGTGACGGGTTCTAATGCCACAATACGCAACCCAACGGAAATAGCCAATGCATTCGCTGATTTTTATCAGTCTCTCTACAACCTTAAAAATGACCCCACTGCCCCAAAGCCTACCCAATCGGCAATTAATTCCTTCTTAAACAATATTAATCTTCCTCGGTTATCTACAGTACATCTAGAGCAACTAAATTCCCCTTTCTCCCTGGAAGAGGTTTGCCAGGCGGTGATCACAGCCAAAAGAAATTCAGCTCCAGGCCCAGACGGCCTCACTAACTCCTATTATAGGCAATTCACTGAAACCCTGTCTCCTTTCCTCCTGAGACTTTTCTCCTCTTGGCGAACCACAGCAGATATTTCACCAAATAATCTAGAGGCCATTATAACTACCCTGCCAAAGCCAGGAAAACCCCCTACATCACCAGGAAACTTCAGGCCAATATCCCTCCTAAACTGCGACTTAAAATTATACGCCAAAATAATCTCAGCTAGAATACATAAAGTCCTTCCATCACTGATTTCCCCGGATCAAGTGGGGTTTGTGGCGGGGAGGCAGGCGAAAGATGGGACGAGACGTATGCTGGACCTGATTGCGGTGGCTGAGGGGAGGAAAATCCCCAGTGTATTCCTGTCCTTGGACGCAGAGAAGGCGTTTGACAGGGTGCACTGGGGATATCTGAAATCTGTACTGGCCAAGTTTGGATTTGAAGGCCCCATACTTACCGCCATAATGGCACTATACTCTAACCCTAACGCCAAAGTTCTGGCATCCGGATTTATATCTCGGAGTTTTGAATTATCCAATGGGACACGCCAGGGGTGTCCGCTCTCCCCTATCATCTATGCCCTTGCTATAGAGCCTCTGGCGCAGACTATCCGTGAATGCCCTCGGATCTCGGGGATTCGAGTGGGGAGTACAAACCATGTGATCAGTTTATATGCGGATGATGTGATTTTATCCTGCACTAATGTAGAGGTGTCCCTAAAACACGTAATGGAGATCCTGTCCTCCTTCGCTCAAGTCTCGTATTACAAGCTTAATATTACCAAGTCCTTAATTTTTCCGCTCTTCCTGCCCGCCTCAACTAGAGCCACTCTTTCTCATCTTTACCCTTTCAAATGGGAAGACGAGGGTATCCCCTACCTGGGTATTATACTGGCCCCGCTACACTCCGTGATCCGGAAAAATCTGCTGACCCTGCACACCTCACTGGATAGAGAACTTACTCGCCTTTCTCTTCTCCCGCTCTCTTGGGTGGCGAGAATGCAGACCTTTAAAATGATCTGCCTCCCAAAAATTATCTACTTACTTCGGTGCCTGCCCCTAACAATTCCGCAACGGTATCTCACCAAAATTCATTCGCTAATGAGTAAATTTATATGGGCTGGGAAAAAACCTAGAATAGCCCTAAGATGCATGCATGCCCCGTTAAGTGGTGGAGGAATGGGTATTCCTAATATTCTAACATACCACAGAGCCGCTATCCTGGAACCGGCTCGAGATTGGTGGAGGAATGATTCAGACTTAAGATGGTTACAGATTGAGTACACCTGGGCACAGGTCCACTCCCCTAAACAATTCATAGACTCCCTGCTCCTAACCCCTTCGCCCCCCGGCGATCTTCTACCCACCACAGCAGCTCTAAAGAAAGCTTGGTCCTTGTGGAGCAAGCCAGTGTCACATGCTTTAGGTCCCAGCATTCCCCTTAGATCGCTAGAAGCCTTCATTCCGAACTTGAATCTTGCCGCCTGGACACGTGGAGGTCCAATCACCCTAGCAGATCTCTATAGAGAAGGCGTCCTACTCCCGTACTCAGAAATGTGTGATAAATTTAACCTTCCCCGACACAGTCTATTCCAGTTTTTTCAAATACGTCACTTTCTTCAGTCCGCTCCTCATCTCCCGGCTCCCACGACAGCTGACCACGCCTCAATTAAAAAATTCTTTCAAAATAGCAAAATCAAAGGCCTTTCATATATCCATAATATGCTAAACTCCCCACAACCGGACAAACAATTGCCGTATATGCTCAAATGGGAAAAAGATCTAGCTTCTCCGCTTCCGCCGCAAGAATGGTTCGCGGCCTCAAAATGGATCCACAAGTTCTCTTCTTGTCTCAATCATATAGAGCAATTAAAAAAGGTTCATCTGAGGTGGTACAACTCCCCTACTAAACTGGCTTCTTTTTCCCCACATGTGTCACCACTGTGCTGGAGGGGCTGCAACCACAGGGGCACCTTATGTCATATGTGGTGGTTTTGCCCTAAGTTATCTAACTTCTGGCAGGAGGTGTTCAATCTAATCCATGAGGTTACTAGTCTCCGCCTTTCTCCAAACCCAACCTTAGCGGTGCAACACATTGGCTTAGATGGGATCCCGGATCTTTTAAAAAACATCATTTCTCACATTCTCATAGCTGGCAGGTACTGTGTGGCATACAAGTGGAGGTCGGTGAGCCCCCCTACAAAAAGAGATCTAATTGAGAGGATCAACCTACACTGGCTATACGAAACCAACTTGGCCCCCAACCTAGAGAAGAGAACGGCGAGACTTAAACAATGGCACCCGTGGGCCACTTCCCTTTATGCAACGGCCCTCCCCCAGATACCGACACCTACACCATAAATAAATTGATTATGCCTAAGAATGTCTTGTAGAGCTGCTTCCCCCACCCCCTCTCTTTCCCCCCTCCCTCCCTGCTCCTATGTTCAGGTTGTTGTTGTAAGGGGTATTTAATGTCCCAGATTGATATTCTGATAATGGCTCGAGGCTATTCCACCTCTTGCTACTCAATGCTCCTGTTCTTGATGTTGTTGTATGAGAAGTTTGTATTTTTCTGAAAACTCAATAAAAACCTTTATGATAAAAAAAAAAAAAAAAAGAAATATGCACCCAGAACTGCTCATGGTTCTGGGTGCATATTGCACCTGAAAGGTTCACTTTAAATTTTTTAAATTTCATATAGTCTATCTTTGCATATGTCTTGATGCTTACAGAGTGCTGCTGTATCCCTTTGTTTGTGTTGAGTGAAGTTTTAGCAGTTAGCACCTGTTCACACTGGCATACTTTCAGTATCAAGTACCAGAAGTTGGTGGGCATGATCGGCTTAGTTAGTGAGCATGGACCGGCATTTCCTTACGCCCGCTATATTGCAGATCCAGCCAGCTTGTCAATTGTTCTAAGATCAGTCACCTGCATGCCTGCCGCTGTTGCCTTCTTCCAGTACACCGCTTTTTGTGTTTGTCACTTCGATCATTGTACTTTCCTTGTAGTGTCTGAGGTGAGTAGGCATGGGGGCCATCTTAGTGAGTAGCCATGACCGGCTTAGTGGGCGTGGCTCAACTATTCTCGCACGCTATGGTGGACTGACCGCCTATCAGGGCATGCTTGCTCGCAGTGTTGCTAGAGACTGGAGTCAGTTGGTCAGTAGGGGCATGGTGGCAACCAGGCTTAGTCAGTCAACAGAAAACGATCGGCTGAAGGGCACTCACTAACCAGACAGAGTGCACAAAAGTAAATGATGGGGCAGGACCACCAAGGTGGGCATCACGTCCTCCAACTTAACCATTCACGCCCACTAACTTCTGACCCCCGATATAGCAAGTGTGAAGGCATACTTACAGTGTTTTGAGATACAGTTTCTTTGGTTTCTGCAAACAGTATACAGGTATCCCAGAAGGACAGGTGAGCAGTTTGAGGTGGCAAGAGCCTTGATAACAGGTAAAATGAAAACTGGGAAATATGAAAATGTTCAAGCGCCCTTTAGTGCTGTCAGAATGTCAATGAATTGGTACTGCCCACTCAAAAAAAGGGGGATGACAAGTTACAGAGCAGGAGAATTGGGGTAGCCCTTGGACAGACTGATTTTCAGTAATAAGGGTAGAAAGACCATGCTTTTCTACCTGTTTTGTGTGAAGTGACAGGTAAATCAATAGATTTGCCTATTACAGCTCAGTGTAAAGAATACTTCATTCTTTGAATTTGCAGGTGTTCTTTTCTTCAGCTCAAGAAACCCCATTTAGAAGCAGATTATTATGCAGGTTCACCTGGACATAAAACACGTCCGGCAGTGCGGCGTTCTCTGCAAATCTCCAAAAATAAAAAATTCATTCATACCCAGGTCTCTATACTTCTTTATTAAGTCTGAATACAAGCGGCAGTCTTCATGGAAAATATTTATTGTGGTCACCTCAAGGTCAACTCATTCTTTATTAATCTTTCGACTTCTCGAATGTGTTTCTTATAAGAGCCCCTGGGAGTAATCGCATTACAATGAAGTTGGTGGAAATTCCGGTGTGCCATGTGCTTGAGCAATAAATATACCTGTCTTTACCTTAACACAATATTCCACGCAGTGCCAAAAAAGCCCACTTCTATTAGTAGTGACGGCTTCTCCACATCACAGGCATTGTGCTGGTTAGCAGCATCTACGGCCCCTCTGGCAGCGCGCGGAATAAGAGGGGAGAAAGGTGTGAGACAATCAATATTCTCAGACATCTGAAAGGATAATACTTTGTCTCCCGGTTGCTGGAGGTGATCTGGATTGCATTCATTTTCGGGGCGGAGTTGCCAACATTAAGTGCTGATTTAAAATAATAGAAAATATCATACAAGGATGGAGAATATATCTCTCGCTACTAAGGACAAATAAATCTCAGAAATATTACTGGGATAAGTCAGCAATGCTGCCTCCGCATGTGTCATGGCAATCAATTTATTCCTTGTCTGGAGGTAATACAATCCTGTTACAGTAATATATCAAGTCTTGTTTTATTATATTGCAAAGCAAAGTACTTTCATTTTGCAATAGAGAAAAATGGAAGCCCATTCTGTGGCCTCTCCGGAGCGCTCCACGCTCATAGGTAAAACGATGGGATTGTTTTGTGTCATTCATTTGCAACTCGTTTTTTTAAGGCAATAAAGAAGACGTATCAGTGGTTACATATTACTAATGATAAATATATATTCAAGGTTCAATGTAAGGCAGATTCAACAAGAAGGTTTCATACTTAAAGACTGATGTCATGTATATATACATGGAACCAATCCATGGAATCCCGACCAAACCCCCGCGCTGCCGTGTAGTCCTACCACACTCCATATTGTGGCAATAGACAAAGAACAACCCAAAACGCTGCAGTTCTCGAAATCAACAGGTTGTAAAGCGGTTTCATGGGAAACTACCTTTTTTAGCCTAGTTTTAGGAAACGCCATTAATATAAATTAGTGAAGGTCGGAGGGATCGTGGACATGAGCATACAACTCGGACAATCGCTATGTGATGTTTTATTGGAAAGCACTTGGTCCAATGTTACACTATACAGCAGTGTCGTTCAGCATTTTTTTCTTATGCTGATTTAGTGGGAGAAAAAAAGCGCAGCATACTACGAGTGGCAGTGCAAATTGGACGGCACACACCCATACAAGTCTATGTGAGCGTGCAAATCATTGGACTCGGATGACATCCAAGTAGAGCTCGATTTCTACGGACTCACAGAATGGACACATTTTGTTCTTAATCTTTTCTTCACCTGTGTAACAATCCTATCATGCGAGAAAATCAGATCACACTAAGCTGACACTCTGATCAGTGTTTGATCAGAGTGTCATTACCATAATCGATCGAATTCTCTCGCATAAGGGAATCCATGGTTGTGTGACCGCAGCCTGACTCCCAGAACACCCACCAACCAGCTGATTGAATGGACCCTTTCATAGTCTATCAGAAACAGCACCATACAAATGAAGCTGTGCCCAATAAATAATGAAAGGGGTGGCAGATCGTGCCGTAGAATTGCAGCTCCTCAATCAGTCAATAAGTGGGCGTGTCAAGGGTCAACCTATCTTATATTTATGATCTATGCTTAAGCTACATGCACACGTTCAGTAATTGGTCAGTGTGTTACATCAGTGTTTGTAAGCCAAAATCAGGAGTGGGTGAAAAATGCATAAGTGGTGCCCATGTTTCCACCATACCTTTCCCCTGATTTCACTCCTGATTTTGCGTTACAAATACTGATAATAATGTCTGAATATGTGAACATGGCCTTAGGATTTTCAGGCCACATTCACACATGACCTGTCCACCATTAGTTGGATGTAAACAGTGAATGGAGGTGAACAGAACAGTTCAGGGATGCATAAAGCAGCTTATAGTCACTTCAATAGAAGCTTAGCTGCAGTACCCAAGAACGTCCACTACACAGTGCTGTTCATCTAGATTCACAATTTGCTGAGGTGTCGGGGGTGGAACCACTACCAATCTCACAATAATCTCTTTCCTATATAGGTCATCAATATAATTCACCTGGAAAACCCCTTAAACATAGCAGTTGATAATGTCACGACTTAGTAGGTCCCACTACTACCACTTTCTTTCCTTGAAAAAGATGCAAATTCAGTGTTAGATACACAGGTTGACATATCATTGGTACAATCTGTGCGGCCGCACAAAGGCCAGGAGGTAAGGAGGCCCATTTCTGCCTCCAAAGCAGGTGATGATCTCTTGGGCTGCAAAGGGCTCATATATTGTTCTTGCACAGGGGCCCTTTTCTGTCTGTGTCCACCAGTGGTTAGATCTATATTGTATCTGTTTTTAATTTGGCTTCATATAATGGTTTAGTAACACATTAGACAGTTCTGTCATAAATCCTCTTAATCCACTTGACCACATCTAGAATACATAGATAAATTCTCCATTAGAAGGATCACAGTATTCACAGGTCCAGCAGCAGAGGAGCCCGGTCAGTGCCCTTCTACGAAATATGAGGAGCATCATCTACTCTCCAAGTCGAATGTAATATGGGCTCCTATTCTTTTTTCATCCATCATTGTAAGGAATAAGGTCGTATGACTAGCAATGTCTTTTGTATAATATTTGCTACATTTGTGTTGCCTGCAGTATGTAGTGGAGATCCGGATCAGTTCACACTCTCACAGAGTACAGATAATAGGATCACCATTAGTTGGGCGCTCCTCTCCAAGGACAGAAGGTGGAGTCTACCAATCCCTGTATGACCTTGGTATTACAAGTTTGCTTAATGCATGAAAAAAAATAAGACAAAGTATTATTGGAAAAGTACAAAGTTTCAAGTATTCAGTATTTTGTCAATAAATCTTCATTTTCCTCGTGAAATGTAAAAGTAGCCTGAGGCTATTGATGAGTAAACAGCATTATTTGTAATAAATGAGTGTAAGTTCTGCCTATATAAAATATTTAAATAGTAAATGAACAAAAGAAAAAAAAAAAAAAAAATCGAAAAAGGTCTAGGGAGATAAATGTTTATGACTCGAGCTTACTAAGCAATCAAAATGAAATTTAAGACAATGCATATTTGCATACTATTAAATTATTCATACGGAATGTTTTTCTCAAACGACCCAAATAGTATTCCGCAGAGATGGATGTAAAACGAGCATACATTTTAAAAACAGCAATGTAAAAATGATCAAAGGGATATCAAACCACTCTTTCTTTTTCCCCCTCCTGGGTCCGTGTTCACACATTTTATTCTACTATTGTAGACAAATATATGACACAAAGACACAATGCACCTAACAATGCTAATAGCGCTATAGGCGATTCTGCCCAATCTTTTCATAAGGGATGGAAAATGTACACAAGGCCCAATCATTCATTTTGGGTCTTTTTAAAGGACAAAAAGTTGTTTTTTGTAAAGCATTTTTTATGTGTGTGCCAGATTCATTAAGATTTTTTGCCATTTTTCACGGTTTCATTCTTTATAATATTTTAGCGATTTCATCAAGTAACATCAAAAGAAAAGAAAGCGCTTCATAGGGTGACCCTGCAGGGGATCCATTACAATCACTTTCCTTTGATCCTACTATACTTTTTCACTCACCATTCCATCTGTACAGGACACAATACAACAATCCGCCAAATTTTAAGAACGTATTGAAGCTGCTGTGCCAAATAGCGGTACAAGCACTGCACAGACGTTCTATCGTAATAACTACAGATGAGCAAATTGGTCCAAGGCGATATAAATTTTACACAAAAAAATTGTATTCTCCTAAATATTAACTTTTTATGATTCGCTTCATGCGCCAAAGTTTCTGACACCAAGTAGGCTTCTGAGGTCATAAGGTGCATGGCCCAAGGTGCTAAATAGTCATCGGGGGATGCAAGTCTTGACATCAGAGGCCTACGCAGCACCAAAAACCCCAGCGCAAGGTAAGCACAGAGTAAGAGTACAATGCATGTAGTGACGAAAAGAGGAGGCCGGGGAGAGCTGTGCGGAAGACCAAAAGCGAGCTGCAGAGGCATAACAAGTCAGTGGTGATGTATTATATTTGTTTTTTTACACCATGTTTATTATGCTTTGAGTCCATCAGAGCATAATAAGGAAAAGACCCCCCAAAGCAGGATTTTAATCCATGACGGCGTGGTGCGTTACTAACAGTAATCTAGCAATATCCAAAAGGAGAAAGACTGGGTATTGGATGCCACACTGCCGTAAGGAAGGAAACATCCAGGAATAAATCAATAGTGATTTATCCTCTATGTGTTTCGGAGAGATCCCTCTCCTTCTTCAGGAAAATAACATATAAAAACATTTGAAGAAAGAAAGGAGAGGGATCTCTCCGAAACACAGAGAAATAAATCGCTACTAATTTACTCCTGGATGTTTCCTTCCTTACGGCAGCACGACATCAATACCCAGTCTTTCTCCTTTGGTTATTGCGGTTTTACACATGGGGCTGCTGCAGCCGTATACCATGGCCATCTCAGTTGGTTGTGATTCACACAACCTGACAAGGTGAGTGTTTACAATACCCTGCCTCCTCTGTAATTCTCAGATAAGACCCTATTTTGCACTTCGTTTCGTCCTCCAGCAAACTACTAACAGTAATCTTTGAGACTTTGGTCCTAGCTCTATTCAGGTCATTGACCAGGTCCTCCTGTGTAGTTCGGGGCTGATTCCTGACCTTTCTCAGAATCATCCTTACCCCATGAGGCGAAATCTTGCATGGATCCCCAGACTGAAGTATGTTTCTTCCATTCTCTAATAATTGCACCAACAGTTGTTGCCTTCTCACCAAGCTGCTTGCCTATTGTCCTGTAGCCTATCCCGGCTTGTGCAGGTCTACAGTTTTGTCCCTAGCATCCTTAAACAGCTCTTTGGTCTTGGCCATGGTGGAGAGGCTGGAGTGTGATTAATTAAGTTGTGGGTACAGGCGTCTTTTATACAGGTAACGGGTTTCAATCAGGTGATATTTATAAAAGGTAATGACTGTAGAGTAGGAGGGCTTCTTAAAGAAAAAAATAATAGGTCTGGGAGAGACAGAATTCTTGCTGGTTGGTAGGTGATCAAATACTTATTTCATGCAATAAAATGCAAATTAATTATTTAAAAATTATACAATGTGCTTTACTGGATTTTTTTGTGGATTCTGCCTGTCACAGTTGAAGTGTACCTATGTTAAACTTACAGACCTCTCCATTCTTTGTAGGTGGGAAAACTAGCAAAATCAGCAGTGTATCAAATCCTTATTTTCCTCACTGTATGTGGTCTCAGTCAGGTTCAAGTAAGGTTTAAATAACAGATATCCAGCCTACGCTTTTTGAGGTCATACTTAACCCTTCACAATATTTTAGGTCTGCAAACAATGTGGCCATTTTCATTATCCTGATGTTTGGGGCTAAATCAATACATAAAATATTGAAAATTGTTCAAGCAATTCTGCTCCAGTACATCGGTAGAGTGCACAATAGGTTTATATTTTCTTCTTTTTTTTTTATTGAATACCATCATGCGACATTTCCAAGCATACTGAAGTGGTTATGCGACATTAAAAGTTAAAAGGCACATGTATAGCAAAAGATCAAAGAAAAAAAAACAACACATCATCATGCGCCATTTTGATGAAACCGAAAACAAGACAAAAAAATGACTTGAAGTATGCAAATGATGAATGGGGCTTATATTAATAAGTTTTATTTCTATAGCGCCAACATCTTCCGCAGCACTTTACAATTCAGAGGGGACAAGTACAGACAATATGAGACAATACAAAATAACAAAATTAAGATACCAGGAGGAGTGAGGGCCCTGCTCGTAAGCTTACAGTCTATGAGGAAATAGGGGAGGCACAAAAGGTGAATAGAGGGAGAAAAGCTTGTCCTATATGGTCCAGCCATTGATTTAATAGGGGATTCAAAACCAGCTGCATGGACCAGTCGCCAGCCAGAATTTATACAGGTACAGAGTATAAAAAAGTACATGAAAAGGAACGGAATCAGAAGATACAGGGGACAAGAACTGGAAGTACATTTTATCAAGGGCAGAAAGGGACTAGATTAGATCAGGGCAGTGAGTTGATAGGCTAGTCTAAAGAAAAGCGTTTTTACGGCTCACTTAAAGGTGTGGATGTTGGGAATTAATCAGATTGCTCTTGGTAGTGTGTTCCAGAGCATAGGCGCAGCTCGTGAGAAATCTTGAAGACGGCAGTGGGAGGTTCGCATTGTTGAGGATGTCAGTCTTCGGTCATTAGCAGAGCGGAGGGCACGGGTGGGGTGATAGACAGAGATGAGGGAGGAGATGTAGGGTGGTGCAGAACTGTGGAGAGCTTTGTAAGTGAGAGTGATAAGTTTGTGTTGGATTCTGTAGCGGATAGGCAACCAGTGCAATGACTGGCACAGAGCAGAGGCATCAGTGAAGCGGTTGCAGAGGAAAATTATCCTGGCTGCGGCATTCAGAATTCATTGGAGAGGGGAGAGTTTAGTAACAGGGAGACCAATTAGTAAAGAGTTACAATAATCCAGGCGAGAATGAATGAGAGTGACAGTAAGTTAATGTAAGCTTCTTTACACCTTCATACTATTGGATTCCATCCAAATGTGACAAAGTGATTGTTTTTTTTTTAATTCCAAATATATGGCAATATTTTCCCCAAGCCACATTGTTTCTATGTGATAATATTTTGGTTGGTACATCATACGATAAACGGCAAGATGCAAAACTGCACAGAGCCGTATAACCTGTGATAAGGCTCCATATATATGGCTGTGCTGTAGGACTGTAAGCAAACTGAAATGAGCAGAAAACAGCCGAAACCAGCCTCCTTATTGTGAAGTGATCTAGCACAAGTTAGTCCTATCTTGGCTATGAAAGGCAGATATGGAAATAATCCTATTTTGATTGCTACGTGCGAGTAGTAACCTGTGTAGTTTATTTATTTTTGTCTCTCATATGACGCTATTAATTTCACAGTGCTTTACAGATGTGCTCATCACTGTCCCCATTGAGGCTCATAATCCAAATTCCCTATCAGTAGGTCTTTGGAGTGTGGGAGGAAACCGGAGAACCCGAGGAAACCCACGCAAACACGGAGAGAACATACAAGCTCCATGCAGATGGTGTCCTTGGTGGGATTTGAACCGAGGACCCCAGCACTGTACAACTGCACTGCTAACCACTGAGCCATCGAGTTTCCATTGAAATGACTGTGTAGCCCATGTAAAATGCAGATCTGCTGGATCCTCCAGAGTTGGAGACGCTCTTTGAAATAACCCTTTGTTACCTTCTTAGCAGACTGCATTCCTCTACATTCTTTGCTCAGCTGTAACCGTGGCTGACTAGCCTGGCAGGTTATATCTTTGCTGTTTGGGAGTGCGGCTAGACTGTCATAATATTCCATTAACAACCTATTTATAATCCAATTATGCTGGTTATGTCTGCCACATAAAGTGAGTAATTGTACTGCTCGCCTCCTCCTGCAACAGTGAGAAATTTTTGAAACGTGATGTTTTCTCATCTCATCGCAAAAAAACATCACTTAACCCGACCCTGTCATGACCTGACCCCGAGCCCCCCTATGATGGAGATCACAGACGTGCTGGTCAGTCACTGATGAGATCAGAGCATGCAATATATTATCGCACCCTGCAACCCTTAGGCACTGGCTAATTATGGCAGGTATATGTGGGTGGTGCCATTTACAGAACGAAAACCATTAAAGTGTTTTGTAACAGAAAAACAAAGTAATGAAAAATGGAGTCAACAAAAAGAAAAAATGACTGATTAGCGGGTGCGTGCAATTAACTAATAAGCCCACCAGTATGAACACAGCCTCGATTTCACGCTCTAAGTATTTAAGTTGAACATTAAGCACACTTTTCAATGCGTAAATTAGGGGGAAAAAAACAAAGGAAAATACATGAATTGACTTCATGCTTAATGGCACAGCAGCATACGCTATTGATCCAATGTGAAGCAGTGAGTAAGCCAATTATCAGCAAGAAAACTTGGAAACTTAATCTTGGCAAATCTCAGTGCAAGACATGGCTTATTGTATATTGAAGTCACTTTCTGCATATGCCTCAGTTACATATTACCCAATGTTGCACCTTACACAGGGGCACATGCATGATTTCCAATGGCAAGCTACAATGTATCTGTAGGAATTCCACGCACCATCGTATAGGAACTGGGCGTGCATAGATTATAATATTGTGAGCGTTCATATTGTTCAGAGATTGTTTGGATGGAGCTATAGAAAAACCTAATGGTGCGTACCCATGATCAGTACTTGCTGCGTTTTGGACGCAGCAAGGTTCATCTGCGTCCATAACGCTGCGTTGTACAGTATAATCACAGTGAATGGGATTTCTAGAAATCCCATGCCCACTGTGCTTGTTTTTTCCGCAGTAAACACTGACCTGCAGTGCGTATTTCCAGACCGCAGCATGTCAATTGTAATTGTTTGCTGTGGAATCTCATGCGTCTCCGTAGGGATAACACAGCGAGGAGACCGCAGCGCACTGAACCCTGATCATGGGCGCGAGCAGCTGCGGTCTCCTGCAGAGGAGGCACGTGGCCCCGCAGGTCAGGACCCGCTGCGTCCAGAACACAGCGAGTCCTGATTGTGGGCACATACCCTTAGTGTATTTCACATAGATGGACAGGACTTGGATTGGGTGGTGAATGATGATATTTAACAATAACAGAATTTCTATGCAGATAAGTACACTACACAATGTAGGATTAGCCCATAGAAAACTTATATGGCTTCAACAGGTTTGTTTAGTGGGCACCAAACATAAAACGAGCACAAGAGAACAAGATACGTCAACACTTGTTAAAGATAGCCATTCAATTTGCACGTCTAAAATAAATCTGCAAGATGTGAATGAGATTTTCACTAATTAGTCTAAGAAGCAAGATCAAACACAAGGTCTCAAGGTGCACGTTCTCCCAGCTATTACTACGTCAATTAAAGACTAATTGCTAAAGCATCAATCTTCTTAAAAAAATACTAAAGTAAAAAGCCAAAACTTAAAAGGGAAGATTTAGGAAAATAATTGCAAATGAAAAGAGGACAAGTTACCCATATATGTTCATAGCATTTGTAAGGCTTGCTGGGGAGGCGAGCAGGAGTGGACCCACTAGACTACAGGGGGGACGCGAGCCTACCCAGATGTATGAGAGGCGTAAATAAGCACCTAACAGGTATTTACCAGAGCCTCGGATTGTGAGGATGGGTTTGGGTGCTGGCAGATGCCAGGTGCCACTCCCTGGGCAGTGTCCGGGACTGTGGCAGCTGACTTCCGGGATAGAGGATGCAGGGATGTGCTCAGGTGTAGACCGGTACCACCGGGACAGCTGATCCAGACTGGACGGCTGGTTAAGGCAGGTACGGAGGGTATGGTGGATATAGCAGGTGTAGCAGGAACAGCTGGTACTAGGAAACAGGTATGGATTTGCGAGCACAGGTACAGGTAATGGGCACAGGATACAAGGCACTTCTGGGTAATGGTGCTCTAGATCTTTGAGTGAGTATGCCATAAGTGCACTCCTGGGTGACCTGTGCGGCGTTCACAAGCCCCAAGGGCAGGAGAGCTTGTGAACGGCCGTGGATAGGCAAGGGAGCACCCAGTCCAGCCACAGCAATGACTATATCGACGTCCTTGATGAAGAGGAGAGGCAGGACAGTGCAGGGACACCAGCAATACAGCAGTCCAGTCATTCCATTAACCCAAATAACCTTAGAAAAATGGGATAGGTCTTGGGGCTATAGAGAACTCAATTTTTTTTCTTTTCTTCACGAGCCAAAGTTTCAACGATACACACCACGAGAGATATGCAGTTCTAAAGTGTGGAAAACTCATTTAGAGCAGTTTTTGGTGCAGGTTTCATGCAGCAATTTTTGAGCCCAAGTAATAAATTCAAATGGAATGTGAAAAATATGGAAAGAATTTATGGTTCTTTTTCCTGCAAAACTCATTTTTGGCTTAGGCTTAAAAGCTGTATTAAATGATTGCTCAAACCAAGCACAAAAGCTCTGTGCATCCTTGGCGTGGCCAAATGGCTCAATGCAGAACTTGTATTCTATTCATCTCCAACTGTCTCTGGTTTCTATAAAGCCAGACTATTCAGATATCCGACCATGGAAAGCTATGTGAACTCAATGCACAGCCCAAATAAGTGCAGATTCTTAGTGCACGTTCACACTATGGCCATTAACAAACAACTTCAAATAAAAACAAGACTTAGGGTACACCTTGTCACGGTGGGATGGCTTTTACGCTACTTTGATCAAACCAGTATCAACTAAGTCCCCTATTTACCTGAACTTATACTACTTGCTAACTTATTTACCTACTTCAGGGTATTTGAGCATTTTTGTTTTTATTCTAGGTTGTGTTTTATAATGGCCATAGTGTGAACATGCACCAACACTCTGCACTTACATGTGCTCCAGCCTATTCCTCTGGTTTTCTTTCATAACATTAATAACATATGGCCAATGAAAAAGCTTTAAGCTCAATGCTGACAATATTCCAAAGCTTGTACCTTGGATTATTGGTTAATTTCTATTCAGAGACAAGGCCCAAGAGCTCAACTCAAGTAACCAGTTACTCAAATATCAATGCTGAACTACTACAATCAGCTTTGCATTAGGACATATGCATATTGTTTATACTTAAAGGGAATCTGTCACCAGGTATTTGCTCCTGCATCTGAGAGCCGCATGATGTACAGACCAAGACCCTGATTCTAGCGATGTGTCACTTACTGAGCTGTTTGCTGTCATTTTGATAAAATCACTGTTTTCTCTGCTGCAGCTCTAGCAGTTATACAGAGGTCATGAATATTCTGGACTACCTGGCAGCATGCAAAGTGGTCCTGTAAGGCCGGGGCCACACAGGGATCTACTGCGATCCTCACATGACACTCGGCTCACGCTGGCAGCACAGCAGGAACCGAGGGTCATGCGAGTGTCACTGCGACTGAGATCCGATCATGCAAGCGGACCTCAGCTGAAGGGGCGGGCCGGCTCTGATGAGGGGAGGGAGGGATTTATATCGCTCTCTCCTCCGTTGCCGGCTATTGCCATTCGCCCTGCACTCGCGGTACACCGGTGTACTCCGAGTGCAGTGTGATTTTTCTCTCACCCCATAGACTTGAATGGGCGCGAGAGAAACAAGACTCACATTACACTCGCAGCATGCTGCGATCGTTTTCTCGGTCTGATTAGGGCTGAGAAAATAATCGCTCATGGGTGCTGGGACATAGGCTAATATTGGTCCGAATGGAATGCGATAAAACATCACATTCCACTCGCTCCAATTTTCATGCCGTGTGGCTTAAGCTGGTGTCACACACAGCGACAACGACAACGACGTCGCTGCTACGTCACCATTTTCTGTGACGTTGCAGCGACGTCCCGTGGCTGTCGCTGTGTGTGACATCCAGCAACGACCTGGCCCCTGCTGTGAGGTCGCCGGTCGTTGCTGAATGTCCAGCTTCATTTTTTCGTCGTCACTCTCCCGCTGTGACACACACATCGCTGTGTGTGACAGCGAGAGAGCGACGAAATGAAGCGAGCAGGAGCCGGCACTGGCAGCTGCAGTAAGCTGTAACCAGCGTAAACATCGGGTAACCAAGGGAAGTCCTTTCCCTGGTTACCCGATGTTTACGCTGGTTACCAGCCTCCGCTCTTGCTGCCAGCGCCGGCTCCTGCACTGTGACATGTGGCTGCAGTATGCATCGGGTAATTAACCCGATGTATACTGTAGCAAAGAGAGCAAGGAGCCAGCGCTAAGCAGTGCGCGCGGCTCCCTGCTCTCTGCACTGTGACATGTAGCTGCAGTACACATCGGGTTAATTAACCCGATGTGTACTGTACCTAGGAGAGCAAGGAGCCAGCGCTAAGCGCGGCTCCCTGCTCTCTGAACATGTAACACAGCGACGTTATGATCGCTGCTGCGTCTCTGTGTTTGACAGCTAAGCAGCGATCATAACAGCGACTTACAAGGTCGCTGTTACGTCACCGAAAATGGTGACGTAACAGCGACGTCGTTGTCGCTGTCGTTTAGTGTGAACCCAGCTTTAGGCCTAAAGATAATCTACTGCTGATTAATCAGTGATTTTATCAAAACTACACTAAGCAACCCATTAAGTGACACATCGCTGGAATCAGGATCTCTGCTCCTACATTATGCTGCTTTCAAATTAGGTGGCAAAAACTTTTTAACACATTCCCTTTAAAGATTATTTAGAAATGAAGGTTCCTGAACAGAATACCACCCTAATGGTCAAAAGAAATAATTTCTCAGGTATGAAGCACTAGAGAAGTAAAATCTAGGAAAACCTGATTATATTTGAATATGCTAGTGCAGGGGTCCCTAACCTGTGGCTCAGGAGCCACAAGTGGCTCGCAGGCCTGTGATGTGTGACTTGGCTGTCTGCCGGTTTGGTGCATTAGTACCAGACCTAATAGACATCTATGCAGAGGAGCTCTCCAGATGGTGTATTTTGTTTGTACCCCTGGAGATAGGACGATCCTGCCAGTCACAGAGTTGCTTAAAGATGGATACAACAGTGTGGCGGCAGTGACTGATGCGATATTACAAATGGGGGTAAGGTGGGAACCCTGGATGTAAGTGTCATTATACGTATAATGGAGCCTCTGTATGAGAATACTGTAGAAAGGAGGAACGGGATCTGAATGTCACTACTTGGGGTCTCTGGATGTGGCTCATGACCCTCCCTCTCAGAGCCGAATGTGGCTCTCAAGGTAAGAAAGGTTGGGGACCACTGTACTAGTGCATACAATGAAAATGTATTACCCTTTACTTCCATTACTTTCCAGCACCAATTCATTAAGGTTACCATTGTAATATTCGGTCAGGCTAACCGAAGCTTATTGAAAAAGAAATAGCAAATAAACCTTACAGATGTATAAGACAAATAAGCATGTATTTGTCTATAGTGCCATGCTAAAAACAGATAAAGCGACTATAATTATCTTTTTATTACCCTCACTGAAACTGCGGTGACAACAGCCATCGTTCTTCTGGCTCTACTAGATCACCGGAGGACTTGCTTGTCATTCGCGTTCGTTTATCATCCCAGTGTATTGGAGACTGCTGGGCTTTGCGTTTAATTGATAACCTTTCTTGTGAAGCAATATAGACATTATGTAATGAAATCCGCAAAAAAAAATGCAACCAAAGGGAAACATGTCAAAGGTCAGACCCAGTGTACTGATTAGGAAAGGTCTTCATGTTCCATTCCTGATACATAATAGGAGCATACTCTTACTAGCTGCACTAAATATGGAAGCTTTATGAACAGTGCCAACACATTAGAAAATTAAAGACTAATTAGAGAAAATAGGAGTATATAATATACAAATGTGAAAATTTACCAGATGTAAGTCTTTGATAAGGTACATCTCATGTGTATACGTTTAGCTTCATTAAAGAAATGGTTCACTATTCTGCAATAGTGGCCACTCTGTAAAACTGATGGGGTATTTAGAAAGACTCCCCTGAGTTGCCAATTCAACCTCTGAGCGACGCTATTGCGGTCTGCTCATCCCCATTGCATGACGTCCCCCAGGCTCCGTGACCTCTGGGATCCGGTGAGGTCACGTCAACTCCCAGTTGACCTGACATCATGGCCGGCCCCAGTCTTCCTGAGTGGCTGGGCTGTGGGTGGAGTTTCATCACTCGTCACAGCCCAGCATTGCTCCTGCTTGTGGTGCTCTGTTGTGAAGGAGAGCACACGCAAGATGCTGTGACATTGGGCAGTGATGAGCGGTGAAACGTCGCCACAGCCCAGTCATCAAGGGAGACTAGGGCCGGTCGTGGTGACGTCGGGTCAACTGGAAATTGACGTGACATCACCGGATCCCAGAAGTCACAGAGCCCGGGGGCTGGTCACTTGATGGGGATGAGTGGATCACAATAGCGCTGCTTAAAGGCAGAACTGGCTGATCAAGGTATTTAGAAAAAGCCTCCCCTATCAGTTTTACAGAGAGGTGGCCATTACTGCAGAGTAGTGAACCACCCCATTAAATAAAAGCAAGTCAGCAGAAAAGAAATGTCTCTTTTTCATTGTAATTCTTTAAAGACTTCTATGTAACCATACTTTTTTTTTTTTTTACCAGAATGTATGTAAACTGTGAAGCAGAGTACGTGTTTTATGGTGTCTGGGAGCATATAAAAAAAAAAAATAAAAAGAGAATCCATGATGTGATAGACTACAGCCATCAACCTCATTGACTAGGGCGTGACAGTGGAGATACAGAGAGTTTCAGCAAAAACAAGGCTAAAATTACTTGCCAAAAATCTGAAGATAATGAGATGACTCTGCTGATATGGTCACAGTCTACAGCAAAGCTGACTAGTGAGCTACAGACAGGAATTGTCAGATTAGATTATGTTCTCTGAAGCACAGTATGCAAACTACAATATTTCCACATTTTGTGGATGATCTTAAAATGTAATAAAAATTATGTTCACAATTAAAAATATAGTTTGGTTTTGGTTCCTTGAATAATGTCAGTTAGGCCCGTTTCACACGTCAGTGAAAAAGAGTGACGTTTTTCACTGGCGTGTAAAACACGCACATGTCCCTGCGTGTGCCGTGAATCACGGCACACGTGGGTTGTCGAAGTGCAATCCGGGCTCCGTTCTCCGTGGCCCGTGATTGCACTTAGAAAACAACTCACCTGTGCCCGCTCCCGCTCTCCGTGGTGCTGAATCCTCCCGCGGTGCAGCATCCGGCCGGCGCTGACCCCCGCAGCAGCTGCTTCCGGGTCGGCTGTGTCGTGCATCATTAAGATGCGCGACAGTAATGAGCCGGCTCAGAAGCAGCAGGGAGAACGGGCTGCAGAGAGCGCGGCTGAAGCCGGGTGAGTTAAAATGTTTATTATTTTAAATGCACGTTTTTTTCTGGCACGTGTTTCACGGACCACACCACTGCGTGGTCCGTGGGACATCAGTGATGCCAGAAAAAAATGGACATGTCTCTGTGCGGCAATCACGGACACGCGGGTACGCCGCACGGAGACACGTGCAGTGAAAAATCACTGACGTGTGAGCAGACCCATTCATTATAATGGGTCTGCGTATGTCCGTGATTCTGGTACGTTTAAAAAAAAGCACAAACGTTCCAGAATCACTGACGTGTGAAAGGGGCCTTACTGATCTATTCCCTTTATACAATTAAAGTAGAAACATTTTTCTTTCCATCAGATTTTCTTTATCGTCTACAATATAAGGAAGAGGTGAGGAACCTATCCACCACCCTTGCTCCAACAGATGGCATCTCACTGAGAGAAATAGACTGGGAGCTAATGAGCCTTCTGGAAGACATTATATTAGAATTGTAAACGCTAAATACTAATTTGTGTTCTTCTAAACAACAAAACACGGCAACAAATCAGCAGAATGTTTCCGATATTAGAATAATAAAGAACCATTAATCAAAAACAATGAAAAGAAAAGACGATCACACAGGTCTGGAAGGGGAAATTGTTGGAAAAGTAACAGGTGATTTTATTATACTTTCGATAGCTGAACTCAGTAAAAAATATCGAAAAAAGTCCATCACAGAAAGTTTTTTTCAGAAACACTGACTCCATATGGTTTATCTTGGATCATACTTTGACCCCTTTGCATGACTTATGGTGTAAAACTAGGTGATCAGGACAAGTCGTGGGCTTTCCATGTAGCGTATTCTGTTTGTGCATAACTACGACAGTGGCCTAAAGGGAAGAAAGACCTTAGGTTTTGGCATGCCTATGATCTCGAGGGAACTGCAAATCATAGTGATGACTGCTGCTTTTGTATGTGCAAGATTGAGAGATTTGACTTAAAAAATAAGAAGGAAATTATATACAATGACCGCTATGACCCTTGTGGTACCCCACTGTCAAATATGACCCAATCCAAGTGTGTTCCATTAATAACCCTCTTTGTCATGTATCGCTGAATTAGGCTATGTGCACACACTGCGTTTTTTATATGTTTTTGGGTGAAGTTTTGTCACTAATCTGCATGCCTGTTCTTAAGGGTGCTTTACACGCTGCGACATCGCTAACGATATATCGTCGGAGTCACGGTGTTTGTGACGCACATCCGGCGTCGTTAGCGACATCGCTATGTGTGGCACCGCAGGAACGACGAACATTTCCTTACCTGGGTTCACCGGCAATGAGGAAGGAAGAAGGTGGGCGGGATATTCCGCCCACTCATCTCCGCCCCTCCGCTTCTATTGGACGGCTTCCGTGTGACATCACTGTGACGCCACACGAACCGTCCCCTTAGAAAGGAGGCAGTCCGCCGGCCACAGCGACGTCGCAGGGAAGGTAAGTCCGTGTGACGGGTGTAAGCGATGTTGTGCGCCACGGGCAGCAATTTGCCCGTGACGCACAACCAACGGGGGCGGGTACGCTCGCTAGCGATATCGATAGCGATATCGCAGCGTGTAAAGTGCCCTTTAGGTCAGCAAAGTGAATGAGAATTCTGAAGTGCTGTGCACAC
Source organism: Anomaloglossus baeobatrachus (assembly GCF_048569485.1). Classification (NCBI taxonomy): domain Eukaryota; kingdom Metazoa; phylum Chordata; class Amphibia; order Anura; family Aromobatidae; genus Anomaloglossus; species Anomaloglossus baeobatrachus. The sequence goes on from NC_134353.1 coordinate 793,112,128, forward strand.
GTTGCTTAATTTTCCCTTGCAAATATGGTGCAGAAAATAATCTGCAGCATGTCAATTCTTTCAGCGTTTTTGACAGAATTTTTTCACCCCAAATGCATGAAGCGCACATTGAAAATGCAACTAAACACATGTTTTTTTCTGCCAGGGAATGCAGATTTGGTGCAAAAATGTCTTCACCAAATACTCAGATGAGTTACAGTAATGCATAAAAGTGTTGGCACCATTGAAATTATTCCAGCAAATGAAGTATTTCTCCCAGGAAATTATTGCAATTCCTCATATTTTGCCATACGTTTATTTCCTTTGTGCGTATAACAACATATACAAAAAAAATAAAAATATAGCAAAATTGGACATAATTTCATTCAAACCCCCAAAAATGAGCTGACAATATAGTTGGCACCTTTCCAAAATTGTGGGTATACAAATGTGCTTCAAGCATGAGATGCTCGTTCACACTCACTTGTGACAAGTAACAGGTGAGGGCAATATGAACATCACAGTTGAAACCAGATAAAAAAAAAGGGGTGAAGTTGACTCAATATTCGCATTATTTCTTGAAAAATTACAACCACAATGTTATAAGTCCATCTCTAGAGACCTTTCACATGGTTTTAAACCCTACCAGGTGTCATGGCGTCTTCTGACTCTTTTCACACTGCAGAGTTCAACACGCCACCTGATGCTTCTTGAATGGCTCAGTTAGAACCGGGCATCGACTAGTTGTGAGTTTATTGGTGGTCGGTCTAGCAGGAGGAGTTATGTGAAATTATGACCAATTTGCATTTGTTTTGTTTTTGTGTTGTTCCAACAAGCAAAAAGAAAATAAACATGTGTATAACAAAATATGTGCAATTGAAATAATATTCTGGGTGAAATACCATATATTTTGGACTATAAGACCCACTTTTTTCCCCCAAATGTTGGGGGAAAGTCGGGGGTGTGTCTTATAGTCTAAATGTAGGGCTACGGGGAATGAGGGTTCTGCGGTGGAGCGGGTCATCGGCGGCACAAGCAGGCTGTGCAGTGCCTGCCGTGACCACATGGACCTGCTCATTTCATATGCATGCATCCTCCCCCCATTATCTCTCAGGGCTGAAGCCGGCGCTGATAGGTGGGCGGGATGATGGGCGGGGGGTGCGCGCATAATTACCAGCCGGCCCGCGTGATCACCCCTGGCAACTACAGCCTGGAGTGATCATGTGCGGCCATATTCACTGCCCCCCGCGCATCATCATCAGCGTGGGGGGCAGTGAATAAGTACGGTATACTCACTGTTCCCCTGCAGCATCGCAATGTCCTCATGTCTGTCGGCCTGCCGATCTGTGTAGAGAGCGGTGAGCACAGGGATGACGTCATCGCTGTGCGTGCGCTAGACACACAGCAGCGGCCGCAGACAGAAGGACATTGCGATTCTGCAGAGGTCGGCTCCACACAGGTCAGCGGCGCTGCTGCTGACACAGAGAGGAAGATGATCGATGCTGCAGGGAGTGAAGAAAGGTGAGTATAAACGTTTATTTTTTTTCTGTGCCATAGGATACAGGCCATATACCAGGATGGGGTATATTATGAGCAGGATGGAGGTATATAGCAGGATGGGAGTATATGAGCAGGATGGGGGTATTTATCAGGATGGGGGTATATAGCAGGATGGGAGTCAGAATGGGGCTATATATCAGGATGAGAGACATATATACAAGGATGGAGATCATATACAAGGCAGGAGGATCATTACCAGGATGGGGTACCTTAGTGGAGAATTTGGGGACATTACCCCCATAAGAGTGTCAGCAGCAGATCCTCGCCCCATAACAGTGTGTCATGACCACATTTTTTGCTTAAAATTTTATTTTCCTATTTTCCTGCTCTAAAACCAGGGTGCGTTTTTTAGTCCGGTGCATCTTATAGTCCGTAAAATACGGTACTTAATTTTCTGAAATAACTTTATGGGTGACAATACTTTCAGCCATTACTGTATATTAGACAAATCATAATTGTGGCGGATTGTGTACACTTGCAAAATATTTTTTTAATAATATGCCCATACTGAAGGTATATAACAAAATGCAAAAATGATGCTGTGTATACATTATTTAGAATATATACTTTCAAAAATACATCAATGTGAAGATGTTTTATGGACAGTTCACCAAAAGGGTTGAGTAACGAGAGCTCGGCAGATGGTGCATCTGTCCTTTACATTACATTTTTTTCTCATTTAGTTTAACAGTTTTTCTAAACAAAACCCACTGACAGGAAGGACATAGTGTCACTGTGTATAGAAGACACATTCAACTCCAGTGGTGAGCACATGAAGCACAGCAGCCTTCATCTTTCATCTTCCCATGCACTGTACCATAAGGAAGATGCGCTACGCCAGTTATTGAACTGCAAAGATACAGACAGGAGATAAAATACAAAACAAAACACTATTTTCTGCTGGTAGCTGGGCCCAAGGGACTATGTACAAGAGCTTTCAAGACAGAGAAAAACCTCTGTAGTCTGATTACAGACATCTTCTATAGATCAGACTCTGCAGACAAGGAGAAACATATATAATGCATAAGTAAATGATCTGTGTATAACGTTACCAGGGAAAGCCTGACATTGGCATCGCATGTCCGATTCACAGACATCATGGCAGGAATCACAAAACCTGGTTAGATATTACAGAAGTAGGGGCAGCGCTTAACAGATATTTCGCTTAATGGGGTGTTACACGCAGCGATATCGTTGGTGAAAGCACCCGCCCCCGTCGTTTGTGCGTCACGGGCAAATCGCTGCCCCTGGCGCACAATATCGTTAGTAGTAGTCACACGGGACTTACCTGTCTAGCGACGTCGCTGTGTCCGGCAAACCGCCTCCTTTCATCTCCGCCCAATAGAAGCGGAGGGGCGGAGATGAGCAGGACGTAACATCCCGCCCACCTCCTTCCTTACGCATTGCCGGCGGCCGCAGGTAAGCTGGATTTCGTCGCTCTCGAGGTGTCACATATAGCGATGTGTGCTGCCTCGAGAACGACGAACAACCTGCGTCCTCAACAATCAACGATTTTTTGAAAAGGAACGACGTGTCAACGATGGACAATAAGGTGAGTATTTTGCATTGTTAACAGTCATTCCTTGCTGTCACACGCAATGACGCCGCCAACGATGCTAGATGTGCGTCACGGAAACCGTGACCCCGGTGATATATCGTTAGATACGTCGTTGAGTGTAACGGGACCTTAAGTTATTTATTTTTTTATTTTTTTAATGAAGAGGAAACAGTCTTGAGGTTTTTATACCTGAACATATAGCTATGTATGTACAGGCAGCTGGAGGCAGATTAAATGCACACCTTAATTTTAGAAATCTGTTGTGGTATTCCTCAGCAATCCAGTGTTGGCATTTTATACAAATGATCTGCAAGTGCTTTGGGGTGGGACGTTGCACTTGCAGCTCTCTGCCCTCCCAGTCTACATGACATCTGCCTCCTGTATATGACTGATTGGTCACTCATGTATCTGGATTTGCCTCCCCTAACCAGGATGCGTCAGAAGTGCCGTTAGTGCCAGGGGCAGCTCATGCACAGCAAGGTCCTCCTGACTTCACCAGACCCATCATATGGATCGGCAGACACGCTGCCCGCAGAACTTACACCGCTTGTGAGAGACTGATCGAGAAAAAAATCCAGCTCACTGCAATCTTTATCCAGGATACTTAGAGAACGGTTTAGTCTTTGCACCGATGTTAACAATCCAAAGAAAAGGAGGATGATACCGCTTCACGAGCAACAATTGCTTTATTACTAATGAATTTAAAAGTCCAAGAAGGTTTAAAGATAAAATCAATGTCCATGGCACTCTTGACTTATTTTTGGTTCACATACCAGGGACACGATGAAAGTGCCATGGACATTGATTTTATCTTTGTTATTCTTCTTGGACTTTTAAATTGTTTTGTCATAAAGGAATTTTTTACTGATGAAGCTGGATTAGCCTCCCTTTCCTCGGCTTGTCGGACATGTTGATCAGGGAAGGCAGGTCACTGAAATAAGAAACCTGTTCGTCTGACACAGGAGGCAGGTGCTGGGTGGGAATAGGAAAGATGGAAGAGCTATGTCCCATCTCAAAGCATTTATTGCTCATTTACATAAGATTCTAATGCTGGATTGAGGAGAAACTCTAAAAAGGATTTCCAAAATCAGCGTATGCATTTACGCAGCCTTAAATCTCCTGTCCATACATGTAATTAGTTAGCATTAAAAAAAAAAATTCTATATTTTCTTTTTTCATTAATACATTATATATTTTAAAATCTGTACAAAGTTTTCAGAAATCTTGCCATTTTTACACTGGCTACTAAGCCTAATAATAGACTAATACTGTTCTGTACGGCAATGACATGGACAGAGGCTGCAATAGACAAACTAGCTGACTCATTAAGTTAGACAGGAGATTTCCTAGGCAGGCTCTGATCTCAGTCATTGTGAAGATGGGAAGATATGGACTGTGACCACCATCTATTGTGAAATACTGTGTTACATGGGAAGAAAGAGTGGTAACTTTCATTGTAATCCTGGCTGTGAAGATAATGAGAATTCTGAAAAGCCTTCTGTACAGAACAGTAAGTGGGAGTCATTGGGCATCTCGGGTTTAAAGGGTGTCACTGCGGTAAAGACCTCGGCATTCGGCAACCCATCACCAATTCTGTGAGCTTGCCAAGTTGGAAATAATCCAATAATAACCTGAGCAGAGAGCAGCTTACAAGGGGGCACCTTTTGATGGTCCTCTCCATGTGTTACATAGATGACCATTCACGTGAGTTTACCAGGGGTACCAGAAGTAAGACGAGCAGAGTCACAATTCCTCACCATTTCTCTAGCTGCTGTAAAAGAATAAGAAAGCTCCTGTTTTACACCCCGAGGCTGGAAACCTGTCCAGATCTAATACTGCGAGTCTAATCTAGGCAATAAATAATTCTTAACACCTAAAGCGATAAACGGAATAAATCAAGTTTATGAAAATTCTTGACATCAAGGGTGATAAATATTTTACATACATATTATATATTTGCTTGAATATCTATAGGGTGATATAGAGCACATTGAAAACACACAAACACTTAACACATTGATGGAAAATTAAGACCAGTCATTAATGTTCTTCTAAAATTGAAAACCAACGGAGCCATCCAGGGGCTTAATAGGCACGCTACCATCTTTAATTCATTTAAATAAATTAATTATAGACTTGCCTCGGATGCTTGATTTATTGTCCCTCTAACACTCTCTCACATTAACAGCCTTAACTTCATTAGGTTTATGAGACGAATGTATGCCAAGCACGGCCTTAGCGTCAAGGTCTCCGAGGTCCTGCTATTACATGGTGATCTTCTAACCTCAAATAATCCAACAAGCACCATAACTCTAATGTGTTGGCTTTATCATCACCTTATTTGCTTATTCAATTACTTTTCAACAGGTTTTAGGTCTTTAATTCAAGGTGGGCAAAATGGAGCACATGAGGTTTCTTGTCCTGTCTATCCTGTTATTAATGCCAAGTTATCTCATCATTGAAAGACGTGTTATCCCACTCTACGCATCTCGTGTGGTTAAATTCACTACTATCCATGATCACTAAATGTCATCAGCTTTTTATGATTCTATCAGGCTGATTCTATACATACCTTTAGTTGTCAGTTAGGATGTATAGGTTTTGAAACACAAGCAAGTAAAGTTTGTAAAATCAGGAGCTTGTTGAGTGACAGCAGCTGCTGATAAGCTGATAGCTGGGGTGGGCATTCATAGTTATCCCCTCCCCATGTTACTTATGCTAATTTTATTATACAATCGTTTTACTTTATGACTAATAAGGACCTGTGCTGATGTCATACCCATGTGACCAGAAGGGACGGGGCTTCAGCCAACAGAAAAATGTTGTTTCCTGCTTACTGATATAAGCTATGTTGGCTGAGGCCTTGTCTCTTCTGGTCACATGGTTATGACATCAGCATAGGTCCTTTATGTCACAAAGTAAAACGACTGTATAATATAATTAGCATAAGTAACGGAAAGGGGATAACTCAACAAGCTGCTGACTTTACAAACTTTACTTGTTTCTGTTTCAAAACCTATACATCCTAGCTGACAACTAAAGGTATGTATAGAATCAGCCTGATAGTGCCAGTATAGCACTAACTTTAGGTTACATAGGAAAATCCAGGTGATTGGTGCACTTTAACCCCTTAACGACCCATGACGTACTAGATACGTCATGGATCGTGTCCCGGTAAGCCCCGCCCCCTGCCGCCGGCGGCGAGACGCACACATATCAGCTGTTATCAACAGCTGATATGTGTGCCTGCTAGCCGCGGGTGGAATCGCTTCCACCCGCGGCCATTAACCCCTTACATTTCGCTGCCAAAGTCTTGGCAGCGATATGTATATGGGCGCCGCCATGACAGTGACTTACCCCGCCCCCGCCGGAAGTCACGTGACATGATCACGTGACTTTCGGCGGTTGCCATGGTAGCACAGGGTCATGTGATGACGCCTGTGGCTAACATGAGTCACTTCCTCTCAATGCCGGAATACAGCCGGCATTGAAAGTGAAGCAGCAAATCTGCAGTTCTCAGCTGTGTAGCTGAGATCTGCAGATTGTGCAAAGCGATCGGATTGCTGATCGCAATAGCCCCCTAGGGGGACTAGTAAAATAAAAAAAAAAAGTTTTAAAAAATTAAAAAAAAATAAAAACCTAAAAGTTCAAATCACCCCCCTTTCACCCCATTGAAAATTAAAGGGTTAAAAAAATAAAAAATACACACATATTTGGTATCGCCGCGTTCAGAAATGCCCGATCTATCAAAATATAAAATCAATGAATCTGATCAGTAAACGGCGTAGCGGCAAAAAAATTCCAAACGCCAAAATTACGTTTTTTGGTCGCCGCAAATTTTGCGCAAAATGCAATAACAGGCGATCAAAACGTAGCATCTGCGCAAAAATTGTACCGTTAAGAACGTCAGGTCAAGACGCAAAAAATAAGCCATCACAGCCTCAGATCCTGAAAAATGAGAACGCTACGGGTTTTGGAAAATGGCGCAAAACGTGCGCCACGTTTTTCGGACAAGCTTGTGAATTTTTTTTAACCCCTTAGATACAAGTAAACCTATACATGTTTGGGGTCTATAAACTCGCACCGACCTGAGGCATCATACCCACACATCAGTTTTACCATATAGTGAACACGGTGAATAAAATATCCCAAAAACTATTGTACAATCCCACTTTTTTTGCAATTTTTCCGCACTTGGAATTTTTTTGCCGTTTTCCAGTACACTTATGGTTTCATTTAAAAGTACAACTCGTCCCGCAAAAAACAAGCCCTCATATGGCAAGATTGATGGAAAAATAAAAAAGTTACGCCTCTCGGAAGAAGGGGAGCAAAAAACAAAAACACAAAAACGGAAAGTGCCCGGGGGCTGAAGGGGTTAAAGAGGTTGTCCGGTTTAAAGTGACATGTCTGTAGTCACTATATGTGCACTGAGCGGTGAAGATTCTCCAGTGTCAGAGACGGAAACGGCGATCACGTGGCAGCAAGTATGCAAAATGCAGACTCTCAGCCAGAATCAGACAACACTTTTTATGGACTTACGCAATACACTGCATTGAGAGTGACAGAAACAGTCTAGTCTGATTCTGGAAGGGAGTATTTACCGTCATGGGTGAAGGTGTTGGCACCCTTGAAATTGTTCCAGAAAAGTATTTCTCCCAGAAAATTATTAATCAATCAACTGCGAGCAATCACTTCCTATAACCATCAACAAGCTTCTTACACTGCTCAACTAGAATTTTGGACCACTCTTCTCTTGAAAACTGCTCTAGGTCTCTCATATTTGAAGGGTACCTTCTCTCAAAAGAAATTTTAAGATCTCTTCTCAGAGAGTATTTAGATTCGGACACATAGCTGGCAACTTCAGAACTCTCCAGCGCATTGTTTCCATCCATTTCTGAGGACTTTTTGAAGTATGTTTGTGGTCATTGTACTGTTGGAAGACCCATGACCTAGGACATAAACCCAGCTTTCTAAACACTTGCCACCATAAATCATTTTGTAACCTTCAGATTTCATGATGCCTTGCACACAGTCAAGGCACCCAATGCCAGAGGCAGCAAAACAACCCCAGAAGATCTTTGAACCTCCAACATATTTGACTGTAGGTAAGGTATTCTTTTCTTTGTAGGGCTCATTCCATTTTCAGCAAAAGGCAAAATGATGTGCTTTACCAAGAAGCTCCATCTTGGTCTCACCTGTCCAGTAGACATTTTGGCAAACTGCAGTCTAGCTTTTCTTTGTCTCTGTGCCAGCAGTGGGATTTTCCTGGTTTCCATGTGTTTTATTTCATTCACATGTCGATGGATAGTTTGTGCTGACACTGTTGCACCCCGAGCCTGCAAGATAGCTTGATTTTCTTTGGAACTTGATTGGGGGTGCTTATCCACCATCCAGTGTCCCCGTCCAGGGAGGTTAGCTACAGTGCATGGATTGTAAACAATGTTGATTATGTTGTGTACCGTGGACAAAGGAAATACAATATCTCTAGAGATGGACTTGAAAACCAAAATGTATTGAAAAATATCAACAATCTCAAGGTTACAAATTCTCAGACTATTCTTTTCGCCACTTTCTGTTCTTCATGCTTAATGTGGCGCACACACACAGATACACAATGCAAAAACTGTGTCAACTTCTCCCTTTTTATCTGGTTTCAGGAGTGATTTTCATGTTGCCCACACCTGTTAATTGCCAGAGGTGTGTTTGAATGAACATCACCTGCTTGAAACAAAGTTGTTCACCCACAATTTTAGAAAGGCACCAATAGTTTTGTCCTGCCAATTTTAAGAGCTTTGTGTGAAATTATGTCCAAGTTGCCTTTTTTCTTGCTTTTTCTGTGTGTGTGTGTGTGTGTGTGTGTGTGTGTGTGTGTGTGTGTGTGTGTTTCCAATACAAACAAAGAAAATAAATAGGTGTATGATAAGACATGTATAATTGTAATCATTTTCTTGGAGAAATACTTCAATTTCTGGAGCAATTTCAAGAGCACCAACACTTTTGGCCATGACTGTATATTGCACACTTACTGTCACGTGACATCCCAGTGCTGACATTGAAGAATCCTCACTGTGCACACAATGAGGATTCCCAAGTTTGCAGTCACATACAGTGACTGCAGACTTGTCATATTAGGCCAGACAATCCCTTTATAAAGAACTTGGTGGCTTAGGCTGCTTTCACACATCCGGTTTTTGCTGTGCGGCACAATCTGGCTCTTTGCAGAAAAAACGCAACAGTTTGTTTTTTTTGCCGCCGGTTGCGTTTTTTCCCGCAAAGACTTTCATTAGTGCCAGATTGTGCCGCATAGCCTTGCGTTCGGTCCGGTTTTTGCCGGATGCGGCATATTTAGCCCATGCGGCGGCCGGATGGAACGTTGCCTGGCATGTTTTTTTGTCCGGCGAAAAAAAAAACCACATCGCGCCGCATCCTACCGATGCGGCGCTTTTTCCAATGCATGCCTTAGGACGCCGGATGCGGCAAAAAACGCATCCGGCCGCCGCATTCGTTTTTTTGCACTGCGAATGCTCAGTAGCGTGCCGCAACCGGCAAAAAACGGACGGGCTGCATGTAAAAACTTATGCAAAGGATGCGTTTTTTTCGCCGCATCCGTTGCATAGGTTTTAGAGCCGGATTTAGCCGCACTGCTAAAACCGGATGTGTGAAAGCAGCCTTACATACAGTCCTATTGACTTATTTACACACAACGATATCGCTAACGATATATCGTCGAGGTCACGATGTTCATGTCACACATGTGGCGCAGTTAGCGATATCGTTGTGTGTGAGTAAAAGGAGCGACGATCAACGATCGCAAAAACGTCAAAAATCGTTGATCATTGACACGTCGCTCCTTTTCATAATATCGTTAGTGGTGCATGCCGCTGGTTGTTCGTCGTTCCTGCGGCATCACACATCGCAGTGTGACACTGCAGGAACGACGAACATTTCCTTACCTGCGTCCACCAGCTATCGCTAGCGATGTCGCAGTGTGTAAAGCACCCTTTAGCTTTATTGAAAAGCCCTGCTCTGCTACATGTGCAATTTACTGATTTACGAGCTGAGGATTATTTATGGTTTAATGAGTGAATTGATGCTTTCAACCTAAACAGTGAATTATTTTTATTGTCCATGGTGTTAATCCAATAAAACCAAATGACGGCAAATTCAAGTTGTGCACTAGATGTATTCATGAACACCACTACAGCAGAAAGGCCAGAAGCCAAGGACGAATTTCTTGGAAACCATTGTATCGGGCTAAACGTATTATAATTATCTTTACAAATCTGCAATCCTCATCTCTCTCATTAGCTGCAAAACAATATTCACACCCCATAGTAAGCTGCCACAGTATAATGCTTTTTACCAGTCTCTGATTTCAAAAAGTCAGGATGACCCAGTGTTGCATCTGCTAGAAGCCAATTTTGCAATTTTCTTTTTAAAGCGAAAGAATATACTGTCCTTGTACTAACTGTGCTGGAAATCACAGTATCCTGGTAAATTGTACTCATTTTAGGGCCATAGGTCTTATAAAACAGTAAGGCCGAACGCTGGACAGAAAGCTTCCCTTGCAGTCCCATATAGGAGTTTACAGTCGGAGAGGCAGCCGAGCTGTACATCTGAATGAGTCTTGCCTGCCCAGGTCTCTTGCTGACTAATTTGTGTCTCCGGCACTACTAAGTGTACAGGAGTTGGCTTACAAAGCCTTGTTGTGATACATTCTCACAGTAAATGTCACATAAAGAGAATTTAAGGGGACTCGCTGTGCCTTTCCAATAACAAAGAGAGAATCGGTCTCTCTTTCTTCGGCAATGTTTTGTCCTAATGCTATAAATACAGCGCATCTCGTATTAGGAAGAAACACATACTTATCACAAATCATCTTTGCATTTCAGCTTGTGATTATCTGTATGCATGGGATTCTGTGGATGAAATACTTCACAGACAGAAGGTGACGGCTTCAGGCATAGTTGGGGAAACCAGCACATATTTGCCCTTGCACTAGAATATGACTCCTTACCCCACGATACCTTTACCATTTAGCCATCCTGGCTGGCATGCTCCTGGAATATGTACTCTGTTTTTGTGTTTCTACCATTTCCCCATCAAACTGATTCTCCTTCCATAGATACCATGCATCTCGAATCAGGATCGGTTCTCCAGACAGTTGTAACGTCTTCCTGAAACATCTCCCTCCGTCTCTCCAGAGTTTGGATCATGTCTCGTGTTTGTTGCTCAAATTATCTGTGTGTTGTTAACGCATCTTACACAAGAGACAACGGGGGCAGTGGTAGAAGATGGTAGACAAGTTTTCAGGAAGCGGCTAATTAGGCTTTCTGCAGAGAAGCGTACTTGAGGTCAACAATTCTCGTGTAGTATTAGATTAGTTGGGCTTTGTTTTCTATTGTTAAGCTATAAAAATAGTCATAATACACTTGAGGCAAAACGGAGACTACAAAAGGAGAAGAAAACCAGGTCACCCACTTCTGCTCAGTAATGAACCTGTTGCCCACTATTTGCAAAATGAGGCAAGCTTGACAATTAGGAATGATCACAAATGCTTAAGATGTGACCTCAATATCTGATCTGTGGAATTCGGAATACTAGGGCGCCGTCGATTCTGAGAATAATGTAGCAGCATGGCTACTTTATGCATTTTCCCTGCCCATCGGAGCTTACATCCACCCATAGACATAAGAGAAACCCACACTCATCAGTATGGCACATCCAAGGTATCAGACAATTTTATTATCTTTACGACCTAGTGTGTCATAGAAACATCTTGGTCTGCTTTAAGTTGCCCATACACCTGATACGCTGAACACTTGCTCACCTGACATTAATCTTGTGACTGCTTCATGCACATGATTCTTTTGGCTTGGCTGTGCATTAATGTGATTTCAATGAAGGAGAAGGGTGCTGCCTGTGATTTCAATGGAGGATAAGAGAGAAAGGTGCTGCCAGGAACCTATGGTCGAGGATTGTTTTGTTCTCCGACGATATGATTGAGACCCTATTAGCTGATTAATACTGCACAAATAACAGGCAGCATGAATCCGAGCATAGCCATAGAGTGGAGCCTGGTATAGCCTTTTCTGAAAAGCTCAAGCATGTCACAGAAATATAGTTATAAGAGGTTCCTCTGGCACCGCTGCAGGCGATTTACTATTGGAGAGATCTGACAAATCACCTAGAACAGACCTGGAAAATGCTGTGCAGAGGCAGAAATGGACTAGTCTGGTCTCCAGCTATGGTCCCCGACTGGAGCGTTTCTAAGAAAAACATACCTGGAAGACTCTGATTTATCATAGTTTCATAGTTTTTTAAGGTTGAAGGGAGACTCTAAGGCGGGCTTTGCACACTACGACATCGCAGGTGTGATGTAGGTGGGGTCAAATTGAAAATGACGTACTTCCGGCATCGCATGCGACATCGTAGTGTGTAAAGGCTCGATGAAACGATTAACGAGCGCAAAAGCGTCGTAATCGTATCATCTGTGCAGCGTCGGCGTAATCAATGATTACACTGACGCGACGGTCCGATGTCGTTCCTCGCTCCTGCGGCAGCACACATCACTGTGTGCGAAGCCGCAGGAGCGAGGAACATCTCCTACCGGCGTCACTGCGGCTTCCGTAGGATATGCGGAAGGAAGGAGGTGGGCGGGATGTTTACATCCCGCTCATCTCCGCTCCTATTGGCCGCCTGCCGTGTGACGTCGCAGTGACGCCATACGACCCGCCCCCTTAAAAAGGAGGCGGGTCTCCGGCCAGAGCGACGGTCGCAGGATAGGCGAGTCCATTTGAAGCTGCCGTAGCGATAATGTTCGCTACGGCAGTTATCACAAGGATATCGCCGCTGCGACGGGGGCGGGGACTATCGCGCTCGGCATCGCAGCATCGGCCTGCGATGTCACAGCGTGCAAAGTGCCCCTAAGTCCATCTAGTTCAACCCGTAGCCTAACATGTTGATCCAGAAGAAGGCAAAAAAAAAAAACAAAAAAACACAACAATGTGGCAAACAAGCTCCAATAGGGAAAAAAATTCCTTCCTGACTCCACATACGGCAATCAGACTAGTTCCCTGGATCAACACCCTGTCATAAAATCTAATATACATAACTGGTAATATTACATTTTTCAAGAAACTCATCCAGGCTCTGCTTAAATGTTAGTAGGGAATCACTCATTACAACATCATGCGGCAGAGAGTTCCATAGTCTCACTGCTCGTACAGTAAAGAATCCTCGTCTGTGATTATGATTAAACCTTCTTTCCTCAAGACGTAGCGGATGCCCCCGTGTTCCAGTCGCAGGCCTAGGTGTAAAAAGATCTTTGGAAAGGTCTCTGTACTGTCCCCTCATATATTTATACATTGTGATTAGATCCCCCCAAAGCCTTTGTTTTTCCAAACTAAATAACCCCAAGTTTAATAACCTGTCTTGGTATTGCAGTCCACCCATTCCTCTAATAATCTTGGTCGCTCTTCTCTGCACCCTCTCCAGTTCAGCTATGTCCTTCTTATATATCGGTGACCAGAATTGTACACAGAATTCTAAGTGCGGTCGCACTAGTGACTTATACAGAGGTAGAACTATATTTTTTTCATGAACACTTATACCTCTTTTAATACATCCCATTATTTTTTTAGCCCTGGCAGCAGCTGCCTGACACTGTCCACTAAAGTTAAGTTTACCATCCACCCATACACCCAAGTCTTTTTCTGTGTCTGTTTTACCCATGATTTATGTTGCCCATGTTTAGGGAGCATGAATCAAATTGCCAAATCTTACCATCCCTCGGTATGTGTTTGGCTGGCTGTAACCTACATAAATCTAATGGGACTTTAGTCTTAGCACAAAATGACTGACTTGTCATAGACCGAGATTCCATCCGTCTAACTTTAGCACCAGTAATTACAGATTCACATACATGTAATGCTCAGTAAGGCAAATCACAAGAGGTTCAGCAACTAGCTCAACACTTCACTGGTGAAATATTATAGATTAGCATGTGCTAGGAACAGCTCCTGAGTCCTGACACATACAGTGTTGAGGTTTCCTACTGATAAACCACTGATAACCATATGGCGCGGATTTCACAGTTATGGCTACCTGATAAAGATGACAGCCAGCTCACAGTTCAGTCCGGCTCGAAATTTGTAAGCCAGGAGCTATGTCAAGTAAATTTTAAAGGATGAAATAAGAGCTCCCAGTTTTAATTTATGGTACCGAATGGTCAATTTGCCTACAGATAATATTGGGTCTGTCAAGATTGCATAGAATACAAAAAAGGCCTAAATTGAGACATTATAAGACCTCTTTGCTTATTTAAAAGGGGCTGTGTTGGCTTTTCTCTGGAAACACAGCTTCTACGACAGCTTAGAGATGGTAGATGTCGTTGCCTATTTTACTCTGTTAGAGGGGTTGTCCAGGTCTAATCTATTAATGATCTACCCAGAGAATTAGGCTATGTTCACACACAGCGTTTTTGCAGTGACCTTGGCTGACCTACTGATCTTAGCTCAGGTCACTGCACTACTCTCCCAGCCAATGGGGAACATTCTGTTCTTCATTGACTGGGACAGTGACTATGGTATGGATCTTCGTGGGCCCCCTTATTGGATTATGCCGGACCCGGATTTGATTGTTCTTTTCAATAAAATGGTGAAAGAGGGAATGTTTTGGGGAGTAGTTTTTCAAATAAAACTTTTTTTGTTGTCTATTTTTTATTTCTTACTGACGGGTTTGTGATGTCAGGTATCTGATAGACGCGTGACATCACTAACCCCAGGGCTTGATGCCAGGTGGCATTACACATCTGGTATCAACCCCATTTATTACCCCGTTTGCCACCGCACCAGGGCAACTGGATGAGTTGGGGCAAAGCGCCAGGATTGGCACGTCTAATGGATGCGTCACGTCTGGGACGGCTGTGGCCTGCTATTTTTAGGCTGGGGAGTGTCCAATAACGGTGGACCTCCCTAGTCTGAAAATACCATACCACAGCTGTCTGCTTTACCTTGGCTGGTGATCCAATTTGGAGGGGACCCCACGTTTTTTGTTTTAAATTATTTATTTAATGTAAAATAACAGCGTGGGGTGCCCTCTGTTTGGATTACCAGCCAAGGTAAAGCTGCCAGCTGTGGTCTGAAGGCTGCAGCCATCTGCTTTACCCTAGCTAGCTACAAAAGATATGGGGGACCCCATGTGGTTTTTTTAAAAAAAAATGTTTAATTCATTTATCCATCTTTCTATCTATTATCTGTCTATTTATCTATTATCTATATTATTTATTGTTGTTAAAGCATTAAAAAACGCAGGGACTAACCTGCAAAAAACGCACCAAAATGCATGCGTTTTTCGGTGAGTTATTGGTGCGTTTTTTAACGCAGGTGCGCTAATCCTTCACTCAAGAAATTTTTTAAGAAAAATCCTTTTTCTAGTGCGCACAGAGCCTTAGACATCAAATTCAGATCTTTGGGGTCTGACACCTGCATCCCCACTGCCCCAATGAGTTGTCATCTGCTTCTGTGGTTGCCTAATGTAAACATTTACAGAGCCGAACAGCACGGAGTTGTACAGTTTAGGGGCTGCTTTTGGGTCCTGCCTGCTCTCATTCACTTGAATAGGAGCTGCAACATTGGGGAGCGACCATTAAATTGCTATGCTGTTCCGACTCTGTACATGTATACATTTATGAAGGCTGATATCGTGCTTCTCCGAAGATAAGGAAGGGTCTTACATTATTTTTTGCTGAGAAAGATGATATAGGGCTTAATTTCAGAGGATGTCTTATTTTTTTCCCTTGAATAACAATCCACATTTATTCTTAAACAAAATCAACATATATTAAAAAACATAAGAATATTAACTAGACATAAACAATATAATCTGGCAGAGAGAATGTTGTTAAATGGTTGCACGGTCACACACTATAATTATGGACAAGAATAGTCTGGGAATAACCTCCCACAATAAATAAACCTGTGTGTGACCACAAATTGGAGTACTATATTCATCTAGTAAAAATACAAAAACCTTTATTGATACAAGTACAACATGAAATCACAATGTGTAATAAAATATACTGAGAGTAGGTATATCAAGGAAAAGTCCAGAAAACACCCAAGGAATTGTAGAAGTAAGTTCAATCATTATGCAAAATATATTTTATATATATATATATATATATATATATATATATTATATATTATATAGATTGTCAGTTTATATGAAAGAGCATCATATTTTAAAACCTGACACACAAACGTCAGTGTAGTACTATGTTATATGTGCCTTAAACTGAAAATAAAGAAAAAAATATCAAAGGTCATGACATTGTGTCCAATAAATAATCACATATAAAAATAAGTTTATATAGTCAAAACTAATCATGTCATCACACACACACACACACACCACATACAGTTAGGTCCAGAAATATTTGGACAGTGACACAATTTTCGCGAGTTGGGCTCTGCATGCCACCACATTGGATTTGAAATGAAACCTCTACAACAGAATTCAAGCGCAGATTGTAACGTTTAATTTGAAGGTTTGAACAAAAATATCTGATAGAAATTGTAGGAATTGTACACATTTCTTTATAAACACTCCACATTTTAGGAGGTCAAAAGTAATTGGACAAATAAACCAAACCCAAACAAAATATTTTTATTTTCAATATTTTGTTGCGAATCCTTTGGAGGCAATCACTGCCTTAAGTCTGGAACCCATGGACATCACCAAACGCTGGGTTTCCTCCTTCTTAATGCTTTGCCAGGCCTTTACAGCCGCAGCCTTCAGGTCTTGCTTGTTTGTGGGTCTTTCCGTCTTAAGTCTGGATTTGAGCAAGTGAAATGCATGCTCAATTGGGTTAAGATCTGGTGATTGACTTGGCCATTGCAGAATGTTCCACTTTTTTGCACTCATGAACTCCTGGGTAGCTTTGGCTGTATGCTTGGGGTCATTGTCCATCTGTACTATGAAGCGCCGTCCGATCAACTTTGCGGCATTTGGCTGAATCTGGGCTGAACGTATATCCCGGTACACTTCAGAATTCATCCGGCTACTCTTGTCTGCTGTTATGTCATCAATAAACACAAGTGACCCAGTGCCATTGAAAGCCATGCATGCCCATGCCATCACGTTGCCTCCACCATGTTTTACAGAGGATGTGGTGTGCCTTGGATCATGTGCCGTTCCCTTTCTTCTCCAAACTTTTTTCTTCCCATCATTCTGGTACAGGTTGATCTTTGTCTCATCTGTCCATAGAATACTTTTCCAGAACTGAGCTGGCTTCATGAGGTGTTTTTCAGCAAATTTAACTCTGGCCTGTCTATTTTTGGAATTGATGAATGGTTTGCATCTAGATGTGAACCCTTTGTATTTACTTTCATGGAGTCTTCTCTTTACTGTTGACTTAGAGACAGATACACCTACTTCACTGAGAGTGTTCTGGACTTCAGTTGATGTTGTGAACGGGTTCTTCTTCACCAAAGAAAGTATGCGGCGATCATCCACCACTGTTGTCATCCGTGGACGCCCAGGCCTTTTTGAGTTCCCAAGCTCACCAGTCAATTCCTTTTTTCTCAGAATGTACCCGACTGTTGATTTTGTTACTCCAAGCATGTCTGCTATCTCTCTGATGGATTTTTTCTTTTTTTTCAGCCTCAGGATGTTCTGCTTCACCTCAATTGAGAGTTCCTTAGACCGAATGTTGTCTGGTCACAGCAACAGCTTCCAAATGCAAAACCACACACCTGTAATCAACCCCAGACCTTTTAACTACTTCATTGATTACAGGTTAACGAGGGAGACGCCTTCAGAGTTAATTGCAGCCCTTAGAGTCCCTTGTCCAATTACTTTTGGTCCCTTGAAAAAGAGGAGGCTATGCATTACAGAGCTATGATTCCTAAACCCTTTCTCCGATTTGGATGTGAAAACTCTCATATTGCAGGTGGGAGTGTGCACTTTCAGCTCATATTATATATATAATTGTATTTCTGAACATGTTTTTGTAAACAGCTAAAATAACAAAACTTGTGTCACTGTCCAAATATTTCTGGACCTAACTGTACCAGCCTGTCTACTCTTTAGCTCCTATCCACTCCTGCAGTAAAAGGACCTTTCGTGACACCATGGTCACATGACTGATGTCACCAAAGGTCTTTAACCTCTTCATGACCTATTCTAGAATGCTGTATATAAGTGTCCAGGCTGATTTGTATAACGTAAAAAAACCCCTTGCTTTTATTATACTCGCCTATTGAGCGGTCCGGTCCGATGGGCGCCACTGATCTTGGTCCGGTGCCTCCTATCTTTTTGCGATTGCTATCCTCCAACTTGCTTCATGTGGATGACGCGTCCTATGTCATCCAACAGAGTCTGCAACTTCTCTCGGCACTGCCGCAAAATACTGTAATGCGCAGGAGTGGGGAAAGGTCAAAGAACGCAATGGCGGACTCTGTGTTGATGAAGAAGGACGGCACCAGACCGAGACCAGTGATGCCTATCGGGGCCATCCGCTCCACAGACAAGTATAATAAAAAGTATTTTTCAAGTTCTAGAGATCGGCCATGGCACTTATATACAGTATTTTAGAATACTGTAAATAAGAGCTTGCTAATGGTGGCTGCAGCTTTTTGGGGACAAATCAGCTGACAGGTTCCCTTTAAATGGTAAAAATAATGGTTTCCTTCAAAAGTACAACTCTTCCCACAAAAGCCCTCATACAGCTATGTTGACAGAAAAATAAAAAAAACTGATGTCTCTTGAAAGAGGGACAGGAAAAGACTAAAATGAAAAACGGATAATCAACAGGTAACGGAGGGGTTAAGCAGTCTTAACTTCAGAATAGAAATGCTGGTAACCCCTCTGAAAACTTGGGTCCTGGAAAACTTCCCAGTTTGTCCCACCTTCCACCTAACGCTAGCTCTGCATACCAACCTGTCTTCTCTTTAGTTCCTCTAGACTCCTCGAGTTAAAGGACCTTTGGTGACATCAAGGTCACATGACCATATTATCACTAAAGGTCCTTAACTAGTGTTAACCCCAGAATGGAAATGCTTGGGATTTCTAAGAGAGTGGCGGCCCTAGTGAATTCTCCAGCCCCCCCCTCCATCCCCAAACATTGGTCCTGACTGTAAGTAGGTCTTATTTTTGGAGTATGGCTTATATTTCAAGCACACTCCAAAAATGCTGTAAAATTATACTAGGGCTTACTTTCTGTGAAGTACGGTAACAGCTTTTCAATGGAGGTGTCGGATGTTAGACCCCTAGCAACCTGTTATTGGTTACTTATACGACTGAAAGTTCTTCAATATGTTACCCATTTGGTCCAACCATTTATCATTAGACTTACTAAAAGGTCTTGCACTGACCATTTCCTGACAGTTCAGAGGAAAAAAAAGGGTTAATAGGGAGTATAATTTGGAGACCATTATGGGAACGTCTTTAAAACTGGTGAGGAGAACAGTACTTATTCCGTATGAACAGTGCTTTATTGCTATTTATCAACATCATTACATATAAAGAATTTTGAGAACATAAGTCACGTTATTCCTGAGGATCTTGAGCCAAATAATCTCCACCAAATATATTTTTTAAGTTGATAAAAGGTCTTTGAAATCATATTCATTTGTTTACTGATGGCAATCTAGGGAAATTAGCTCAGTTATACATCTCTACAGTGCAAATTAGTCTTTGCATTGATCAGGACCAGTGCTAAAGCCCTGCTGTCTACATAACAAAGCCTAACAGGTTGTGTAGCGTTCCGGCTGTATCCTGCAGTTTTTGAAAAAGATGTCTCTGCTTTTGGCTCTTTGTAAGCCATCTAAACTGCTCTTCAGAACCACGGCTGGGGAAAAGCCTGCAGAACATTAGAAGAATTGTAACACTGATTCTGCGGTTTTATCTTTTTATCTACATAAGCAAAGAATACATTTAGAAACACTATGGGGCCGATTCATCAAAACTGGCATTTCCTTTGCCAGCCTTGAAGAAAATATCCGCTGTAGTAAATTACAATGAATTTTCACTAAGCTTGTGTATTTCTTCGAAAAAGTGGCAAAGCTTGGGGGAAAAAAAATACGCATTTGTGGCTTTACTGGGCCTAACTTCTGGTATAAACCGTTTGGTGAATTACCCCGAATGTGTTTTATAGAAACATTTGTACTTGAAAAGAATGAAGTGAAGCTGTACGTAAAGGGTTATTCTCAAGCGGTCTGTTTCACTTCCAGGTTTCTAGCAGGGACGGTTCTCCTCCTTGACTGACAGTTCTGGTCAGTGGTGTAGCTGTAGTGTTAGTATAAAGCTCAGCACAAGTTCTGCTATAACACCTTCAGCTCTCAGTAGTTTGTTGTGTAGTCTACACTGCTATCACTGTATTTAACTGTAGAGACAAAAGGGCACCTGAGCAAGCACACTGTGTGGTTAGATGACCTGCTATGAAAACTGTTGACGTGGGAGCTGATAAATTTTTAACAGTAACAGATAAATGCTGAATAGAATGGGCAGAAGAGAGCCAACTGGTATGTCAGCTTCTCTCCTGAAATGTAACTACTGCGCACACTCTGACAGATTCTGGGCAGTAGTGGCCAAGCTCCATGGAAAACAGCTGTACACTAGGTAAGATAAAAGCTCTCATTGCAAAAAGATAGAAATTAGAAAAAGCAAGTAAAATGCAAACTTGTTTATTTTCTTACTCTCTAACCCAAGAAATTTAATAACAAAAAATCCTTTAACCAGTCTACTTTCCCATGATGAGCTTTTGGTGACTTTTTGAGGTTGTGTTTTTTGCTGCATGAGAAAATGCAGTGTCTTGCAGTTGCTGCAAAGTGGATGGGATTTATAGAAAGCTCCTGCCCACTGTGCTTCTTTTTTACTCCGTGTAAACTGAACTGCTGTGCGTGTTTCACATCCACGACATGTCAACTTCTCTTGCAGGTATGCTGAGATTTCTGTGATGATTTACCGCATGGGTTTTCATGTATTTCCATGGCAGAAACGCATCAAAAAGGCAGGTAATCCTAAACATATCAATAAAGTTTTGTCACAGCGAAATACCAGGAAGTATCAAAAGCAACGCAGCTTTATTTAAAGCATGACATAGCAAGAAGAGACAAAAAACGCAAAGTCAAAAATGTGATAAAATACAACACCATCTATTTTATCATATGATGTACTGGAAAGCAAAAACAAACATTCCAAGTGTGACAAAATAGCAAAAAAAAAGTGCAGTTCTACAATTGTTTTTTTTTTTTTTACTTTCTTAATTAGTGTTCATTTTACAATAAAAATGACCTGGCAATATGATTTTTCAGGCCAGTACGATGACAGCGATCCCAAACATGGATTGTTTTAATTTTATTTCCATTTTTTTGCAAAAAAGAAAACTGCTTGTGTTGCCATTTTTCAAGAGCTGTAACATTTTCAATTTTCGGGATATGGTTTTCATAGGAGTAACAGTATGACAAGCAAAGGGGTCTTCTGCAGACCCCTGGTTGTCTTTGCAACACATCAGCATCCCATGAGTAGAACGATAAAGGGTTAGAATAGCGCTTACCTATGGTGGCGCCCATTAAATGCCTCTGTCACAGATTGACAGCGGCAGTTAACAAGCTAACCCCTATGGGCGGAGCTTCACTGCACCCGCAGCTGTCACAGGTAGTGATGAACGGACCCACCGACACCCGGGATCGGTGGGTGCAACCGGATTTTAAAAACAAAAACACTGTTCGGGCCTGGTATTTATCCAGGATATCTGGCCGGACACCGGTCCCCATATAGTTTATGGGGACCTGAATCAGGCACTTAAAAATGGTGGTAGAAAGGATAGGGGGAATGGAGCAAGTGCTTCCTTCTTACCGGTCTCTGTGCAGCTGTAACTGTTTCCAGGGCTGCTCATTATCTTCAATATGCACTGCTTCCCTCACCCATCGGCAGTCCCCACCTTCTCTGATTGGTTTCAGTCAAACAGCGCCCCCAGCCTGTGTGACAGCGTGTCTGACTGCTTGCAATCACACACATTATCTGCGTCTCTATTGTGGTGTAAAAATAAATAAATTGGCATAGGGTCCCCCCATATTATGATATGCAGCCATGATAAAGCAAGCATACAGCTTTATCATAGCATGGCAGGAGAGCTGGTATTGTCGTGGATATCATGCGGATTACGTCGGATCTGGGTGTTTTGGACGTTGATCAAGGGGTGAAAGAGGGTGGGTTTATTGTATTTTATTTCAAAGGATTTTTTCAGTGTTTGTGTTTAATTTTTTCGCTTATAGACTAAAAATGAGGGTCTCAGATGCCTCCCATTACTAATCTAGGACTTAGTGGCAGCTGTGAGCTGTCATTAAAGAAGTTGTCCAGTTACCAAAACTGATTTTTTTTTTCTGATAAATCTTGCTAATATGTGCCCCTCAACACATCTATTATGTTTTTTCAGCAAAATTACCTTTCATTGTGCACTAGCAGCACATGCTCATTGCTGGCTCCAGCTCTGATGGCGTTAATCTCTCCTCTGACTTCCTGTGTTCAGTTCCTACAAGTCCCAGAATTCTTTGTGGCTCTAGGGCGGTGTCTAGCTTATCTAACACACCCATTGTGTCTAATACACCCACTCTGCTCCCACCCAAACCCTCCTCCCTGCCTCTTCCCAGTGGATGTGCACTGAGATCAATTACACAGAGACAGCAGCAGCTCTACACAGCCAGGGGAAGAAAGTGTGTGTGCGCGTATATACAGTGTGTGTGTGTATATACAGTGTGTGTGTATATACAGTGTGTGTGTATATACAGTGTGTGTGTGTATACAGTGTGTGTGTGTATATACAGTGTGTGTGTGTATATATACAGTGTGTGTGTATATACAGTGTGTGTGTATATACAGTGTGTGTGTATATACAGTGTGTGTGTGTGTATATACAGTGTGTGTGTGTGAGTGTGTATGTGTGTGTGTATGTCATACTCACCTGTCTGCAGGGTCCCGGTGCCATGCCTGCTTCCAGCCCCTGTCTCGGTCCCGCCGCTTCGGCTGTGTGCAGTCTCCCCGGGGCACGTACGAAGCTTGCAGGACCTGGCCGTGGATCACCTGATGCAGTCACCTGACGCATCAGCTGATCGATTCTCGCGGTGTCGCCGGCTTTTTCGCGCCCGGCCGGCTATCAGCTGATCCTGCCGTCAGGGGACTTCATCAGCTGATTACCGGCCGCTCCTGCAGTGATGGGCCAGGATCAGACTCCGCTGCAGGAGCTACCGGTAATCAGCACATAAGTGAGTATGTATTTATTTTTTTTTTGCACTGATGCATCAGCTGATTGTATAATCGGCTTTTATACAATCAGCTGATGTGTGATGTGATTCACGTCCTTTAACCTAACACATCATCTGATCGCTTTGCCTTCCAGCAAACCGATCAGATGATATTGGATCCGGATTGGACGGCGCGGGACCCTAACCCAGGATTACTGCGGAGGGGGGTTTATTTCAATAAAGATGGAGTCACTAATTGTGTTGTGTTTTATTTCTAATAAAAATATTTTTCTGTGTGTTGTGTTTTTTTTGTTTTTTTTTTATCATTACTAGAAATTCATGGTGGCCATGTCTAATATTGGCGTGACACCATGAATTTCGGGCTTAGGGCTAGCTGATAATATACAGCTAGCCCTAACTCCATTATTACCCGGCTAGCCACCCGGCATCAGGGCAGCTGGAAGAGTTGGATACAGCGCCAGAAGATGGCGCTTCTATGAAAGCGCCATTTTCTGGGGTGGCTGCGGACTGCAATTCGCAGTGGGGGTGCCCAGAAAGCTTGGGCACCCTTCACTGTGGATTCCAATCCCCAGCTGCCTAGTTGTACCCGGCTGGACACCAAAATTAGGCGAAGCTCACGTCACGGGTGGACAGTGTGATCACATACTTGCGTGACAGGGGGGATTTCAGTGGAGGAAACCCCCCCTGTACTCCACACTGGAGCCCATACCTCCCACAGCTGAATGCTGGTAAGCGCGCGCTCTGCTTTCACCGCTCCACACTGGCGTCCTCCGGATCCTCCCCTCGATGCTGGGCTGTGACGTCAGGTAGTCACCGCCCACAGCCCAGTCAATCACTGTGAGTGGCGCCGGCATCCTCTGATGTACCCGTCTAGTTTGAGAGCCCGGAAATGCCGGGACGTCAGAGGATGCCGGCGGCCACAGCTCCAGGGGGTCATGTGACTGGCACTGAGCGTGCAGGATAGCGCCGCTCAGTGCCAGAAATGGAAACAGAAGCCAATGCAGAAGATGCAGACAATGGTAAGTGACACTCATTGGGGAAAAAAAAAAAAAATGGGTGAACCACCCCTTTAACCCCTTATTACCTCGACTGCAACTGCACCATGGCAATCAGGATGAGCCAAGTAAAGATCTGGGATTGTCACATCTAATGGATGTGACAAACCTGGAAGTCTGCGAGCCGCTATCTGTAGGCTGCAGGGGGCCCAATAATCATGAGCCTCATCAGCCTAGGAATACCAGCTCCCAGCTGTCGGCTTTATTATGGCTGGGTATCAAAATTGCCACATGCAGATCTTTTTATTTGATAAACAGTCAAGACAAGCGCACGGCTGGGGGCTGCAGTTTGTAGTCGTATGCTTTGTCTGTGCTGGGTATCATAATATGGGGGGAGACCAAGACAATTTTTTTACACCAATCTAGACGTAAACAGCGCGTATGATTGAAAGCAGTCAGACCTATTGTCACACAGACTGTGGGCGCTGTCTGACTGCAACCAATCAGACGTGGGGACTGCCAGTAGGCAGGAGAAGCAGTGGATATGTATGACGATAATTATCAAGCCCGGAAGCAATGTACAGTCACTGGAGACTGATATAAGTATGAAGCGCTTGCTTTATTATTATTTTCTTTGATTTTTTTTTTATTTTTTTATTACCCGGATGCGTAATTAAACGGTGAGAAGGAGACATATGATGGATCTAGTCCCTTCGTATGTCGTTAAGGGTTTATAGAGCAACCATCATTTCAATTTATTTCTATGTTTTTTTTGCCATGCAGGTGTTCTAATCAATGCACATGGATCACTTTATACTTGGGAACTTTCCCTTTTTCATATGTATTTAGCACTTTGATAATAATGTGTAGGTTTTGTTTATGATGACATACTGTATACTGACCATTCATGCACTTTTTATATATGTGTGGGTCAGTTTACACGCAATTTGCTTTTGCTACTTTTGTTTCGCTACTTTGCTTTTTACAATCCTTGAGACTTTAAAATTATTATGGAATAATCTGAACATATAACCTTTGGTCTCAAACATCATACATATTTCTGTGATCCTTCTATGTACTATGTGATGTACCTACATCCCTAATTAGTTTGTTTCCATCAGTGTCATTTATCCCGGTCGCCGCTGTCCTCACTGTATGTGCTTCTAAGGCTAGTTTCACACATCTGGCTTTTCGCCGGTTTGCCGGATTCGGCGCACTCCAGTACAGTGTATACAGTACAATGGCAGAGCAACAAGCTCCGGTCACATGCGGTCATGTGACCGGAGCATATGATCTGGAAGTTGCTGCGCTGCCATTGTACTGTATACACTGTACTGGAGTCCGTCGAATCCAGCGAAAAGCCGGATGTGTGAAACTAGCCTTAATTGCTTTTATGTGCGATTCCCAAAATCTCTCCTTGTGTTCAATAAATTTATTTTTGCACTTTGAAAAACTCCCATTTCTCTTGTTTCTATATGATAAATTAGTGAATGAATAGGGGTGGTCTCATTATGAAAACACCCTAACATATGCCCTATTAGAATATTTGGATCAAGCCCAACATGTACTGTATTACAAGGACGCCATTCATGTAAGGGAACCATGTAATAGTACATTCACTTTTAGCACCCTGAATACTTGGCCAGACACAGCAACAAAGCTGCACCAATTATACATTACAGCGTATAGTGAAAAAAACCTGCGCTAATGACACAAGAATTATCTCAGCATTCAGATTACGCTTTAGTCGGCCATTTTAGCAGTGATTATGGGCTGCACAAGTTGCACCAAGTCCTGGTTAAACAAAATATCAGACTCCTTTTATGTTTATTTTCATGGGCTCCATAGGCAATTTTGTAATACAAATTGAGAAAATTTGAATATTAACAAGGGCTGTGATGAATGATGAGGCCCAGATAGCACCATGTTCTGACTGGTGAGATCCCAGAAGAAAGACTGGGGAAACCTTCGTCATACTTTACCCTTTATAAAAGGCTCCACTCCTGGATTTATCAATAAAAATGGATGTAACTACTTCACTGATAAATGAGGCCATACAGAGCCAGGAACTAGCTGAAAGTTCTAAGACATAGATATTGCAGAAGGAAAAGAATCAGCGGTTGTATGTAAAGGCCAAAATGATTCAGAGCCTTGTCGGGGATCTAACACCAATAAGTGTTCAAATCACTGCCTCTGAAGTTTAAGGCTATGTGCGCACTAGACAGTGACTTTGTCTTAAGAAAAAGTCGGACCATGTGAAAGAATCCCGCACCCGCGGCACAAACCGAGGTAAAAGCGCACCCGCGTTTTTGCCGCGGATTTTCTGCAAGTTTGTCCCCGCGGATTTTTACCATTATCTATGGCAATAAACGCAGGTACCTGCGGAAAAGTAGTGACATGCACATTCTCAAGAAATTTTCTCAAGAAATTCTGCAGAAAGAATGTTCTTGAGAAAAAAACCGCAGTGCGCGCACAGCTATTTTTTTTCCCATAGGTTTTGCTGGGAAATGTCTGCAGAAAGGTTACAAACATTTCTCAAGAAATTTCTGCAGCAAAACCGCGGGTAAAAATGCAGTGTGCGCACAAGGCCTTAAGGGGTATTCCCATCTCCAAGCTTCTATCCCAATATGTAGTACTTGTAATAATAAGAATATTAGCAAATACCTCCAATTAAAAATATAATATAGCTCTTTGAATAATTATGGATACCTAAACAATTGCAATGCCCTGCAAATGAGGTAAGCGACACCTAAATCAGGAGAACTATACTACATTTCAATTTGGAAGTATTTTATATTACTATAATTATTATTACACCTACTACATATTGGGATAGGATCTTGGAGATGGGAATACCCCTTTAATCAAATATGATAATTAGGGCCCCTGGGCCCCTACTGATCAGGCCAAGATGCTCAGTGCCCGATTCCGCCCGCTGGTTTTACATGCCCCCTCCATCACTGGTGATTGTACATATAAAGGTCAGGAAAGCGCTGCCAAGCAGGAGAGAAAGAATCTTGGTGCACTTTATATAAAAACATTAAAATCAATTTTATTAAAAAAAGTTTTAACAAAAAAACATGTTTGAGGTTACAGGTAATAAAATGGTGTGAAGAGGTACGACACGGAAAAGTGATATGCAAAGTATATTGCACTATAAGGTAATCAACATTATTATTATTTATTATTATTATAGCGCCATTTATTCCATGGCGCTTTACATGTGAACATTAAATAGTTTACATTAAATCCATAACCATAGTCCGGATATAAAAAAAAAGCAAAAAATAGAAATAATGTCTTTGTTTGGTAGGGTTTATACAGTATATTTTGTTCAAATAGCAATCCCAAAACTCTCATGGTACGAGGAATCAATCACCTTCAATGTGGCATCATGGGTGGAGACATTAAACGCCTCCAAGCGCAACGTGAAAGTAAATGGATTATGACACTGGGAACAGTAATCCCAAATGCATCAAATGAAGCTGTCAGTTTTGCTCTTTTCCTATAATAACCCAAAATCCCCCCCCCCCCTTTTCTCTAATTACAATATATTAACGTGATACATCTCTGCCTGGTATTATCAATAATTTTTAACATCCATTTTATATTTTGTTCTTTCCTTTCTTTTCAGCTGTATATGCCATTTGTACAATATACAGTGTGTCCACACATATCTTGTCCACCGCCATTAACTTGAGAACGGCGGCAGCTACAGGCATAGAAGTGGTGTCTAGGTATAGTAAAGTAGCCATACGCTATGCAATGAAACAACCTATAGCGCCACCTGGTGGAAAACAACGGAGTTAGCATTTTTATCTTGAAAACGGAACGAGATAGAGAAAAAAAGTGAATTACAACGTTGTAGGCCATCATCAATTCAATATGAATCGACACCTTGCATACAGAAATGCTATGATATGAAACCCATGATCCCACCAACACATTGAATGCTGGTCACGCATATGGCGTTCATTTAACTTTGATGCTCAAAGTGGCCCCCGTCAGCTGCAATGCACATCTGGACTCTGGACAGCATACTGTATCTTTCTGCACGTTGTGCAATGTGGTAGGTGACACGTCAGCACAAGCATCTGTGATACGTCGTCGTAGGTCCTGCAATGTTGTTGGAGGGGCCGCATACACCTGCTGTTTGATGTGACCTCACAGAAAGAAGTCCAATGGGGTCAGGTCAGTTGAGCGTGAAGGAAACTCCACGCAGCCACCATACCCAATGACTTGTAGGAAGGTCTCCATGAGGTATTGCTTCACGTCCACAGCCTTGTAAGTTTTACACATTCTAATCATATATACACAAGAGGACAAAGTATATGTGCAAAAAATGGAAAATTTTATTAGATATGAAAAAAACACAATAGACAATTAAAAACATGATAAGACATCACCAAAATGAATCATCTGGGGAAATATAAAGATTGTTACACGGACAGATTTGTTACACAGACAGGGATGGTCTCAAGAAAACCACCAAAAATACTCAGGATAAAGATAATTCCTGTATATAAAATCGGTCACAGTGTGATTGATTGCATTAAAATCTTAATCAGGTGAATCCCGAGACCCCCGGTCAGTGTTGGAATGTCACAAACTGAGGGTATAATGACTAACCAGGACCATACGCATGAATGGCAGAAAAATGCTAAAAGGCCCAATATAGGAGTAATCCCATGTGGAGTGTATATAAGCAAATCAACCATTCAATATAATACCTAACAAGTAGAAAATTAATTACCTGGAAGTCAGATGGAAAAACAATGGACTAAAAAAACCTATTTTTATTTCTTGCAATAATTTTTTTTAATGGAAGCACTTTATTAGTGGAGGCAGTAAAGGAAAAGGTGAAGTCTCCCCACACCTGCCCTGCAGACTTGTGGGTTACACGCTCGCTTAACAATTTTCATTCTAGTCGTCATACTCATTGTGAACCGTCTTTCATCCTGATAAAAGGTCAGATACAAATACACGGCCGACAGAAACACTTATGTCTCAAACACCGTGATCTGTAGGTTTATTATGCAGTTATTGAGCTTCTATGTGATTAATAGATGCTATGCAGCATATAGCATCCTATTCATCAAGAAATCCCTAGTTTTAAGCAAGTCTGATTATTGACATTACAAATGTCTTCTCTTCCATCATTACCAAAATGACACATTTGTCATTTTTTTCACGTGGTTATCTGCATAATATATACGCACACATTATATAATATATATATATATATATATATATATATATATATATATATATATATATATATATATATATATATATATATATGTATGTATGTATGTATGTATGTATGTATGTATGTATGTATATACACACACATATATATATACACACATTATATATATATATATATATATATATATATATACATATATATATATATACACACACACACACACACACACACACACACAGTGCCTACAAGTAGTATTCAACCCCCTGCAGATTTAGCAGGTTTACACAATCGGAATTAACTTGGCATTGTGACATTTGGACTGTAGATCAGCCTGGAAGTGTGAAATGCACTGCAGCAAAAAAGAAAGAATGCAATTTCTTTTTTTATTTTTTTTTTTTTAAATTGTGAAAAGTTTATTCAGAGGGTCAATTATTATTCAACCCCTCAAACCACCAGAATTCTGTTTGGTTCCCCTAAAGTATTAAGAAGTATTTCAGGCACAAAGAACAATGAGCTTCACATGTTTGGATTAATTATCTCTTTTTCCAGCCTTTTCTGACTAATTAAGACCCTCTCCAAACTTGTGAACAGCACTCATACTTGGTCAACATGGGAAAGACAAAGGAGCATTCCAAGGCCATCAGAGACAAGATCGTGGAGGGTCACAAGGCTGGCAAGGGGTACAAAACCCTTTCCAAGGAGTTGGGCCTACCTGTCTCCACTGTTGGTAGCATCATCCGGAAGTGGAAGGCTTATGGAACTATTGTTAGCCTTCCACGGCCTGGACAGCCTTTGAAAGTTTCCACCCGTGCCGAGGCCAGGCTTGTCCGAAGAGTCAAGGCTAACCCAAGGACAACAAGGAAGGAGCTCCGGGAAGATCTCATGGCAGTGGGAACATTGGTTCCAGTCAATACCATAAGTAACGTACTCCACCGCAATGGTCTCCGTTCCAGACGAGCCCGTAACGTACCTTTACTTTCAAAGCGTCATGTCAAGGCTCGTCTACAGTTTGCTCATGATCACTTGGAGGACTCTGAGACAGACTGGTTCAAGGTTCTCTGGTCTGATGAGACCAAGATCGAGATCTTTGGTGCCAACAACACACGTGACGTTTAGAGACTGGATGGCACTGCATATGACCCCAAGAATACCATCCCTACAGTCAAGCATGGTGGTGGCAGCATCATGCTGTGGGGCTGTTTCTCAGCCAAGGGGCCTGGCCATCTGGTCCGCATCCATGGGAAGATGGATAGCACGGCCTACCTGGAGATTTTGGCCAAGAACCTCCGCTCCTCCATCAAGGATCTTAAGATGGGTCGTCATTTCATCTTCCAACAAGACAATGACCCAAAGCACACAGCCAAGAAAACCAAGGCCTGGTTCAAGAGGGAAAAAATCAAGGTGTTGCAGTGGCCTAGTCAGTCTCCTGACCTTAACCCAATTGAAAACTTGTGGAAGGAGCTCAAGATTAAAGTCCACATGAGACACCCAAAGAACCTAGATAACTTGGAGAAGATCTGCATGGAGGAGTGGGCTAAGATAACTCCAGAGACCAGTGCCAGCCTGATCAGGTCTTATAAAAGACGATTATTAGCTGTAATTGCAAACAAGGGTTATTCCACAAAATATTAAACCTAGGGGTTGAATAATAATTGACCCACACTTTTATGTTGAAAATTTATTAAAATTTAACTGAGCAACATAACTTGTTGGTTTGTAAGATTTATGTATCTGTTAATAAATCCTGCTCTTGTTTGAAGTTTGCAGGCTCTAACTTATTTGCATGTTATCAAACCTGCTAAATCTGCAGGGGGTTGAATACTACTTGTAGGCACTGTATATATATATATATATATATATATATATATATATATATATATATATATATATATATTATATATATATATATATATATATATATATATATATATATATATTTACACACTTACACACACACACACACACACACACACACACATAAATATAAATATATATTAAAGATGCAAAACAAGGAAGCCGCGGAGACACCATCACATGTTTCTCAACGCTGGCAGGTAACTAGCCAGGTCTTTTACCGGGAAGGAAAAACAGGCAATTTCCAGTCAAGGAAAGCACCTATGCCAAAACATGGCATCCATCCACAGACAGCTGTTTCGGGGTATTTGCCCCTCATCAGTGTGGAGTAGGAAACTGGCTAGTGGGAGCAGTGCCTAGTAGAAGACTATATAGGTAAGGATGGTTGACCTTAGGGAGATCAACATTCAGCACCGCGGAGCACCATAACGTGTTTTCTCAATGCAGTGATTCTAGAGCAATGCCCCCTGGGAAATATGCCAAACAAGGAAGCCGCGGAGACACCATCACATGTTTCTCAACGCAGGCTCTAGAATCACTGTGTTGAGAAAACACGTGATGGTGCTCCGCGGTGCTGGATGTTGATCTCAATAAGGTCAACCATCCATTATATATGTAGGTATATATATATATAACAAAAGTCAAGTTTGAGAGATTTCCAGACTGTGCGTGTGTATATAATATACATCACACATATATACATACATACATATATAAAATATTATATTATATTATATACACACACACACACACACACACACACACACTCTATCTGGAAATCTCTCAAACTTGACTTTTGTGCACTACACGTCTCAGCACTCAGCGACCCTGCTTTGTGATTTTGTGTGGTCTCTACTTTGTGTCTGACTTGCTGTGGCTTCCAAATGCTTCAAGAATACCACTCACAGGTAGTTATGGAATATTTAGGAATGAGGACATTTCTAGAACTGACTTGTTCCCCTGGTGCCGTCCTATTACAGGACCACGCTGGTATCAGGGATCTCTTTAGAATGAGCCAATGTGTCTCACCTGTTAGTACAGTCAGACGGCATGGTGAGGGGCTGGATGTGATACATCTGTGGTAATGGGACTGAAGAAGCTTTCTTTTCCCTTCCAGACATATGAAGTGTGCCTAGCAGAGACGCGGACACTCAGCTTCAGAGGCTCAATGATGTGAATGAAGACAGCCGCGAGCATGCGCGGGATTTGCAGAGATCTTGCGATGATGCTGCCTCTTGCAAATCACATTTTAACGCCCACAGAGGAGTAGTGA
Organism: Anomaloglossus baeobatrachus; assembly: GCF_048569485.1. Taxonomy (NCBI): domain Eukaryota; kingdom Metazoa; phylum Chordata; class Amphibia; order Anura; family Aromobatidae; genus Anomaloglossus; species Anomaloglossus baeobatrachus. The sequence continues at coordinate 793,144,823 of NC_134353.1, forward strand.
TATGTAAAATGGGCTAATTAGTCTGGGACAACTAATGCCCCATTGACTAGTCAACAGCCTAATTGGCTTTTAAAAAATAAATTTTAAAATACTTTTGTAAAACACATGTTTAGGCCAAAAATACAATAAATAGCTTGCTATGCAGGGTATTTAGTAATAAATATACAAATGCTGGTGGGTTGGAGGGTATGAGGACCTGTCCGTTTCCCATTATAATTTTTTTTTACTGATTTATGGTATAATGTGTGTAAATAGGCCTTTAAACATGTTCTTGTGGAAGTGCGATGTTGGAGTTGCAGCAGCCTAAATAAAGATACAGTACATCATCATTGGTAGCCACTCTGTACCTGTCAACAGGGAGGAGCTACAGAACTGAGCACCTGTAGCTAAAATCACGCCACTGTAACATGAACTATTTATTTTACATTATAATTAATATCCACAGCACTTTACAATTATCATCACTGTCCCCATTGGGGCTAATAATCTAGGCTCCCCATCAGTATGCATTTGGAGTATGGAGGAGAACCCAGACGAACAAACAAACATGGGGAGAACATACAAACTCCTTGCAGATGATCAATGGTGGGGTTTGAACTCGGGACCCCAGCGTCGCAAAACAACAGTGCTAGCCACTGAAGCACCATGTCCACTTGCACAATCACAAGCATTGCATACCTGGTAAGTAAAGTATGATTAGCATAACTTACACTAGGAGTAGGGTCTGCCCTAAAATGGAAAAAAATAAGATTTTTCTCAAGACTCAGACTGACAACTGAATTACAGCTCCATACAAACTGTCTATCTACAAGCCTCGGCATACTCCGAACACCTGATTCCGGCCAAATTCCCCAAAAAATATGAAATGCTCTATTGGATGACAAATGGAGACGTTCTCTATAATACATCTGGTTATAAAATGGCACAAAGCGCCAACACCTCAGCAGTGTGAGGACACAGGGACTCTGAACACAGGTCTGCCATGTGCATAGCAGTGGAACTGCAAAGTGTCAAAAATAATTGGCACAGAGCTCCAAAATGCTGTCAGGAACATCAAAAAACATAAGAAAAATCATCAAACATTAGTACAAATATAATTTTATTTTATTGTAATAAACAAGCAATGAAAGAAAGTTCAATATGTTAAAAGTAGAAAAGAAATCTGAAATTGCCCCTAACTGACCATGCGTCTACTATGGCCTGGAAAATTGACTAAATTAGTTAAAAATGAGAAATCAATACTTAATTCTGTGACTTTTAAGCACAGCTGGTTGCTCACAATGAAATATCCAGACTTTCACTTTAAAATTTAATTTTATGCTTCGTATCCCCAGGTCACGCTGATTTTCATAATTGGGACTCGACACATAGCCAATGTGAGGATTTCTGCAGTGATAAACGCCATCGAGCTCGCAGTCACAAATCTGTGAAGGATGAAATCTTCATATTTTACTACTGTGTTGAACTTGGCTATAAAGAAAAGTTTAATGTGTTAAATGGGCTCCTTGGTATTAAGCAGTGTCAATTTCCGTGTGAAATTCAAGAGTCTTGCTATTCAATGTAAAAAGCATGTGTGTATGAATGTATGTATGTATGAATTTGTATTATATATACACACACATTATATTATAATATATATATATATATCTAATATATAAAGCTGAATGTGTGTATGTGTGTATGTATGTATGTGTGTATGTATGTATGTATGTCCGGGATTGGCATCTGCACCGTCGCAGCTACAGCCACAAAATTTTGCACACTCACACTTCTGGACCCCGAGAGCGTCATAGGCTATGTTTTGAGGGGAAGTTTTAACCCCGCGCTTTACAGTTATTCGCCAAAAAACCTGCCTCCATTAAAGCGAATGGAGCTGGGAGCCACAGTGCAGCCAGAACTTCAGAAGAATGCGCAGCCACGCCCTTATATGGAATGTTGGCGTGTCACAATGCAGCCAGGGAAAGAGAGAGACACAGACAGGGAAAGAAACAGACAGACAGGGTAATAGACAGACACAAAGAGACAGACTGACAGGGAAAGAGACAGACACAGACAAAAGAGACAGACACAGGGAAACAGACAGGGAAAGAAAGGGAAAGAGAGACAAAGACAGGTAAAGAGACAGACAAAGAGACAGACACAGGGAAAGAGACAGAGGGAAAGAGAGAGACAGGGAAAGAGAGGGAAAGAGAGACAGGGAAAGAGGGAAAAAGAGAGACAGGGAAAGTGACAGAGATAGATAGACAGACAGGGAAAGAGATTAAGACAGACGGAGAAAGAGACAGAGACAGTCAGAGACACACAGGGAAAGAGACAGACAGACAAAGAGATAGAGAGACAGAGAGATATATTCAGAGTGGGAGACAGAGAATGGGAGAGAAACAGAGAGACAGTTACTATCCCGGGCGTTAATACATTCTATTTATACATTCTATCCCGGGAATGTTAATACATTCTATTTTGTTAACAACAGTTATTAACCCGGGCGAAGCCGGGTAGTACAGCTAGTATCTAATATATAAAGCTGAATGTGTGTATGTGTGTGTGTATGTATGTCCGGGATTGGCATCCACACGGTTGCAGCTACAGCCACAAAATTTTGCACACTCACACTTCTGGACCCCGAGAGCGTCATAGGCTATGTTTTGAGTGGAAATTTTAACCCCGCTCTTTACAGTTATTCAACAAAAAACCTGCCTCCATTAAAGCGAATGGAGCTGGGAGCCACAGTGCAGCCAGAACTTCAGAAGAATGCGTGGCCACGCCCTTATATGGAATGTTGGTGTGTCACAATGCAGCCAGGGAAAGAGGCAGACACAGACAGGGTAAGAAACAGACATAGACAGGGTAAGAGACAGACACAAAGAGACAGACACAGACAAAGAAACAGACTGACAGGGAAAGAGACAGATAGACAGACAGGGAAAGAGATTGAGACAGACGGAGAAAGAGACAGAGACAGTCAGGGAAAGAGACAGACAAAGAGAGAGAGAGACAGAGAGATAGATATAGAGGGGGAGACAGACAGAGAATGGGAGAGAAACAGAGAGACTGTTACTATCCCGGGCAGCGCCGGGTGCTATGTTGTGAGGCGAAATTTTAACCCCGCGCGTTCCAATTTACCAATCAATTTTGCCCCTATCTACATAATGGGGAAAAAGTGAAACGAAAAGTGTTGGGGGCAAATTGACAGCTGCCAGATGTGAACAAGGGGGACTTAAAGAATGAGAGCGATGGCGCCAAAGAGTATATACCGTACAGTTGCTAAGGTGGGGCCCCGACATGGGATACTCACCACACTCGGGGATATGAACACACACACACACACACACACACACAAAATGCACCACACACTACCACGCACTTGAACACATATACCACCCTCAGCACACATTTCACCACACATACACCAACCTCGCCACATAATCGCCCTAAAACACACAAGTCTGGTATTATCCTTCAAAAATAAAAATCTGATTAATAAGCAGCCAAACTACAAGAACAACAAATGTGCCACATAGGAAATACGGCAGCTGTCAGTCACATGACCTGTCTATATGTGTATGTGTGAGCTAATATATACTGTCAGGGGGGAGGGCTTTCTGTTGCCTGGAGATTTATCAGGCTGCCAATAGCAACCAATCACAGCTTAGCTTCTATTTTGCTACAGTTAATTAATCTGAGCTCTGATTGGTTAATATAGGCAACAATTGAATAATTACATTTCTATCTATTTGTTTTGTGTTTTTTGTGTGCAGAATACATTTTTGTTAATACATTCTATTTTGTTAACAGCGGTTATTAACCCGGGCGAAGCCGGGCAGTACAGCTAGTATATATATATATATATATATTATCTAAACACACATACATACACACACATATATATATATACATACATACATACATACATACTTATACACACATACATACACGCACACGCTACAGTTGAAAAGTTTGGGGTCACCGAGACAATTTTGTCTTTTCCATAAATAAAAGTATATTTCATCAAATGAGTTGCTTAATGAATAGATAATACAGTCCAGAGATTGACTAGGTTAGAAATTATGATTTTTACTTGAAATAATAATTTTCTCCTTCAAACTTTGCTTTCGTCACAGAATACTCTTTTGCAGCAATTCCAGCTTTGCAGACCTTTGGCATTCTAGCTGTTAATTTGCGGAGGTAATCTGGAGATATTTCACCACATGCTTCCCCCCTCCCACAAGTTGGATAGGCTTGATGGGCACTTTTTGGTACCAAACGGTTAAGCTGCTCCCACAACAGCTCAATAGGGTTGAGATCTGGTGACTGGGCTGGCCACTCCATTACAGATAGAATACCAGCTGCCTGCTTCTTCCCTAAATAGTTCATGTATAATTTGGAGGTGTGCTTAGGGTAACTGTCCTGTTGTAGGATGAAATTGGCTTTAATCAAGCGCTGTCCACAGGGTATGGCATGGCATTGCAAAATGGAGTGATAATCTTCCTTATTCAAAATCCCTTTTACCTTGTAAAAATCTCCCATTTTACTAGCACCAACACAACCCCAGACCATCACATTACCTCCACCATGCTTAACAGATGGCGTCAGGTACTCTTCCAGCATCTTTTTTCAGTTGTTCTGCGTCTCACAAATGTTCTTCTGTGTGATCCAAACACCTCAAACTTCAATTCATCTGTCCATAACGCTTTTTTCCAATCTTCCTCTGTCTGTGTTCTTTTGCCCATATTATTTTTTTCCTTTTATTAGCCAGTATCAGATATGGCATTTTCTTTGCCACTCTGCCCTGAAGGCCAGCCTCCAGGAGTCACCTCTTCACTGTAGAAGTTGACACTGGCATTTTGCGGGTACTATTTAATGAAGCTGCCAGTTGAGGACCTGTGAGGCGTCAATTTCTCAAACTAGACTTTAATGTACTTTTCTTGTTGCTCAGTTGTGCAGCGGGGCCTCCTACTTCTCTTTCTACTCTGGTTATAGCCTGTTTGTGCTCTCCTCTGAAGGGAGTAGTACACACCGTTATAGGAAATCTTCAGTTTCTTGGCAATTTCTTGCATGGGATATCCTTCATTTCAAAGAACAAGAATAGATTGTCAAGTTTCACATGAAAGTTCTCTTTTTCTGGCCATTTTGAGAGTTTAATGGAACCAACAAATGTAATGCTCCAGACTGTCAACTAGCTCAAAGGAAGGTCAGTTTTATAGCTTCTCTAATCAGAAAAACTGTTTTCAGCTGTGCTAACATACAATACAGACCAAAAGTTTGGACACACCTCATTCAAAAAGTTTTCTTTATTTTCATGACTCTGAAAACTGTAGATTCACATTGAAGGCATCAAAACTATGAACTAACACATGTAGAATGAAATACTTAACAAAAAATTGTGAAACAATGGAAAATAGGTCTTATATTCTAGGTTCTTCAAAGTAGCCACCTGTTGCTTTGATTACTGCTTTTTGCACACTCTTGGCATTCTCTTGATGAGCTTCAAGAGACCGTCACCGGAAATGAGTTTTCACTTCATAGGTGTGCCCTGTCAGGTTTAATAAGTGGGATTTCTTGCCTTATAAATGGGGTTGGGACCGTCAGTTGTGTTGTGCAAAAGTCTGGTGGATACACAGCTGATAGTCCTATTAAATAGACTGCTAGAATTTGTATTATGGCAAGAAAAAAAGCAGTTAAGTGAAGAAAAACGAGTGGCCATCATTTAAGAAATGAAGTTCAGTCAGTCCGAAAAATTGAGAAAACTTTGAAAGTGTCCCAAACCATCAAACTCTACAAAGAAACTGTCTCACATGAGGACCGCCCAAGGAAAGGAAGACCAAGAGTCACCTCTGCTGCGGAGGATAAGTTTATCCGAGTCACCAGCCTTAGAAATCGCAGGTTAACAGCAGCTCAGATCAGAGACCAGGTCAATGCCACACAGAGTTCTAGCTGCAGACACATCTCTAGAACAACTGTTAAGAGGAGACTTTGTACAGCAGGCCATCATGGTAAAATAGCTGCTAGGAAACCACTGCTAAGGACAGGCAACAAGCAGAAGAGACTTGTTTGGGCTAAAGAACACAAGGAATGAACATTAGACCAGTGGAAATCTGTGCTTTGGTCTGATGAGTCCAAATTTGAGATCTTTGGATTAAACCACCGTGTCTTTGTGCGACGCAGAAAAGGTGAACGGATGGACTCTACATGCCTGGTTCCCACCATGAAGCATGGAGGAGGAGGTGTGATGGTGTGGGGGTGCTTTAATGGGGACACTGTTGGGGATTTATTCAAAATTCAAGGCATACTGAACAAGCATGGTTACCACAGCATCTTGCAGTGGCATGCTATTCCATCCAGTTTGTGTTTAGTTGGACCATCATTTAGTTTTCCACAGGACAGTGACCCCAAACACACCTCCAGGCTGTATAAGGGCTATTTGACTAAGAAGGAGAGTGATGGGGTGCTACGTCAGATGACCTGGCCTCCACAGTCACCAGACATGAACCCAATCAAGATGGTTTGGGGTGAGCTGGACCGCAAAGTGAAGGCAAAAGGGCGAACAAGTGCTAAGTATCTCTGGGAACTCCTTCAAGACTGTTGGAAGACCATTTCCGGTGACTACCTCTTGAAGCTCATCAAGAGAATGCCAAGAGTGTGCAAAGTAGTAATCAATGCAAAAGGTGGCTACTTTGAAGAACCTAGAATATAAAACATATTTTCAGCTGTTTAACACTTTTTCGTTAAGTATTTCATTCCACATGTGTTAATTCATAGTCTTGATGCCTTCAATGTGAATCTACAACTTTCAGAGTCATGAAAATAAAGAAAACTCTTTGAATGACAAGGTGTGTCCAAACGTTTGGTCTGTACTAGATATAATAATAATAATAAATTAATATATATATATATATATATATATATATATACATATATTTACAAACACACACACACACACACACACACACACACACAAGGGATCAAAATTAGAAAGCAATGTATGATCACTTGCTTTTTTTCAGAAATAATGTGATCTCCATTGATCAACATTTGAAGGTGTTTTGTTAGGGGTACATAATGCCACTAAAATAGTGTTTTACAAAATATCCAAAGTTTAGCAACAAAAAACCTTTCTGTTGCCCAAAATGTGATTATCAGAATTAGAGAACAGCAATGAATGTAGCACAGTGAACGATAACTACATTTTCTGAAGGTAACAACAGTCACCAATCAGTAGGAAGTGTACAGGCCTTTACTTTGAAGGAGTTCAGCACATCTGCGGCCGCAGGACATAACTAGTCTCTCACTGCTCTGGTGTGACTTTGGTCCACTCTTCCTCCTGACTCTTCCACAGTTCTTTGACTGTTGTGGGTTTCACCAAGGATTTTCCAGAGGTTTACTATTGGGTTTAACTGATTAAACAGCTGTGGCTCTTATGGTCATGTCACACACAACGACAGCGATGACGGCGTCGCTGCTAAGTCACCATTTTCTGTGACGTAGCAGCAACGTTGTCATCGCTGTCATTGTGTGTGGCATCCAGCAACGACCTGGCCCCTGCTATGAGGTCGCCGGTTGTTGCTGAATATCCTGGACCATTTTTTTGGACGTTGCTCTCCCGCGGTGAAGCACACATCGCTGTGTGTGACAGCGAGAGAGCGACGAACTGAATGTGCAGGGAGCTGGGAGCCGGCTTCTGCGGACGCTGGTAACCAAGGTAAATATCTGGTAACCAAGCAAAGGCTGCTTGGTTACCCGATATTTATCTTCGTTATCAGCATCCGCCGCTCTCAGGCTGTCAGTGCCGGCTCCCTGCTCCCTGCACACGTAGCCAGAGTACACATCAGGTAAATAAGCGAAGCGGTTTGCTTATTAACCCGATGTGTACTCTCGCTACAAGTGCAGGGAGCCAGCGCTAAGCGGTGTGCGCTGGTAACCAAGGTAAATATCGGGTAACCATCTAAGCATTTTGCTTGGTTACCCGATATTTACCTTAGTTACCAAGCGCAGCATCACTTCCACGTGTCACTGCTGGCTGGGGGCTGGTCACTGGTGAGATCTGCCTGTTTGACAGTTCACCAGCGACCATGTAACGACGCAGCAGCGATCCTGATAAGGTCAGGTCGTCGTTGTCGTGATCGCTGCTGCGTCACTACGTGTGACCCTAGCTTTAGAGGCACATGTTGGCTGATCAAATCAGTCGACATGTGCTCTAAAAGATGCAGGTCCGCCGTGTGAGCCCACATCAAAGGCAGAGACACAACATAAATATACCACAAATATTGTGAAGGGGTTAAAACGTAACTGTTGTTTTAGTTTTTATTTAATAAATCAATAGTACACAGGTCGTCTTCTCCTTCACTTGCATTTTTGGTGCGTCTCTGGACTGGTATACTTTGCTGCCTGCACCCATATTCTTCCTATGTAATAGAGAGTGTGCAAATTCTCTCATACCAATAGAAGCCAGTATTAGCTAAAAAAAATAATGAAGAAGATTTAACCTAAATATTACTATTCAATATAAGAAAATAAAACGAAGTTCATAAAATATGTATCAATCACTAGTCATAGCAAACAGATGGTGGAAGGCTCACGATGCAAGAAATGAAAAAATGGCCTGAAGGAATAGTCTTCGCTCTCATTTGGCAGTAGCACACCCCACCTTCAGTGATAAAGCAGTTAACGGAGAATATTCTGTCCCTTGAAAATATACATTAGCACCATTTAATTTGACTCAATGTCATAATTTGCTTTATAAAAATGAAGAGCCATCTGTAACCTGAACCCAGATCAACTTCCTATGACATACCGTAAGCGAGATTTATTTCTGTTGCCAAGGTGATCTGATGTTCCATAAAGGAATGAAAAATAAAAACAAAATTCAAGAAATAGCAGATACACATGACCTCTACCTGTGCCTATAGTCCAGAGGTGGGGAACCTTTTTTCTGACAAGGGCCATTTGGAAATTTCTACCAACCTTCAGGGGCTGGAAAAAATTATCAGCTTCAGAATTACCCTAACATATTTGGTTGAACAATTCATTAACTCTCCCCTACTGTGATGGCAGGAGCTGCTTCTCTTTGGTGCAGCTGTGATGTTTAATGATACTGATCATGTTACTTCTCACAACTGCTTTTCCAGGTTTGTCTGGATAGTAGTCAACAGATTGGTAAATCATATACATCACAGGAGGGGCTGGAGAGGAGCTCACATATACATCACAGGAGAAGTAGGAGGGCTCACATATACATCACAGGAGAAGTAGGAGGTCTCACATATACATCCCAGGAGAGGCTGGAGGGCTCCCATATACATCCCAGGAGGGGCTGGAGTGCTCCCATATACATCCCAGGAGAAGTAGGAGGTCTCACATATACATCCCAGGAGAGGCTGGAGGGCTCACAGCACTGGGTGGAGGCCTCACAGCACTGGGTGGAGGCCTCACAGCACTGGGTGGAGGCCTCACAGCACTGGGTGGAGGCCTCACAGCACTGGGTGGAGGCCTCACAGCACTGGGTGGAGGCCTCACAGCACTGGGTGGAGGCCTCACAGCACTGGGTGGAGGCCTCACAGCACTGGGTGGAGGCCTCACAGCACTGGGTGGAGGCCTCACAGCACTGGGTGGAGGCCTCACAGCACTGGGTGGAGGCCTCACAGCACTGGGTGGAGGCCTCACAGCACTGGGTGGAGGGCTCACAGCACTGGGTGGAGGGCTCACAGCACTGGGTGGAGGCCTCACAGCACTGGGTGGAGGCCTCACAGAACTGAGTGGAGGCCTCACAGAACTGAGTGGAGGCCTCACAGCACTGGGTGGAGGGCTCACAGCACTGGGTGGAGGGCTCACAGCACTGGGTGGAGGGCTCACAGCACTGGGTGGAGGGCTCACAGCACTGGGTGGAGGGCTCACAGCACTGGGTGGAGGGCTCACAGCACTGGGTGGAGGGCAGAATCTCACAGCACCAAGAGGCAAGTGCAGTAGGGAGGCCGGTAAACTTGCTGCTCCTCTTCTTTTGTGGGATGGGAGCGCAGCGCTTCTTGCGCTTACCATGCCCACAAAGAAGTTTTCTGGATGCTGGAACAGGCCAGCGTGCTGAGGATCTAATGGTATCCGCACACAGTGAATGTTGTGTGCGCGTCCTCACATCACACATTGTGATTAAAAGGGCTGGGAGCCGACAAGACCGTGGTTGGCGCCCAAGCACTGCTGTCCTCAAGAGCGTGCCCAGGGGCCGCATAAAAAGGTCATCGTGGGCCACATAAAAGGTCTTCAAAGGTCTTCAGGACTTCAATGTCGGTGCATGTGTATGACATAGACGCGTCATGCAACGCTGTTTCAGAATAAGGAAGGCCAAGATGGCCAAAAGGGGAGGCGCTGGTCCCGGAGAATGGCACCACCCATCTGACCATTGTGCACCAGAGTGACCTTCTAGGTGAGTACCATAAAGTGTTTTTTTATGTTATACCCAGCGGCCTGGGCTCTTATATGCAGCATGTTAGAATGCTGTATATAAGAGCCCAGTGGTGGTGGCTGCAGCTTATAGGGCAAAAAACTGGTGACAGGTTCCCTTTAACACTTCATTTTTACAAATTTATCATAACACTGAGGCAAACAACTATTTTTTTTAACTCATTTTAATTAAATATTAAAATTCACTCTCCTTTCACAGCATAGTGCAACTCTTCACCCACCTCCCTCAATGTAACCTCTGAGTGGTTAACATACAAAGACTGATTTACAGATACACAGCTGGCTACTGTAGTGCTTTTTCGTGAATGTTTTCTTCGTTTTACCGTCAGTTGCATATATGAAAAGATTTTTGGGTTAACCACCCTAGAGCAAGAAAGAGTTCACCATGTGAAAAATACGGTCTTTCCAAATTAATGGAGACTATTAAATTGACTTTGTGAGGTGTATATAGTCAAAGCAAATGCAAGTCAGATTGTGAACTGCAGACACTTAAAATGGAAGGACATGCCGCTTTATAGCAAGAGGATACGCAGAATGTAAACTTTCTCCCCTAGAGTTTCCCATAAGAATAGTGGCTTCAATAATGTTGGGCATGAGACTCTTAACACACAACCTTGTACTGTTACACAAGTTTGGTGGGTCAAGGTTCCTAAGTAGCATTATCAGGCCTCCTATTTTTAAAGTTAGCCTATGTGGTAGCATTTCAGAAGGCTCCAATGAATTCAGGAATTCCAGTGGGTACATCACGGCTTGTTCAAGATCCATAACTGAATCAATAGACCTGTATAAAATCGCTGGACTGGGCGGTCTCCCCTGTATTGTAGATTTATGGAGCCGACACTATAGTTTTTAGGTGCTAGGACTGTGCTTCACAAAAGCACTGATGATTGTTAAAATTGTTACAAATATCAGGAAAAACTATGTCATTAGTCTCCACAACTGAGGATGTAGACTTGCAAAAGTCGAGGGTAGGAAATTAAGTCAGTGGTGAAATCTGTAGGGAACCTGTCGTTTCCGAGACACAGTAGGTGGCGTATAAAATGTGTCCACAGTAGTACCGGTATTTTCAATCATGTGAACCCGCATATTAGTAGTCAGCGTGAGCTTCTGAATATGTCCCCACAGAGAAGACTTTAAAAAGATATTCAGCTCATCTACTGGTGTAGATCCCCTAAGAACAGGCAACGCTTGTCAGAAGTCACCTGAAAAAGTACAACAACTCTGCAGATCTTTCAAGGTGTGCCATTGTCAATCATCTGTCCCAAACAATCCCTTGAAAAGGGAGACTTCGAGTTTTAATGTACATGCAGTATTTTTAGTCTGGTGTTGAAGACAGGCTGTGCAAAATCATACAGTGTGTGTGTATATAACACATACATACATACATACATGTACATTACATATACATAAAACATACACCGTGCCTTGCAAAAGTATTCGGCCCCCTTGATTTTTTCAACCTTTAACCACATTTTACGCTTCAAACAAAGATAAAAATGTTAATGTTATGGTGAAGAATCAACAAGTGGGACACAATTGTGAAGTTGAACAAAATTTATTGCTTATTTTAAACTTTTATAAAAAAATGAACTGAAAATTGGGGCGTGCAATATTATTCGGCCCCTTTAAGTTATACTTTGTAGTGCCACCTTTTGCTGCGATTACAGCTGCAAGTCGCCTGTGGTATTTCTCTATCAGTTTTGCACATCGAGAGACTGAAATTCTTGCCCATTCTTCCTTTGCAAATAGCTGGAGCTGAGTGAGGTTGGATGGAGAGCGTTTGTGAACAGCAGTTTTCAGCTCTTTCCACAGATTCTCGATTGGATTCAGGTCTGGACTTTGACTTGGCCATTCTAACACCTGGATATGTTTATTTGTGAACCATTCCATTGTAGATTTTGCTTTATGTTTTGGATCATTGTCTTGTTGAAAGACAAATCTCCATCCCAGTCTCAGGTCTTTTGCAGACTCCAACAGGTTTTCTCCAAGAATGGTCCTGTATTTGGCTCCATCCACCTTCCCATCAATTTTAACCATCTTCCCTGTCCCTGCTGAAGAAAAGCAGGCCCAAACCATGATGCTGCCACCACCATGTTTGACAGTGGGATGGTGTGTTCAGGGTAATGAGCTGTGTTGCTTTTACACCAAATATATCGTTTGACATTGTGCCCGAAATGTTTGATTTTGGTTTCACCTGACCAGAGCACTTTCTTCCACATGTTTGGAGTGTCTCCCAGGTGGCTTGTGGCAAACTTTTAACGACACTTTTTATGGATATCTTTGAGAAAAGTCTTTCTCCTTGCCACTCTTCCATAAAGGCCAGATTTGTGCAATGTACAACTGATTGTTGTCCTATGGACAGACTCTCCCACCTCAGCTGTAGATCTCTGCAGCTAATCCAGAGTGATCAAGGGCCTCTTGGCTGCATCTCTGATCAGTCTTCTCCTTGTTTGAGATGACCTGACGGCCAGGTCTTTGTAGATTTGCAGTGGTATGATACTCCCTCCATTTCAATATGATCGCTTGCACAGTGCTTCTTGGGATGTTTAAAGTTGTGGAAATTGTTTGTAACCAAATCCAGCTTTATACTTCTCCACAAAAGTATCACGGACCTGCCTGTTGTGTTCCTTGATCTTCATGATGCTATCTGCGCTTTAAACAGAACACTGAGGCTATCACAGAACAGGTGCATTTATACGGAGACTTGATTACACACAGGTGGCTTATATCTATCATCATCAGTCATTTAGGACAAAATTGGATCATTCAGAGATCCTCAATGAACTTCTGGAGTGAGTTTGCTGCTCTGAAAGTAAAGGGGCCGAATAATATTGCACGCCCCAATTTTCAGTTTATTTTTTTTTTTTTACAAAAGTTTAAAATAAGCAATAAATTGCGTTCAACTTCATAATTATATCCCACTTGTTGATTCTTCACCATAACATTAAAATACTTTCTGCTTTATTATACTTAATCTTTATGTTTGAAGCCTGAAATGTGGGAAAAGGTTGAAAAATTCAAGGGGGCCGAATACTTTCGCAAGGCATTATATATATATATATATATATATATATATATATATATATACATACATACACACACACACATACATACATATATATGTATGAAAAATACTTAAAAAAGTGTGAAACAACTGAAAATATGTCTTATATTCTAGGTTCTTCAAAGTAGCCACCTTTTGCTTTCATTACTACTTTGCACACTCTTGGCATTCTCTGGATGAGTTTCAAGAGGTAGTAGCCAGAAATGGTTTTCCAACAGTCTTGAAGGAGTTCCCAGAGATGCTTAGCACTTGTTGGCCCTTTTGCCTTCACTCTGCGGTCCAGCTCACCCCAAACCATCTCGATTGGGTTCAGGTCTGGTGACTGTGGAGACCAGGTCATCTGGCGTAGCACCCCATCACTCTCCTTCTTAGTCAAATAGCCCTTACACAGCCTGGAGGTGTGTTTGGGGTCATTGTCCTGTTGAAAAATAAATGATGGTCCAACTAAATCGGATGGAATAGCACGCCGCTGCAAAATGCTGTGGTAGCCATGCTGGTTCAGTATGCCTTCAATTTTGAATAAATCCCCAACAGTGTCAGCAGCAAAGCACCCCCACACCATCACACCTCTTCCTCCATGCTTCACGGTGGGAACCAGGCATGTAGAGTTCACCCGTTCACCTTTTCTACAAAGACACAGTGGTTGGATCCAAAGATCTCAAATTTGGACTCATCAGACCAAAGCACAGATTTCCACTGGCCTAATGTCCATTCCTTGTGTTCTTTAGCCCAAACAAGTCTCTTCTGCTTGTTGCCTGTCCATAGCAGTGGTTTCCTAGCAGCTATTTTACCATGAAGGCCTGCTGCACAAAGTCTCCTCTTAACAGTTGTTCTAGAGATGAGAAGGTGTGTCCAAACTTTTGGCCTGTACTGTATATTCCATCCCCCCCAAAAAAAAACAAACAAAGAAATGACAGATAAAGTAAAATAAAATGTACATAGACAACACAACAAAATCATTTGCTCCACAAGAATCTTTCATTACAGGACACCTGCATGCTGAAACAATATCACTGTTGTGATATCAATACCCACACCTAGAGTTGGTAAGATGACATGTAATGTAGGAGAATATTGAGAGAAGAATAAAAGCATAGTCTTTCCCTGGAAGAGCCTACAAATCACTGTGGCTCTGTCTGCTTTGCTAAAGCATATGGCTCAAAACGGAGGATGTGGGCAAATACATATACACCCAATATCCATAACATCACCTGCCCAATAGTGTTATGGTCCGTCAAGTGCTACCAAAACAACTGGCTCATCAAAGCAAGGATTGTATGGGCCTTTTAAAAGTATCCCGTTGTATCTGCACCAACATGGTAATAAAGTAACTTCCACATGAATGCCAGGACCCAAGCATCCCAACAGACTCTGATGGTTAGCCACCTTTATATATACATACATACATACATACATACATACATATCTCTTTAGATTAAACCACCTTCTTCCACTATTTAATGGTTCAGTTCTTATGCTCACGTGTCCATTGTGGGTACTTTTGGCAGTGAACAGTGGTCAGCATGGGCACTCTTATTGCTCAGTAGCCAAGTAGCTCCACATACAGCAAGTTACACTGTAGGGTGTGTTCTGACACCTTTTTATCAATGCCAAAATTAGCTTTTCAGCACTTTCTGCTGTGGTACCTCTTCTGTGGACCAGATGGACTATCCTTTTATTCCAATATGCATCAATTTGCTTTGGGCCTCAATGATCTGCCACTTCAATTCCTTAGTTGTCCTTCGCTAGACCATTGTTGGTAGGTGCTAATCACAAAATACAAAACACACCCTACAAGACCTGCTGTTCTGGAGAGGTCTAGTCGCAGTTCTCCAGAATCACAATGTAGCTCGTCTGCTTGTTATACTTGCTTGTTTTTTTCTGATTCGAGAATTAACGGTCAGGTCCGTCACTGCACTATAGTCACTGTTCTGCTCCAGGCACTCACGGAAAGAAAGCTCACAATTTAAAACAGATGTTAACCTAACCTTCATCGGGTAATCATGAGGTGTCCAACTGCTGACACATTCTTCAAAAGATGAATAGGACCTCTTTAGAGGTTTATCAAGCAGTCATAAAAATAGGGCCTGCACACCTTCTAATGTGCAGGTGCAGAAATACGCTATATGACCAATATACAGACAATATACATACACAGTGCGATTAATGAAAGCCATCCAACCACATCAACATGAACCTAAATATGGATGGACCCTAACCACTAAATGTCCTACCTCTCCATCTGCATGCAAGGGGAAAAGTGAACCCGACATAGCTTGCAAGTAAAACCTTGTGTGGGAAAGATGGCTGGAAAGGGGCACTGAGCTACCCCTCAATATGTACTACAACAAAGAAATAGGGCTTCCACACCTTCAGTATAACAAAAAATGCTAAGCACCCTACATTTCCAATATTTACAACATTACTGGAGTTCATGTACTCATTAATCGCAGTGTGTTGCCGCAACGTGTATGTTTTTAAGACCGCTGCAATATCTGAAAATTGTGTAGGGTGTATGATCTCTTCAGGAGCGTGAAGATGCCCTGATCTTGGGCTTCATGGTGGGCACTTCTGACTGACTGACAGTTTGGACCATCAGCATCATCATGGCACCGCTGACCGACCAGTGCGCTCTCCAATGTGTTCTCCAGAGGCTGCTTTGCCTTTGCAGCCTCAGAAAAGAGCATTGTCATGGAAGTTGGTTGGATCTGGTGTTTCGGCCAACACTATTGGAAAAAAAAAATTGAAAAAAAAACCAGCTCTCATATATAGTAAAGGATCTAATTCAATAGAAGGCAAGACATATCACACAGGGTATTCTTTTATCACCCCTGATCGTAAAACAAATATTTAATTCAAAGAAAAAATGGCTTTCAGGGACAAAAAAAAAAAAAAGGATTATCATGGTGACATTCAAATAAAAGTAGCGGTCGTGCATTTTCACACACATTTTTATGAAAAGGTGACTTTCATAGTTATGGAGTGACATGAAAGTGTCCTCAACAAATGCTTTTTCGCTTTTGTGCCTCTTTGTAGCTGTAATTTCAATCAGAGTTGGTCTTTTCTCTTCACAAGGTAGACAAATTCAGCTGCCCGCTCCATTATTGATAGGTGTCCTGTAATCCTTACAAAACAGGCCTGAAAAAGGGTTGTAGAAGTGATTTATGCACAACACCGACATTGTTCTCAGGAAAACTCCTGAAAGAGCCAAATTAACCCTTTCACCTATGCAAAGTAGCTTTGTCAAGATGACTCTTGTTTACCGTCTGTCTCAAAAGAGAATGCCGCGGCGCCTCCAGGGAACTAAAAGCGATAATCAGAGCAAAGGAAGAGAAAGGTCTCGGAATCTAAAGAGAGGCGTCGGCGGCATTGGGGGAGCGATACACGGAGAGCGTTTAACTGACAGCATGAGAGTGGAGAGCAAGGAAAACAAAATAAGTTTGGGATTCGTTCTTGCTGGAGAGTCCTGGGGAGAATTAAGCTGTGATGCTCGGATGATCTCTCTAGAGCTGCACTGGTTAAATCGCTTGCTGTTGTGCTCTGCCCTGGTTTGATGAATAGGAATTCATTTGCTAGAAGTGCAACAGAAGACCATTGTTAGGCACAGATTAGAAATGTAAACACTTCGCATTTCCCACAGCTACCGGCTTCACAATTGATTCTGAATGCCGCTTTCAAGACAATAAATTTTGGGTGTCAGTAGCGCAGTCATTCAACGATAGAACAACAGTGCCTCCTAGTGGTGGAGGCGTAGAAGGTGCCATATTCCACAGGATCTGCCTGCTCTTGTTTATATGAGTGACAGCTCTTTAGATTCCAGACACAAAACCTATAATCCACCCAGATTAAATCTCTAAATTACCAACAACAAAATAATATTAGCCACTAATGAGGGAGCAGCGCACATTTCAGCGTCCTAGCTGATTATCAGACAGAAGAGAATACATGGCACAGCTCCCTTTTCAAATATGCTCGACAGGAAGCAAGCCAACACTTGACATGTGGATTCAACATGCCCAAAGCTTTCTAGCCCTGCCATTGAAATTCCCTGGTTAATAGCTGTCAAAGCAAAGCATCCTTCATAGGCGAGTGCTGCACACAAGGTCTGAAGGCAGATCCCCAGAGGAGACCACCTTGCGACTTCTCCGGAAACCACCTTCAGGAGTTCTCCGTGTCACGGGAAGGTTCCCATCATGAGAGAAAATAAGGCAATGGGAGAAATGTCATTGATTTATTTTTGCTTTACTCTAAATTGTGGGTTAAAACTTATTTCCAGGTAGTGACATAGTCAGCCCCCAGCTACCACTCCTGAAGAACACCGCTTGCTCGAAAAGCCATGCTTTTCATCTCCTCTACCCTTTTTCCTGTACAGTTTCCTCCTACAAATAGCTCGCTTGTAGCAGCCCTTTTAGCACATACAGATCTATTGTAACCATTTGACTCATAAGGCTATCAAACACTAGACAACCAATTAAAAATAAAATAAAATCTAAAAATAAAAAAATAAAAGCAGCAGCACTGCACTCTGCTATCTCAGTCAGTAAATGAGAGAAAGCATGGATCAGCAGCAGAAGCATATATTCCGGATCTGCCCTCTATTCACATGGGGACTCGGTAACCCCTGTTCTTGTGACTAATGGGGGTCCCCGCAGGTAGTTCTGTCACAATCAAAAACGTATCGCCTATCGTGTGCATAGGCTGTCCCCCATACACTTCTGGGCAGGAAACTGAAGACTTCAACTATCCGTATTTGTGCAGGGGGTGAACAGTTTCAACAAATACACAAAGGTGGGCACACAAAGGGGGGCAGCCAGGTGGGTACACAAGAGTCAGAAGACTGCCATTATCTGGTCTTTACACTTCATATCAAGGAGCCGCAAGGAGGCTTAAATGAAGTCCATGGACAAGCATAGAGTATAGAGCCTCCCTGTATATGGCATATGATGAAAAAGTGCCTGACCTCGAATAGTAAAGCCTCATTTACACTGGAAAATTATGACTTTCCCCATTTAAAAAAAAAAACAAAAACGACCCTTCCTTGATGATTTTAGTTCACTTTGACCTAGAGATCTTTTTTACCCTCCCAAATGAATGCGGATAGGCTTTGTATATGTGTCACGGTGTGCCAATGAATTAGGAAAGTAGATTATAGGCAAAAAAAAAGTTACATTTACATTAACCACAGAATCCATAAAAATGTTATCCAAAAATAGGAATAATAATATCCCCAGAAGGAGAGAGAAAGCAGTCCTCATACACAGTCCTTCATCTGCTCCGCTCACATTGCCGGAGGGACACTTCTGCACACTGAAGCATGAAACAGCCGGTACAAGGTCGTCAGCGCACTCAGGAGGACGTCATCCCCCAGAACTAGACCTGCAATTAACCATCAGGTTGTACAATGGGCTGAAGATGTTCCAAAATACTGCTGGTTACTTAATGACAGATTTATAGATCAGCTCATCTCCACAGAACGCATCTGTTAGTGAGCACGAGCCAAATTGTCAATCACGGGGACAGCGTTGTTTTTCTGATATGCTGGCAACCCGGATTTTGGCTTGTTTTGCTGTTTATTATAGAATTTCATTGTATTGTAATCTACATGGAGCAGTTAGCATTGGTGCAGGAAAAAGCTAGGAAAACAAAATCTGTTTGGATTCTAAAATTAATCACCATGTGATTATGTGTGGATGATGTGCGAAAAACAGAACGATGAGATGTTGTTAGAAGTTGTGTTCGCGGTGCTGTGGAATAGTGGGAAATAACAATAGCGATGCCCTTTCTCCTCCCAAACTGTAATGGCTCCATCTCTTGTTTACTTTAATGATCATATTCTCACTATAGAAATATAGAGAGAACGGTAATTTCTCAGTAAGCAGCAATAAGCAGGAAGGCCCAGACAGCTCCTATATTAAATAGGGCAGTACACATAAAGCTGCGTGAGCAGTCACCGGTCCATATCTATGCACACACAGACATAATGGGCAATAGGGTGCAAGGAGTGTGGGGGTAATAGGGAGAACAGGGCAGGAGTCATTATATGGATGTTGATCCCAGTAGAGAAAGATGTATTTTAAGACAGAAATTAAAGTGAACCCGAGAGCTGATCCATGGGCAGCATGTACCAGGCACTGACTATGATTTCAGCCATGTGTGATTGATTCTCAAACGCCACAGCATTTCATAGAAAAACATTCTTCAAAAGTCACAGGGAACTGAACCGGACTGGAGACTAGTCAGACAGGCAGCTCACCGGCAACTTCTCTCCACCAGCTCCCTTGGAGTGACACGTCTCTCCCTATATACGCACAGAGGGAGAGAGCTGTCACTCAAAGGAGAGGGTGGTGAGAAGCCCCTGGGGACCTACCTGTCCGGTTAGTCTCCTGTGCTGCTTGGTCTCTGGGGAATGCTTTTCTCTGAAAAGCTACATGTTTAAAATTACACAGCCAGTGTATGATACATGCTGCCTGTGAATTGGGCAGCATGTCTCAGCTGTCAGAGGTCTGATTGTCCTGGTTAGCATATTCCAAAACAATTTGTGCAGCAGAAGAAAGTCTTGGAGACAAGACAGGGGGAGGTCCGGATTATGGTGATGGTAATCTTGAAAAACTAACAGAATACAGAGCACCGGTAGAATGGTAGACACAGGTGATGAAGGGGAGAAAAGAAAAACAGTTGCCAATTTCTTTGCTGTTTTTTGTCATCTTTAAATGAAGGGGATACAGGGAGGTCCAGCACTGGGCAGAACTCTGTACGGGAGACGGAGACGTTTCAACTGAATGCTAAAGCAGATGGGTAACCAATGTAGTGACTGGCACAGGGTGGAGGCATCTGTGTAGTGGTTGGACAGAAATAGGAGACTGGCTGCTGCATTTAGGATAGAGTCATCAAGGTGAGAATGAATCAAAGTTATGCCGGCGTCACACGGGACGATCTATCGTGCGATCGCACGAGCAATCGTACCCGCCCCTGTCGTTTGTGCGTCATGGGCAATTAGTTGCCCGTGGCGCACAAAGTCGTGAACCCCCGTCACACATACTTACCTCCCGGACGACCTCACTGTGGGCGGCAAACATCCTCTTCCTGAAGGGGGAGGGACGTTCGGCGTCAAAGCGACGTCACACAGCGGCCGGCCAATAGAAGCGAAGGGGCGGAGATGATCAGGACGTAACATCCCACCCACCTCCTTCCTTCTGCATTGCCGGCGGGACGCAGGTAAGCTGTGTTCGTCGTTCCCGTGGTGTCACACGGAGCGACGTGTGCTGGCACGGGAACAATGAACAACCGGAGCACAGAAGGAGGACCAACTTTTTGAAAATGAACGACGTGTCAACGAGCAACGATAAGGTGAGTATTTTTGCTCGTTCACAGTCGTTCCTAGGTGTCACACGGTACGATATATCTAACGATGCAGGATATGCGTCACTAACGACGTGACCCCAACGACATATCGCCCGATATATCGTACCGTGTGACGCCGGCATAAGACTATGAGGTTGGTCGTTTTCACAGCAGGCATTCTCCCTAGGATTTAAGGCTCTTACACTTTAACCTAAAGTCGTCCTAAACTATGGCTACCAACAGGATTGGACAATTATTTCATGGAAGAAATATCAGAGCACCAGCGATACTTGGCTGAGCTCCGCCAGTTCCCAAGCACCCCAATGCTCAATACAGTAACGAGCAGTGCAGACCATGCTCGCTGATCACTAATTGTTTTACATTGACTTGTATTCTAGGTTCCTTATGGTCATTTGTGTAAATAAATGTGCATCTTGTATCCAGTACACTACCAGTGAACATGGAAGAAAAAAAAAAAAGTATACAGCCTGAAAAAGTCACAAGAGTAATGTCAGCAAATTATTCTCACAGTAAAATACGTACCCTGCTGTAGTTGGGAAATTATTAAAGTATGTGTTTAAAAGAAAAGTGGAAAATATGTAAAGCAACGTATGAAGGATGATTCAATGCAGTCTGCTCAGCCGGCTACTGCCAAGAGATTCCATATTGTTACAGTATGCAAAGAGCCGCATGTACAGATAATGAAGAGCTTTCTTGGCATCCCAAGTGACTTCCGTGAATTACTACACCTGTACCACAGCCAGGCACTTGTGAAATGTTGTACTCATATGAAAAACAATGCGCCGGCATTTAGCGAAAAAAAAGAAAAAAAAAAACCCACACATGCCGATTTCTTAATGTGGAATGGGAATACAAGGGTGAAGGCGCCAAGTACCAGGAATTACTCCATGTCCGGTGGGTTTGCTCAGAGTGAACTCATTGTAATTTCAGTTCTCTCAAACTGGGTAGGAATTTCGACAGACGTAACCGAATTACATGAGCGTATAATCAAATTTAAAAGATACCAAAATGTTATTTTCTACGTTTTCACACAAACCAGACTGGAAAACTAAAATACATTTTACACTGTGATAAGGTATCTTCTTTCACACCTCACACTATGATATTCCTAAGGGCTCATACACACGCGCAAAAAAGGTCCAGGTTCATCAGTGTTTTCAAGCGGTGTGTTATCAGAGATTGGCTTGGGTTTCATTAGTTTTTCTCAAATGTAAAAAATAACCGATGAGGTGTCTCAAGCTAATCAAAGTGATCGGTAAATGGACAGCATCCAAGTGTCCAAGTCTTTTACAGACCCAAAGATTTGGCGAGTTTAAGTCAACACTCAGATCAATAGCAGACAAGAATTTGTCCTTTTGTGTGGACAACTTGATCCGACGGTCAAAAAATGAAAATTGGACATGTGAACTACCCCAAAGACTAACATAGTTAGGAGTGCCTCCCGGGGAAAAAAAACACAAAGCACTCGTACAGGGAAAATGGATGTCTGAACCTAAGTTGCTGTACATAATTATTAAAGGGGGGTTCACTACTCAGCATTAGTGGCCATATCACTGTAAAACTCATAGGGAAGGCTTTTGTGAAATACCTTGTGTAGTACATTCTGCCTCTGAAGGGCGCTATTGCGATCCACTCATCGTCATCAAGTGACCCCTCCAAGGCTCCGTGACCTCTGAGATCCGGTGACGTCACATCAACTTCCACACAGCCTAGTCACTCAGGAAGACTGGGGCCCGCCTCAGTTTTATCAGGTCAACTGGAAGCTGACGTGACATTACTAGATCTCAGAAGTCACGGAGCCCAGGGATCACTTCATGGGGATGAGCAGACCGCAATAGCGCCACTCAGAGGCAGCATGTACTACACAAGGTATTTCACAAAATCCTTCCCTATGAAGTTTACAGCAATGTGGCCGCTAATGCGGAGTAGTGAACCCCCCCTTTCATTCAGGATTCTATCCCTTTAAAATATAAATTTTACTTGCTTCTGAAAGCTAAAAGCATTTTGTAAATTATCTGTACCATAAAAAAAACATATTATATATAAAATGTATATTTATTTATACAATAATACTGAATATTATAATATACAAAAAATATAAAGTGTGTTTCATAACGATCTAGATAAATCACTATAAATGGATTTAAAAAGCAAAAAGTAACATATACGGTGATATTTTTCTTATTTTACACCATTTTGTCTAATTTGGAAATGAAAATATACTTAATTAAAAAGCTAACAAAAATATAGATGTCTAAGAGGTTATAATTAAGAAATATGGGGCAAGGCAGATATTGGTTAAAGAAGACCATGGCATGAATCGTTAAATCAACTCTCCAGACTCCCACCTATTAATGAGGACAGACCAGCAGGATTTTCATGTATAAAGTAAAGCCAGTCCTATACTGGCGCTAGGATGCTGAATGTAAGCATAGCTTTTGTTCTGAGATTGGAGGTTTTATTTCAGAAATATCTGCAAGTAAAGTTCCAGCAATGCTCTGCTATGTGATTGATAGTTGCAACAGGCAGGGAATATGTGGGTCGGGTCTAGCTATCTATTCCCGCCCCTGTCTATCTACCCATGCTGGAACTAACATCTATGACGTTGACAGGAGGAGGAAGGCCAGGCAGGCAGACAAGCATGGGAATAGATAGCAAGATCCGACCACAGGCTTGACCAATAAGGAGGCAGGAGGTGTGTCTCAGACTACCTCAGAGTCTCTGTAGGCAGTATCGCTAAACTGCAGTCACATAACACAGCTCTGCCCTTATGAGGATCAGCAGACAAGCGCTTAAGAAAATACAGAACAGACATGAATCCCTCAAAAGAATCATCTTGCATATAATGTTTGATGTTCGACTCCATTTAAAGCAAATTTAGTTAGGTCACCGGGTTTATTGCCACCTTAACTTCAAGCAACATGATGTAGGAACACAGGCCCTATCTCCAACAATGTGTCACTTACTGGGCTGCATGCTGCCCTTTTGATAAAATCAATCTGCTGCTGATGTACCAGTTCTCCAAAAGCGGAGCTCTGTATAACCACACACACACACACACACACACACACACACACACACACACACACACACACACACACACACACACAGGCAGCTTTCTGTGTACACTGTGCATAGACAGAAAGCTGCCCATCAATTGTGGGGCAGACATTATTATTATTATTATTTATTATTATAGCGCCATCAATTCCATGGCGCTTTACATGTGAAAGGGGTATACATAATAGGGACAAGTACAATAATCATAAACAGTACAAGACACAGACAGGTACAGGAGAAGAGAGGTCCCTGCCCGCAAGGGCTCACAGTCTACAAGGGATAGATGAGGATACAGTAGGTTAGGGTAGAGCTGATTGATCGGCGCTGTATCAGACTGAGGGTTACAGCAGGTTGTAGGCTTGTCGGAAGAGGTGGGTCTTGAGGTTCCTTTTGAAGCTTGGCAAGGTAGGCGAGAGTCTGATGTGTTGTGGCAGAGCATTCCAGAGTATGGGGGAGGCACGGGCGAAATCTTGGATGCGATGGTGGGAAGAGGAGATGAGAGGGGAGTAGAGGAGATCTTGTGAGGGTCGGAGGTTACGTGTAGGTAAGTACCGGGAGACTAGGTCACAGATGTAGGGAGGAGACAGGTTGTGGATGGCTTTGTATGTCATGGTTAGTGTTTTCAACTGGAGTCGTTGGGCAATGGGAAGCCAGTGAAGAGATTGGCAGAGAGGAGAGGTCGGGGAGTAGCAGGGGGACAGGTGGATTAGCCGGGAAGCATAGTTTAGAATAGATTGTAGGGGTGAAATATAAAGAACTTATCAATATGGAGAGCTACATAGCAGCAGGTTCACTAGGCCTGTAGTGATAAAATCACCGTTTTATCAGCAGGAGATTGTGAAAACTAGATTATGCAGTCCAGTAAAGTACAATACTTAAGGGTCTCCATCTCTACAATATGGTGCTCTCAGATAACAGCAAAAACCTGGTGACTGATTCAATTAAGTCTTCATTATTACTTTGGTTAAAAATTGAATTGTCAAGGGGACTTTCAAGATCCTGATGAGGTTTCAGTCGTTTTGAAGTAAAAAAACTTATTACATGCCCTGTCGGAATAGCTAAGAGTCCTCCAAGGCCTTACTCAGCAAATCCGCAGATACACATGGAAAGACTCGGGATGATTGTATCTCAGCTTTCCCTGACAAGTTTACAATACATTTTAAAAGAAACCTATTAAAAGGTGTTCCGTCCTGCACTAAGGCACAAAAGGTATAACCACTGAGTGCCTGGAAGATAAAAAACCAGAGACAGTAATATTGTCAACCCATATGGAACATAGAGCAATGGAGTAGCACTTGTCAGGACCTCATATGCTCCTGTGTGATTTCTAGGCCTATACTACCCTCTGCAGGGAACGATGGAAAAGAGCAATTGAGAATTTGGGTCACTCCTCACAACCAGACACTACTCGGGAAAGTGGAGAAACAGTTTCTCACTTATGGAGCTGTCGCCACTTTTACATTCTGCATATTTTATATATGCTGTATTATTCTGCTAAAAAAGCCTGCAACAGGCTTCCTGTAATACTGAAAGATGGTACATTGTACAAAGCACAAACACCCATCCATTCTCAAAACACCATCTAACCATTGCCAATTATATACACATTAATACTTCCGAAGCCTTTATTAATGCGTTTATCACATACAAAAGAAAAACAATAACTAGATCAATCACATCACACATGCCACATTCACAAACACATGATGTTTCGCAGACGATGATGAATCCAGTATAAAGTCATCACAAATAGATCATTTCTTTGAATGCAGTGAATAATCAATAAGAAGTAGTCAAAAATCTATTCCCCCATGTCTAACCAGTAAAGTCACCCTGCCCATACAGGGTGGTCCAAAAGTAGGTGGACAGTATGTGTAATAGGGTTATGAAGGGGGAGATTTATCAAACATGGTGTAAAGTGAAACTGACTCAGTTGCCCTTAGCAACCAATCATATTCCACTTTTCATTCTTCACAGACTTTGGAAATGAAAGGTGGAATATGATTGGTTGCTAAGGGCAACTGAGTCAGTTTCACTTTACACCATGTTTGATAAATCTCCCCCTTCATAACCCTATTACACATACTGTCCGCCTACTTTTGGACCACCCTGTATAGATCTTGATGAACACTGGTATGCAGGTGAATGTACAGTATCATCAGCAGTTAGATGTGATGACACATATAGGAAACGCAATAAATATACTATATTTCCCCACTGGGATCAATTGCCGCTACATGTACGTGACTACTAAGCAAATCACTGGGCTTACTGGTCTGGTGGCATAAATGCCCATATCACAGCTGAGGTCAGGGAGTGACTGTGGAGTCATATGGCTAGATGGAACGTGGCCGCTAGAAAATTAACAGAGACTGGGGGTGTGCACATCGTAAGTGGTGGGAATTTTATCTGTCAGTCAATAGCTCTTTTCTTATTTTATACAATTTGTGTCCTCATACCTTTGGCTGATCCAGAACAATTCTTAAGTGCAGAGATTTCAGTCATACTAGCAGAAGAAAAATTTGGAAAACTATTGGTAAGTACAGAAGTGTGACTTTATATAGCACCAAGATGTAGAGGCCTCGGACCTGCAGCAAGCGCTGTTTTATGCCATGAATGACAACATAGGTTCCTAAACATCTGGTTTCCAATTTTACTTCAATGGTCACAGAGAAGGTATGGTGAGTAAGATGAGCAGACTCGTGGAAGTTCGGTTCGGCGGGTTCAGCCAGACTTTAGATAAAAGTTCAGTTTGTGTCCATCCTCCTTTATAGCTGGATCCTTTCTGCCCAGACATGTAGGTTTTTAACCCAGATAGTAGCATTTCAAGTTAGGGTCCCAATATATAATATATCACCATGTCGTGGTTGTCGGGCTCACATACATTGGCCAACACATCAGCTAAGTATCTATTTTTTTCAAATATTCCTATAGCAGTAATACAATACCAGAGTTCCTTTATTCATTGTTAGCATTCTAGAGTGCAGCTGTATGTATTTTTGTAGTGGGACCCAGACTTGACCTGAACCCCAATGGAAGTCACTAATTGGGTAGTTCGGATCTCCGCCCAAATGCAGCCATAAGCAGATCACTTCCAGAGGAGGGTGGGCCCGATTTTTCAATATTTTTGTTTGGTGCACACTACATCTGATCACGCTGTTGTTACCCCCTCAGTTTGAGCCGATCAAAGACTGAAAGCGGCTCGCACTGGGTTGAGCACCAAGCATACCCCAGCACAGTGATGCTCACACGAGTGGTGTTCATACGTAAAGCATCTGAACTACGATTATTTTTTATTTTTGCAAAGTCTGTGTTCAGTATGAACACCAAGCAACGAACCTCGGGTTTGCCCATCACTAATGGAAAGTTTCTATCATTGTTTGGCTACTTATTCTAGGGTGAAATCTCCATTTCATTGTAGGGCGAGCAACTATGGGGTGAGAGCAATGAGAAAACGCTAGTGTAGGAGGCTCGGCAAAACCTCGGCAGGCAGATGTCACCATGATGCCAGCCATGCAGACACCACCATATGGCGTGACCGACACATGATGCCAAGACACTGGTGACTGTTAAAACACAAGACGGGGCTGTAGTTCTTTATATATAAGTCATCTTATACACACGAGAGGTACAGGTCGCTAAATAAATGTAATACATTTCTCACCACAGCAGCGATTCTCATGTAACACCATTTGGTACATCTTTGTGAAGACTCGAAAAAGGTAATTAAAATAAAGCAATTAAAACAAAATAAGATGTAACAAGCCATGACAGCCAGAACGAGTATTTTTTGCAGAGATCTTAATCCTACGCCACACTTGGGATCAGGAGAAGACTAGAGGGGTGCTTTATTCAACACGCGGCAATATCGTGTCTGCAGGCAAGACTTCCTAATTACTTCACTTTGAGCACAGAGTAAGCAAACTGATCATCTCGCCTCTAAATGCAATAATGACATATTTACCAAGGGATAAACCATTGAAAACAGCAAGTGAGGAGTCTTCTGCTTAACCCCTTCTGTGATTGAGGAGCTCAGGGGTTAACCAGCACTGGTAGGATAAAGACCTGATGTTAGGAGTTGCCCTGAGGAGAGAAGGGAAGCGCTCAGCAGCAGATGCGTCTGCCTACCTTTGTGTCTTCGGTGCTAACTCCAAGTTCTAGCACAGCCTGGGGAGATTTAATTTTTGCTTGGGTGGATTGAGCCATCTGGAGGTTGAGCTGCCAGGCAGTCGTCTCCAGCTAGACAACAAAACACAAAAAAGCAATAGTTACTTCTTCTGTGCATTTGTGAGCTCAGATACACAAAAAGTCCAACAGCACTTTTGGCAAACAGAGGATTTAATTATCAAGCGTCTCCTTCTTTGTGCCATCTGTGCCAGTTTACTTGGCGTTCACTTTCAACATACTACCTAAACTGCATTAGGTAGGCATCCTGGAGACGACATAAAAGTGGCACGAGAACAAATACATAAGAAGCGGCTGTATGAAGCAGACCACTAAATCACTGTCTGTACATATGTATGGATATACAAAGACCCAATACCCAAGAGAATGAAGAGAAGGTCAATTCTGACCCTAGAAGTAACATTATCAATAATACAATAGAGGTCAATCAGGACATGATAGATGGATAGATCGATAGATAGATAGATAGATAGATAGATAGATAGATAGAGAGGGGTACTCCAATGTTACAAAGTGCCAATATACCTCTAGGACAGGGTATGACAACACATTACAATCAGTGGAGGTATGACCTTGGAAAGTCCCATTGAATCTGATGACATCGCTTTATCAGATTGGAATAACCCTTTACATTGTTCCCGCCCAATTTAGAGGGCCTTTCTTGATCCTGTTGGACAAACCTTTTATTTTTAGGGGAGCTTCAAAGTGAACTCATAATAAGCATTGCATTAGTGCAGCAGACGTACTGTACTTCCGTGCATTCTGAGGAAGTCATGTGATGTCTATCATCACTGTCCATAACATTTGGCAGGTTAAATCCCAATGACTTATAAAAAAAAAAAAAATATAAAAAAATTAATATATTATAATTATATATTTTAATTTTTTTAGAACAGTCATTGGGATTTAACCTGCCAAATGTTATGGACAGTGATGATAGACATCACATGCCTTCCTCAGAATGCACGGAAGTACAGTACGTGTGCTGCACTAATGCAATGCTTATTATGAGTTCGCCTTGAAGCTCATATGTATATATGTAGCTCATGTGTATACACACACACACACACACACACACACGTGTATATTATATTATTATTATTATTACATACAACATGAAATATTGGTAAATGCCATCCTTACAGGTTTCTATTTAGGATAATGCTTCATGGCAACTTGAGAATGTGCACTGTTGGCTTCTCTTAAAATCCAGCTGATAGTAGTGACTACGGGTGCACACACATCTAGCAGGTTTGGATTTCTGTTGACCGTCATGTCGAGGGATCGTTCTTGTCAACCAAAGTGATCATCATTAGTAGCCAACTAGACATCTTAGGTTTGTTGCCTTAGCTTAATACGTAATGTAAAGTGCCCCCTGCATTACACAAACAAGGTCAGAGTGGACTATCACCGTCACCTACCCTCCATAGTGAGCGCGTACAGTAAGTACATACCCCTATGTTATATGTGGCAGGACGCATTACCGCAAAGGCATAATATAAACGGCGACATTACAAGCAATTATAGCAGATAATGCATTCATTCTTATTAGCTGGATAACACGGCTCTGGGCTGCTAAATTTGAGCACTTGTTTACCAGCCGAATATAGATTCCTACCAGCACCTCATCATCACTTTATCAGATCCAGCAACAATTGTGTCTTAATTTCTATTTGGGGACATACACGAATAAAAGATGCAGAGTAGGAGGTGAAAAATCGCAAGTGACAAGGGGAGACTGACAAGTAGAAGGAAACGGTAATAGAACCAGACTCATTTCCATTTATTTCCTTAGGAAACCAGGAGTTCTTCTCCAATCTTAATTTAAGCCCCAAATTATGCATGTGCAACAAGCTGGCATCAATGGGAGTTGGCATGTGTCACACCGAGCGGAAAGAAGCAACCAACTAGGAAATTCCTCCTTACCGAGAAAGTCATCTGCTTATATTAATGTCAGATGTCACCTTACATTGCAGGTATGTCCAGGGTCTAGGGGACATGACTTCTCCTTGTGGAAATCAGGGAGATTTAGGCCTCGTGCACATGGTGAGTATTATGTGAGTTTTGTATCGCAGTATTTGTAAGTCAAAACCAGGAGTGGAGCAATCAGAGGTAAAGTATAATGAAACACGGGCACCACTTC
This sequence comes from Anomaloglossus baeobatrachus, assembly GCF_048569485.1. NCBI lineage: Eukaryota > Metazoa > Chordata > Amphibia > Anura > Aromobatidae > Anomaloglossus > Anomaloglossus baeobatrachus. Next base: position 793,175,089 of record NC_134353.1, read on the forward strand.
TGTATTATTCCCCCACTCCTGGTTTTGGCTACAAATACTCAAGTAAAATCCCACCAATTATTATTCACATGGCCTAACAGGCCAAGCAAGGCTCTGTGGGAAAAGGATAAGAGGGAAAAAAAAACAAAAAAACGGGCTATCTAGTGCCACCGGTTGAGGGAAGCTACTGGTGTGGTCCGTTTTTTTGCCAGAGACAAAAAAAACGTTGCATGCTGCATCCTGTCCGGCAGCTGGACGACGCATGCATCACAAAGCCATCTGGCACAATCCAGCGCTAATACAAGTCTGGGGGGGATCAGTTTTATCTGCAATTCGCCGGATTGTGCCTCACAGCGAAAATCAGATGCGTGAAAGCAGCCTTAGAATTTAAAATAAAAAATAAAAAAAAAAAAAAAGAAAGGATGTACATTGACCCTTATGGACACCAGGGGATGTCTTTTTGTTTAGGGGAAACAATCTGTGGAGTAAATAATCCTTTCCTCTGCTAAATATTCAAAGAAATAAAAAAGGCGTCAACTACAAAGGATAATGTGTTTTACTCAGCAGCTGCCCGGTTCTTCCGAAAAATGTTTTACAAGACCCATCATGTCCCGTCAGCTGTTGCCACCATTAGGCCCATGATTATGATGAGCCCCCACTATATCATGCAGGTAAGTCTAAAAACAGGGGACTTTAAATAAAAGCATCCAGACGTACGCCGGGAACTTTATTATCCTCCTTCTGTAGTAGTCAGGCTTTATTCAGTGATTCATATATTTAGATTTTGCATGAATAAATCACAACAATATAAAAGCAGACTTTTTATCACTCCGGCAATTCATCAGCTCATGCTCGGCTGCAACATCTCTGAGCTCATTAAAGGGCTGAAAAAAAAGCGAGAACAAGTCCTGATGTATTGCAGCCAGTCTGAAAGACGCAATGTTATATTCCTTTCCAATGACTGATGCAGGGTGCGCAGGTCTTCACTGGCAGACTGGTCTACGAGAGCGATTCCAGGAGAGAAGCTCGCCATGTGTCACTTCTAGCGGATGCACAAGTTTCCCCTAGGGTTTAAATTGCAATGCAATGTAGAAAAGCGAAATTTCAGGATGGATTTAATGTCAGGATGTGAGTAACAATGTGCGCTCATTCGTGGAGTAAGACAGGAGAGTTGAATTTGTTTCCAGACATTATGTATTTAGAAATCTCTAAAGCATAAACAGTAGTGACAGGAGGTTTTACCGTAGGGGCGCGGAGCTCAGCCCCAACAATAAGGGGAGACATGGCGCCTACTCACCAGGCATCAGAAGAGTGAAGCCGAATGTTCACAGACTCGGGGGTGAAGCTGGCCCTCATCCTGAGGCAATGAACAACTTTCATACAAAAAAAAGTCTCCCTTTAGGTTTTCCTTTTGGATTCAATGTGAAATCTGTGTCGAAATCCATATAAAATCCGCAGTCTCCTGAAAATAACCCCATTCACCCCAATCCATACATATTTTATCCACACCTGTGAGAATAATAGCATGTTCAATGATATTGACAGGTTTCCATATGAAAAAGCCCCTATGTATATGAAATCAGAGAATATGAACCCATGAAGGCCCTGGACAATTTATTGTCAGGTGAGATATGGGTCTGAAATGAACGATTTCAGAACAACGATCCATTTGTCCTCCTGAAAATAAGCTGCTGCCAGATATGTCTGGAGGAGGCTCTCTCGTAGAGCACAGGCGTGCTCGGCTGAATGAGGGCTCCTGTGTATGGGAGAGCGTGTCAAGATGGCCGCTTTCCGAATGATAATGACCCATGAGCAGAGATGAGCAGACACGTTGAAGTTCGGTTCGGCTGGACTTTAAAGTTAAGTGAACAAATAAAAACCGGCTCACCGCATAAAATCCATATAGGACTACTCCCACTTGATCCTGTACGGATTATCCCAGGTAAGGACGTCCACAGTTCAAATAGAAAGGCAAAATATCCAGCGGATCACAGGCATATTATAAATATAAGTGCTTCTTTATTTCTTACGTTAACAGTCGGTCACAAATGGAATCCAGCAGATACATGGTATATAATCATCCTTATTCATCCAACGCGTTTCGACATAATAAAATTGTCATAAGAGTCTTGTCCATGAATAAGACTCTATTTATAACATGCCTGTGATCCGTTGGATATTTTGCCTTTCTATTTGGACTTTAAAGTTCGGTTTTGGACCAAAAATTAACCTGAACCCCAATGGAAGTCACTAATTAGGCAGTTAGAGTCTCTGCTCACATGCAGGCAGCCATAAGCAAAAGGACAGGGTGTACGTGGTTTTTCTAATTTTTTTTTTTGTTACACAGTACACCCGATTACGCTGTTGTTACCCCCAGTGAGAGCCGATCAAACTGTGGAAGCATCTCGCACAGGCCTGAGCACCGAGCGTACCCAAACACAGTGATAATCAGCTTGAGCGAGTGGTTTGTATAAGTAAAGCCCCTGAACTCCGAACCTGAACTCTATTTTTTTTTTTGTAAAGTCTGTGTATGGTACATACATCGGGTCCGCTCATCTCTACCCATAACACATCCACAACTGAAACCCAAATGGCAGACTCTTGTTTCAGCTACAGATCCATGAGTTTGATTCACTTTAGACTAGATGCCGTTGAGTGATTTATCCATATGTTAATGGGCAGCTCCACTTAGAGACTGACAGCTACCTATACATACAGTATCAAGTCTTACAAAAAAAGCTTCCAAACCACACAATATGACGAAACCCTGAACTCTGAAGCTAAGATGTATGGGGCTTCCATTCATTTAACCCGACCTGTGCTGTTCACTTCCATGTGGTTGGGCTTCCATAAAGTGCTCTAATGTCTCAGCTGAATTACAGCGCACGTTATCTGTATCTAGGACCCTCACATCAGATACATAAATAAGTGAGACCCGGGAGAACACTGTTGGGCTATGTCCCACTTGCACTGTAGTGTTTGCCCTTTATGAAGGAAAGCAAGACACAGCTGGACCCGTCATATGCAGAGCTTTTGTATTAACTCTTGTGTAACCAACAGTAAAATCTCATGAGCACGCTGTTTTTTGCTGCATTTTTTGGGTGCCGTTTAGGTCACCAAACTGCATGCATTTGCTTCCCCAGCAGAGATGCAGCATGTCAATTCTTTCTGCATTTTGTCCCTGCGTTTCCCACAAGGGAGGACTCGCAGATCATTCCCCTGCCGACTCAGGGTCAGTGGGTGATTGATCCCTGGTATCTCGCCGGATACCGGTCCCCAGATAAAAAGTCTATGGGTACCAGAATCCGGCACAAAGGGGTAGGAGCAAGCGCTTCATACTTAGAGTTACCGACGCGGCTGTACGCTCCCACGGCCACTCATTCGCTACCAGGGCCACTCATTATGTTCACTGAATATCCACTGCTTTCCCCACCCACCAGCATCTGTGATTAGCTGCAGTCAGACGTGTCTCCACGCTAAGTGACAGCGTATCTGACGCTTCCAACCACAGACGCCGGTGGGCGGGTTTATATCGTACAGCAAAATAAATTAAATAATTTACATAGGGTCCCCCATATTATGATACCCAGCACAGACAAAAGCATATAGCTACAGGCTGCAGCCCCGAGCCCTGTGCTTATCTTGGCTGTGTATCAAAATAGGAAGAACTACATGCGGCATTTTTTTTTATTTAAATAATTTAAAAAATGGCATGCATTCCCCCAAATTTAGATACCCAGCCATGATTAAGCCTGACAGTTGGGGGCTGGCATTTTCAGGATGGGGAAACCCATGCACATTGGGCACCCACCAGCCTAAAAATAGCAGCCTAAAAATATCAGCCTGCAGCCGCCTGGAATGGTCACATCCATGAGATGCGACAATCCCAGCACTTTACCCGGCTCTTCCCAATTGCCTTGGTGCGGTGGCAATAGGGGTTATAAGGGGTTAATCACAGCTCACAGCTGCCACTAAGCCCTAGATTTGCAATGGGAGGAGTCTATGACACCCCTCCATTACTAATCTGTAAGTGAAAAGAAATAAACCCAAACACTGAAAAACTCCTTTATTTGAAATAAAATACAAAAAGCACCCTCTTTCACCACATTATTAGCCTCCAAAACACTCTTGCAGGTCCACACGTGGTCCCACATCGATTCTAGCTCTGCTACATCTAAAGTCATAGCGCGCGATCATGGAACATAACTGCCCGCTGTGGACTTCAGCCAGAGACTGAGTGAGCCGTGCGATCAGCAGTGATGTCACTCAAGTTATCCATGGCCACAGCTGGAGGTTCCCATGGCCCGTCACCTGTGACCGCAGGTAAGCTGACCCCCTGGCACCTCAATGAACTCAGTGACCTCACCTTATGTGAGGTCACTGAAGTCACCAGTGCAATAAATTTACCTGCTGTCACAGGTGGAAGGCCATTGGAACCACCAGCTGTGACCGCGGCTAACCTGAGTGACATCACTGCTAATCGCACGGCTCACTTAATCTCTGTCTGAAGTCCACAGCGGGCAGTTATGTTCCATGATCACGCGCTGTGACTTTAGATGTAGCAAAGCTAGAATCGTAGTGGGACCTCATGTGGATTACAACGGACCCGTAGGGCTACTTTGGGGTTAATAAAGTGGTGAAAGAGGGTGCTTTTTTGTCATTTATTTCAAATACACAATTTTTTTGGTGTTTTTATTTAGTTTCACTTTCAGATTAGTAATGGGGTGTCTCTTAGACAAGCTGCTATTATACACTTATTACTCTGATGGCCACAGCACCAAGGCAATTGGGAAGAGCCAGGTAAAGTAATGGGATTGTCGGGTCTAATGGATGCGGCAATCCTGGGCAGCTGTAGGCTAATATTTTTAGGCTGGAGTAGCCCAATAAGCACGGGTCTCCCCAGTCTCAAAATACCAGTCCCCAGTTGTCGGGCTTTAGATTGGCAGGGTATCAAAATTGGGGGGACCGCATGCCGCTTTTTTGCCACATGTGGTTCCTCTTATTTTGATACACAGCCAAGATAAGCACACGGTTGGGGGCGCAGCCTGTAGCTGTATGCTTTATCCGTGGTGGGAAGGGTAGCATAATATGGGGGGACACTACATCAATTTATTTATTTTTACTGCACGATATAGATCCGCAGACCGGGTCTGTTGGAAGCGTCAGACACTCAGCGTGGGGCCACATTTGCCTGCAACCACAGTCGCCGGTGGTCTGGGTAGTGAATATGTATGAGGCTTATGAGTGGCCCTGGAAGTTAATGTGACGCCGCAGGAGAAGTTACAGCACCGCTAAATATGTAAATATAGCGCGCTCACTTTGTTTTGTTTTTTTTTTTCTTACTTTTACTTTATAATATATTATTACCCGAGAGCCAGGCCCGGCACTCTGGTACCTTTGAACCCGCAGAGGGTCGGACTTTGCAGTCCGGGTCCATCCAGTACTATTTTTCATGCACTTAATAAAAAAAAAAAATGAAAATAAAAAAAACATTGTCAAAAACGTATCAAAAACGAATCAAAAACGCATGTTTTTTTAAAGCATTTTTGAGCCCCAGGCTATGTTTCTGTGACCACAGGATGAAATTCTGTGGTCAGCACAATGATGCAGCGTGCACACACAGCATAAGATTTACTGTATATGGACGGTAACAAAACTGTCCAACTTTACCAGTAGTGACATGCAGACCTTAGCTGCCCTTATTAATAAGACTGTGTGCGTCACATCATTTACCACAAGGTGGTGAGCGGCGGACGAGCCTGTATATATGATGACACGGGACGCCCTCTTGGGCTCTGACCTATAAACTGCAATCGCTACAGGTAGTCACACGTAATGTTCATTACTAATTAAAAACATGTCTGCTCAATGGGAAGTGTGTGAGACCACAATGAAAGCAGTCACCTCCAGAAGGAGACTAAGGCTGCTTTCACACATCCGGCTTGAGCTCTGTGGCTCAATCCGGCTGTGCAAGCTATGCAACGGATGCGGTGAAAACACCGCATCCTTTGCATAAGTTTTTCCCTTGCGGCCGTCCGGTTTTTGCCGCTTGCGGCACGCTACTGAGCATGCGCAGTGGCAAAAACCGCATGCGGCGGCCGGATGCGGTTTTTGCTGCATCGCGCCGCATCCGCCCGCCATAGGCATGCATTGAAATATGCGCCGCATCGGCCGAATGCGGCGCAATGCGGGTTTTTTTGTCGCACGAAAAAACGTGCTAGGCAACGTTCCATCCGGCCGCCGCATCGGCTAAATCTGCCGCATGCGGCAAAAAACGGATGGAACGCACGCCCATGCGGCACAATACGGCACTAATTAAAGTCTATGCAGAAAAAACGCAACCGGCAGCAAAAAAAAAACGGTTGCGATTTTCCTGCAAAGTGCCGGAGTGTGCCGCATTGCAGAAACCGGTGGTGTGAAAGCAGCCTAAGGCTACTTTCACCATCCGGTTTTTGCTCTGCGGCACAATACGGCGCTCTGCAGAGAAACCGCAACCGTTTTTTTGGCCGCCGGTTGCGGTTTTTTTTTTGCATAGACTTACATTAGTGCCGTATTGTGCCGCATGGGCTTGCGTTCGGTCCGGTTTTTGCCGCATGCGGCAGATTTAGCCGATGCCGCGGCCGGATGGAGCGCTCCGGCAAAAAAACCGCATCGCGCCGCATCCGGCCGCTGCGCCGCATTTTTCAATGCATGCCTATGGACGCCGGATGCGGCGCGATGTGGAAAAAAACGCATCCGGCCGCCGCATGCGATTTCTTCCACTGCGCATGCTCAGTAGCGTGCCGCAACCGGAAAAAACCAGACCGGCCACATGTAAAAACTTATGCAAAGAATGCGGTGTTTTCACCGCATCCGTTGCATAGGTTTCACAGCCGGATTGAGCCGCACGGCTCAAACCGGATGTGTGAAAGTAGCCTAATAAGGGAACATTTCTGAGCCACTTGTTGAGACAGAGCAGTTATAGACTACATCAAATATCATGCGCCTTCATCGTTTTATGCCATTTTCTAAGCAGTTTTCATTACAGAATTAAAAACCTCATGTAAATGCACCTTTATACCCCTGATACAATTATCTCAATACAGTCAAAATACCTGACAAAGGCTTAGAGGAAAAAGAAAAACAAAAACAAGCAATAGTTACCTACACTTCCATTCTGACACTCACATGGTCCCGGATCATGTCCTCCACATACTGGTAATGCCCCCATATATCCCCACATATGGCCAAAATCACTCACATGCTATAGGCAGAATAGTCAAATAAATTTACCGGTAAAATTACAGTTTTAAAACATTAACCTTCACTTTACAGAAAATCTATCAACTTGTATTTGCCATTTATTTGGAGAGCCACATAATATAAGGCACAAGAGCCTGACTAAAAAGATGTGTCACTTATAGAGCTGTGTGCTCTAGTTTCAATACAATCAATGAGTGTTTTATCAGCAGGAGTGATCATTGCCAGACTGGGTCTCATGTGCAGAGCAGTCAGGCTAATCACTGTAACCCCGCCCCCTCCCCTTATTAGCAGCTTGCTGACAATTCACAGTATACACAGAATGCTGCCAATAAGAGGTGTGGACGGGGTTATATCCAGTCCAGAAGACTTAGCTCTGCTACTTCTAAAGCAGACAAGCAAAATTGCACCAAGTGTTCCATTAAGTGACAAATCACTTGGATTTCTTACACTATATTATGCTGCTCCCAGATTATGTAGCAAAAATCTAGTGACAGATTCCCTAAAAGCTTATCTTAGTGTGTCTAGAGCAGTGGTAGGAATCCAAGCCTCCATATGCACCTGCTGTCCCAGCACTTCTCCTACATAGTCCACACCGCTACTCCACACTCCATGCCCCCGGGGTCAGCATCCTGCTGGAGACATGTGACCACGCTAGCAAATCAGCAGCTGAAGTCAGGAGACTGGCGGGAAACACACTATGGAGTGCAAAGGAGAAACTCCAGTTTGGGAGGCAGGGTTACGATTTCTGTTTTCTGACGCAGCCCTGGGCACAATAAGATTAAATTATATAATAGTAGACATCTCCTTTAAAGGGAATCAATCTATCACCAGGTTTTTGCCATGTAATCTGAGAGCACCATGATGTAGTGAAAGTGAGCTTGATCACAGTGATGTGTCACTTACTTGGTTGTGTTTTGCGGTTTTAAACACAATGTTTTATCAGCAGGAGATTATCACTACAGGATAATTGCCCTCAAGCCTGCTAGACCAACCACACTCCATACAGTGATGAGCAGCTCTTGGTCACTAAACATTGTACAAAGAAGGCTGCCTAATCAGTGGTATTAGCAGGGGTACAAAATTGTGATCTCTGCTAATTCTGCAACTGTGAAAACTGTGATTCTCATGATTGCAGCATCCAAGCAAACTAAGTGATATATCACTGGAATCAGGGTATCTGTCCCTACACCATGCTGCTGTCAGATTACATAGCAAAAACCTACCAATAAATTCCCTTTAATGCCTGTGCCATTTTGTAGGAAAAACTGCAGTAATATTGACAAAATGTTGTGCTCTGGAAACAAGCTACCTGAAAATTTTTAATTACACTCTGCTGCAGCTTCTTCTGTAGAATATACCATCTCAACATAACTGATGGTCTAAATACCTCGGGAACACAGCGAAATCATGTGCATGGTGTCTAACCAGCAGTGCATAGAGGCTAGCCAAGCCCCTAAAACATGGCAGTACAGGTCAGGTCCGATATGGTCAGAGCTACGCGCTCATCCTTTACACAAAGCGTTCTTAGGAGGGGTTTCACTGTTGGATCCATACGAATGTTTGTTTGCCAAATAATTTTTGGCCCAAGCATTGATACTAGGGAAGACCATCAATATCATACCACTCCACATGTTATACAGGACAATGCGCGTGCTTACATCTTCTTATACAAGGGTCTACCATGTACACGAGGGCCAATATCACAGTGAACACCGAGATCATAAGTGTTTCATCTTTATTGACCCCAAGTAACACCATAGGGACCTCTGGTTCCTTGTTTTTTTGTTTCCAAACACAGCAAAGACCAGCTGCATTTTTTCTACAGGTCTCTATATAAGAAAAAAAATTTATGGGTATATATATCTATGAAAAAAAAAAAAATAAATAAATATATATTTGCCTTATTCTGTCTGTCTTCAAAATTACGTCATTACAGTGACAACCGTCGCATTAGCCGCTCGGCCCGGCCCGGCCACGCCCCCCACACGCTGTGCCCGCTCGGCCACACCCCCCGCACACATTGGGCACCTATACACCTCCCCCCAGGATTACACCACCTATTACACACCTCCCTTCCAGGACTACTCCACCTATTATACTCCTCCCCCTAGGACGACTACTCCTATTATACTCCTCTCCCCCCCAGGACTACTCCTCCTATTATACTCCTCTCCCCCCCAGGACTACTGCTCCTATTATCCTCCTCTCTCCCCAGGACTACTCGTCCTATTATCCTCCTTTCTCCCCAGGACTACTCCTCCTATTATCCTCCTCTCCCCCCAGGACTACTCCTCCTATTATACTCCTCTCCCCCCAGGACTACTCCTCCTATTATCCTCCTCTCTCCAGGACTACTCGTCCTATTATCCTCCTCTCCCCCCAGGACTACTCCTCCTATTATACTCCTCTCCCCCCCAGGACTACTCCTCCTATTATACTCCTCTCCCCCCCAGGACTACTCCTCCTATTATACTCCTCTCCCCCCCAGGACTACTCCTCCTATTATCCTCCTCTCTCCCCAGGACTACTCGTCCTATTATCCTCCTCTCCCCCCAGGACTATTCGTCCTATTATCCTCCTCTCTCCCCAGTACTACTCGTCCTATTATACTCCTCTCTCCCCAGGACTACTCCTCCTATTATCCTCCTCTCCCCCAGGACTACTCCTCCTATTATACTCCTCACCTCCAGGACTACTCCTCCTATTATACTCCTCACCTCCAGGACTACTCCTTCTATTATACTCCCCTCTCCCCAAGACTACTCCTCCTATTATCCTTCTCTCCCCCCAGAACTACTCCTCCTATTATCCTCCTCTCTCCACAGGACTACTCGTCCTATTATCCTCCTCTCCCCCCAGGACTACTCCTCCTATTATACTCCTCTCCCCTCCAGGACTACTCCTCCTATTATACTCCTCTCCCCCCAGAACTACTCCTCCCTCCCCAGGACTACTCCTCCTATTATACTCCTCACCTCCAGGACTACTCCTTCTATTATACTCCCCTCTCCCCAAGACTACTCCTCCTATTATCCTCCTCTCCCCCAGAACTACTCCTCCTATTATACTCCTCTCCCCCCCAGGACTACTCCTCCTATTATCCTCCTCTCCCCCCAGAACTACTCCTCCTATTATACTCCTCTCTCCCCAGGACTACTCCTCCTATTATACTCCTTTCTCCCTAGGACTACTCCTCCTATTATACTCCTTTCTCCCTAGGACTACTCCTCCAACACACACACACACACACACACTCTGCACAAAACATACCTTCCCCCAAAACACACACACACACACACACACAAAACACACAGCACCACACACACACACACACAAAACACACAGCACCACACACACACTCAGCGCTGCAGACACACAGCACTCCACAAACAACACAACACACAAACAACACTGCTCTCACACACACCCACACCCAGAACGTTTACAAAACTCACACAAACACTGGCAACTACACACAACATCTATATATGTAACAAAAATCATACATTAACTACACAATAATTTCTAGAATACCCGATGCGTTAGAACCGGGCCACCTCCTAATATAAATGACACAAGATGCATGAAAATCATGGCATTATTTTTTTAGACGCCATCAAGAATAAAAAAAAAAAACAAACCCAAGTGTTAAGGCAACCTTAATATTGCAGGTCCTGAATTGGTAAGCCATGAGATGTGTCTATGGTCCTGGTCTACATAGTGAGGATTCTACCTACATAATCCATCTCTTACAGGATAGATTACCATAATTAGTAGGAGGACATGATGATCACTTGGGGATTATCTTTTTTTAGACAAGTCCACTGAAGACAGTATTTATCATAGGTTGCTCTAACCTTGACTGCCCCTCAATGTGATCACCACCTTCAATGTTGTACACTGAGCTACTGATGGGTATGTAATGCTAATAACATACTAAAGGCTTAGAAAAGCCTTAGAATTGAGATCCCAGAATGACAAAAACCATTAGGCCGGTTTCAGACGTTTGTGTTTCAGGTACATTTGTTTTTAACGCGGATGCCACACGTACCCATGTTATTCTATAAACTTACACACACGTCCGTGTTTTCACACGGACCATGTGACCCCTCGTGGACCCGCACGCACACTGAGACAAGTCCTTTTTTTCTGTAGCAGCACGGGTGTCACATGTACCACACACTGATGTGATCAGTGTGACATCACAGACACGTACCGAAGAAAACACGTGTCTTGGAAAGAAAAAGATTTTCTATATTCACCTGTATCCGTATCGCTGTCTTGTGCTTCTGACCCCCGCTCATTATACTCCTAGAATATTCACTGCACATTGGAGCTGGAAGCCAGAGCATCGCTGGGGACAGCGCTGGGGACAGGTAAGTATTCAGCAAGCAGTGTGTGTGCGCAGGAGGTCAGAGTTCCCAATGAACTCTGATGAACCCGTGAAGTCTCCATCATGACACCCACTGTAGTGCGGATGTCGCGGAGGTGTCATCAGGAGTTCATCAGACTCTGATAACCTCCTGGATGTCATTGCACACACATTGCTTGCTGGATACTCCCGTCATCAGCGGTGCTGTCCTCGGCGATGTCCCCAGCGATGCCTTGGCTTCCAGCTCCGAGGTGCAGTGAATATTCGACAGTAGGAGCATTATTAGTTGGGGTGATAAGCAGGAGACAGCAGCGCCAAAGAAAGCAATGCTGGATACAGGTGATATAGAAAATCTTTTTATTTGAAAGACCCGTGTTTTCTCGGGTAGGTGTCACACGTATGCAAACACAGATGTCACACATATGTCACACATGCGACACACATAGGACCATACCCATGCGTGTGGCTTGTACCTGATTAAAACACGGACGTCTGAAACCGGCCTTAGACATAGTGAAGAAACCCCCTTCCAGTAATCAATCTGCAACTACTGGTATTTCTTTTATTCGCAATGAGAAACCCTCAGCCCATAAAATATATTCGGACATCATATGGATGATACGAGAAGCATATATCTAGATTGGGCCCATATATATAATATTTAGAGTTCTGATGCATTTAGACAAGCCAATGTCAGCTAGTTAACAAGGCCAATCGACTACACACAAGTATATGGCACTCATTTACTGGCTTGTCTCCATGGGTCAATGATTTGGGCAGACTTTTCTACCGGAATCACTGTGTTCCCATACAGCAGCATGTCATCAGCAGCACCACACCTGCTTACACGCGGTGCTACCAACAATGAGTGGTTTTATACCGGCATAAATGATCCGATCCTTGGTGAATTATTATTTTGCTCCCTCGTTGTGCGAATCCCAACACTGCGAATTATAGAGAATTAAAATTTAACGATCTTTGTGTGAAAGAGATTTTACAGTTCTGACAACTTTTCATATCCGCCCAAGTATTTATATGTTACATTATAGGAGGAGAAATAAGTTACAGCAATTTACGGATCCTTTCTATGCAGGATAACAGGGGCCCCAAATTGACCTGACCAGTGAGTATAATGGGGTCCGTTAGGTTTCGGTCATGGTGTCCTGGGCTTGTTCTGGTAAAAATGATGCAATCTGCAACAGAGCTTTCTAATTGAGGCTCAGATACAAATGTGAAAAGAACCTTAAAGAGAACCTGTCATGTAAAAACGCTATTAACCTGCAGGTATTGAGTTAATCTGCAGGTTAATATCTTTCTGTCGCAACACTGAAAGCCCCACTGCTGGGAGGAAATAATCTTTATTCCTCCCGGCAGCATCAGGCTTTCAGTCACAGCTCAGTATATAGAGAGCATTGGAAAAGTTAGTGAGTACTCAGTGTATTGTAATAGAGAGGTGCTGGTTGAACAGGGTGGTAACCAAACTAGCAGTCAGATAAAAATCAACCGCTCTCACATGCAAACTTTGTGGATTTCATAAAGCGGAGTGTCATGGCGGAGGGCACACTGCGCTTTCCACTATACTTTTGACACAGCGACCATTTGAAACCTCACATTGTCAGACACATATGTCCCTATACCCAGCACCACACTGTTGTATTTCTTTGCACAAAAAAAAACTTCAGCATTAGTAAATGTACAAAGTTTGCAACTGAGTGCGATTGTTTTTCATTTGACCAGTATACAGTGAATGGCGGCTGTAACCATGCCCTGGCACTGACTGGCAGCCAGCTGAGGATGGCATCATTATAGAACTGGCTGTCAGTTAGTGCTGGGTTGTGGTTAGGGCTGCCGCTCACCTTGTACCGAGCGGTGACTGAAACCTCATCAACCATGCTCCTAAGACTGTAAGCCTGAGGCTGCCGGTAGTAATAAAATAAATTATCGTGTCATGTTTGGAGCAAAATTTAAGAATTGAATATAATGTTTAATAATAATTTAATAAATTCACAAATCTGTATATAGGTTTAGCTAACAGTGATGAGCGAGCACTACCACGTTCGGGTGCTCGGTATTCATAACAAGCTGTCAGACGCTTGGACGGGATTGACATGTGTACCGAGAATAATGGAAGTCAATGGGGACCTGAAGCATGTTTCCGGAACATCTTACAAAAAAATCCTCGAGTTACCCATTGACTCTATTATAACTTAGTACATGAGTTAAGCCCGTCCGACCTGCTCGATTTGAGTACTGAGCATGGTAGTGTTCGTCCATTACGAATTGCTAAATAACACATTTTTATTAAAGACTTTCTGGCACATGAGTTCTATTATGTCCAGTATATTCATTTGTTCACGGCCCCGAATACTGCTGACCACTTTCAGGAGAAACGTATTATGTTCTATTTCCCTTGACCCTTGTGAGAAAATGTGCCCCATTTATATAAAGACTAGAAGCATGCCTCAGACATTATGTGACCAGTGAAGATTAGCCTTTGTACAACAATAACATAATTAACCTGAACAGCGTCCGACTTTGATGAATGAAGCACTTTAGTTCCCCATACAAGCATGGAGGTTAATTACATTAGAGCTTTGTGATCACAGTTTTGGGTAAAGGAGGAGAACGGGGGGGGGGGGGGGGGGGGGGGGGGGTGGATGAAAGAACTATGTTTAGTAGAGGACTAAATAATTTGCATATAGTCCAAGAAGAAAAGAAAAAAAAAAAAATTAAAAAGGTCTAAAAGAAAGTCTACTGATGGCATTGTTCAAAGCAAGTTTTCATTTTACACAGATTTGTTTTTGTTATTTACAGGCCAACATTTTTATTAAAAATCCTGAAATCTTGCAGTTTTCACTGAGTTCTTACAATAACATGAACCTTCCAGTCATTTTTCCATTCCTGGTTTTGGCTTACAAATACTAAACAAAAAAACTGCTGTGCAAAATGACAAATGTAAAATGTGACCTAAGGTTGAATGTGGCACAAAAGAATTGGGCACATCGCTCGACGTTTCCCTTGCCAGGCACATTGTTATTCAATGGAGGCAATTGATGGATGATCCGGTCACATGCCCTTACAATACTGACCATATTAGGGCAGAGATGACATGTAATCAGTGATGAAGAATGGAGAAAAACAAGGGGACGGCACAGTACCGGTCTGGACACAGCCGCAAATTATCTAATAGAGTAATTCATGAATTTATCTGGCGTACAACAAATCAAGTTAAAAAGGTAACGATACTTTCAAGTAATTTTCAGAATAAAGGCCACTTTACACGCAGAGATAAATCTTTGGCAGATCTGTGGTTGCAGTGAATCATGGACATATTGTTCCATTTGTACACAGCCACAAACCTGGCACTGATTGTTAACAATTTCACTGCAACCACAGATCTGCCACAGATCTATCTGTGTGTGTGACAGGGCCTTAAGCCATCATGTGTGAGTACAAGGAATAACACTATTTCTGGCCATTATATGACTAGTATCCTCCAGTTTCACCAGATTTCCCCTTCTGCAGGCTCAATCTGTTGATAGGAGGAGACTAGCTGCTTTAAGCTCTCCTATTCACAGAGAGTGACTCCTGCTCCTCGTTCGTTCGTTAGCACAGAGACAGAAGCAGCAAGGAGGACGTTATATGGCAGTACTGAGCTGTGTAGCTGTGAATCCAGCTCTGGAGACAGGCAAAACGCTTGTTTCAAACCTCATCACAATCTGCCTAGGTCTCCCTCTGCTTGCTTTCTGACTATATATGCAGGATGACCTACGGATGACTGGTGCAGATTAATACTTCTCAAAACATGAGGCACCTCCACTTGTTGGTGAGGTGCGGTTTAAAGGGCAGTTTTGACATAAGTGATTATATTCCAAAGAGGCTGCGCCGATATCTCCAATAGGAACAGAGCTCTTTGCTTTTGTTAGGCAACTTTCACACTTGCGTTGTGCGGCATCCGAAACAGTGCGTTGTGTGACGGATGTGACTGTTGCGTTGCAAATAGTGTGCTAATAAAGGTAACGGATTACTGTGAAAGAACGTTTTGTGTTGCTTATTTTTTTTTTTTGTTTCCTTAGCCAGGACAAGAGAGATAGAGATGCTTTTACACGATTCATAATGTTCTGCTGGGCATGCTCAGTAGAACGTGACGGAATCCTGCACTGGAATCCGTCGCCAGATGCATGACGACGTAATCCAGCACCATAGACATTCATTATGCCTGTTAACAGATCCTGACGGAATCCTGTGGAGTGCGGTTTTTTACAGCAACAAAAAACGTTACATTGCACGTTCCTCCCACCCGACAGTCAGTCACGTGTTTTTGATTTACAGACTCCCTCCCATAAAGATTTTTTTTCCCCATTAAATCTGTGTATAAGTGTATGTAACATAGTGTGTATGTATTAATATACTCACCTAACGCTGCTCTCTCTGAGATACAGCACAGTTCTGCCCCTCTTCTCAGAGACGTCACTGCAGACTCTCTGGGCTCCACTGCGCTCTGCGCGACCCACAAGCGACTTTGACGAGATTCCATAGGTTGAAAATAAAAAAGGAAAGAAAATAAGACTTCTGGCTGATGTATAGAGTGATCCGGATAGTCTGGAGAGCGGTGACGTCACCGAGAAGAGAAGCAGAACACCAGAAAAACAGCAGTAGGGGGAGTATATTACCACACTCATGCTGCATTACATGCACTTATATACAGGTTTAATGAAAAAAATAACATTTCATAGGAGGGTTTCTTTAAGAAAGAATTTGATGATCGGATTTTGTTTAGTTATTGTCAATTAACAATTTGTTGTAAAACTAAATAAAGATGCGGTTTTGCCTTCAGCATGAAACAAGACAAAAACAACAAAATCATGAAATAATATAAATATTAGCATGAAAACAAAAGCTGAAGATGATGCGAGCCGAGATCAGGATCATAAGCACAGACCTAATCCTCTCTATATAAGGCAAAAAGAAAATAAAAAGGTTGCGCTTTATATACAGAAGACGACATGATGATCTCCACATAGTGTGGCTCACATTAGCTGAATTTTCCATTGCTGCCGGTCTACACAGACTTTATGGGCAACCCTACATTCCGGATGGATACTTCACATGACCTCGGACCGTCACACTGCCACGTCTGTCAACAACTGGACAAATATTCTCACAAACTTTTCATTTCCACTTCTTCTGCAGATCTTAGAGAACATCTGTCACCAAATGCTGCTTTTCCATCTTTGTAATTCAGAAAAGAAGGATAAATATGACTGCCATACTCTTACCAGTAAAAGGTATCAAGTACCTGGAAGTTCATAAGAGTATCCATCCATCTAATACTCATTAATCCTCAAAAGTTGACAGCTATGCTTTAAATTATCAGCACGCTGGCTGATTTACTGTCTAATAGATCTGGGGTTGGACGCGTCTCCTACACTGTTTACCAGGCACAGCTCCTTACATTTAGTCGCGGCTTGGCCCGGTATTACAATTCACCATAGCATGGCCATATTCCATTGATCGGCACTGTAATACCAGGTACAGCCATTAGTAATAGTACAAGCTGTATCTGGAAAACAATGAAGGTGTCATGATCCAGGACCGGTATTCCCCACTCCACAGTTTCACAGACCCAGCCTGGTCATGTCAGGGGTTAACCCCATCAGCCTCATTCTGGTTTCAGGAGACAATATATCTGGTCGCTGCACTTGCATTCCAGTGCTGGTTATAGTTTTGTTCTGCAGCCTGTGACTGGCTCTGGTGAGATTTCCTGTTTGATCTGTCTCCTTTTAAGGCTATGTGCGCACGTGTGCGCTCTGCACCGCACCTAAAAGGTGCGCTTCAGAGCGCAGCTGAAAAGCTCCGTTCTGAAGCGCATGGTGCCGGCAGAGAACGTGCGCTCTGCCTGCAGCTCCTGCCATAGACAGAGCAGGGGCTGCCGGCAAAGCGCACGGAAGAAGTGACATGTCACTTCTTAGAACGCGCGCTTCGGGCAGCAGCCGAAGCGCTGCGCTCTAAGACGCCACATGCGCACGGCCCCTGCACAATCTGGATAGATTATGCAGGGGACGCAGGACGCATGCAGTTACGCTGCGCTACAAAGCGCAGCGTAACTGCATGTGATTACGCAACGTGTGCACATAGCCTTACCGTGCCCTGACCTGTACCCTCCCCCGTTCGTCCATCTATCCCAGTCCCTGACTTGCCGCTCCTGTCTGTTTGTGTTTCCCTCTGCATACCTGATCTCGCGGCTTCCAACTCAGTTCTGTTTTCTGGCTTGATTTTTATCCTCCCTCTGCAGTGACTTGACTTTCCTGGCTAGACCATCACTGTTTGACTACTCTATTGTCCCCTGGTGGTTCTCCTGTGAACTGCCTGCTGAAGTTATTCTGCTGTACTTTAGCTGTCTTTTTGTTACAGTGTTACTTTGACTCTCCTTCAATACTCAGCTGCCACCTTGTGGAGAATATGCTGTACTACGTCTCACTTGCCCTTTGTACAGCGTGACAGAAGGGCACCCGATGTGTACAGAAATGCTGACCTGCAGGGATGCCCAGAGTCATACTCATACTAATCTTATAATGGAGCAATGGAGATAGCCAGGAAAGCATGCTCCACTGTTAGTGAAGGTCTGATAGAAGAGACTACAGAGGGCTGCACAGAAGTCAGACTCGTAACTATCAGACAGTTATGGTATGCCGTATGCAACTTTGAAAGGGTTGCCCAGTCTTCTGATGAAACTGTGAAAGGGTTGTCCAGAGATCTGAGTGCTGCCAGTATGTGGTGCACACACTGTTAGGATTCATTGTTATTGCTAGTGAGAGCGGGCAGTCATTGTGACCACAAGCATGCAATTTGCCTGCTTCCGGTCACGTTCTGACTAGACATGCTCGACATATCTAACTGAACATTACTGTCAAATAATGACAGTAATACCCACAAATCCTGACAGTGTGTGCAGCACACGCTGTCAAACTCCGGAAGTCTCCAATCAAAGAGTGATTGTAGACTTTCTTGAGAAGACTGGACAACCCCTTCAAGGGCCCCATACACATTAGACTAAAATCAACCAAACCCACTTATATATCGGTTAAAGAAGACAACAATCCAGTCCACTGAATTTCAAAAGCAAATCTTTTTGTTTTTCAGGGTTTTCAGGTGGTAAGCCACAACCAGACAAGTCTCACAGCAACATTAACTACAAAACTTTGCCACAAGGAAGAGGTCCAAGAACAAACCATAAAGCCAAAACAGGTGATACCCAATGTCAATACAGTAAGTAAATACAAGGGAATCACAAAGAAAAACGGACCAAAAGATAAGTTGTAAAATACAGCAATAATTTATTCATACAAAAAGTGAACAAGGTGCACAGCGCTGGCAAAATAGAAAACAAACACTATCCTGCCCAGAAACACGCAGTTCCTAAATGGACCTGAAGGTGGCAGTGAAGTCTGCTGCATGAGTACCATAAAGTAAATGTGAGTGAAGGCTGAAGGAGAGAGGGGAAATGTGAAGAACACACAGCAACCACTTGAGTCACCCCAAAGTGTTTTCTCCAAAACCAGCCAACATTAACTATAATGGACAATACCCTGAGACATTGTAAAGCAGCAGAAAGAAGTCAGGTAACCAGGGGCAGGCGGACAACCCCAACGTACGTTTCACCAAGGAATGGCTTTATCAGAAGGCATCTGACAGCAACATTGTCAGGGGGAACTACTTTACATTGTATCAAACTGTCATATCTTCAGTGTTGTCCCAAGAAAAGATAGAATAAAATATTTACAAAAATGTGAGGGGTGTACTCACTTTTGTGATACACTGTATATACACTGGAGATCAAATTAGAGAACAATGTATGATCTACCTAACTGGCTACAAACAACAGGGTTTATACAGATAAAATAAATTAAAATACTAAAATGATTTATTTCCTATTTCAGGATCCCAGCTAAACCACTTTCAGGTAGAAAAAAAAAGTGGGTATATTTTGGAATTACTGGACCATGAGGCAGTAGATTAAAAGGAATCATAACACAGAAGTAACAGAAAAGTCAGCCCTGTAATATGTTGCTGCATATTGCACTCTGGGCCTCTCAGGAAGACGACAACATCTTTTATCACAAATGCATAAACTGTGACTGGAACTGCGATGTGGCATTTATAAGATTGTACACAGAGCAATTTCCTGAGAAGTCATAACTCAGATCGGGCCGCGCTTCTCTACGATACGCTCCATGACAGTTAATGATTCTGATCCTATAAGTTTATAACTAAACAAGGTGTCGTATACATATTAGCTGCTGTGAGCGGTTATCGGTTCGCCCATTAAGTGTGGCATCGCAGTGACATGCTCTCCAGACTGCTAATTCTGATGTATGGATCGGCCGCCAAACAAAAGCCTGTCAAGTAATAGAGATTCCATCTTCTAGTGCCGGGCAGTCACATTGGATGTGTCTGGAGTGAACGCACACAAATTTCACATACTTGCACACTGCCAGCTGCGGAGGAAAAAAAATGCCTGGTCTAAAAACAAATAGATAAAATGGACTGCAGTAATATCATGTAAATTAAAGAAATCAAATATAAATCTAAAAAGAGATGGTGTGTGTGATAAAACTCACATGAGGAAACAATGTGGGATGTGTGAAAATCAAAAAGGAATATTCTGAGAGATATTGTGAGGATTATGACATTCTTACATGTCACCCAGCTGTCCCATTCCATTTGCACACCCCCTGCCCTGCAGCCAGAAGAAACATCCTGCTCTGCCTCAAGAGAAAAATGGTGGAGGTGACAAAACCAACCAAAGCAAAAGCAAGCCCCCTGCTGAGCTGAGAATTCAGCAGGATATAGGCAGGCATTTATAAGTGTTACAACCAATCTTCAAAGACAGTCTCCAGGCTTTGAGGTGCCGATGTAAGAGTTACAATATTGGGGAGCGCGCCGCTCCCACAAATAAGGCACGTATATTTCCAGATTCCCAACAGCAAGAAAAAGGAAAACTCATGGCTCCACAGCGCCCCCCTGTGCCAGCCAACACCATGCATATTCTAAAGGAATAAACTTGTTTATCTGTGTATCTGTTTGTGACCACACCTTATCTGTAACTGTACTTCTGAGAATATATAATTGTGTATATTATATATAATATATACACACACACACACACGTATATATATATTAGATATATATACATACACACACGCTATTTATATATATATATATATTATATATATATATATACACATACATACACACACAGATATATATTACACGTATACATATACACACACACACACATATATATTACA
Source organism: Anomaloglossus baeobatrachus (assembly GCF_048569485.1). NCBI lineage: Eukaryota > Metazoa > Chordata > Amphibia > Anura > Aromobatidae > Anomaloglossus > Anomaloglossus baeobatrachus. The sequence continues at coordinate 793,195,993 of NC_134353.1, forward strand.
CGTATACATATACACACACACACACACACACACATACATATATATACACATATATTATATTTTTTTTTTACTTAGTCTTACATTCTACATGGTATGGTTTCTGGCCCGATATAGTTCTGTTAATGGATCAGGCCTATATCCAACGAGGAGCTGGTGGCAGTCTACTGCACTTTTACTGGACCAGCAGACTACTGTTCCACTGGGGCTAGTGAAAAGTTTTGTTGCCCTATCGGGGTTGTGAGAAAGCAGGGTGCCTGCGAGGACAGGAGAGGTCAGTGCTGCATTGCGCCAATCGGACCTTACGCACCCCTTAGGGGCGAGAAATGTCATGTTGGTGGAAGCGACTAGGTCGTACCACGTGGCTCCGACGTATTAGAGACGTCAGAGTCGGGCTGCGAGGTACAGTTTCTTCACATATTGACAGGGTCACGACCGAGCAAAGGAACGTCTGAGTGACCCCCGGCCCAGTTCGTGACAATAATGATTTGAAAAGAAACAGAAAAAGAAAAAGAAGAAGAAGGTGACAAGAAGGGGACATCAAAAAATCAAAAAGGAAAGAAAAAAGAAAAACAGAAGAAAAAAGGGGGAATATGTGTCGTGCACCACCTTCAGTATTAAATTAATGTACAGGTGCACAAATACGCTATGTGGCCAATATACAGACACATAAAAAGGTACATACACAGTGCGTCAGTACACTGCAATTAACTCATTCACTGCGCTGTGATTTTCTGTTTTTACACTTTAGTTTTTTCTTATTCTTATTCCAAGAGCCATAAGTTTTTTACTTTTCCATCCCTACAACATTATGAGTGCTTGTTTTCTTGCAGGATGAGATGTATCATTCAATTTATCACGTGATACACTGGAAATCAGGGGAAAATGTCAAGTGTTAAAATTGCAAAAAAAAAGTGCAATTACACAAAATTGTTTTTTTTGGGGTTTTTTTTATATACCATGTTCACTATACTGTAAAACTGACCTAGCAATATCAGGTCACTACGAATTATTGTATTTTATTGCAATATTGCGGCGGCCAAAAAACAAATTTTGGAGTTTTGATTTTTTCTCTTGCTACACAGTTTACCGATCGGACTAATTTATTTTCTATTTTGATAGATCAGACTTTTACAAACGCAGCAATATCAAATGTCCTGTTTGGGTTTTTTTTGTAATTGTTTAATTTTTAATGCGGACAAAGGGGTATGATTTGAATGGGTTTTTTTCATCATATATGAAACTTTTTTCTCTCTTTTTACTGTATTTATTAGTCTCCTTAGAGGACTTGAAGTTGCCATCATCCGATCTCTTGTGCTATACATAGCAGTGCATTACCACTGCTATGTATAGCTAAAACCACGATCTCCTATGAACGCCAGCCCGGCGTTCACAGAAGGATCGTAATGACAAACACAGGAGTCATTAGCAGACCTCCTGGCTGTCATGGCAACTCATGTGCCTCGAGATCACATCACGGGTGCACTAACGGGAAGGAGGAATGACGCACTCCTCGCCAGCGAGTGTTAAATGCAGCAATCAGAGATTGATGGTGTCATTTAATAGGTTGATAGCTGTGGGTGGTCTGTTAGAGGCACATAATGGCTGCTTTCATCAGCTGTCATGCATGGGATATGACGCGGGCTCAGCGTTTGAGCCAGCATCAAAGGCAGACACTACCTTTGACGTACATGTATATCAAAGGTAGTGAAGGGGGTTAATGAATAAATCAACTCCAACATTGTTATAAATGTTAAAAATGTAATATACTTAGCTTTTTTTTTATCAAATAGTGCAAAAAGGTTTTAAATTACGAGCTATGTTTGGTCTCCTTTCATTACCCCACTCAGATGAGGTCTGGTTTGAAACACGGAGAGGTAGGACATTAGCGATAAAGAACCATCCATATTAAGGTACACCTTGACGTGGTTGGATGGCTTTTATGCTGTTTGATCATAACATGTTAACTAAGTAACGCATGTTTTCATGTTTTTAACATTTACAGCACTAGTGGAGTGAATGTATTCATTAGTCGCACTGTGCTGCTATATAGTGTATGTATAAATGCGGACATGTCAGGGTGTGCAACTTATTTCTTATAATAGAAGAATGTCCACTGTAGAACAAGCTGTGTCCGTTTCTCTGCTGAGCGCCTTTGCAGCTGAAGTACGGCTTCATTCACAGAGTTCAAGTCTTATGTTTGGTGCAAATAACTGAAAAATTCCCCAAGTGTATACCTTAAACGTATCCTTAGTGTCCCATCACCCAACTGAGGCCAAAAGATCTCCGCCCTGCCTGTTGGGGCGGCAGGTGCGGAGATAGCCGCTCTCAGCAGTATAGGGAGGAGATACAGATAAGGATTCCCTACAAGGGCCACTACAAATAAGTAATGTATTACAGAAGCTCATGTCAGAGAACTTGGCTGGAAAAACTTCCCGACGTACACCACCAAGAAAAGGCTCATACACAGCGTGAACGGAAACACAGCAGCATCCAGATCGTACATGAATGTAATGCCAGCTTGTAAAAATAAAATGTAATCATAAGCCACTAACACTGAATTCACACTGGGTTCACAGTACAGTCTTGTATTATGAAAGGTAGTTTTTTTTTCTTCCCATAAAACCTTTAAAGATCCTGTCCTGTTGCATAACGAGTGATTAACGAGCACTACCATGCTCCGGTGCTCTATGCGCATAACGAGTGATGAGCGAGCACTACCATGCTCCGGTGCTCTATACGCATAACGAGTGATGAGCGAGCACTACCATGCTCCGATGCGCTATACGCGTAACTAGTGATGAGCGAGCACTACCATGCTCCGGTGCTCTATACATATAACGAGTGATGAGCGAGCACTACCATGCTCCGGTGCTCTATACACATAACGAGTGATGAACGAGCACTACCATGCTCCGGTGCTCTATACATATAACGAGTGATGAGCGAGCACTACCATGCTCCGGTGCGCTATACGTATAACTAGTGATAAGTGAGCACTACCATGCTCCAGTGCTCTGTACTAGTAACTAGTGATGAGTGAGCACTACCATGCTCCAGTGCTCTGTACTAGTAACTAGTGATGAGTGAGCACTACCATGCTCCAGTGCTCTGTACTAGTAACTAGTGATGAGTGAGCACTACCATGCTCCAGTGCTCTGTACTAGTAACTAGTGATGAGCGGGCACTACCATGCTCCAGTGCTCTGTACTAGTAACTAGTGATAAGTGAGCACTACCATGCTCCGGTGCTCTGTACTAGTAACTAGTGATGAGTGAGCACTACCATGCTCCAGTGCTCTGTACTAGTAACTAGTGATGAGTGAGCACTACCATGCTCCAGTGCTCTGTACTAGTAACTAGTGATGAGTGAGCACTACCATGCTCCAGTGCTCTGTACTAGTAACTAGTGATAAGTGAGCACTACCATGCTCCGGTGCTCTGTACTAGTAACTAGTGATGAGTGAGCACTACCATGCTCCAGTGCTCTGTACTAGTAACTAGTGATGAGTGAGCACTACCATGCTCCAGTGCTCTCTACTAGTAACTAGTGATGAGCGAGCACTACCATGCTCCAGTGCTCTATACGCATAACTAGTGATGAGCGAGCACTACCATGCTCCAGTGCTCTATACGCATAACTAGTGATGAGCGAGCACTACCATGCTCCAGTGCTCTATACGCATAACTAGTGATGAGCGAGCACTACCATGCTTCAGTGCTCTATACGCATAACGAGTGATGGGCGCGGCGCACTACCATGCTCCAGTGCTCTGTACTAGTAACTAGTGATGAGCGCGCACTACCATGCTTCGGTGCTCTATACGCATAACGACTGATGAGCGCGCACTACCATGCTCCGGTGCTCTATACGTATAACGAGTCATGAGAGAGCACTACGATGCTCCAGTGCTCTGTATTCGTAACTAGTGATGAGCGAGCACTACCATGCTCCAGTGCGCTGTACTTGTAACTAGTGATGAATGAACACTACCATGCTCCGGTGCTCAATACTTGTAACTAATGAGTGAGCACTACCATGCTCTGGTGCTCGGTACTCGTTACTAGTGCTCAGTACTCGTAATTAGTGATGAGCAAGAACTACAATGTTTGGGTCTCGTATCTAGTGACGAGCGACCACTAGCATGCTCCAGTGCTTGGTATTCAGAAAGAGCAGTCGGACGCTCAGACGGGCTCAACTCGTTTACCAAGTATAATCGAAGTCAAAGGGGAACTCAAGCCTTTTTCTGGAAGATCTACCATGTTCGAATTAAATGAAAATACTCTTTTCTACAAGATTTGAAAATGTGGTGTGAACAGATGCCAACTGGCCTTTTTTTGACCGTTTTTCTGATTTTCACCTACTGATGTTTGTTTCTAGAGTTATCTAAGGAGAATTTCCTACAATAGATGTGGCCTGCGGTCATAAATCAGCCGAGAGGAGCTCAGAAAACGACAAGTTACAAGCGGCTTCAGGCCTTCCTTGCGGGCTGCCTGGCGGATCATACGACCACTCATTCTGTATCAGCAATAGCATGTGCCACACGGAGGCTATAGAAGGCAAATGCTGCAAAATGTTTAATGAAACTAAAGTGGGAAAATTATTTTGAGCCCCAAATACATGAATTTAAGTAAAAAAAAAAATAAAATAAATAAAACACCTGGTTATCAGAGGTGATAAGGAAAACCACGGTCAAACAGCTGCTCATATGTAAATGGAAGCAGTAAGAAAACCTACGACTGTGAATAGTACAGATGTGAAGGAGGACACGATTACCTTTCTTGGAGTAAATGTCCGCTGTCTGAACTTCTCCACAATCTCCGGCCCGGCATTTTCCCAGACACTGGCAAAGGCTTCAATTTTACTCTGCTCAAGATGGATGTTCTCCAGCTGCTGACGAAACACCGGGGTCTTTAAATTGTGGTATACGGCCTGGAAAATAACACGAAGCACAGAAGGTCATTATTAGGATTCAGCCTTAAGTGTTCATTTTAAATAAACCTGAACACTAGAAGTCCATTTAACATTTCTACCATTGGAACCCTATGGAGCTCGAAATTCCTGGGACTTCTAGTGTTAAGAAAAGAAAAATACCCCAGTAATTAACCTCTTAATCTCCTTCTTTACTTTGATCCACCTTTGTGTCATTTTTCAATTAAAGGGAACCTGTCACCACTTTTTTTTACCTATAAGCTGCGGCCACCACCACCGGGCTCCTATATACAGCATGTTAGAATGCTGTATATAAGAGTCCATGCCACTGTGTACAACGTAAAAAACACTTTATAATACTTACCTACCGGTCACGCAATTGGCCATATGGGCGTCTCCGTTGTCCGGTGCCGGCGCCGCCTCTTTTGGCCATCTTTGTTCTCCTCTAGCCGCGGTGCATGACGTGTCCGATGTCATCCATACTCGCCGGCATTCAGGTCCTGAGCAGGGCAGATCAAAGTATTGTAGTGCGCCTGCGCAGGACCGGCGAGTGTGTATGGCAGACGCATAATGCACTAAGGCTTCAGAAAGGGACGAAGATGGCCGAAAGAGGCGGCGCTGGTACCGGACACGCCTATATGGCCAACCGCGCGACCGTTGGGTAAGTATTATAAAGTGTTTTTTATGTTCTCACAGCGGCCTGGACTCATATACAGCATTCTAACATGCTGTATATAAGAGCCCGGTGGTGGTGGCCGCAGCTTATACGCCAAAAAAGTGGTGACAGGTTCCCTTTAAAGTGAAAAATATGTGATCAAGTAGGAGAGGGATGGAGTGCTGTGTCAGATGACATGGCGTCCACAATCACTCAACTTCTACCCTACGGTGATGTTTGGGATGTGTTAAACCTCAGAGTGAAAACAAAGCAGCCAACAAGGGGAATTCCTTCAAGATTGTGGAAAACCAATGCCAGGTGACTGAGAAAATGCCAGTGGGGGGGAACTTTGTGGAATCTAAGGTTTAACATATATTCTGAATTGTTTCACGTGCATTAAATCACTCCTTGTTTCCATGTGTGTCTCTTCATGATATTGCTGCCTTCAGTCTGAATCTATTATGTGCACATTTCAATAGGAACTAAGAAAACTGCATGAACAGAGGTGTCCAAACTTTTAACAAGTACTAACTAGGAGTCAGAGACATGGTAGGGACAGCTAAGACGACTGTAAAGTTAAAGTCATGATGGCACAAGTATATGCTTAATTTATAGTTGCCTATTAAATCATGTTACCATACCCTATAGTGAATAGTGAGATTCCTGCCTACTATCAGATGGACATAGTCATAGGATATAGATCCAACAGTGGTTACAATGCCGGGTCATTATAATATTCACTTCTACAGCGCCATTAATTCCATAGCGCTTTACATAGATGAGCAGCACTGTGCCCATCGGGGCTCACAATCTAAAGTCGTGATCAGTAGGTCTTTGGACGGTGGGAAGAAACCGAAGAATCCGGAGGAAATTCAAGCAAAATTCCTTTCAGATGTGGTCCTTGGTGGGATTTGAACGATGCCCTAAAACCTCCTTGTGGCTGCCATAAGTACTCCACAAGTGGCCAGGAAAGGGGCAATCCTTGGTCTGGTGGTGACCTCGTGTAAAGTCGGGATCTGTGTGACTTTTGGTAGAACCCAGGAAAAGCAGTCTTATAATCAGTAGCACGTCCATGTTATCCTCTTCGTTACCCAGCCATTTCTTGCACAGATCAAACCGTACAAACTAAAACTGTAATCCGGGAGTTTCGTTGTTTTTCATATTCTCTTTATTATAAAATGTAATAAATCTTTAATGGCAGAGAACTGTAATGATAGAGAATTTTTATGAGAGCTCCTGCTTTTGGTAATGAGGAATGTCAATGACACAGAAGGACAGAGGTAACGTCCATAGAGATGTATAGTCCGGGATATAGCGGCGGTAGGAATGATTCACAGCCGTGCACTGAAAGTGAATATACCCCGCACTCGGTGCCCATTACAGACTGGGGGGAATACTACGGATATGTGATCATAGATGTACAATTGTTAACCCCTTGGGCATTGTGCTGTCTATGTACAGTACAGGGCATCAGCGAAAAAAAACATGACAAAATCGCACTGCAATAACCAGAAACACATGCCGCTGACCCTAGAGGATTCCCCTTCAGATGCCAGTCAGTAAGGGTTGTACCAGCTAAGTAATGACAGGAGGGTGATGGCTGCGCTTACCACTATTTTCTCCGTGTTCCTTTGACTCCACTATCAGGCAGTCCAGAGGCAGTTGAATGGCCTGTCCATTAACCAGATACTGATGACATATATTAAGAAGTCATCAATGTCAGATCAATTGAGGTCAAATACCTGCCAGCCCCCATCGGTGCACGGATATAAAACACACTGATCAGCGATGCATCGCACAGCTCCACTCATTGTGCAGTGGCTACTATAGAGTAGTAATGGCAGTGGGTCTGCAACCAATTTAAAAAGGGTTATCACACGAACAAAGTTCCCTTTAATCAATAGATCTTGGAATAATAACACGTTCCACAATTTGAGGTGTTATATAAAATGTTCCTGGGCTGAGATAATCTTATATATGTGCCCCTGCTCTGTACTGTGTAATGGCTGTGTCTGACCGTATAGGGACAGTCTGATCATACTACAGCTACTGGGCTGGCGAGGAAGTAAAAGAATATAAAGACATTACAATAGGGGATCACAGCTGATTCTTTGAGTTAAAACATTTATATTAAAAAAAAAAAAAAAAAAAAAAAAAAACACAGGCAGGGGAATGTTATACCTCACAGAAAGAATCAGCTATTGTTCCCTATTGTAATGTCTTTATATTCTTTTGCTTCCTCCCCTGTCCAGGAGATGTGGTATGATCAGACCATATTCCTGTACGGGCAGACACGGCCATTACACAGTACAGAGCAGGGACACATACGCAAGAATATCTCCTCACAGGAACATGTTTATTTTTTTTGCCTTCCATAGACCTGAGCACCATCTAATTTTGAGTGCTGCCTGGTAGTTTTTTGTTTGTTTTTTTAAAACACATCTATTTGTATAAATTATTATTAATCCCAGATCTATTGAGTAACATGATCTTTGCTCATGTGAGAAGTCCTGAAAGTTGTTTGCAGAAATATTTCAGTCTCGACGCAGGATACACAATGAATGGAGCAATTCTGTGCAATGTGTTTAGATCTGTCCGCTGATGGGGGCTGCCGGGTATTTGGCCGCAATTGATCCGACATTGATGACTTATGTGACTGAAGCCCAAATGTTGCCGAGAGGATTAAAATTTAATTTTCTCTTGCCAGCAGTATTTAAAGTGCCGGCGCACGGTGAGAATGCTACTCCCCTGCAGATTAACCCTGTATGGGCAGGCTCTGAATGCTACTCCCCTGCAGATTAACCCTATATGGGCAGGCTCCGAATGCTACTCCCCTGCAGATTAACCCTATATGGGCAGGCTCCGAATGCTACTCCCCTGCAGATTAACCCTATATGGGCAGGCTCCGAAGGCTACTCCCCTGCAGATTAACCTTATATGGGCAGGCTCCGAAGGCTACTCCCCTGCAGATTAACCCTATATGGGCAGGCTCCGAAGGCTACTCCCCTGCAGATTAACCCTATATGGGCAGGCTCAGAAGGCTACTCCCCTGCAGATGAACCCTATATGGGCAGGCTCAGAAGGCTACTCCCCTGCAGATTAACCCTATATGGGCAGGCTCCGAAGGCTACTCACCTGCAGATTAACCCTATATGGGCAGGCTCCGAAGGCTACTCACCTGCAGATTAACCCTATATGGGCAGGCTCAGAAGGCTACTCACCTGCAGATTAACCCTATATGGGCAGGCTCAGAAGGCTACTCACCTGCAGATTAACCCTATAGGGGCATGCTCAGAAGGCTACTCATTTGCAGATTAACCCTATATCTGCAGGTTAATAGTATTTTTCCATGAGACAGGTTCGCTTTAAATCAACAAAAGATACTTACTCCAAAACAGTGACAATATAAAAATATAGTTTGTTCTCCAAAAAATCCCAACACTTAACACTGCAACATTGAAGGTAAATTAACATGTCTTTCAGAATGTGGTTGAGCAAAATATCCTACTTCATAAAGGGTAAAAAAAATATTTTATTAATTAGGTGATTTGTACCTGTTCCAAAATGAAGGAAATTGTCTCCAAGACCAATTTAAGACTTTGCTTATCCAATACAAAGGCAGCTTGAAGTTTCTCCTCCTCCTCCTCATTAAAACTCTGTTCTGCCTAAAAAAAAAAAAAGAAAAAAAGGTGAATAATGTTTACCAAGAAATATATACGGTATGTGTGGAGCACAATAGATAATGATTCAGAAGGGAAAACGCTTTATCGTTAGGCAAATCTGCAGTCATCTGTTCAGAAAACTGGATTGTGCCTGGATGAAATCTATCATCTCATATCATTATCTGCATAAAACACATAGAAGCACAGAGCGTACAAAACATCCAAACTATGGAGAGCTAATGTCAGGTATTTGTATCCTTTACAGCAGTCAAGAAAAGCCTCTTGTTATAATCCCAAGGCTGAGATCAAATAACAAATCTGAAAAATAAATGGGCTCAGAGGAATAATTGAGAGTCTGCCCGGGCTGCATTCATCAATCTGCTGATGCCAGGGAGAACCTTATCTTGTTCTTTGCACTGTGTCGGATATAGATCCATCAACTGAGGATGTGAAATCACGGAAATTAGGGCTAAACACAACTAAATCGAGTTCTGGAGAGAACATGAGACTCACAATTTACACGAGAAGAGCCAATATAATCCACTGTCCCACCAGACCGGGCATCACGTATGGTCATACTGGTTATAATGGAGGCCATCACACAGTTCCAGCTAGATCTATTGTACATCGGACACAGAAGACCCACGGACCAAACTGGGGTTCATCAGGGTCCTGTCAGTCTCCTTTGCTATTGTCCAAAGTTCAATGGATCTAAATGGATCTTATAGGCTTATAATGGGAACCACCGAGGTTTGGATCCTACATTATTCTTACCTTTAAAAGGAGGGAGAATTTTTTTTTTAAACAAATCCAGACAAAAGGTAAATAATAGACCTCCCTTTATATTTTACTTTTCTTTACAATCAACTTTGGGGTTTTTTTTCTCAAAAGCCAAGAGAGGGGTTTTCCATGAAAAGAAAAAAAAAAAAACACTAAAAACATTGTGTTTGAAGCCTTACAGCCCTGTTGGCTACTGAATATGTAAAACACACTGTAAAAAAAAAAAAAAAAAAAACAGTCAAAATCATCCAAAAAACACAAACACTAAAAATCAAACGGCTCGTGGTTCCAGAATAACAAATAAATGTGTGGCATTAACAGATGTATGACTAGTTAGGCTATGTTCACACGTTGCGTTTTTTGGCAGCATTTTTTTATGCAAATTAAAAGCTACTTTTCACAGTTCCAGAAAAGCTACTGGATTCCAGAAATCTCATCCACACAATAGCAGTTTTCCAATTCAGTCAAGAAAAAAAAAGCAAAGTGTTTGCAGCCTGTAGCATGTCAATTCTTTGTGTTTTTGCAGCTTTTTTTCATCATAGGAAGCAATGAAGAAGAGCAAAACCCTGCTGTGTTTGGTGAAGACATGTACTGTAGAAAAATAAAATATAATCTGCAGCAAAAAAAAAAACAAAAAAGCTGTGTCTCTTTTGGTGTGTGTGTGTGTGTGTGTGTTTCTGTTTGTGTCTGAGTGTGTATCTCTGTGTATGTGTGTCTCTTTCTCTCTCCATAATAGGAGTCTATAATAACAGATTTGTTCTTAGTTCTATTGACTTTAAAATGTAAGCAGGGTTTTTGTCGAATAACTGTAAAGCGTGGGATTAAATTTTCCCCTCAAAATATAGTCTATGACGTTCCCTAAGTCAAATAGAGTGGCTGTGCAAAATTTCATGATTGTAAATGTGACGGGGAGGATTCCTTTAGCGGGCACACACAACCACAAACACACACACATACATACACACACACACCTTGATATACCGTATTTTTCGGACTATAAGACGCACCCTGGTTTTAGAGGAGGAAAATAGGAAAATAAAACTTTAAGCAAAAAAATGTGGTCATGACACACTGTTATGGGGCGAGGATCTGCAGCATGCGATGTCTTCCTGTCTGTGCCGATCAGCTGACCGGCACAGATCAGCTGACCGGCACAGATCAGCTGACCGGCACAGATCAGCTGACCGGCACAGATCAGCTGACCGGCACAGATCAGCTGACCGGCACGGACAGGAAGACATCGCGTGCTGCAGGGGAACGGCTCCACACACGGGGACGGGTGAGTGTACTGATTCACTGCACCCTGCGCTGATGATGACACGCGGGGGGCAGTGAGTACAGCCGCACATGATCACTCCAGGCTGTAATTGCCAGGGGTGATCATGTGGACCGGCTCTTTACTATGCGCGCGTCCACGCCCGTCCTCCCGCCCACCTGTCAGTGCCGGCTTCTGCGCTGAGAAATGGGCGGGAGGATGGGCGTGCATATGTAATGAGCGGGCCCAAGTGGTCACGGCAGGTGCTGCTGCAGCCTGCTCGTGCCCCCGATGACCCGCTCCACCGCAGCACCTCATTCCCCGCAGCCACAGTCAGACCATAAGACGCACCCCCAACATTTGGGGGAAAAAAAGTGCGTCTTATGGTCCGAAAAATACGGTAGATAGATCGATATATTATCTATCTTTTATTTTTTTTTTTAAACATAACTGGAATCATAGTGCGGCAATATGACTAGCCACACAGGGTAATCAGACTCAGAATGGAGTTCCAGACGTTATTTCTTGATTAATTTGTAGTTTTTCGTTTGTGAACCCACCCCACTCACACCTATTGCCAATCCACATGATACGCATATATAGCCTGGGTCTCAGCTTCCCATACACGGTAAGTTTTTTAACTGCATGAGAGGACACACACAAGCTAGGGACCCCAACATAAAGAAATACTTTGGCGTAGTGTTGGGGCTCTATTGCATTGATCAATAATAGCTAAATTTCTCTTTATTCATATGTTCATGGCAGTAATGCAGATTCCATTTTCATATTTTCATTCTTACATATAACTATTGGATTTTTCATGTCAGTATTCACACAGAAGTTTCTGCTTTTCATATATTCCCCTTACATAGTCACTAGTGTGCATACCTTCTCTCCATATAGCCACACAGGGTGACATGACGGCTCACACAGGATGCCCCACTGTGGCCCTACATACAGGTAAACATGAAGGAGGTCAGTTCAGTTATAGATACAGAGATGACCAGCGAGGGGATCGGTGTGGAATAAATATATGGATCAGTCTTCCCAGGTAAAGGACAGTTATCTGGATGGGTGAAATAACATATTCATTGAAACTGACACTCTCTGGATTTCCTTATTCATTGCCGTTCGCCAATTGCATCAATTTAATGTACGAGTCACATTTGCAACTATAGTGATAAACCTCTGAGAAATGTACGCAACAGACGATGCCAGAGCAGATGTAACGGCACATTGCTCATTACTATGTATACTCAATCAAAAAAAGGCAGAAATGATCTGATAGACAAGACTGCAAAATCAGCCAGATAATGGAAATAACAGAACGCAGAGCGGCTCTGAAGGTTTCCTTATCTCCAGCCTGACAACACAATAAGGGGAACGCTTTACTGCAGCTTAAAAGGAATCCAGCCTGCGGCCATATCTCTGTATATCCAACGGATCACAAAATGACATGAAGAGGAAGGCTAATAAGGAAACCGGCGGACGAGCCGATAACCGCTCAGCGGGAGGAGACATCATCTCCCCAGATACAGACGCTTCCACATCACCCAATGGCAGATCCGTGTCCAAAAACTGGGAGAATACCATGGAAAGATGACCGACGATGAAGATGGTAAACGATAACGCCCAATACCATGGCCATCAGTCTCCCTTTTGTTTTCAACGATGGCTACATCCACACAGGACTGATGCTTGTACAGCAGTGAAAAAAAAACCAAACACTCAACTGACATAAAAAGCAACAAACCCCAGACCAAATACTGGAAGATTTTCATAGTGGAAAGTCTGTGGATATCGCTGCGGCATTTATTCTCTGTATTGAAAATGATAACATTCGGAGCAAAGCTTGAAAGCTGCATAAAGCAAAACCTCAACACAGGTCACTATGGCCAGGGTCAGACGAGCGTATAACACGGACGAGGATCGCATCGCCAGGACCGGCCGCGGCTCTCCTGACCCGAGCAGCATGGCGACATACAAATACATGACGGCTCAGGACACCAGCCAGTCCGGGCACTGTTATGTGATCCTCGTCCATGTTGTACGCTCATCTTACCTCAGCCAAAAAGAGGAGCCATCACCATTTTTTTTTCCATTTAAACCGTGCTGTGCCATAGATTCTGGAACAGTCTTTCCTTTTCTTCTGTGCCCCTCTGCTGCAATGTTACACACCCATAGAAATAAAGATGCCATTTTTTCTTTTAACAACTAGCCATTTTCTCCTCCAATACTGGCCAATGAAAACAAACCACGTCCAAGGAGAGTGAAAAATTAGCATCTTTAATTCCAGGTAAGTGGGGCCTAACATTGGAACAGAGGGGCACAGAAATAGAAAAACGGCTCCAGGATAAGACTGAGTGACTAGTCAGACAGGAGGGTCTCCGTAGCTTCTCTCCGCCCCCCGGCCTGAATTGACAGGTTTCTGGCTATATACACATGCAGAGAGAGGGGGGGCAGCACGATCTGAAAGTGGCATGCTTCATATAAAAACTGCAAATTCACAGATATATTCCAACTGTATCTATTATACAAAATTAGATTTTTAGCAAATAATTGATCAATTCTTTGAGCCACCCCTGCCACTTCACGGCAAATCTCAATAGGGGGATCCTACTCTATATTATGTATTTCATGTGCCATGCGGCCTCTTAGATAAAAAAATTAAAAGTAGAACCATTTACTAAAGCACACATATCAATAACCTATATATAACCATTTCTATGTCGCAAAAAGAGGCAACTGCGGATAAAAGGCAGCCCAGGTCCAGCATGTGCAGCAAATGCCACACAATAGGACTATGTCAGAACTGACCTTCACATTTGCACTTTTACATGATGCATGCCACTCTCAGATCATGCTGGCCCCCCTTTCACTGTTATGGTTGTAGTTATGCTGACCACCATGCCATGCACGCCTGAATTTGGTTTGCAATGTATTCGTCCTGTTGGTAGCTGTTCACATTCAGTTGCCTCATCCTTTTTCACAGGCATTGCTAATTAAGCACCATACTTGAATCTGGTCCACCCTTAATAATGGTTGCTGGTCTGGCACTGTGAAGGTCAGATCTGATATTGACCTGGTGTGTTTGGCGGTTGCTGCATATGCTGGGACTTGGGCTGCCTTTTATCCGCAGTTGCCTCTTTTTGCATCATGGAAGAGGTTATACAGTATATAGGTTACAGGTACGTTTGCTTCAATATGGTTCTGCTTTTAATTTATCTAGGAGGCCACATGGCACAATGGGAATAAAGAATATAGAGTAGGACCCCCCTATTGAGATTTCCGTGACGTGGCGGGGGTGGCTCAAAGAATTGATCAATTATTTGCTAAAAATCTCATTTCGTATTATAGTACAGTTGGAATAAATCTGTGAATTTGCACTTTTATATGATGCATGCCACTCTCAGATCGTGCTGGCTCCCCTTTCTCTATATACACATGCAGGCAGAGAGCTGTAATCCAGGGCAGGATGCAAGGAGAAGCTACCGGAGACCCGCCTGTCACAGCGTCTCACAGAAAAGCATACCTGGCCGAGGTCATCCCGCCAGTGCCTGATACACGCTGCTCACGGATTGGCCAGCAGGTGGCAGAGGTCAGGTTCTATTTAAATTAAAAAATCCAGTAAAAGGTTCTCTAACTAAAGTCTCGTGCACAATTCACACTGTGGATGTTTCACATATAAATCCGTGGCAGAATATCTGTATCCGCTATGTGGGAACATTCCCAAAAGACGCATGCTCGGCCTCTTACCGGAGATCACAGATTACAGGGCGGTCACCAAAGCCCCTGATGGACATCATCAGGACACAACTATCATGTGATGTTCTGATTGCACCAACCTGTCACAGTGATGCCGGCACAGAAAAGAAACCATTAATGAGCTTTGGGAGTATGTGGAAAGGCAAGCGGTTTACACCACATCACCTACACATACACATGACGATATTGGTACGGCTCGAAAGCTTGCTATTATTACCATCTTTTCAGTTAGCCATTAAAAGGTATCAACTACTGAGGTCTCTCAGTTCTTTTAAACAATTTTTTATATTTTAGAATATAAGATACATACTGTACTTACAAAAACAACATACACACAAACAAAAACAACATAACAGGGAAAAGCAATGAAACTTCCAATGGTTTGGATCTGTGAGAGCGTCTCACCCCTCCTCCTGGTCAGGGGATAGCCAGATGGCTAATTGTATACAGTGTACTATACACGGACATGGGTGAAAAGACATTCTAATTTCTGGCATATTTTCCCCACAGGAACATTCTGTTGGAATAGTACAGACATATTTCCAAGCATACTTTCCACATAGACCAAACACAACTACAATACAATATAGCTACAATTCAGGTTGCTCTTCCAGAACCGGTCAGCCACTTGTTAAATGATTGACACACAAAGTCTGTTTCCAGGTGACCAGTGATATGGGATTTATGTAGATAATCCATAACAAATCCCATAAGAGAAGACTACCTGGGCAGCAGGTTTCCTGTGCCCCCATTGATAACCTCCTGCTGATAAAACAGTGATTTTATCAAGACTCATGTAAGCGGCCCAGTAAGTGATTGACATAGAAGTATATACAAGACACTCACCTAGAATTGCTTCATCTAGAGAATCCATTTATTTATTACATACAGGGTGGTCCAAAAGTAGGTGGACAGAAAATAACATTTATTTTGATTTATATATAAAATTATATTTACTAACACAAGCATAACATTGACAATTACATTTTATTCTGAAAAATAATACAAAAGCCCTTAAATTTTATCAATGCAGGTGCCCAAACTATTTTCCATTACCATTTGCACAGCTTTGAAGTCTGCCTCTTAGGGCGGCTTTGCACGTTGCAACATCGCACGTGCGATGTCGGTGGGGTCAAATCGAAAGTGACGCACATCCGGCGTCACTTTCGACATCGTAGTGTGTAAATCCTAGATGATACGATTAACAAGCGCAAAAGCGTCGTTATCGTATCATCGGTGCAGGCTCCGACTTTTTCAAAATTACGCTGCCACGACAGGTACGATGTTGTTCCTTGTTCCTGTGGCAGCACACATCGCTGTGTGAGAAACCGCAGGAGCGAGGAACATCACCTTACCTGCCGCCGCCGGCTATACAGAAGGAAGGAGGTGGGCGGGATGTTTACATCCTGCTCATCTCCGCCCCTCCGCTTTGATTGGCCGCCTGCCGTGTGACGTCACTCTGACGTTGTACGACTCGCCCCCTTAGGAAGGAGGCGGTTCGCCGGCTAGAGCGACGTCGCAGGACAGGTGAGTGCATGTGAAGCTGGCGTAGCGATAATGTTCGCTACGCCAGCAATCACAAAATATCGCTGCTGCGACGGGGGCGGGGACTATCGCGTGCGACATCGCAGCATCGGCTTGCGATGTCGCAACGTGCAAAGCCCGCCTTACGCTTCGACAAACATTTTTGCATAAGTCTCTTTGGGTATTAATTTCTTGAAATGCATATCTTATGTAGATTTTCAAATCACTGACACTGTTTTTTTATTATAAACTTTGTCCTTGTACGCCCCAAAAGAAAAATCCATTGGGCTCAAGTCTGGTGACCGTGCCGGCCAATCAAGTGGGCCTCTTCGACCAATCCATTTATTAGGAAATGTTTCATCAAGATACTCGCGGACTACTCTTGAATAATATTCAAATAAAGCCACAGCCACACCATGATTTACCATGTATGAATTATGAGAACCATATTATTCATAAGGGACTGGATGGGGACTGAGGACAAGTCGTAATAATTATAGAGCAAGGAGAAAACACACGACCAAAATCCAAATTGCAAAAGGTGATAATCTTTATTGATATAGGGGTAGGTGCGGGGCGGCATGAAACAAGTGAGGGCACGAGCCATCAATCACTGACCAAAGCATACAGACAGATCTCAAAATTGTTACAAACCGACAGATTGAACTATCCATGAATAATCACTTGTTCAAAATTAGCAAAATAAATATATGGACACAAAATGTCAGCAGTTTACCCAGGCAAAGCTGTGTCGCTATGTGACAGGGGGAAAAAAATTCACGATCTTGTTTATATAGATCCCTGATCACAGCTGTGACATAGGCTAAACAGATATGGCTATGGCACTGTCCTAGTACTGACAGTTGCTGTGCTGCGTTAGAAATCAGGGAACAAGACTCCCAAACATTATATAAAATAGTGAACTAGTGGCACATATTACCTGGAGGATTATAGTAGTCAGTGAGAGGTCAGTGTCCTTCTCGACGGCAGTTTCGGCTATGGAGCACCCTGACGAAGGATCCATAGCCGAAACGGCCGTTGAGAAGGACACGGACCTCTCACTGACTACTATAATCCTCCAGGTAATATGTGCCACTAGTTCACTATTTTAGATAATGTTTGAGAGTCTTGTTCCCTGATTTCTAATGCAGCACAGCAACTGTCAGTACTAGGACAGTGCCATAGCCATATCTGTTTAGCCTATGTCACAGCTGTGATCAGGGATCTATATAAACAAGATCGTGAATTTTTTTCCCCCGGTCACATAGTGACACAGCTTTGCCTGGGTAAACTGCTGACATTTTGTGTCCATATATTTACTATTTTGCTAATTTTGAACAAGTGATTATTCATGGATAGTTCAATCTGTCTGTTTGTAACAATTTTGACATCTGTCTGTATGCTTTGGTCAGTGATTGATGGCTCGTGCGCTCACTTGTTTTGTGCCGCCCCGCACCTACCCCTATGTCAATAAAGATTATAACCTTTTGCAATTTGGATTTTGGTCGTGTGTTTTCTCCTTGCTCTACTCTTGAATAATGTGGAGGGGCCCCATCTTGTTGGAAATGAAGGTCATTTGAATTAGGCTGTTGCTGTGACTGGGGAACAACTTGATTCATTAGAATTTCGAGATACTTCGCTTCTGTGAATGCTCCATCAAAAAATATTGGTCCTAAAAACACCAAAACTTGAAATACCCCCCAAACATTGACACCAGGCTCATTTAGTTATTGCTCTAATGTTAAATGCATGTTCTCATTATACCAGTAAATACAATTATGCCTGCTAATATGGCCGGATAATGTGAAAGAAGCGTCATCACTCCACATAGTGTTATCTAAAATTACTGGATTTTCTTCAATTTCGTTAAGCATAATCTCACTAAATTGCAGCCGCCTCTCTGGATCATCCTCCAATAAACCATTTATTAGACGTGGATGATAAGATAAGCTTTAGGCTCTGTGCGCACTAGAAAAGTGATTTTTCTCAAGAAAATTTCTTAAGAAACTTCTGGGAGTTGAAGATTTCCGCAACTGCGGAAAAATCTGCGGGAAAAACGCATGCGGATTTGCCGCAGGTTGGTCCCTGCGGTTTTGCAATAAATAATATAGATAAATCGATAGACAGATAAAGGATAGAGTGAAAGATGGATAGATGAATAGATAGATAGATAGATGAGAAAGACCTATATAATGTCCCACCTCCCTGCATTTTCTAAGCTGGCACCCTTTAGTGACTTTCATGTGGCACTAAAGGGTGCTTAGCCTTGTATTTAGCCATAAAATAAATAAATAATAAAAAAAAAAAACCGACGTGAGGTCCCCCCATCTTTTGTAGCCAGCTAGGGTAAAGCAGACGGCTGCAGCCTGCAAACCACAGCTGGCAGCTTCACCTTGGCTGGTAATCCAAAATAGAGGGCACCCCACGCTGTTATTTTACATTAAATAAATAATTTAAAACAAAAACCGTGGGGTCCCCCCCAAATTGGATCACCAGCCAAGGTAAAGCGGACAGCTGTGGTCTGGTATTCTCAGACTAGGGAGGTCCACTGTTATTGGACACTCCCCAGCCTAAAAATAGCAGTCCGCAGCCGCCCCAGAAGTGGCGCATCCATTAGACGTGCCAATCCTGGCGCTTCGCCCCAACTCATCCCATTGCCTTGGTGCGTTGGCAAACGAAGTAATATATGGGGTTGATGCCAGATGTGTAATGTCACCTGGCATCAAGCCCTGGGGTTGGTGAGGTCAGGCGTCTATCGGATACCCGACTTCACCAACCCAGTCAGTAAGAAATAAAAAATAGACAACAAAAAAAGTTTTATTTGAAAAAACACTCCCCAAAACATTCCCTCTTTAACCAATTTATTGAAAAGAACAATCAATTCCACGTCCGGCGTAATCCAATAAGGGGGGAGAGGGGGGCACGGAGATCCATACCATAGTCGCTGTCCCAGTCAATGAAGAACAGAATGTTCCCCATTGGCTGGGAGAGCAGTGCAGTGACCTGAGCTAACATCAATAGCCCAGGTCACTGCAGGTGATGCCGAGCGCTGCGATCAGGAGCATAGATGAGATCATAACCTGCTGTGATGATCTCCTGTACTGCTGACGTCAGCGCTGTCACTGACTTCTATGCCCGCCGCGTTGTCAGAAGCTAGTGACAGTGACAGTCTCGGGCCGCCCGCGAGACGGGCATAGACAGCAGTGACAGGGGTGACGTCAGGAGGCAGGAGATCGTCACAACAGGTAATGATCTCACCTCCTGACAGCAGCGCTCGGCATCCCCGCGGCTGCCAGCACTGCAGGGTGTCAGTGTCTGCCTGCGCTGCCGCGTGACAGGCTGCTGACACTGCGGGCAGACACTGACACTGCAGGGTGACAAGCTGCTGACACTGCGGGCAGACACTGACACCCTACAGTGCAGGCAGCCGCGAGGCTGGAGCGGGACACAGACTGCACGGGACAGACCTGGAGGTCGCACGGAAGTGCTTCTGTGCGGCGTCCAGGGAGTGTGACGTCTGTGTTTACTCTGCTCCGCTTCCTCTTCCTGGCATAATGACATCGCTTCCTGCAAAACCGCAGGCAGCGATGAGCATTACCGCAGGTAAATCGTGGCTATACCGGGGGTATACCGCACATCATTTGCTACCTGCGGTATACCCCCGAAATTTACGCGATTACATTACAGTGAATGGAGTGAAATTCCGGGGGTATTCCGCAGGGTACTTGCGGAAAATAATGGACATGCTCATTTTCTCAAGAAAGTTTGTCGAGAAAATTTTCTCAAGGAAATTTCTTGAGAAAAATCCGCAGTGTGCGCACAGCTATTTTTTTTTCTCATAGGGTTTGCTGGGAAATGTCTGCACAAAGATTGCAGACATTTCTCAAGAAATTTCCGCAGCAAATCCGCGGGTAAATCCACGGGTAAAACACACTAGTGCGCACATAGCCTTACACCCAATAGATTTCAGGATTCGCATGATAGAAGCTCGTGACATTCCCAATTCTAAAGAGACTCTTCTGGTGACTTTTTTTGACTTTGAACCAATGTTTCAGCAACAAGTTGCTTATTATTTTCTGTACAGACTGTTTTGGGTCGACCTGTTTTGGAGCATTAAGGATTGAGCCAGTGGCATCGAATTTGTCACGAATGCGGTAAATGGTTTGTCTCTTTGGGGCTTCAGTACCAAATGTCTCAACCCAATTTGATCTAACTGTTTCAGCATTTTGAGATTTCCAATACTCTTTTAAAATCCATTTTTTTTTATCTGTATTTAAATTATTTGCCATTATGGGTTGTCTGAAAGAACACAGATTTGGGGGAGATTTATCTGTGAAAACTGGATCTGTGAAACTGACTCAGTTGCCCTTAGCAACCAATCAGATTCCACCTTTCATTTTCCAAAGAGTCTGTGAAGAATGAAAAGTGGAATATGATTGGTTGCTAAGGGCAACCAAGTCAGCTTCACTTTACACCATGTTTGATAAATCTCCCCCTTCATAACCCTATTACACATATTGTCCACCTACTTTTGGACCACCCTGTATGTATATCGATATGACGCATGTGCTGCACACTGATCCTATTCTTAGGGATATTTTGTCAAAAAATGAGGTTCACTTTGTCTCTAAAAGAGCTACTACTATTGTAATGTTATACCTCCAAGCGATCATACAAATAAGGGTTCTAATCAAAGAATGACTAATGTGGCTGGAGGATGGCTTTCAACTGTGGGATGTCATAAATATGCCTAAAAAAACCTGTGATATTTGTCATTATATGGCTAATGCAAAAATGTTTTTATCTGCAGTAAATTTTAAAACACAGAAATAACTCCTTTATCAACTATAGTTCGACATACGTCCTCTATATAATCTATTGTTCTAGCTGTAATCTACAATATATAGGATGCACCTCTAGACCCTTAAGCAGGAAAATTTTGGAGCACATCTATGATGTTCAAAATAAGACCACCCACAGCCTCTCAGCACTTTCTATGGATCCACTCAGGTGATGTCAGCCGTAAATACAGTATACTGGAAAAACTAACTGTCCCACTGCAAAATACGAGGACGGCAAGGATGGGAGAAATACGGCGAAAAAGCAGAAATGTGAAATCAGAGCAGGAAAAATAATGGACCGCCATGCAGGAGTCCTGAAGAGTTTCCAGCACAATTCTCTGACATGTCGATGATACCGTTCCACCTCCTACGCCTCTTCACATGACAGTAATGGTCAACAATTACATCAGTATTTGTTATCGAAAACTAGGGTCCAGAAGACGGAGGAGTTACCAGTCTACCAGTCTGATCATTACCATTTCCTCTAGGTTTCAGTCCTGGTTTTAGCTAACAATTTCTGATGTACCATATTTTTCGGACCATAAGACGCACCCTGGTTTTAAAGAAGGAATATAGGAAAATAAAATTTTAAGCAAAACATGTGGTCATGACACACTTATGGGGCAAGGATCTGCTGCTCACACTATTATGGGGGTAATGTCCCCAAATTCTCTACTAAGGCACCCTATCCTGAGATAGATAGAGATATAGATCTATCTATCTATCTATCTATCTATCTATCTATATATATCTCTATCTATCTATATATATAAAGCTCAGTGTATGTGTGTATGTCCCCTAAAGGAATCCGCACCGTCGCATGTACAATAATGAAATTTTGCACAGGCACTCCATGTGACTCAGGGAGCGTCATAGACTTTGTTTGTGCGGGAAAATTTAACCCCGTGCTTTCCAGTTACTCTACAAAAATCCTGCAGCCATTAAACTGAATGAAGCTGGGAGCTATAGTAGACTATAAATCAGGGCTGTGGAGTTGGTAAGCCAAACCTTCGACTCCGACTCCGACTCCTCAAATTCTCTTGCACCGACTCCGACTCCGACTCCTCAAATTCTCTTGCACCGACTCCGACTCCGACTCCGACTCCGACTCCGACTCCGACTCCGACTCCGACTCCGACTCCGACTCCGACTCCGACTCCGACTCCGACTCCGACTCCGACTCCGACTCCGACTCCTACATATATTGCTTATAGTTAGGTGAAAAATTTATTGTAGTACATGAATATGTGTATGTGAACATCAGACATTTAATAATTTTTATGATACAATAATCAAGATATTTGGATAGAACATAAAATATATTTATTGGAATACAACTTTAGAACACAAAAAACTGTAATAAATTGTAAATATGTAATACACTATGTAATATACAGTAGATTACATATATATCTTGTGTGTGTATATACACTGTATATATATATATATATATATTACATATTTACAATTTATTAGTTTTTTGTGTTCTAAAGTTGTATTCCAATAAATATTTTATGTTCTATCCAAATATCTTGATTATTGTATCATAAAAACAATTAAATGTCTGATGTTCACATTGTACTACAATAAATTTTTCACTTAAATATAAGCATTATACTAAATGTTATTATTTAGTAAAATATTCAGCACATTCTGCATTGCACTCCTGTCCCCAATTTATTATATATTTTAGGAGTCGGAGCATTTTATACCGACTCCGACTCCACCAAAATGAGCTCCGACTCCACAGCCCTGCTATAAATAGCAACTGTCAGTGGTTGCTATAGGAACAAAATAAACTGTTAGTATAAGATAGGATAGACGGATAGGGAGAGACAGAGAGACCTGGAAAAGAGACACAGAGACAGTTACTATCCCGGGTACTACCGGGTACTACGGTATTTTATATATATCCCTCATCCTGGTATATCCCTCATCCTGGTATATCCCTCATCCTGGTATATACCCCCATCCTGCTATATACCCCCATCCTGCTATATACCCCCATCCTGCTATATACCCCCATCCTGCTATATACCCCCATCCTGCTATATACCCCCATCCTGCTATATACCCCCATCCTGCTATATACCCCCATCCTGCTATATACCCCCATCCTGCTATATACCCCCATCCTGCTATATACGCCATCATCCTGCGGCACACACAGAAAAAAAAACAAAAAAAAAACAAACAAACATTTATATTCACCTTTCCTCGCTCCACGCATCGCTCCTCCTCCGTCTGTGCTGGTAGCGCTGTGTAGAGCCGGCCACGATCCCTGCAGCATCGCGATGTTCTCCTGTCTGTGCCGGCGCGGCCGTGTGCACATCGCTATGAGCATCGCTAGTCTCCACACAGCGCGGTCGGCAGACAGGAGGAGATCGCGGTGCTGCAGGGAACGGTGAGTTATACTGATTCACTGCACCCCGCGCTGATGATGATGTGCGAGGAGCAGTGAATATAGCCGCACATGATCACTCCAGGCTGTAGTTGCCAGGGGTGATCATGCGGGCAGGCTGTTTACTATGCACGCACCCCCTGACCATCATCCCACCCACCTGTCAGTGCTGGCTTCAGCGCTGAGAGATGGGTGGGAGGATGGGCGTGCATATGTAATGAGCGGGCCCACGTGGTCACGGCAGGCTGCTACAGCCTGCTCATGCCACCGATGACCTGCTCCACCGCAGCACCCTCATTCCCCGCAGCCCTACATTAAGACTATAAGATGCACCCCCCACTTTCCCCCAACATTTGGGGGGGAAAAAGTGCGTCTTATAGTCCAAAAAATACGGTAAGTTCTTCCATGTAAGAGAGGTATGAAGCTAGCGACAGATCAGCAGCGTCCACACATCTAAGGCTAAGTTCACACATCCTGTGTTTTGCATCAGTCACAATCCGTCGCCTTGGGGAATTACGGTACCCTGCAAAATATTTTGCAGGAATCCTGTATTTCCCCATAGACTTCTATTAGCGACGGATTGCGACTGATGACCCTGCGTTGCATCCGCTGCGTCGCGGTCCGTCGTTTTTGACTGACCGCCGAGCGGGTAGCAACGCAGAATGTAACGTTTTTCGGGCCGTTGAAAACAACGCACCGCGCAGGAATCCGTCGCGATCCGCCAAGCTTGTAATGCATGTCTATGGTGCAGGATTCCGTTGTAATCCGTCTTACAACGGAATCCAGCGCAGGATTCCGTCATGCTCTACTGAGCATGCCCAGCATGCTTGGCACGCCCACTGGGCTGTCCCAAACACAGACGGATCATGACTGATCCGTCAAAAAACGGACGCACAGCGGATGTAACGGACGCAACTGATCCGTTTTTTCACAGGATTCCTGTGAAAGGAATCCTGTGAAAAACACATCAGTTGCATCAGTTGACATCTTGAAAATGACTGATCCGTTGCTGACGGACCTGACGGATTGAAAACACAGGATGTGTGAACTTAGCCTAATGAGTTTGGAAATCTCTTGATTTTCCAAAAAACGTGTGGGGAAATAAAACAGTGCAGCTGGATTTAAGCATACCAGACCCTGTTATGTCAGGGGATGTCCTGTAAGTCGAAATGGCCCTCCCCAGAACCAGACCACATGCACATTAGCTGGACATGCTGTGTATAAGGGGGGCCAGGACCACTACTGACAAATACCCAAAGTATATGGCCAGCATCAGAGACAGAAGAAACATGGCCCATGGGCTTATTACCGGAGAGAAGAGAATCTATACTACAATTATAAAGTCTCTCCCCTATTCTTTTATGCATTTCATGTTTTCACTAATTTTGATAGATTTTCAGAACTCACCTTTAGGTGAAGCTTTTGGAGGATCCGTGATAGAAGCCTGGGGAACTTCCCGGCGTCCATGTCATTCATCATGGAGACTGCTTGTTTTATGCTAATAAAGAAAAGAAGATGATACGTAAACTACACAATGTAATCTTATGTAGATAACGCACAAGTGTCTGCAGCCAAAAAGAAAGCCACAACTGACATACAGCTGGAAGGCAACCGGTCACATCAGAACTGCAGTCCGGTCCACCGGCACCGGCTACAGAGCGGGAGGAGCTCAGCAGATTGTATATCGGCTTGTGGGAAGATTCAGCAGAACTGGAGATCCAATCATGTAAAGAATAAACGATTCGTTCAGAAATCAGTAAAACATGTGAAAAGAAGAAATTGTAATGTATCATCAGAGAAACCTGATATTTCACTCCCAATTCAGGCTACTTTCACACTTGCGTTCAGCGGAGTCCGTCACTATGGAGAATAGAGCAGTCCGTTAACGCACTGCGCTATTCTCCATAGACTTGTATGGACGACGCACTGTAATGCAAGTGTCAGCGTTGCATCCGCTGGACGACACAGCGTCGTTATTTTGACGCTGCGTCAGGAAGAAGGAACGCAGCATGTAACTTTTTTTGAGCAGCAGAAACCTTTATTTTTCACTGCGCATGCTCATTTTTTATTTATTTCTTTTACATCACAGAAACTTTATTTTCTTTCTCGGTGGCCGAACGTTCAGCTGAGCGCCCGGCCGCCGGCATGTGAGAGCGATCAGCTGAGCGCCCGGCCGCCGGCATGCGAGAGCGCTCAGCTGAGCGCCCGGCCGCCGGCATGCGAGAGCGCTCAGCTGAGCGCCCGGCCGCCGGCATGCGAGAGCGCTCAGCTGAGCGCCCGGCCGCCGGCTATTCAGAGCGATCAGCTGAGCGCCCGGCCGCCGGCTATTCAGAGCGATCAGCTGAGCGCCCGGCCGCCGGCTATTCAGAGCGATCAGCTGAGCGCCCGGCCGCCGGCTATTCAGAGCGATCAGCTGAGCGCCCGGCCGCCGGCTATTCAGAGCGATCAGCTGAGCGCCCGGCCGCCGGCTATTCAGAGCGATCAGCTGAGCGCCCGGCCGCCGGCTATTCAGAGCGATCAGCTGAGCGCCCGGCCGCCGGCTATTCAGAGCGATCAGCTGAGCGCCCGGCCGCCGGGTGATCAGCTGATCGTTCACAATAGTCTGCTGCCGGTAAAACTGTAAAGAAGAAAAAAAAAATAAAAAAAAAAAGCTTTCCGTTGTTTTGTACGATCCGTTGCATCCGTCACACAACGCAAGTGTGAAAGTAGGGATATAGTGTCTTTACTGAGAAATGACAGTTGGTGCTGATAAAGGTCTAGGATAAAGCATATTCTACCAGTAAATTGAGACTGGAGGAGAAAGAAGCGGACGTCTCTGATAACAGATGACACAAAGTTTCTTATTTTCAGGTGCAATATTGATTTATGAAATAAAATTGAAATGAGGGTCACTCTTGACATCCCTTCACTCTGGCATTAGAAGTCAAGTGGGCGATTCTAATAAGCGATTGACGGCCTTCCTTCTAAAGGTGGTGTCACACACAGCGACAACGACGTCGCTGCTACGTCACCATTTTCTGTGACGTTGCAGTGACGTCCCATCGCTGTCGCTGTGTGTGACATCCAGCAACGAGCTGGCCCCTGCTGTGAGGTCGTTGCTCGTTGCTGAATGTCCAGCTTCATTTTTTCGTCGTCTCTCTCCCGCTGTGAAGCACAGATCGCTGTGTGTGACAGCGAGAGAGCGACGAAATGAAGCGAGCAGAGAGCAGGAGCCGGCATCTGGCAGCTGCGGTAAGCTGTAACCAAGGTAAACATCGGGTAACCAAGGGAAGACCTTTCCCTCGTTACCCGATATTTACCTTCGTTACCAGCCTCCGCCGCTCTCGCTGCCAGTGCCGGCTCCTGCTCTCTGCACATGTAGCTGCAGTACACATCGAGTAATTAACCCTATGTGTACTGTAGCTAGGAGAGCAAGGAGCCAGCGCTAAGCAGTGTGCGCGGCTTCCTGCTCTCTGCACATGTAGCGACGTTATGATCGCTGCTGCGTCGCTGTGTTTGACAGCTAAGCAGCGATCATAACAGCGACTTACAAGGTCGCTGTTACGTCACAGAAAATGGTGACGTAACAGCGATGTCGTTGTCGCTGTCGCTATGTGTGAACCCAGCTTAAGAGTGAGCATATATAGATAGCTGTCAATCATTGATTAGTAACGCCCACTTGAATTCTAATCCCAGAGTGAGATGGGATTTCAATGAATAAACTCAGGTTATGATAAATGTTTTCCGCAGACCTTCATATCACTCTGTCCGGTTCCTCCGCGCTGCAGATGAATCTGGCTTTCAATGTCTCAATATGGCAGGTTCCCTTTAAGGGGTTATCCACTAGGATATTGGTCCGGGCCCATCACATTTGTTAAAACATTGACAAATCATCGCTGATCGGCTGTTATCAGCTCCAGCAGTGGCCAGGTGGGCAGACAGAAGAGCGCAGATTAGTGGCCGCTCCTGAGTACGGCTGATCAGCTCCTATACCACTTAATCAGGAGGCGATCTGCAGCGGCTACCAATGAACAGATCTGTGGTCCTCCACTTATACACCGTGCACATCCAGCCACTGCCAGAGCAGATACTGGCTCATTGGCGGAGATTTGTCATTCCTTTAGCAATTGTGATAGGGACGTAATTCTTTGGCACAAACCAATATATAGTTATTACAGGTTCTTCCCTAACTTGTTAGTACAGACATCCTTATAAACTGCTCAAAGCTCCTGTCCATATAATGACCACTGATGGAGGAGCAGGGACCAGAACGGTCCATATAATGACCACTGATGGAGAAGCAGGGACCAGAACGGTCCATATAATGACCACTGATGGAGAAGCAGGGACCAGATCTGTCCATATAATGACCACTGATGGAGGAGCAGGGACCAGAACGGTCCATATAATGACCACTGATGGAGAAGCAGGGACCAGACCTGTCCATATAATGACCACTGATGGAGGAGCAGGGACCAGAACGGTCCATATAATGACCACTGATGGAGAAGCAGGGACCAGATCTGTCCATATAATGACCACTGATGGAGGAGCAGGGACCAGACCTGTCCATATAATGACCACTGATGGAGGAGCAGGGACCAGATCTGTCCATATAATGACCACTGATGGAGGAGCAGGGACCAGAACTGTCCATATAATGACCACTGATGGAGGAGCAGGGACCAGAACTGTCCATATAATGACCACTGATGGAGAAGCAGGGACCAGACCTGTCCATATAATGACCACTGATTGAGAAGCAGGGACCAGACCTGTCCATATAATGACCACTGATGGAGGAGCAGGGACCAGATCTGTCCATATAATGACCACTGATGGAGGAGCAGGGACCAGAACTGTCCATATAATGACCACTGATGGAGAAGCAGGGACCAGACCTGTCCATATAATGAAAAAAAA
The DNA here is from genome assembly GCF_048569485.1 of Anomaloglossus baeobatrachus. Classification (NCBI taxonomy): domain Eukaryota; kingdom Metazoa; phylum Chordata; class Amphibia; order Anura; family Aromobatidae; genus Anomaloglossus; species Anomaloglossus baeobatrachus. Next base: position 793,224,707 of record NC_134353.1, read on the forward strand.
AAAAAAAAAAAATGATAACCAGCACGATCTGAAATTGGCATGCATCATATAAAAAGTGAAAATTCACAAATTTATTCCAACTGTACTATAATAAAAAAATGAGATTTTTAGCAAATAATTGATCAATTTTTTGAGCCACCCCTGCCAACGTCACGGCAAATCTCAATAGGGGGGTCCTACTCTACATTCTGTATTTCATGTGCCATGCGGCCTCCTAGATAAAGTTAAAAGCAGAACCATAATGGAGCACACATACCTGCAACCAGTTGATTTTGGTTTGCAATGTATTCGTCCTGTTGGTAGCTGTTCACATTCAGTTGCCTCATCCTTTTTCACAGGCATTGCTAATTAAGCACCATACTTGAATCTGGTCCACCCTTAATAATGGTTGCTGGTCTGGCACTGTGAAGGTCAGATCTGATATTGACCTGGTGTGTTTGGCGGTTGCTGCATATGCTGGGACTTGGGCTGCCTTTTATCCGCAGTTGCCTCTTTTTGCATCATGGAAGCGGTTATACAGTATATAGGTTACAGGTACGTTTGCTTCAATATGGTTCTGCTTTTAATTTATCTAGGAGGCCACATGGCACAATGGGAATAAAGAATATAGAGTAGGACCCCCCTATTGAGATTTGCCGTGACGTTGGCAGGGGTGGCTCAAAAAATTGATCAATTATTTGCTAAAAATCTCATTTTTTTATTGTAGTACAGTTGGAATAAATCTGTGAATTTTCACTTTTTATATGATGCATGCCAATTTCAGATCGTGCTGGCTCCCCTCTCTCTCTGTTTGGTCGTAGTTATGCTACAAATTCTGGTGGCCGGTCACCACCATGCCATGCACGCCTGATTTTGGTTTGCAATATATTCCTCCTGTTGGTGGCTGTTCAGATTCAGTTACCTCACCCTTTCCACAGGCAATGCTAATTAAGCACCATCTTGGATCTGGTCCGCCTTTGTCAATGGTTGCTGTTTGGCACTGGGAGGATCAGTTCTGATATAGTCCTGGTATGGTGCAGAGCTTGCTCCACATGCTGGGACCTGGGCTGGTCTCTATCCACAAGTGCCTTTTTTGCAACATAGAAGCGGTTATATACAGGTTACAGGTATGTGTGCTCTATTATGGTTCTGCTTTTAACTTTATCTAGGAGGCCGCATGGCACATGAAATACAGAATGTAGAGTAGGACCCCCCTATTGAGATTTGCCGTGACGTTGGCAGGGGTGGCTCAAAAAATTGATCAATTATTTGCTAAAAATCTCATTTTTTTATTGTAGTACAGTTGGAATAAATCTGTGAATTTTCACTTTTTATATGATGCATGCCAATTTCAGATTGTGCTGGCTCCCCTCTCTCTCTGTCCATATAATGACCACTGATTGAGAAGCAGGGACCAGACCTGTCCATATAATGACCACTGATGGAGGAGCAGGGACCAGACCTGTCCATATAATAACCACTGATGGAGGGCAGGGACCAGACCTGTCCATATAATGACCACTGATGGAGGAGCAGGGACCAGATCTGTCCATATAATGACCACTGATGGAGGAGCAGGGACCAGACCTGTCCATATAATGACCACTGATGGAGAAGCAGGGACCAGACCTGTCCATATAATGACCACTGATGGAGAAGCAGGGACCAGACCTGCCCATATAATGACCACTGATGGAGGAGCAGGGACCAGATCTGTCCATATAATGACCACTGATGGAGGAGCAGGTACCAGATCTGTCCATATAATGACCACTGATGGAGGAGCAGGGACCAGACCTGTCCATATAATGACCACTGATGGAGGGCAGGGACCAGACCTGTCCATATAATGACCACTGATGGAGGAGCAGGGACCAGACCTGTCCATATAATGACCACTGATGGAGGAGCAGGGACCAGAACTGTCCATATAATGACCACTGATGGAGGAGCAGTGACCAGTCCTGTCCATATAATGACCACTGATGGAGAAGCAGGGACCAGATCTGTCCATATAATGACCACTGATGGAGGAGCAGGGACCAGACCTGTCCATATAATTACCACTGATGGAGGAGCAGGGACCAGACCTGTCCATATAATGACCACTGATGGAGGAGCAGTGACCAGTCCTGTCCATATAATGACCACTGATGGAGGAGCAGTGACCAGTCCTGTCCATATAATGACCACTGAGGAAGGAGCAGTGACCAGACCTGTCCATATAATGACCACTGATGGAGGAGCAATGACCAGTCCTGTCCATATAATGACCACTGATGGAGGAGCAGTAACCAGACCTGTCCATATAATGACCACTGAGGAAGGAGCAATGACCAGACCTTTCCATATAATGACCACTGAGGAAGGAGCAGTGACCAGACCTGTCCATATAATGACCACTGATGGAGGAGCAATGACCAGTCCTGTCCATATAATGACCACTGATGGAGGAGCAGTAACCAGACCTGTCCATATAATGACCACTGAGGAAGGAGCAATGACCAGACCTTTCCATATAATGACCACTGAGGAAGGAGCAATGACCAGACCTGTCCATATAATGACCACTGATGGAGGAGCAGTGACCAGACCTGTCCATATAATGACCACTGAGGGAGGATCAGTGACCAGACCTGTCCATATAATGACCACTGAGGGAGGATCAGTGACCAGACCTGTCCATATAATGACCACTGAGGGAGGATCAGTGACCAGTCCTGTCCATATAATGACCACTGAGGAAGGAGCAGTGACCAGACCTGTCCATATAATGACCACTGAGGAAGGAGTAGGAACAACCAGAGGGGGTGGTGGGGGAGTTGAGGAGCAGCAGCCAAGGGGTCTCAAAGGAAAGCATTTATAAGCCCTGCGCATGTTCTGCTGTTGGGAGATGGGATGGGGTCTGAAGATCGCCGGGTGATTGTGCCCTTCGCCCTGACCCCCGGCTATTTCTACAGAACACCGCCATATGTGATGCCGCTGCACACAGGGCTGCAGACCCCGCCACTCCCCCTGCGGTAATGCTCCAGAATATTGCACCGGATCCGTTCCCGTCACACTACCTCACTGTCTCCTTGAATACCGCAGTCGCCATGGTGACAAGCTCGGTTCTCCGGACCCTGTCTACACCGATTCGCGCCGGTCCTGCTTCAACTAAGTAAAGAGACATGCGAGGTCACGTGATCAGTCAGCTGTCAGCGCTCCCCCGGACGGTACGGCGGCTCGCAGGAACCAAAACGCAGTAAGCGTTTCCTGTGGCTCTACTGCTGTGTGCGGCTGCCCTCACTTCTCCAGGCCGCAGACTGTCTCTTGCTTGCTGTGCATCATCAGTGTAAACAAGGCTCTACCAGGAGCAGCCGCTGATCGCCATTGATTTTAGTTCAGTAACTCAGATATGTCTGTTAGATTAGAAAAGGTGTTTTTCACTGAATGGTCGTCCTTTTTCCTGTTTTTGTAGAATTAGCACATCTCCCAGCACTGCAGGCTGCCCATATTGTAAAGAATACAAAGAGGCACAAATCATGCAGCGTAAATAACCGCGGCACATTTTGACGGCGCCTCAGCAACACCCATTTGCCATTTGTTTCCACAGTGCCAGGAGGAGTTGTCAGAGGGGCGGTGGCATTGCCATTTGTTTCCACAGTGCCAGGAGGAGTTGTCAGAGGGGCGGTGGCAGTGAGGGACATTCAGCAGATAGCCGAGGCTGCAGGGGGTAGACACAAATCCGGGACTGTCCGCTGTATCAAGGACGGTTGGTACTAGAGATGAGCGGATCCGTTCCCGGGACTCCGGTCCAGGTCAGCGATACTCGGCGGCAGGACGGAGTCCGCGAACCTCTCACCCCCGCGTCTGTGCGTCCTGCTCATCTCTAGTGGAGACCTGGGGATTTGGTTTTTGTCCTTTCTTTCATAGTCCGAGCAGCCGAAACTTTCTCATTATGGAGCGTCACTACCTGACGTTGCTTTTTGTGTCTGTACGGCCGTGTTCACACGTTGCATAAATCCTGTTTCTTGTTTTCTGCACATTGTCTGCAGGTGTCCTCTCAAAAATACACAATAATGTTGCGGACGGGGGCCGGGCCGCTGCAGGGGCTGCTCGGATCCGGGTTTGTTACTGCGGCTCGAGTGGTAGCCGGACCCGGGCTCGTGCAGCCGTCCATCCTCACAACCGTAGGAAGGGGATATTTACAGGAGATAGTCTTTGTCAGTGACGCCACCAGTGGGTTGCGGTGAGAGTTGGTAGCACCGCCGCTGCCTGGTGATGGGACGCCCGGGGTTGATGGAGCGGGGCAGCAGGATGGAATCCCCTCCACGGGTAGGGGAGATGTAGTCCTGGGCCCCAGGTGAATGGGAGTTGTGGTTGCGGAGAGGGTCATGCAGGGTTGGACCGGGGATGGATGGTGTACTCACATTTCCAAAGAATTGCACACAAAGTCCAGTAGTAAACCAAATTGCCAGTGACCGGTCGCCTCCGGTGGGTGTATTCGGGTCCCACACCCGGGTGTAGCAAGCAGGTGTCCCTTCCTCCTGCACTCAGTGTTTATGTCTTCACTGGGACAACTCCGCTTGGAACGGGGAAGTCCACTCCTGGTACTGTGTATGTTTGGAGCTGTGGCCCGCGAAATCTGACCCTTGGGATCTCTGTGGGTTCTGACGGACACCCTATCCCCCGCGTTGGGCTGACGTTTTGCTCTCTGGGCTTCTGTAGAACAAGGCCTGAAACCTCGTCCCCGGCTGGTCAATTGACAAGGGGCTTGCAACCTTCCTTGCCCTAGGGTCCAGGTACCCCGACTGTGCACGGCCTCCAGACCGGATTCCCGCTGTCGGCACCGGCGGGCTACAACCCTGCCCCGGTCCACTTTAGGTCTCCCGCGACCGGACCTCCGTCGCCTGTGGTCCTGCTTGCCGTCTGCCACCTAGTCCGGTAGTCCAGGGGCCCCTACCCCTGACTCCACTGCACTTCACACTCTCCACTTCCTCTCTCCGCACTGAACTGACGTGTTCCCTCCCCTGACACCTCAGGACTCCTAGGTGAGCGCTCCCATCCGCCTGGTCCTGCCCACTGGTGTGTCCCTATTGTCATGAGGGGGTGACTAGGCTTTACTGGCTGGTGTTGTGCATCCGGGTGTGGGTTTGGTGTTGGACTGCCAAGGAGGATGGAGTTTTGTACCTGAGAGATTGTACAACCTCTGTGATTACCTGGTTTTGCCAGCGCGTCACAATAAGGCTCTGTGCCCAGCGTAACTGGATGCGTCCTGCGTCCCCAGCACAATCTATGAAGATTGTGCATAATCCATGCGCACGTTGCGTTTTAGAACAGTTATTTGCATGCTGCCAAATCGCTGCGTTCTAAAAAGCAACATGTCACTTCTTTCATGCGCTTTGGATGCAGCTCCCGCTCTGTCTATGGTGGAGGCTGCATCCAGAGCACAGGAAATCGGCTTTTCATTACGCACTGTTTCTGCAGCGATTTGAAGCGCACGTGTCCTGTTCAAATCGCTGCAGAAATTTCTGCAGGGATAACGCAACATGGGCACATAGCCTAACATGTTCTTCTCGCAGGTTATTGCATGTTTGCTACATTTTTTATGCCTTTTTCCTCTTATTTGATGCCTTTTTGCTGCAAATCTGAAGCAGTATTTAATGTGGTTTTTCTAGTACAAAAAGCTTTGCTTCTGCCCTTAAAAATGTAACAGCCGATGGTTATTGCAGCGTGTGGTGCGGACAGCGGCAAAAGACTAAAAAAAAATTGGCATTGATTTTTTTCTCCATTAAACCCATAAAAAGTGTAACAGCAATCAGATAATCTAATCACTGTGATGTGCAGATTGTTAGAATTACAGGACACCAGTATGTCCATGTTATTTGCTGATCTGTGATTATTATTTATTTATTTTTAAAGTGTATTAAAAATTACATTATTGTAATTGTTTTTCATTCTGTTTCACTAAGTTTATAGGAAGAAAATAAATCTGTTTTTTATTTTCCTCTAGAATACAGGAACATAAGAATATACTGCTATATACAATGTATCGCTATGTACCATATACCTGTGATGTCACAGCTGTGCAGCTTCAAGTGCAGGACATTGTCCCCTCCTTACACAGTCTGTGGCTCATAGCTTTAGCTGCTGCATTCAATGGCACAGGCTCTGGGTTTGATTCCCAGGACACCAAATATGTCTATGTTTATTTGAAAAATAGTGCATTAAAATAACATTATTTTAAAGGGGACATGTCACCAGATTTTGGCCTCCTAAACTAAAACTAGCACCTTAAGCAGCACCTGTGCTGCATTGTATAAAGGTGCACGTTACACCCTGACCCCCCCCCCCTGTAGACCCCAAAAATACCTCTATAAAATATCCCATCATGTATGTAACTTGTTCAGTCCGGTCCGATGGGTGTCCTAATTTGCGCCTCCTGTCCCATCTTTCGCCTTTTTCCTGTGCTAATTTACGTGGACGACGCCTCGGACCCTATCCGCATAGGCGATCAAAATCTTCATATACCCGGCTTGTGCAGGCGCGCTTCGCTCTGCCCTGTTGCTTGCAGAGCTAAAAACATAGGTGCGCCTGCGTGAGTCGGCGAGTTCTCTGTGCAGGCGCACGATTTTGCTCAGTAATATGGATGAAACGGAAGATGTCACCACTTAAAAAAACATACATTGTTGGTATCTTCATACTGACCTGGGGAATCATATTGTCAGATCAGTCTTATCATATAGTGAACATGATACATAAAAAAACTAAAAAAATTGTGGAATTGCAATTTCACCGCACTTGGAGGCTTTTTTTTCCATTTTCCAGGACAATATGGGGCAGAATAAATGATGTCATTCAAAAGTACAACTCGTCCCGCAAAAAACAAGCCCTCTTATGGTAATATTGAAGGAAAAAATAAAAAAAATTATGGCTTTTGGAAGCAGGGAAGGAAAAAACGGATTTTTGTGTACTCACCGTAAAATCGTTTTCTCTTAGCCATCATTGGGGGACACAGCACCATGGGGACACAGGACAATGGGTGTTATGCTGCTTATCCATAGCAGGACACTAACTAGATGCAAAGATGTTAGCGCCTCCCCTACAGTATACACCCCCTGGCCCAGCCAGGCTACTTCAGTTTTAGTACACAAGCATTAGGAGAACAAGTAACAAAAAACGTGAGTGAATGCTCATAACAAAAAAGTACTGAGAGAGAAAAAAGCTAAGGCCCAACAGGGCAACAGGGAGGGTGCTATGTCCCCCAATGATGGCTAAGAGAAAACGATTTTATAGTGAATACACAAAAATCCGTTTTTCTCTGACGCCTCATTGGGGGACACAGGACCATGGGACGTCCTAAAGCAGTCCCTGGGTGGGTAAACAATAAACAACGCAACTCAAGGACTAGGAACCAGTCCTAGATAGCCAGGAGCGCCTACTGAGATAGGTGCTCCACTGTAGTTTGCAGAATTTTTCTACCCAGGTTTGCCTCAGCTGAAGCCTGGGTATGGACTTGGTAATGCTTTGAAACAGTATGTAGGCAAGACCAGGTCGCAGCCTTACACCCCTGTTCCACTGATGCCTAATGGCCCAAGAGGCGCCAACTGCTCACGTGGAATGAGTCCGCAGACCACTAGGAATGGGCTTGAATTGCAAGCGGTAGACCTCCTGGATCGCAGAGCGCATCCAGCGAGCCAGCTTGCCTATGAAGCTGCCTGTCCTTTCTTAGGCCTTTCAGGAATGACGAACAAGGAGTTCATGTTCCTAAAGGGGCTGTCCTGGGTACGTAATATCTGAGCACTCTAACAAGGTCTAGCGAAAGTAGAGACCTTTCCACCCTATGGACTGGGTGTGGACAAAAGGAAGGCAGAACAATGTCCTCATTCATATGAAACGGGGAAGTAACCTTCGGAAGAAAATCCGGAAGGGGGCGTAGAACCACCTTGTCCTGATGAGAGATCAGAAAGGGTTCGCGTCAAGAGAGTGCTGCCAGTTCCGAAACTTGTCTGATGGACGTAATCGCCACTAATAATGTTACCTTCCAGGAGAGAAGAGCAAGAGAAGATTCCTTAAGAGGTTCAAAGGGGGACCTCTGGAGACCGACCAAAACGAGATTGAGGTCTCATGGTTCCAGCGACCGTTTATACGGGGGAACTAGATGGGAAACGCCCTGGAGGAAAGTCTTGACTTGCGGATTGCAAGCTAGGCGGTATTGATAGAATATTGAGAGAGATGAAACCTGCCCCTTAAGGGAGCTGAGGGCCAACCCCTTTTGCAACCTGACTGCAAAAAAATCAAGAATTCTGGGGATCGCCAGAGGCATAGGTTGGACATTAGATTCCCTGCACTGGGAAAGGAAAGTTTTCCACGTACGGTGGTAAATAAGGGATGAAGGTCGGCTTTCGGGCACTGTACATGGTGGAGATGACCGCGGGAGAGAATCTCGCTCTTGTTAAAGTCCAGGTCTCAATGGCCAGGCCGTCAGCTTCAGGGCTCTGGAGTTCTAATGGGAAATGGGCCCTTGGGTCAGCAGGTCTGGGATGCTTACGAGGCGCCATGAGCAATTGTACTAATTCGGCATACCAGGCGCGCCTGGGCTAGTCCAGTGCTATTAGTATCACCGGGACTCCTTCTGCCTTGATCTTCCTGATTACTCGTGGCAGCAGGGGCAGAGGTGAAAAATATGTAAAGGTAGACGGAAGCGACTTCAGGACACTAGAGCCTCCACGCCGATGGACTGTGGATCATGTGACCTGGCTAAGAACGCGGGTACCTTTGCGTTCAACCTTGAGGGCATTAGATCCACGTCTGGTGTACCCCAGCGAGTACAGATGTGTGGGAACACTTCTGGGTGGAGAAACCACTCTCCGGCGGCCAGGCCTTGGCGACTAAGAAGGTCCGCCTCCCAGTTTTCTACTCCCGGTATGTGTAACGCTGAAAACACAAACCCCCGTCGATTCGGCCCAAGTGAGGATCCTGAGGACCTCGAGATAAGCTGTCTTGGTGCTGGTACCTCCCTGCCGATTGATATAGGCCACAGCTGTTGCATTGTCCAATTGGACCCAAATCAAACGACCTGCTAGCAGAAGGGGGGAATGACCTGAGCGCAAGAAAGATTGCGCTGATTTTCAGGATGATTTCTGGGAAGGGAAGACTCCTGGGGCGTCCAACATCCCCAAGCAGGTGGAGCCAGTACGCTGCTCCCCAGACTAAGAGGCTGACGTCCGTGGTCAGGAATAGCCAGTCCACTTGGGAGACAACAACTCCCCCTCGATATGGAAGAGGACTGAAGCCACCAGTAAAGCAGTAAAGCGCATACCTGACTGAAGGCGTCAGGTGAAAAATTTGTCCAAGGAAAAGGGGCACTTTTCCCAGGCAGCTAGAAGTGAAAGCTGCACTGGGCGGTGGTGTGGCTAAGCGAGCAGCACTGCCTCTATAGCCGCCGCTATCCTACCTAGCACTCTCATACTGAATTGTATAGAGCAAGAGGAGTACGTAGAAGGCAGTGTACCGCTTGTTGTAGAGCGGTCGCCTTGTCTTGAGGGAGAAATATCAAACCCCGAAGAGTGTCCAGGGACATGCCCGGGGAGGTGATGGATTTTGACGGGACCGGGGATGATTTGACTGGCGTCAGAAGCCACCCTAAGCGGGATAGGGTGCCCACAGAGATCTGCAAGCTGGTTGAGCCCTTGATGAGGAGGTCATCCAAGCAAGGCAGAATAGCCACTCTCATGGCATGAAGGGCACTCATGGCGGCCGCCATGACCTTTGTTAAGACCCTTGGTGCTGTGGCAGAGCCGAGGGTAGGGCCGTAAATGAAAAAAAGAAGTCCTGAACCGCGAAGCGGAGGAACTTTTGGTGAGCTGGAGCGATGGGTATGATAGCTAGGGAGGCAAGGAATTCTCCTTCGACCATAGAGGTAATAATGGACCCTAGGAATTCCATTCTGAATCTCATTACGTGCACATGTTTGCTCAGGTGTTAGAGGTCCAGGATGGGTCAAACTGACTCGTCCTTTTTTGGGGACCATGAGAGGTTGGAATAGAAGGCCTTGAACCTCTCGCCGTCCGAAACAGGTACCATCACCCCCGCCGTTTGGAGGGAGTGGATTGCTGAGAAGGCCTTGTGGTGTTTTGGAGCCTTTGGGGGGGTTTGAGAGAAAAGACTGAGCAGGGTTCGGAATTCAATGTGGTAACCGGAAGACACAAGGTATCGCACCCATTTGTGGTCTGAGGCGGCAGCCCAGATGGAGGAGGACGAGACTCCTCGGTCTTTGTCTAGACTGCCAGGACAAGGTGGACTCGGGGAGGGCTGTGAAGGTCGGGCCCTGCGTGTCTAGTAAAAAATGTCCTGGGCTAGAGTTGGGGGAGGGAGATACTCCTTTCCTCCCGTGGCGTCAGAAAAAAAAAGAGCCTGTCCAGACGATCGGCAAACCATCGGTCTGGAAAGGAGTACTGTGGGAGGCTTCTTAGAGACAGAGTCCGCTCTCCATTATTGGAACCTGAGGGCCTTACGGATGGCTATGGTATTTGAGGCGGCAATAACTGCGCAGGTAGCAGCGTCGAGGGAGGCCTGCATGAGGTACTCCGCCGCCGCAGCAATGTGAACTGTTACATCTGTGAGGGTCTGAGGGAAACTGGTAGCCCTGGTGCCTGTGCGACCCACACAGAAGGGGAGAGGGACCCGCGGCCTCAAGGTGGAGCGATCGAGCTGCTCCACTTGGCTGTCTGTCGGGTCCTTGAAGGAGGATCCATCAAGTAAAAGACAGAGGGGTCCTTCAGGCAGGCAGGAAGCCGGGTGAGGGTCCACCGAGGCCGGATCGGCCCAGCCCTTAGAGACAGCTAAGCCAAAGGAGTACCGGGACTCCATGAGTTTATGAATACCGAAGCGGCGTCAAAAAAACCCTTTTTTTTTGAGGTTTCTTCACCCTTTTAAAGTAGACCGCAGGGTCAGTAGTAGTGGAAGGGAGATCTTCCACATGCAGAGTTTGGCTGATTGCTGTAATAAGAGATTCCATCGCAGCTTGATCGCTCGGGGAGGTTGAAACCAAGGAATCATTCTGGTACAAACATCATTCCCCTTCCTCCGGCTCCTGAGAGACCGCGGAACATGTGGGAGAACCTTATCAGTGAACCCCAGAGGGAGAACCATGGGGGTCATGCCCTTTTTCTGATCTGCAACCTGTGAAGCAGGGGGCTGATTCTTATCAGAAGGACCCTCTATAGAGGTGTCATCAGGCTGCGTTCTGTCCAGGGGCCCCGAGGGGTGTGAGGACGATGTTGCATAGCCAGCACCAGGTTCTGGGAACTGTGCCCATTCCTGGGGACTGGGAGCCGTAGGCTCTGGGCTGGCAGCGGTTGCTGCGGTGGTGACGGGGGGGGGGGGGGGGGAGAGCTACAGGGGCACGGGACTCACAGAAGTAAGAGGTGCTATCAACCTGTAGGAGCTCACCATGGCAGGATACATTAAAAGTCTTATAGTTGTTGCTGTAGTTGTGCAGGGCATAAAACATGTGACTGCAGCCTCTGGCTGATGAGCCACAAACTCTGATTGTAACGAGGGAGCAATTCTCTGCAGAGCTTATGTGAGAAAACAAGTGAGGATATAACTCACCCAGAACCCTAATGGCCCCTCCCCCTCCTCCTGTGCCACAGTTTCTGTGGGAAGGAGGAAGCCAGCTCTGGGAGACGCCCACAAGCTCTGATCACAACAAGAGGGAGCAATGCTCTGCAGATCCTGTGTGAGGAGAGTTACGCGCTCTTTCGTGAGGGGGCATGGCTTATCGAGTGTCGGCTTAGCTCCGACAACAAGGCATGAGAAAATATAATTAAAAAAAAATGGTGGGAAGGGACTCCCCTTCCCCCCTCCAGCCCTGCACAACAATGGTGGACAGAAAAAAACTCTATCAGGGTATGTGCGCACGTTGCTTTTTACCTGCTTTTTACCTGCTTTTTTGCTGCTTTTTCTTCTGCGCTGTTTAATGCCAAAATGGATGTGTTCTTCTATTCAAGCAAAGTCTATGGGAATTTGGGTTTCTTGTTCACACTATGTTGTTCAAAATGCTGCCTTTTTGTGGCAGAACTTTGGTCAAAAACTCAGCTTTTCAAAGAAGCAACATGTCAATTGTTTTTGCCATTTGGGTTTTGCACTGCAAAGCTGAGTTTTTGACCAAAGTTCTGCCACAAAAAGGCAGCATTTTGAACAACATAGTGTGAACAAGAAACCCAAATTCCCATAGACTTTGCTTGAATAGAAGAACACATCCATTTTGGCATTAAACAGCGCAGAAGAAAAAGCAGCAAACAAGCAGGTAAAAAGCAGGTAAAAAGCAACGTGCGCACATACCCTAAATGTACCGCAGCTGCAGGTGCACTGAGTCCTGGGAGCTCTCCCCCTCCCTCCACCACAGGTGGAATGCTATGCAGGAGTCTGCAATCAGCCCAATCCAGTCAGTGTGACCTTTGCTCCAATTCCTGTCAGGGAGCCAGTGTGGAGATTCTGACGCCTGCTGTGCCCGGTCACAGAGCATGTATCAACTGAGAGCCTGCCAGAGGGACTAAGGAAGTTTTTCATCTGCTCTGGGCTCTGGAAAATCGGTGCCTCTGAGAACCGTCGTCCAGTGAGTAACAGCCCATGTGAATCCAGTCAGGAAGGATCTCACCTCAGCTCCTGTGGAGATGGCAGTCTGGTGCTTGCTGCCTGGTCACGCTGGTGCAGAGCGTGTATCAACTCAGAGCCTGCAAGAGGGACTGAGGAAGTTTTCATCTGTTCTGGGCTCTAGAAAAATCTGTGCCATGAGACCCATCGTCCAGTGAGTAACAGCCCAGGATCCAGCGTCGCAGGAGGGGAGGCGACACTTCGTGTTCCCGCCTGTTGATGGTTTTGGGAAATCGGTCCCCGAAGGAAACCGTTGCCCTCTAAAAACAAAAAATTCTTGCTGCAGTAGTCTGCAGAGATGTGCCTCCTATAGACACTAAGCTAAAACTGAATTAGCCTGGCTGGGCCAGGGGGTGTATACTGCAGGGGAGGAGCTAACATCTTTGCATCCACTTTGTGTCCTCCTATGGATAAGCAGCATAACACCCATGGTCCTGTGTCCCCATGATCCTGTGTCCCCCAATGAGGCATCAGAAAAAAACAAAAAATGGAACATTTCCAAGGGTGAAGGGGTTGAAGAAAAAAAAAAGTGATCACATGCAGTTTTCATTACTGTGTATTGATATCCACTCCTGGCTGTCAGTCCACATGTATAGTCATGTGCAGATTGCAACCATTTTTTTCTATTGCTCCAACGTATGTAAATAATACAAGTGTTCAAGTATGAAAATAGTCTGCAGGTGCTGAGGTTACCGCTGCTCGAGGAGGAATACAGATTATTTTTCTTTTTAAAGGAAACCTCCAAATCAGTTAATCTCCACAGCTGAGAAAGTGACATCCCATTGTATGAATAAATAGCAAGTGACATCCAAGCGAAAGAAGCAGTCACTTCTTACTCGCTTGTATCTATATAAATGAGACGTAGTTAAAGGGAATCTGTCAGCAGGTTTTTGCTACCTCATCTGAGAGTAGCATGATGCAGGCAATGAGATCCAGAATCCAATAATGTATGACTTAAGCGGGCTTTACACGCTGCGATCTCGCTAGCGAGATCGCAAGCGATCGTACCCGCCCCCGTCGGTTGTGCGACACAGGCATATCGCTGCCCATGTCGCACAACCTTGCTTACACCCGTCACACGCACTTACCTGCCCAGCGACGTCGCTCTGGCCGGTGAACCGCCTCCTTTCTAAGGGGGCGCGTCGTGCGGCGTCACAGCGACGTCACACGGCAGGTGGCCAATAGAAGCGGAGGGGCAGAGATGAGCGGGACGTAAACATCCCGCCCACCTCTTTCCTTCTGCGGGACGCAGGTAAGGAGATGTTCGTCGCTCCTGCAGTGTCACACATAGCGATGTGTGCTGCCGCATGAACGAGGAACAACATCGCTAACATCCTGAAAACGATTTTTTGTTTTAGGACGACCTCTCCACGGCAAACGATTTTGCCCTCTTTTGCGATCGTTTAAGATCGCTCTTAAGTGTTACACACTGCGATCTCGTTAATGACGCCGGATATGCATCACAAACACCGTGACCCTGACAAACATTCATTAACGATATTGTAGCGTGTAAAGCCCGCTTTAGATTAGTGGATGCAGTGGTTCAGACACAATCACAATTCATAGCAGTGAGGTGGCATAGAGCTCAGATCACTAACCCCGCCTACACAACAGCTTTCTGTGTACAGAGGAGGGGGCGTGGTTAGACTAGGGCTCCTGCACTGTATTCCTGGCAGTGATAATCTCCTGGTGATAAAACACTAATTTTATTGAAACAGCAGCAAACAGTCCAATAAGTTACACACACATCTCTGAAATCTGAGTCTCAGCCCCAACTTCAGGTGGTCCTCAAATTACATAGTAAAGACCTGCTTACAAATTCCCTTTAAAATAAGTTTCAAACACTGACCATATGAATAGCAATTCATTGTTACATTTAAATTCATTTGCTGATTCTTTTCTCTTTCTTTGGGGCTTTTCAGGTGGGTTATGGAGCAGGCACCCCTGAAAAAGGTGGTGTTGTGTGCACACACTCTTAAAAGGATACTTACAAAGTCTTCATTAGAGAAATGTGCACATATGCTTTCTCACTTCCTTCACCTCCTCCCCTATTTCATCTGTTCCCGTATGTGACCCCAGTGGCTGCCAATGCACACATGCTAACCCTCCTGTTGCCATCAATGTGTCATGTGAGATTTTTTTTTGTTATTACTCAAATTCCAGCTCTATATATAAGGAGGTCTCCTGTGTTGGAGGTAGAATAATGCACTTGTATGAAAATGGAATATAGCAAAGGAGAACATAGTAGGCCAGATCATACATAGTGCCTTAGGGTCAGCCTTTGCAGCTTCTGTGGAGATCTTGGAGGGAGGGAGGGCGTCCATCTCAGGTTTGTCTCACCCCTACTTTAGTGGGTGATTATACAGAGATTTGAGCTCAGTGGTACTGCAGTGTCAGCTCACAAATGGACTCAAGGCATGAAAATAGGCTGGCAGCAATAAAATATCTTAGAACTAGAGTCAGGAACGTGTCTTTCTTTGATCAGAAGATCTGGGGGACCATTAGGCCCGTTTCACACATCTGGTATTTTGCCGCACGCCTGATTCGGCACGCATGCAGTACAGTACATTCATTTACAGGGGAAGTGCAACACCATGCGGACAAATGCGGTTGTGAATGAAGCATACAGCTGCATAGTGTTGCGCTTCCACTGTAAATGAATGTACTGTACTGCATGGGTGCTGGATCCGGCGAAATGCCGGATGTGTGAAACGGGCCTTAGGGCTCTTCTTCACTGGCGTTTTTTTTCTCCAAATTCCATCGCATGGAAAAACGGATTGCAATCTGTCAAAGGGTTTCATATGATGCAGTCTCCATTTCCCCGTTTTTATCAGACTCTACACGGGCTTTCCTTGAAATCGCAGCATGCTGCGATTTGATGCGATTCTCAGCTCTCTCACCCCCATGCAATCCTATGGGGGTGAGAAAAAAGTCAGAATCCGGGTGGCATGCACATGTCACACGGATCCTGACACTTGCATACCGCGTCAGACTGGCTACGGGAGAAATCTCCTGTAAAACCAGTCCTGGCCGCGGTTACTTGCACTGAACTCCGGAGCTGTCACCTGAGCTCCAGAGTGCAGCCTGAACAGCGAGCGCCGAGTGATTGATTCCCCGGCGATTGCTGTTCACGTCAGCACAGCTGCAAACAGACCAGGCAGACGCTGGAGCTCAAGTTACAGCTCTGGAGCTGAGTGCAGGTAACCGCGGCCAGGACTGGTTTTACAGGAGATTTCTCCCGTAGCCAGTCCTACGCTGCTTACCTAAAAACTCACATAGCACTCTGTGAGGTAGCGCGGTCGGCTGCGCAGCAGAAGACACGGGATCCAGGCATCAAGGTTCACAGCACACGGTGTTTAATGTCCAAACAAAAAGTCCATAACAAAATACATGTGCCTCTCCAGCAGAGGGCTCAGGAAGTTCTGGTCACTTCCCCCACACCCGGCACACCTGCCCTCGTTCCTGTTTCCTTTTAACCCTTCCTTAAGCCTGTAGGGAAACAGCATTAACCCTATAGTGGATTTACTTTCTATCATGGAGTGAGCACAACCTGGGCGAGACATACCGGCCGTCATAGATAACCCCGGTCACAGTCTCACATACCCCCCCCCTCAGTTCAAGCGTGCGGGGTTGAACTCCAGCCATCAAGCACGGGCCGCGGGACAAGGCATCGGCGTTGCCCTGCAACCTACCGGCCCGGTGTTCAACCGTAAACCGGAAGTTCTGCAGAGAAAGGAACCACCGGGTAACCCGGGCATTCCGTTCCTTGGCGGACCTCATCCAGACCAGTGGAGAGTGATCCGTCACCAAGCGAAACTGCCGTCCCAGCAGGTAATAGCGTAGGGACTCCAAGGCCCACTTGATCGCCAGGCACTCCTTCTCCACTACGCTATAATTCCGCTCGGGAGGGGTGAGCTTCCTACTCAAGAAGGTGACGGGGTGTTCCTCCCCCTGAACCACCTGAGACAGCACTGCCCCCAGGCCGACCTCCGAGGCGTCAGTCTGTACTATGAACTCCTTCCGGAAATCAGGGTTGACCAGAACGGGCTGTCCGCACAGGACCCCCTTCAGGGCCCGGAAGGAGTCCTCGGCCTGCGGAGTCCACCGCACCATGACGGACTTCTTGCCTTTGAGAAGGTCCGTCAAGGGGGCTGATAGTCCCGCAAAATCCTTTACAAACCTCCTGTAGTACCCCACGATACCCAGGAAGGCCCTAACCTGTTTCGTGGTCAGGGGTCTAGGCCACTTCTGGATCGCCTCAACCTTGTTAATTTGGGGCTTAATCACTCCTTGGCCTATCACGTAGCCCAAGTAGCGGGCTTCCGTGAGTCCCAATGCACATTTCTTGGGATTGGCTGTCAATCCGGCTGTTCGAAGCGCGTCCACCACCGCTTGTACCTGTTCCAAGTGGGTCTGCCAATCGGAGCTGTAAATAATGATGTCATCCAGGTACGCTGATGCATACGCCTGGTGGGGTTCCAGCACTAAGTCCATCAACCTCTGGAACGTGGCCGGAGCGCCATGTAACCCAAAAGGCAAGACAACATAGTGGAAGAGACCCTCCGGCGTAACAAAAGCTGTTTTCTCCTTGGCGGACTCCGTTAGTGGCACCTGCCAGTACCCTTTGGTCAGGTCGAGCGTGGTAAAATATCGCGCCTGTCCCAGCCTATCAATCAGCTCATCCACCCGGGGCATGGGGTAGAGATCGAACTTGGATATTTCGTTCAATCTCCTAAAGTCATTGCAGAACCTTAAGGAGCCATCGGGTTTTGGTATTAGGACAATCGGACTAGCCCATTCACTCCGGGATTTTTCGATGACCCCCAGGCGTAACATTGTCTTTACTTCCTCCGATATGGCTTGTCGTCGAGCCTCCGGTACCCGGTATGACTTCAGGCGTACCTTCAGGTGGGGCTCGGTGACAATATCATGTCGTATCAGACTGGTCCTACCGGGCAGCTCGGAGAAGACATCGGGGTTCTGCTGAACCAACCGTCTGGCCTCTCGCCTCTGTTGCTTGGTGAGGGCTTCTCCAATCCTTACTTCCGGTTCGTCCTCTCCGGAGGTCGCTGGAGCCGGATGTGAACGACCCGAAGAGGAGGGAGGTGGGGAAAAAACAGCCATCAGGCTTTCCCGTTCCTGCCAAGGTTTTAATAGGTTGACATGGTATATTTGTTCAGGTTTCCGCCTACCGGGCTGCAATACTTTATAGTTAACCACCCCTACTCTTTCCTTTATCTCGTAGGGGCCTTGCCACTGAGCCAGGAATTTGCTCTCCGCCGTGGGGATCAATACCAACACCCGATCCCCGGGTTTAAAGGTCCGCACGGTGGCTTGTCTATTGTAGCGGCCGCTTTGCGCGGCCTGAGCCTCCTGTAAGTGCTCCTTCACAATTGGCATGACCGCGCTTATGCGGTTCTGCATACCCAAAATGTGTTCAATCACACTTTTATGGGGGGTGGGCTCTTGTTCCCATGTTTCCTTTGCCAGGTCCAACAATCCCCGGGGATGTCGCCCGTATAACAATTCAAAAGGCGAAAACCCCGTGGATGCCTGTGGCACCTCTCGTATGGCAAACATCAAATAGGGAAGCATCATATCCCAGTCTTTCCCGTCTTTTGAAATCACCCTTCTTAGCATGGTTTTCAGGGTTTTATTGAAACGCTCGACTAAACCGTCCGTTTGCGGATGATACACAGACGTACGCAACTGCTTGATCTGGAGTAGCCGGCATAGCTCTTTGGTCACTTTAGACATGAATGGGGTCCCCTGATCCGTAAGGATCTCCTTGGGCAATCCCACCCGGCAGAACACAGCAAACAACTCCCGAGCTATAAGCTTTGCTGCAGTATGTCTGAGAGGTATCGCCTCGGGATACCGGGTGGCATAGTCAACGATCACTAGGATGTGTTGGTGCCCTCGAGCGGACTTTACGAGGGGCCCCACCAGATCCATCCCTATCCGTTCAAAAGGGACTTCTATAATGGGTAACGGTACCAACGGACTGCGAAAATGGGTCAGGGGTGCAGTAAGCTGACACTCCGGGCAGGTTTCGCAGAACCGTTTTACCTCCCCAAAGACCCCGGGCCAATAGAACCTTTGCAATATTCGCTCCTGCGTTTTCTTGACCCCTAGGTGGCCACTCATCAGGTGTTTATGAGCCAAGTCGAGGACCCGCCGGCGATGCGGCTGGGGCACCACCAACTGTTCTACCCCTACGCCCCGTATTTCATCTACCCGGTAGAGTAAATCCTGCTTAAGAGCGAAATGGGGGTACCTTACCTGGGCACTGGGCAGCTGTGCCACCCCGTCAACTACTGTCACCCGACTCCGGGCATGTATTAACGTAGGGTCCTGGAGTTGGGCTGTCCCAAACGTATCCGGGGACGCCTCCAACTCCGGGATGGGCTCGACCGTCTCAGCCTCTCCTGCCAATACCTCTAGGGGGGACCTATCGGGTTCACACTCTGTCCCTATCATCGTGACCCCTACGGCAGGTGTCCCGGATTCAGGATTGTAGGGCTCAGGTCCCGGACCGACCAATATCTGAGGGGACTTAGGGGGTCCCCTCCATAAAGTCCAAAAATAGGGCAGATCCCTTCCTAGGATCACGTCATAAGGAAGAGTGTTAAGAAGTCCCACCTCATGTTGCACCTGACCGCAAGGTGCTGTGATGGTGACAATCCCCGTGGGATAGTCGTGGCGGTCCCCATGTATGCAAACCACCCCCACAGTGCGTCCTGTGGCCTTTACTTTAGCTCTCAAGGTGGATCGCACAAGGGTCACTAAGCTTCCGGAATCCAACAATCCTGTAACCGGACATCCATTCACCTGTATTTGGCACAAGTGGGGCTCTGTCTCTGGGGAGACCAGGTCAGCGGTACACACCACCTGAGCATACATTGAACCCCGCCGGGTAACCCCACAATCCATGGGCTCCGTGGTGAGTGGACACTGGGCTTCCATATGTCCCACCCGCTGGCACCGCCAACATCTAATAGGGAAGGAAACCCCCTTGACAAGTTGTCGTTTAGGGTACATGGCCTTCCGGACCTCAGGAACGGCGGGCGCGGCCTCAGCCAGGATGGTAGCGGACTCCTGTACCGGTGTCGGCGGTGGGTCCTTGGCCCTAGGCTTGGAGGGGCCGGACCGACGGGCGGTACGCAAAGTCTCAGTGTCCCGTATCAAGTCCTGCGTAGCCACATGCCGCTCTACCAGGGACACTAATTGGTCCAGGGTACTCGGGTCACCCTGTCCTACCCACCGTTGAACGGTGACGGGTAAAGTGCGCACAAAACGATCCACTACTACCCTTTCCACCATTTGCGCCGGGCTCAGAGTGTCAGGCTGCAACCACTTTTTTACAAGATGTAATAAGTCATAGGCCTGGGAGCGTACGGGTTTGGGTTCCTCATAGAACCACTGATTTACCCGCTGAGCCCGTACATAGGTATTCACCCCCAACCGAGCCAGTATTTCGGCTTTCAGGGTCACATAGTCAATGGCGTCCTCGGTACCGAGGTCCAGGTACGCTTTTTGGGGTTCCCCCGTCAGATAGGGCGACAATACCTCAGCCCACTGCGGGGTCGGCAGCTTTTCCCGCTCGGCCACCCGCTCAAACACCGCCAGGAACGCTTCCACATCATCACCCGGGGTCATCTTTTGCAACGCTTGTCTCACCGCTTTCCGGACGCTGCCGTCGTCACCCGGTCCCGGGGTTGTTGCTGCCGGTCCGGCACGGATCGACTTGGCCAGGAGAACCATCTGTTCTTGGTGCCTTTTTTCCTGCAATTGTAAGGCTTGCTGCTGACGTGCATTGGCCTGCTCCATCTGTTCTTGGTGCCTTTTGTCCTGCACTTGCAAGGATTGCTGCTGACGTGCATTGGCCTGCTCCATCTGTTCTTGGTGCATTTTGACCTGCACTTGCAAGGATTGCTGCTGACGTGCATTGGCCTGATCCAACTGTTCTTGGAGTTTTTTTTCCTGCACTTGCAAGGATTGGAGCAGGTGTGCATTGGTTTGTAGCTGCTGTGCATTAGCCTGTTGCTGCTGTGCATTAGCCTGAGCCAAATGCTTTAGTATGTCCTCCATGGCGTCGCCGGGTTTGGGCTGTAGTATAGCCGCTCGAATCCAGGACATGCGCAGCTGGGTCACCAGGGATGGATGCTACACCTCACCGGCTGTCATGCCCGCCGATTCTCCACCATATGTGAGGTAGCGCGGTCGGCTGCGCAGCAGAAGACACGGGATCCAGGCATCAAGGTTCACAGCACACGGTGTTTAATGTCCAAACAAAAAGTCCATAACAAAATACATGTGCCTCTCCAGCAGAGGGCTCAGGAAGTTCTGGTCACTTCCCCCACACCCGGCACACCTGCCCTCGTTCCTGTTTCCTTTTAACCCTTCCTTAAGCCTGTAGGGAAACAGCATTAACCCTATAGTGGATTTACTTTCTATCATGGAGTGAGCACAACCTGGGCGAGACATACCGGCCGTCATAGATAACCCCGGTCACAGTCTCACAACTCGCATGATGCTCACATGTCATACGTTTGTTATGTGAGGAAAAAAAACACACACCGTACGCAGATCACACACAGGATACTCGACTCACATTTTGAGCCGAGTATCGCTGTGATTTTTTACACGCCATTGGAGAAGAGCCCTTAGTGGCAGGCATTCTGTATAGCTATGTGCACAGTAGGGTGGTCACCTAGGCCGCACTGAAAACTATCCTCCAATTTAATCATTGGGCAGTTGTTTTTCATTTTCCAATTAAAAGACTCACCATGCGATTCACAAACAAGTTATTCACGTCTTCACAAAAGGGTATTGTCTGACAGTGCTTATAGTTACAAGCAATTTTGTGATTTACCGCTTCTAAAAATTTTCAGTCGTTGCCTTGGAAACCAAACACCGCTTTTAGGTCTCATGCGCACGTAACTGAATATTCTGCAGTGATTTGACAGCACATGTGCGCATCAAATGATTGCAGAAACACTGCATAATGGATGCAGTTTTTTCTGTACTAAAAAAGTCGATTTCATGCTATGGCTACTGTCCCCACCATAGACAGAGCGGGAGCTGCATCCAAAGCGCACAAATTAATTGACATGCTCATTTTATGAACGCACGGATTTGGGTCAAAATTTTAGCACCCAAATCACTGCGTTCATAAAAGCAACGTGCGCACGTGTCATGCACAATCTACATATATTGTGCAGGAGACGCAGGACGCATGCATTTATGCTGCAGTGCAATACGCAGCGTCAATGCATGTAATTACGCAACGTGCGCACGAGCCCTTAGACAGCAAAACATGCACAGCTTTTACAAGCTCTTTTCTATTGAGCTTTTCACTACTGTTTTGACGCTAGCCAAGGTCACCAGAGTTCACTGTTATTGCCTAATTCTGGTCACCTTCAGCGCAGGGCTTACAAAATAGACAGCAGCAGTGGTCGGTCTCCTAGGCAACGAGCTGTAAAAATAAAAGAGCGGCTGGAACATAAAACAAGCAGTAAATTGGAAATTGCTTGTTTTCTTACAAGCACTATCCAAAAATATCCACCTATGACGATGGGAATAGCCCTTTTAACTGCATTTAAGTGTTTGAAAGAAACTCCTCATGCTTAAGGTAGTGGGAGGACGCTGATATATTACAATCTGCCCTGATCAGAGGGGCGTGATAAAACTCTAAAGAGAGGCGTCCTCATAACATAACATTACATTTTTATTTTATTTTTTTATGTTACTGGATTTGGGAAGTTACTGTAATAAGTAAAAATAAATAAGATCAAGATAGAATCCAAAAACAATGAGACTGCAAAACATGATCTTTTTCATCAATGTAAAAATATCACTGACAGAATGGTCAATCCTAAATGATAATTATGTATAAGAATAAATTGTTAAGCGGGCTTTATACGCTACAATATTTCTAGCAATTGCTAGCGATACCGTACGCAAAAGCACCCGCCCCCGCCGTGCATGCGATATCGTGTGATCGCTGCCGCAGCGAACATTATCGCTACGGCAGCATCACACGCACTTACCTGGTCGGCGTTGTCTCTGTGACTGCCGAACAATCCCTCCCTCAAGGGGGAGATGCGTTCGGTGTTACCGCGACATCACGAAGAGGCTGGCCAATCAAAGCGGAGGGGCGGAGATGAGCGAGACGAACATCCCGCCCACCTCCTTCCTTCCTCTTTGCGGGCGGGACGCAGGTAAGGTGAGGTTCCTCGCTCCTGCGGTGTCACACACAGCGATGTGTGCTGCCGCAGGAACAAGGAACAACATCTATAAACAACCAATAACAATTTTTGGTTTTAGGACGACCTCTCCATGGTGAATGATTTTCACCACTTTGGAGGACGTTTAAGGTCGCTGGTAAGTGTTACACGCTGCAATACCGGGTAATGACACCGGATGTGCGTCACTAACGACGTGACCCCCGACGATAAAACATTAACGATATCGTAGCGTGTAAAGCCCGCTTTAGATAAAGGGGAGGACAGCAACCAAAAAATCCTCTATATGTCATCAATAATAAGAAACCAAATAACAAAAGATGATTAGAGATTTGAAATCCAAGAAAGGTTTTATTTCTATTGGACCAAAACAAATGCTAAAACTTGGCAACAACATGTAACAGACAAAAACACGCTCGATAAACACATCAAGCTTATAAAATATATAAATAACTCTGAATATAATATATAACATTATTTATCCAAAATAGAAAAAAATCTAAAGCCTGTGACAAAGTACAAAAACTTAGAAATGTATTTAGAACTCGGGTATAAACCTGGGTCAGAAAAAGAGACAAAGAACATAACAGAAAGTGTTATTCTATCAATGTGTGATCACCAATTAGAAAAGGAAATGTTTGTTCTCATCTCTTCAAAAAATAACAAATTAAAATATAATATTAAAATAAAATATAACACTAAAACATTTATGTAAACATTCTGGGTATAAGGGTGTATTCACATGTTGTATTTTTCATGATAAAAATGCACTATTTTACTGTCTTAGAAAATTGAAGATATCTGAAATCTCAAGCATATATTGCCTATTTTTTGTAGACTTTAAGCAGCATGTCAATTCTTTTAGCGTTTTTCATCCATCAAATGAATGGAAAAACACATTAAAAACCACATAAAAAACATGGCAGACATGCATTTTTTGGGCAGCGTTTTTTTTTTTCTTCCAAGAGATACATCTTTGATGTTTGCAACAAATTTTCATCATGTGAACATACCCTTAGTCCGCGTGTACAGGGTTTGGAATAGGGCACGCAGAGTCTCTACTGATCTATAGGGAGTTTGTGCAGTGCACATTAAAAGAATAACCATCGTTTTATTATTTTTTTCATAAATCAATAATACACGTTAAAAAATAAACTTTGTAATATGTTTATTATAAAAATCCACCTTGAACTGATCATTCATTTTTATTTTACAGGTAAAATCTGCCTTCAGCAAATAAAAGGACAGAAAGTTGTGATCACTCTGCGCCGCTGCTGAAGACTGTCCAAAGGAAGATCCAGGACACACCAGTGGAGATGAGGGGTTTCATTCATTGCATTTCAAAGCCTTTACAAGCTGCTGCTTCAAGGCTCCTCTCCAGAAAAAGAAGCTTGTAATGGCTTTGAAATGCATTGAATAAAACCCCCTCATCTCCACTGGTGTGTCCTGGATCTTCCTTTGTAAAGTCTTCAGCAGCAGCGCAGAGTGAACATGTCTTCTGTCCTTTTCCTGTATTGTCTGCTCTGTGTCTGTGCACTTGTGTATCTGCAGCAGCTTCTCCATAATTAAAGTGCACCAATCACCAGGATTTTCCTATATAACCTAAAGCCGGTGCTATACTGGCACTATCACGCTGATTCTCTACATACCTTTAGTTGTCAGATTGGATGTATATTTTTTGAAACACAAGCAAGTAAAGTTACAGAAATGTACAACTTTTTGATTGGCAGCAGCTGCCGAATAGCTAATATGTGTGTGTGTGTGTGGGGGGGGGATTACTCTCTATTCCCGCCCCTCTCTGCTGCCTGGACTATGTAGATGCTAGACTGTATGGGCTACATTTCTTAACATGGCCCTATCACCTGATGGAAATGACTCATACCTGGAAGTAGCCAATACAGTCTAGCATCTACATAGCCCAGGCAGTAGACAGGGGCGGGAATAGATAGCAAAACCCAACCCACATATTAGATATTCGGCAGCTGCTGCCAATCAAAAAGCTGTACATTCCTGTAACTTTACTTGCCTCTATTTCAAAAACTATATATCCAATCTGACAACAAAAGGTATGTATAGAATCGGCATGATAGTACCAGTATAGCACTGGCTTTAGTTTATATAGGAAAATCCTGGTGATTGGTGCACTTTAAGCACATGTCTTGTTGTATGTCAGATAACCTGAAAAGGTGAGAATACCTCTTTCTCTTTTGTTCAGTTTACACCAGATAAGCCCCTATTTTGCGCCTTTGCTCCTTAGTGTTATTTCATTCAGCAAATATAAATCTTCAAATGACTGAGATAGGACATGACAATTGGTGCTCATAAGTTTCATGTTTCAGGAGCACATGTAGCAGAATGTCTGTGTCGGCCTCTAGCTCCTCCCCTCTCCATAGAATGTAAGAAGCACCACCTGTCATCTCCTATCTTATCAATCTGAACATTTTCACTGAGTGCAGATTTTAACCATAAATTAGGAGTAAAAGATCAGTCCAGGAGGTGAAAAAAAACAGATTTCTCTGATAAGATATATTACAAAGTTGCTTTTTAAATATTGATTTATGAAATAAAAATTAAAAAGACGGTTACTCTTTAAAATTATCCTATTAATAAGGAACACTTCCAATAGAATAGGCTACATTTTGGTTTTTATATGGAAACTATGTAGAAAAAAAAAATCTATTCCTCTGTATGATTATCATAGACACACAGAGGAAAAGCACGGTCTCATAGAAATCTGAGTTCTGTATTATATGCCATACAAAAATCATAACTTCAGCAAATTGGACGTCCCACACCCATAACACGTCATCCGAGTGCAGTCTGATTTCCGCGCACTCACAGAATGGAGAAGTTGGAGATATTTTGTTCTCCATCTTCTCCTCACAGTGTTAGTGTGATCACACTATGCTGACACTGATTAAACTCGGATCAGAGAAAGTGCAAAGTGTCATCAGCATAATTTGATTCTCTCGCATAAGAGACCCAACGCTCGTGTGACCTGGGCCTAAGAGTGATTTTATCACTAGTTTTCTGAATGGGACTATTTTTTTGACCTATTACCGTAAGTTTAACTGCAGCTGAATAATAACTATTCATACCTCTATAACTTATGTGACTGACATACAAGTCACCTTTGGGATAACTGCTGCTGATTTCATGAACTGTCCTCAATACTTATGTCATTGAAGAGGTTGTCCACTACTTTAACCTTGAAGGCTTATCATTAGCATAAGTCATCAATGTCTGATCGGCTGGGGTCTGACCCCTGCTGATCAGCGGTTCTCGGTGCCGCGGCAGTAGGCGCCCAGGAATGTTCAGTTCCGGATCTGCTCCTTCTTCTAATAGCAGCGGCAACCAGGTACTGCACATCTGCCTTACATTAATATGAATGGGAGGTGGATGTGCAGTACCCGGCTGCGGTCATTATCAGTTGACTGGGTAGCTCCGGAAATGAGCATCTCTGGCCACCTGCTGCCACTGCCAGCACCATACAGAGCTGATCAGCAGAGGTTTCGCATGTCGGACTGATCGATCAGACATTGATGACCTATTCTAAGGATAGGCCATCAATGTTAAAGTAGTGGCCAAACTCTTTAAGTGTAAGTATTAATATAGTTACCGAACATGTACTTCCACGATTTCCAGCTTCGCTCTGGTGCTCTTCTTGCCCACAAAAGCGACTAAACAGCTCACAGAGGGGTTTATGTGTGAGCCAGAAGTTGCTTCCTCTGTGTAAGTCTATGGAGGACCGTTTGAGAAACTAAAGGCTTATACTGAAGGAAGTAACCCCACACAACAATGCTAGCCGGCAAAGAAAAGGAGCAGTCACATGGGACCAGAATGGTGCCTGAAATCGGAAAAGATGGCTATCGGTAAGGACAGCAATACACTTATATGTCATTACAGTAATGAGAACAGCTTATGGAATAAAAATGTTGTTGGGACTTCTCCTTTAAATACATTGTTCACACTGTACTGTACAAGCAGTGCTAAGGAAACCTTCCTCCATTAATCAGGCACATAGAAGGGCAGCTTGCTGATGACCTCCCCGGCCTCGGTCTGTATTCTGTCGTACACCCACTTCCTGTTGCAGCGACATTTGGGGCCACATTTGTTGGAGCTGCACTTGGGGCAAGGATAGAAACACCCTTTGCAGCTCTCCTCCAGGCAGTCGCACAGGTCCCGGCTATTACACAGGAGTTTGCCCTGCTTGTCATATTTCTTTACAGCAGTCCTGAGAAATACAACACAGATGTTATTAGATATCGCAGGATGTAACAAGTTAATCTCGATACAAAGGCTGCAAATAGTGAATTGTGCGCTTTAACAAAAGTTCAATATGACTGTGCATTTATACATTGTTATACACAAGGGCAATAAATGCTTCATTTACAAAGGACTTGGTGTGAACAACGCCCTAAAGGGAACCAGTGGGATGGACAGATTTATATACAGATTTATGTAAAATATTTATTTTGAGATTTATTTATTGATTTTTTTTTATTTTATAGCACCATTGATTGATTGGTGCTGTATGAGAAGAGGTTACATAAAACACAAAAATTACACAGAACAAACTAATAGTATGGAGGGGAGAGGGTCCTGTCCTTGCATGATTACAGTTTACAGGGTAATGGGGAACGAAACAGTAGGTTGAGGATTTCAGCATCTCCGGTGGTGATGAGGCGACAGCTCCGGTGGTGGTGAGGTGGCAGCAGGGTCATTTTTGTATGTTTTATTTAATTCAACGGTGTTGTACATGAGAAAGGGTTACATACACAGCAAAAATGAAAATAATGAAGAACAAACTAACAGTGACAGACTGGTACAGATGGGAGAAGGGCAGTGATTGACAGATAGCTCTATGAACTCTAAGGGGTACTTTGCACATTGCGACATCACTAGCATCGGCTAGCGATGCCGAGCACGATAGTACCCGCCCCCGTCGCACATGCGATATCTTGTGATAGCTGCCGTAGCGAACATTATCGCTACGGCAGCTTCACACGCACTTACCTGCCCTGCGACGTTGCTCTGGCCGGCGACCCGCCTCCTTCCTAAGGGGGCGGGTCGTGCGGCGTCACAGCGACGTCACACGGCAGGCGGCCAATAGAAGCGGAGGGGCGGAGATGAGCGGGATGTAAACATCCCGCCGACCTCCTTCCTTCTGCATAGCCAGTGGAAGCAGGTAAGGAAATGTTCCTCGCTCCTGCGGCTTCACACACAGCGATGTGTGCTGCCGCAGGAACGAGGAACAACATCGTATCTCCTATTGGTGCGACATTATGAAAATGACCGCCGCTACACAGATCACCGATTTTCTACGCTTTTGCGATCGTTTATCGGCGCATCTAGGCTTTACACATAGCGACGTTGTTACCGGCGCCGGATGTGCGTCACTTTCGATTTGACCCCGACGATATCGCAGTAGCGATGTCGCAGGGTGCAAAGTACCCCTAAGACTACATTCACATGACCGTATTTTCGGACAGAGCACTGTATGTGCAAAAAACTGTCAGCATTCGGACCAATGTTTTTCAGTAGCGCTTTTCAAATCACCATTTTTTTATACAGACCAAATGTCCACATGAAAAAAATGTGCAGGATGTATTATTTTCTTCTGTATTTTGGATGAGACTTGAGTATTTAAAGAGGTTGTCCAGACTTTTCAAAAAAGTCTCTACTTACTCTATGTGACTGTAGACTTGTGAATCCTCACATAGCGCCCAATGTCTGCTGTGAGGATTCTCCAATGCTGGCGGTAAGGCCGACTGGTTATGTGACCCTAACTCTGTGATATCTATACTCCTGGCCACATTCCGACTAGACCTATGTGCAGCTCAATACAAGTGAACTCAGCGAGGCCAGGCATGTCTGTAGAATCCTGGGTGCAATATGAGGATTCACAATCCTGCAATCACACAGCATAATGGCAGACATTTGTGATAAGCCTGGACAACCCTTAGAAGTCTATGGGTGTGCAAAAATATTATGGCTCTCATATGGTTCCACTATATAGCATCCGAATGTTATGCAAGCATTGCCATTATTTACATAGGAAACTGTAGTTGGTAGTGTAAAGTTTATCAATTGCTGGTGTAAAAAAGCCTATAATAATGACTACCATAGAAATATAAATAATACATTTACATTTTATTTTAGTTATACAATAATTACAATATTATAAAATCCATTAAAAAAGAACGGTTAATCCATTGATGATTGCTAAAAGAATACAGAAGTGAATAGATGAGAGCCCTCCTGGAAGAAGCACGGGCGAAACACGCGTCAGGAGTGGGCATGTCTTAGTGGCCTTTTAGGAATTGGCATAATTATCCATTTATGTATGCAGTTATGTATTTACTTTTCAGCTTATTGGTTTACATTAGCACTGTAAAACACACTATGAAGAAAAAGACATGGATCGCACATCCCAAAATACAATGATCTAAAGCCGCTAGGCAAAAAATTAAATAGAACATGAGGTTCTTTTGTTACCATTCTGATCAGATTGTATTAAGCCCACTGCCACGTCACGGCAAACCTCTTGAGTGGGTCCCTAACCTGACCTTTTTGTGCGGCACTGTGCACTGACCACCGCCGCAGCGACAAAGCGCCAGCAGGGCGGGCGACCTGGTGCCTCACAGCACCCATGTTGCAAGGCGAAGCCCCCAAGGCTCCAGGCCGCGCCGCCCCACCGACACGACACCACCACAACAGCAGCCACCACACAGCACCAGCACACAGTGAGAGGAGCTGTGCACTCACCTCCCACTGGCTCCCATATGTGGACTGGGAGCAAAAAGAAGGCTGACCCCTCTTGCAGTCTCCTGCTGATTAAAATCCCCTGTGCCAAATGGGGAGAGTGCAGATCCAAGCAAAAAAAAAAAAAAAAGCGGCTTTAGAGCATTGTATTTTGGGATGTGCGATCCATGTCTTTTTCTTCATAGTGTGTTACATTAGCACTGTGCACTAATAATTGCATGTTGTTTGCTCATTTACTCTGGAATATTAAATGGGCACTTTTGTACATACATGTAATGGGTCATTTCATTTCATATATACAGTGCCTACAAGTAGTCTTCAACCCCCTGCAGATTTAGCAGGTTTGATAAGATGCAAATAAGTTAGAGCCTGCAAACTTCAAAAGAGCAGGATTTATTAACAGATGCATAAATCTTACAAACCAACAAGTTATGTTGCTCAGTTAAATTTTAATAAATTTTCAACATAAAAGTGTGGGTCAATTATTATTCAACCCCTAGGTTTAATATTTTGTGGAATGACCCTTGTTTGCAATTACAGCTAATAATCGTCTTTTTTAAGACCTGATCAGGCCGGCACAGGTCTCTGGAGTTATCTTGGCCCACTCCTCCATGCAGATCTTCTCCAACTTATCTAGGTTCTTTGGGTGTCTCATGTGGACTTTAATCTTGAGCTCCTTCCACAAGTTTTCAATTGGGTTAAGGTCAGGAGACTGACTAGGCCACTGCAACACCTTGATTTTTTCCCTCTTGAACCAGGCCTTGGTTTTCTTGGCTGTGTGCTTTGGGTCGTTGTCTTGTTGGAAGATGAAATGACGACCCATCTTAAGATCCTTGATGGAGGAGCGGAGGTTCTTGGCCAAAATATCCAGGTAGGCCGTGCTATCCATCTTCCCATGGATGCCGACTAGATGGCCAGGCCCCTTGGCTGAGAAACAGCCCCACAGTATGATGCTGCCACCACCATGCTTGACTGTAGGGATGGTATTCTTGGGGTCGTATGCAATGCCATCCAGTCTCCAAACATCACGTGTGTGGTTGGCACCAAAGATCTCGATCTTGGTCTCATCAGACCAGACAACCTTGAACCAGTCTGTCTCAGAGTCCTCCAAGTGATCATGAGCAAACTGTAGACGAGCCTTGACATGACGCTTTGAAAGTAAAGGTACCTTACGGGCTCGTCTGGAACGGAGACCATTGCGGTGGAGTACGTTACTTATGGTATTGACTGAAACCAATGTCCCCACTGCCATGAGATCTTCCCGGAGCTCCTTCCTTGTTGCCCTTGGGTTAGCCTTGACTCTTCGGACAAGCCTGGCCTCGGCACGGGTGGAAACTTTCAAAGGCTGTCCAGGCCGTGGAAGGCTAACAGTAGTTCCATAAGCCTTCCACTTCCGGATGATGCTCCCAACAGTGGAGACAGGTAGGCCCAACTCCTTGGAAAGGGTTTTGTACCCCTTGCCAGTCTTGTGACCCTCCACGATCTTGTCTCTGATGGCCTTGGAATGCTCCTTTGTCTTTCCCATGTTGACCAAGTATGAGTGCTGTTCACAAGTTTGGGGAGGGTCTTAATTAGTCAGAAAAAGCTGGAAAAAGAGATAATTAATCCAAACATGTGAAGCTCATTGTTCTTTGTGCCTGAAATACTTCTTAATACTTTAGGGGAACCAAACAGAATTCTGGTGGTTTGAGGGGTTGAATAATAAATGACCCTCTGAATAAACTTTTCACAATTTAAAAAAAAACTAAAAAAAGAAATAACATTCTTTTTTGCTGCAGTGCATTTCACACTTCCAGGCTGATCTACAGTCCAAATGTCACAATGCCAAGTTAATTCCGAATGTGTAAACCTGCTAAATCTGCAGGGGGTTGAATACTACTTGTAGGCACTGTAACTATGAACTTTGCATTGAATAAAACTAATACACATTTCTAAAGGGAAATACTCCAGCCTTATCTTTCTAGTATCTTTATTGTGTTGGCATTACACATAACCTGTTTCCCCGAATATAAGACCTACCCCAAAAATAAGCCCTAGCAGGATTTGAAGGGCTTTTTAGAGTATACTTAAAATCTAAACCCAAAAATAAGCCCTAGTTGTGGTTCCATAAGGAAGGGTCCAAGCAGCTAAAAAAGTTGGTAGAGACTTATGGCCAACACACACATACTTCTATTATAAATGACTTCTGTTGGTATACAGTACATCTTATGGTTCGTATCAATTCACCTTCATACTCATTTACTAAGCATGGATGAATTAACCACTCTCTTTTTTTAATGGATTTTATACTATTGTAAATATTGTATAGCTAAAATAAAATAAAATGTATTAATTATATTCACGCTATAGTCTTTATTATAGTTTTTTCTATGAAGTATGCATAACATCATTGCATTTGTATTGTTTGCATTTATGTGGCTTTTAGCCATTCTTTACAGGTTTGTGTTTCATTACTGATGTATAAAAATGAATGATATACTGATTTCATATGGATGACAAGCGGATGACAATACACATGATAAATCAATTATTCCTTTTTGGCAGAAAATTAGACAATTTTTTTTATATGCTCATGTGAAGTTAGCCAGACACGGAGGAAAGTGCTGATCACTGATTAGCCCCGTGACTCCTAAGTGCGGAATGAGCAGGGATATCATGAATAATTAATTATAATAAATGATTTCCTATAAACCTATATATCATTCTGTTCAGCTTCCCCTGATCTATAACATGCTGCCATCAGATGACAGGTTCTCCTAAATATAATAGAAAGTGTGCTGCAGCTATTAATCTTGTATAGTGTATTCTAGTTATACGTCTCCACATTTCACCGGCAGTCACGAAATAAGAACGGAGCTGGCCATTATAAGGGCACTAACAGGGTCTTATAATGAGTCCGAGTCGAAGACACTGGAGAAAGGAGCTGCAGGCATCAGAAAGCAGGGCGTCAAAAATCACATCTTCAGTGTGCAGGAAATAGGTTATAAAACACCTCTGATGCTTCAGTAAAGAGAGCAGTGCCGGTGGAGCTCATTACATGAACTCTACAGACTGGGCTGATGGCCGCACACTGCACTGGTCAGGATCAAGGAGGAATCTCGCAGCTTTAAAGGGAACCTGTCAGGTGCAATATGCACCCAGAACCACGAGCAGTTCTGGGTGCATATTGCTAATCCCTGCCTAACCGTCCCTGTATACACTAGCATAGATAAAGAGATCTTTACAAAAAGTATTTCTAAAGATCTTCTATGATATAGTAATGAGTGAGGGGACTAGTTGCAAGGCCGTTAATTCCTGTGCTCATTCCGCCCTCTTAGCATGCTATCACGCTCACAGGGGTGTACTAACATGCTATTCAATGCAGCATCATCAGCGGTGACGCGTGTACCTGTGTTCGCTGTCACTGCTCTTCTCAATGCCTTGCACTTCCATTTATGCGCAGTATGAAGCCAGGTGTCCCGGCTTCGGGGAGGTCTAGTGCGCATGACCGGAAGTGCTGGGACTTCGGATCAGCGGTGACGGCGGACACAAGTACACGCATCACTGCTGGTGATGCTGCATAGAATAGCTTTGCTAACATGCTAAGAGGGCGGAATGAGCGTAGGAACGCCCTTATGACTATTCGCTGGCCTCATTAGCACATTATAAAAGATCTTTAGAAATACTTTTTCTATAGATCCCTTTATCTATGCTAGTGTATACAGGGACTGTTAGGCAGGGATTAGCAATATACACCCAGAACTGCTCCTGGTTCTGGGTGCATAGGGGACCTGACAGGTTCCCTTTAAAGTGAGTGGTCTCCCGAATATAGACAGGTGTGTACAATGAACAGACTTATAAGGCTTCATTCCCACAATGAGCTTTTTAATGTTGCAGAATTTCTGCATCTATCATGTAATATAGGTCACTTTTTTTGTAGTTTTTTTGACTTGGGCTTTTTTTTTACATGTGGTTTTTGACGCTGGGGTTTTTGTCTCTTGTTGGTTTGTCATGCTTTAAATAAAGCTGCTTAGTTTTTGATACTTCATGGTATTTGGCTTTGACAAAACATTCTTGATATATTTAGATGCGGATTACATGCGCTATTGATGTGTTTCTGCCTTGGAAATGCACTAAAAAAGCTTGTACACTTTCTACCTGTGGATTTTTCGCACATAATGTAATTCTATGTAAAAAATCTGCACAGAAACTCTCCTGCAAGAGAAATTGACATGATGCAGATCTGAAACACACCCGCAAGTCAAGCACAGTGGGCCGGAGAGCTCTATAAATCCCATCCACTTTGTGGGAACTGGAAGATGCTGCAGTTTTCATGCAGCGACAAAAACTCACCAAAGATCATTGTGGGCACAGCTTTGGGCCAATTCACTAATGCATTTGTGCCTGTTTTTTTGGCTAGTTTTTGATGTTTTTCATTTGCACCTAAGTCTCCTCTTATTTCACACCTATATAGTCTATTTTACATGTCCCTGCATGTTGGTCTTTCATATTTGCCACTGTGCGTGGGATTTGAGGTCTCCACATGATTTTGACTAGTTCATCATTTGTCACAATTATCCTCCATTTATCCCCCCCCCCTCCCGGGGTGATTTTATGTATTCCAGTTATTCTGGCGCTAAAAAGTTGGAAGATTAAGGCTAAAGGCTGCTTTACACGGTACGACCGATTGTGCAATTTCACAATCGATCGTACGCGCCCCCATCCTTTTTGCGTCACGGGCAAATCGCTGCCCGTGTCGCACAAAGTCGGTAACCCCCGTCACACGTACTTACCTCTCGTGCGACCACGCTGTGGGCGGCGAACGTCCACTTCCTGGAGTGGGAGGGACGTTCGGCGTCACAGCGACGTCACACGGCCGCCGGCCAATGGAAGCGGAGGGTCGGAGATGAGCAGGACGTAAACATTCCGCCCACCTCCTTCCCTCCCATAGCCGGCGGCAGCCGCGTGACGCAGATGAGCTGCTGTTCATCGTTCCCGGGGTGTTACACGGAGCGGCGTGTGCTACCAAGGAAACGATGAACAACTAAATTAAACGATATTATGGAACCTAGCGAGCAGTACATGACTCACGATTTATGAGCGATACTGCGTCGCTAGGAGGTGTCACACAGGCCGGCATCACCAGCGATGCCGGATGTGCGTCACAAAAACCGTGACCCCGACGATCTATCGCACGATAGATTGTCTGGTGTAAAACAGCCTTAAGACCGCACTTTGCGTTCACCTAC
The DNA here is from genome assembly GCF_048569485.1 of Anomaloglossus baeobatrachus. Taxonomy (NCBI): domain Eukaryota; kingdom Metazoa; phylum Chordata; class Amphibia; order Anura; family Aromobatidae; genus Anomaloglossus; species Anomaloglossus baeobatrachus. The sequence continues at coordinate 793,259,568 of NC_134353.1, forward strand.
TTGCAGTTCTAAACGCACATTTTGGGCTTAATTGATTTGACCAAAGTTGCCTTTTTCAGAACTTTAGCGCTGAAAACACATGCATATTTACCACGTTTTAGATGCGTTTTTAGTGCTTTTTACATGCTTTTTCACCTGCGTTTTCACAGATGCGTTTTGAACATCAAGACACTGATAAATAAAGATTAAATAGCCAAACATCATGAAAAAAGAGAAAAAAAAGGAAAACAAATATAATTATACAAATATAATTTTGGAATTAATAAAGAAAATATTTATATTTAATGAAATGAGCGGTTTTATAAATTTTAATGTTAAAATAGCAATAAAATCAAAATTTTCTTTAATTTCATTGTCGGACTATGTGTGTGTGTAAAGGGACATATCATTCCATTATTGTAATGTCAGAAAAGCATGCGTTTTTGCAGTCAAAAACGCATGTTTTCAGCATCTAAAAAGTAGGTAAAACGCAGGAAATTTGAAGTTTCTTGGTTTTTGCCATTTCTCATTGACTCCAATGTTAGCAAAACGCACACAAAATGGCAAAAACAATTGACATGCTGCTTCTTTGAACGCATGGTTTTTGCCACAAAATATGCAAATTAAGTGCAGCGTTTTAAAACGCAAAGTGCGGTTTAGAAATCCCCATTTTCCATAGACTTTGCTGGAAAATCAAAACGCATGCCTTTTGGCATGAAAAAGGTGCATCACAAAACGGACCTAAAAAGCACCTGAAACGCAGGTGGAAACGCAAAGTGGGGTCTTAGCCTAAAGGCAAAAATAAAAAACCTTTTTTACTTTTCTCAAAGTTCAAGAATCATGTGAGCCATTTTGAAGAATTTGGCACAAAAGAAAAGGGATAAATATGAGAAGACCAAAAAGAAGAGTGACTTAAAAAAAGAGCAGATGATGAAGGGGACATTTAGTTACGGTATATTGTACACAGGTAATTCTATGGATTGATCAATCTATTGTTTTCCAACGAAACCCCTCCTTTTGAGCTTATTTTTAGAAAAAGACTGTACGGTGGTCTGGCTGCCTGATCCATGGTCAGCCTTCTTCTGGCCTTCTTCTGGCCCATCTCAGCCGGATTGACCGTTCTCTCCCAACAAGCAAATAAGCAGAGAAAAAATAAGTGTCCTGTTTGACATAACCCTGTAGCCCTTACTTGTTAGTAGTGTAATATCCATTCATCTGAGACATGTAAGCTTTCTTCTTTTGTTTTCGAGTTTCAGGATTAAAGTCTGCGACCTGCGGCCCAGGGTTCTGAAAAGCTAAACATTTCAACTGTCTCTCAATTTGCTGGGAAAACAATAATGACAGACGTTATAATGAATTATATGTACCTTCTGCGACCTCTTTGCTACTCCTATACCATTATTATTATTAGTAATATTATTATTATTATTATTATTATTATGCGCCTGGTATCCAGCTAAAAGGGACATTTGCAAAAAGTCCTATCTGTGAAAATATTGCTCTCCGCCCATAAACATTACTGACAATCCTGGTGATGATGATGATTGAGGGTAGCTGACAGACAGACATCTCTTCATAATGTTCTTAAAGGTGCCACGGTGGCTCAGTGGTTAGCACTGCAGCCTTGCAGCGCTGGGGTACTGGGTTCAAATCCCACCAAGGACACTATCTGCATGGAGTTTGTATGTTCTCCCCGTGTTTGCGTGGGTTTCCTCCGGGTTCTCCGGTTTCCTCCCACACTCCAAAGACCTACTGATAGGGAATCTAGATTGTGAGCCCCAATGGGGACAGTGTTGCCAATGTATGTAAAACGCTGTGGAATTAATAGCGCTATATAAATGAATAAAATTATTAATTAATTATTATTATTAAAGGGGTTGTCTACTTACAGAAAATGTTTGTTCCTGGCTGCAGTTTGTGACTCCCCATGCCCGGGTCCAGCGCCTAGTCTCTGGCTTTGCTCTTTATGTCCGGTATTAGCTGCGGCACTGACAATACATTGACCGCGCTATCAATCAGTGAATTCAGGGGCCAGTGTAGATGGAACATCCCGTTCAGAGCCGTTGACCTAACTGATTGACTGCGCCACAGACATGAACAGTGTCAAAAAGTCAGCGCTGGACCTGGAGATGGTGAGTAAAACGCGCTTTTATATTTTATAACAAACAGCATCCAGAAATGAAGATTTCCTGAAATGGAATAATCCCTTTAATGCACTTCAAAGCAGTACCGTATATCGTTTTCTGAATTTCAGTTTAGAGGCTTGTATATCAGCACACATTAGAGTTAAGCGGGTACCTAACTATTTGTACTCACTATACTCATAAAGAGTACTGTCTAATAATACTAGCGTATTCATTACGAATAGCATGTGCAATGCAAGTCAATGGGAAAAAACTCGCAAAGTAATGAGTAACCCGAATTCCACACTATTCGCTACTCGCACAAATAGTGCAGCATTTTGGTTACTTGTTACTTTGTGAGTTTTTCCCCATTGACTTGCATTGCACACACTATTCAGAATGAATGAACGAGTATTAGACATTACTCTTTATGAGTATAGTGAGTACGAATAGTTAGGTACTCGCTCAACTGTAGCACACATACATTTATGCCTTTATGGTAATTTTACAGTTTCCCTTTAATGCACAACTATATTTTTTCAGAATTTACAAAACACTCTCACCGCTCACAAAAAAGGAGAGACCACCTAGAAGAATACACATATTTCATTGGTCCAGTGAAGACACCAGGGACCAGTGACAGGACAGTGGTGTGGCACATCGCACTGTGTATGTCTCTAGATTCGGGGTGACTGTGGCTTTCAGCATTTCATCGTTCTTAAGGCCCACATCACTAGTGCACTTGAAAAAAATGGACATATGGCGCATTTTGTTTTGACCATCCATGTGTATGTGGTTTTTATGTGTTAAAGATATGCAAATATGATAGATAGATAGATAATAGATAGATATCCAGCATGTATATACTGTAACTTCACAACCACATGAGACATTATTAAATTGCACCCTTTAGTGCCTGGCATCTGGAGCTTATTATCCAGCTTTCTATTAACTTAATACATAATTGAAAAAAAATGACCTGGGGTTCCCCCCCATTTTTGGTAACCAGCAAAGGTAAAGCAGACAGCTGGGGGCTGATATTATCAGGCTGGGAAGGTCCATGGTTAATGGGCTCTTCCCAGCCTAAAAATACCAGCCCGCATCTGCCCCAGAGGTGGAGCATCATGAGATGCTACAATTCTGGTGCTTTGCCCAGTTATTCCTGATTGCCCTGGTGCGGTGGCAATCGGAGTAATTGTGCTTGGGGTTGGTGTCAATAAAAACACAAGTCAGACATAGTCCACTGAACCCAGCGTAGTCCAACGAATCTGTTGTAATCCATAAATGTAAACTTGAAAAAAAACAGAAACACAGAGAAACAAAGCAAATACACTATCCCTTGTTTACCACTATGCGTGACTCAGCGACTCTGGTGGTAACGTTATTAATGTCACCGCTCTTTAGCGTCACCGGGACTCGTGCAGTGTAACCCAGAAGTGGCTGTTGGCAAAGCTTATCGAACGAGGCTCTATAGGCTTTGTTCGTCAGATTCTATTTTTTTTTTTTAATAAAGTGGTTTTACCTCTCTGTGTATCTGGTTTTTTTTGCAGGTTTTCATTTGTGAACTACATCTGATTCGCAGGACTATTGCCTGCTTTACACGCTTCAATAAATCTTTCAATCCGTCGTCGGGGTCAAGTTGTAAGTGACGCACATCCTGCATCGTTCGTGACGTATTTACGTGTGACACCTACGTGCAATCAAGATTGAACGAAAATACGGTGATCGCATACACGTCGTTTATTCCTCATACATTGGACGTTTTGTTGTATGAACCTAGTGAATTGTAACGTGTGACATCCCTCATACGATTTTGGTGTCTGATGCTATGTGCGCAGGTGTGCGCTCTGCACCGCAGCTTAAAAAAGGTCCGCTTCAGAGCGCAGCTGAAAAGCTGCGTTCTGAAGCGCCTCACAATGTCTGTCATGCACTAATCTCTGTCAGTCGGTCACTATCTCTGTCCCTCACTCTCTGTCCATGTCAGTCTATCCCCCTCTCTCATATACTCACCGATCCCCGATCCCCGGCTCTGCACGGCATTCACACTGCTCCGGCGGCTTTTACTGTTTTGAAAAAGCCGGCCGCCCATTAAACAATCTCGTATTCCCTGCTTTACCCGCCCACTGGCGCCTATGATTGGTTACAGTGAGACACGCCCCCACGCTGAGTGACAGGTGTCACACTGCACCCAATCACAGCAGCCGGTGGGCGTGTCTATACTGTGCAATGAAATAAATAATTAAATAATTAAAAAAAACGGCGTGCGGTCCCCCCCAATTTTAAAACCAGCCAGATAAAGCCATACGGCTGAAGGCTGGTATTCTCAGGATGGGGAGCTCCACGTTATGGGGAGCCCCCCAGCCTAACAATATCAGCCAACAGCCGCCCAGAATTGCCGCATACATTATATGCGGCAGTTCTGGGACTGTACCCGGCTCTTCCCGATTTGCCCTGGTGCGTTGGCAAATCGGGGTAATAAGGAGTTATTGGCAGCCCATAGCTGCCAATAAGTCCTAGATTAATCATGTCAGGCGTCTATGAGACACCCTCCATGATTAATCTGTAAATTACAGTAAATAAACACACACACCCGAAAAATCCTTTATTAGAAATAAAAAACACAAACATATACCCTGGTTCACCACTTTAATCAGCCCCAAAAAGCCCTCCTTGTCCGGCGTAATCCAGGATGGTCCAGCGTCGCATCCAGTGCTGCTGCATGGAGGTGACCGGAGCTGCAGCAGACACCGCCGCTCCGGTCACCTCCACACAGCAAATGAAGACAGCCAGCGATCAGCTGAGCTGTCACTGAGGTTACCCGCTGTCACTGGATCCAGCGGTGGATGCAGCGGTGGCCGCGGGTAACCTCAGTGACAGCTCAGCTGATCGCGCTACTCACCTCAGTTGCTGCGTGGAGGTGAGAGGAGCAGCGGTGAGTAGCGCGATCAGCTGAGCTGTCACTGAGGTTACCCGCGGCCACCGCTGCATCCACCTCTGGATCCAGTGACAGCGGGTAACCTCAGTGACAGCTCAGCTGATCGCGCGGCTGTCTTCATTAGCTGTGTGGAGGTGACCGGAGCGGCGGTGTCTTCTGCAGCTCCAGTCACCTCCATGCAGCAGAGCTGGATGCGACGCTGGAACATCCTAGATGACGCCGGACATGGAGGGCTTTTTGGGGCTGATTAAAGTGGTGAACCAGGGAATGTGTTTGTGTTTTTTATTTCTAATAAAGGATTTTTCGGGTGTGTGTGTTTATTTACTGTAATTTACAGATTAATCATGGAAGGTGTCTCATAGACGCCTGACATGATTAATCTAGGACTTATTGGCAGCTATGGGCTGCCAATAACTCCTTATTACCCCGATTTGCCAACGCACCAGGGCAAATCGGGAAGAGCCGGGTACAGTCCCAGAACTGTCGCATATAATGTATGCGGCAATTCTGGGCGGCTGTTGGCTGATATTGTTAGGCTGGGGGGCTCCCCATAACGTGGAGCTCCCCATCCTGAGAATACCAGCCTTCAGCCGTATGGCTTTATCTGGCTGGTTTTAAAATTGGGGGGGACCGCACGCCGTTTTTTTTAATTATTTAATTATTTATTTCACTGCACAGTATAGACACGCCCACCGGCTGCTGTGATTGGGTGCAGTGTGACACCTGTCACTCAGCGTGGGGGCGTGTCTCACTGTAACCAATCATAGGTGCCGGTGGGCGGGTAAAGCAGGGAATACGAGATTGTTTAATGGGCGGCCGGCTTTTTCAAAACAGTAAAAGCCGCCGGAGCAGTGTGAATGCCGTGCAGCGCCGGGGATCGGGGATCGGTGAGTATGAGAGAGGGCTGCTCAATTCACTTACTCAGGAGTTTAGCGGTCACCGGTGAGCCCTTCACAGGTGACCGCTAATCAGGACGAGACACAGACAGAGCCGCAGCATGACAATGAAGTCGGGTGAGGTTCACCCGAGTTCATTCTGACAGTGCGGCTCTGTCTGTGTCTGCTGTCATCTGCCATTCAGCTCTGCTACATGGCTGTCTGTGTCTGCTGTCAGCGGCCATGTAGCAGAGCTGAATGGCAGATGACATAGTAAAAACGCATCCCTACACATTACACACGCTTGGCAAGTCAATAAATAAAAAAAAAAGGGTGTCCAATGCATACGTCACAGAACACATGATCTAAAGGATCGCACACAAAATTGATCAATTTAACATAGACTACTAACGCACGTGTGACAGCAAATGAACGACCTATGTGCAATCTCATTCAATCGCATATGCGACCTGGGCGTGTCACATCGCATACGAGATCGCATACCTAATTGTAAGGTGTAAAGCTGGCTTTTGTCGGATTGGGTTGACTATGTCAGACCTGCGGTTATTTTTTTTTATTTATTTTTTTTAAAAAGAAGTCAATGAGGGAAAGTGTTGAGGAATGTTTATTTCAATGAAGGGTTTTTGTGTGTGTTTTTGCTTTTTATTACTGGGATAGTAATGGGGTTGTGTAACGTCGGCATTCTGGCTACATACTTATGCCGGTATACCAGCGCCAATGTCCCTGTGTTCTGTTCCCCCCTACCCAGATGGGATACCATTGCAGTTTCCATCTGGATGCTGGCATGTTTCCCTGCTCTGCCGCACTGCTACTTACATGTTGTTTGGTCCTCTGCTGTCTCGTACAGCCATCCACGTGTGTTCGGGTCTTAGGCCCAACGCCTGAGCTTGTCCTGCTGGGTTCCTGGTTTAAGCCTAGGGTGTGCACGCGCTCACCTTCCCTGCTTATATTGGGGCGGTGTGTGTACTCTGCTAAGGTGTCCACAGCCTATGGCTGGGAGACATCTGGTATAAAAGTTCCCCTTCCCTGATGTGCGGGGCCAAGCAACTGCTTTAGTAACCTAGCTTTGTGTTAGTCCTGCCATGTTGCTCTGGTCTACCCGTACCCAGCTCAAGTCCTGACTGCTATAGTTCTGGTATGCTGATGTCTGCCCTGGACCTGTCCTGTTCATGTGTTGCTCTGGTACCAGTCTGTATTCTGTTCTTGAATTCCTGCTGTGTTCTGTACCTGAAGCCCTGCTGTGTCCTGTTCCCGTAACCCTGCTGTGAATAAAGTCCTGTTTGTGTGTTAAGTCTGAAGTCCGGAGGTCCTGCTGTGCCTGCACATTCCTGTTGCAGTCCAAGCCCGCTGTGCCAGCACCGCCTTGCTGCTGTCTGTGCTTATGTGCCTGTGCCACCCTGCTGCGGTCTATGCCTGCTGTGCCTGATGTCCAGTGTATGACTTCTGTCCAATGTCTGGAGCCTTATCTGATGTCCAGTGTCTAATGACCTCTTCCCGATGCCTGGAGCTTTGCCTGATGACTTCCTGTGTCTGTCCTGTTCCTGAGTCGGTTGTCCTATGTTCCTGTCCATCTCCATGGCCAGTACCAGCCAGTATCCCTGATCTATCCTGCCTGAGTGTCTGATACGTTCCTGTGTCTTGTGACCAGCCTGATTCTGACCTGTTCCTGAACTGTACTGTGTTCCCGTGCCGTGCCAGCCCTGTCTGACCCTGCCTGTCCCCTTGTCCTGTGATCACCTAGCCCAGGCTCAGCTGCCACAGTCCCTGGATGTCGCCTTTCCCTTCCCTTGCCTGGGTGTGGTCCAGTGGGTCCACCTCACCCTTGGGATGCGCTATCCCCGCACTCGCCGCCTTATTCCCCGGCGGTGAGCGTGACAGGTTGTCTGGTTGTCACCACTCTATTACTAGCATCAGGTTTTGATCTCAGCTGTGTTTTTGGACACGTCACATATGACATTAACCCCCAGCTCCATTACCCCAATTGCCAAAGCACAAGTGCATCGGGAAGAGCCAAAGCGAAGCATCACAACTGGAGCTCCTCCTGTGATGCGCCACTTCTGCGGTGGCTGCGTGCTGGTATTTTTAGTCTGGGAAGGACCCAATAACCATGGACCTTAAAAGTAGGGTGTCGCGTTTTTTTATTTTTGTATGACAAATAGTGATTATGAAATCAAGTATTTCGCCTGCCACCTGTCGGCCTGTGTGTGTACCGGTGATACTGTCTGCTGAGCTGTGTATCTAATCCTCTCCTGTGTGATACCGTCTGATGAGCTGTATCTCATCCTATCCTGTGTGATACTGTCTGAAGAGCTGTGTATCTAATCCTATCCTGTGTGATACTGTCTGCAGAGCTGTGTATCTAATCCTATCCTGTGTGATACTGTCTGCTGAGCTGTGTATTTAATCCTATCCTGTGTGATACTGTCTGCAGAGCTGTGTATCTAATTCTGTCCTGTGTGATACTGTCTGCAGAGCTGTGTATCTAATCCTGTCCTGTGTGATACTGTCTGCTGAGCCGTATATCTAATCCTATCCTGTGTGATACTGTCTGCTCAGCCGTGTATCTAATCCTATCCTGTGTGATACTCCAGCTGTCCTTGGTGACGTTTTAGATATTTGTGCTCACCAACAAAATGGCTCCTCACTGTGATCCTAAATTTCATTCTCTGTTCCTTTGGAAACACCTAGATTGGGAGGGGGAGCTGTGATATCACACATAGGAGAGCAGATTCTGCCCACATTACTGCAGCTATAATCCAGGCTATTTCTACAGTGGGATTTCTTTAGGATTTCAGCAGCTGCTCCCTCTAGTGTTTAACAGTGGAAAATATCAAACTTTTTCATTTGTTGGGGGCGTGTCCAGGATGCTGAGCTGAGTGGACGTGGGGAAGAGGAGCTCCTGTTGACCCTCAGCTAAATCAGCACTTATCATAAGCACAAACCTACTCACCGGCTCTCAGGATGGGACCACGGAGGATTAAACCATCGCAGCAGGCATCGGTGGCCCCCCCGCTGCACACCACGGCGCTGGATACTTTCTTGGGCCTGGAACAGGGTCCAGGGGAGGCCCGGACGCCATCTTTCCAGGAGCATGGAGGGGAAATGGAGGCACTGGCCCGGCCTGCTAAGCAGCAAGAGAAGGAGGAGTGGGTGAGCGGGGACACAGGGGAAAGTGGAGGAATCTCTGCAGCAGTTCCAACAGGGAATGCCTTGGCTCAGCAGCCCTGCACTGCATCGGATCCTCAGGCACAGCAGCAGCAGGCCCAGGAGCACATAGTGGCTGTGGGAGATAAGGTGGAGGTCGGGGGGCAGCCCTCCCCACTGCCGGGAGAAGGGACTGCAGCCACAGCTGGTAATATCAGGGAACAGAGCAGCCTGCTTCCCCCCTCTGGGCCTCGGTGTGGAGATCAACCTTCCCAGCTTCCCCAGCACCAGACTAAAACTCCAGTGTCTATTACTGCAGGTGCTCACCTTAAAGGGCCAGACACCTCCTATAAGGACATGCATGATTTCATAAGTAAACTTCCTTCTAAAGAGGACTTTCAATGCCTCATACGTGAGGTTAAAGCAACTTGCAGGTCAGAAATAGCTGAAGTGAGGAGAGATTTGCAGCAATTGTCTAGCAGAATTGAATCCCTGGAGGAAGAGCATGACATCACCAGATCCCATGTATCAGAATTACACAAACTGGCAACATCGCAACAAAAAATAATGGAGGATATGCAGTCTCACATAGAGGATCTCGACAACAGAGGACGCCGTTGCAATGTCCGTGTGAGGGGGGTCCCAGAGTCAGATGGGCCCGAGGACACAAACTCCATACTACAATCCATCTTTAATGAAGTGTTGGACGCTCCCCCTTCTAACATCATCAAGCTGGACAGGGCACACAGGGCTTTACAGCCGAAGAATTTATCCACCCAACCCCGGGACATCATTTGTTGCATTCACGACTTCTCCACCAAAGAACTGATCATGGCTAAGGCTAGAATGAGGCGCACGGCACCTGTGTTCAATGGCAAGGAATTCCAGCTTTTCCCGGATCTTTCTCGCATCACACTCCAGAAAAGGCGGCACCTCAAACCCCTTCTCACGAGCCTGAAGGAGCACCAGGTTCCATACCGCTGGGGTTACCCGTTTGCACTAACAGCGCGCAGAGGGGGTAAATCGGCGACCCTTCGCACTCCAGCAGATACCACTCTGTTCTGTGAAGCACTGGACATTCCAGCGGTCTGTATCCCAGATTGGGACTTGCAAAGGTTGGAAGGGCCGCCCCCTCCCGTGTGGTCCAAGGTGAGGGGTGGAGGGCGTGGGGCTTTGGGGGGGAGAGGAGGTAGGGGCCGCGGGTCGCCACCCTCCCCGGCTCACCGTTGAGGACACTTCTTAACCTGGTTGGTGCCTATTTCTTATACCCTCTGAGTTCCAGTGACTGAGCATGCTTTGTGATACTGTGACTCTCTCTACAGCAAGCCTCTGACTGTCCATTGTGTCATCTGCGGCCCTCTGGGTCTGTTGAGCTGCATAAGGGGGGGGGCTGTAGCCACAATGATGCCGTGGGTGGTAGGGGGGTTGGGGGGAGCCCGGTCCCCTTACTTGGAGTTAGTGGTTGAGGTTTTTTGTTTTGTTTTTTTTTTCCCTTGTTTCCTTTTGGCACGGGCCCGTGCCCACTGGACTGACCCCCGTGGGAGGGCTACTGGGGAGTGAGGTGGGTGGCTCTCTTAGCTCAGACGGGTTGGGGAACCTCCCTCTAGGTCTCTCCCTTCCGGGTTGACCCCCCGGGAATCTATGCCTAAGGTTTATGCATTTTGGTTAATGTTCTTAATTCATGTTCATTTCTATGTTTGTCCTTGTCTTCCCCCCTCCCCGATGTTTTTTCCTTATGTGTCCTTTCAGGTACCACCCCTTCTAGAGTCCCTGGGAGCTGCGGCCCTTTGTCGTATGGACCATCTCCTCTGGCCGGCTTCACAGGGGAAGTCATGCCCCCGACGGTATAGGTGTGCCATTAGCTTTTTCTTACTTCTAAGTTTTAGATATGACCCGCATTATCTCTCTTAACGTAAAAGGTCTGAATTCACCCCGTAAGAGGAAATTGCTGCTACAGGAACTGAAAACATCAGGTGCAGACATAGCCTTTATCCAAGAAACACATTTTGTGGAATCAAACACTTTCAAATTTGCGTCCCACCGTTTTCCCATCCATTACTCGGCTTACTCGGGCTCCAAGAGGGGGGGAGTTGCTATTTTAATATCCTCCAGTTGTCCTCTACAAATTACGGGTTCTCACTGCGATCCAGAGGGTAGATATGTGATTCTGGAGGGCCAACTGGGGGGATCCCCGCACATAATGGCCAACATTTATGCACCTAATGAAGGGCAGATACGCTTTCTTAAGAAAATACTCGATCTGATAGGCGGACTGGCACCGGCCTCTACGGTGTTGGGGGGAGACTTTAACATCCCTTTTTCGGAGGTGGCCGACAGACTCTCTGTGGGTGGACACCCTCCATCGGGTGCTTTGAAAAATTTGTCCCGGGACTTTCGTAGGCTCATTAGATCAGGGGCTTTATACGACGCTTGGAGGGTGGACCACCCGGGAGAGAAGGCCTTTTCCTTCTACTCGCATCCGCATCAGACGCACACCAGAATAGACTATTTTTTCATTGACTCACAGCTGCTGGGGCGTCTTGAGAGGGTGGAAATGGGATCCATTACGTGGTCAGACCATTCCCCACTCATAATGGACTTCAAGAAAGATGGTCCTCGACCTAGGCCTCAGCATTGGCGCCTTAATGAATCTCTGATCAAAAATCCCGACACTAGGGCCTTTTTAAATAAGCAACTGGTCGAATTCTTTCAGTTGAACACGGGCACGGTCACGTCGCCGGCAACACTCTGGGAAGCTCACAAGGCAGTGATGAGGGGACTATGCATTAGAGAGGGCGCCAGGGCTAAAAAGAATGCCACAAGCCAGCGGGACTCTATAACGGCCCATCTTAAGCTACAGGAGGGGAGACTGGCGGCTGCCCCATCACTGACTATTCTTAGGAGAGTCATCAGCCTTAGGGAAAAGTTGAGAGACTTGGCAATTGGCAGAGCAGAAAAATTGCTAACCTTTTCCAAACAAAGATACTATGAAAGGAGTAATAAGGCTCATACCTTACTCGCCAGGCAGCTTAAGGAGCGCGCTACATCCTCATGCCCTCAGGCTCTGCGCGACGAAAAGGGCACTATCCACTATCACCCCGCTTCAATAGCTGACATTTTTTTCAATTACTACAACAAGCTTTATAACCTTCCGGTTCCCCCGGGCATGGCTTCGCGCGGGGCTGGGGCACTTGGGGACTATTTTTCGGCCCTTGAGCTCCCTTCACTGCCTTGCGGAGCAGCCGCGGCTTTGAATGAAGAGATTACTACAGAGGAACTGGAGCAAGTTCTGGAAGCCCTGCCTGGCGGGAAGTCACCGGGCCCGGACGGCTTTACTTATTTTTATTACAAGGTGTTTGCGGCGGAACTCCTCCCACACATGGCCGCCTTGTTTAACTCTTTCCTTCAGGGTGACCCTATCCCTCCATCCATGCTACACTCCCATTTAATCCTCCTGCCCAAGCCACCCAGGGACCCATTGGACTGTGCTAATTATAGACCAATAGCCCTTTTGAACTCCGATTTGAAGATGTTCACCAAGCTCTTGGCGGCCAGGCTTAATCGATGGTTGCCCCAATTCGTGTATAAAGACCAGGTGGGTTTTGTCCCTTGCCGTCAGGGGGGGGACAACACCAGGAAGGTCATAGACCTGGTGGATGTGGCAAATCGGACGAAGCAACAGGCGTTGGTGTTGAGTCTAGATGCAGAGAAGGCTTTTGACCGCCTTGCGTGGCCTTTTCTCTTCAAGACAATGGAGGTCTTTGGGATCTCGGGTGGCTTTATGCGGGCCTTGAAGTCCCTGTATAGCGCTCCTACGGCCTCTATCAAACTCCCCCTCCACATCTCTAAGCCTTTTCTCATCTCCAATGGCACCAGGCAGGGGTGCCCCCTGTCCCCCCTCCTTTTTGCACTATGCATAGAGCCCCTCGCGGCCTCGGTCAGGAGCAACCCAGACATCTCGGGGGTCCTGGTCAGGAATAAACCGTTTAAAATCTCACTTTTTGCCGACGATGTGCTCATTACACTTACTAACATCCATGTGTCCCTTCCAATTTTAATGTGCACCTTGGGTAGGTACGGGAGCCTTTCGGGGTATAAGATCAACTCTAGCAAAACGGAGGCAATGCCCTTGAATCTCGACCCGGTGGCCCTGGATTACCTGCGTTTGAATTTTAAGTTTCGTTGGAAGACAGATGCGGTCAAGTACCTGGGGGTTAACCTCACATCTACTTATGATTCCCTCTATAACCTTAACTTCCCCCCCCTTTTCCGAGAGCTGAGAACTCTTTTGAGCAAGTGGTTGCCCCTCCCTCTTTCGTGGATGGGGCGCATTGCGGCGGTTAAAATGAGCTTGCTCCCAAAAATATTATATTTCTTTGAAACCCTCCCAGTTAAGGTACCAATAAAGGAGCTGAAGTCCCTTCAGGCGGCTATCCTTAGATTTATTTGGTGTAACAAACGTCATAGGGTGGCCAGGGAGGTGTTGATGGCTCGGAGAAACAGGGGGGGGCTTTCTGTCCCGGACATCCTAAAATACTATTGGGCGGCCCATCTTAGGAGGATCCCCTGTTGGGTGTCCCTTTGGGCATACAACAGGTGGACTGAGATTGAAAAACTTTGGCTGGCGCCTATACATCCAAACGCGCTCCTGTGGCCCCCGGCCCAGTGTGATTCGCCCCCCCCTCTTCTTGGACCGATGCAGTTCACTAGGGACCTCTGGGCATTTTGCATTAGAAGATTTCCTTTGGCATCCCCCTGCTCCCCTCTGGTGTCCTTCATATACCAACCCTTGCTCCCAAGCAGTCTGGAGTCGGACATGGTGCACCCCTGGCTCAAGGCAGGTCTATTCAGATTTGCAGACATTATAGATGGAAGTACAATGCAGATCCATTCCTTTGAGTACCTTAGAGATAAATTCTCTCTCTCTAATCGAGAGTTTTTCCAATATCTGCAGATCAGAGACTTGGCTGGCTCCTTGTTTGGCAGGGCAGGGGCCTCGATTCCCACAGATTTTGAGAAAATTTGCAGAAGGGGCACTGATACTAAGGGGCTGATTTCGGAAATTTACATTTTGCTTTCTGATTCACGGGAGGGGCCCGAGGGGTCTTTTCCATACATGCGGAAATGGGAGTCTCTATTGGGAAGGCGGATACTTCCTCAGGAATGGGCAGCAATCTGGGGAAACGCCGCCAAGACGTCAATATGCACACTATATAAGGAAAATATCTATAAAATTTTGCTATTTTGGTACCACACTCCAGATTTCCTTCATGGCATAGACCCCTCCATACCGGCTTGTTGCTGGAGATGCGGGGGAGGCAGGGGCACCATTCTGCACATATTCTGGTCCTGTCCAGGGATAGTCCCCTTCTGGGAGCGGGTTAGAGGGTTGATCCATAAAGTACTATATATAGAGGTTGATCTTGATCCCCTGATCTATGTTCTGGGTCTTGGGAATGGGGGATTGGGAAAAACGGCCTCTAAGCTTTTGTCCCACATCCTTACGGCGGCCAGATGCTTAATTGCAAAGAATTGGAGGCAGCCAGGGACACCCTCACTCCAGAGCCTCAAGTATAGATTACTGGACGTTAGACGCATGGAACATCTCACGGCACTATTGCATGACACAGTTGACCGCTTCCAGGCCGTGTGGGCACCATGGGACTACTTTGCGGGACAGGAGGATCTGTGAGACTGAGGCCTATGGGTCCTATGGAAGGAGCATGGACTCTTGAAACCCTTCCCTCTTCCCTCCTATTTCTCCTCTCCCCTCCTAACCCTCCTCACCTGTCCTGTCATTGTTTGTCTAGGTTCGATAAGAATTGTGAATTTTATGTTTTATTTTATGTATGAAAAACGTAAATTGAAAATCTCAATAAAAATTCAAAGTTTAAAAAAAACTTTTTCATTTGTTTATATTTTACTCAATTAAAAACAAATAATAACGTTTAAACAAAACATTATAACATTAATACTTTACATTTTTTCAGTTATTGAAATTTTTTTTTTTTGGACGACACCTTCCCTTTAACTGCTGATAATATCAGCTCACTTCTATCTGTTTTAACTTTGCTGGTGACCAAAAATTGGGGAGACGCCATGTTGTTTTTTAATTTATTTATTTGATTAACAGAAAGCTGAACAATCTATTTATCTAACTATGAACCTCTTTTACCTATTATCTAAAGCAACACTTTTGTTTTTGCTCCCATTTCTCATGAGCTGAATAAATAGAGCAGACCCGAACTTTAAAGTTCGGTGTTCATACTGAACACATACTTTACAAAAAAATCTGTGTTCGAGTTCAGAGTACGGGTGCTTTACATATGAAATCCACTCTAGTGAGCATCACTGTGCTCTGGTACTCTCAGTGCTCAGCCCAGTGCGAGCCGCAAGCAGATTTTAAACAGCACTTACTGGGGGTAAAATCAGCGTTATCAAATGTAGTGTACAAAAAAAGATAATATGAAAAGACCCCACCCTCCCTCCTCCGGAAGTGTTCTGTATAAAGCTGGCCGTATGTGGGCAGAGAGCTGAACTGCCCAGTCAGTGACTTCCAATGAGGTTCCACTCAAGTTTGGGTCCAGAAATGAACTCTATCTAAAGTCCGGTTGAACCTGCAGAATCCGAACTTCCACAGGGTCCACTCCTCTCTACAGCTGAACTCATACATCTAAAGCAGGCTTTACACGCTACAATATATCTTACGATGTGTCGGCGGGGTCACGTCGTAAGTGACGCACATCCGGCATCGTAAGTTATATTGTAGCGTGTGACAGCTATGTGCGATTGCAATTGAACGTTAAAACGTTCATCGCATGCACGTCATTCAATTGCTAAAAATTGAACGTGAGGCTGTTCAATGTTCCGAGGTAGCACACATCGCAGTGTGTGACACCCCGGGAACGATGAACAGATCTTACCTGCATCCCGCGGCTCCCACCGGCAATGCGGAAGGAAGGAGGTGGGCGGGATGTTTACGTCCCGCTCATCTCCACCCCTCCTCTTCTATTGGCCGGCTGCCGCGTGATGTCGATGTGACGCTGAACGTCCCTCCCACTCCAGGAAGTGGACGTTCACCGCCCACATTGAGGTCGTATGGAAGGGTAAGTATGTGTGACAGCAAATAATCGTTTGTGTGACACGTTCAACAAATTGAACGTGCCGCACATACGATGGGGGCGGTTGCGATCGCAAACGATATCGTATGCTTAATCGTAACGTGTAAAGGAGGCTTAAGACTTTTTCTATGTACAGAAAAGGCCTTTTTCTCTCAAGTATTTTTCACAAATTTGTCTAAATCTGTTGGTGACAACTTCTCCATTGCTGAGATAATCCATCCACCTCACAGGTGTGGCATATCAAAATGCTGATTAGACATATGATTAGTGCCCTAGGCACGCTACAATAAGGCTGTGTGCGCACGTTGCGGTTTTTTTCCGCGTTTTGGCTGCGTTTACAACTGCACTGTGTCATTGACAAAATGCATGCGTTCTGGTTCCCCTGCAAAGTCTATGAGAATTATGCAAAATCTGTGCGCACGATGCTTTTTGAAACGCAGCGTTTTGATTGTCAAAAATTTGTCAAAATATCTGCGTTTGAATAAGCAACATGTCAATTGTTTTTGCCATTTTGGCTGCGTTCTACACCCATTGAAATCGATGAGTTGTAGAAAAACACTGCCAAAATGTTAAGCAGTGCGTTTGCACTGCATTATTGTTGCGATCCGCATGTTTTTTTTAACATAACGAAGGCAGGTCTTTCGTCTTTCTCTCTCTGTCGGTCGATCTGTCGGTCGGTCTCTCTCTCTCTGTATCTCTCTCTGTCCACGTCGGTCTCTCCCTCCCACCCCCTCTCTCATACTCACCAATCCACAATCACCGTCGCGGCGTTGCACGGCGTTCACACTGTGGCGGCTTCTCCTCTTTTGAAAATGCCGGCTGCTCATTAATCCATCACGTATTTCCTGCTTCCCCCGCCCACCGGCGCCTATGATTGGTTGCAGTCAGACACTCCCCCACGCTAAGTGACAGCTTTCTCACTGCAATCAATCACAGCCGCCGGTGGGCGTGTCTATATCAAGCAGTAAAAAAAATAAATAAATCATTGAAAAAAAAACGACGTGTGGTCCCCCAATTTGGATACCAGCCAGGGTAAAGCCACACGGCTGAAGGCTGGTATTCTCAGGATGGGGAGCTCCATGTTAGGGGGAGCTCCCCAGCCTAACAATATCAGCCAGCAGCCGCCTGGAATTGCCGCATCCATTAGATACGACAGTCCCGGGACTTTACCCAGCTCATCCCGAATTACCCTGGTGAGGTGGCAAACAGGGCAATAAGGAGTTAATGGCAGCAGCCCATAGCTGCCACTAAGTCCTAGGTTAATGATGTCAGGCATCTCCCAGAGATACCTTTCATGATTAACCTATAAGTTAAAGAAAATAAACACACACATCCAAAAAATCCTTTATTTGGAATGAAAGACAAAAAAACACCCTCTTTCACCACTTTATTAACCCCTCAAAAACAACTCCAGGTCCGACATAATCCACGCAAGGTCCCACGACGCGTTGAGCTCTGCTACATCGGAAGCTGACAGGAGCAGCAGTAGAACACCGCCACTCCTGTGAGCTCCATGCAGCAACTGAAGTGAGTTGCGCGATCAGCTGTGCTGTCACTGAGGTTACTCGCGACCACCGCTCTCAGGTGGAGGACTGCAGCTGTGGCCGTGAGTAACCTGAGTGAAAGCAAAGCTGATCGCGCGGCTCACTACAGTCACTCAGGGGATTTGCGATCATAGGTGAGTCCTTCACGTGTGACCGCAAATCAAGCCGCGGCACACGCACAGAGCTGCGCGATCACAATGAAGTCGAGTGAAGTTCATCCGAGTTCATTCTGATAGCGCAGCACTGTCTCGCAGCCAGCCATGCTCTTTTTGATAGTGCGGTCCCACTCAGCTCTGCTGCAAGCCTATGGGGATGCTGCAGAGCCGAGTGGGACCGCACTGTGAAAAATGTCTATGGCAGAGAAAGCATCCAGAATGCATGAATTCTCCAGAAATGTGCGCACGTTGCGTTCTGACGAATGCGTCTCAGAACGCAGCTTTTTCGGCTGTGTTCTGAGACGTACAGGCAGTGACTTACACGCTATGGAATAGAATGCAACGTGCGCACACAGTCTTAAAGGCCACTCTAAAATGTGCAGTTTTACAAAATTGGGAGAGTCCAGGAGGATCAGCAAACCAGTCAGTATCTGGTGACCACCATTTGCCAGTCTGCAATATGTCCTGTACAGTGAAAACCAGGATTCATCTGTGAAGAAAACATCTCTCCAGTGTGCTAGATGCCATCGAATGTGAGCATTTGCCCACTCAAGTAGGTTATGAAAACTGCAGTCAGATAGATACCTCGATGAGGACGACGAGCAGCAGATGAGCTTTCCTGACATGGTTTCTGACAGTTTGTGCAGAAATTCTTTGGTTATGCAAGCTGATTGTTGCCGCAGCTGTCCGGGTGGCCGGTCACAGTTACAGATGATCCTGGAGGTGAAGATACTGGATGTTGAGGTCCTGGGCTGGTGTGGTTACACGTAGTCTGTGGTCGTGAGGTCGGATATATTGCTAAATTCTCTGAAATGCCTTTGTAAACGGTTTGTGGTAGAGAAATGAAATTTGTCTAAATCTGTTAGTGACAACTTCTACATTGCTGAGATAATCCATCCATTGTGGCCAGCCTAAGTCACACCTGTGCAATAATCATGCTATCTAATCAGCACCTTGATATGCCACAACTGTGAGGTGGATGGATTATTTCGGCAAAGGTGAAGTGCTCAATAAGGCTATGTGCGCACGTTGCGTTTTCTTTTTGCGTTTCTGCAGCGTTTTAAGCAGCAGCGTCACATGTCAAAATGCATGCGTTCTGGTTCCCCTGCAAAGTCTATGAGAATCATGCAAAATCCTTGTGCACGATGCTTTTTGAAACGCAGGGTTTTGATTGTCCAAAATTTGACAAAATCTCTGCGTTTAGAAAAGCAGCATGTCACTTCTTTTGTCCGTTTTGTCAGCGTTCTACACCCATTGAAATCAATGAGTTGCAGAAAAACACTGCCAAAATGTTAAGCAGTGCGTTTGCATTGCATTTTTGTTG
Organism: Anomaloglossus baeobatrachus; assembly: GCF_048569485.1. Taxonomy (NCBI): domain Eukaryota; kingdom Metazoa; phylum Chordata; class Amphibia; order Anura; family Aromobatidae; genus Anomaloglossus; species Anomaloglossus baeobatrachus. The sequence continues at coordinate 793,278,789 of NC_134353.1, forward strand.
CGATCCGCATGTTTTTTTGCCATAACAAAGGCAGGTCTTTTGGTCTCTCTCTCTCTGTCGGTCGGTATGTCGGTCGGTCTCTCTCTATGTCTCTATCTCTCTCTCTGTCCATGTCGGTCTCTCCTTCCTACCCCCTCTCTCATACTCACTGATCCCCGATCACCGGCGCAGCGCTGCACGGCGTTCACACGTGGCAGGTGGGCGTGTCTATATCGAGCAGTAAAAAAATGCCGTGTGGTCCCCCCCAATTTGGATACCAGCCAGGGTAAAGCCACACGGCTGAAGGCTGGTATTCTCAGGATGGGGAGCTCCACGTTATGGGGAGCCCCCCAACCTAACAATATCAGCCAGAAGCAGCCCGGAATTGCCGCATCCATTAGATGCGACAGTCCCGGGACTCTACCCGGCTCATCCCGAATTGCCCTGGTGCGGTGGCAAACAGGGTAATAAGGAGTTAATGGCAGCAGCCCATAGCTGCCACCAAGTCCTAGGTTAATCATGGCAGGTATCTACCCGAGATACCTTCCATGATTAACCTGTAAGTTAAAGAAAATAAACACACACATCCAAAAAATCCTTAATTTGTAATGAAAGACAAAAAACACCCTCTTTTACCACTTTATTAATCCCTCAAAAACACCTCCAGGTCTGACGTAATCCACGCGATGTCCCACGACGCTTACAACTCTGCTACATCGGAAGCTGACAGGAGCGGCAGTAGAACACCGCTGCTCCTGTGAGCTCCATGCAGCAACTGAAGTGAGTAGCGCGATCAGCTGTGCTGTCACTGAGGTTACTCGCGGCCACCGCTCTCAGGTGGAGGACTGCAGCTGTGGCCGCGAGTAACCTGAGTGAAAGCACAGCTGATCGCGCGGCTCACTGCAGTCACTCGGGGATTTGCGATCACAGGTGAGTCTGTCACGTGTGACCGCAAATCAAGCCACGGCACCCGCACAGAACCGCGCGATCACAATGAAGTCGGGTGAAGTTCATCCGAGTTCATTCTGATCGCGCAGCTCTGCTTCGCAGCCAGCCATGCTCTTTTTGACAGTGCGGTCCCACTCGGCTTTGCTGCAAGTCTATGGGATGCTGCAGAGCCGAGTGGGACCGCACTGTCAAAAATGTGCGTTCTGGAAGCATCCAGGACGCATGAATTCAGTAGGAATTCTCCAGTAACAATGCGTCTCAGAACGCAGCTTTTCGGCTGCGCTTTTCTCAGAACGCAGCTTTTCGCCGGTTTGCCGGATTCGCTGCACGCCAGTACAGTGTATACAGTACAGTGGCAGCGCCGCAACTTCCGGGTCACATGCTCTGGTCATATGACAGCATGTGACCGGAGCTTGTCGCGCTGCCACTGTACTGTATACACTGTACTGGCGTGCGCCGAATCCGGCAAACCGGCGAAAAGCCGGATGTGTGAAACTAGCCTATCACAGATTTAGACAAATTTGTGAACAATATTTAAGGAAAAAAAAAGGCCTTTTGTGTCCATAGAAAAAATCTTAGATTGTTGAAAACTGGGAGCAAAAACAAAAGTATTGAATTTTTTTTTTGTTCAGTGTATTATCAATCATTGATCTATCCCTTTATATAGTATCTATTGTCTTGAATGCATTTATTTCTGGTCTGTGTCACACAGACAACACATGGATGCCATCTGTGTGCTATACATATCATCCGTGCTGACACTAAAAAACGGACATCTCTCCATGTGGTTCACATAGACACACGATCTGTGTGAAAACACGGCCATGTAAGTAGCATAATATATTATAACGGTGAGGCCAGAGTCACACTTGTGAGAGACTCGTGCAAGTCTCACATCGCATCACCCGACATGGCCTGCAGCTCTCCTGACAGGAGCATCTCAGTTGCATAGAAATACATGCAGCTGACCCGTTCCTGTCAGGAGAGTGTGTGGCCACGCCGGGTGATGCGATGTGAGACTCGCGCGAGTCTCTCGCAAGTGTGACTCCAGACTTAACGTGTATATGTAGCTCCGCTATGAGTCAAAGCCACACATTCCAGAAACACTAACGTGTGAAGAGGGCCTTATGAGGTGAGGATTTGGCCACATCAGCTCCCTGTGAGTAGAGAAATATTAGGTATGCACAGTATATTGCTGCAGTGCTAAGGTAAGGTCTATTTGTGAGCAGACGTGTTCGGATGCATGCCCACGATCAGTGTTCACAGCATTTTGGACGCAGCATACTTCAGCTGCGTCCAAAGTGCTGCGATGTACATTATAAGCACAGTGGATGGCATTTCTAGACATCCCATGCCCACTGTGCGTGCAGGGCCCGCAGTGAAAGCTGACCTGAGGTGTGGCTTTCCGAGCCGCAGCATGTCAATTGTTTGCTGCAGAGTCGCAAGCGGTCTCCGCAGTGAGAACAGAGGAAAGAGACTGCAACTGCTGGAGCCCGGATCATGGGCACTGGGAGCTGCAGTCTCCTGCGGAGGAGACTCGTAGCCCCGCAGGTCAGGACTCGCCGCGTACAGGACACAGTGGTAAGAGTGGAATAAATTATACATTTGTGTATCTGTAAGAGACGGAGTCACAGATGCAACTAAATAGCATATAAGATACATTGTGATAATCCTACCAACTGCTTCAGAGGTCGGGGGTTGTCCTCTTTCACGGCTTCTCTCTTCATGCCTTCTTTTCCTTCCTTATTTTTTGCACAGGTGGATTTTTCACTCATTGTGAATTCTAGAATGTAAAATATCTAAATATTTTTTATCATATAATGGATGCAAATATCAGGCATTGTTATTTCTTAGAAATAAACTACGGTATTTTTGTACCCAGTTCATGTTTTGCATACACACATCCAGGGGTTAGATACTGAGGGCAGGGGACACTTGCGCAAGAATAATGTTCTCAATAGTTTTCCTTTATAAGCAAAAAAAGATAAATAAAATCAGCCTTACTCAGCTCCCTGAGTCCAGAGATGCCTCTCCGCTACTGGCCCGGTCTATGTTTTGGGCTGCATTGGTGATGTCACAACAACAATACACATGACCACTTTAGCCAATCACTGGTCTCAGCGTCTTATGCCATCTACCTCGGCATGACAGTTGAGCATAGTGATTGGCTGCGGGCTCATTTGTGCTATAGTCATGACATCCCAATGCAGCCTGTGAATACAGAGCAGGGCACTAGTGAGGCAACGATGGACCGGGGACAATAAGTAACTGATTATTTTTTCTTAGCACAAGCCTATGTGCATAAAAAAAAATCTGATTGACTGACATTTCACACAGCAAAAACATGTTGGACATACATCTGAAAATCACAGTGCACATGTCATTGCACACTTCATACAAGCACAGCACACATGCTTCATAAGCACAGCGCACATTAGACACATTACACAAGCACAGCAGACTTTGGAGACATCACACAAGCACAGCAGACTTTGGAGACATCACACAAGCACAACACACACATCAGACACATCACACAAGCACAGCGCACACATTCGACAAGGTCACACATGCACAGAACACACATCAGAGACCTCACACAAGCACAGCGCACAAATCAGACAGGTCACACAAGCACAGTACACACATCCTACAGGTCACACAAGCACAGTGCACACATCAGACCGGTCACACAAGCACAGAACACACATCAGAAACATGACACAAGCACAGCGCACACATCAGACAGGTCACACAAGCACAGCGCACACATCAGACAGGTCACACAAGCATAGCGCACACATCAGACAGGTCACACAAGCACAGAACACACATCAGAGACATGACACAAGCACAGCGCACACATCAGACAGGTCACACAAGCACAGCACACACATCCTACAGGTCACACAAGCACAGTGCACACATCAGACCGGTCACACAAGCACAGAACACACATCAGAAACATGACACAAGCACAGCGCACACATCAGACAGGTCACACAAGCACAGCGCACACATCAGACAGGTCACACAAGCATAGCGCACACATCAGACAGGTCACACAAGCACAGAACACACATCAGAGACATGACACAAGCACAGCGCACACATCAGACAGGTCACACAAGCACAGCACACACATCCTACAGGTCACACAAGCACAGTGCACACATCAGACCGGTCACACAAGCACAGAACACACATCAGAGACATGACACAAGCACAGCGCACACATCAGACAGGTCACACAAGCACAGCGCACACATCAGACAGGTCACACAAGCATAGCGCACACATCAGACAGGTCACACAAGCACAGAACACACATCAGAGACATGACACAAGCACAGCGCACACATCCAACAGGTCACACAAGCACAGAACACACATCAGAGACATCACACAAGCACAGCGCACAAATCAGACAGGTCACACAAGCACAGCACACACATCCGACAGGTCACACCAGCACAGTGCACACATCAGACCGGTCACACAAGCACAGCGCACACATCAGACCGGTCACACAAGCACAGCGCACACATCAAACAGGTCACACAAGCACAGCGCACACATCAGACAGGTCACACAAGCACAGTGCACACATCCGACAGGTCACACAAGCATAGCGCACACATCAGACAGGTCACACAAGCACAGAACACACATCAGAGACAAGACACAAGCACAGCGCACACATCCAACAGGTCACACAAGCACAGAACACACATCAGAGACATCACACAAGCACAGCGCACAAATCAGACAGGTCACACAAGCACAGCACACACATCCGACAGGTCACACCAGCACAGTGCACACATCAGACCGGTCACACAAGCACAGCGCACACATCAGACCGGTCACACAAGCACAGCGCACACATCAGACAGGTCACACAAGCACAGCGCACACAGATGGGTCACACAAGCACAGCGCACACATCAGACACCTCACACAAGCACAGCACACACATCAGAAACATCACACAAGCACAGCGTGCATATTAAACAGGTCACACAAGCACAGCACACACATCAGACAGGTCACACAAGCCAAGCGCGCACATCATACAGATCACACAAGCACGGTCACATAAGTACAGCGCACACATTAAATATCACATAAGCACAGCACACACATCAGACAGGTCACACAAGCACATCGCACACATCAGACAGGTCACACAAGCACATCGCACACATCAGATATCACACAAGCACAGCGCACACATCAGACAGGTCACACAAGCACAGCGCACACATCAGATATCACTCAAGCACAGAGCACACATCAGACAGGTCACACAAGCACAGCGCACACATCAGATATCACACAAGCACAGCACACACATCAGACGGGGGTCACACAAGCACTGCACACACATCAGACAGGTCACACAAGCACAGCGCACACATAAGACAGGTCACACAAGCACAGCGCACAAATAAGACAGGTCACACAAGCACAGCACACACATCAGACGGGTCACACAAGCACTGCACACACATCAGACAGGTCACACAAGCACAGCGCACAAATAAGACAGGTCACACAAGCACAGCACACACATCAGCCAGATCACAGAAGCACAGCACACACATCAGACAGGTCACACAAGCACAGCGCACACATCAGACACATCACACAAGAACAACGCACACACTGTGCATGACTGAAAGTTCAGAAAACGTCTGAACTTCTGGTCATGTGCAGTGTACCTAATGAAGCCGGGAAGGGTCCACCCTTCTTCTGAGATGCACTGACGCGGCCGCAATGAGCTGTGTGTATGTGCAAGATTTCCATTAGCTGGTGTTGACGCCAACTCGTCGTGCCCTTTAAACAAAGTGCGCCTGGGGAAAGGAGTTTTTTGAAACCAGAAAACCCCTGCAACTAACATCATGATTATACAGTGGGCCGTGGAGAGGCTCCTTATTCATTTTCACCTGTTAGTAAAATGCCCTAATTTAGATTAGTTTTTTTGATTTCTTATCATTTCCATACCTAAGAATATAATAGAAAATATATTTTTGTCATAATATAAAATCTATTTTAAATTAAACAGGTTATCCGGGTGAAAAAAGTTTCCAAAGGGTTTGGAGCCATAAATAAATAACCTGACCGCTGCAGTCAATCACAGGGTGTTATAATCCTGCAGTAGGTGGCATTGTAGCGTGGAGCATGGTGCTTCTGCTCCTGGAGTCAGGTGGGTGCGGTTGCTGAGTTTTGCATATTATACAGCTCCAAACCTCTGATGATTTTTTCTTTTTACCCAGACAACCCATTAATATTGTTTTTCTTATCTGCTGTTTCCTATTCCTCATCTATACATAAATAACATCTATTATTCAGTTAGAGTGGGAATTGTGTTGTTATGTTTTGTAACCAGCAGATGTCGCCATTGGGCTTTGGTTGATATCACCATAGAAGTAAAACAGAATCAACCCAAAAGGCTAGCGTTAGGTTTGTGCACACGGAAAGTATTTGATGCAGAAATTTCTGTATCTCTTGGTGAGAAAAATGCAGGGGCAAAAAGTCCTTTACGTATTTTTTCCATAGTATTTCCCATACATTAATGTATGGACAAAATCTACAGCCAAACGCTGACAGAATTGACAAGAGGCACCAAATCTCCACGAAGAAAATACACAACGTGTGCACGAGACTTCTGGATTCTCATTCAATTTGCTGCCGTCAGGAAACCCTTGAGATTTTTGTGACAAATCTAAAAAATGTATAAAAAAAAATGCGAAAAATCTGCAATGTGTGCACACAGCCTTATGGAAAAATGAAAGGTATTTCACATTTCCCACAGAACGCAATTTTTGAAACATATTCTTTTTTTGTTAGCAAGTTAGAAGGGTTCAACGTTTATTAGCAATTTCTCATTTTTCCAATAATATTTACAAAGCCATTTTTTAGGGACCACGTCACATTTGAAGTGACTCTGAGAGGTTTAAGGCCCTGTGCGCAATGGAAAATGGAATTTTCTTAAGAAAATTCCGCAGGGTCTGAAAGATTACCGCACCCGCGGTAAAAAACCGCGGCAAACTGCACCCGAAAACTGAATGCGGTTTGCCGCGGTTTTACTACGGTATTGCCACGGTTTTGCCGCGTGCGGGTTGGTACATGTGCATTAATGCAATCCCGCAATAAAAGACATTGGAGAAAAAAGAAAAAAAAAGGTCATTTCCTTCTGAGATAGATAGTAGATAGATAAATAGACAGATAGAGGAATAGATAGAAGAATAGATAGATAGATAGATAGAGGGATAGATAGAGTCCCTGTGAGCACACGCTGCATTTCTCCCGAGCGGTAATGTGAGTTCACATTACCGGCCGTGGGAAATGCCCTGTGGTTACCTCTGCAGGCTCGTTGCGAGGCTGAATTCATTCAGCGCTGTGTGTCAGTCGCTGTGTCAGTTAATAAAGGGGTTAAAGAGGAGGCTTTTTTATGTTTTATTTAAAATAAAGGATTTTTCGGTGTGTGTTTATTCACTTTACTTACGGGTTGATCATGTCAGCTGTCTCATAGATGCTGCCATGATCAAGCCTGGAGTTAATGGCGGCAATGCACTGTCATTAACTCGTTATTACCTGGATAGCCACTGCATCACGGCATCTGGAAGAGCCGAGGACACTCCAGGACTGCTGCATAATGCATGCGACAGTCCCGGGGCAGCTGCGGCTGATATTCTCGGCTGCAGGAAGAGGGGGGACATTAACCCTGCCCCCCGTCTTCCCCAGCCTGAGAATACCGGGCCGCCGCTGTGTGCTTACCTCGACTGGAAGGTAAAAATACGGCGGAGCCCACGTGTTTTTTTTTTCTATATTTCCGTTTGATTTGTATATGTATTCTATATGTCTGCGTGTGAGTGATGTGTGTATGTTCTATGTCTGTGTGTGAGTGTGATGTGTGTGTGTCTGCTCCGCTTCCTCTTCCTGTAATGACATCACTTCCCTGCGGGATTTCACGATTACATTGCAGTCAATGGAGTGAAATCCCGCAGGGACCTGCGGAAAAAAAGTGACATGCAATTGTTTTTGCTGCGGGAATCCCGCAGCAAAACAGGCAGCTGTCAAATTCCGCATAGGGCGCACAGCATTTTTTTTCCCATAGGTTTTGCTGGTGAATCACTGCAGAGATGTTATGAACATTTTCTGCAGCAAAACCGCAGGAAATCCGAGGGAAAAAACGGTAAGTGCACACAGGGCCTAAAAGACAGAAAATACCGAAGAGTGACACTATTCTAAAAACTGCACACACTGCTCAAAACCACATCTAAGAAGTTTATTAGCCCTTTAGGTGCTTCCAAGAATTAAAGCAATGTGGAGGGAAAAAAATGAAAATTTTACTTTTTTTCCACAAAATTATTGCTTTATCTTCAAATTTTCTCACTGTCACAAGGGTAACCAAAGTAAAAATTGCTGGAAAAGACAAAAAGGCGCAAATAGGGTTTTATCCTGGTGGTACCAGAATAAAATAAAATGTTGTACAGTACATCACTGATTTTGATTCTGAAACAAATTGAATAATAAATTACAATTTTATCCTTCAGTGATCATCTTCTTATTCCAAACGGCAGCGTGGGTTAACCCTTTTCCTTCTTCCCTTCTCATATTTAGGGTAACCGAAGAAAATCCTATTAAATCGATGGCTGGACCATATATAACAAGCTTTTATCCCCCCCATTCCCCTTTTGTGCTTCCCCTATTTCCCCATAGACTGTAAGCTTACGAGCAGGGCCCTCACTCCTCCTGGTATCTTCATTTTGTTATTTTGTATTGTCTCAAATTGTCTGTACATGTCCCCTCTGAATTGTAAAGCGCTGTGGAATATGTTGGCGCTATAGAAATAAAACTTTATTATTATTAAATAAAACTTTATTATTAAAACAGACCATAAAACTTGTGCAATTTCTCCTGAGTACACTGACACGCAATATGTGGTGAAAATCTACTGTTTGGGCACACGGGAGAGCTCAAAAGGAAAGGCACAGCATTTGAATTTTTGAATGCAAAATTGGCTGGAATAGCTATTGGATGCCATGTCGCATTTGCAGAGCCCCTGATGTGCCTAAACAGTGTAAACCCCCCACAAGTGACCCCATTTTGGAAACTACACCCCTCAAGAAATTTATCTAGATATTTGGTGAGCATTTTGAACCCCCAGATGCCTCAGCGCATAGCCTCACAGAATTTTATAAAGTTGAGTCGTGAAAATAAAAAAATAAATTTAATAGATATTTAACTCCAATATATTTATTTTCACAAGGGTAACAGGAGAACGTTGACCTTCATTTTGTTGTGCAATTTCTCCTGCGCACAGGGATACCCAATATGTGGTGGAAAACTACTGTTTAGGCGCACGGCATGGCTCGGAAAGGAAGCAGCGCCTTTTTAATTTTAGAGCGCCATTTTGTCTGGAATAGGTTGCGGCTGCAGTGTCACATTTAAAGAATCCTTGACATTTCAAAACATCAGAAACCCCTGTAACGATGTGGGCCCCGAGTGTATGGGGGGCACACGCCAGGTATCGGGATTAACGCACACCGGAACAATTTGTCTCTTTAACAGACCATATGGTTTATTAACAGCTCAAATAAACCATGCTAGGTCACATAACAGAAAGATGCCATGCCTTGGCTTTATCCTCAAAGTCGAACACATAAAGTCCACACGCTCTTGGACTTCCTCACACGTGTCACTGACCCTTGTCAGTACTTGGCTTTATCCTAACGCTATGTGCCCACGCTGCGGATTTACCGCGGATTTTGCCGCGGATTTGCCGCGGATTTACCGAAAATCTGCAGCAGCGGCACTTTCAAGCCATTTCAATGGCATTTTGGAAATGCTGTGTCCATGCTGCGGATTTTTCCGCGGCGGATTTGCCGCGGATTTTGATCCGGAAAAATCTGCAGCATGTCAATTATTGTTGCGGATTTTGGTGCGGATTTTGGGTATAGAATGGGGAAAACAAAAAAAAAAATCCGCATCAAAATCCGCGGCAAATTCGCGGCAAATCCGCGGCAAAAATAAGGTGCGGATTTGCCGCGAAAGTCGCAGATTTTCATGCAGGTACATTCTACCGTGGACACATAGCCTTAAAGTCCAATCCGGGTTACCTTCCTCTGAAGGTGGCTAGTGTCCTTACCAAGTTCCCCTGGCTCCAGCCAGGCTGTGCACATGGACCTAAAAGCCCCTTCCTTCAGGAGAAGGTCTCTTGAGCAGAGCAAAACACCCTGCTTCTGCTCTCCCCGTCTCTAGTACACACACTGGAAGTCTAGAGCCATTCTCTATCTAGACTGCCCTAGACACACTCCACCTAGGTTCAAAGACAGGATTGCTTTAACCCCTGAAGCCACACCCACAGGTGGTAAGGAGTGTGTAATCAGCATCACACACCCTTCCATAGCTCTGCATGTAATGCAATCCTGTGGAACCACAGGTCCCAGCCAACTTCACATTGCAGAGCACCCATGCTTCTGCAAAACATACCGGCCCTTTGTAATACAGCCGGTTGATACGTCACACCCCTAACAAGTGAACCCATTCTGTAAACTACACCTCTCAAGTAAGTAATCTAGGGGTGTAGTGAGCAATTTTAACTCTCAGGTGATACATGAAATTGCATAACATTGGGCTGTGAATATAAAAAAATGTACCTCTAATTTACACTAAAATATTGCTGTGGCCCGAAAGTTTTAATTGTCAAAACGAGTAATAAGAGAATTTTCTCCTGAGTACACCAATACCCCTTTTGTGGGAAAATGCGCGCTTTACCCATTGCTTTTCATTATGCTCGGTACTCCAGTCGTGCCTATCAGAGCATCCGATCTGCTACTTTCGAGTACTGAGCACCTGAGCATGGTAGTGCTCACTCATCACTAGTTGTTTTAGCCCCAGATTTCCAATTTTCACAAGGGTAGTAGCTAAAACAGGCCCCATAATGACATCATTTCTCCTGCACGTGGCAATGTGACTGTGCAATACTGTTTTACCACACAGCAGGGCTCGAGAGGGAAGGAGTGCCATATGACTTTTGGAGCACAGATTTTACTAGAATACTTTGCAGACTTCATTTGCAGAGCTCTTTGCAAAGCACATTGTGGTGCTCAGAAGGGAGGTTGGGGGGTACTTGGATTTGGTTGTGCAGATTTCGCTTTATTTCTTTTTGGGCAGGAACCGTAGCGCTTTTTCAGAGCTTTTGTGTCACCAGTAACGTTAAGCCCCCTATATTTCTATTAACAGATGACAGACCTGAGTGTGGACTTGGGATTTTTTTGTTGTTGAGTTGAATGCTATTTGTGGCAATTTGGCGTACAGAAAAGTTTGGATCAGTTCACAATTATCCTGTGCTCTATGCTGAGCGCTTACATCGGGGGTTTCATGTCCGAATTACGTGATTCAGGTGAAGCCCCGAATGGATCCATTACCATCAGGCAGCAGAGTTACTCTGGACTCCTTTTGGCCTCTCTCCAGTGGTGACTGTCTTTTCAAAGGTGCATAAGGCTGTGTGCGCACGTTGCGTTTTTTTCTGCGTTTTGGCTGCGTTTACAACTGCACTGTGTCATTGAGAAAATGCAAGCGTTCTGATTCCCCAGCAAAGTCTATGAGAATCATGCAAATCGTGCGCACGATGCTTTTTGAAACGCAGCGTTTTGATTGTCAAAAATTTGTCAAAATCTCTGCGTTTGAAGAAGCAACATGTCAATTGTTTTGGCCATTTTGGCTGCGTTTTACACCCATTGAAATCAATGAGTTGTAGAAAAACACTACCAAAATGTTAAGTAGTGCATTTGCACTGCATTATTGTTTTTTTAACATAACAAAGGCAGGTCTTTCATCTTTCTCTCTCTGTCGGTCGGTCTCTCTCGCTCTCTATGTCTCTATCACTCTGTCCATTTCGGTCTCTCACTCCCACCCCCTCTCTCATACTCACCGATCGTCGATCACCAGCGCGGGGCTGCACGGCGTTCACACTGTGGCGGCTTCTCCGATTTTGAAATTGCCGGCCGCTCATTAATCCATCACGTATTCCCTGCTTCCCCCACCCACCGGCGCCTATGATTGGTTGCAGTCAGACACGCCCCCACGCTGAGTGACAGCTGACTCACTGCAACCAATCACAGCTGCCGGTGGGTGTGTCTATATCGAGCAGTAAAAAAATAAATAAATAATTGAAAAAACGATGTGCGGTCCCTCAATTTGGATAACAGCCAGGGTAAAGCCACACGGCTGAAGGCTGGTATTCTCAGGATGGGGAGCTCCACGTTATGGGGCGCCCCCCAGCCTAACAATATCAGCCAGTAGCCGCCCAGAATTGCCGCATCCATTAGATGTGACAGTCCCGGGACTTTACCCGGCTCATCACGAATTGTCCTGGTGCAGTGGCAAACAGGGTAATAAGGAGTTAATGGCAGCAGCCCATAGCTGCCACTAAGTCCTATGTTAATCATGGCAGGCGTCTCCCAGAGATACCTTCCATGATTAACCTGTAAGTTAAAGAAAATAAACACACACATCCAAAAAATCCTTTATTTGCAATGAAAGACAACAAAACACCCTTTCACTACTTTATTAACCCCTCAAAAACAACTACAGGTCCGACGTAATCCACGTAAGGTCCCACGATGCTTTCAGCTCTGCTACATCGGTAGGTGACAGGAGCGGCAGTAGAACACCGCCGCTCCTGTGAGCTCCATGCAGCAACTGAAGTGAGTCGCGCAATCAGCTGTGCTGTCACTGAGGTTACTCGCGACCACCGCTCTCAGGTGGAGGATGGCAGCTGTGGCTGCGAGTAACCTGAGTGAAAGCACAGCTGATCGCGTGGCTCACTGCAGTCACTCAGGGGATTTGCGATCACAGGTGAGTCCTTTACGTGTGACCGCAAATCAAGCCGCGGCACACGCACAGAGCCACGCGATTACAATGAAGTCGGGTGAAGTTCTTCCGAGTTCATTCTGATCGCGCGACACTGTCTCGCAGCCAGCCATGCTTTTTTTGACAGTGCGGTCCCACTTGGCTCTGCTGCAAGTCTATGGGGATGCTGTAGAGCCAAGTGGGACCGCACTGTGAAAAATGTGCGTTCTGGATGCTTTTCCCACTCTGTCTATGGCAGAGCAAGCATCCAGAACGCATGAATTCTCCAGGAATGTGCGCATGTTGCGTTCTGCCGAATGCGTTTCAGAACGCAGCTTTTTCGGCTGCGTTCTGAGACGCACAGGCAGTGACTTACACGCTGCGGAATTGAACGCAACGTGCGCACACAGCCTTAAACTGTTGCTGACAGCACTTTTGTACATGTCTAAAAAGACGAGTAAAATGATAGACAACCCCAGACCACAGGCCAGACAGAAGTTCAAAGTGATTTTATGCACCTCACTACTGTGAACTTTCCATTGAGAATTTTGTCTGAATCATGTTTATCAGAGATTATACATATAAACCACCATGAAAGCACTCAGCTTAGAGTGCAGGATATATGTGAGTTGAGCCGTACTGTGATCTTTCGGCTACTGCCGAAGCGCTGCGTTCTAAGAAGTGACATGTCACTTCTTTCGTGCGCTTTGCCGGCAGCTCCTGCTCTGTCTATGGCAGGAGCTGCAGGCAGAGCGCATGGAATCGGCTTCACTACGGACAGTTCTGCAGCGATTTAAAGCGCACATGTGCTCTTCAGATCGCTGCAGAAATTTCTGCAGTGAACTGTACGCAACGTGCGCACATAGCCTAAAAATTGTGAATATTTTCTGTAACTTTTTCCTGCCAAAACTCTGGTTTCAGCTGATGAAAAATCTACTGCAAATACTCAATGTGTGCGCACACCTTAAGTATGCCAGATTTTCCGACACTCATACTACATTCTAAGGCTGGTTTCAGATTAGCGTTTTCCTGCCGCACTCCAAGATCCGGCAAGATTTACAGTGGAAGCGCGATATCGTGTGGACACAAGCGGGTACTGCATGACACACACACGCGCCATAGTAACGCGCTTCCACTGTAAATAAATGAACTGTACTACATTAGTGACGGATTCCGTTTGCGTCAAAATAGCGCAAGTGTGAAACTAGCCTTACTGACAGACTGCACAGCAAAATGGCTGCTAGTGGAGGAGCCATGTTTAGTCTCTTCAATTAGAGGAAGCTAATTGACAGTTCTGATCACATGCTGTGATGTATCCTAGTTCAGATGTAAGGCCATGCTATCTTTCCACCACAGCCTGCTCTGATTGCTCCGTGTGAAAAAGACCTCGCCTCACCTCGCGTAGGTGCTCTGGAGAAAACAGTCAATAATAAAGTGGGGTAACTCCGGCACACTACTATTTCCCATAAAGATCATGGAGACATAGAAAATTGAAGAAAAATCTTTTTTCTTTATTTTTGCTCGTGAAAAAAGTGAAAAGGTGAAACAGTGCTATACAAAAGTCCGCCACGACGTTTCGGCCACTTGGCCTTCCTCAGGTCGGACAAGCTTATATTAGAATTTAGTGTGGTATAGACGGGAGCATCAACTGAGATTTTAATGTTGGTAATAGGTCACTCTCTTGTAAGGAGGGCGTGAAGGGTACGGTGTTCTTGTGGTCCCTGCAATATGGTGACTGGAAATTAGACGTGGGGACACCACGTACCATCAAAGGCACAGAACCTGATCATATGTCCGTGCGATCCATATGTGCCGTAGGAATGCTCGGGTACTCAAGAAACTCTTTGTTCAAGGTAGGTTATTGCTCAAGTAGTAAAGTAATCAGGAATTAGAGAGCAGAATGTGGTCAAAGGAAGGAGATGATGGAATCTATTCCAGTTAGTTGCCTATGACTCCAATGGTTAAGGAAAAGGTCCAGGTGCTGTACCGTGCGTCCTGTGACGCCACAGGACGCACGGTACAGCTCCCCAGCACCTCTGACATATGCCGCTAGTTCGCCCGGACTCCCACATTTCGCCCAGTCACCATATTGCAGGGACCACAAGAACACCGTACCCTTCACGCCCTCCTTACAAGAGAGTGACCTATTACCAACATTAAAATCTCAGTTGATGCTCCCGTCTATACCACACTAAATTCTAATATAAGCTTGTCCGACCTGAGGAAGGCCAAGTGGCCGAAACGTCGTGGCGGACTTTTGTATAGCACTGTTTCACCTTTTCACTTTTTTCACGAGCAAAAATAAAGAAAAAAGATTTTTCTTCAATTTTCTATGTCTCCATGATCTTTATGGGAAATAGTAGTGTGCCGGAGTTACCCCACTTTATTATTGCTCTGATTGCTCTACTGGGCATTGGGTAAAGTCAGCTCAGGTGGATGTACGCTGCCTGAGTAATCAGGTAGTGAGTGCATACTACTATCACATGCCTGCACTTAGCCTATCTCCATGATGATCCCAGTTCTGCGATCATTGGGCTCTGCAGCAATCATCCTAGTGTGCCTTTGGACCATCACATTTGCTGTCCTAAGGTGCTGTATACACACTTGGCTCTGCTACATCAAGGTGCCTAATTGCAAATCCGGCAATACTGCTTTGCTATAGAAAGATGCTTGTCTACCAATTTAGCTCTGCTATACCTAGGTGCCTGCTTACTAATTAGGCTCCACTGTTCCAAGGTGCTGTCTGCTCACTCAGCTCTGCTATTTCAGGGTGCCCAGTATCAAGGTATGTGCAGGTAGACATTGAAATACATTACCTGCTCAGTGATTTCACAAGTGGTGCATATTATGTTTTAGCACTTTCATTCAGACACATTCAGTATCAGGGGAATGGAACCCGTATTACTCAGACAGCATTAATGACCCCAGAGATATCTGGTAATTTTACACTCCAATTGGGAATTATGTATAATTATTACGCCCTGTAACATACTAAACAGTGAGAACATCTGCTACGCCTCGATGAGTCATAGCAAAGATTGCATTCTGAAAGAATGTGTATATATTAATCTCTGAAAAGTCAACTAATATTAACCCCTTCACCCCCGGCCACTAAAACACCCTAATGACCGGGCCATTTTTGCAATTCTGACCAGTGTCACTTTGACAGGTTATAACTCTGGAACGCTTCAACGGATCCTGGCGATTCTGAGATTGTTTTTTCGTGACATATTGTACTTCATGTCAGTGGTAAATTTAGGCCGATATTTTTTGCGTTTATTTGTGAAAATTTAGGAAATTTGGCGAAAATTTTGAAATTTCGCAATTTTCAAACTTTGAAAATTTATGCCCATAAATCTGAGAGATATGTCACACAAAATAGTTACTAAATAACATTTCCCACTTGTGTACTTTACATCAGCGCAATTTTCGAAACAAATTTTTTTTCCGTTAGGAAGTTAGAAGGGGTCAAAGGTCATCAGCAAATTCTCATTTTTCCAACAAAATTTACAAAATAATTTTTTTAGGGACCACATTACATTTGAGGTGACTTTGAGAGGCCTAGGTGACAGAAAATACCCAAAAGTGACCCCATTCTAAAAACTACACCCCTCACACTGCTCAAAACCACATCCAATAAGTTTATTAACCCTTTAGGTGCTTCACAGGAACCAAAGCAATGTGGAAGGAAAAAATGAAAATTTTACTTTTTAACACAAAAATGTTACTTTAGCCATAAAAGTTTCATTTTTACAAGGGAGAAAAGAGAAAGTACACAATACAATTTATTGTGCATGTTCTCCTGAGTACGCTGATACCCCATATGTGGTAAAAATCAATTGTTTGGGCGCACGGCAGAGCTCGGAAGGGAAGGAGCGCCATTTGAATTTTTGAACGCAAAATTAGCTGCACTCATTAGCGGACGCCATGTCGGGTTTGAAGACCCCCTGAGGTGCCTAACCAATGGAGCTCCCCCACAAGTGACCCCATTTTGGAAACTAGAGCCCTCAAATAATTTTTCTAGATGTTTGGTGAGCACTTTGAACCCCTGGGGGCTTCACAGAAGTTTATAGCGTTGAGCCGTGAAAAGAAAAAAAAATTTTTTTTACCACAAAATGGTTGCTTCAACTAGGTAGCTTTTTTTTCACAAGGGTAACAGGAAAAAATGCACCATAAAATGTATTGTGCATTTTCTCCTGAGTACGCAGATACCTCATATGTGGTGGAAATCAAATGTTTGGACACACAGCAGTGCTCGGAAGGCAAGGAGCGCCGTTTGAATTTTTGAGTGCAAAATTAGCTGCACCTGTTAGCGGACGCCATGTCGGGTTTGAAGACCCCCTGAGGTGCCTAAACAATGGAGCTCCCCCACAAGTGACCCCATTTTGGAAACTAGAGCCCTCAAATAATTGTTCTAGATGTTTGGTGAGCACTTTGAACACCTGGGGGCTTCACAGAAGTTTATAGCGTTGAGCCGTGAAAAGAAAAAAAAATTTTTTTACCACAAAACGGTTGCTTCAACTAGGTAGCTTTTTTTTTCACAAGGCTATCAGGAAAAAATGCACCATAAAATGTATTGTGCATTTTCTCCTGAGTACGCAGATACCTCATATGTGGTGGAAAGTAATTGTTTGGGCGCATGGCGGGGCTCAGAAGAGAAGGAGCGCCATTTGACAGCAAAATTGGTTGGAATCATTAGCGGACGCCATGTCACGTTTGGAGACCCCCTATGGTGCCTAAACAGTGGAGCTCCCCCACAAGTGACACCATTTTGGAAACTAGAGCCCTCAAATAATTTTTCTAGATGTTTGGTGAGCACTTTGAACACCTGGGGGCTTCACAGAAGTTTATAGCGTTGAGCCGTGAAAAGAAAAAAAAAATTTTTTACCACAAAACGGTTGCTTCAACTAGGTAGCTTTTTTTTCACAAGGCTATCAGGAAAAAATGCACCATAAAATGTATTGTGCATTTTCTCCTGAGTACGCAGATACCTCATATGTGGTGGAAAGTAATTGTTTGGGCGCATGGCGGGGCTCAGAAGAGAAGGAGCGCCATTTGACAGCAAAATTGGTTGGAATCATTAGCGGACGCCATGTCACGTTTGGAGACCCCCTATGGTGCCTAAACAGTGGAGCTCCCCCACAAGTGACACCATTTTGGAAACTAGAGCCCTCAAATAATTTTTCTAGATGTTTGGTGAGCACATTGAACACCTGGGGGCTTCACAGAAGTTTATAGCGTTGAGCCGTGAAAAGAAAATTTTTTTTTTTTACCACAAAACGGTTGCTTCAACTAGGTAGCTTTTTTTTTCACAAGGGTAACAGGAAAAAATGCACCATAAAACGTATTGTGCAATTTCTCCTGAGTACGCAGATACCTCATATGTGGTGGAAAGTAATTGTTTGAGCGCATGGCGGGGCTCAGAAGAGAAGGAGCGCCATTTGACTTTTCAAACGCACAGACGCGGTGCACTGATCGGCCGCTGCAGGACGCACGGTCGGATGCGATAAAAAAAAGCGTCGGGGATACGTAAAAAAAAAAGTCACGCCAAAAATTGACCATGGATGCAGATACGTTATGTGCATCCCTGATCAGCGCTTGGCGGGATGCACGGACGGATGCGATACAAAAAGCGTCGCAAATACGGAAAAAAGTCACGCCAAAAATTGAGCAGGGATGCCGATCCGTTATCTGCATCCCTAATCAGCGCTCGGCGGGACGCACGGACGAATGTGATACAAAAAGCGTTGTGAATACGGAAAAAAGTCACGCCAAAAACTGACCACGGATGCAGATCCGTTATCTGCATCCCTGATCAGCGCTCGGCAGGACGCACGGACGGATGCGATACAAAAAGCGTCGTGAATACGGAAAAAAGTCACGCCAAAAATTGACCATGGATGCCGATCCGTTATGTGCATCCCTGATCAGCGCTTGGCGGGACGCACGGACGGATGTGATACAAAAAGCGTCGGGGATACGGAAAAAAAAGTCACGCCAAAAATTGAGCAGGGATGCCGATCCGTTATCTGCATCCCCTATCAGCGCTTGGCGGGACGCACGGACGGATGCGATACAAAAAGCGTCGGGGATACGGAAAAAAAAGTCACGCCAAAAATTGAGCAGGGATGCCGATCCGTTATCTGCATTCCTGATTAGCGCTTGGCAGGACGCACGGACGGATGAGGTGTAAAAATGGACAGGGGATACGGAAAAAAAAAAAAAAGTTATACTCACAGTACCCAGAGGACTAGCAGGAGGATCACTGACCAGAAGAGCTGCAGAGGAACAGATGGCAGAGAGATGGACAGCTTTACAGGAGCAGCAGGCAGATCAGCAGAATGCCCAGGAAGGACCCAGCGATGGACGCAGATGTGATCAGGCCGGTGAAGACAGGTAAGAGGACGTCGGGGGAGAGCAGAGGGGGAGAGGGGGGGTTGAGAGCAGAGGGGGGGGAGAGCAGAGGGGGAGCTGCAGAAGCAGAATAAAGATAATGGGGGAGGCAGTCAGATCGCGGGGGGAGCAGATCGGGATGTCGGGGGGGGGGGGGTTGGGGGGAGCAGATCGCGGGGTGGGCACGGCAGGGGCTATCACGGCAGCGCGCAGGGGCACCACGGGAGCGCGCACGGGCTGCAAAGTGAGCACAGTACTCACGTGCAGCAGCAGCGGTGACCTCAGCTACGGCGGCAGCAGCAGCGGTGGCGTGGTACCACAAGTACCAGCCACTGCACGCTGCAGACATATTGGGGGAGGGCTCGCAGACCAGCACAGGCCTGGGGAGGGCGGCCACTGGCAGATCAGACCGCCCCACTGCACACTGATTGGAGCGATTGCGCGTCATAGCACGATCGCTCCAATCAGTGCTGCAGGGGCTGGGGGCGGCATGTTTGAGGTCCACCTATGATATGCTGCAGCAGCTGCGGCATCTCATAGCTGGATCTCACAGGATCGCACTAATTCGGGCATTATTTTTGCCGAAATTAGTGCGATCGATGTGGTTGGCGGTTCAGATTTGAACAGCCAATCACATCGATCGTCGATAGGGGGTGGCGATGCCGCCCCCCCTGGGGTCAAGCAAAGGTCCCCTGCTGTAAGAAACAGCAGGGGACATCATTTGAAAGCCGTTGCTATGGCCACGGCAATCAAATGAAGTTTAGGCAGTAAAATTACGTCCCTGTTCGTTAAGTCACGTTAACATAGGACGTAATTTTACTGCCCGCGGTCGTGAAGGGGTTAAAGGGGTTGTCCAGGATTAAGAGCATAGTCTGCAGTCACTCTCTGTAACTTCAGACCTCTGAATCGTGTCAGTATTGCCGATGCAAGGGTGCCATTTGCACATATATGATCATGTGCCAACGAGTCTCATCCAGCTTTGTTTAATAGAAGTGAAATGCGGGAAGCGGAATGCATCTTGTTCGCTCATGATTGCTCGCACCGGCAATACTGCGAAATGATGACACAGCATCCGCATCACACTGTCACAATTCAGAGGTCTGTAGTTACATAGAGATAGAGTGACTGCAGTCTTTGTTCTCAAACCTGGACAACCCCTTAACCTCTCTCCTATACCTTTCCTTTAAAGTTGAGCGGACCTGTTGAAATTTGGTTCAGCCAGACTTTAGATAAAGTTCAGTTCTGGGCCCGGATTTGACCTGAACCCCAATGGAAGTCACTGATTGGGCAGTTCAGGTTTCATCCACATGCAGCCATCCATACACAGATCATGTCTGGGGGAGGGTGGGTGTTCTTTTTTCATTTTTCCGATCACGCTCTTACTACCCCCAGTGTGGGCCATTCAGACACAGCAAGTGGCTCGCTCTTGGGCTGAGCACTGAGCATACCCCATACTCTGGAACGCTCTACCTCAGCACATCAGACTCTCCCCTACCGTGGAAAGCTTCAAGAGGAACCTCAAGACCCACCTCTTCCAACAAGCCTACAACCTACAATAGCCCTCAGCCCAGTAGACCACTGCGCAACCAGCTCTGTCCTCACCTATTGTACCATCACCCATTCCCTGTAGACTGTGAGCCCTCGCGGGCAGGGTCCTCTCTCCTCCTATACCAGTCTGTCTTGTACTGTTAATGATTGTTGTACGTATACCCTCTTTCACTTGTAAAGCGCCATGGAATAAATGGCGCTATAATAATAAATAATAATAATAATAATAATAGCGATGCTCGCGCGACTGGTGTGCATACGTACAGCACCTGAACTCCGAACTCAAACACTTTTCTGTTCTAAAGTCTGTGCTCAGTATGAACGCTGAACTTTATATTTCAGGTTCATTCATTTCTACTTTCCTTCTGTTTCTCTTAAGATTGTGGCTAATTTTTTATTAAGCTGTCTATTTTTTTCTTGTTAAACAACAGAAATTTCTGGAAGTTAAAAAAAAATCATCAAGTAGGAACTCATTGATATTTGTGAGAACATCACAATCATGAGATACGCTTTATTCCAGATTGAAAGTGCTCTCTGAAGTGCTCAGACCACTATAACACTGATTATAGACTTCTGTTACTAAAAAGTGACACTATGAAATATGATATTCAATACTGAGATACCTTAGTGCCCATAGGTAGTTATGGCAGCCAGGGGTCTAAGTAAGACCATAAATCCGCCCTATAAACCAGGCTGTGTTCACAATCCTTATACCAGGAGTCCTAGCTGCCCAGACATGGAGGTTAGTCCAGATAGTGGCATTTCAAGTTAGATTTTTAGTCTAGCTGCCCAGACAAGGATGTTTTTAACCTAGATAGTGGCATTTTAGTTAGGGACCCGGAATATTGAGATTTACCTTGCCGTTTGGTTTCCGGGCTTACATGCATTGGCCAATTCATAAACTAAAAATCTCATTTTTTCATATAGCAGTAATGCAGTACCAGAGTTCCCTTATACATTGATGGCATTAAGTCTGGTAGTAGACTAAAAAATATCAAGTGTACAGTAAAAAATAAAAATAAAAAAACTTCTCCCTTACAGAACATTTTATCATAGAGAAGAATAGAAGAAACCCTGTTCATTATTGGTATAGACACATCTGCAGGGATTCTTCTATAAAATTATAATGTTACATATTCCATATGGTGAATGCTGTAAAAGTACCATATTCTTTGTTTTATAAGATGCACTGGTTTATAGGACACACCACTAATTTAGAGGAGAATAATAGGAAAAAATATTTTTTAATTTTAAAATGAGGGTCTGTCTTATAATCCTAGTGCGTCTTATATTAGCTCAACAGGGGGCGACGGTGGTGGAGCGGCTCAGGAAGGTCACAGGAGGCCAGCTCAGCGATGCTGTGGGCTCAGAGGAGGGGGTGTTGTGGCTCAGGAGGGTCAGTGGACGGAGGGTTGGAGGTACTGCGGGGTAGGGGGTGTCGCGGCAGCAAGTGCCATTGATCTGCCAGCATGCTGCGGGGATGTCACTGCAGTGGAGCGGCTCAGGAGGGTCACAGAACGGGGTGTCTCGTCGGCCGGTACTAGTGATCTGAATGCGGGCTCCATTGTATCATCTGCAGTTGACGAGATGGACTTAAAGAAAATGGCCACGGAGGTGGTGCGTGCTCAGATAGAATTCCGCGGACATTCTCTTGAAGTACACTGTGTCAATCTGTGCATGTGCTGCCTCAGTGGCCATTTTCTTGAAGTCCATTGTATCAACAACGGGGGATTCAATGGAGTCCACAGTCAGATCAATGGCACCCGCCGCCGTGATACCCCATCCTGTGACGCTCTAGAGCCGCTCCACTGCAGTGACACCCCCCCTCCTCCGAGCCCGCAGTATCACCGACCCTGCCTCCTAGGATCCCACTCCACTGCCACTGGCCCGATAAGCCATATCCGGAGTATAAAACGCACCCCCATTTTATCCCAAGTTTTGGGGGAAAAAAGTGCACCTTATAATCAGGAAAATACTGTAAATACCAGAATGGCCAGGTATTCTTCATATCGCACTAGGTGTGTGTAGGTGTATTATTTTGTGTTAGCATGAATGTAAGGTTTTTGATTGTAAATAAGTAACTTTTTGTTGAAAATGATAAAATAAACCTTGTGTTTCTATGAAGTATATATAAAATTGGATAATAGACAGACAGATAGATAGATAATACATAGAAGGATTAGTTTAGATTTTTCTTTCTATACATTCATTCTGCTACTTGTATATATTGTACATTAGATATTGAATAAATATGTTCTACAAGAAAACATGACATTACATTGTCTAACTATTAATGTCTCCAGCATTACTGACATTTTATATTCCTGTAAAACAGGGGTGGGGAACCTCCGGCCCGCGGGCCGTATATGGCCCGTGACGACTTTTTATGCGGCCCCCGGGCACATTCCCGGGGAGCGCTGTGCTCTGGCGGCAGCTACGCTTTTCCCGGCTGCTGGCCCTTTAAATCCCACTGCCTGATGCCCTGAGGGTAGATGCTAGAATGTACGGGCTCTATCCAGATCCTGACTTCCAGGACCTGACTGCAGCCCATACATTCTAGGCTTAACCCCGGCCTGTGCTAGTGTGCTCTGGTGGGCGGGGTAAGTAGCACGCTGCGATAAGTCACAGAAGAGCTGCAGCAGATTTACCAGCCTCCCAGACCTGTGCTGTGCTGTGTGTGTGACTCCCCCTCATTGTGAGTACTCAACCCATCGCTCCCCCCCCCCGCTCAGTGCTGTGTACCCCCTTATGCTGTGTGTACCTCTCAATGCTGTGTATCCCCTAATGCTGTGTGTATCCCCTAATGCTGTGTGTATCCCCTAATTATGTGTGTACCCCCTAATGCTGTGTGTACCCCCTAATGCTGTGTATACCTTTTAATGCTGTGTGTACTCCCAGTGCTGTGTACCCCCTCGTGCTGTGTACCTCCTAGTACAGTGTGTACCCCCAATGCTGTGTGTACCCCCCTAATGCTGTGTGTACTCTCCAGTGCTGTGTTCCCCCATAGTACAGTGTGTACCACCTAATGCACTCTGTACCCTCTAATGCTGTGTACACCCCAGTGCTGTGTACCCCCTCAGTGCTGTGTAACCCCCCACTGCTGTATGTGCCCCCCTAGTGCTGTCTGTACCCCCTGGGTGATGTCTATGCCCCCCAGTGCTGTCTGCACCAACTACTGCTATCCATGCTGCTACCAGTGCTGTCCTTGCCACGGTCAGTGCTGTGTGTCCCCCTTATGCTGTCTATGCTCCCCAGTGCTGTGTGCCACTCCTCAGTACTGTGTATCCCCCAGTGTTCTGAACTTGCTACTGCTGTCTGCACCCTCCCACTGCTGTCTATGCCCCCCAGTCCGTGCCCTCATGTTGAAGTCTATGCTTCCCCAGACCTGTCTGTGCCTCCCTAGTGATGCCTCCTAGTGCAGTCCGTGCTGCCTCCTAGAGCAGGCCGTGCTGCCTCCTAGTGCAGTCCATGCTGCCTCCTAGTGCAGTCCGTGCTGCCTCCTAGTGCAGTCCGTGCTGCCTCCTAGTGCAGTCCGTGCTGCCTCCTAGTGCAGTCCGTGCTGCCTCCTAGTGCAGTCCGTGCTGCCTCCTAGTGCAGTCCGTGCTGCCACCTAGTGCAGTCCGTGTTGCCTCCTAGAGCAGGCCGTGCTGCCTCCTAGTGCAGTCCATGCTGCCTCCTAGTGCAGTCCGTGCTGCCTCCTAGTGCAGTCCGTGCTGCCTCCTAGTGCAGTCCGTGCTGCCTCCTAGTGCAGTCCGTGCTGCCACCTAGTGCAGTCCATGCTCCCACCTAGTGTAGACCGTGCTGCCACCTAGCGCTGTCCTTGTCCCCAGTCATGTCTGTGCCACCACCAGGGCTGTCCATGCCCCCCTACTGATGTATATGCCCCAGCCCCTCCTGTAATGTATATGCCTCAGTCCCTCCTGTGATGTGTACTCCCAGTGTCTCCTGTGATTTATGCGCCCCAGCCCCTCCTGTGATGTATATGTCCCCAGCATCTCCAGACCGAGACAAACCTGGAAAAGCAGCTATGAGAAACAAGATGATCAATAGTCGCACCAAAGAGAAGCAGCTCCTGCCTCCACAGTAGGGGTGAGTTAATTAATCGTTTATTAATCGTTTGACCAAATATAGCAGGGTTATTTTTCAAGTTGATAATGTTGTGTGGCCCCCAAAGGTTAGTAGGAAATTCCAAATGGCCCCCGGCAGTAAAAAGGTTCCCCATCCCTGCTGTAAAACAAAACTATACCCTAAGAAGATGTTTATAACAATAAGAATGATAGGATCATGAAACTCTTTATGTACCAACACACACAAATAACCCATTGATCTCGGTGTGTTGTACGAAACTTTCTTCACATGCGGCAATATCTGCACAAATGGGTATTTTCTATGTAATACACTTTGCTCCAATATTAAATACCTCAATAAGCAAATCCCGAGACTAACTCTCCGCAGACATCCACTGGTCTAAGAATGTATATTTATTTAATTGAAGAGAAACATCTGGTACTTTTTATTCTGGTGACAACAAATTTGAGGGTTGTTATTCCCAGAGGATGATCGGTACCACAATAACTGTACTGAAATTAAAAAAGACCAACCTCCATGGTGTGAAATGATTCAGAGACTGTATCACATATACTGTGTATTTTTATGGCATTTACAGTCATATGAAAAAGTTTGGGCACCCTACTGTTAACCTTTTTTCTTTATAACAATTTGGGTTTTTGCAACAGTTATTTCAGCTTCATATATCTAATAACTGATGGACTGAGTAATATTTCTGGATTGAAATGAGGTTTATTGTACTAACAGAAAATGTGCAATCCGCATTTAAACAAAATTTGAACGGTGCAAAAGTATGGGCACCCTTATCAATTTCTAGATTTGAACCCTCCTAACTACTTTTTACTGACTTACTAAAGCACTAAATTGGTTTTGTAACCTCATTGAGCTTTGAACTTCATAGGCAGGTGTATCCAATCATGAGAAAAGGTATTTAAGGTGGCCACCTGCAAGTAGTTCTCCTATTTGAATCTCCTATGAAGAGTGGCATCATGGGCTCCTCAAAACAACTCTCAAATGATCTGAAAACAAAGATTATTCAACATAGTTGTTCAGGGGAAGGATACAAAAAGTTGTCTCTGAGATTTAAACTGTCAGTTTCCACTGTGAGGAACATAGTAAGGAAATGGAAGAACATAGCTCCAGTTCTTGTTACGCCCAGAAGTGGCAGGCCAAGAAAAATATCAGAAAGGCAGAGAAGAAGAATGGTGAGAATAGTCAAGGACAATCCACAGACCACCTCCTAAGACCTGCAGCATCATCTTGCTGCAGATGGTGTCAATGTGCATCGGTCAACAATACAGCGCACTTTGCACACAGTGGACAGAATGTTTGTACCCTGTGTATGACTCTTAACCCTATCTATTTTTCATTACTTTGTTGAGGGTCCATTGAGGGTAATTTCAGGGACAGCCACCGCTGAGTGGGGGCGCCATTTTTCGCAGGTATCAGGGTGCCGACCCCCGCGGTAGGTAGTGGACAGGAGGGAGGGCTATTGTAAAGGGTGAGCATCTTACCCTCCTCCCTTTATTTTTCCCTTTTGAAATATTTTGCACAAGGGTTGTGGATTTTAATGAATATTAATAAAGTAAGAAGGTCATGTGGACTGAAGAAACAAAGATTGAGTTGTTTGGTCATACATAAAGGCGTTATGCATGGAGGCAAAAAAACGGGGCATTACAAGAAAAGCACTTGCTATCCACAGTAAAATTTGGTGGAGGTTCCATCATGCTTTGGGGCTGTGTGGCCAATGCCGGCACCGGGAATTTTGTTAAAGTTGAGGGTCGATGGATTCAACTCAGTATCAGCAGATTCTTGACAATAATGTGCAAGAATCGGTGACAAAGTTGAAGTTACGCAGGGGATGGATATTTCAGCAAGACAATGATCCAAAACACCGCTCCAAATCTACTCAGGCATTCATGCAGAGGAACAATTACAATGTTCTGGAATGGCCATCCCAGTCCCCAGACCTGAATATCATTGAACATCTGTGAGATGATTTGAAGCGTGCTGTCCATGCTCGGCGACCATCAAACTTAACTGAACTGGAATTGTTTTGTAAACAGGAATGGTCAAATATACCTTCATCCAGGAACTCAGTAAAAGCTACAGGAAGCGACTAGAGGCTGTTATTTTTGCAAAAGGAGGATCTACAAATATTAGGTCACTTTTATGTTGAGGTGCCCATACTTTTGCACCGGTCAAATTTTGTTTAAATGCGGATTGCACATTTTCTGTTAGTATAATAAACCTCATTTCAATCCAGAAATATTACTCAGTCCATCAGTTATTAGATATATGAAACTGAAATAGCTGTTGCAAAAACCCAAATTGTTATAAAGAAAAAAGGTTAACATTAACAGGGGTGCCCAAACTTTTTCATGACTGTATTATTTAATTTAAACATTAAACACAATCTGTCTCATATTTATCTATCAACTGTTTATACAGCTACAGTATTGGTCTCTACTATATCTATTTGTCACTCTCACATATCTATTTATCTATCGTATCATCTATTTCTCATCTATTATCTATATCTATCTATTGTGTATATATTTGTCACTCTCACATATCTATCTATTCTATCATCTACTTATGTATCTATTATCTTACTATTTATGCCTCTATTCTATGTACCCTATCTATCTATAATCTATACATTCTATCTATCATCTGTTTCTTTATCCAGCTACAGTATTTATCTCTATCTATTGTATCTATTTGTCTAGCCACAGAAATTCTTTTCATCGATATGTTTTTGTATCTTTCTTAACTATTTCTCTGTTCAATTATCCTTTAATCTATTGCTCTCACATATCTATTGATATATCAATCTTTTTATCTACAGTATCTTTCTATTTCTGTAGTTCTTATCCAATTACAGTTTCTTTGCCTATCTATGTATCGCATTACTCTTAAATTACTAATTTGTATTCACTAATCTCTATCATCCCATTTTATGTATACTTTCTAGAAACACTTACAAGGTTTTATTTTATCATTTACAACAAAGATATATTTATTTATATACAATCAATTAAAAATCGATCTAGCCATTAAATATGGATCTATGTATCTATATCCATCTATCTTTACGTCTATCTTCTATCTATTCATCTAATGTCTATCTATCCATCCATCTTCATCTATCTATCCATCTAATGTCTATCTATCCATCTATCTTTATATCTAACTAGCTATCCATCTATCTTCAATCTATCCATCTAATGTCTATCTAATGTCTATCTATCTTCATCTATCTATCTATCTATCTATCTATCTATCTATCCATCTATCTTCTATCTATCCATCTAATGTTTATTCATCCATCTATCTTCAGCTGTCTATCCATACATCTATCTTCATAGATATCTATCTAGCTATCCATCTAATATCTATCTATCCATCCATCTATATTTATCTCTATCTATCTATCTATCTATCTATCTTCTATCTATCCATCTAATGTCTATCTATCTATCTATCTATCTATCTATCTTCTATCTATCCATCTAATATCTATCTATCCATCCATCTATCTTTATCTCTATCTATCTATCTATCTATCTATCTTCTATCTATCCATCTAATGTCTATCTATCTATCTATCTATCTATCTATCTTCTATCTATCCATCTAATATCTATCTATCCAGCCATCTATCTTTATCTCTATCTATCTATCTTCTATCTATCTATCTATCTATCTTCTATCTATCTATCTATCTTCTATCTATCTATCTATCTATCTATCTTTATAGCTATCTATCTGTATATCTTTCGCATCCTATTATAATTCTGCATCTTTTCTCTCCACACTGGAGATGCGGTGGATGGTGACATACCTGTGGATTCTGTTCACCTTTTCTCTCACATGTGAAGTAACAATAGATGTAGATCTTGTAGGGTGGAGACAGCCATGCCGTGTTTATTGAGGATGGCTCTCTTGAGAATACCTGCATTTATTGCCAGATGGCCCCAACAGTCATATTACCTAGCCCCTTTGAGCAACCAGATACATTTATATCACAGGTTTATACTGACAATATTTATATATTTTACTATTAGAGAATCAATATATTTTAAAGCTGCATAAATGTTGTCTATTATTGAGAGATACAGTGTCCTCCCAAGAAGCAATACAAATCAAATTAAAAAGAGGAAAACAAGTGCACATCAACAAACAATGGTACGTTAGATCAGGGATCCAGACCACAAGTCATTTTTTTTTTTTAGCAATTTTTCATTTTTTTCCAATTGATTACACAGATCTCGTGTGCCGAGGTTTTATTAATGCATTTTTTAGGGTGCTGAATTAAAAAATTCCATTAGTTTTGCCGAATTAGATCTAAGAAGTATAATAAGTGGATCTAATAAGTATATAAATACAAGTAAAAATGAAAATTATTACTGCATCAAGAAGAGCCAGCACCAACAATCCTGATGTATTCTGCTACATCTGTGGAGAGTGCATGGTTAAAAAAACAAAGAAGAAATATCACAGACTTTGCACATGGAGTATACCTGGCTTATATTGGAGTGCAGCCTGGAGACTAGGATATATCTTGGGCTCGGCCTATAGTTTCCAAACCAAGTGTGGAGAACCTACGATAGTGGACAAATGGTGACAGAAAAAGTTTACATGGTTTAGAGAGAAACGAAAAACCACCAAGACGATTGTTATTTTTGTGTTATAAAGATAAAAGGCTTTAAACATTACAAGAAAACTCGGTGGATTATCCTGATTTAGAATCCACAAGATGACCTATTCCACATGGCAATGATGGACCCATACCAAAGTTTACCTAATGACCAGACCATTCACTGTCAGACTATGAAGAGAGGCCGGGATTGGGGTGTATGGCAGGTAGTAGGAGAGGAAGGGAATTTGAGGGAAGCTCTTCCAGTACAAACCATTAGGCCCAAAAGAACCCAATGACCTGATTCAAGACTTAAATACGTCCAAGCATCACAAGTTTTAGCATTCAGACTTAATGAACAAAATCTTATCAAGGCAGAAGTTAAAATTACAGCCTATTGGACAAGAGAAGAAAGGCTTCTGCCATATTTCACCCAAGAGGAAGAATTTGTAAACTACAATGATATCCCAGGATTTGTAGTTCAAATGGGACCAATGGAATATTCACCAGAAGACTGGCGGCTTTTAATAGACAGCGCCACTAGAAGCTTGGAATGTGTTCTCTTGCACAATAGTAACAGTTATGCGTCTCTTCCCATTGCTCACTCAACAAAACGTATCCCCTTTACCCTTAAAGAGCATTACCATCTCCAAGATCCTCTCCTAATATGTAGTAGGTGTAATAATAATATTAGCAAATACCTCAAATTGGAAATGTAGTATGGTTCTCCTGATAAGCTGTGTCTCTTACCTCATGTGCAGGAATGGCAGTAGCTCGGGTATCCATGGTTACGACCACTAGCTACTAACTATCCCTATATGCATGGCTGTAACCTTGGATACCTAAGCTTCTGCACAGGAGGTGACAGCTTTTCAGAAGACCTACACTCTGTATTGTAGCTACCAGGGGGGAAGAGGGTTGGTCACCCCGGGCCTCTGACCTGGAGGGGTCCACCCGGAGCTACTGCTACTCAGGGCTGAAGTGAAGGAATTCGCTGCGTGAGCACTGCTGGGGCAGAGAGGACGAGGACTCATCAGCTCCTGCCAAGACAATATCTCGCTTGCTAGTGGTAAAGGATCTGCAATGATGTCATGAACATGTGACCGAAATGGGAGGAGCCACAGTTTTGCCGGTCAGTCAGTAAGCAGCAGGGCGTGAAGAAGAAGCTGGTGGAGATATGGGCAGGCGTGACAGGTAATTAGGGGACACGGAGCATACAGGGTGAGTGGCATATGAGGAGTGCAGACTGTGACAGAGGGGTATTTCAGAGAGGTGTAAAGGGGGTACAGGGGATGTGGTATATGGGGGCAGTGTGTGAAATGAGGGTGCAGGATGTGTGGGATATAGGAGGCATGATGTGTGAGATAGGGGGCAGAAGGTGTGGGGTATGGGGGTGCAGGCTGTGTAGGGCATATGGGAGTGTAAGGTGTGAGTAATATGGAGGTGCAGGATGTGTGAATGTTGGGGTGCAAGGTCTGTAAAGGATATTGGATTGCAAGTTTTGAAGGATTTTGGGGTGCAAGTGGTTCAGAATGTGTGAGATGGAGAATCACAAAGGAGGTGAAGATGAGGGATAAGGTAAATGCTCCACCGTGGAGCTGAAGAGCTCAAGATGTGAGGAACTTTTACAGATGAATGAAATGAAACAAACAAATTAAATAAACAGTAAAAATGCATAGGACCTCAATGTATTTGTGTCAAACAAAATAAATAAACAGTAAAAATGCATAGGACCTCAGTCAGTCGGAAAATTACCAGAAATTGCGATTATATCAGCAAAAATTGCACAGCTATTTCATCTACAATGGCATTGAATGGTACCTCATTGTGTATCTTTTTTCACCAATATTCAGCCAAGTGACCGGGCAATAAATTCGGCGATGTACCTTTCATTTTTCACAATATTTTGGTTTTAATATGACCCCAGTTGCACTCGATCCTTTGCATGTTTGCGCCCGTGATAGGGTCAATGAAATTTTGTTGATGATTCACCGTTTCGTGCATGTAATTGAAACGTTGCCATGTGGAAATGTTCCGATAAGCGGCCCATTCGTCTAATCAATGTGCCGGGTGCTATATGGCGTTGAATTATCGGTTGCAAAATTTGTTCATTCCGACAAAGCACATGTAACATGCGTCAGTCTTGTTTCCCATCCGTACTTTTCCACACTATTCCGAAAATCCACTGACCAACGACCTCGTTACCATAATTCTGTCGCGCTGGCGGCACGCGATTCCCTGCAGAAGACGTCCCCTGTTGTATTTTCTACAACCACGCATCAAACTTTCATTGATCTGAACGATTTCTCCCAGGCCTCCCATGACTGGAGCATCATTTAGGCAACGTTGGCATACTTCCCGGATATAATTTCGCCAATCAACGTATGTCTGATTTTGCATTATCGACTCTAGTAGCAAATGTTTCTTTTGTATCATGAACAGATCTTTCGCTCAAAAATATATTACGGCTAAAGCGGCCTTGACCGACACTTTTGTGTGAGATTTTCCGTCCACAGCTAACGTAGCAAAGAACGATTGCAACTCGTTCCTCTGTGCGGAGCCACGTATTTCTCCTTGAACTAACACATTTTTTGCACATCGGTATTTTATTCCATTTAGTGCAACGAAATCCTTCATAATGTTTTCCACGATCGGCTCATTTTTTTTTTTTTTTGGCAGCATGAACGTCGCCATTGCAACCAACAGTACCCAACAAGCACTATTGATGCTGCTCATAAGACTGAACCTGCTGTAATTCTCTTTCTGAAAGCAGCAAACCACGGTGATGAGCATATCCCGTTGCTTAAGCCTCAGTCGCAGTTAGGCTATGTGCGCACGTTGCGTCGGAGTACCTGCAGTTTATTCTGCACGTTTTCCTTCCCTTGGTTTTTGACCAAATGGCTTTTGACTATTATTTAGCGCTAAAAACGCATGCATATTTACTGCGTTTTTAGTGCGTTTTCAGCGCTTTTTACCTGCGTTTTCACCTGCGTTTCTGCAGATGCGTTTTGTAGATCAAGACACTGAGAAATAAAGTTGGAATAGTCAAAAAGAATGAAAAAAGAGAAAAAAAATGATTATATTCACTTTTAATATATATGTAAAATCAACAATTATAATGAAATAATAGCGGTTATGCACATTTTAAGCGAAAAATTGGTGATATTTATTATTTTATAACATTTAAATTTTCGGTTATTGTGTGTGTGTAAAGGAACATTAGAACCCTTTAATTTTGTGCCCCAAAAGCATGCGTTTTTGTAGCCAAAAACGCAGTGGAAAAGCAGGTGAAAATCATGAAAAACGCAGGAAAGTTGATTTTAGTTGCATTTTGCCATTTCTCATTGACTCGAATGTTAAGGAAACGCTGCAGAAATGGCAAAAACAACTGACATGCTGCTTCTTTGGACGCATGGTTTTTGACCCAAAATATACAAATTAAACGCTGCAGAAAAAAAAACAAAGTGCAGACAGATTTCATCTTTTCCCATAGACTTTTCTGGAAAACAAAAACGCATGCGTTTTAGCGCAAAAACGCTGCCGCTAAAAACGCTGCGGAAACGCGGGAAAAAGTGCAATGTGCTCACATAGCCTTAAACTGCAGAATTCATAGATGCCTGGATCTGCCATTTTTTGTAGAGGACCTCAGTCAGTCGGAAAACGACTCACAATGACAACAGGGGTATTAGTGTAGCATGTAATTTTCCAACTGACTGAGGTCCTATGCATTTTATATTTACTTTGTTTATTTGACAGAAATACATAGTCTGAGGTAATTTCTAGTAGTTTTTCAACTTACTGAGGTCCTATGCATTTTTACTGTTTATTTACTTTGTTTGACAGAAATACATCGACTGACTGAGGTAATTTTTGGTAATTTTCTGACTGTCTGAGGTCCTATGCATTTTTACTGTTTATTTACTTTGACAGATATACATCGACTGTCTGAGGTAATTTCTGGAACTTTGACAGAAATACATCGATTGACTGAGGTCCTATGCATTTTTACTGTTTATTTACTTTGTTTGTTTCATTTTATAGAAGTGGTCACATTTTGTTTGTAGAGGTGGACATCATTTTGTAGAGGGTGACATCATTTTGTAGAGGGTGACATCATTTTGTAGAGGTGGACATCATTTTGTAGAGGGGGACATCATTTTGCAGAGGTGGACACATGCTACACTAATACCATCACCGTGTGCTCTGTCAGATACTATTTTCGTCCTTAAGACGATCAAGGAGGAGTCTTATTGGCTCCAAATTTATTTTGCAGCAGGACAACGAGACCAAACATACCGCTAATGTCCTTGAAGGGGTTGTCCAGACTTGGAACAAGAGTCTGCATTCGCTTTATGTGACTGCCAAAACGTGACAGCTTGTGGTGCGCACGCTACTATGATTTTCTGATGCAGGAAAGCGGTGACCTCGTGCGTGCAATTTTCATACTTGTGATCACCTACCAACTAAATGTGTTCAACTTCTCTCAATAAACAAGAATTGAGAGAAGCCAGCTGAATCTAGTAAGGCACGTGACCATAAGTATGCAAATCACATGTATAAGGTCATGTGACCGTCAGCTCGCACAGGGAATCTTGATAGTGTGCACACCACACGCTGTACAATTCGTCAGACTGCAGTCACATGAAGTCTGTGTCCTGCTGCCCGCCTCAGCAACGGTTATATGGCTGAAAATGATATCTGACATCCCACTGTGACTCTGTCTGCACCATTACTGCGAATGAGCCCGTCAGTACATTCTCCCCAATCCAGTTTTGCTTTGGACACAGGACCCAACAGAGCCACTAAGCGTAGGCTCAAACACTATTTGAAAATAGACTTAGTAAATTTTTGGCAGATTTTTTTATTTGTTTTAGGCCTTTTCATTCTGAGAGGGTCAGTGGAGATCCGAATCCTGAAACACCAACAAATCTGCTCAGAATAACAGATCCTAAAATATATTTAAAAAAAAATCTACCAAAATGTAATTTACATGTGCTCTTTAAATGTTTAACATCTCCATCTTTCTTTACGATTTACAGTGGAACCTCGGTTTACGAGTAACTTGGTGTGCGAGTATTTCACTATACGAGCAAAGCTTGCTGTTAATTTGTAACTCAGTTTACGAGCCAGCTTTGCTGTACGAGCAAATACTCACCGCACACACTTTCGGTTCCGTACTTTCACCGCGCTCTAAACCGCTCTTGAAGTCCGCACAAACATGCACAAACACACACAAACACGCACAAACACACATAAATACACACAAACACACGCGCGCACACACACACATATTATGCTCACCTTACCTTCCGTTCCCTCGCTGGCCTCCTGGTTCTTGTAGTTCGCTGGTACAGGATGTGTATCGGGTAACCATCGTGACAATGGAGGAACTTCTGCTGTCAGCCGCTTCTCAAAGGCATCGCGCTTTCCAATCAGAGGCAAGCAGCTCCTGCCTTTGATGTCAGTGCTCTGGCAGAGTAAGCTCCGGCATCGGTCGCGATGGTTACCCGATACACATCCTGTACCGGCAAACTACAAGAATCAGGAGGCTGGCGAGGGAACGGAAGGTAAGGGGAGCATAATGTGTTTGTGTGTGTTTGTGCATGTTTGTGCATGTGTGGAATGGCATAATAGGGAACCAGGATGGGACATTGAACAAGTTGTGGAACGAATTGTCTGAGCTTGCATTATTTCCTATGGGAAATTTTGTTTTGCTAGAAGAGTAACTTGGTTTACAAGCACAGTCCCAGAACGGATTGTTCTCGTAAACCAAGGTTCCACTGTACAAGGTGATACTGGGGGTTGGAGGTTCATGCAAAACAAGTGTATGTCGGGGTAGAAGTGGCTGGCCTCTGCAATTCATCACTGTGCTAAATGTGAAAATAATTTTTTGGGGTCAGTATGCTGTCCATTATTCATGTACATGGACAACACAAGGACTAAAAATAAAGCCATACAGTAAAAAACGGACATGTCTCTGAGAATTTTGCATATCCATACAGTCCATGAAAAAACATGACCTGCCCCATAGACTATAGTGGGTACATGTTGTATCTGTGAAAAACGGATAGAACACGTATGTGAAACGCAGACATCTCCATGAGGCTTTAGTCTGACTTGGGGGTGTGATCAATTTAAATGGTTAAGGCAGCATGAACGCCAACTGCCTCTACCTTCGACTGTATTACTGTGAGCATTCATGCTGACTTTTTTCTTGGTCCAAGCACAAAATCGAACATGTATACTGCATCACTGGATAACATTGGTCCGAGTACGATCCAATGTTTTGTCAGATCGCACTCAGAACAAAAATACGGTCATCTGCACAAGCTCTTAGGGTGCAACGCCATACTTGAAAATATGGTTACCTGGTTAGGGGCCCTTTCAGAAGTTTTGCATCCCCTGAGCCGAACCCCTAGCTACGCCTCTGCCTACAATGAATTTCTAATTGGAGGAATTTGCTAATATTATTATTATTGGGATAGGATCTTGGAGATGGGAAGAACCATTTAAGCCTGGTTTTCATTTTCCTGACCATCCCATTTTTCTCAATTCTGACCAATGTCACTTTGACAGGTTATAACTCTGCAAAGCTTCAACAGATCCCAGTGATTCTGAGAGAGTTCTTTTTTTTTTCATGACATATTGTACTTCATGATAGTGGTAAATTTAGGCCAATATTTTTTTGCATTCATTTGCCAAAATATCAGAAATTTGGCAAAAATTTTGCAACTTTCAAACTTTGAATTTTTAAACCTGAGAGTTATGTCACACAAAATAGTTAATAAATAACAAACATTTCCCACATGTCTACTTTACATCAGCACAATTTTTGAAACATCTTTTTTTTTGTTAGAAAGATTCAAAATTTATCAGCAATTTCTCATTTTTCCCCAAAAAAATTCCAAAATAATTTTTTAGGAACCAAATCTCATTTGAAGTGACTTTCAGAGGCCTAGATAACAGAAGATACCCAAAATTAACACCATTCTAAAACCTGTACCTGTAAGTTGTGGTGCGGTTTCCTGGGAGCTCCTGCGGAATGTCCTGCGGATATATCCACAGGACACTGTCCCCGTGGGCACATAGCCTTACTCAGCACTCTGTTTGGCCTCTGTTCAGCGGTGTCCGTCTTTTCAAAGGTGAACAAACTGTTGATGACCGCACTTTTGTGCACGTTAAAAAAGATGAGTAAAAAGATGGACACCGCTGGACCACAGGCCAGAAGGGAGTTCAAAGTGACTTCTTCAGCCTCATTACTGTGAATTTTCCATTGGGAAGTTTGTATGAATCATATTTTTGAGAGATTTACAAGTAATCCCCGCTGTAAGCGGTCAGCATAGAACGCAAGATAAATATGAGCTGTGCCGTACTGCGATCTTTGGATCTTTAGCAGAATTAACTAATCAACAGAAGTTGAAGAATTGGTGTTAATAGTTTTTTAGGTTTGGCCACTACTTTGTTTTTCCAAAAATATGCCCTCCCCAAATAGTGGCCCTAGCAGGGATTTTCAGCATTTTCAGAGCAAGACTTAAATATAAGCCCTCCTCCGAAAATAAGCCCTAGTTGCTAAAAGAGTTAAAGATACTGCAGGACAATTCATTATAGACAATCATTCTTACCAGACTCCCATCGGGAGGACCTGCAGTGGATTGCACACCCGCACACATCAGATTTCAGACCGCACACATCAGATCACACACACAATCATCCATCAGATCACAAACACACTCACCACATCCAGCCATACCGATCCTGGGACGCAGTGCAGTGGAGCGCAAGGACCTGCGGATGTAATGCTAGCTTACAGGACCTGCGACATGTGCCTTCCTACTATTTTTTTTTTTTGCGGCCGGAGGCATTCTAGCACCCGCTGAAGATCGCAGGAGGACATAGGAGCCACGCAGATGTCTGGGGTCTTGTAAGTATGAGTCTCCTGGGAAGGTGGGGTCTGTTTTTTTGGGGGGGTAAATTTACCCCCAACCATGTTTCTCCAAGAATAAGACCTTCCCCAAAAATAAGCTCTAGTGCTTTTTTGGGGGCAAAAAAAGTATAAGACGGTGTCTTATTTTTGGAAAAACACAGTAAGACCCTGTGCGCACACTGTGTTTTTACCCGCGTTATTTGTGCATTTTTGCTGCAGAAATTTGAGAAAATGGTTGTAACCTTTCTGCAGACATTCCCCAGAAAAACCTATGGGAAAAATAAAATAGCCGTGCGCACACTTCATTTTTTCCTCAAGAACATTATTTCTGCAGAATTTCTTGAGAAAAAGAAATGTGCATGTCTTTTCTGTAGGTACCTACGTTTTTTTGCCATAGATAATGGTAAAAAAAACCCGCAGGGACCAACCTGTGGAAACACTGAATTTTTGAAGTCTATAATCTTTTTTACTTTTCTGCCGACAGTCTTGTGAGGGCTTGTTTTTTGAGAGAGGAGTTGTAGTTTTCATTGGTACCATTTTGGGCTCCATAATAATTTTTATTGCTTTTCATTCTGCTTTTTGTGAGGCCGAATCATAAAGAAACAGCAATTCAGGTTTTGTTGTTATAAAAGTGACCAGACCGCTTTATTCTTCGGGTCAGTACGATTATAGCGATATCACATTTCTATAGTTTTTCTTTTAGTTTTGCCACTGTTATACCATAAAAACAATTTTATAGAAAAAAAAACAAACAGTTTTTGCATGGCTCTATTCTGAGAGCGATAACTTTTTTTATGTTTTCGCTCATGGAGCTTTATGGCTTTTTTTGGCGAAACAAGATGACAATTTGAGCGATACCATTTTTATTTATGACTTTTTGATCGCGTTTTATTCCCCTTTTTTGTCAGTTGATGAAAAGACACAGTTTTTGATACATTTTTAATTTTTCTACCATATTCACTGAAGGGATTAATTAGTGTGACAGTTTAATAGCGGGTTGTTATGGACGCGGCGATACTATTTTTTTTTTTTACCATATATTTACATATTTACTGGAATTTATTATAATGTTCTTTATTTTCAGTTTGTTTTTTACATTTTTAGTAGTTATTTTTTAACTTTTTGTACTTAGTCCCTTTATGGGACATATCTTTTTCTCCTTCTGGTCTTTCATATAATCCACTGCAAAGCTCAATCACTGCAGTGTATTACCATATTTTTTGTTTTATAAGAAGCACCGGATTATAAGACGCACCCCAAATTTAGAGATAAAAAAAGGAAAAAAAAAAAAAAAAAATGGGGTCCGTCCTATTATCCAGTGTTGTCTTACCGGAGGGGGGCAGCAGTGGTGGTGAAGCGGGGTCATAGGAGGCAGAGGTAGTGCTGGCAGCCGCGGCGGGTCCGTGGTGGCAGCGGCGGGTCAGTGGTGGTAGCATCCGTGGCGGCAGCGTATGTGGCGGCAGCGGCGGCGGGTGACTGGTGGAGCAGGCCAGTGCTGTGAGTGTCCCAGTCTGTTCGCGGTCCCAGTTCAAATAATGGCGCCTGGAGCGGCACATGCGCAGA
The DNA here is from genome assembly GCF_048569485.1 of Anomaloglossus baeobatrachus. Classification (NCBI taxonomy): domain Eukaryota; kingdom Metazoa; phylum Chordata; class Amphibia; order Anura; family Aromobatidae; genus Anomaloglossus; species Anomaloglossus baeobatrachus. The sequence goes on from NC_134353.1 coordinate 793,317,719, forward strand.
TGGAGCTCTCATCCAAGGGCTCCATCTGCGCATGCACTGACTCCCGGCGCCATCATTTGAAACTGGGACCGCGGACACACTGGGACACCTGTCGCACAGCCACCCGCCCGCTCGCACAGAGTGGCAGCCAGCAGGCCGCCTGCATGCACGCACAGAGAGGCAGCCGGACTCCAGGACAGAGAGGCAGCCGGCACGCAGCTACAGGCACCCGGCTGCCCACACGCAGCCTCAGGCACCCGGCTGCCCGCACGCAGCTACAGCCACCCGGCCGCACAGACAGCCCCACGGTAAGCTATATTCGGATTTTGTCACAACCTGGTGACAGATGGCATATAATGAAGTAATTTGTTAGGGTTTTGTGAAATCAGGTAATTGCTTTAAGTACATTTGTAGATCATTTCCTGGACTGAGAATGGAAAAACTAAAAGCTGGAATATTTGATGGTCCTCATATTTGTAACCTCATGAATAATTCCAATTTTACCACATGCTTGAATGACACTGAAAATTTTGTCTCTGTTGTGGAGAACTACTTGGGTAATCACAGAGCAGATAATTATGAAGAATTGGTGCAAAACATGCTCGCTAATATTAGAAATTTAGGACTTAATATGAGCATAAAGATACACTCCCTCCATAGCCATTTAAACAGATTTCCAGATAACTTTGCAGACTAAAGGGGGCTTTACAAGCAACAACATCGCTAACAAGATGTCGTTTGGGTCACGGAATTCGTGACGCACATCCAGCCTCGTTAGCGACGTCGTTGCGTGTGAAACGTACGAACGACAGCTAACGATCAAAATTACTCACCTAATCGTTGACATATCGTTCTAATCACAAATATCGTTGCTGTTGCAGGACGCAGGTTGTTCGTCGTTCCTGAGGCAGCACACATCGCTACGTGTGACACCCCAGGAACGAGGAACAACACCTTACCTGCGTCCTCCGGCAACAAGGTGGGCATCACTTTCTTTCGGCTGCTCTCCGCCCCTCCGGTTTTATTGGACGGCTGCCGTGTGACGCCGCATGACCCGCCCCCTTAGAAAGGAGGCGGTTCGCCGTCGCTAGGCAGATAAGGCCATGTGACGGGTCCTAGCAATGTTGTGCGCCACGGGCAGCGATTTGCCCAAGACGCACAACTGACGGGGCGGGTGCTTTCACCAGCGACATCGCTAGCGATGTCGCTGTGTGTAAAGCCCCCTTTAGGCTATATTCACACACTGCATTTTTTTTCTGCGTTTTTGGTGCATTTTTGCCATGGGTGCGTTTTTGTGGGGGCCAAAAAACGGTACATCTTTGTGATTAAGAAAAGATGCAGTGTGTGAATATAGCATTTAGCGAAGAACAAGGCATTCCCCCAAGATATGAAGGTGATGGAGAGATCTCAAGGCAGATGGGACATACCATATTTTTTGGATTATAAGACGCACTTTTCCTCCCAAAAATGTGGGAGGAAAATGAGGGGGTCGTCTTAAAATCCGAATGTAGCTTGCCAGGTGGCGATTGAGAGGGGTCACAGGAGGCAGGGGCTCTGTGCGGTGGCCGGCGCAGCTGCTGTGGTTGGCGGTGGCCGGTGCATCTGCTGTGGTCGGGGGCAGCCGATGCAGCTATTGCGGTCGGAGGCGGCCAGTACTTCTGCTGTGGTCGGCGGCGGCCGGCGCAGTTACTGTGGTCAGCAGCGGCGGCGGCCGGCAAGGTACAAGCCATTCTGACAATGTCAGTGGTAAGGACTTCAAATAATGGCTCAAGAGCTCCATCTGCAAGCACACTGCCTCCGGTCGCCATTTGTTTGAAGCACATCTTCAGAATAACCCGTGCCTCGCCGCCCCCCTCACAGAACAGAGCCAGCATGGGGCAGAGCCAGCATGGAGCACAGCAGAGCCAGGACAGAACAGAGCAGAGCCAGTGCGGAGCAGAGCCTGCAGCCCCAGCACAGCGGTAAGACTCCACCGGATTATAAAACAGACCTCATATATTTATTTTTTTTTTTACCTTTTTTTTCCTCTGAATTTGGGGTGCGTCTTATAATCCATTGTTAGATAAAAGTCACATCTAAAGCTTAACTAAACTCCAAGCTCATCAAATATATTAGAACTAGAAGAAAATGAGGAGATATTGTATTCAATTGTAGAGGCACAATAATGGGTGCCTCTACTATCAATCCAATATGTTCCTGAGAGTTCTCTCAACAGAAATATCAACCTGCTAACCTGAATCAGACAGGTTTAATCCACATCAATTCAATCCATAAAGTCTATGCAGATAACTCCCCACTTTAATTAATAATCACATCAATACCAAAACCATTACTAAACAGCATATCAGGGCTCTCTGAAACATATACACATGTCACCCAGTTTTTATGAGCGACTACCAGTTGTTGAAAATTCTGAATGTATATGACAAACAATCTGCTTATTCAATTAATGCTATTAATATCAATAAAACCAGAATATATTCATAAAGATAATTTATTGAATTCATATTGTGTTCACAGAACCCTGTTTATGCTGTGTACAATTCAAAGTGGTGTCATGGAGAAAAATATCACAACCAAATATTCATCAGATTATGAAAACCATAAAAAAAACCTGACGCATTTCCCCCCCCTAAAGAGGTGAGGTTCATCAGGGGTTAAATAAAGTAGATCAATACTTGTGTTGTACAAACAAGAAGAGTCCAGAGATGTACAGTCCCTGACAGAAGTTCTGTCGCTTATCTATGTTGTGTAAATAAAAGATTATAACCTGACTTTAAATTCATCCATTGGTTTTATAAATTACTCTTTTGAAAGCTGAAACCCTCCCAAATTTGGTTTAGGTTATGAAAATAAAGTTGCTGCAAAGCTGAAATATTAATCATTTAATGAACACAGAAAGGTCAGATTTTGGCAAGGCAAATATTTTGTCGCCCACAAAAAGTAGTGTGAAATTCAAAACAAATAATTAACTTCTACTACAAAGACATGTTGCATAACATTGGTGAATGAAGTTTCGGTGCTATTAGAGCCATATTTAATATTTTGTATGACTTCCATGAGCTTGAAGGACTGCATCCATTGAACAATGATGCATACACTTTATTGATGAAGTCATCAGGAATAGCAAATAATGCAGTCTTACATGCCTCCCAGAGTTCATCTAGATTCTTTGTTTTTGTCTTCCAAGCTTCCTCTTTCATCCTACCCCAAACATGCTCAATGATGTTCATGGCTGGTGACTGGGCTGGCCAGTCCTTGAGCACCTTGATCTTCTTTGACAGGAGGAACTTTGTTGTAAAGATGGATGTATGAGATGGAACACCATTGTGCTGCATAATTTGACCCTTTTTACGATTGGGAATGTAAGAGGTAGCTAATACTTCTTGATATTTTAGGCTATTGATATTGCCTTCCACCTTGCAAATGTTTCACACACCCCCATACTGAATGTAACCCCAGACCATGATCTTTCAACCACCAAACTTAACTGTTTTCTGGATCCATATGGGCTCCAGTAGGCCTCCTGCAGTATTTGTGGTGGGTGGCTGTGGTGTAATTCAACTGAAGATTCATCAGAGAAATCCACCTTTTGCCACTTTTCCAGTGTCCATCTATTTAGCAGGCTGTGGGACTTGGCAAATGCCACACGGTTTTTTAATTGCCTTTTGTTTAGTGCTGGATTCTGGGCACTGATTCGACCATGGAGGCCATTTCGAGACAGAATCCTACAAACTGTTCTAGTTGACACAGGGACTTGAGGTAACCAGGCCTTTTGGAGCTCTGCTGCAGTGGAAGAGGGGCTGGCTTTGGATTTTCTAACCTACAAATGTTGCTCCTGAGCAGTTGTCTTGCGGGGTCTGCCGGACCTGGGCTTGTCAAAAACATCTCCAGTCTCTTCAAATCTTTTTTTAATTCTTTGTACTGAGACAAATTAAAGGTGCCAGCCACCTCTGCAGTGGATCTGGTCTTCAGCCTCTTGATAATCAAGGCTTTGGTGACAGGGGTGATTTTTGGCATGTTGTCATAGGTCAAGTTGCGGTTCAAGTGAAAGTCTAGGGTGCTGGGTTTCTTTTTATACACACCCACTAATTAACTGATCATTTAGTGAGCACAGGTGAGGATGTAAACTAGGATTGGGTGCATTATATGACAAGGCGACAAAACTTATGTCTTGCCAAAATCTGACCTTTCTGTTTTCATTAAATGATCAATATTTCAGCTCTGCAGCAACTTTATTTTCATAACCTAAACCAAATTTGTGAGGGTTTCAGCTTTCAAAAGAGTAATTTATTAAAGCAATGGATGAATTTAAATTCAGGTTATAAGTTTTTATTTACATAACATGGATAAGTGACAGAACTTCTGTCAGGGACTGTACAATTCCAATAAATTCATACATGAGTCAAGATGAAAAATATATATGACATAATCATAGATAGATATCAGTCTATTAGATTTTTATATTCAAGAAGGCAAGTAGATGGCATCTTTATTCCCAGGCTGTTGAGATCAGGTTCATTTATCCGCATAGAAACAAGGTCATCATTGGCATCGTCTAAGAAGTTATAATGTAGACCCACTTTTTTGGCAGCCAGAGACAGATCACTCAAAGCCAACAAAGTTGAAGCTCCTGAGTTTCATTCACAAAACTACACTGAGCTACTAGATAGGAACTCAGTTTCTAAAGTATGGTGGGTGATGATAAGCTTGACAATAAGTTCCAGTTAAATCACTGGCAATTGTTCCATATACATCCAGGACAAGGGTGATTAGGTATACAGTTCCGATGGACTGATAGCTCCCTGTTTTAAAGCTTTTACATAAAAGAAAATAAGCGTTTTTTGAAGCATTGACATTTATAGCAATTAATAAGTAATTAATATTGTATTAATCAATCATACATAACTTTTTCCTGTCATTGTTAGGCTTTTTTTTTATGATTTTAGACTGGTAACATGTAGTAACAAAAATAATATTCTTGCAATTCTGAATGCTTTTCAATAGCGTTGCGTAATTAACTATAAAATATGTCAGAAACTGGAGCCAATCTGGCTTTCTTCAAAAGGAACATAACATTTTCTCTAGTGTGCCTTAGGCTAAGTTCACACATCCTGTGTTTTGCATCAGTCACAATCCGTCGCCTTGGGGAATTACGGTAACCTGCAAAATATTTTGCAGGAATCCTGTATTTCCCCATAGACTTCTATTAGCGACGGATTGCAACTGATGACCCTGCGTTGCATCCGCTGCGTCGCGGTCCGTCGTTTTTGACTGACCGCCGAGCGGGGAGCAACGCAGAATGTAACGTTTTTCGGGCCGTCAAAATTAACGCGCCGCGCAGGAATCCGTCGCCATCCGTCAAGCTTGTAATGCATGTCTATGGTGCTGGATTCCGTCGTAATCCGTCTTACAACGGAATCCAGCGCAGGATTCCGTCATGCTCTACTGAGCATGCCCAGCATGCTTGGCACGCCCACTGGGCTGTCTCAAACACAGACGGATCATGACTGATCCGTCAAAAAACGGACGCACAGCGGATGTAACGGACGCAACTGATCCGTTTTTTCACAGGATTCCTGTGAAAGGAATCCTGTGAAAAACACATCAGTTGCATCAGTTGACATCTTGAAAATGACTGATCCGTTGCTGACGGACCTGACGGATTGAAAACACAGGATGTGTGAACTTAGCCTTATAGGTAGCTACCTTATAAGCATACCATCAATGGCAGCAGGCCAGGCAAATGTTATGGGCCCATGAGTTGGGGGTCTGGTGCCAAATTGCCCCACACACTACCTGGTACCAACCCACTTCTCCTGACATTCTGCCTTATATGTAGCAGAAGTCAGAGTGATTTGCATGGAGTGGACCTATGCAATGAGCCCACTCCATACTCGGCAGTTACTGGCTGTTTTACACAACATGCACCTATATGGCTATGTGCGCACATAGCCTAACAGCTGTAATTGCAGCTACATCTGATCACAGCAGTTTAACCCCTGTAGATGCCATGGTGAACAGTGACCGTGGCTTATTAAAGGGAACCTGTCACCACATTTTCGGCCTATAAGCTACGGCAACTATCACTGGCCTCTTATATACAGCATTCTAACATGCTGTATATAAGAGCCCAGGCCACTGGGTATAACATAAAAAAACACTTTATAATATGCACCTGGAAGGACCCTCTGGTGCACAGCAGTCAAATGGGTGCACCGTTCTCCGGGACTGGCGCCTCCCCTTTCGGCCATCTTGGTCTTCCTTATTCTGAAACCACGGTGCATGACGCGTCTACGTCATACACACGCGCCGGCATTGAGGTCCTGCACAGGCACACTTTGATCTGCCCTGACGTGTCTACGTCATACACACGTGCCGGCATTGAGGTCCTGCACAGGTGCACTTTGATCTGCCCTGAGCAGGGCAGATCAAAGTGTGCCTTCGCAGGACCTCAATGCCAGCGCGTGTGTATGACGTAGACGCGTCCTGCACCGCAGCTTCAGAATAAGTGGCTGCAGCTTATAGGTCGAAAATGTGGTGATAGCCCTCTGTGACCCCCTATGGGCCTCTGCAGCACAATCACAGGATCTTGATGTGTTGTTTAATGGCAATTGGGGGCCCAATTTGAATCTTTGCCATGGAACCCCAATTTCTATGTACACCCCTGCCTGTAAGTTAATGTTCAAACAGAAAATGGAAGCTTTCTTAAGTATATTAGCTAAGGAGATACAGAGAAACTCAAACTGGAGCTCATTAAAAAAAATCTCCTTGTTTTTTCGTAATATAAACTCATTTTCATCTGGGTGTGGGGGGTTTTTGTAATTTTTTTAGTACCTGTTGCTTTGGTTACTGTCTCCTCAGTGTTTGCTGCTAACAAGGTTGTCCATGCCAGTAACAGGTTGTCTGCAGAAGTCCTCTTCAGTAATGAGTGTGGCAGCCTCTGCTCATGGCCACCGCTCCTTGGCTCATGGCACTGATCTTCTGCCCATGGCCACTGATTCTCTGCTCATGGCCACTGATCTTCTGCTTATGGCCACTGATCCTCTGCTCTGAACGCTCTTTATGGGTGCAGAGGATCCGCACTGCTCTGCACTGTCCGGTTACTGTGAGGCAGCAGCACTGCACAAGGTTTATGTAGTTGACTTGAGCTGCTCTTATCTATCTTCTCTTTTTGCTTTTGCCCAAGAGAGATAAGACGCTTGAAATGACTTTTTGCCTTACATTAGGAATTATCTGGCTTCCCAGAGTTTGCAGTGTAGACTTTCTGTTTTAATTCAATAGTTTTAAAAATATATTGCATTAACTGTTTACAATTTTTTTTACACAGTCCATCCATTTCACAGGTTCAAGTCAGTAATGCATGAACATCATACTAAGTTTTCCAGGTATTACTGCTGCCATCTTCAGCTGCCACCTTTAGTTTTATCCTCAGTAAGTAAAACAGATGCACTATCAGTATGAGAGATGACTGACTTTTCCATTGAAGAATATTCCATTACTTTACAGTAAGAAGTTATCGAGTTGCTTTTATGGTATGTTGTGGTCATTGACAGTCTGCTCTGTACAGTATTATGAGTTTTGCACCATTTGACCGAATCTAAGAAGATTCTACACTGTAGCCGTGTATTCCAGGAGCTTTTTTGGTCCAAGGGTCAGATTGCCAGATTGAAGAAACTCCATGGGCCAAAATAAAATATCATAAACATCACAACATAAATATCTAATCAGTTTTCATTCCATTTTTAGGACTCCCATCTATCAGGAGATCAACATCGGTCTTGTTTACAATCCACTATCGTTCAAGAAGTCTGATATCAGTTATAGATAAATTAGTGCCAAAAATTTATAATTGATGGAGGAAGGTTGAACTTGATGCATCTAAATCTTTTTTTAAACCTATGTATCTAAGGGCCTCATGTAGTCCGCAGGTTGTGACCCCCCCCCCACAAACCCACCACCCTATACACTTCATTATAATTCATCCTGCAACATGTCAGTCATTTAACTCTAGTAACGTAGTTCCATTGGCAGGCATAGATGCCCATGCCATAACACTGCTTTCACCATGCATAACAGATGATGTGGCATACTTCTAATCCTGAGACGTTCCTTTAAATACAATTCTCTTCTCACAATTTTGGTACAAGTTATTTTTTATTTCACCTCTCCATAGAATCTTGTTCCAGAACTGGGTGGGTTGTGAGTATTATCAATGGATTGTATTTTGAGCTAAACCCCCCCTGGATATACATTCCTGAAGACATCTCGTTAGTCTAGACATTGACAATAATATGTCCACCCTCATGAGAATGTTCTTGGCTTGGCTAGATATTGTGAAGGGATCATCAGGTGATCCTGTTTGGTCACCCATTCATGTTTAGTTGGACTTGTTCTTGCTTTCCGATTGCAGGGGATTACTGTTCGAGCAGCTGTCAGCATGTGCTTAATGATGCTTTTTTTATGTCCTTTCAAATGGTATTAATAGTGGGGTATTCCCACCATATGTGAAGTATGTATCAGAGATGGAAGGATGATGACATGAAAAATGTCTGACCATCTATACCAATGAGATAAAATCTTGACGTTTTTCTCCTAAGCCTGACATACAATAGGCATGCGATGTGTCAGAAGAAATATCTTCTGCCATTCCTCCTCTGGGAGGGGAAAAAACTCCATAACACTGAAATATATAAGGGGAGAGTCTTGGATACATATAAGAAGATGGAAACTAGGAAAGAGAGAGGTATGAGAAATTGGTTTATTTTAGAGAAGGGTTTCCGAAGTTTTAGGTTCAGCTTTCAAAATCTGTTTAGATTTAAAGCCGGCGTTGATTGTTCGCAGGACTCACGTGTCTTAACAATGAGACCCGTCATCGCGAGTTCTGACACCACTGGAATCGAGCCAGCAGCAGAAGTGAGTATAGGCTTTTTTATTTTTATGGGGGTGAACAAAGGGAATGAGAAGGGATTGTCCAAGAAGTGGACAACCCTTTTAATTCTTATACACATAGTCTAGGTTTCAATCCTCCACAAAGAAAACGTTTTGGTCTATGTAGCTGTCTATAATATTTTGGAGGATGTACAAAGGAACTGTCTGTAACAGATACAGAAATTGCAGCAATATATCAATCTTAATCTCATTCTTGTCCTCGATCCAGATGTTGCCAGGGATTATAATCCTTAAGAGACCGCTTTGGGGGGTTGTGATTATATGAGTAGAAGTTAGATAAGTGTTGCTATACAATGACCGTCATCATAGCAATGTGATGCAAAGCCACGCCTGTGCACAGCTTTGAACCCGTAAGCATTGAGCTCCTTTAACGCCGTGTGTATGTACCCTGGTTTCAAAGATGCTCACTGCCCATGATCAGAAGTCACCCACACTTCCGGTCATGCACACTAGTCCTCTTTGAAGCAAGGGACACATACACCCAGCTTTTTGAGTAGTGTGCATGACTGGAAGTGTGGATGATTTCCGATCATGGGCAGTGAACGTCTTTGAAGCCGGAACGCACACACCTGTCATCAAAGGCACTCAATGCTAACAGGTAACAAGCCGTGCACATGCACAGCTTTGTATGATGTTGCCATGACACTGGCCATTGTAAAGCAGGTTATTATGCTCAGAGGGGAGTGCTAACATGCTAAGTGGGGCAACTAGCCAGGAAACTAAACACCCTTTCGACTAGTCACAGCCTTCATTAGCATCTAATAAACGATCTTTAGAAATACTATTTCTAAAGATCTCTTTATCTATGCTACTAGATGACAGTTAGGTAAGGATTCTAGATAAGCACCTAGAACTGCTCCTGATTCTGAGTGCACCGGGGACTTGACCGGTTCCCTTTAAACAATGTAACCAATTATTGATTTGGCCAGTCCTAACTTTTCTGCTATCTCTCTAGAAGGTTCTCATGAACTAGGCTACAGTAGACTATGAAACCATGTAAATTGTCCAATTATTTATGAGTATGTGAAAACAAAGGGACTATGTAAAAAATGACAGTAATTTACACATAGGTAATTTTATTTTTTTTAACCATTGATATAAAGCTGTAAGTCCACAGCAACCGGTAAGAAGAATATTCTAACTTTTCTGTTTGTAATACTCTTGACTATCATATCGACTCAGGATCAGAACAAGATGAGTAATGCAATGCATTTACAGTCACTTAAAAATCTGGCCATACACTTTAAGGCCCCCTTCACACGTCCGTGAAAAACACGCACGTGTGTTACGGGCCGTTTTTCGGGTCCGTGTCCCGTTTTTGTGTCCGTTTTTATGGTCCGTGTGGCACCTGTATGAATTGCGTATGCTAGCCGTGTTTGTGTGCAGAACGTCCGTGTGTGCGTGTGGAATTAACGTGTATGTGTACGTGTAATGTCCGTGTGTAATGTCCGTGTGTAATGTCCGTGTGTGTGATGCACAATGTCGTTTATAAATGTCGGCTGACAGCAGACAGAGTTGCGCGATGAGAATGAACTCGGGTGAACTTCACCCGACTTCATCCTCATACCGCGGCTCTGTCTGTGTCGAGTACTGATTAGCGGTCACCTGTGAAGGATTCACCGGTGACCGCTAATCCCCCGATTGACTGAAGTGTCCCCCCCTCTCTCATACTCACCGATCCCCGGCGCGGCGCTGCACGGCATTCACACGGCTGCGGCGGCTTTTACTATTTTGAAAAAGCCGGCCGCCCATTAAACAATCTCGTATTCCCTGCTTTCCCCGCCCACCGGCGCCTATGATTGGTTACAGTGAGACACGCCCCCACGCTGAGTGACAGGTGTCACACTGCACCCAATCACAGCAGCCGGTGGGCGTGTCTATACTGTGCAGTAAAATAAATAAATAAATAATTAAAAAAAAACGGCGTGCGGTTCCCCCCAATTTTAATGCCAGCCAGATAAAGCCATACGGCTGAAGGCTGGTATTCTCAGGATGGGGAGCTCCACGTTATGGGGAGCCCCCCACCCTAACAATATCAGTCAGCAGCCGCCCAGAATTGCCGCATACATTATATGCGACAGTTCTGGGGCTGTACCCGGCTCTTCCCGATTTGCCCTGGTGCCGTTGGCAAATCGGGGTAATAAGGAGTTATTGGCAGCCCATAGCTGCCAATAAGTCCTAGATTAATCATGTCAGGCGTCTATGAGACACCTTCCATGATTAATCTGTAAGTTACAGTAAAAAAACACACACACCCGAAAAAATCCTTTATTTGAAATAAAAAACACAAACACATTCCCTCATTACCAATTTATTAACCCCGACAAACCCTCCATGTCCGGCGTACTCCACAGTCCTCCAGCGTCGCGTCCAGCTCTGCTGCATGGAGGTGACAGGAGCTGCAGAATACACCGCCGCTCCGGTCACCTCCACACAGCAAATGAGGTGAGTAGCGCGATCAGCTGCTGTCAGTCAGGTAACTCGCGGCCACCGCTGGATCCAGCGGTGGCCGCGGGTAACCTCAGTGACAGCAGCTGATCGCGCTACTCACCTCATTTGCTGTGTGGAGGTGACCGGAGCGGCGGTGTATTCTGCAGCTCCTGTCACCTCCATGCAGCAGAGCTGGACGCGACGCTGGAGGACTGTGGAGTACGCCGGACATGGAGGGTTTGTCGGGGTTAATAAATTGGTAATGAGGGAATGTGTTTGTGTTTTTTATTTCAAATAAAGGATTTTTTCGGGTGTGTGTGTTTTTTTACTGTAACTTACAGATTAATCATGGAAGGTGTCTCATAGACGCCTGACATGATTAATCTAGGACTTATTGGCAGCTATGGGCTGCCAATAACTCCTTATTACCCCGATTTGCCAACGGCACCAGGGCAAATCGGGAAGAGCCGGGTACAGTCCCAGAACTGTCGCATATAATGTATGCGGCAATTCTGGGCGGCTGCTGACTGATATTGTTAGGGTGGGGGGCTCCCCATAACGTGGAGCTCCCCATCCTGAGAATACCAGCCTTCAGCCGTATGGCTTTATCTGGCTGGCATTAAAATTGGGGGGAACCGCACGCCGTTTTTTTTTAATTATTTATTTATTTATTTTACTGCACAGTATAGACACGCCCACCGGCTGCTGTGATTGGGTGCAGTGTGACACCTGTCACTCAGCGTGGGGGCGTGTCTCACTGTAACCAATCATAGGCGCCGGTGGGCGGGGAAAGCAGGGAATACGAGATTGTTTAATGGGCGGCCGGCTTTTTCAAAATAGTAAAAGCCGCCGCAGCAGTGTGAACGCCGTGCAGCGCTGCGCCGGTGATCGGGGAACGGTAAGTATGAGAGAGGGGGGGAAACTGACCGACAGACTGTGAGAGAGGGACAGACAGACAGAGAGACCGACAGAGAGACAGAGAGACTGACCGACGGACTCAGGGAGATTGACCGACATACACAGAAATAGAAAGAATAGCCGACATCACTAGAAATAAAAACACCAAACGGACACGGACTATAGGTATATGCATACGTGTTTACTAACGTGTGTGCACATACCCATAGACTTTCATTGTGTCCACGTGTGCGTGCTCCGTGCAGATAACGGACATGCATCCGTGCCAAACGCAAACACATACGGATCACGGACACGCACACACGGACATAATGAAATAACGGACGTGTGACCACAATCATAGATTAACATTGGTGCACGTTTGGCCGTGTCTCCGGTATATACGGAAACGGGCCAAACACGCACGTGTATCACGGACGTGTGAAGGGGGCCTAAAGTTTATTTTATCTACATGGGTGTATGGGTTAGAGAGTATTATGTCGCTTTATCTTTCTTGACAAGCCCTGGGTATTAATCTCATAAAATTATGATAATCTGTTGAATAATAGTATAATAAAAAAAAGACCTGCTGCAATAACACAAAGCAGTAGTAAAGTTAGATTTCTCCAGAATAAATCTATTTAAAGTTAAATGGATTTTGCCCATAGGAAAGCATCATACTGCTGACAGCTGGAAATCTGATTAAAAAGACAACTTTGAGAAAATACTTTGACCCCTTTTATGAGATGTCACATTGTGAAAACATCTTTGTTATTCTAGAATAACCTTCAGCCTCATTCACATGGATCAGCCTTTTTATAAATGCGCCATTAAATCATACGGTGCATTGTTCAGCAAACTAGACGCCACTTTTTTCTGTCACTACTCCATAATGTTAACATCATTAGGTTTTTGGGTCACTTCCCCTGCGTCCACAAAGTGGCATATCTTTTCAGTTTTTTGCGTTCTTTCAAATTCTCCATAAAAGATCCAATTATTTGGTTCTGCCTATAGTAAAATGATGCAAATATTCTCCCTATGTAAGTAGAGAAGGTGCGAAAAATAATACTGATAATTGGGATAGGCACAATGGTGTGTCTTCCAGATTCTGTATGACACAGTAAGGTGGAATTTATAGTGATAATTTAAAATGTGTTTTATCTGTAATGGCTGTAATTATCTGTAAATAAACTATATCGACAAAAGTATTAGAAGTTACCTCTAAATCATTGAATTCAAGTTTTACATTCAGTCCCATTACTACAGGTGTATAAAATCCATCCCCTCACAATCCCGTCTGTGACAGGGTAACTAGTAATAGGGGAGCCTAAACTGTCCCTCAGACGAGGAGAACCCTAGCTGACTCCGATTTCAAAAGTACGCTTGAAGGTGACAATGTTTGGGCCGCCATCCTTGCCCTAGCAACCCTGGTCTAGTGGCTCACCTCCCTCCACCCTGGCGAGGGCCGGGAATTGGAGTGGTTAATCCCACACAAATAAACAGTCGGGGGAAACCAAAACTCAAAGTCACAGCAATCGCTCATAGAGGTATACACAATACGTGATCAGGAGAAAATTAAAGGAATGGAGGAAATAATCAGACAACTAGAGTATTTCCACAACACCAAACAGCACACAGAAGTCAACCATCAACAGGATAATGACGCACAAGGACATAGATCGAATAAAGCAATCATCGGCATGGGAGAACAGGCTCCACCATCTTACAAAAGTACAGAGGCAACTGTGATAGATCTCCTGCAACATGTGACTCAAGCAATAATCCACAGGCTAGCAGAAATTAACTCCTGCATGCCCAGTTACTAACAAAAGCACAGCTAGTTGATGCCCGAGCCTTTCTGTGCAACTCAAAAGCAGTATTGTGTGGAGTGTCCAACTATGCTGTGTGAACAGCGTCAGATGTAATCCTGACACTCAGCAAGTTTTGTGCCATACACAGTATAAGTTGTGACAGAATGGCTCAATCTAAAGAGCTCAGTGAATTTGAGCATGATACTGTATAAGGTGCCATTTTTGTAACACATTCAGTCGCCATATTTTTTCCCTCCTAAATATTCCATCAACTGTGAGGGTTTTTTATTAAAATTGGAAGCATTTAGGAATAAGAACAATTCAGCCTTAAAGTAGAGACCACATACAGAGGGGTCGCCGAGTGCTGAGGCACATAGTGCATCAAAGTCACCAATGCTCTGCTGACTTCTTAACTGCAGAGCTCCAAACCTCCTCCGACATTACACATTAGCATGAAAACTGAGCATCAGTTCCTTGACATGGGTTTCCTTGGCTAGGCAGCTGCATTCAAGCATTACATCACTAAGCACAATGCAAACCATCGGATGGAGTGGTGTAATGCATGCTGCCAATCAGTGTCAGACCGCATGACTGTCTGCACAGAGCTCTGCCTTTAATTCGATAATACAAATATTGGGAGCTCGGCCCTCTCATCGAACATCAATGTCTGACCTCTAAATGCTGTTCTGGATAAATAGATAAAAATTCCTACACACTTTAAAATCTTGTGAAAAAAAAAAAACACTTCTTAGAAGTGTAGAAGATGTTTTAGTCCAACTCGACATTAATAAAAACCCATTTTTATCATACCTCTGTGACCCGAAGTACGCAGTGTGCCTCTGAAGCCTGGGAAGCGTACACACGGCTTCAGAGGCGCAATTACGCTGCCACATAGAGCAGCACACATGTGCGGGATTTGCAGAGCTTTGCCAGCTCTTGTAAATCATGTTATAATGCCCATATACACCGTGTGCAGAATTATTAGGCAAATGAGTATTTTGATCACATGATAATTTTTATACATGTTGTCCTACTCCAAGCTGTATAGGCTTGAGAGCCAACTAACAATTAAGTAAATCAGGTGATGTGCATCTCTGTAATGAGGAGGGGTGTGGTGTAATGACATCAACACCCTATATAAGTTGGGCTTAATTATTAGGCAACTTCCTTTCCTTTGGCAAAATGGGTCAGAAGAGAGATTTGACGGGCTCTGAAAAGTCCAAAATTGTGAGATGTCTTGCAGAGGGATGCAGCGGTCTTGAAATTGCCAAACTTTTGAAGCGTGATCACCGAACGATCAAGCGTTTCATGACAAATAGCCAACAGGGTCGCAAGAAGCGCGTTGGCAAAAAAGGAGCAAAATAACTGCCCATGAATTGAGGAAAATCAAGCGAGAAGCTGCCTAGATGCCATTTTTGCCAGCAGTTTGGTCATATTTCAGAGCTGCAACGTTACTGGAGTATCAAAAAGCACAAGGTGTGCCATACTCAGGGACATAGCCAAGTTAAGGAAGGCTGAAAAACGACCACCTTTGAACAAGAAACATAAGGTAAAATGTCAAGACTGGGCCAAGAAATAGCTTAAGACTGATTTTTCAAAGGTTTTATGGACTGATGAAATGAGAGTGACTCTTGATGGGCCAGATGGATGGGCCAGAGGCTGATCAGTAAAGGGCAGAGAGCTCCACTCCGACTCAGATGCCAGCAATGTGGATGTGGGTATTGGTATGGGCTGGTATCATCAAAGATGAACTTGTGGGACCTTTTCGGGTTGAGGATGGAGTGAAGCTCAACTCCCAGTCCTACTGCCAGTTTCTGGAACACAACTTCTTCAAGCAGTGGTACAGGAAGAAGTCGATATCGTTCAAGAAAAACATGACTTTCATGCAGGACAATGCTCCATCACATGCATCCAACTACTCCACAGCGTGGCTGGCCAGTAAAGGTCTAAAAGATGAAAAAATAATGACATGGCCCCCTTGTTCACCTGATCTGAACCCCATAGAGAATCCGCAGTCCCTCATAAAATGTGAGATCTACAGGGAAGGAAAACAGTACACCTCTCGGAAAAGTGTCTGGGAGGCTGTGGAGGAATCTATGGATGGTAGGCTGTTGAGTGTTGTCATAAAGAAAGGTGGCTATATTGGTCACTAATTTTTTTGGGGTTTTGGTTTTGCATGTCAGAATGTTAATTTCTAAATTTTGTGCAGTTGTATTGGTTTACCTGGTGAAAATAAACAAGTGACATGGGAATATATTTGGTTTTAATTAAGTTGCCTAATAAATCTGCACAGTAATAGTTACCTGCACAAACAGATATCCTCCTAAGATAGCCAAATCTAAAAAAAAAACAAACTACAACTTCCAATAATATTAAGCTTTGATATTTATGAGTCTTTTGGGTTGACTGAGAACATGGTTGTTGATCAATAATCCTCTAAAATACAACTTGCCTAATAATTCTGCACACGGTGTACAGTGAATGACACTCGGCTCACACAACAGAGTTTGAGCCAAGTGCCATTCACAGAAAGCATCTGATTTTATCGCATGAGAGACTATATACTTGTGTGCGTGAACCCTTAAAGGGAATCTGTCAGCAGGTTTCTATAATGTAAGCCAGCATGCTGTAGGGGTTAAAACAAAAATTAACTATGCCTCTCTTACCAGGCCATTTGCTGTTCTTTACTTAAAGTAAATGCTTTATCACTTGGAAATTATCATTGCTAGGTCTATCTGGCAGGTGCTTGGCAGTCTGCACCCTGCTGTGATTGACACCTCATTGTGAATGTACAATCTATATAGAGATCTAGCTGTGTGTGTGGGGGGGGTAACAACTCCCTGGGCTCAGCTACATGACTAAAGCTAAAAATTCAGATTTTATCAGAACAAATGCTGTCAGTAATCTAGGTGATACACTGTTGGATTCAGAATCTCCATGCCTATATAATGCTGCCCTCAGATGAGGTAGCAAAAACCTGCTGACAGATTCTCTATAATTTAATAAAATGTACACAGTTATCAACAAAGAAAAAACAAAAAGCCAGCACTAAATGTGCACTTCAGCACTAAACATTCCAAACTGTACTTATAAAAATTTAGAGATTTTTGGCAAAAAATTGCAATTTCTTGAGCTGCCTCGCCACGTCACGGCAAATCTCATTTGAGGCAGTCCTACACTAAAATATTTTATTCAGTTATCAACAAAGCAGAACTTGGCGAAAAGGATAGTGCAATCACCAAAGACACCTTCATCATGAAAGCAGCTTCATATGTTCTTTTTGTATTACGGTCAACATTCATAGCCCATATCAACTGAAGAACTGAAGTTTACACTATATATTGAACATTAAGAACATATTACATATTACATGATTTAGAGAATTTAAAGGAGTTGTCCGACATAACAAAAATTTTTGAGTTTAAGCTAATCTGTGCTGTATTGTCATATAAATCACCCCTACATTATAGTTTCATAGTTTTTAAGGTTGAAGGGAGACTCTAAGGGCGGCTTTGCACGTTGCGACATTGCACGTGTGATGTCGATGGGGTCAAATCGAAAGTGACGCACATCCGGCGTCGCAGTCGATATCGCAACGTGTAAAACCTTTTTGATACGATGAACGAGCGCAAAAGCGTCGTTATCGTATCATCGCTGCAGCCTCCGACATTTCCATAATGACGGTGGAGCGACAGGTGCGATGTTGTTCCTCGCTGTGTATGAAGCCGCAGGAGCGAGGAACTTCACCTTACCTGCCGCCGGCTGCAAAGAGAAGGACGGAGGTGGGCGGGATGTTTACATCCTGCTCATCTCCGCCCCTCCACTTCAATTGGCCGCCTGCCGTGTGACGTCGCTGTGACGCCGCACGACCCGCCCCTTTAGGAAGGAGGCGGGTCGCCGGCCAGAGGGACGTCGCACGGCAGGTATATGCATGTGAAACTGCCGTAGCGATAATAATCGCTACGGCAGCTTTCACTAGATATTGCACGTGCGACGTGGGCGGGACTATCGCTGCAGCATCGATAACACATTGTTACTGATGTCGCAGCGTGCAAAGCCCGCCTAAGTCCATCTAGTTCAACCCTATGTTGATCCAGAGGAAGGCAAAAAAAACCAATGTGTCAAATAAGCTCCAATGGGGAAAAAAATTCCTTCCTGACTCCACATCCGTCAATCAGACTAGTTCCCTGGATCAACACCCTGTCATAAAATCTAATATACATAACTGGTAATATTATATTTTTCAAGAAAGGCATCCAGGCTCTGCTTAAATGTTAGTAGTGAATCACTCATTACAACACCATGCGGCAGAGAGCTCCACAGTCTCACTGCTCGTACAGTAAAGAATCCTCGTCTGTGATTATGATTAAACCTTCTTTCCTCTAGACGTAGTAGATGCTCCCGTGTTCCAGTCGCAGGCCTAGGTGTAAAGAGATCTTTGGAAAGGTCTCTGTACTGTCCCCTCATATGTTTATACATTGTGATTAGATCCCCCCTAAGCCTTTGTTTTTCCAAACTAAATAACCCCAAGTTTAATAACCTGTCTTGGTGTTGCAGCCCACCCATTCCTCTAATAATCTAGGTCGCTCTTCTATCTACCTGTAAGATTATGCTATTTATAACCTTCTATACTTTTGCTATCAAGAAAAGCATCCATTCCGCTCTTAAAATCATTCAGTGAGTTGGCCATCACCACCTCCTCAGGAAGAGAGTTCCAGAGCCTCACTGCTCTTACCGTGAAGAACCCTCTTCTATGCTGATGTAGGAATTTTCTTTCCTCCAATCGAAGAGAATGCCCCCTTGTTCTTGTCATAGTCCTTGGTACAAACAGATCATGGGAGAGATCTCTATATGGCCCTCTGATATATTTGTACATATTTATTAGGTCTCCCCTAAGTCTTCTCTTTTCTAGAGTAAATAGATCTAATTTTGATAACCTTTCCGTGTATTGTAATGCACCCACTCCATTTATTATTTTAGTAGTCCGCCTCTGAACCCTTTCATTGTTATTTTTTGTTTTCTAACTTTTGTTCCTCTTGAATTCACCCTTTATTCTCTGCAGCTCTCTGTTTACATTCAGCACAAGCAAACTGACCACTTCCTGTGCTGAACCTCCCAGTCACAGCTGGCACCGCCCGGCCTCACTGTCCAGCCCCACCCCAGTGTCCAGCCTCGCCCCCTGCCTGCCCCCTGCACACACATTCCCTGTCAGTATATTCTGCCCCAGCACTGACCTGTTATCACTACAGCATTGCAAATAACAGCCCCACATCGGCACCGCAAACACACATCGGGCTCTGCACCGCATAGACACATCGGGCTCTGCACCGCATACACACATCGGGCTCTGCACCGCATACACACATCGGGCTCTGCACCGCATACACACATCGGGCTCTGCACCGCATACACACATCGGGCTCTGCACCGCATACACACATCGGGCTCTGCACCGCATACACACATCGGGCTCTGCACCGCATACACACATCAGGCTCTGCACCGCATACACACATCAGGCTCTGCACCGCATACACACCGGGCTCTGCACCGCATAGACACATCGGGTTCTGCACCGCATACACACATCGGGCTCTGTACTCCACACACACATCAGGCTCTGCACCACATACACACATCGGGCTCTGCACCGCATACACACATCGGGCTCTGCACCGCATACACACATCAGGCTCTGCACTGCATACACACCGGGCTCTGCACCGCATACACACATCGGGCTCTGCACCGCATACACACATCGGGCTCTGTACTCCACACACACATCAGGCTCTGCACCACATACACACATCGGGCTCTGCACCGCATACACACATCGGGCTCTGCACCGCATACACACATCGGGCTCTGCACCGCATACACATATCAGGCTCTGCACCGCATACACACATCGGGCTCTGCACCGCATACACACATCGGGCTCTGCACCGCATACACACATCAGGCTCTGCACGCACACACGGCGCTCTGTACCGACCCCCCCCTACACCCATAGGGAACACATGTAGGGAGTACATACTCACCCATCATTGGTCCCCGCCGCTACTGCACGTTCGCACGCTGTCTGTGCTCTGGCCATATCAGCACAGTAGTGACGTCACCGCTGTGCTGAAGAGAGCACAGACAGCAGGACAGTGATGAGAAGCGCAACGCTCCTTCTCATCAGCGCTTTCAAATATATCGGCATCTGTGATCTGTGATGCCGGTATATTTGAATGTGTGATCCTGAGCAGGGGCCCGGTGCTGGCGGTGACACCACGGCAGCCGCTGCCAGGCCCCGCCCCCAGGTCACGGACCCCACAGCAGTCCAGGGGGAGGTTGTGGGCAGAGTACGGGGTGCGGGGAAATGTGTGGGAGGGTGCAGGGACGGGGGCGGGGACTCCACGCACTGAACAGCCCAGCAGGGAGGCGACATGCTGTTTCCAGATTTGCATGTCAACATGGCCCTGCCCATGTTGACATGAAATGACCAGAAGCAGCAAAATCGCGGCAGGAGCGGTCACATGACCGTGACGTGGTCTCTATCTACTTACCTGCCCCAATGTAGCCCAATAGGGTAATAATGAAAAAAACTCAAAATAAGCCGGATAACCCCTTTAAGGATAAGAGGCATTTTTAACTGGGAATCTTTAGTGAACGTCTGAGACTACAACACATGGAGGGCAGAGAATCAGAAACTGAAAAGTCAGGAAAGAGGGAAGCCCTGAAGCAATTTTAGGCCTTGCTCAGACATCCATTTTTCCCATATATGTGTCCTGTATTTCTCATGGGTAAAACTCGTACCTATTATAATCTATGGGCTTTTCGCGTCTTTGTGTTTTTTTTGTGTCAAATTTAACAATTTCAGTCAACAGACTGAAAATGGCAGACAGGATATTGATGGCGAGGGGGAAATACCAATTGGTGCCACCAGTGCAGCCGCACAGGGGCCCAAGTGGTAAGGGGGCCACCACCACCTCCAAAGCAGCAAGCAGTTTTGTCAGCCACAAAGAGGGGCCTATATTTTATACTGTTCATGCACCGGGGCCTTCTGTCTGTGTCCACCATGACAGATGGCATCAGAGTGCAATCAGCGTGCTGTCCGTGATTAACACTAGAATGGAAAGGAGAATTGAAATTTATTTGGCTATGGCTCAGTTTTTGCTTATTTTTTGCATCTCGAGCTAACGTTTTTAATGTTACATTTTGATCGCCCTTAATTGCATTTGGCGCAAAATTTGCGGCAAAAAAAACGTAATTTTTAATTTTTTTTTTGCTGCTACGCCATTTACCAATCAGATTTATTGATTTTGATAGGGCATTTCCGAACGCGGTGATAC
The DNA here is from genome assembly GCF_048569485.1 of Anomaloglossus baeobatrachus. Taxonomy (NCBI): domain Eukaryota; kingdom Metazoa; phylum Chordata; class Amphibia; order Anura; family Aromobatidae; genus Anomaloglossus; species Anomaloglossus baeobatrachus. The sequence goes on from NC_134353.1 coordinate 793,339,128, forward strand.
CAATTGTGTGTATATTTTTTATTTTTTTAACCCTTTAATTTTCAATGGGGCGAAAGGGGGGTGATTTAAACTTTTAGGTTTTTTTAATTTTTTTTAACACTTTTTTTTACTTGTACCCGTAGGGGACTATAAGGATCAGTAGTCTGATTGCTCACTTATTTCTGTTGAAATGCTCATGTCTTGAAACGGGCAGTACTCGGCTGAAACAGGAAGTGAGTCGGGCGACCTACGGGAGTCATCACATGACCCTGTGCTACCATGACAACCATCGGCTCACCGTGATCACAGTGCCGCCGATGGAGCCGGGTAAGTGAACGCTTACCGTGACAGGCATTTAAATTACGCTGTCACATTTTGACGTGATTTACAGGGTTAAGAGGCACGGGTGGATTGCGGATCCACCCGTGCCTGCGAGACACAAATGTCAGCTGTTCAAATCAGCTGACATGGGCAGGAATCACCAGCAGCTGCCCGCAGCAACGGCAGGTGATTACACTTATATGGCTTAGGACATACCAGTACAGCCTGCAGAGGTTAAGGGGTTAGAAGGTATCAATCAATGAGGACTCTCAGTTTTTTCGGGGGGTTTTTAAAACAATTTTTTTCCAATTACTGATAAAAATAAGATGAAAAACACTGATGACACTTGGGCCAGTTTACCATATGTGGAAAATCACTGATATCTGAATGAGGGCTTATATTTAACATGGTATTGTTTGAGCCCACTAAAAAAATCAACCTTAAAGGGAATCTATCATCACTTTGACCTCTTTAAACTGTTAATATGGGCATACAGGTTATAGAATGCTGAAAAAAAGCCATACCTGCCTGTCTCGTATCAGATGCCTTGTTGTGGATAAATCATCTTTTATTACTTTAAGTAAATGAGCTCTCCCAGGCTATGGGGCGGATGCTGCTTGGAAGATAATGCCGCCTCCAGAGATTATTTAAATAAAAGGGGCGTTATCGGTGTGATGGACGCTTTCTGCAGGTTCCTCTCAGCTTCATTCTCCAGCTCACAGGCAGACAGTGTTGCAATATTGTTTCAATAAAGCAGAGCTCAGTGAGCTGCAAAAAATGTGTTTGCAAAAAGGCAAATTTAATTTCTCCTGTTCCATGTAAATTACTTGTCTCACACTGGTAATGACCCTTTTATTTAAAATAAGCTCTGGAGGCGGAGTCATCTTCCAGGCAGCATCCGCCCATAGTCTGGAAGAGCTCATTTACATAAAGTGATAAAAGAATATTGTCCATATTAATAGTTTAAAAAGGTCAAATGTGGTGACAGATTCCCTGTAAGGGTACTTTCACACCTCCGGTTTTTCTTCTGCGGCACAATCCGGCACTTTGCAGGAAAATCGCAACCGTTTTTTTTTGCTGCCGGTTGCGATTTTCCTGCATAGACTTTAATTAGTGCCGCATTGTGCCGCATGGCCTTGCGTTCCATCCGGTTTTTGCCGCATGCGGCAGATTTAGCCGATGCGGCGGCCGGATGGAACGTTGCCTGGCACGTTTTTTCGTGCGGCAAAAAAAACCGCATCGCGCCGCATTCGGCCGATGCGGCGCATCTCTCAAAGCATGCCTATGGCGGCCGGATGCGGCGCGATGCGGCAAATACCGCATTCGGCCGCCGCATGCGGTTTTTGCCACTGCGCATGCTCAGTAGCATGCCGCAAGCGGCAAAAACCGGGCGGGCCGCAAAGGAAAAACTTATGCAAAGGATGCGGTGTTTTCACCGCATCCGTTGCATAGCTTGCACAGCCGGATTGAGCCGCAGGGCTCAAACCGGATGTGTGAAAGTAGCCTTATCTGGTGAACGAGAGCAAAAACAAACAACAAGAAAGAAGGATGAAAATGAGAAGAGATGGATGTAAACACACACGATACCCAAAAAAAATAGCAACAGCGAATAAACAAGATTGGTGAACAGGAGGGTGCAGACTCCACCCCAATGGCAAATATTTCCTTTTGTTCTAAGACTGATTTACAATTTTGGACTTTGTCTAAAAGACTTAAAATGTTACTTTTTAGTACCCAATTCAATGTGACTACAGTCTACCAACCTCCTCCTACATGCCAGTATCCCTCTTCTGATTAGCAAGACCCTGGTCCAGCAGCCACTTCTGTAGTTTGTGGCCACCAGACCAGAACCTCCACCGACCTGCCGATTTTTCCTGGTTAGTCCTATTAATGAGAAGAGGCTACTGACCAGGCTCCTGCAAGTTTGTTTCATCTTTATATAATATAAAGAGGTAGAAGTGAAATACAGAGATAGATAGATACGATAGATACAATAGATAGATAGAGAGATAGATAGAGAGATAGATGGATAGATAGAGAAATGGATAGAGAGATGGATGGATAGATGATAGCTAGAGAGATAGATAGATGATACATGATAGATAGATGGATAGATAGATAGATGGATAGATAGAGACTATAGATAGATAGATACTATAGATAGATAGATAATAGATTAATAGATCATAGATAGACACTGTAGATAGATCATAGATTAGGTGGACAGCAGGTTATTTATGCACATAGTAGCTGTTCTTTGTAGATATCAGTGGGGGGCAGCAGGTAGGTTAGGAGCCCCTGCAGACATATTTTTGGACAGAAGGGTCAGACACACACTTAGAGATGACAATACAGAGCCTGGGGGAGATTTCCTGACCTGCTCTGTGTCTGCTGCTTCTTCTCCCCCACTTTAGGCTCTGCTGATTGCAGCCAGTGGATGCTGAGTGGAGACCCCTGGATGCTCCCTGTCTTCTGCGGGTGGATAACAGAGGGTGACTAAACACTTCCTGTTCCTGTTTGTTGTCCCCACTTTGCAGAGTCCATGTGAGAGCTGCCCCCTTCCCCTGAGGACGTTGCAGGCTAAGGTAAATAGCACTCGCCTCATAGGGCAGCAGAGCAGAGATCATGACTATAAGGTAAGGGTATAACTAATTGTGTTTTACATTTTATTTAGGGTTGTGACTCCTCTTGGGTTGAAAAGCAGGACCAGAAGAAGTTGCAATTTGTACAAAATGTTGACTTTTAGCTCTATGGATGCAGCTTATCAGGAGGGGGCAAAGACAACCAACTTTAAACAGAAACTGGCTCAAACATTGGCAGAAATCTCCCTACAGACAGCAGATATTGTTTTCTGGATTGAGGACAGTTAAAAATGTATTTATTTAAAGGTAACCTGTCCCCTACGCCCTCTAACCCAGCAGCATTCAGGGCTGTATGCCCAAATTCCCTCCCTAAGCAGTCCTGTATACTGTTATTTAGTATTATGAATGTTTAAAAATAGACTTATAAACCTCACTTTCCCTATGCTAATTTGGCCTGTGACTTGTCACAGGGGCGTTACTTCCCCTGACTAGTCAGCCATTTTTCCATGTTATCACCCCCCTGTGAGCGTGATAACATGATTTCCACGAGCTGGCGTCACCGCAACTCCTGGAAATCTCGCGCATGCATGTGGCTCATTTCCGCACCCCAGAAAAAGAGTGAGCGCTTCCCGCCTTCATTAGGCGCACGGCGCGTGACCAGAATTTCAGAGCACGACTCACGTTCATGTCTTCTGAAATTCCGGTCATGTGCAGTGTGCCTAATGAAGTTGGGAAGTATACACCCGGCTTCAACGGTGCACTGACGTGGCCGAACTGAGCCGCACATGCACGAGATTTCAAGGAGCTGGCAGTGACATCAACTCCTGGAAATCATGTTATCACGCCCACAGGGACATGATGACATGGAAAAAGGGCTGACTAGTCAGGGGAAATAAAGCCCCTGTGATTAGTTACAAGCCAAATTAGCATAAGGACAGGGAGGTTTATAAGTCTTTTTTTAAACATTCTAACTTTAACCATATTAGTGAATTGCGTTATACAGGGCTGGTTAGGAGGGGAATCTGGGCATACAGGTATGAATGCTGCTGGGTTGGAGGGCATATGGGACCTGATAGGTTCCTTTGAAAAAGTGTTTTCCTTTGGGCTAAGGACACACAGCGAGTAAAATGGAGCGAGTGGAATGCGATAAAAAATCCATTGCACTCAGACCAGTGTTTCTCTATGGCACAGCTCCCATGAGCGTTTTTTTTTTCTCAGCCCTATTCGGACCGAGAAAAGAATCGCAGCATGCTGCAGGTGGAATCCGATTTGTTTTCTCTCGAACCCACACAAGTCTAAGGGGCACTTTGCACATAACGACATCTCAAGCCGAAGCTTGCGATGCCGAGCACGATAGTCACCGCCCCGTCGCAGCAGCGATATCTTGTGATAACTGCCGTAGCGAACATTATCGCTACGGCAGCTTCACATGGACTCGCCTGCCTTGCGACGTCGATCTGGCCGGCGACCCGCCTCCTTATTAAGGGGGCGGGTCGTGCGGCGTCATAGCGACGGCAGGCGGCCAATAGAAGCGGAGGGGCGGAGATGAGCGGGACGTAAACATCCCGCCCACCTCTGTCCTTCCGCATAGCCGTTGTGAGCTGCAGGACGCAGGTAGGAGATGTTCCTCGCTCCTGCGGCTTCACACACAGCGATGTGTGCTGCCGCTGGAACGAGGAACAACATCGTACCTGTCGCAGTTGCGTAATTATGGAATTCCCAGACACTACACCGATGATATGATTACGACGATTTTGCGCTCGTTAATCGTATCATCTAGGATTTACACACTACGATGTCGAGTGCGACGCCGGAAGTGCGTCACTTTCGACATGACCCCTCCGACATTGCACCTGCGATGTCGTAGTGTGCAAAGTGCCCCTAAGGGTGGGAGAGAAACATCGCACTGCACTTGCATTACAGTGGAGTGCAGTGCGATATACACATCAGCTGATAAAGGAAGAGCCCGGACTGCTGACCCGAAGGGGCTTAAGGGAGGGCTACATGACTAGGAGGGATGCCAGGCCATAGGGTTAATAAGGGGTTAATGGAGAAAGTCAGTTTGGGCGCGAAATTTGGGGGTGGTGCTAAGGGGCAGTTAGGATCAGGGGTCAGTGTGATTGGTCAGGGGGTGGTGGCTATAGGGGGTCGTATATAGGGCAGGTCAGAGGGGGGTGGGCCATTCCTACCTGGACGTGACTGGAATCGTTGTGGCTGGATCCCGAAGATGGAGGACTTCATGGCACAGATGAAGAGGATGGCGGAGCAGCGTGGACAGCGTTGGATGGACGAGCAGCTCCAGCGATGGTCCGGCGTCGGCGAGGAAGATGGGACCCCCCTGCCTCCGAAGCGGCAGCGAAGAACTCGGCCCCCAGAGCGCCTCAGCCCGGAGATGACGCCGAGGAGCCGGCGGCGGAGACGGAGCCCGAGTGGATGTGCGGCGGTGGATCCGGGAGCCGGGACGTCGCGAGGCCCCGGCCGGAAGTCGGGCCGCGGGCGCCAAGGCAACGGGGCGGTGAGCGACACGGCCGGCCTCCCCTCCTCTTCCGGGTCGCGGCGCACGGCAGTGACGCGCGCGTCGCGGCCGCGTGACCCGGCGCGGTCACCTGACCCGGCGCGGTCACCTGACCCGGCGCGGTCACGGGGCCCGCTGCGCTCGCGTGACCCGGCGTCCCCCTGTGCTCCGGCGGCCTCACCTGACCGAGCGCGCTCACCTGACCCGACGCGGTCACGTGGGGCGGCGCGGTCACGTGGGGCGGCGCGGTCACGTGGGGCGGCGCGATCACGTGGGGCAGCGCGGTCACGTGGGGCGGCGATGTCACCTGACCGGGCGCTGGCACCTGACCGTGCGCGGTCATGTGACCCCGCGTACTCACCCGTCCCGCCGCGTCCTCGCGATCCGGCAGGCTCGCCTGACCCGGTGCGGTCACCTGACCCGCCGCGGTCACGTGGGCCGGCGCGGTCGCGTGGGTCGGCGGGGTCGCGTGGGTTGGCGGGGTCGTATGAGCCAGCGGGGTCATGGGGGCCAGCTGGGTTGCGTGGGCCAGCGGGATCGCGGGGCGCAGATGAGGCCACAGTGGCGGCGGCGGCAAGGTCTAGGAGCAGAGCGGGGCCCATGCAGGAGCATGGGGTCCCAGTGGCGGCGGGGGAGTCCGTACGGAGACGGCCCGGATCAGCGGGGCCCGGCCTGGGATCGCAGCGGAGGGACAACGATGGGACGGCGTCGGGATCAGCTGGAGCACGCGGGGATGCCGGACGGCATGCCCCAGGCGGCGTTTATGTGGCGGAGCCAGCGTCTGGATCGTCGCGGAGGATGGATGGTGCTGCGGGCGGACGGGGCCTAAGGTCGAGTCTGCCGGACGGCGGGCTCCCTGGGCCTGGGTCCAGTGAGGACGAGGAGGCAACCCTGGAGGAGGACGTCGCGGAGGACGGCAACGGGGACCAGATCGTGGAGGTCGGCGAGGCGGCTGGAGTGCGACGCGGAGAACATGTGACGGCTGTTTCGGGATCTTCTCGGAGTCAGCCTGGTAAGACCACGGTTTCTTCTATTTCTCGTGCACCTGGTTTGGCTATGGATGGTGTGTCTGGTGATACGGATGGCGTGCAGGGCGTGAATGTGGTTGGTGGTACGGGTGGTTTACTTGGTGGCCCGAGTGGCGGGCGGGTCGTGAATGTGGTGACGGGTGACGGCAGTGTGGCATCCGAGTTATTGAGGTTGGTTAGGGGTTTGTTTGCCCCTGTGGGGGGCCCTAGCTTGGTGTGGCAGGGAGCGACGGGGCAGGAGGTTGCGACTCCTGCGGTTGGAGGGGTTGCTAGTGGCAATGCGGTTGGTGAGCCGGTGGTGGCGGCTCCCGCGGCCCCAGCTGCGGCTCCCGCTGCCGCAGCTGCGGCTGCAGTGGACATTGTTCGATTGGATGACAAGGCGAGAGGGGAAGTGTATGTTTGCTTTGATGGCCCGTTGGGGGCGCATCTGAAGCAGGAGACCAGGGAAAAAATATGGAAGGATGAATATGTTGAAATATTCTCATTGCTTCCGTTGGAAAAGTTTAATCTGGATCGGGTTAAACCGGATGAGAGCAAAAAGGACGAGGAAGAACGGCGGCGTTATCGCCTTATTCCCCGCACTTTTCAGAACTGGTTGCAGGCCTTTGTGATACTGGCCGGTGTGGTGGGGGAAAAGGCTCCGGATAACTGTACAGCGCTTTTCTGTTATCTGGATTCTATCTGTGAGGCGTATAGGACCTATGGGGGGACTGCTTGGCTAAGATATGACGAGCAGTTTCGCCAGAGGAAGGCGGTCAGACCCAGTTTACGGTGGGACCACAAAGAAATTAGTCTATGGATGCGGCTGATGGCTGCGCCGAAGTCGGCATCACAGTCCTTTCCAGGGGGCACCGGCGGGGGATCATTTGGCACCTCGTCGGGGCCCAAAAAGGGCGTTTGCTGGCAGTTTAATGAGAAGGAATGCCGGTTTGGGTCTTCCTGCCGATTCAAGCACGAGTGTTCGGGCTGTGGTGGCGCCCACAGTCACCTTAAGTGCTTCCGGAAGGGAAAAGGAAAGGCCGCCGAGTCTTCGTCAAAAAGGGAGGACCCCGGCGAGGGTAGATCGGATGGCGCCGTTTCTAAGTAGATACCCGGACCGGGGATCGGCGGAATTGTTGAGTGATGGTTTTAGTTTTGGTTTCAAGATACCGTCAGTGGTTAAGACGGGAGAGATTCGTTTAAAAAATTTGCAGTCGACGCGCCTACATGGTGAGGTTGTTGCGGATAAGTTACGGAAGGAGGTGGAGCTAGGACGGATGGCGGGGCCATTTGATGCCCCTCCATTGCCGGACTTGGTTGTGTCCCCGTTGGGGTTGGTCCCAAAAAAGGAACCTAACAAGTTCCGGCTCATCCACCATTTGTCCTATCCTACTGGCCGGTCGGTGAACGATGGTATTGATCCTGAGCTGGTTTCGGTTTCGTATGTCCGTTTTGATAAGGCTGTGGAATGGTTAAGGAAGTTGGGCTGTGGTTCGCTGTTGGCGAAAACGGATATAGAAGCGGCCTTCCGCCTGTTGCCGGTGCACCCGGACAGTTTTCACCTGTTGGGGTGTTGGTGGGAGGACAAGTTTTATGTAGATTGTTGTTTGCCTATGGGCTGTTCAATTTCATGTTCTTATTTTGAGAAGTTTAGTTGTTTCTTGGAATGGGTAATTAAGGAGGAGGCGGGTCTAGATTCAGTGTTGCATTACTTGGACGACTTCTTGTGCATGGGGCCTGCGGGATCCTCGCAGTGTTCCCTTTTGCTTCGGACAGTGGAGCAGGTTGCTCGCCGGTTTGGCGTTCCGTTGGCGCCGGAGAAGACGGAGGGTCCGGTTACGGTTTTGAAATTCCTGGGTATCGAGCTGGATACGGTTGCCATGGAGTGCCGCTTGCCGGAGGACAAGCTGGTGGATTTGAGGCGTTGTGTTCAAGGGGCCATTGAGGCCAAGAAGATTCGTTTACGGGACTTGCAGTCCCTGTTGGGGAAGTTGAATTTTGCGTGTAGAATATTGCCGATGGGGAGAGTTTTTTCCCGTCGCTTGGCTCAAGCCACCACCGGTGTGTTGCACCCTTTGCATTTTGTGCGTTTGAAGGTGGAGCATAAGGCGGACCTGAGAGTGTGGTCCCGTTTTTTTGCAGCTGTACAATGGACGGTCATTGTGGCTTCGTGAGGTGGTGTCAAATGAGGAGTTGGTGCTGTATACGGACGCGGCGGGATCCAGTGGATTTGGCGCATATTTTGGGGGGAGATGGTGTGTCGGCAGGTGGCCTGATTCGTGGCGGGTTTGCGGTCTGACTAGGAATTTGGCCCTGTTGGAACTTTTCCCTATTGTCGTGGCCTTAGAGGTTTGGGGACAGGATTTGAAAGACAGGAAGGTGCGTTTCATGTGTGACAACCTGGGGGTGGTTCAGTGTGTTAACAAGTTGACAGCTGATTCCCCCCCGGTAGTGGACCTCTTGCGTCACTTGGTGCTGAAATGTCTGGAGTTGAACTTGTGGGTCTGCGCTGTACATGTGCCGGGGGTGCTGAATTCTGTGGCTGATGCTTTATCTCGCTTCCAGTGGGACCGCTTTCGAATGCTGGCGCCGGACGCGGAGCAGCAGGAGACCGTATGGCCCGTCTGGTTGTGGGACCTGGTTTGCAGCCGGCCTGGGAATTGATCCGACATTCGGTGGCACCCAGTACGTGGCGCAGCTATAATTCAGCGTGGGACCGTTGGCTCGAGTTGGTTGATGAGGTGGGAGGTCATGTATCTGAAGGTGACAGAGTTTATTTAGTTTTGTTCATGTTGGGCAGGGCTAAGGAAGAAGGCCTTTCGTGGTCGGCCGTGGCGGGCAGGTTAGCGGGCATTTCCTTCTTTTTCAAGTTATTGGGCTGGAAGGACGTTACGAAGGATTTCTGGGTGCGCCAGGTGATGAAGGGTTACCGGAGGGCGGGGGCGCGCCGAGACCTTCGGCGCCCGGTATCTTTTGAGCTGCTGGGCAAGCTGTTGTCGGTGTTGCCTCGGGTGTGCTGTTCGGAGTATGAATGCCAGTTGTTCGGGACCGCTTTTGTTTTGGCCTTCTTTGGGGCGTTTAGAATTAGTGAACTGGTGAGCAGAAACGCGAGGAGTCACGGAGGTTTGTTGCTGGAGGACGTGGAATGCGGTATCGATGTGGTGCGGTGTTGCTTGAGACGGTCAAAGACGGACCAGCTGGGTAGAGGTCGGATGGTGGAACTATGGGGTGTACCTGGTTTAGCGGAGTGCCCTGTCAGATGGCTGTCGGCGTTTTTAGAGGTGAGGGGAGCTCGCCCGGGGTCCCTTTTGTCCCACCAGGACGGGTCAGCCTTGTCGAGTTACCAATTTGTCTGCATCTTTTGGAGGTGCCTGCAGTGTTGCGGTCTCAACGAGGCTGAGTTCGCGTCGCACTCCTTTCGGATTGGGGCTGCGACTCAGGCGGCTCGTTGGGGTCTGGGCGCGCAGGCTCTCCGTAAGATTGGACGATGGGACTCGGCCAGGTTTCGATCTTACGTCCGGCCGAACTTGTTGTGAGCTATGGGTGGGGAGGGGGGGGGGGTCGGGGGCTGTATTGGTTTGGTAATCATTACCCATTTTCTTCCTTGTGCCCCCCCCCTCCCCCTCTCCCCTGTTGTGTTGTCACCTTTTGTTTTGTAGGTTTCCCATTGTTGGTGTGGGTGCTCGGCCACTCATACGTGTATTGGGGGGCGTTCCGTGCGGGAATACGACCGGACGGCCGCCAGTTGGGGGTTCCCAGAGAAAAGGCTACTGTGCGATGGATCGGGGTCAGGGGCATGCTGTGGAGTGAGGTGTTGCCTACCTGGCGCCACCATTCGCAGCTGGACAGAGCACCGGACGTGGTAGTACTACACGCGGGTGGGAATGACCTGGGTCTCCGGGCTTCCAGGGACCTGATACAAGACATAAAATGTGACTGCCTGCGGCTCCTGTCTTCCCACCCGGGTCTAGTAATTGTCTGGTCGGATATGGTTGCGCGGCTGACATGGCGGCACGCCAGGTCGGTGGAGGCAGTAAACAGGGCGCGAAGTAAAGTGAATCGGGAGATTGGGCGGTTCATTTCCCGGGTTGGGGGTGTCTCTGTTCGGCACCCGGAGTTGGAAGCGGCGTCCGCCGACTTGTTGCGCCGGGACGGGGTCCATTTAAATTCGGTGGGAAATGATATTTGGGCCTTAGGGCTGATGGAGGGGCTTGAGAAGGCTTTGTTGGTGTGGGAGGACTCGCGCGCACAAGGGGTCATGCGAGCTCGCGGTGGCGGAAAGGAGGGGGGTGTCTGAAGGTGGGGGTTTGCACAGAGGAGAGGACGGAACCCAGTGCCGGAGCGGGTTACCTCTAGCGGTGCAATTGTTTGGTAAACGGGTCCTTGCTGGGTTGAGTCTCAGCGGGACGTAGTGGGGGCAACATCTGGCTTGGGCTCTCGAGTCGGTGTGTTGCGGCTGAGGGTCAGGAGACAGGCTGATGTTGCAAAGAACATTTTGGTTAACCTTCAGGTACCCCCCCCTTCCTTTTCGGGTTCTTCAATGAAGAGTTGTATTGTTACATGGCTGATGTTTATGTTATGAATAAATGGGGCTGCTGTGGCCTTTATATTCCAACGTCACACAGTGTTTGTGTTTATTTTAGATAAGAACCCTAGGGGGTAGGGTGTTGTTGGGGAAGGTCACAGGCCTTCAGTCAGACATTCCGGAGTCAAGGAAGAGCCCGGACTGCTGACCCGAAGGGGCTTAAGGGAGGGCTACATGACTAGGAGGGATGCCAGGCCATAGGGTTAATAAGGGGTTAATGGAGAAAGTCAGTTTGGGCGCGAAATTTGGGGGTGGTGCTAAGGGGCAGTTAGGATCAGGGGTCAGTGTGATTGGTCAGGGGGTGGTGGCTATAGGGGGTCGTATATAGGGCAGGTCAGAGGGGGGTGGGCCATTCCTACCTGGACGTGACTGGAATCGTTCCCGCCCGCCCGCCCTAATTGTGGATTCGACATCGATGAAGAAAAGAAGGAAGATCGTATTTGTCGCAGCGGCGGAAAGGAGGGGGGTGTCTGAAGGTGGGGGTTTGCACAGAGGAGAGGACGGAACCCAGTGCCGGAGCGGGTTACCTCTAGCGGTGCAATTGTTTGGTAAACGGGTCCTTGCTGGGTTGAGTCTCAGCGGGACGTAGTGGGGGCAACATCTGGCTTGGGCTCTCGAGTCGGTGTGTTGCGGCTGACTGTCAGGAGACAGGCTGATGTTGCAAAGAACATTTTGGTTAACCTTCAGGTACCCCCCCCTTCCTTTTCGGGTTCTTCAATGAAGAGTTGTATTGTTACATGGCTGATGTTTATGTTATGAATAAATGGGGCTGCTGTGGCCTTTATATTCCAACGTCACACAGTGTTTGTGTTTATTTTAGATAAGAACCCTAGGGGGTAGGGTGTTGTTGGGGAAGGTCACAGGCCTTCAGTCAGACATTCCGGAGTCATGGAGGAGATAGGGAGATTAGTCCCTCCCTCTCCTCTGCAGCGTCCGCCCTCTCCTCCCCGGCTGTGCTCTAATCGCAGGATTGTATCACAGTGGCATAACACTCGGCTTACACTCCAGTAGAGCGGGAGCTGAGTGTCATGCAATGCACTCGCATTAATGCCCATGTGTCCCCAGCCTTTTAACAAAAATTTATTCAAGATGATTTTTTTTAGATTGACATATTAAATTTCAGTCTGAATAAATAAATGTGTTGGAAGTGTTAATAACACATGACGTTTTTACTGTAATTTACTTAAAGGGAACCTGTCAGGTAATTTATGTGTTCTAACCTAGCAACCGAGTGATGTGTGGCCTAGTAACCCCTTCCTACCCATCCCTGTGTTGTAATAGTGTGTAATGTGCATGTATCAAAATGTTTTATTACTTATGTGTACCCTATGTAAATAAGCAGGGGTTCTAGCCCCATGGGCGTCACAATGCCCTGTGGGCGTTTGCATGTTTTCTGTGGTATCACGCCCTTGTGGGCGTGATACCATGGATTTACATGAGCGACATCACCATCAGAGGCGGATTATAATGAGGGCAATCTAGGCTACCGCCTGGGGCCCGAGGCTCCAGGGGGCCCTTGCTCCAAAAAGTAAACTGCCTCCATTGTAATCTGCATGAAACATTTAAAAGATGCTGAGTCGTCCGCCCGCCCTGCAGCACATCGGCAGGACCACAGCCATCATCACGGCAATGAGAGGGCCCGGGTCGCTCATAGAGAGCAGTCCTCTCTCTTCCTGCCTGCACTGATCTATGTACTAGAGCAAAACGGAGGCTGAGAAGGTGAAGGACCTTGCCTGATGACATGACCGGTGAACTGGCAGGTCCTGTTGTTCACCTGCTGCAGCCTCTTCTGGCTTCTCTACTTATCTGCACCGATCAGGAACTGCATGATGTGGTAATGTATAGTGTGTGTGTAAGGAAATGTGCTTGTTGTAGGGCTGTGTGTGTATGTGCAGGTAGTCTGCCTGTCTCTTTCCCTGTCTGCCTCTGGCTTGCTGGCTGTCTCTTTCCATGGCTGGCTGGCTGGCTGTCTCTTTCCCTGGCTGTCTCTTTCCCTCTCTGTCTCTTTCTTTCCCTGGCTGGATGTCTTTCTTTCCCTGGCTGGCTGGCTCTTTCCCTCTCAGTCTCTTTCTCTCCCTGGCTGGCTGTCTCTTTCTTTCCCTGGCTGGCTGTCTCTATTTTCTCTGGCTGGCTGTCTCTATTTTCCCTGGCTGGCTGTCTCTTTCATTCCCTGGCTGGCTGTCTGTTTCTTTCCCTGGCTGGCTGTCTCTTAGTTTCCCTGGCTGACTGTCTCTTTCTTTCCCTGGCTGTCTGTCTCTTTCTTTCCCTGGCTGTCTCTTTCTCTCCCTGCCTGGCTGTCTGTCTCTTTCTTTCCCTGGCTGTCTGTTTGTCCCTTTCTGTCCATGGCTGGCTGGCTGTCTCTTTCTCTCCCTGGCTGTCTGTCTCTTTCTCTCCCTGGCTGGCTGTTTCTTTCTCTCCCTGGCTGGCTGTTTCTTTCTCTCCCTGGCTGGCTGTTTCTTTCTCTCCCTGGCTGGCTGTTTCTTTCTCTCCCTGGCTGGCTGTCTCTTTCTCTCCCTGGCTGGCTGTCTCTTTCTCTCCCTGGCTGACTGTCTCTTTCTCTCCCTGGCTGGCTCTCTCTTTCTCTCCCTGGCCGGCTGGCTGGCTGTCTCTTTCTTTCCTTCCCTGGCTGTCTGTCTCTTTCTCTCCTTTTCTGGCTGGCTGTCTCTTTCTCTCCCTGGCTAACTGACTGGCTGTCTCTTTCTTTCCCTGGCTGGTTGTCTCTTTCTCTCCCTGGCTGGCTGTCTCTCTCCCTGGCTAACTGACTGGCTGTCTCTTTCTTTCCCTGGCTGGCTGTCTCTTTCTCTCCTTGGCTGACTGTCTCTTTCCCTGTCTGTCTTTTCCTGGCTGGCTGTCTCTTTCTCTCCTTGGCTGGCTGGCTGTCTGTCTCTTTCTCTCCCTGGCTGGCTGACTGGCAATCTCTCTCCCTGGCTGGCTTACTGGCTGTCTCTTTCTTTCCCTTGCTTGCTGTCTCTTTCTCTCTCTGGCTAACTGACTGGCTGTCTCTTTCTTTCCCTGGCTGGTTGTCTCTTTCTTTCCCTGGCTGGCTGTCTCTCTCCCTGGCTAACTGACTGGCTGTCTCTTTCTTTCCCTGGCTGGCTGTCTCTTTCTCTCCTTGGCTGGCTGTCTCTCTCCCTGGCTAACTGACTGGCTGTCTCTTTCTTTCCCTGGCTGGCTGTCTCTTTCTCTCCTTGGCTGACTGTCTCTTTCCCGTCTGTCTTTTCCTGGCTGGCTGTCTCTTTCTCTCCCTGGCTGGCTAACTGGCTGTCTCTTTCTCTCCCTGGCTTGCTGACTGGCTGTTACTTTCCCTGTCTGTCTCTTTCCCTCTCTGTCTATTTCTCTGGCTGGCTGTCTCTATTTTTGTCTGGCTGGCTGTCTCTTTTTTTCTCTGGCTGGTTGTCTTTTTTTCTCTTGCTGGCTGTCTCTTTCTCTCCCTGGCTGGCTGACTGGCTGTCTCTTTCTCTCCCTGGCTGGCTGAAACTTTCTCTCCCTGGTTGGCTGACTTGGCTTCTCTTTCTCTCCCTGGCTGGCTGTCTTTCTCTCCCTGGCTGGCTGTCTCCTTCTCTCCCTGGCTGGCTGTCTTTTCTCTCTCTGGCTGGCTGCCTCTTTCTCTCCCTGGCTGGCTGTCTCTCTCCCTGACTGACTGTCTCTTTCCCTGGCTGGCTGTCTCTTTTTCTCGCTGGCTGACTGTCTCTTTCTTTCTCTGGCTGTCTTTCTCTCACTGGCTGGCTGGCTGTCTCTACCTGGATGGAGGTCCCTTTCTTTCCCCTGGCTGGCTGTCTCTTTCTCTTTCTCTCCCTGGCCGGCTGTCTCTCTTTCTCTACCTGACTGACTGTCTCTCTCTCTCCCTGGCTGGCTGACTGTCTGTCACTCTCTCTCTCCCTGGCTGGCTGACTGTCTGTCTCTTTCTCTCCCTGGCTGGCTGACTGGCTGTCTCTTTCTCTCCCTGGCTGGCTGACTGGCTGTCTCTTTCTCTCCCTGGCTGACTAGCTGTGTCTTTCTCTCCCTGGCTGGCTGACTGGCTTTCTCTTTCTCTCCCTGGCTGGCTGACTGGCTGTCTCTTTCTCTCCCTGGCTGACTAGCTGTGTCTTTCTCTCCCTGGCTGGCTGACTGGCTGTCTCTTTCTCTCCCTGGCTGGCTGACTGGCAATCTCTCTCCCTGGCTGGCTGACTGACTGTCTCTTTCGTTCCCTGGCTTGCTGTCTCTTTCTCTCCCTGGCTGGCTGGCTGTCTATTTCTCTCCTTGGCTGGCTGTCTCTTTCTCTCCCTGGCTAACTGACTGGCTGTCTCTTTCTTTCCCTGGCTGGCTTTCTCTTTCTCTCCCTGACTGGCTGTCTCTTTCTCTCCCTGGCTAACTGACTAGCTGTCTCTTTCTTTCTTCTTTCTTCTGTCTTTTTTCCCTGGCTGGCTGTCTTTCTCTCCCTTGCTGGCTGTCTTTTTCTCTCCCTTGCTGGCTGTTTTGGCTGTCTCTTTCTCTCCCTGGCTGGCTGTCTCTTTCTCTCTCTCCCTGGCTGGCTGGCTATCTCTCCCTGGATGGTGGCCCCTTTCTTTCCCTGGTTGGCGCTCTCTTTCTCTCCCTGCCTGAGTGCCTGTGTCTTTCTCTCCCTGGCTGGCTGACTGGCTGTCTCTTTCTCTCCCTGGCTGGCTGACTGGCTGTCTGTTTCTTTCCCTGGCTTGCTGTCTTTTTCTCTCCCTGGCTGGCTGTCTCTTTCTCTCCTTGGCTGGCTGGCTGTTTCTTTCTCTCCCTGGCTAACTGACTGACTGTCTCTTTCTTTCCCTGGCTGGCTGTCTCTTTCTCTCCCTGGCTGGCTGTCTCTTTCTCTCCCTGGCTAACTGACTGGCTGTCTCTTTCTTTCCCTGGCTGGCTGTCTCTTTCTCTCCTTGGCTGTCTGTCTTTTCCTGGTTGGCTGTCTTTCTCTCCCTGGCTGGCTGACTGGCTGTCTCTTTCTCTCCCTGGCTGGCTGACTGGCTGTCTCTTTCCCTGTCTGTCTTTTTCCCTCTCTGTCTCTTTCCCTGGCTGGCTGTCTCTTTCTTTCCCTGGCTGGCTGTCTCTTTTTCTCTAGCTGGTTGTCTCTTTCTTTCTCTTGCTAACTGTCTCTTTCCCTCTCTGGCTGACTAGCTGTCTCTTTCTTTCTCTTGCTGGCTGTCTCTTTCTCTCCCTGGCTGGCTAACTGGCTGTCTCTTTCTCTCCCTGGCTGGCAGTCTCTTTCTCTCCCTGGTTGGCTGACTGGCTTCTCTTTCTCTCCCTGGCTGGCTTGCTGTCTCTTTCTCTCCCTGGCTGGCTGTCTCCTTCTCTCCCTGGCTGGCTGTCTCTTTCTCTCCCTGGCTGGCTGTCTCTTTCTCTCTCTGGCTGCCTGTCTCTTTCTCTCTCTGGCTGGCTGTCTCTTTCTCTCTCTGGCTGGCTGTCTCTTTCTCTCTCTGGCTGGCTGTCTCTTTCTTTCCCTGGCTGGCTGTCTCTCTGCTTGGCTGTCTGTCTGTCTCTTTCTCTCCCTGACTGGCTGTCTCTCTCTCCCTGGCTGTCTCTTTCTCTCCCTGGCTGGCTGTCTCTTTCTCTCCCTGGCTGGCTGTTTTGGCTGTCTCTTTCTCTCCCTGGCTGGCTGTCTCTTTCCCTGGCTGTCTGTCTTTTTCTCGCTGGCTAGCTGTCTCTTTCTCTCCCTGGCTGGCTGTCTCTTTCTCTCTCTCCCTGGCTGGCTGGCTATCTCTCCCTGGATGGCGGTCCCTTTCTTTCCCTGGTTGGCTTTCTCTTTCTCTCCCTGGCTGGCTGTCTGTTTCTCTGTTTCTCTCTCTTTGTCTCTATGTCATTCTGTGTCTCTCTCTGTCTCTCCACGGAAATCATATTACCTCACACATAAGCTTCTTATACTAAAAATGTCTTTTGCCCCTAGCAAACAATCACAGCTCCATTGACTTTAATGTAAGCAGGTTTTTTCGCAAATAACTGTAAAGAGCGGGGTTAAATTTTCCCCTCAAAACATATTCTATGATGTTCCATGAGTCAAATGAGGTGTCTGTGCAAAATATCGTGATTTTAAATGTGACGGTGCGGATTCCTTTAGCGGGGACACACACACACACACACACACACACACACACACACACACACACACACACACACACACACACAATAGTAACTGTCTCTCTGTCTCTCTCCCAGTCTCTGTCTGTGTGTCATTGTCTGTCTCTCTGTCTCTTTCCTTGTCTCTCTGTGTCTATGTCTCTGTCTGTCTGTTTAGATCTCTCTGTCTGTCTTTGTATCAGTCTATCTGTCTCTATCTCTGTGTCTGTCTCTCTCTATCTCTGTGTCTGTCTCCATGTCTGTGTCTGTCTGTCTGTCTCTTGCCCCATTTGTCTCTTGCCTCGTCTGTCTCTTTCCCTGTCTGACTCTTTCCCTTTCTGTCTCTTTCCAGGTCTGTCTCTTTCCAGGTCTGTCTCTTTCCAGGTGTGTCTCTTTCAAGGTCTGTCTCTTTCCCAATCTGTCTTTGTCTCTCTGTCTGTCTCTTTCCCCGTCTGTCTCTTTCCAGGTCTGTCGCTTTCCCCGTCTGTCTCTTTCCAGGTCTGTTTCTTTCTCTCTTTGTATATCTGCCTGTCTCTATCTGTCTCTTTCTTTGTCTGTCTCTATTTCTCTCTCTCTTTCCCCATCTGTCTCTATCAAGGTCTGTCTCTTTCCAGGTCTGTCTGTTTCCAGGTCTGTCTCTTTGTCTGTCTGCCTGTCTCTGTCTCTTTCTTTGTCTGTCTCTATTTCTCCCTATTTCCCCATCTGTCTCTATCAAGGTCTGTTTCTTTTCCCATCTGTCTTTGTCTCTCTGTCTGTCTCTTTCCCCGTCTGTCTCTTTCCAGGTCTGTCTCTTTCCCCGTCTGTCTCTTTCCAGGTCTGTTTCTTTCTCTCTTTGTCTGTCTGCCTGTCTCTATCTGTCTCTTTCTTTGTCTGTCTCTATTTCTCTCTCTCTTTCCCCATCTGTCTCTATCAAGGTCTTTCTCTTTCCAGGTCTGTCTGTTTCCAGGTCTGTCTTTTTGTCTGTCTGCCTGTCTCTGTCTCTTTCTTTGTCTGTCTCTATTTCTCCCTATTTCCCCATCTGTCTCTATCAAGGTCTGTCTCTTTCCCCATCTGTCTTTGTCTGTCTCTCTGTCTGTCTCTGTCCCTGTCTGCCTGTCTCTGTCTGTCTCTTTCCCCATCTGTCTCTTTCCCCATCTGTCTCTTTCCCCATCTGTCTCTTTCCAGGTCTGTCTCTTTCCAGGTCTGTCTCTTTCGCCGTCTGTCTCTTTCCCTGTCTGTCTCTGTCTGTCTCTTTCCCTGTCTGTCTCTTTCCTTGTCTGTCTCTGTCTGTCTCTTTCTTTGTCTGACTTTATTTCTCCCTCTTTCCCCATCTGTCTCTATCAAGGTCTCTCTTTCCAGGTCTGTCTCTTTGTCTGTCTGCCTGTCTATGTCTCATTCTTTGTCTGTCTCTATTTCTCTCTGTCTATTTTCCCATCTGTCTATATCAAGGTCTGTCTCTTTCCCCATCTGTCTTTGTCTGTCTGTCTCTCTGTCTGTCTCTTTCCCTGTCTGTCTTTGTCCATCTCTTTGTGTCTTTTCCTGTCTGTCTCTTTCCCTGTCTGCCTGTCTCTGTTTGTCTCTTTCCTTGTCTGTCTCTATTTCTCTGTCTCGTTCCCCGTTTGTCTCTATCAAGTCTGTGGCTTTTCCCATCTGTCTTTGTCTGTCTCTCTGTCCGTCTCTGTCCCTGTCTGCCTGTCTCTGTCTGCCTGTCTCTGTCCCTGTCTGCCTGTCTCTGTCTCTTTCCCCATCTGTCTCTTTCCAGGTCTGTCTCTTTCCAGGTCTGTCTCTTTCCAGGTCTGTCTCTTTCCCTGTCTGTCTCTTTCCTTGTCTCGCTCTGTCTGTCTCTTTCCCTGTCTGATTCTGGCTGTCTCTGTCTGTCTTTTCCCCGTCTGTCTCTTTCACCGTCTGCCTCTGTCTGTCGCTTTCCCCGTCTGTCTCTGTTTCTTTCCCTGTCTGTCTCTGTTTCTTTCCCTGTCTGTCTCTGTCTGTCTCTTTCCCCATCTGTCTCTGTCTGTCTCTTCCGTCTGTCTCTGTCTGTCTCTTTCACCGTCTGTCTCTTTCCCTGTTTGTGCCTATCTGCCTCTCTCTGTCTGTCTGTCTCTCTATCCTTCTCCCCACCGACATCATATTACTTCACACATAAGCATCTTATACTATGAATGTCCTTTGTTCCTATAGCAACAAATCACAGCTGCTATTAATAACCTGAAGTTTCAGGCTCCATTCACTTTAATGGAGGCATGTTTTTTGGAACGTAACTGTAAAGTGCAGGGTTAAATTTTCCTGTCAAAACATAGTCTATAGGGTGCTTTACACGCTGCGACATTGCTACCGATATATCGTTGGGGTCACGTCGTTAGTGATGCACATCCGGCGCCGGTAGCGACATCACATGACACCAAGGAGCAACGATCGCAAAATCATTCAAAAACGGTGATCGTTGACACGTCGCTCCTTTCCTTAATTTCGCTGCTGCCACAGGTACGATGTTGTTCGTCGTTCCTGCGGCAGCACACATCGCTGTGTGTGACACCGCAGGAACGACGAACATCCCCTCACCTGCGTCCACCGTCAATGAGGAAGGAAGGAGGTGGGCGGGATGTTACGTCCCGCTCATCTCCGCCCCTCCGCTTCTATAGGCCGGCCGCTTAGTGACGCCGCAGTGATGTCGCTATGACGCTGAATGCACCTCCCCCTTGAGGGAGGGATTGTTCGGCGGTCACAGCGACGCCGCTGTTAAGGTATGTTCATGTGACGCTGCCGCAGCGAGCACCAAATGTCGCACGAATGACGGGGGCGGGTGCTATCGCGCTCGACATCGCTAGCAATCGCTAGCGATGTCGCAGCGTGTAAAGCACCCTTAAAACGTTCCCTGGGTCACATGAGGCGTCTGTGCAAAATTTCATGATTGTAAATGCGACAGTGCGGATTCCTTTAGCGGACATACACACATACATACACACATATACTCAGCTACATACATACATACATACATACATAACATATACATACATACATATATACATACATACATACATACACACATACATACATACATACATATACTCAGCTTTATATATTAGATATACACATATGACTGACTATTCTGACTGGGGCTCGTCATTTTGATGACCTGAAATACCGTGCATGCAGCTTTTTTCGGGCTGTCAAAATGATGACTAGCAGGGTATGTGCGCACGTTGCGTTCTGGCGTGACAAATAAAAAACAGCGTATTGTCACTGCATGTGCGTTTCAAAAGAATTTAAAACTCTGCGTTTTGGATGCATTTTGAGTGCAGAATGGATGAGTTCTGGATGCTTGCTCTCCCACAGACAGACGGAAAGGCATCCAAAAAGCACAAAAGAATTGACATGTTGCTTTTTAGGCTATGTGCGCACGTTGCGTAGTGTCCATGCTGCAAATTCTGCAGCAATTTGGCAGTGCATGTGCACTTCAAATCGCTGCAGAAACACTGCGTAATGGATGCAGTGTTTCAGCAGAATAGATGCCGATTTCATGCTCTCGGGATGCTGCCTCTCCCATAGAGAGAGTGTGAGCTGCATCCAAAGCGCACAAAATAAGTAACATGTTGCCTTTTTAAACTCATCGATTTTGTCAAATATTTGGCATCCAAAACGCTGCGTTTAAAAAAGAAACGTGCATATGGAATTTGTTGACTTCTCATAGACTTTGCTGGGGAAGCACAACGCATGCATTTTGAGTGCAGTTATAAACGCTGCCGAAACGCAGGAAAAAGCACTTGTGCGCACATAGCCTAAAGAGTGTTTTACACACTGCGACATCGCTAACGATAGCTAGCGATGTCGTGCGCGATAGCACCCGCCCCCGTCGTTCGTGCGACATTTGGTGATCACTGCCGTAGCGAACATTATTGCTACGGCAGCGTCACACACACATACCTTTTCAGCGACGTCGCTGTGACCGCCGAACAATCCCTCTCTGTCTGTGGGAGAGCAAGAATCCAGAACACATCCATTCTGCACTCAAAATGCATCCAAAACGCAGAGTTTTAAATGCTTTTTGAAACGCACATACAGTGACAAAACGCTGTTTTTTATTTGTCACGCCAGAACGCAATGTGTGCACATACCCTAACCGCTAGTCATGATTTTGACAGCCCGAAAAAAGCTGCATACACTGTTTTTCAGGTCACCAAAATGACAAGCCCCAGTCAGAATAGTCAGCCATATGTGTATATCTAATATATAAAGCTGAGTATATGTGTATGTATGTATGTATGTATGTGTGTATGTATGTGTGTGTGTATGTCCGCTAAAGGAATCCGCATCGTCCCATTTACAAGCACGAAATTTTGCACATACGCCTCATGTGACCCAGGGAATGTTTTAAGGGTGCTTTACACGCTGCGACATCGCTAGTGATTGCTAGCGATGTCGAGCACGATAGCACCCGCCCCCGTCATTCGTGCAACATTTGGTGCTCGCTGCCGTAGCGAACATTATTGCTATGGCAGCGTCACACGCCCATACCTTGTCAGCGACATTGCTGTGACCGCCGAACAATCCCTCCCTCAAGGAGGAGGTGCGTTCAGCATCATAGTGACGTAACTGCGGCGTCACTAAGCGGCCGGCCAATAGAAGTGGAGGGGCGGAGATGAGCGGGATGTAACATCCCGCCCACCTCCTTCCTTCCTCATTGCCGGTGGACGCAGGTAAGGAGATGTTCGTTGTTCCTGCGGTGTCACACATAGTGATGTGTGACACAACATGAACGACGAACAACCAGCGGCATGCACGACCAACGATATTATGAAAAGGAGCGACATGTCAACGATCAACGATTTTTGACGCTTTTGCGATTGTTGATCGTCGCTCCTTGGTGTCACACGCTGTGATGTCGTTAACGGCGCCGGATGTGCGTCACTAACGACGTGACCCCGATGATATATTGTTAGCGATGTCGCAGCGTGTAAAGCACCCTTAAGAACGCATCGATTTTGTAAAAAATTTGGCATCCAAAACGCTGCGTTTCAAAACGCAACGTGCGCATGGAATATGCTTAATTGTCATAGACTTTGCTGGGGACGCACAACGCATGCGTTTACGCTGCTGTTTAAAATGTTGCGTAAACGTGTAGTGCCCCTGAGCCACTCAGGGCACTACAGGGAACTGCATCCTCCCAGGGATTCAGGACCTACCCCCTGGAACCTGGAACACTAGTGCCAGCAACAGCAACACACACCAAAATCCAAGTTACCACTCCACACCAGGGGACACTGCCTAGTCAGACAAGGGGATGGCCACCTAGAGGGCGGAGCCAGACCAGGGAACTAGACTGCCTGGAAGGAGGGGACAGCAGACCGTCTGAAGTAGAAGTGAAAGTAGACGAACGTGCCTGAGAGCTGGGTCGTGTAATGGTGACCCGGGGGCACAGGAGTGAGGTTGCCAGAATAGGGGCAAACGAGTACATCTGGAACAGAGTTAAGTCACCAGGGACGGTACAAGGGAGCACCATTGGAACCTGGGCACGCACGGGGCACAGGGCCCTAGGTCAGGCACAGTTTCAGACGGCCTGGCAATTACCTGCACTGTGAGGGACCTTCACGGGCCTCACTGACCTACAGATTTGGGGGCATCAGCAGTAAAGCAAGAATCGGGGTTCCGAGACATACCTCCCCACAGGGTCCACACTTCCAGCCGAACGGACAGACCGCTGTATCGTAGCTGGGGGACCCACAAAGTTCCAGGCTTCGGGGTCCCAACCACACTGAGAGTGCCGAGGACAGAGAAACCAAGTCATCAACTGGCACTGGAAGTACAGGGACCAGAACCAGCCGTCCAAGGGTCCAGAGTGAGTAGAGACTGTTAATTACAACCCCGGTGTGGCCTCCTTTATTACTCCAACATACATCTCCCAGGCTTAACCCTACCAATAAAGGGCCTACCACCACAGCTGCCATTACCACCAGCTCTGGGAGTACCCACTTCAGCAGCGGCGGTTCTACAACATTAACCGCAACCCGCAGATGGCGTCACACAAATTACTTTAAACTCCCCTGTAAATACTCCCCATTAAGCAGCAGACAGGGCACGGGAATGGGCAACGGCCACCAAAGTGACATTCCCCAGTGATACACTGCTCGGGACCGAGTACCCCATTCCCTGGGTGACACAGCTTTTTCCTGGCGTCACGAACAGGATATGGACCAGGCCCGGTAACCCGGGTGATGTGCGCCTTATGGACTGTTTTGTGCAAAGACAACCATCATCTTTATTCCTGTGAAACACTGGCTGTGCCATTATTGTGCCCAAAAGCGCGTGAAAAGCCGACTCTGCGCCTGGGAGTATGGTATGCAAAAGTGAATCTAACTACAGGAAGCCGAAAGAGGCTTCGGCAGAATGCACCCAGGTATGCTGGAGCAACCACAGCTCTGCAGCACAAGACCAGCAAACCTGCAGCGTAGAAAATGTCTGCTCCTGCAGGCCGCGGAACCTTACCCTGGCTTGAAGTAGAGTTGGGATGGCTGTGCCTCCGAATGTGGATGCAAATGATCCAGCAAATTGAGGACTGGCGCTCAGAGATGATGGGGATGGTGGTGGCTGTGCAAGCCCAGGATGCACGGGCTCTGCATGAGGAGCGGCACCAGGAGCCGGTAAGCGTGGGAACCTCCTTAGCCCCACTAGTCCCCATGGCAGCAGAACCTGTATGACCGCTGACCCACTGGTATTACCGGATTCTCCATGTACGGCCAGACCAGACCGGGCCACAACTCCTCCGTCCATGACTGGACCAGTCTAGGCTGCAGGGAGCAGCCCTGGAAGATCCAATGACTGACAGAGGAGTCGCCGGTGACCAGGCCGAGCAGAGATCCGCTGATGGTGATCCGGATGTGGACTGTTCGGGTCAGGGAGCCTGAGGTTCAAGCTGGAGTGCAGCATGGCTACTGCGGTACAGAGGGCTGTCGTTGATGAGGAGGTCATGAAAGCCTGCCAAGCCAACATCCGGCAGCTGAACCAGGAGCAGCAGGCACGAGCCACCAAGAAAAGGCAAGTGGCGGCTCGGGATTTGCAGGAAAAGCAGAGTGTGCGCCGAGATACCTGGGGAGCCCACGGGGTCCGGTACCGGGGCACCGTGGATAAGTTTGATCAGCAGAAAGGCTGGGGTTTTATCAAGGAGCCTGGCATGCATGCATGCAGGAATCTTTGTGTCCGCAGAGATGTGCTGGACTACCTAAAGAAGGGACATCCAGATCGTGACCTGCACCTGGGTGACATGGTCACATACACCAGGCACCACGGAGAGCGGGGCTGGTATTCTCTAGACGTGCAGAAAATCCGTGACCTGTTCCTGCCTGAATCCTCCTACTCCTCCGCCATTTCCCAGGTCATCTACACTGTGGTAGCTTAACCAGGCTACCCCAATTTGTTGTGTTTGTTTAATGGACTGTCCCAGAAAATCTTGATTCTACAGTTAAAAAAAAATGCTTGCATAAATATCTGAAAAAGTCACCTGATTGCATAAAATGTTTGAAAGTTAATATAAATATGGACCACTGGTCATTGGACTGGGAATGACCCGAACTCTTGCAGTGTAAATATGTTGCACCTAGTGTGCCACCCAGAGTAAACCTTCATCAGGACATTGACACTGCCACCAAGGAGAGGAAGATTGGAGGAAAGCTCTGGGATAGAGATGGCCCAGACCTGGAAACCACAGGGACCGGTGACCTGCCTCCTTAGAAGGTTCTGGGGACAAGGACCTTTGGGTGGTGGGTTGATGGGGGGGAAATGCTCATGCAACGTTAAAGCTTGAACCTCCCCTGCGTGGGAAGAATGTTATTAACATGTTTTCTTATGTTTTAATAAACCCTTTATTCTTTTTACAGCCCAAGGACGTGCTGTGTTTAACCAAGGGGGAATGTTGCGCCCCTGAGCCACTCAGGGCATTACAGAGAACTGCATCCTTCCGGGGATGCAAGACCTACCCCCTGGGACCTGGAACACCAGTGCCAGCAACACACCCCAAAATCCTAGTTACCACTCCACACCAGGGGGCACTGGCTAGTCAGTCAAGGGGATGGCAACCTAGAGGGTGGAGCCAGACCAGGGAACTAGACAGCCTGGTGGGAGAGGACAGCAGATTCTCTGAAATAGAAGTGAAAGTAGACGAATGTGCCTGAGAGCTGGGTCGTGTAAAGCCTGCTTTACACGGTACGATCGATCGTGCGATTTCACGATCGATCGTACCCGCCCCCGTTGTTTGTGCGTCATGGGCAATTGATTGCCCGTGGCGCACAAAGTCGTAAACCCCCGTCACACACACCTCCCATGCGACGTCGCTGTGGGCGGCGAACATCCACTTCCTGGAGTGGGAGGGATGTTCGGCGTCACAGCGACATCACACGGCGGCCGGCCAATAGAGGCGGAGGGGCGGAGATGAGCGGGATGTAAATATCCCGCCCACCTCCTTCCTTCCACATAGCTGGCGGGAGTCACGGGATGCAGGTAAGCGATGTTCATAGTTTCCGTGGTGTCACACGGAGCAACGTGTGATGCCACGGAAACGATGAACAACCGGCACCATGTTTCATAAACGATATTATGAAACCTAGCGACGAGTACACGACTCACGATTTGTGAGCGATACTGTGTCGCTAGGAGGTGTCACACAGCCCAACGTCGCAAGCGATGCCGGATGTGCGTCACAAAAAACGTGACCCCGACGATATATATCGCACGATAGATCGTCTCGTGTAAAGCAGGCATAACAGTGACCCGGGGGCACAGGAGTGAGGTTGCCAGAATAGGGGCAAACGAGTCACTCTGGAACGGAGTGAAGTCACCAGGGACGATACAAGGGAGCACCACTGGAACCTGGGCACGCACGGGGCACAGGGCCCTAGGTCAGGCAACAGTTTCAGACGGCCTGGCAATTACCTTCATGGTGAGAGACCTTCACAGGCCTCACTGACCAACAGATTTGGGGGCATCAGCAGTAAAGCAAGAATTGGGGTTCGGACACATACCTCCCCACAGGGTCCACACTGCCAGCCGAACAAACAGACCGCAGTATCACAGTTGGGGGACCTCCAAAGTTCCGGGCTTCAGGGTCCCAACCACACAGAGTGTCGGGGACAGAGCAACAGAATCATCAACTGGCATTGGAAGTACAGGGACCTGAACCAGCTGTCCAAGGGTCCAGAGTGAGTAGAGACTGTTAATTACATCCCCGGTGTGGCCTCCTTTATTACTCCAACTTACATCTCCCTGGCTCAGCCCTACCTGCCTACCACCACAGCTGCCATTACCACCAGCCCTGGGAGTACCCACTTCAGCAGCGGCGATTCCACAACATTAACCGCAACTAACAAATACTCCCCATTAAGCAGCACCCAGGGCACGGGACTGGGCAACGGCCACCAAAGTGACATTCTCCAGTGATATACTGCCCGGGACCGAGTACCCCATTCCTTTGGCGACACAAACACATGAAAAGAACGCAACGTGCACACAGACCCTTAATGTTTGGTGAGAACTGTTTGCAGAATTGGAGATTTTCCTAGAGTGATGGTGGGACTGTGGAAAGTTGGAGATAAGTATGCAAAGGAGGATCTCAGATCACCCAATAAATGCATCACCTGGGTCCTTTCTCTGGGGACGGTACAAGGAGGTCAGCTCTGTGTTCAAAGAGGCAAAGTCCGGCAATAGAAAAAAGTTGTTTCCAGCATCACGTCCAAGAAATAAGGTTTAAAACCAATTTTATGCCATAACTTACTGTACTTGTGCAAACCTAGCAGGATACATCTAAAGACCGCTTTACACGCTGTGATATCGGTACCGATATTGCTAGCGTGGGTACCCGCCCCCATCTGTTGTGCGACACGGGCAAATCGCTGCCTGTGCCGCACAACATTGCCCAGACCCGTCACACTACTTACCTGCCCGGTGACGTCGCTGTGACTGGCGAACCGCCTCCCTTCTAAGGGGGCAGTTCGTTCAGCTTCACAGCGACGTCACAGCTGCGTCACTGAACCGCCACCCAATAGAAGCGGAGGGGCGGAGATGAGCGGGACGTAACATCCCGCCCACCTCCTTCCTTCCGCATAGCGGCCGGGAGGCAGGTAAGGAGAGGTTCCTCGTTCCTGTGATGTCACACGGAGCGATGTGTGCTGCCGCAGGAACAACTTCGTTACTGCTGCAGTAACGATTTTTGAGAATGGACCCCCATGTCACCGATGAGCGATTTTGCACGTTTTTGCAACGATGCAAAATCGCTCATAGGTGTCACACGCAACGGCATCGCTAATGCGGCCGGATATGCGTCACCAATTCCGTGACCCCAACAAGTTCGCATTAGCGATGTCGTAGCGTGTAAAGCCCCCTTAAGACTAAGGGGCACTTTGCACACTACAACATCGCAAGCCGATGCTTGCGATACCGAACGTGATAGTCCCTGCCCCCGTCGTAGCTGTGATATCATGGTGATAGCTGGCGTAGCGAACATTATCGCTACGCCAGCTTCACATGCACTCACCTGCCCTGCGACGTCGCTCTGGCCGGCGACCCGCCTCCTTATTAAGGGGGCGGGTCGTGCGGCGTCATAGCGACGTCACACGGCAGGCGGCCAATAGAAGCGGAGGGGCGGAGATGAGCGGGACGTAAACATCCCACCCACCTCCTTCCTTCCGCATAGCTGGTGTGAGCCGCGGTGACGCAGGTAGGAGATGTTCCTCGCTCCTGCGGCTTCACACACAGCGATGTGTGCTGCTGCTGGAACGAGGAACAACATCGTAACATCGGTCATTTCCAAATTATGGAAATGACCGACGCTACACCGATGATACGGTTACGACGATTTTCCGCTCGTTAATCGTATCAAAAAGGCTTTACACACTACGATATCGCCTGCGACGCCGGATGTGCGTCACCTTCAATTTGACCCCACCGACATCGCACCTGCGATGTCGTAGTGTGCAAAGTGCCCCTTAGAACCTCTTTTAGGTTTGAAACGTGTAAGACATTGTTTTATACTTTGTGGATGTCCATCCAGCCTAGTGCTGGTTTTAACCCTATGGAATAAAATTGGTTTTTAACCTTATTTCTCAGACGTGATGCTGGAAACAACTCTTTTCTATTGGCGAAGGTTCGAGGGGTAGAGGCAGAGCTGTGGTGGAGTCTGAAGGGGGCCCAAAAATTTTGGCAGTATGGGGCCCTGAAATTCTTGATGGCAGCCGTGGGCAGGTGCGACTGAGGGAGTCCCGCCCAGCTGTCTGCCGAACCGGAGCGTCCTCTGTAATGGTGACAGCAGACGGCGTTGTTGCAGGCCACGCTGGAGTCCAGCACAGCCTGAAGAGACGCACTGGTGACCTGTTCTTTTGGAGATGCCTACCTACCTGTTCACTAGCAGCAGGCAACGGCGGCACACTATGTGAAAGGGGGCAGGCGCGGGATTGTAGTTTTCTATAAGGTGGGGACAAGGGTGTCTTCTTTCAAAGTGTTCTGGGGCAACTGATCTATGTAGTTTCAATCCTCCATTCCCAATCCATACACTGTGTATGTATAGATTGGGAATGGAGGATTGGAACTCCATGGGTGAAACGCCCCAGCACACTGTGCCTCACTGGCCCTCCTTACATAATGTGTGTGCCCCTTCATCAGGATAATCTGCATCTATCATGATGTATTTAGTGGATAGAAACACATGATAAAAGCAGAATGGAGGGGCACACAGTGTGCAGGCCAGGGACACCAATCCCATACCCCGTATATATTTTCACTACTACATTAAGGCCACATGCACACATTGAGTATTTGGTGAGTTTTTTTACCTCAGTATTTTTTACAAATACGGAGGTAAAAAAAAAAGTCACCAAATGCTGAACGTGCAGACATTGCCTTACAAATAATGAGGTAAAAAACTCACCAAATAGTCAACGTGTGCACATGACCCAAGGCCTCGTGCACACGTTCAGTATTAGAGTTTTTGTTATCTTAGTATTTGTTATGCTATATTCACATAGGGCAGTTTTGCAGGTTTTTAAATTTTTTTTGTTCATTGTTGTAATGCAAATGGTTCCCTGAAAAATGCCCACAGGAAAATTGCCCACAGGAAAAATGCCCACAGGAAAATTGCCCACAGGAAAAATGCCCACAGGAAAATTGCCCACATGGAAAATTGCTCACACGGAAAATTGCCCACAAGGAAAATTGCCCACACGGAAAATTGCCCACACTGAAAATTGCCCACACTGAAAATTGCCCACACGGAAAATTGCCCACATGGAAAATTGCCCACACAGAAAATTGCCAAATTGCAGCATCACAAAGTTTCAGATCTATGATATTTGAGGTGCAAGGTGAGGATGCTCACATAATAGGTCATCAACTTGTGATTTACAGTTGACCTAGTGCAAAACTGCAAACATGCTGAAGATCTGTGGTTTGTAGCAGTCTGTCATTATCAGCAATAGATAGATACAGTCTGCTCTAATCTCACTGATTCTGCCTTAAGCTGGGTTCACACTAAGCGACAGCGACAACGACGTCGCTGTTACGTCACCATTTTCTGTGACGTAACAGCGACCTTGTAAGTCGCTGTTATGATCGCTGCTTAGCTGTCAAACACAGCAGAAGCAGCGATCATAACGTCGCTGTGCTACATGTGCAGAGAGCAGGGAGCCGCGCTTAGCGCTGGCTCCTTGCTCTCCTAGGTACAGTACACATCGGGTTAATTAACCCGATGTGTACTGCAGCTACATGTCACAGTGCAGAGAGCAGGGAGCCGCGCATGCTGCTTAGCGCTGGCTCCTTGCTCTCCTTGCTACAGTATACATCGGGTTAATTACCCGATGTGTACTGCAGCCACATGTGCATAGAGCAGGAGCCGGCACTAGCAGCAAGGGCGGAGGCTGGTAACGAAGGTAAATAGCGGGTAACCAGGGAAAGGCCTTCCCTTGGTTACCCGATGTTTACGCTGGTTACAGCTTACCGCAGCTGCCAGACGCCGGCTCCTGCTGCCTGCTCGCTTCATTTCGTCGCTCTCTCGCTGTCACACACAGCGATGTGTGCGTCACAGCGGGAGAGTGACGACCAAAAAATGAAGCTGGACATTCAGCAACGACCGGCGACCTCACAGCAGGGGCCAGGTCGTTGCTGGATGTCACACACAGCGACAGCGACGGGACGTCGCTGCAACGTCACAGAAAATGGTGACGTAGCAGCGACGTCGTTGTCGTTGTCGCTGTGTGTGACACCAGCTTTACTCCTTCCACCAGCCCAAAACAGCACATGCAGAACCAGCAGCAGTGTGATCAAGAGGAGCAATCACTACTATCTGTACTCACAAAAGTATCACTGTATTATCTGTTGAGTTACATGTGACTGCAGGTCACATCTAATACATTATCATCTCAGGGGAGCCCACCAAAATCAGGGTGCTGCTGGCAGAGATAGGGTACTTTCACACTTGCGTTCATCGCAATCCGCCACTATGGAAAATAGCACAGTCCGTTAACGGACTGCGCTATTCTCCATAGACTTATATTGACAATGCACTGTGACGCAGTGTCTGCGTTTCATCCGCTGGCCGACACTGAGTTGTTATTTTGACTGAGCACCAGGAGGAGGGAATGCAGCATGTAGCATTTTTGGTGTCGTTAAAACAACTCACCTTGGCGGATTCCATTGGAATCCGCCAAAGTGTCTAATGATTGTCTGTGGTGGCGGATTCCGCCACTATGCGCTAAGCAGCGGAATCCGCTGATGGATTCCATCACATTCTACTGAGCATATGTACCGCCCCGGGGCATGGCCGGCTGCCGAGACGCTCGGATCCGGGCTCATCGGTGGGTGGCTCGAGCTCCTCCCGGACCCGGGGGTCACCTCACTCTGAAGGGATGCTGACGCTACGTGAGGGGTGGTGTTCGGTGGGGAGGTCCACGGCCGAGGCCGCTGTTGTTTTTGGGAGTTAAGTTCGTGACGCCACCCACGGGTTGTGGTGAATGGATGAACACCACCACTGCCGTTGACTAGGCTCCCGGGGATGGTGTTGCGCAGCTTGGTGTTGACCCCTCCGTGGGTAGGGGGTGATGGTCCCGGGGGCCCGAGGGTGCTAAGGAGGGGGGATGCGTGCTGGCTTGTTGGTGCGATGCAGTGCGCCGCCCGAGGGAACTGTTGTACTCACTATTACAGACACACTGGAGTCTCTGGTGAGCCAAACAAGATGGTGGACGATGCTCGCAGGCGGCTGCGCTTCTCCCCTTTTTTCAGGTTGGTGGTTTCCGCCTTTCTCCTGCACCTCACTTTTAGTAGAATGGTGACTCCTATGCCTGAGCAACAGTAGTCCGCTCCCCAGCTTTGTGTGTGCCAGTAGAGCCCGTTTGCCTGCAGACGCTGGCCCGTGGGATCTCGATGCCTGGGCGGTTGCTTTCTATCCCTCTGGTTGGGCTGTTGTCTTCAGTCGGGTCTTGGGTGGGAAAGGACCTAAAGTCCAGACCCCAATCAGTGAATTCAACTTGGTCCAGTGGCTTCTGGGCCTCGTACTGGGTCTGAGTACCCCTCCTGGTGCTCTGGTTTCCAATCGGTTCCCCGGTTCAGTACCGGCGGGCCACTACCCAGTCCCGGTTCCTTACGGTTCCACCGGCTGTAATACCTGCTCCTGTAGGCGGCCACCACCATCTGCCCCCTGGCCACAGGGTATCCGGGCTCCAACTCAGATCCCTGACAGACGTGCACACTTTGCTACCACTCTCCTCCACTTCTGTCACTGAACTCTCTGTTTTTCCCGCCTCAGGCTCTCCGAACTCCTCAGTGGGCGTGGCCAACCGCCTGGCTCCACCCCCCGGGTGTGAACGTCAAGTCCTGAGAGGGGTGACTCAGGGTTTTAAGGTTGGCTGCTGGTACCTTTTTAGGGGAAGGTGTTTGTGCAAGGGCCTACCTGTGACTACCTGGCTAATCCAGGGCGTCACACATGCTCAGCATGTCCAGCAGAACGATCTAAATTGTTTAAAATCACTCCTGGTCTCTCTATCGCTCTCTGTCGGTCGGTCTCTCCCTCTCAACCCCTCTCTCATACTCACCAATCATGGGCGCGGCGCTGCACAGCTGTCACCATGCTCTGGTGGCTTCTCCTCTTTTGAAAATGTCGGCCGCTCATTATTCCATCTCGTATTCCCTGCTTCCCCCGCCCACCGGTGCCTATGATTGGTTGCAGTCAGATGCGCTCCCACGCTGAGTGACAGCTGTCTCACTGCAACTAATCACAGCCGCCGGTGGGCGGGTCTATATCATGCAGTACAATAAATAAATAAATAATTTTAAAAAAATGGCGTGCAGTTCCCCCCAATTTTGATACCAGCCAAGGTAAAGCCACACAGCTGAAGGCTGGTATTCTCAGGATGGGGAGCCCCACGTTATGGGGAGCCCCCCAGCCTAAAAATATCAGCCAGCAGCCGCTCGAAATTGCCGCATCCATTAGATGTGACAATCCCGGGACTCTACCCGGTTCATCCCAAATTGCCCTGGTGCGGTGGCAATCGGGGTAATTAGGAGTTATTTGCAGCCCATAGCTGCCACTAAGTCCTAGGTTAATCATGGCAGGCGTCTATGAGAAACCCCCCATGATTAACCTGTAAGTGAAAGTAAATAAACACATACACCCAAAAAAATCCTTTATTTGAAATAAAAGAAAAAAATACACCCTTTTTCACCACTATATTAAAATCCCCAAATACCCCTCCAGATCCGACCTGATCCACAGAGGTCCCATGACGCTTTCAGCTCTGCTACATGAAGCTGACAGGAGCGGCCACAGACCATTACCGCTCTCTGTCAGCTCCCCACAGCAACTGAAGTGAATCGCGCTGTCAGCGGGGATGT
The DNA here is from genome assembly GCF_048569485.1 of Anomaloglossus baeobatrachus. NCBI lineage: Eukaryota > Metazoa > Chordata > Amphibia > Anura > Aromobatidae > Anomaloglossus > Anomaloglossus baeobatrachus. The sequence goes on from NC_134353.1 coordinate 793,372,005, forward strand.
CACTGAGGTAGTGCTGGTGTGTGCATTAATGATGGGGGCGGTAGTACCTGCGTGTGTGCGATGATGATGGGGGCGGTAGTGCCGGTGTGTGCGGTGATGATGGGTGCGGTAGTGCCGGGGTGTGCGGCGGTGATGATGGGGGTGGTAGTGCCGGGGTGTGTGCAGTGATGATGGGTGTGTTAGTGCCTGCGTGTGTGCGGTGATGATGGGGGCGGTAGTGCCAGAGTGGGGGCGGTGATGATGGGTGCAGTAGTGCCGGGGTGTGTGCAGTGATGATGGGGGCGGTAGTGCCTGCGTGTGTGCGGTGATGATGGGGGCGGTAGTGCCTGTGTGTGTGCGGTGATGATGGGGGCGGTAGTGCCTGTGTGTGTGCGGTGATGATGGGGGCGGTAGTGCCTGTGTGTGTGCGGTGATGATGGGGGCGGTAGTGCCTGCATGTGTGCGGTGATGATGGGGGCGGTAGTGCCTGTGTCTGTGCGGTGATGATGGGGGCGGTAGTGCTTGTGTGTGTGCGATGATGATGGGGGCTCTCTCTCTCTTGGCTAAAGAAAACTAACGCAACGTGTCATTTCACAGGAATCTGTTGCCTTTATTATCACACTATTTACAACGCATCCGTCACATGCGTCACACAACGCATTGTGACGGATGCCAAACAACGCAATTGTGAAAGTAGCCATAGCTGGTCCTGAAAGCCCCAAAGGCACAGCAGAGAGGTGAGACTTTGTCGCTTGTACCACCTTGTGTTCGTGCTGGGAATGTATGATATGTTTTTGCAGTGGTGTAACTAGAGTCCAATGGGCCCCAGTGTGAAATTTGGACCTGCCCCCCCTCCCCCACTCACACATGTTCTCACGTGTACGGGCCCTTGTAGTGTTCTAACTTCTATCAAGACTTATGAACTGCCTCCCCTCCCCCTTCATTATGTAGTAATGTCCTCCGTCCTGGTATATATGCCCATCATCTTGGTGAACATGTCCTCATCCTGGTGTATATGACCCAATGCTGGTATATAAGGTCCTCATCCTGGTATGTATGGTCCACGTTGTCTCCATCCTGGTATATATGTTCCCATCCTGAGTTACATGGTCCCCAATCCTAGTGGGCATTCATGTCTGTTGGCAATTTTCTGTGGACATTTTTCACATATCATGTGAATATCCTCACCTTGCACCTCAAATATCATAGATCTGAAACATTCTGATGCTGCAATTGGCAATTTTCTGTGTGGGCAATTTTCCATGTGGGCAATTTTCCGTGTGGGCAATTTTCCGTGTGGGCAACTTTCTATGTGGGCAATTTTCCGTGTGGGCAAATTTCCATGTGGGCAATTTTCCATGTGGGCAATTTTCCGTGTGGGCAATTTTCCGTGTGGGCAATTTTCCATGTGGGCATTTTTCCTATGGGCAATATTCATGTGGGCATTTTTCCTGTGGGCAATTTTCCTGTGGGCATTTTTCTGGTCACCAATGCAAATACATGCTAATAATAAGCTGCAGCTTTTACTCAGATTTTGCTGCAGAAGGAAACACCCTGTGTGAACATAGCCTAAAGCCGGCGTCACACGGTACGATATATCGGGCGATATGTCGGCGAGTCACGTCGTAAGTGACGCACATCCGACATCGTTTGATATATCGTAGCGTGTGACAGCTACGAGCGACGGTGAACGAGCAAAAATATTCACCTTATCGTTGCTCGTTGACACGTCGCTCATTTTCAAAAAGTCGTTTCTTCTTCTCTGCGCCGGTTGTTCATCGTACCCGGGGCAGCACACATTGCTCTGTGTGACACCCCGAGAACGATGAACACAGCTTACCTGCGTCCCGCCGGCAATGCGGAAGGAAGAAGGTGGGCGGGATGTTTATGTCCTGCTCATCTCCGCCCCTCCGCTTCTATTGGCCGGCCGCTGTGTGATGTCGCTGTGATGCCGAACGTCCGTCCCCCTTCAGGAAGAGGATGTTCGCCGCCCACAGCAAGGTCGTCCGGGAGGTAACTGCGTGTGACGGGAGTTAACAACTTTGTGCGCCACGGGCAACTAATTGCCCGTGACGCACAAACGACGGGGGCGGGTACGATCGTTCGTGCGATCGCCCGATAGATTGTCCCGTGTGACGCTGGTATAAGGCCATGTCACATGTTCAGTATTGGTGAGTTTTTACCTCAGTATTTCTAAGGCCTCGTGCACACGCTGAGAATTTGAGTATTTTACTTCAGTATTTGTTAAACTACAGTATGTTCACACAGGGTGTTTTTGCTCAGTTTTTTTCTTTTTTTTTTGGGCAATAGTCTTGTATACAGATTAAAGTTGGATTGTTCAATACTATGCCTTAGGCTAGGTTCACATTTCCGTTGTTTTGCATCAGTCACATGCGTTGCTTGACACTTGTGACTGATGCGTTGTACAACGGATGACAAGAATTAGAATTCATTGTCGGACTCCCTTGTAAAAGAGAGAACGATCAGCTAATCGTTCACAATCGGCCGGCTTTGGAGAGCGAACAGATGATCTCCCGGCGGCAGGCTAATGAGAGCGATCAGCTGATCACTCACAGCAGTGGGCCGCTGGGTGATCAGCTGATCGCTCACAGCAGCGGGCCGCCGGGTGATCAGCTGATCGCTCACAGCAGGTGGCCGCCGGGTGATCAGCTGATTGTTTGGCCGGCGAGAATGTGTGCGGGGGGCGGTGTGCAGGGTGGGTGGAGCAGAGCAGGGCCATGGCGCTGAGGACGTCAGTGCCGGGAACTGCATGGCTGGGGACAGGTGAGTGTGTGTGTGTGTCTGTGTGTGTGCGTGTGTACATGCGGAGTGCGGGAGGGGGTGGAGCCGAGTGTGGAAGTGTTGGGCTCCTTCAGACGTAGCCAGGGTAAATATCGGGTAACTAAGTAAAGCACTTTGCTTGGTTACCCGATATTTACCTTGGTTACCAGCGTACGCCGCTTAGCGCTGGATCCTTGCACACGTAGCCAGGGTAAATAACGGGTAATTAAGCAAAGCGCTTTGCTTAGTAACCCGATGTGTACCCTTGTTGCTAAGCAAAGCGCTTTGCTTAGTAACCCGATGTGTACCCTGGTTACGTGTGCAGGGAGCCAGTGAGAGCATGCGCAGCGAAAGCCTACGGATTGCGCTGCTCAAAAAACGTTACACTCTGCGTTCCTGCCGCCCGATGGTCAGTCGTTCCACGACTGATCAGTCGGGTGGAGGATGCAACGCAGCCTCAGCAGTCACAATCCGCCGCTCATACAAGTCTATGGTAACAACGGAATCCGCCAAACGGATTCCATTGTTTACCAGAACCGCAGATTGTGACTGATACAATTGACGGAAATGTGAACCTAGCCTTATTATTTGTTTGTTTTTTTGGTTTTTTTTTTAAACTGAAGGGTATATTTATTAGATTAGTGGATGTTTTATAGTTTCGGCGACAATTTTTCAGAAATTATCTGTTTCAGGTGTATGATGATGAACCCATCACATGACCCATGTGTAAGGATGGGGGGGCCCACAGATCCTGAACAGCCCGGGGCCCTGGTTACCCTTAATCCGCCCCTGGTCACATCAGTTCCTTGAGATAACGAGCGTGCGCACTTACCATTCCTGCAGCCTTGTTATCTGGGCGCTTACTTCTCGTCTTCAGACGTGCACGGCGTATGCTCAGAGGACTCCTGCGGTTCCGGTCATGCGCAGAGCGTGTCTGAAGACGAGAAGGAAGCACCCAGATAACAAGGCTTCGGGAATGGTAAGTGCGCATGCGCGGGATCTCAAGGAGCGGCAGGGCGTCGATCATGTAAATCCATGGTATCACTCCCACAGGGGCGTGATACCACGGAAAACATGTAAACACCCACAGGGCGATGCGACGCCCATGGGGCTAGAGCCCCTGCTCATTTACATAGGGTACACATAAGTAATAAAACATATTTTTACATATACATGCACATTACACACTATTACAATACAGGGATGGGTAGGAAGGGGTTACTAGGCCACACATCACACTGCTACTAGGTTAAAACACATAAATTACCTGACAGGTTCCCTTTAAAGAGGCTGGCCACAACACTGACTCAGTTATTGATTATGCCATTATTAAATACTTTAGGATAATGTTTTATGTTGTTTTATTTCTTTCTACTTTGCTTCCTGTGTCTATAAATAAAAAAGCAACAACAACAAAAGAGGAATTAAATCCTCCAAAAGCTAAGCAAATACTCACAGACTGTTTCTATGCAAGCCACAAGTGTGCAGTTTTACCATCAAGCTCCCTTTGCACCTGTGATGTCTCCATTTAATGGAGGTCTTGCTGCCTCCTGGCAGTGCATTAGTTTTTTTTTGGCCTGGGCAGTTTACATCTTCTGCCATTAGTCTGTGAGTATTTGCTTTGCTTCCTGTGTCCCGGCACCAGATCTGCTGTCATAGTAGTGATGTGTCGGTCGTGAACGAGCCGACGAAAAGATCCGGCTCCCTGCTGTGAACGACAGCCGGATCACTAGTGTGAGCCACTAAAAATATCTAAACGGCTCTTTTCGCCGTCAAACCCCGCCCACCCGTGGCTAAACTCCGCCTACTCAGCAATCTAATTGGCCGTTTGTAAGTGGGTGGGGCTTAGCCACTGGTGGGCGGGGTGTTTTAGCGGCGTTACTATAATCTTAAATATGTGTTCACCCCAGGTGAACACATATTTAATAAGGAGCCGAGAACGAGCTGAAAGATCCGGCTCTTATTGGTGAACGGAGCCATAGGAACCGGATCACCAAAAAGAGCCGGACTGCCCATCACTATGTCATAGTGATCGCTTCCTTTTCACAATCCTCTGCTCCCTTATGACTATATTTCCCATGGACTGCAAGCCAGCAGTGAGCATACCCCCTATAACTCTGCCTAAACTCCTCCCCGTGACACACAGGCCCAATACAATATCCTGTATAGGACAATGTAGGGAATAATACACAAAATACTTGAACAGCTGCCCTGACAATAAAGGTTATCTCTTACTCCCCCTCACTTACATGGATGATGGGATAGACGGAAAGGCAGAGAACTCCATTTATTTACATTATAAAGGGTATATTGCAATGTGTGTACATGCATATACACCCTGCTGTTTATATATAGATGAAATGAGAGCTGAGTCTGCATGGAGAACTGTAAGCATTCACAAAAACTGAGTGAGCTCTGCTGAATGCAGCCCCACTTACCCGTGTGGTTTACCCCACCCACCCATCAGTTTAAAGAGGCAAGAACTAAGGTGAAATCACAGGATGCAGCAGATTCACAGCCAGAGATCATGTAACCAGAAGAGTAGCTCAAGTTACTGAAGAATTTGGCAAAGAATTTAGTAAAGTACTTATCTAAAGCAGTTAGTTCACTTGAAAGGGACACCTAAAGTAGCCTGTAGGGTGCTGAAAAGCGGTATTTGTTGGTTAGGGTATGGCTCCAGACAACCCGACATGCTACATGAAAGGACTGGTCCTGGCTGGTATGTAAACTTGTGTAGTGTGAGCCATTTACCCATGCAGGCCGCATGTTGCTGCGGACATCGGCTGGCCTGGACCAAATGACAACTTGTTTCAGTAAGGAGACCACCAGTTTGTTTCAACACTACACAACACAATTGGTCTGTTTAGGGGCATGAAGTGCCAGCGACAGTCCATAACTCTTATATTCCTCCCCTCTTTAATAATGGTCATCCTTGACCATTTGACATTCTAGAAAACACCAATACACGCCACATAAAACATCAATGGCATTAGTCTCAGTTTGATTTTCCTGGAAGATGGATGGAGTCCTTTTCCCCTTTCAGGTAAGCAGGAAACTAGCCCTACTTGGCTAAGACTCTGGAAACAAAGAGTATAAGGTCTTTACAACAAAGGGCCCTCCGCTCTACACAACAGTAGTCCCTGCAGTCCGAGTATACAGTCCGTTTGTCTTCAACCTCGTTGGGAGATTGGGTCATCAATCCTTCCTGCCCCCAACAATAGTCTTCTGGCAAGGACTCAGTCTATGAAAGGCAAGGTCCAGGTTTGGATATAGCAAAGTCCAAAATGTGGCAAAGTCCACAATGGGACTTAGGACAAAGTGCAAGGTAAAGGGTGTAGGACTCTCTTGTGGCTCAAAGTCCCTAAATCCGGCAAGGGAATGTACAACATGTGCAATTAAACAAAAGGGAAGGAGACCCTGTTATACCTCCTGAATGATGTTGCCAAGAAAGAGTTCTGAACCCTGTGAAGGAGTTTCTTTAACTCCTCCCAAGGAAACGGTGCCATGAGTCCAAAGTCTATTTATTCTCACTGAAAAGGCATTCAAGCTGTGCCTCATCTCAATTAATGCAGCTTTATTTTTCCTATTCATAGAGTTGAGCCAACCCTGGGGCTTGCAGACTGCAGTTGTTGCTCTCTCCTTCTGTTCCGACTTCTTCCCACAAAATGGCATAGTCCCGCTTACCCCTCAGCAGCTAGTTGCATAGCTCTGCCTCAAACAGGGTGGGGTTTCTTTTGGCTTGCCATCCCAATTCTACCAGCTTTCCATCATTTTCTCACTGTCAATATGCAAAGGGCGGACCTTCTCTCTACAGTCCACTCTACGGTGGTGGACACTCTGCAACATGGGCTGCCATTTCCAGATGTGGCATTCTCTCCGATAAGTGGAATTTCTTGAGGGCTGGACAGATCTTTTTGCCCTCTTGCTCCTTTACCTCCCAAGATAGGTGGGATTTTTTGAGAGCTGCGCCACCATCTGCCATCTAGGATCCCATGTTCGGCGCCATTTCCAACTATGCAACAGTTGTCATCTTCAATGCAATGCATGCCTTCCCAGCAACAGTAGGGTCTTTCGACAGCAAGGTTTGATCATGCTAACTATGCCAAGTGTAGGGTGCCATGAGGCATATTCATGGGCGAGGGATTGACTCTGGAATCCCTGTCTCGCTACATGAAAGAACTGGCCCTGGCTGAGTGTGTTCACTTGTGTAGTGTGGGCCGTTCGTCCATGCAAGCCGCATGTTGCTTCTGATGTTGGCTGACCATGACCACTCTTTTCCTCAAGGAGACCACCAGTTAATTTCAAACAATGATACTTTACTCAAAGGTTCGTTTTCACCAACAACTTCACACACCAGATAGCAGGCACAAATCTTCCAGCACGTTTCAACAGTACAAGGCATATCAAGATACATTCTCAGTTCCCAATGGGTTGTTTCTGATCTTACTGGGCCTGTGAGTCTCAGCAAAACTCAGCCTGATGCTATAGTCCAACTTATGATAGTCACTTTTCCTTGTAGCAGTTCCACATCCATTCTCCTCATAGATGAGAGGTTGGATTGTTTTGTTACTAGGGTAGTGGCTTTCATATCCATGTCTCTTCTAGCAGAGGAGGGGGGTAAGGGGCGACAGCCACTGGTGCCAGGCCAGAGCAGGGTCTTATGCACTTGGTCACTTGGGTAGAATCTGCCACATGCCAGTTAGTGTTAACCAGTTACCTTGATGGTTACGGGCCTGGAGACTAGAGTCCTGTCCTCCAGCTTCAATTGTCTGGAGCCTCTCCATTCGAGGGTAGGTCTCTAGTTTCGACGTTCTTCTCACTCTGTGTCTTAATCTCCACTCAAGGATCATGCTATCTCCATTCCAGTTATCTTCCTCCATTTACCACATATCATCCACTGCATATGACCTCAACAACCTATAGACTATATATACTTAGCATACTTTGGATTTTCATTAAATTGTCTAAAACTAAAGGTCCAGTCACACTAAGCAACTTACCAGCGATCCCAACAACGATAGGGATCGCTGGTAAGTTGCTAGGAGGTTGCTGGTGAGATGTCACACTGCGACGCTCCAGCGATCCCACCAGCAACCTGACCTGGCAGGGATCGCTGGAGCGTCGCTACACGAGTTGCTGGTGAGCTCACCAGTGACCAGCCCCCAGCGCCGCGTGGAAGATGCTGCGCTTGGTAACTAAGGTAAATATCGGGTAACCAACCCGACATTTACCTTGGTTACCAGCGCACGGAGCTACACGTGCAGAGAGCAGGGAGCAGCGCACACTGAGCGCTGGCTCCCTGCTCTCCTAGCTACAGCACACATCGGGTTAATTAACCCGATGTGTCCTGCAGCTACATGTGCACAGAGCAGGAGCCGGCACTGACAGTGAGAGCGGCGGAGGCTGGTAAAGGTAAATATCGGGTAACCAAGGACAGGGCTTCTTGGTTACCCGATGTTTACTGTGGTTACCAGCCTCCGCAGAAGCCGGCTCCTGCTGCCTGCACATTTAGTTGTTGCTGTCTCGCTGTCACACACAGCGATCTGTGCTTCACAGCGGGAGAGCAACAACTAAAAAATGGCCCAGGACATTCAGCAACAACCAACGACCTCACAGCAGGGGCCAGGTTGTTGCTGGATGTCACACACAGCAACATTGCTAGCAACGTCACAAAAGTTGTTCGTTAGCAGCGATGTTGCTAGCGATGTTGCTTAGTGTGACGGGGCCTTAAGTATCTCTTACCCTATCAACGAACCCCTCCTATTGTGAGAAAGTCTCAACACTTAACTATTACTCACCCTATAGTCTGACAACCACACATAAACTTGCTGTACATTACACATTACCTAACACACTACAGCACTACATATCACAGGCTACACTATACATTACTCGAGAACACATCACATTACATTACAATCCACATGACACATATTTACAAAAGACACAACACATTATTCACCTTACACTACACAATGCGATTAGTGTCTTCAGGGGCAGGAATGAAACAGCAACACTCCACCACTCTTATGCAATGTATGAATAAATTAATACATTTTTAAATACTGCACAGAAATGCCAGTTTACTTTCTAGGACTAATATAGTATATCCTTTTTCCAAGATTGCAATAGAAGAAGTCAGAATCAAGTTTATGATTGACAAGCAGCAGATTTGAAAATACAAACTGTATGTCAATTCTAGTTTGGAAAATATTCACAATGTGTTTTCACATCTACTTTGTGGTTACAGTATTGTACTGTGGATTTTCTGCTGGAAAATCTGCAGCAGATATGTGTGCAGGGGCCTAGGAAACCCTTCCCAATGCCCCATCTTTACGGTGTTAATGACCTACATTTTCATATCTTAATTTTAATAAAACAGAATACAATAAATTGTAAAGCAGCACATTTTTAATCACTTCCTCACGTGTAAAAAAATATATATTAAGAAATGTGCTTTTTAGGCAAAATATAATCAGAACTTTTATACATATAAAAAAAAATTCAAAAAGGCTACAAAATCTCAAATGAAGTATTATAAATGGTAGACTTCAGAAATCCGAATCCAGTGTATTCTGCTGTAACCAGTCGATAATTCTTGTGTTGACAATATTAAGCCACTCTAATCGGGTTTTCTTTTTTGTTTGCAGCCATTCGAGCTCACTTTCTCTACTACTTTCATCCATGGTAGTTGTGATGAATAGCTCCAACTGAAACAAAAAACAAAGGAAAGAAGTAAGACATGCAAAAAAAATTCTGAAAAAAAGGTATATACACACATGGGAGGTTAGTGTATGTGACTGTGCCAATTATCTGCCATTTGCAGAAGTCAATACACATGCTACAAAAACAAGCCCATTCTATGAATGACAATAGACTTATATCAAAAGTTAGGAAAAAACACTATCTGTTTCTTATCAATGCCACTCAGATGACATTCAAAAGCAAATCTATTTGCAGGACCCTGATCCAGTAGCCACATCAGGGTCCATAGCTCTGTTAACTGCCTGGAGTTTTCAATGCCTCCTCTGATTTTTAGGCCTGGTACCACGACATATGTGCATCACAACATGCCACAAAGATGATGTTGAACTGGGCCTACAAATCGGAAGAGGTCCAGGGGATGCCAGCAGGTAGGAAGCAGTTCACAGAGCTCCCGTCCGGCGGCCATGAATATTGACGTGGCCCCTGCTCCAGGGTCCTGCAAATAAATTAACTCATCTCTAGTAACAAATATTCTCTGCCCTCTACAATTCAATGTGGTTTGAACAAGATGATTCATAAATCTATTTCTGACTCTAGTATTTGTGAGAATGACTGAAATATTATGTGCCTGATAAACTCTGATTTTCATTCTATATGGGATTTAATACCAAGCAGGGGAATGCAGAAAACTGCAGCTGCTGTACCCATGATCAGGGTTCAGTGCGTTGCGGTCTCTTGCTTGTGTTCTCCCTACGGAGGACGCGTGCGAATCCACAGCAAACAATTGACATGCTGCGGTTTGGAAAGACGCACCGTGTGACGCCCTGGACCCCAGGGGTCACAGAACAACACCACATACACACACCCCCCTCCCCCGGTCAGGAACACCAGTCAAACAAAACCCTTGTTGCCTCACTCCAGGGTCTGATGTCCACACCAGGTGGGGCGGAGCCAGGCGGTTGGCGCCACCCACCGAGTACACGGGCCTGGAGGCGGGAAAAGTAGTCAGTAAAGTGCAGTTGAGTTGTGGAGTTGAAGTGGAAAGGTGGTAGTGAGAGGAGAAAGTCTGTGTGTGTCTGGGTTGCAGCCCAAGCAAATCAGCAAGGTCGGCAGACGGTGGTGGCCATCTGCAGGAGTTGGTGGAAGTCAACGGAACCGTAGGACCGGGGTCGGGCGGTGGCCCGCCGGTACCGAACCAGGGAGCGGATTGAAGCCAAGCATCAAGGCAGGGTACTCAGACTCAGACTAGGCTCGGAAGCCACCGTAAAGGTCAAATTCTCGGATTGCGGTCTGGACCTCAGGGGTTCATTTCCAACCAAGTCCCGTCAGAAGGCAACAGCCCAACCCGTCCGGATAAGAGCCACTGCCAACGGCCAGAGATCCAAGGGCCAGCGCCTGCAGGCAAAACGGGCTCTCCCGACACATAAAAGCCGGGGAGCGGACTACCCGTGGGAATCCATAGGAGTCAAACACTTACACATATGTGCAGGGAAAGAACGCCACCATCAACCCGTCCAGGGAGAGTGAAGTCACCGCAGCCGACTGCGGACCCCATCCAGCCGTTTGGTCTACCAGAGACTCTGTTCTTGTTTACCTGAGTGAGTACACCAGTGCCATCTGGCACCGCGCTGCACCGCAACGTCGCACCCGCGTCCACGCTGCCTCCCCGTATCGGCACCTGCACCTATCCCTCCTCCCTACTCCCCAACCGGGGCCCCGGGACCAACAGCCCCTACCCACGGAGGGGTCAACACCTTAAGCTGCTCTCCGCCATCACTCCCGGGATCCCCCGTCACCAGCAGCGGTGGTGCCCACCATCACCACAACCCGTGGGTGGCGTCACAACCGACATCCCACCACAAACCTTCCCCCCTTTTCACTCGTGGGCGAGGAGGCACTGCTCGAGCCCCCGGGTCGGGCCCCGCGCTCGAGCCACCGAGGAGCAGAAGCACCGGACTCGAGCACCAGCGAACCCCCAGGCGAGCGGCGTTCCCGACCCCTCCGCCCGCGACAACTTGGTGTCACGAACAAGATACTACCCATCTACTTACCAGTAGAAGTGCGCCTTGCAGTCCCCGCAGGCGGTGTCCAGCCGAAAATTTTGAAAGTCGGCCATCTTGGGCGCAAAAAGTTCCCGCTCGAGTCGTCTTCCCTGAGCAGGGAAGGTGCGAAAGTGAAGGCCTGCCTGATGTAACCGAAGGGATAAAGGGCAGGGACGCCAGGACTCTGCAACCGTATTGTTCCTGGAGGCCGAGCAATCAGGATGTCCGCCCCGTTAAGCAAACCCGCGCCCGGAACAGCAGCATGGGTAGAAGCCTGGGTGATGCAGCTAAGCCACAGGCTGCAGACCCGAATCCAGCTTCTGATACAGGGATGGAAGGCTGAGATGGCGGAAGTGGCGGCGGCCATGTGGGCCCGTGAGGCGGAGGCAGAGTTGGAGGAGCGGGTAAGTGACCCACACCCCTGTGTCGCTGCGGCCGAGGGGCCCGGTCTGCTCCTGTTCACCCTGCTGCGTCCCCCACAGCCCGTACCGGTCGTCACTGCCCTGCCAGTCGGACCGTTGCCCGCGAAACCGGCAGAGGATATCCCCGTACCCGCCTGTGAGGACCCGCCCGTGGAGGCTGCCCGCGGACAACCGCTTGCCCGGTCAGCACCAATCCCGCTGCCCTGGAAGGTGCCCGTTCCCTGTGGGGAACCATCAAACCCGGGGGTGGTCACACCTGAAGAGGCCCCGGCAGTCCGCCCAACCAGCAGCGTGGTGGACGCAACCCCGAAAAGGGCCCGGAAGGTGCGGCTTGCTGCTCCCAAGCCTCGGCTGAGGCCGTGGGAGGTTGTAGCTGTAGGGCAGCACGGCAGGCCGCAACACAGCGGTGCTCCCCAACCCAGATGGTGCCGGTCGTGGCCAGCAGCGGGGAGTGCTGGCTGGGCCCGACCCCCGCAAGGAAGGAGCCGCCATTTTGGGAGCGGCAGCCAAACCCGATGGGCCGGGAGATCGAGGCTCGGGAGCAGGAAAAAGCAGCTGTATTGGCCCGCACCATCCAGGCAATGGACAACCTCCGGAGGGCTCCTGCGAAGGCACGGGGCCCGACCTACGAAGGTCAGGTCCGGCAGTTCTGCCCCTGGCGTGGATGGGGGTTTGTCTACGAGCCGAGCCTGGGGGTCGAGGCATTCTTTTCCCAGAGGGATGTGCACCAGCAGTTGCCCTTGGGACACCCGGACCGTGACCTGGAAGCTGGTGAGCTGATCACTTATACCTGCCACTATGGGGAGAAGGGCTTGTTCGCCCTGGATGTCCGGAGGAGGATGGCCAGCAGCACTTCCGCACGGCCCCAATCCCCTCCCCCACCGTACCGTCCGGATGTAGAGCTGGAGGCGTATGAGGAAGGCGACCTCAAGTGATCGGCAGTAAACCCCCGTTGCAAAAGAACTGTTGTCCCCGTTGGGACCCTCAGTATGTTGTCCCCTTTTTGCCACGTTACCCCCTTTAAAGCAGCCCACATGAGAAACTGCTCATGAACACGGCCGAGAACTAGCAGGCCACCCACGAACTTGTGGGCTTGTAAATAATTCCGGGCTGGAGTCCCGTTAACCGTCTCCGGAGAGGCAGGTTGGAGGAGGGACCCGCAGCAGAGCAGGCTGGGGTCCGGTCACCACCGGAACCGGTGACCATCCTCCGGTGTTGTGAATGTTAGTTATGTTTTGGCTGCTGGGAGGCTCCTTCTGGTGGCCAGGAATGGTTTGGACTTGGACCAGGTGTGTTGTGCAGTGGATGTTTCCTTTGCTAACTCTCTGCTTATTTAAATCCTGGTCTGATTGCAGGCTGTTGCCGGATGTCAGTTGTTCTTTGTATCTCCAGCCTGCTTAATCCTGCTCTACACCACATCTTCCCCAGATAAGTGCTTGCTCTTTATTTATTGTCTGGTTCTTTTGTTTATCTGGGTTTGTCATTTGCTGTGGTTATTTTCAGTTTATTCGCTTGCAGGGATTTTTTCCCCTCAGTGGCTTGTTGGGGAACTCCCTGCAGTTCTGTGTGGAGTATAGCTCCTTTGGGTCCATGTGTTTGTGGCTTGTTGACTTTGTTATGATTCTTGTTTTCTGTTCATTGGTATGACAAGGGCACCTGGTATAGGACGGAGTTCAGATCGTGCGATCTGAGGGCCTTTTTGTACTATCAGGAAGTTGGTATTTTGCAGGGTTTTTCTCTGGCCACCATCAGTCCCTTTCCTGTCCTTTCCTATTTTAGTCAGCGGGGGCCTCACCTTTTGCTAATCCTGTCATCTACCTGTGTATTGTGTTTTTCCTATATCACCGCAGCCTTTGAATGTGGGGGGCTAGCTATTCTTGTCTATTTTCTGAGGCAGAGAGTTATTCATCTTTCCTACCTTTAGGATAGTTAGTTCTCCGGCTGGGTTCGCGGTGCTCAGGATGTTAGCTCACCCCTCGGCTACTTCTAGTTGTGATGCTTAGTAAGGGGATGGCGGCCAGATTAGTTGCCAATGCTCTTGTCACCTTTTGCCAATGATTGTGGTGGTCTTCCATGGTTCCGGATCATAACACTCCGGGGTCAGGGGTCCCCCTGGACGTGGGGCCCCCTGAATGACAGTCGGGTGCGAGATACCGTACCCGTTCCCGCTTGGGCGACCTGAACCAGGTTCTGTTTTCCGGACTGGTGAAAAGGGGTGCTGCTCGCTTCTTAGGGGCAGCATCAAGGTTTAGGTTGTTTGGGTGGAGAAGCGGAAGAACTGGGACCTGTCTGTTGTTATTAAAAGTGTTTTTATTAATGTTTGCAACGTTTAAGTAACATGCCTCCCGTCATGGAAGATTTGAAAAATGCTTGCCGTTTGTTTGTTTTTCTCTGTTATTTATCTTTTCCAGAAAAAAAAAAAATAAAATCGGTGGTGGACGGGCAGCCCGCGGACGGTCTGCGTTTTACTGAGGGGGAATGTGACGCCCTGGACTCCAGGGGTCACAGAACAACACCACATACACACCCCCCTCCCCCGGTCAGGAACACCAGTCAATCAAAACCCTTGTTGCCTCCCTCCAGGGTCTGATGTCCACACCAGGTGGGGCGGAGCCAGGCGGTTGGCCGCACCCACCGAGGAGTGCACAGGCCTGGAGGCGGGAAAAGTAGTCAGTCAAGTGCAGTTGAGTTGTGGAGTTGAAGTGGAGAGGTGGTAGTGAGAGGAGAAAGTCTGTGTGTGTCTGGGTTGGAGCCCAGGCACAATCAACAAGGTAGGCAGACGGTGGTGGCTGTCTGCAGGAGTTGGTGGAAGTCAGAGGAACCGTAGGACCGGGGTCGGGCGGTGGCCCGCTGGTACCGAACCGAGGAGCGGATTGAAGCCAAGCACCAAGGCAGGGTTTTCAGATCCCGACTAGGCTCGGAAGCCGCCGTAAAGGTCAAATTCTCGGATTGCGGTCTGGACCTCAGGGGTTCATTCCCAACCAAGTCCCGTCAAAAGGCAACAGCCCAACCCGTCCGGATAAGAGCCACCGCCAACGGCCAGAGATCCAAGGGCCAGCGCCTGCGGGCAAAACGGGCTCTCCCGACACGTACAAGCCGGGGAGCGGACTACCTGTGGGAATCCATAGGAGTCAAACACTTACACATAGGTGCAGGGAAAGACAGCCACCATCAACCCGTCCGGGGAGAGTGAAGTCACCGCAGCCAACTGCGGGCCCCGTCCATCCAGCCGTTTGGTTTACCAGAGACTCTGTTCTTGTCTACCTGAGTGAGTACACCAGTGCCATCCGGCACCGCGCTGCACCGCAACGTCACACCCGCATCCACGCTGCCTCCCCGCATCGGCACCTGCACCTATCCCTCCTCCCTACTCCCCAACCGGGGCCCCGGGACCAACAGCCCCTACGCATGGAGGGGTCAACACCTTAAGCTGCTCTCCACCATCGCTCCCGGGATCCCCCGTCACCAGCAGCGGTGATGCCCACCATCACCACAACCCGTGGGTGGCGTCACAACCGACATCCCACCACAAACCTTCCCCCCTTTTCACTCGTGGGCGAGGAGGCGCTGCTCGAGCCCCCGGGTCGGGCCCCGCGCTCGAGCCACCGAGGAGCAGAAGCACCGGACCCGAGCGCCAGCGAACCCCAAGGCGAGCAGCGTTCCCGACCCCTCCGCCCACGACACACCGCAGGTCAGTGTTTGCTGTGGAAAAAACAAGCACAGTGGACACGGGATTTTTAGAAATCCCATCCACTATGCTTGTACTGTACAAAGCAGTGTTTGGGACGCAGCTGAAGCATGCTGCGTCCAAAGCGCTGCAAACACTGATCGTGGGCACGCACCCAAACCCTTCTTTGCATGGAACTGGCAGTAAATCTCTTTAGTACTAGTTGTGCCTTTGCCAGCCTGAGACATGCACCCATGTACCACGTTCCTCCGGCTGCAGTGCTAGACATACCAGCAATGTGTTATACCATGACAATTATAGTTCGGTATAAATGCTGATATCGTTCAAAACCCAATACCAGCAGAAGATGGACCTCATTCCAAGAATTAGAAATCTTGTGCTTCTTCCATGTACAGTGTCTTGAAAACGTACTCATATGTTTCCACATTTATTTATGTTAAACTTACAAACTTGAGGCTATTGGGAGTACATGTGATATACCTACACTAAGTAGCATGTATTTCTGAGGTTTATAGAAAATGATATGGTTTATGGTTTTCTAAATAGTTTAAAAATATAAATTTGAAAATTTTATACCCTTAAATAAAACCCTGAGGGATCACTTGCTTCCAAAAGTCACCTAATTACTAAATTGAGTCAACCTGTGTGTAAATTATTGTCAGTATACCTACATCTGTTCAGAGGTTTAAGGGGTTTGTTTGAGAAAATTCGGGAAACAAAGGAACACACCAGACTGGTCAGTTGTATAGAAGAGTAAACAGGGTTAGGTTATAAAAAAAATACCCCAAGTCCTGAACATCTCATAAAGCAGTGTTCAAGCCATTATCCAAAAATTAGAAGTATGGCACAACTTCAAACCTACCAAGACATGGTCATCCACTTAAACAGACATCCCAAGTAAAGAGAATACTAATTAGAGAGGCAATCAACAGTCCCGTGGTCACTAAGGAGGAGCTGCAGAGAACCACAGCTCAGGTGGGAGAATCTGTCCACAGGAAAACTATTGGCCTCGCTCCCACTTGGATATAAAAAATTGCACTGATTTTCATCCAGAAAAGTTGGATGAGTGAAATCTATTTGGTATTCCATATGTCATGTGAGTGCTATGCGAGTGTTCGATTTGTTTTCTCACCTAACATCCGTATGCATACAGCCATCTGTATGCAATGTGGGTTTTTTTTCAGCAACTATTATTTTACAATCATTTACAAGACCATTTACAGTGTTCTATGCTACAGAATGGTAATTTATCTGTAAAAAATGGGTGGCACATGGATGGTCCGTGTGCTGTCTGTTTTTTTCTCACACCCATAGACTTGCATTGGTGAGTCTCGTGAGATATACACTGCCATATGCAGCATGCTGCGATTTGTTTTTTTTCCTCAGCCTGATTACAGTTAAGGAAAAACCGCAGATGGACACTGCCTTATTGAATAATACTAATGCAAATGTGACGCCCTGGCCTATCAGGTCGTCACAGGGTATTGTGCAATCTGCCCTCCTGCACAGTATCCACCCTCCTTGGTTAACGGATCCCAGTCCTTTGGTGTTGTTAACAGCTTATCCAATCAAAATCCTAGGAACACTTCCCACTTGAACCTACCAGACACACCATTGGGGGGCCTGGAGGTAATAGGGCCGCCCACATGGGGGGTTGGTGAGGAGAAAGTGAGGACAGTGTCAGTTGAGTTGAGTTGAGAGAGGAGAGTGGAGAGTGAAGGAGAGAGGAGGTGAAGTGGCTCTTGTGAGGAGAGGCTACGGAGGAGAGTTCCTGTATACTAGGTGGCAGATGTTGGTCTGGGCCTGGTAGGAGCTGGAACCCGGTCACAGGGGACAGTGTCAAGGGGCACGGACTGCCGAGGAGGGCAGCCGGCGGCCTTGAGCTATCACCGGGCAGGGGCAAGGGCACGACGGGCTACGTGGACCCCAGGCCGGAAAGTAGCTTCACGTGTTCTGGTAATTAACCCGACGGGGGTGAAGACTTCAAGTGTCATCCCCAACCCGCTCCAAAATCAGGGTACTAGTGCACCGATGGGACAGGACTTTCCCATTACAGTCCAAAGAAATCCTACGCGTGAACCCTGAGAGCAAGCTCACTCCGTTAGTCATACCTTTCATACCAACGAGTCAAATCGAGACTAAGGTGCCATGAATAGGGCCAGAGACCAACAACAACACCAAGGACACCGATCCAGGCGTGCTCCCCGCAGACTACAGTGGTGCTCAGAACTTTGGTTTACAAGCTGTCGCTGTGGTTATTCTGGGACTGAGTGAGTACCTTGTAAACCCTTGCACCTATCCCCCCAACGGCACCCAAACAACACCATCCAACACCAACGGGCCCCGGGACACGAACCCCCTACCCACGGAGGGGTTAAACAACAGGCTACCACACCATCGTCACCGGGCTCCCCAACGGCAGCGGTGGTCCCTCACATTACCACGCACCGTGGGTGGCGTCACGAACCTTCCAAAATCCCCCTGTACATATCTCCCTTCCTTCTTTTAATTGAGTGGCCACGCGACCCCTGGGTCCGGAGACCCCTCGAAGCACAGCGGATCCGGATCCGAGCTGCGGCAGCCGCCCGACTGCTCGCCCGGGGGCTGTACACCTCGAAAAACATGGCGTCACGAACAGGATACGAGCAGGACCCACTTACCTGGGTGACGTGCGCCTTGAGGGCCGAAGACCGCGAGTCAAGATTATGTTTCCTGCCAATTCCTCCATTTTACGCCATTTTTTCGCACCAAAACCCCGTCTTCTCCAAGAAAGCGTGCGAAGATTAAGCCACGCACCTAGTTTTCCTTAAGAGGCCGGAACCGGAAGTTCCCAGAAGGCCACGGTCAGCGATAGAGTGCTGTGAAAAGACCGAGGGGGCGCGCAGAGATGTTGGCTCCGGATGATGGGAATGTGGCGGCACCGGGAGCGGAGGCGGTTGTCCCCATCATGCCCATAACCTAGCCATATGTACCATCCACGGCCTGGCTCCCACAGTATGAAGGCAAACCCGATGCCCTACAGAGGTTTAAGCGAAAAATCTGCAATGCTCATGTATACTTTGAATGGACGGCAGCGGTGGTACTGGGGCAGTTGACCAGTGCCGCCGAGTTGGAAGTGGAGACGTGGACTGAGGCTGACCGGACGTCAGTAGCCGCCATTTTCAGGAGACTGGGAGCTGCATTAGAAACCCGCACAGAAGCGAATCTCAGAATGAGATTCTACAGCTGCAAGCAACGACCACAGGATAGCATTCGAGATTACGCCCTGAAATTACAAGCAGCGCTGCGGACCCTGAGACTGACCAATGACATCGGAGAACCAGAAGGGAATAAGATGCTGGTGTAGGTCAGTGGAGGACCGCAAGCAGCTCCGGCTATGGGCTCTGGAGCATACTGACTTGGACTTTGCTAGCCTGAATGAACGGGCGATTAAGGCCCTGCAGCCCCCGGAGGCTCCTGATTCCCCACTCCCGGCTTGGCAAGCTGAGGCCTCACCGGCACAAGTAAACCCATCTGCCCTGGCCCTGCCTGCAGCGACTCCCTTGGCCGCAATTAGGAGTGGAGCACCTGACTTGTCTACTCAAGTGCAACAACTAACTAAAGACGTAGCACGGATCCTAGAAGCCATGCAGCTGAAGTCAAAGACCACCCCGTCAAAAGAGATTCAACTGGCGGATTGCCCAGAGGACGTCCCTTGGATGAGGAAGCGGACCTCAGTGTACAGAGGACGAGGCAGCGACCGGTATGATCCACCTGTTTGTTATAAATGTGACAAGACCGGCCACTACGCACAAAGCTGTCCTTTAAACGGGAAGCCCCTGGGGCCAAGGGCCAATCCCCAGGAATACACTGTCAAGGCCCAGCAGACTGGAGAGAGCGGTATGTCGGGGGACAGCGCATAGTCTCCATTACATTGGATGGGATCCCGACCTCTGCACTTCTCGACACCGGCTCCCAGGTAACAACCATCCCATATGTACTCTATAAGAAGTTCTGACTTGATGATGACTTGATGCTCCCAGATGACAGTTTGACCATCTATGCTGTCAATGGATTACCAGTGACTCAAATTAGGTTCAAGGAGGTGACCATAAAGGTGGGCCAAGTAGAATTAGTCAGACAAGGCCTACTAGTAGTATAAAATGACCCTAGTGATCGGAACCCGAAGATTATTTTGGGGACAAATGTCATTGAGAATTGTATGGGTGAAGTGTTGTTTTTGCTTCAACAGCTGTCTGAGACTGCAGGAGCAGGGCGACATAGGGCCCTGCAGCGTGAGATCTGAGCCCTCCTGCAGCGGCAACAGGTAAATCTCTCTTGAGGATAGATAGGTGGTGTACGGGTCATGGATGCAGCTCCTCTTATAGTACCTCCACAAAGTGAAATGTTGATATGGTGCAGGGCAGCTATAGTCTCCCGGGGACAGGGTTACCAGGCAGTGGTAGAACCCCTACACTCAGAGCATTGGACCACAGTGTTCACGGCCAGGGGGTAGTTGATGTCCAAAAGGGGAGAGTGCCCGTGTGTGTACTAAACTGTGGGGAGGAGGAGGTCATATTGCCCCGCCATGCCACCATAGCCAAACTGTTTTCAGTAAAAGCAGATGACATTCATGCAACAGGGTCTTCAGATGAGCAGAGTCCACATAATGTTGATTCCCAAGGTCTGGTAGAGAAGTGGTGTCAGGAGCTACATGTGGGCACTGACTCTACACCCACACGTCACAAACAAGGGGTTTACAGAGTGGTCAGGGAATAGAAGCAGGTTTTTAGCAAGCACCCACTTGATTTCGGGGGGTTTAAGGGGGTACAACACCACATACCCACTGGCACACACCCACCTATTAAGAAAAGGTACAGGCCCATACCACCTGCCCATTATCAATTTGCCAAGGATATGCTCTGAAGCATGAAGGAAGCAGGAGTGATCAGTGATAGCTGCAGTCCCTGGTCCGCCCCGCTTGTGCTAGTAAAGAAGGATGGGACCCTGAGGATGTGCGTGGATTACCGCCAGATTAACAAGATTAGAAAAATAAAAAGGATTGTGCACCGCACTGCTTACCTATACTGGAGGTAGTGTGATGTTCCTGTCCCAAACACAGTTCAGTGTAAAGTTTCCTTAATTACATCCATGTGCTTTCAGATGTCACAGCAAAGCATTTTGTCTAATCTTGATGGATCCAAAGTCCCTTACCGAGGTGCTATTGCCCAATTTAAACAAGTATATCCATAGAACAGAATGAGACAGGGCAGCACTCACCGATATCCTGGGACTATTTTATTTTTCAATGCTGACAGGTGAGACGGACATGAGGGAATGCAGGGAGGGGAGCACGAGGACGACGGTACCGTTTCGCACCACTAGGGGTGCTTTCACGGATCCATACCATTAACAAGATTACCCATAAAGACGCCTATCCTCTACTCCGCATTGAGGAGTCCCTAGCTGCTCTAAAGTCTGCAACTTATTTCTCCACCCTTGACCTTACCAGTGGATACAGGAAGGTAGCAGTTGCCGAAGAAAACCGGGAGAAGACTGCCTTCGTCAGCCCAATAGGTCTATGTGAGTTTAATAGTATGCCATTCGGGCTGTGCAATGCACCCGGGACATTCCAGAGGTTGATGGAGTGCTGCTTGGGCCATTGCAACTTCAAGGCTGTTTTGCTGTATATGGATGACATCATTGTTTACTCCAAGACATATGAAGCCCACCTGAAACATCTGGCTGAAGTGTTCAACGCTCTGTCCAAATATGGAATGAAGCTTAAACCATCCAAGTGTCATCTGTTGAAACCAAAGGTCCAGTACTTGGGGCATGTGGTGAGTGCCGAAGGTGTGGCACCGGATCCCGAGAAGATCACAGCCATTCAGAACTGGCCACGGCCTACTACCGTCAGAGAAGTGCGGCAGTTCCTAGGCTTAATGGGGTACTACCGGAGGTTTGTTAAGGGGTATAAAAATGGCAGCCCCCTTGCAGGACCTCTTGGTGGGCCAGACTACGCATGGCAAGTCCCTGGGGCCCCCGTTCAAGTGGGGCACGGAACAAGAAGATTCTTTCAAGAAAATGAAGTCTGTCTTAAGCGGAGAGGAGATCTTGGCTTATCCCGACTATGGCCTTCCCTTCGTGTTGTATACCGACGCCAGTAATGTGGGTCTAGGGGCCGTTTTGTCTCAGGCACAGAAGGGCAAAGAGAAGGTGATCGCCTATGCCAGCTGGAAGTTAACACCAACAGAAAGAAATGCAAAGATGTATAGCTCCTTTAAATTGGAGCACTTGTCTGGGCAGTCACAGAACGGTTCAAGCATTACCTTGCTGCTGCCAATTTCACGGTGTACACTGATAATAACATCTCTGACCTAGTCTCCCAGTACTTACCTGCACGTAACCTTCGATCCTCACAAGATCTCCTTCTCTACTCCCTTCTCATCTCCTCTTCCCACCATCGCATCCAAGATTCCTCCCGTGCCTCCCCCATACTCTGGAATGCTCTGCCTCAACACATCAGACTCTCGCCTACCTTGACAAGCTTCAAAAGGAAACTGAAGACCTACTTCTTCCGACAAGCCTACAACCTGCCGTAACCCTCAGTCTGATACAGCACCACACAATTAGCTCTACCCTAACCTACTGTATCCTCACCTATCCCTTGAAGACGGTGAGCCTTTGCGGGCAGGGACCTCTATCCTCCTGTACCTGTCTGTGTCTTGTATTGTTTATGAATATTGTACTTGTCCCTATTATGTATACCCCTTTCACATGTAAAGCGCCATGGAATTGATGGCGCTATAATAATAAATAATAATAATAACCCCCTGACACACCTGGACACGGCGAAGTTGAGCGCTCTGGAGCAGCGATGGGTCGCACGGTTGGCTAACTATGATTTCGTTATCAAGTACAGGGCTGGCCGTAAGAATACTAATGCAGATGCCCTATCCCGGATGCCTCATTTGTCTGATGATGGTGGAAACGAAGAGGACCTGGAAGAAGTTGAATTACCTGCATTCCACCAACCTCCACTGGAGAAACAATTCAGTTCCAGTGCCCGACAACAGGAGATGACCTGTAACCCACTGCCTCACCATGGTTGGCAGGAGGCCCAAGATCGAGACCCTGCAATCAAGTTAGTCAAGGTGTTGCTGGCTAGACCTGATGCCCGCCTTGGATCAGGTGCTCCGGAGGAAGCCAAGAAGTTGTGGCAGGATCGGAGTCGACTGCATCTGAACCAAGGTAAACTGTGCAGGAGTCTAATCAACCCCAAGACCCATGAGAGAATCTGCCAGATCGTGGTCCCCAAGTCTTATGTCCCAGTGGTGCTGTAAGTGTACCATGACAGTGCTGGACATTTTGGTCCCAGTGGACTTAGAAATGGAGATGGAGTTACCCGAAACTCACGCATCTGGAGAAGATTGGGACTCACGTCAGGCTCAATACAAACATCCAGAAATGTGTCGAAGAAAGCTTAGATCAGGACCGGGAGCGGCAAGAAAGGAATTTTAATAAGCAGGCTAAAGCAGCCCCCTTTGCCCCTGGTGAGGTCATGTTAAAGAGAAAAAGAAAGCAACACAAGTTGGACGACCAGTGGGAGTGAGAACCGTATGTGACACAGCCTTCCAATTTCGACAACCAGAAGACTTGTTTGATTAGCAAAGTTGATGGGCGAACTGTAGCTGCAGTGTCCAGAGATCACCTGAAGAAGTGCCCAGAACCTCTGAAAAGAGCAGAAGAACCTCAGTCCCAGCCTCCTGTGAGAGAAGAAAGAAAGAGTGATTCACACTATTCTAGGTGATTTTCCAGAGGATTGGCCAATGCAGAATGGAGCAGTAATAGTCCCTGTGTTAACATTCCCACAACCCGTGGAGGAACCAGAGCAGGAAAGGCTTACTGACGCTGCACCCACTCCAACACCTAGAGTACGGCCAGTCCCCTTGCCATGCACACGTAGGGTTCTGCCAGTTACACCCAACCTGGGGGGTGAGGGACCCATAGAAAGTATAGATGCTTCCCTAGAAAGAAGCGAGAGTCCAGAACTGAGGAGGTCGACCCGTGCAAACTTTGGTCAACCTCCACAGAGGTACAGGGAAGAGTGTTAAATGTTATAGTACTAACAGTTGCGATGCCATAGAATGTTAGGTATCGGTGTTTCGTTTGTTATTTTCCACAGTTTATTTGTCATTTAGAAAATGTTAGTGAATTAACCAGTTTTTAATGAAAAGAGTGAAAGTTACATGATTTTCTAAAAAAATTGCCAAAATGTGTACACCAGTACATGGACTCCGTTCAGTTTTATATATTTTAAGTAAAACTGGACCACGGTCACAGGACTGGTGTGACCAACACAAACTTGTGTCTTGTATAATAGTTGCACTTCCTGTGCCAGCCAGAGTCGTCAAGATCACAACACTCGGGACCTTAACCTGATCACGGACACTTTAGGTTTCCAGGGGGAACAGGTTGTTTGGGTGGTGGGTTACTGGGATCTGGGACGTTGGGACTGGACTGTCGCAGAAAGGGTTGAGCCTCCGTTACCAGTAAAACCGGTAGCGTCCCACCGTTGGGCGACGAACTCTAAAGTGGTATTTTAGTAACGTTAAGTGCATTACCTCCCCTGTGTGGGATGGACCCGTTAAAATAAAAATATGTTAACTTATTTTCTTTCTAGTTCCAGCAAAACAAAATAAACCTCTGTCATCCTGTAGCTTGCGGACGAGCTACGTTTAACCAAAGGGGAATGTGACGCCCTGACCTATCAGGTCATCACAGGGTATTGTGCAATCTGCCCTCCTGCACAGTATCCACCCTCATTGGTTAACGGATCCCAGTCCTTTGGTGTTGTTAACAGCTTGTCCATTCAAAATCCTAGGAACACTTCACACTTGAACCTACCAGACACACCATTGGGGGGCCTGAAGGTAATAGGGCCGCCCACATGGGGGGTTGGTGAGAAGAAAGTGAGGACAGTGTCAGTTGAGTTGAGAGAGGAGAGTGGAGAGTGAAGGAGAGAGGGGGTGAAGTGGCTCGTGAGGAGAGGCCACGGAGGAGAGCTCCTGTATACTAGGTGGCAGATGTTGGTCTGGGCCTGGTAGGAGCTGGAACCCGGTTGCAGGGGACAGTGTCAAGGGGCACAGACTGCCAAGGAGGGCAGCCGGCGGCTTTGAGCTATCACTGGGCAGGGGCCAGGGCACGACGGGGTACGTGGACCCCAGGACGGAAAGTAGCTTCACGCGTTCCGGTAATTTACCTGACGGGGTGAAGACTTCAAGTGTCATCCCCAACCCGCTCCAAAATCGGGGTACTAGCGCACCGATGGGATAGGACTTTCCCACTACAATCCAAAGAAATCCTACGCGTGAACCCTGAGAGCAAGCTCACTCCGTTAGCCATACGGGTGAGCGGGACCTGGAGAGTTTCATACCAACGGGTCCAATTGAGACTAAGGTGCCAAGGATAGGGCCACAGACCAACAACAACACCAAGGGCACGGATTCAGGTGTGCTCCCCGCAGACTACAGTGGTGCTCAGAACTTTGGTTTACAAGCTGTCTGTGGGGTTATCCTGGGACTGAGTACCTTGTAAAACCCTGCACCTATCCCCCCAACGGCACCCAAACAACACCATCCAACACCAATGGGCCCCGGGACACGAACCCCCTACCCACGGAGGGAGTAAACATCAGGCTGCCACACCATCGTCACCAGGCTCCCCAACGGCAGCGGTGGTCCCTCACATTACCTCGCACCGTGGGTGGCGTCACAAACTTTCCAAAATCCCCCTGTACATATCTCCCACTCTTCTTTTAATTAAGTGGCCGCGTGACCCAAGGGTCCTGAGACCCCTCGAGCCATCGCAGATCCAGATTCGAACGGCGGCAGCCGCTCGGCTGCTCACACGGGGGCGGTACACAAATGCTATCCAATTTTTTATAGGATTGCACTCCTCCGTACTAAACGCAACTGGGAGTGAGGCCTAAGGGGTACTTTACACGCTGCGACATCGCTACCGAGGTATCGCCGGGGTCACGTCGTTAGTGACACACATCCGGCGCCGGTAGCGACATCGCAGCGTGTAAAACTAATGAGCGCCGATCAACAATCGCAAAATCGTTCCAAAACGGTGATCGTTGACACGTCGTTCATTCCCTTAATATCGCTGCAGCCACCGGTACGATGTTGTTCGTCGTTCCTGCAGCAGCACACATCGCTATGTGGGACACCGTGGGAGCGACGAACATCTCTTTACCTGCGTCCACCAGCAATGCGGAAGGAAGGAGGTGGGCGGGATGTTACGTCCCGCTCATCTCCGCCCCTCCGCTTCTATTGGCCGGCTGCTTAGTGATGCCGCAGTAATGTCACTATGACGCCGAACGCACCTCCCCGTTGATGGAGGGATTGTTCGGCGGTCACAGCGACGTCGCTGACCAGGTATGTGCGTGTGACCCTGCCGTAGCGATAATGTTCACTACGGCAGCGATCACCAAATGTCGCATGAGCGACGGGGGCAGGTGCTATCGCGCTCGACATCGCTAGCAATCGCTAGTGATGTCGCAGCGTGTAAAGTACCCCTAAGTCACATATTCCACAGATCTGGCCTTTATGGTATAGTGACAAGAAGAAAGACATTTTCGAAAGCAAGCCATAAGAAATCCCATTTTCAGCTTGCAAAAAGCCATGTAGAAGATACCGCTAGCATGTGGAAAAAAATGCTCTGGCCAGATGAAACTAAAGTAGAACTTTTTGGGCTAAATGCAATGAGCTAAACTAACACTGTACATCACCCTAAAACACCATCCCCATTGTCAAACATGTTGGCGACACTGTGGGGACACTTTTTCTTCAGCAGGGACTGGGAAGCAGAACAGAGTTGATGGAAGGACAGATGGAGCTAAATACAG
The DNA here is from genome assembly GCF_048569485.1 of Anomaloglossus baeobatrachus. Taxonomy (NCBI): domain Eukaryota; kingdom Metazoa; phylum Chordata; class Amphibia; order Anura; family Aromobatidae; genus Anomaloglossus; species Anomaloglossus baeobatrachus. Next base: position 793,398,513 of record NC_134353.1, read on the forward strand.
GGCAATCCTGAAGGAAAATCTATAAGAAGCATAGATTCACCTTCAAGCAGGACAACGACCCCAAACGTACTGCCAGAGTTGGAATAGAATGGTTTAGATATAAACATGTTCATATATCTGAATGGCACAGTCAAAGTCCAAACCTAAATCCGATTGAAAATATGTGAAAAAACTTCAAAATTGCTTTTCACAGATGCTCTCCATCCCTAGACCTATTTTGCAAAGAAGAATCGGCAACAATTTAATCTCTATATGTGCAAAGCTGGTAAAGGCATAACTCAAAAGACATGCAACAGTAATTGGAGCAAAAAGTGGTACTACAAAAGTAGTGACTGCTGGAGGCAATGAACACAGACCCCAAGAAAAAGAAAAATGAAAAGGGAGATTTAAAAAAATAAATAAATAAAAAACAAATGGGTGACTAGCTACCATAATTTCTCTTGAGCTGACATATCTGGACTAGGTGTGCAGGTAACATGATCATGCAATAATGTTTTTCTACAAGAAAATACAGCAGCACCTCCATTGATGATTTCGGAAATGTCGGTAGACTATGGCCACGTGCGCATGTTGCGTTTTTTTTGTGTTTCCGCAGCGTTTTAAACTGCAGCGTCACACTGTAAAAATGCATTTGTTGTGCTTCCCCAGCAAAGTCTATGAGAATAATGCAAAATCCGTGCGCACGTTGCTCTTTTGAACGCAGCGTTGTGAAAGTCAAAAATTTGACAAAATCTCTGCGTTTAAAAATGCAGCATGTCACTTCTTCTACACCTATTAAAATCAATGAGTTGTTGAGAAACGCTACCAAAATGCTAAGCAGTGCGTTTGCACTGCATTTTTGTTGCGATCCGCATGTTTAGTTGACATAACAAACGCAGGTCTTTCAGTCTCTCTCTCTGACGGTCGGTCTGTTGATCGGTCTCTCTCTCTGTCTCTATCTCTGTCGATGTCGGTCTCTCCCTCCCACCCCCTCTCTCATACCGATCCCCGATCACAGGCACGGCGCAACATGGCGTTCACACTGTGGCGGCTTCTCCTCTTTTGAAAATGCCGGCCTCTCATTATGCCATCTCAAATTCCCTGCTTCCCCCGCCCACCGGCGCCTGTGATTGGTTGCAGTCAGACACGCCCCAACGCTGAGTGACAGCTGTCTCACTGCAATCAATCACAGCCGCCGGTAGGCGTGTCTATATCGTGCAGTGAAATAAATAAATAATTAATTAAAAAAAAACAACGTGTGGTCCCCACCCAAATGATACACAGCTAAGATAAAGCCACACAGCTGTGGGCTGGTATTCTCAGGATGGGGAGCGCCACGTTATAGAGAGTCCCCCAGCCTAACAATATCAACCAGCAGTTGACCGGGATAGCTGCATCCATTAGATGCGACAGTTCCGGGACTGTACCCAGCTCTTCCCATTGCCCTGGTGCAGTGACTATCTGGGTAATAAGGAGTTAATGGCGGCCCATAGCTGCCACTAAGTCCTAGCTTAGTGATGGCAGGCGTCACTGAGACACCCCCCATCACTAAACTGTGGAGAAAGTAAATAAACACAAAAATCCTTTATTTGAAATAAAAGGCAAAAACAAACCCTTTCTCACCACTTTATTAACCCCTCAAAAACACCTCCAGGTCCGACGTAATCCACACAAGGTCCCACAACGCTTTCAGCTCTGCTAAATCGGAAGCTGACAGCGAGCGGCCATAGAGAAGGACCATTAGCTCTGAGCTCCACGCAGCCACTGAACTGAGTCGCGCGATCAGCTGTGCTGTCACTGAGGTTACCCGCGACCACCGCTCTTGGGTGGAGGACTGCAGCTGTGGCCGCAAGTAACCTGAGTGACGGCACCGCTGATCGCGTGGCTCACTTCAGTCACTCAGGGGATTTGCGGTCACAGGTGAGTCCTTCACGTGTGACCGCAAATCAGGCTGCGACACAAAGAGAGAGAGACGTGCGATGTCAGTGAACTCGGGTGAAGCTCTGATGTCACTGCTGCGGACTCCTGTGTCCTGGCACTGACCTCGGAGGTTCATCTGAGTCCATGACAGCACACAAGACAGAGCCGCGGGATGACAATGAAGTCGGGTGAAGTTCCTCCGAGTTCATTCTCATTGCCAGGCTCTGTCTGTGTCTGCTGTCAGCGGGCATGTAGTAGAGCTGAATTGCCGGGGGACCGCACTGACAAAAATGCATCCAAAACGCATGTAAAATACATGCAAAATGCATCCAAATACATGCGTTTTGGATACATTCTTTTTTAGAAAATGCAGCGTCAAGTCTTCCAGAGGGTGCGCTTTTTCTGCACTGGTCAGGACGCAGTGTGCGCACTTGCCCTATACCTGCACAGGAGCTTTCATTGCTGTTTAAAAGGTCATATATGTTACTGCATTTTGCAGGCAGCTGTGACATCCCTTTAAAAAGTGGAAACTAACAGGAATTTCTTCTAGGCCTAATGTTCTGTGATTGAAGACTGAAGGGGGCTTTATACGCAGCAACATTGCTAGCGATGTCGCTCGTGAAAGCACCCGCCCCCGTCGTTTGTGCATCACGGGCAAATCGCTGCCCGTGGCGCACAATATCTCTAGGCCCCGTCACACGGACATACCTTCCCAGCGACGTCGCTGTGGCCGGCGAACCGCCTCTTTTCTAAGGGGGTGGTTCGTGCGGCGTCACAGCCACGTCACACGGCAGGCGTCCAATAGAATCTGAGGGTCGGAGAGCAGCCGCATTATCGACACGCCCACCTCATTGCCGGAGGACGCAGGTAAGCTGTTGTTCGTCGTTCCCGGAGTGTCACACGTAGCGATTTGTGCTGCCTCAGGAACGACGAACAAGCTACGTCCTGAATGAGCAATGAGATTTTGAAAATGGACAACGTGTCAACGATCAACGATAGGGTGAGTATTTTTGATCGTTAACAGTCGCTCAGAGCTGTCACATGCAATGACGTCGCTAACGACGCCGGATGTGCGTCACGAATTCCGTGACCCCGATGACATATCGTTAGATATGTCGTTGTGTGTAAAGCCCCCTTATGGCTATGTGCGCACGTGGTGTAGTGTCCATGCTGCAAATGCTGCAGCGATTTGGGCAGTGCATGTGTGCTTCAAATCGCTGCAGAAACACTGCTTCATGGGTGCAGTGTGTCTGCAGAATAGATGCTGATTTCATGCGCTCGGGATGCTGCCTCTTCCATAGACAGAGTGGGAGCAGCATCCAAAATGCACGAAATAAGTGACATGTTGCTTTTTTAAACGCAGAGATTTTGTCAGATTTTTGACTCTCAAAACACTGCGTTCAAAAGAGCAATGTGCGGATGGATTTGGCATGATTCTCATAGACTTTGCTTGGAAAGCAGAACGCATGCATTTTGACAATGTGATGCTGCAGCTTAAAACGCTGCAGAAACGCAAGAAAAAAACACGTACATAGCCTACCAGCTCCATGCTCAGACAATAATAATCAGACCAAACACAAAACAGTATCATGGAATTAAAACCGAAAACAGAACTTTGAATACTTTTCTACTAAACAGGGCAGAAGCATAGCCATTTTACCTCTTGAAACTGGAGTTCAGAAGTCGCTCTTGATCCCAAGTCTGGTAATAACATTTCATAAAAGTGATTGGAATCTTTCAAGTTGCTGAAAAAATAATTGCACACATTAAAGCCTAAATGAAGTATTTGAAGACATGTTTACAAGACGTTTTGCAGATATCAAAGGTTCAAGGGTAAAAAAAGAAACACATGTCCATCAAGTTGATCCTTTCCAACACAAAGTCTGGCACACTGCACTGCATATTTTTTCCTCCTTATTAGGCCTGTTTCACACTGCAGTGAAAAACACAGAGGTTTTTCGCTGACGTGTTAAAAATGCATATGTTCCTCCGTGTGCCGTGATTCATGGCACACGTGAGTTGTCCATGTGCAATGCGTGATCCGTACTCCGTGATTGCACATGGACGTATACTCACCTGTCCCCGCTCATGCTGTCCGTGGTGCTGAACTTTTCAGCTCTGCTGTGTTTCCTGCCCCCGCTGCAACTACTTATGGGTCGGCTGCTCCGTGCATAAATGAATATGCATGACCATAACGAGCTGGTTCTGAAGCAGCAGCATGCAGAGGCCGGAGAGAAGCAGCACTGGAGAGGGTGAGTTAAAAATGCTTTTTATTTTCAATGTATGTGTTTTTCCGGTACGTGTTACATGGATCATACCATAGTGTGGTCAGTGGGACATCAGTGATGCCAGAAAAAAACAGACATGTCTCCGTGCGTAGCTCTCGGACACACGTGTACGGCGCACGGAGACACGATCAGTGAAAAATCACTGATGTGTGCGCAGACCCATTGATTTGAATGGGTCTGCGTATGTCCGTGATTCTGGTACATATAAAAACTGCACATACGTACCAGAATCACTGACTTGTGAAAGAGGCCTTAGGCTGGAGTAAGGCAACCGTATAGCTCGGACGAGGATCACATCACAGTGCACACATTGGCTGTGGCTCCCCGAGTTTGACAGCTTCATGTATTTATATGCAGCTATCACGCTTGAATCCTGAAAGCCGCTGCCATACCGGGCATTTTGATGCGATCGTCGTCCGTCTTATACGCTCATGTGACCCAATACATCTGTTTCCTTCTTACACACTGCTATTAGTCAAAGTGGCACAAAAACATTTCATGAGCCGAATGCACCCTTCCCTTTAGCACACATATATATGACAAGAGATTGATGCAGAGCCTGTCCTGTCATCAGATAATGAATTCACTGTACTCAATTTGTAAATTTGCAAAAGTGAAAAATAATTTATTTAAATCAAGTGATCAAGCAACATCCAACGACGTTTCGACCTGCCTGGGTCTTAGTCAAGTCGCTGTATAGTAGATGACTGAAGGGTGAAGGATGATGTGCACTGAAGCACTGAAATATATGGAAAAGGTGCCTTGAGGATATATATGATTTGCAAGCGCAGCAGCGCTGTTGCTATTTGATTCTCGTGTTCTGTCATCAGTCACGTAGAACAACTGCCCTAGATCCTTGACCTAAGGCCCTGCATCTCCTGGTGGGCACCACATTGAACTGTATCGGCATCCTCATAATGTAAAAGTCTTGCTGTCCTCCTATTCTTTTTCTCATAGGCTACATAGGCTCATAGGTTGTCTGAAACCTAACACTGAATTTAAAGAGGACCTTTAGGCTATGTGCGCACTTTGCAGTTCAATTCTTCAGCGTGTAAGTCTGAAACGGTTGGGAGTCTCATTCCTTCCCCCCCTTTTTTCTTTTCTTTTCTTGCTTTTCCCCCTCTCCCACCTTCTCTCTTATTTCCTCTTCGTTATGCTTGTATCTTTCCTCTTCTTTCTATCTTTTCTGAACAGTAATCTACATTTTTCTAGTTTCATTTTTTATATGAAAAGATTTATCAATAATTCATAAGACAATAGACATACAAAGAGAATGAGTATATTAGGATACGGGAAGTCAAAAGAAGTGGGAATTCTGACCTATAATTTATAAGTGGTTGTATGGTAATAGCACAAAGATAATTTGAAGAATTCCAAGAAATTTAGTAATGTAACAATTTCTGGATGTTATCCCGGCATTGAGAAAATGATGTTTATGTATTGTAATTGCACAAATGATATGTTTGTATGTTGACAACAGTTTCATCAATAAAACAGATTTGAAATAAAAAATGCATCCAAAACGCTGCGTTTGAGATGCATTTTGGATGCGTTCTGGATGCATTTTTGACAGTGCGCTCCCACAGACAGAGAGAGAGTGGGTGGAAAATGCATCCAAAACGCACAAAAGAAGTGACATGTTACTTTTTTAAACGCATCGATTTTGTCAAATATTTGGCATCCAAAACGCTGCGTTTAACCCCTTTACGACCGCCGATACGCCTTTTAACGGCGGCATATTAGGGTACTTTTTCCGATCCGCCGCTTTTTAACGGCTGTCGGAAAAAAGGGTCTAGCGCCCCCCAGAGTCAGAAAATTTCCGGGGTCTCAGCTGCCGGGGGTAGCTGAGACCCTGGAGATCATGATTCGGGCCGGTTTTTCCGGTCCCCGCTCACCTGATGACCGGTATACACCGTATACCGATCATCAAGTTATAGTAAATGACCGCGCCGGTAAAAAATGATTTATCTCCCATCTGGCATGATCAAACATGCCAGATGGGAGATAAATCTTTTTCCCGGTTCCCTCCGGTCCCCTCGGTATCCCCAAAGTGCCCCCCCCGACCCCCAACCCCCTCCCGAAAATCCAAGATGGCCGCGCGCACCGCCGAGCACAGCAGCGCGCCGGCCGCATTTACACTGTTCCTATGGTTTCTGTCGTATGTGCCATAACACATACGACAGAAACCTGCTCCCCAGGCCCCGCCGGGTCCCCCCCTACCCCCCCCCTGGTGTTCCCCGGTGTCATACATACCGCTGATCCCCCGCGGCCCCCTCCTCCGGCTCCTTCTCAGCAGACTCCGGTCACATGTGCCGAGCAGCTGACAGCTTCCTGTGCTGTGAGACGCTGGCTGCTGCTGCTGCTCGCACACTGCAGCTGTGACCCAGGGAGGGTGGGTGCAGATTCTTTGCACCCACTCTCCTCAAATGGAGGGTCTGCCCTACTAGAAAATGGGGGATACGTTCCCTGAACGTGTCCCCCATATTCTAGAAGGTCCAGAGTCGACGTGGGACGTCCAAATGGATTATAGTGGATTTTTTTTTTCTTTTCAATAAATTGGTCAATCAGGGAATGTTTTGGGGAGTGTTTTTTCAAATAAATTTTTTTTTGTTGTCAATTTTTTTTTTATTACTGTCAATTAGTTATGTCGGGTATCTGATAGACGCCGTGACATAACTAATTGCTGGGCTTGATGCCAGGTGACATTACACACCTGGTATCAACCCCATTCATTACCCCGTTAGCCAACGCACCAGGGCGCGGGATGAGCTGGGGCGAAGCGCCAGAATTGGCGCATCTAATGGATGCGCCACTTCTGGGGCGGCTGCGGCCTGCTATTTTTAGGCTGGGAAGAGTCCAATAACCATGGCTCTTCCCATCCTGAGAATACCAGACCCCAGCTGTCAGCTTCACCTTGGCTGGTGATCTAATTTGGGGGGACCCCACGTTTGTTTTTTTTTTTAATTATTTATTTATAAATAATTTAAAAAAAAAAACAGCTTGGGGAGCCCTCCAAATTGATCACCAGACAAGATGAAGCTGTCAGCTGTGGTTTGCAGGCTACAGCTGTCTGCTTTACCCTAGCTGGCTATCAAAAATAGGGGGGACCCCACGTCATTTATTTTAATTCTTTTTTTTTTTTTTGGGCTAAATACAAGGCTAGGCATCCTTTAGTGTCACATGAAAGGCACTAAAGGGCGCCAGCTTAGAATATGAAGGGGGGTGGGACGTTATATATGTTTGACATCTATCCATTCATCCATTGTAGCATTTTACGCTGTGTGCCCACAATCAGGGTTTGCAACGTTTTGGGCGCAGAGTGTTTTCCCTGCGTCCATAACGCTGCGTTGTGCAGTAGAAGCACAGTGGCAGGATTTTTAGAAATCCCGTGCCCACTGTGTTTCTTTTCTCCGCAGCATAAATCGACCTGTGGCGCAGCTTCCCGAGCCTCAGCATGTCAATTTATGCTGCGGAGATGAGTGTTCTTTGCAGGTAGAATAGAACTAAAGTCCACAGCAGCCTGAACCCAAATCGTGGGCATGGCCAGCTGCGTTCTCCCGTGGACAACACTCACATTTCTGCAGGAGGCTGACACTGGGTACTAGACGCCGTGTCGCTGGATCATGGCCACATAGCCTAAAGGCTACTTTACACGCTGCGATATCGGTCCCGATATCGCTAGCGTGGGTACCCGCCCCCATCTGTTGTGCAACACGGGCAAATCGCTGCCCGTGCCGCACAACATTGCGCAGACGCGTCACACATACTTACCTGCCCGGCGACGTCGCTGTGACCGCCGAACCGCCTCCTTTCTAAGGGGGCGGTCCGTGTGGCGTCACAGTGACGTCACTGAGCGGCCGCCCAATAGAAGCGGAGGGGCAGAGATGAGTGGCCGGAACATCCCGCCCACCTCCTTCCTTCCTCATAGCGGCCGGGAGGCAGGTAAGGAGAGGTTCCTCGTTCCTGCGGCATCACACATAGCGATGTGTGCTGCCGCAGGAGCGACGAAGTACATCGTTACTGTTGCAGTAACGATAATCGAGAATGGACCCCCATGTCACCGATGAGCGATTTTGCACGTTTTTGCAACGATGCAAAATCGCTCATCGGTGTCACACGCAACGGCATCGCTAATGCAGCCGGATGTGCGTCACCAATTCCGTGACCCTAACGACTCCGCATTAGCGATGTCGCAGTGTGTAAAGCCCCCTTAACAGTGAGAAATTTGTTGCTACAGCAACATTTTTGTGAAGTACCTGTGGATTCAAAATGCTTACTATACTCCTGAATAAAATGATTGAGGGGTCCAGTTTCCAAAATGAGGTCACTTGTGGGGGGTTTCTGATGTATAGGTGCCCAAGGGGCCCTGCTAATGTGACATGGTGCGCGCAATTTACTTCAACTTTTCCAAAATTCAAATGGTACTCCTTCCATTCCAAGCCCTCCCATTTATCCAAACAAAGGTTTTTGGCCACATGTGGGGTATCCCTGCGCTCACAAGAAATTAGATAACAACCTGTGGGGTACACGTTTTGTTGTTGCCTCTTGAAAAAGTGAAAAATGTGTCGCTAAATCAACATTTTTGTGAAAAAAATGAAAATTTCAATATGGCAACCTAAGCTTATCAAATTCTGTGAAGTATTCGTGGATTCAAAATGCTCAATATACACCTAGATTAAAGCCTTGAGGGGGTCTTATTTCCAGAATGGGGTCACTTGTGGTGGACCTCCACTGCTTAGGCACCTCAGGGGCTCTCCTAATGCAACATGGCGTCCGCTATTGATTCCAGCCAATTTTGCAGTCAAATTGCACTCCTTCTCTTCTGAGCCCTGTAGTGTGCCCAAACAGTTGATTTCCACCACATACAAAATATCAACAAACTCAGGAGAAATTGCGCAATAAATTTCATGGTGATTTTTTTCCTGTTACCCTTGTGAAAAAAAAAAACTACCTGTTTGAAGTAACAATTTTGTGGTAAAATTTTATTTTTTTATTTTCATGGCTCAACGTTATAAACTTCTGTAAAGCTCCTGGGGGTTCAGGGTACTCACCAAACATCTAGATAAATTCCTTGAGGGGCCTAGTTTCCAATATGGGGTCACTTGTGGTGTTTTTTTGCTGTTTACGTACCTTAGGGGTCCTCCAAATGCGACATGGTGCCAGCAATCTTTTTCAGCCAAATTTCCTTTCCAAAATTCAAATATTGCTCCTTCCGTTCCAAGCCCTCCCATTTCTCCAAACAAAGGTTTCAGACCACAAGTGAGGTATCACCGCGCTCATAAAAAAGTGGGTAACAAACATTGGGGTCAAATTTTTGGAATTACCTCTTGAAAAAGTGAAAAAATTGATGCTAAAGCAACATTTTTGAGAAAAAAATGAAAATTTTCAATGTGACAACGTAACGTTATCAAAATCTGTGAAGTACCTGTGGATCCAAAATGCTCACTATACCCCTAGATAGAAGCCTTAAGGGGTCTAGTTTCCAAAATGGTGTCACTTGTGAGGGGTTTCTGCTGTTTAGGTACCTTAGCGGACATGTAAATGCAACATGGTGCCCGCAATCTATTTCAGCCAAATTTGCTTTCCAAAATTCAAATATTGCTCCTTCTGTTCCGAGCCCTCCCATTTGTCCAAACAAAGGTTTCTGACCACATGTGGGGTATTGGCGCGTTCATAAGAAAGTGGGTAACAAGTTTTGGGGTTCATTTTGTTGTGTTATTTCTTCTAAAAGTGAATAAATTTGGGGTAGAGCAACATTTTAGGTAAAATTTTATTTTTTGCTTTTTTTCATTCCACTTTTCTTTAGTTCCTGTGAAGCACCTGAAGGGTTAATAAACTTCTTGGATGTGGTTTTGAGTACTTTGAGGGGTGCTGTTTTGAGAATGGTGTCACTTTTGGGTATTTTCTGTCACCCAGGCCTCTCAAAGTCACTTCAAATGTGATGTGGTCCCTAAAAAAATGGTTTTGTGAATTTTGTTGAAAAAATGGGAAATTGCTGATGAACTTTGACCCCTTCTAACTTCCTAACCCCAAAACATTTTGTTTCAGAAATTGCGCTAATGTAAAGTAGACATGTGGGAAATGTTATTTATTAACTGTTTTGTGTGACATAACTCTCTGGGTTAAGGGCATAAAAATTAAAAGTTTGAAAATTGCAAAATTTTCAAAATTTTCATCAAATTTCCGATTTTTTCACAAATAAAAGCAAAAAATATCGTTCTAAATTTATAACTATCATGAAGTACAATATGTCACGAAAAAACAATGTCAGAATCACCGGGATCCGTTGAAGCGTTCCAGAGTTATGACCTCATAAAGTGACACTGGTCAGAATTGCAAAAAATGGCCTGGGCATTAAGTACAAAACTGGCTTCGTCCTTAAGGGGTTAAAAAAGCAACGTGCATATGGAATTTGCTTAATTCTCATAGACTTTGCTGGGGATGCAGAACGCATGCATTTACACTGCAGTTTAATATGCTGCCAAAACGCATGAAAAATACACACTTGCGTACATACCCTAAGGGCTCGTGCGCACGTTGCGTAATTACATGCATTTACGCTGCGTATTGCACTGCAGTGTAAATGCATGCGTCCCCTGCACGATCTATGAAGATTGTGCATGACACATGCGCACGATGCTTTTATGAATGCAGCGATTTGGGTGCTAAAATTTTGACCCAAATCCGTGCGTTTATAAAATGAGCATGTCAATTAATTTGTTTGCTATGGATGCAGCTCCCACTCTGTTTTTTTTGTACAGAAAAACTGCATCCATTATGCAGTGTTTCTGCAGCGATTTGACGCGCACATGTGCTGACAAATCGCTGCAGAATATTCAGCAGTTACGTGCGCTTGAGCCCTAACACCACCACCACCAGTGATTGGCAGCTTTCTGCCTACACTGTACATGGACAGAAAGCTGCCAATTCAGTGCTGGGGAAGTTATAGCGCTCTGCATTGAAATAACTGCCACATCTGAAGCAAAGAAAACAGTGATTTTATCAAAATGACAGCAAACAGCCCAGTATGTGATATATAGCTGGAATCGGGGTCTCTACAGGGTGGGCCATTTATATGGATACACCTAAATAAAATGGGAATGGTTGGTGATAGCAACTTCCTGTTTGTAGGTCATTAGTATATGGGAGGGGGGAAACTTTTCAAGATGGGTGGTGACCATGGCGGCCATTTTGAAGTCGGCCATTTTGGATACCACTTGATTTTTCCAATTTAAAGAGGGGCATGTAACACATCAAACTTATTGGGAATTTCACAAGAAAAACAAATGGTGCGCTTGGTTTTAACGTAACTTTATTCGTTCATTAGTTGTTTACAATTTTATGACCACTTATAAAATGTGTTCAAAGTGCACAGAAGAAATTATAGCACAGGCTTCCAGTATCCGTTGTTTCAGATGCTGCACATCTTGTGATGGTGCACCACCACATTATGAGTGTCCGGTCTGAGCATTTCCACATGAACAGTCTCCTGGAAAGTGGATTGGTCATCGTGGGCCAGTTGAATTGCCACAAAGGTCTTCCAATATGACCCCCTTAGACTTTTATCTTTTGGGGTCATCTGAAGGCAATTGTCTATGCTGTGAAGATACAAGATGTGACGCATCTGAAACAATGGATGCCTGTGCTAGCATTTCTTCTGCAGTATTGCTATCAGTGTGTCAAGAGTGGGAGAAGATTGCATTGACAATCCAACACAATGGGCAGCACTTTGAACACATTTTATAAGTAGTCATAAAATTGTAAATAACTAATCAATGAATAAAGTTACGGTAAAACCAAGCACACCATTGTTTTTCTTGTGAAATTACCAATGATTTTGATGTGCTACATGACCCTCTTCCCATTGGAAAAAATAAAGTTGGATCCAAAATAGCTGACTTCAAAATGGCCGCTATGGTCACCACCCATCTTGAAAAGTTTCCCCCCTCCCATATACTAATGAGCCAATGAGCTACAAACAGGAAGTTGATATCACCAACTATTCCCTTTTTATTTAGGTGTATCCATATAAATGGCCCACCCTGTACATTATGCTGCTCGCAGATGGGAAAGCTAAACCTGGTGACAGAATTCCTTTAAGTACACCATGTAAAAATCTCTTGAAAAAAAAGTGATTAATGAAACTGTTTGGCTTTATATATTTGCAGTTTTATGCAGAAAAGCACAAAATGCAAAAATAAACCTTTGCAGAATCAAGCGATACATTATTGAATACAATGAGAAAAAGAAGAAAGCTGTCTGAGCAGACCAGATATGCTATGATCACCAAGATCTCTTTCTCTCCAGTCCTTGGTTTGGTCTTCATATCTTCTGACACTGAGTAGGCCTCATCTGGGTATTCAACTCTTATCCGGGTATACAACTCTTCTCAAAATGAACTTTAGATGAATTGCTCATCTCTATTAGGGACATTTATTTTAGTTTTCAGCTTTGCCTTTACGTAGCTTCCCCAAAAATTCTGTAGTGTCAGAAAAACAGATGTGTGGCCAGTAGTGATGGACGGACACGAAATGTAAAAGTCCGGATCCACGTGGTTTCAAAGGTTCCTGGGTGCCAGACCTGGGCCCGGGATTCCGGGTGTTTAATCCGGATCCGGCACTTGAGAAATTAAAAAAATAAAGAAAATAAGAATGAAGCGAGAACTTCATACTTACCGGGGCTCCGTTGCGGCTGTACACTGCTCTTGCGGCCTCCCTGCGCCGCTCATCATTGCTCGTCCATATGCACTGCTTTCCCCGCCTACCGGCCATCCTGGCGTCTGTGTTTGGTTGCAGTCAGATGTTCCCCCAGTCTGTGTGACAGCGTCTGACTGCTTCCACTCACAGCAGTAGCAGGCGCAGAGATCTGCTCTTCCTAAGCCGCCTGGTGTGTGAATCATGCACCAGGTGGCTCAATACAAGCAGAGGAGGAAGCATTGCGGGCTCAGAGATCTGCTTGTCCTGAGCCTCTTGGTGCATGTGTGACGCCCCTGACTATCAGGGTGTCACAGGGAACTGCACCCCTGTCTCTCATGGTGCTGAACCCACCCTCCATGGTTCTGGAATCCTAACTACTGGTATTGCTTCCATCAGCACTCAAATCCTAACTACACCTCACACCACACCCTGTCAGGCACACCAGTGGGTGGTCTAACTGGAATAGGGCCACCCACCTAGGGGTCAGGCAGACTGGTGGAGGGAGGAAGTGAGATGAGTAGTAGCCTTCAGAGAGTGAGGAGCTGGGGGAGTTTGTAGTTCCCTGTGTGACCTTGGTTTGGTCACGGACGGTGGTCTGGGACCAGAGGAGTTGGCGACCCAGTCGCAGGGTATTGGAAAAGGGTGTACTGACTTAGTTTTGGAGAATGGTTGGCACCAAGAGTCCAGTAACTGGACCAGTACCGAGCACGGCGGGGTACAGGACCCTAGATCAGGGAGTAGCTTCACGCAACCTGATAATTCACCTGTGGAGGATAGTCTCTTTATGAACTTTCCTCAAGAGCTCAGACATCGAAGGCATCAATACAACAAGGGGGATAGGGCCTTCCAGCTTATGCAGCCCACAGAAATCCCAAGTGTCAGCCATCGAGAGCACAGCTCCACTATTTCAATATAGGGAGCGGGACCCTGACAACTTCAGGCCGAAGGGTCACTCAGGAATATCTACACAATTGTGCATGGAGGCAGGCTCCGGACCATTAAGCAATACCAGCGGGGAAAGACACCCGGACGGGCTCCCCAGAGTGGCAGCGGCACCCAGAGACTTGGTTTACTTCTGTGTCAGATTCTGCTTATTGGCCGCACCAACAACTGCACCACCTGAGTGAGTACACTTGCCTCCCCGGGTCCTCACCTGCCCAACTCACCTCCACCATACCGTTTCACCTTCCTCCGGTGCCCCGGGGCCTTCCCTACCCATGGAGGGATCACCATCTGGCTGCCCCGCTCCATCAGCCGCTGGGTACTCCCATCGGCAGCGGTGGTACTCCCTTACCGCACACCACGGGTGGCGTCACGAACTGTCCCTTGTAAATATTCTCCCCCCTTTTATTTGAGTGGCCGCTGAGCCCCGGGTCCGGGGATCCTCGAGCCACAGCAAAAACCCCAGATCCGAGCAGTCAGACTGCTGCAGGGGCGGCACACATGAATCATGCACCAGGAGGCTCAGGACGAGCAGAGGAGGAAACATTGAGGCTCAGGATGAGCAGAGGAGGAAACATTGTGGGCGCAGAGATCTGCTCTTACCCCCAGACTCCCACTTCTATTGGACTTAGGAGAAGAATGTTTATTACGTTGGAAAAACATTAGGCTGCATTTTAAACATGCCTCCAATCACGTGACTAATTACATCATACCTGGAATGAGCACGTACATTCTAGGCTCACGGTAGATGCTAGAGTGTACAGGATCCTTCAATTACTGTCAGAGTTCCGGGATTTCCAGTTTTCTTTTGAAGGATCTTGCCCTTTGTTAACATGGAGTTTTCTGTTCTGTTGCCCTACTTCCTGTCCATCTGTTTAAAAGCCGCCCCTAAGCTTAGTCTAGTTGCCTGAGTATACTGCTTCCTGTGTACTCCTGCCCAGCTGCTCTCATCTCCTGATTGCTGTTTGGATCCAGTTGAAACACCTGACACCAGCTCTGGACTTCACCTCTCATCCAACTGTACTCGGACTCTGTCTGCTGTCTCTGGTCGGCACTTCTGCCCGGTCCCTCCCGTTCATATCCACCCTAGGACTCACATCACGTACGGACATTTTTTGGACTATATCTGTTGCCCTTTTTGTGTCCCGGCTGCTGCGCATTTAGGCCTTCTGGGGTGATTGCCGGACAGCCCCTGTATAGGGGTTCGCTCCTGGTGGTCTCCCTGGGGGAGTCCGGTGTGCGGCCCCGGGAATTCCTCTTTGCTCTGAACCCAGCAGGTATTTACTGTGTTTATGTTCCACTGTGTATATACTGTTCTGTGTGCATATTGCGGTTACATATCACTGTGTATATTTTGTTCTGTTTACATATTGTGGTTACATATTATTGTGTATATTCTGTTCTGTGCACATATTGCGGTTACATATTATAAAACGTCTTTTGCACCAAGAACTCGTCTCTGGTTGTCATTGCCCTAACGCAATCGAAATCCTCAGTACATACAATAGTATTACATTATACTCAGGCCAATAAGAGGATTTCGCTGGGGCAATGACTGAGACACGAATAGATCAGCTTTTCTCCATGATTAACTCCTTGCAGCAGGAGATGGAGGCGGTGCAAACTAAGCTTAGAGATGTGGAGGTACAGCTGGGCCATGATCACCAGGTACTTGGTCCGGCTATTCAGGATTTGCAAACCAGAGTGAAGGCTCAGGAAGCCACCCCCGCTACATCCGTATCAGCTGCCGGTATGCCTAGGTTACCCCCATTTTGTTTCAGTGGTGATCGAAGTCAGTTTCGTGGGTTTGTTAACCAGTGTATACTATTTTTTTGATGTACATGCTGATTATTACTGTTCTGACCGGTCAAAAGTGTTATGTATAATCATGTTGTTAACCTCACGAGCACTGGCTTGGGCTAATCCTATGATAGAGAATCGTGATATCCGTTTAAATAACCTGGATGACTTTTTAACAGCAATGGCGCAATTGTTTGATGATCCTAATCGCTGTGCTACCGCTGAATCGGCTCTGCTTTCCTTACGTCAGGGAAAGCGGTCTGTCGTCGAATACGCCACTGAGTTCAAAAGGTTAGTGGTAGACACCGACTGGGGAAACTGCACTATTGTCCGTTTTCAGAAAGGGTTTGTCCGGTACCATCAAGGACGAGTTAGCTCGTGCCGAATCTCCACGGGATTTTGAACTGTTTCTCCAACACTGTGTGCGTATCGATACCCGCTTGACGGAACACCGACAGGAAAAATGGGCAGCTGTAAACCGGGTAACCAACTTTGCGTTTCCTTCTAGAGAACCCACTCACAAGACGCCACGGGAGGCCAAGGATGTTCCTATGCAAGTGGACTCTACAAAAGCGAGAGACCAATGAACGTCGTGAACACCGGCTCCGTGAGCGTTTGTGTTTCTATTGTGGTCAATCGGACCATTTTCTGATTGACTGTCCAAATCGCCCGAATAAGGTACTGGCAGCAATGGCAGAGTGTGACAACACGGACGCAGAGTCCGATATCTGAGGCAAGTTTACACCTGGATGCGGTATTTCCCTTGACTTTGATGTCAACTTCACCTAAGGACTCAGAAGGGAAATACACCCATTGCTCGCTTCCCATTCAGATACGGTGGGAGGGACAGTTAATTCCTATATCTGCTATGATAGACTCTGGGGCAGGGGGAAATTTCATGGACTCTTCTTTTGCCAGGAAACACGGTATCCAGACTCAACAAAGATCCTCACCGGTTACCATGGAGACGGTAGACGGTTCTCCATTAGTTTCTGGACCAGTTGATCGGGAGACAGTACCCCTTGAATGTGTGATGAAACCAGGTCAGCAGGAGACCCTTGTTTTCATGTTGATTTCTTCTCCCCATTTTCCGATAATTTTAGGAATTCCTTGGCTGCGGTCTACAAATCCAGTCATCGATTGGGAGACTAAAGAAATATCCTTCCCACCCCAGAGTGGTCCGACCATTAGTCCAACTGTACCGGTTCCAGTAACACCGAATGCGGAGGGCACTGTACAGGTACCTGTTCTACCCCCGGTTTATAATGACTTCGCTGATATATGCGACAAAAGAAAAGCAGATCGGCTTCCCCCGCATAGACCGTATGATTGTCCCATAGACTTACTCACAGGGGCAGAGATCCCGTTTGGTCATGTCTATCCGTTGGTGGCACCTGAGTTACAAGCACTAAAAGATTACATCGATGAAAGCCTAGCCAAGGGATTTATTCGACCTTCTACCTCACCAGCAGGGGCACCCATCTTTTTCGTGAAAAAGAAAGAGGGGACTCTGAGACCTTGTATCGACTACCGGGAACTAAATAAGATAACCATCCGAAACCGGTATCCGTTACCGTTGATTCCCGAACTATTGGAGAGAGTACAACAGGCCAAAATATTTACTAAATTGGATCTCCGTGGGGCATATAATCTACTCCGCATACGTCCCGGGGACGAGTGGAAAACAGCGTTCAGATGTCGGTATGGACATTATGAGTATCTAGTGATGCCTTTTGGACTTTGTAACGCCCCTGCGGCTTTCCAACACCTAGTCAACGATATTTTTAGGGATATAATGGACCAGTTCATGGTGATTTACCTGGATGATATCTTGATCTTTTCTGATTTCCCTACAGGAACACCAGGAGCACGTCAAGACAGTACTTACCCGTCTGAGGGATAACCACCTGTATATTAAACTGGAGAAGTGCGAATTCCATTCCTCAAAGATACAATTTTTAGGATATGTCATCTCTCCTCAGGGACTGAACATGGAGTCTGGCAAGATACGGGCAATTCTAGACTGGCCGGAACCGGGAAACATCAAGGAGGTACGCTTTGTCGGTTTTGCTAACTTTTACAGACGCTTTATCCGCAACTTTTCAGAGATTGTCCGCCCTATCACTCTGTTAACCAAAAAAGGGCAGAAGTTTGTGTGGTCCGCCCAGGCCCGGGAAGCTTTCAATCGTCTCAAGGTTTGTTTTACCTCAGCACCAATACTAATACACCCGAATCCCACACTCCCTTTTATTGTGGAAGTCGACTCTTCCAATTATGCATTAGGGGCTATCCTTTCACAAAGGACTGGGGACAAGAGTCTCTTGCACCCGTGTGCTTTCTTTTCTCGCCGGTTGTCCCCTGCAGAAAAGAACTATGACATTGCGGACAAGGAATTGTTGGCGATTATTTCAGCTTTTAAAGAATGGAGACACCACTTACAGGGAGCAGTGCAACAAGTGATAGTTCTCACAGACCATCGTAACCTAGAATTCCTTAAATCTGCCAGGTGCCTGTCTCCACGGCAAGCCTGTTGGAGCCTGTTCCTTAACCAGTTCAATTTTATCGTTACATACCGTCCAGGGTCACGTAATGGGAAAGCCGATGCCTTGTCCCGAATCCACGCCATGGACTCCGTGCCTGGAACCCCGTCTCAGACCGTGTTATCTGATGCCAATTTCGTTGGAGTAATCCAGGACCAGGACTTGTGGAAGGACATCAAGCTGGCCTATGATGGTGACGTATTTCTTGCTGCCCCCCCGAATGATGTGACTCTTGTCCTTCGGAATGGTGTGTGTGGTTGAGAGAGCGACGTATTTATGTCCTGGAGGCTGTAAGACTTCGGGTTCTCAAGTTGGTCCATGACTCCGTGTTGGCAGGTCATAGGGGGGTACAGAAGACGCAGGAATTTCTGAGTCGTTTTTTCTGGTGGCCCACCTGTTTAAAGGATGTGAAAGACTATGTCCACTCATGTGTGGTTTGTGCCCGGTGCAAAGTCCCTCGTGTGGCTCCTACGGGACTCCTTCAACCGTTACCTGTACCATCTCGCCCTTGGGGATCCATCTCAATGGATTTTATTGTGGAGTTGCCAGTCTCAGGCGGTAACAATACCATTTTAGTGGTGGTGGATCGGTTGACAAAGGCTGCTCACTTTATTCCATGTACCGGTCTTCCCTCAGCCACAGAGACAGTGGATTTGGTTATCCAGAATATATTTCGATTGCATGGGGTACCAGATGAGATCATCTCTGACCGGGGCGTGCAGTTCACGTCTAAGTTCTGGAAGGGGTTTTGTTCGGCACTCCATATTGATGTCTGTCTTCTGCATACCATCCCCAGACAAATGGGCAAACCGAACGGACTAATCAAACCCTGGAGCAGTACCTGCGATGTTATGTCAGCCATCTGCAGGACGATTGGTTGCAGCTGCTTCCTTTGGCGGAGTTCTCGTATAACACTCAGAGCAGCTCCACTAAGGTAACGCCCTTTTTCGCTAACTTGGGTTACCATCCGAATATTTTGCCTAGGTCACCGGTGGCGGTTTCGGTGCCAGCGGTGGAGGACAGATTGACGGAGCTACGACGGAATCTGGAGGTTTTAAAGGACTCTTTGGCTTCGGCTCAGGAGCGTTACAAGAAGTCGGCAGACACTCACCGGAAACAGGCACCCATGTATAAGGTAGGGGACTCGGTGTGGTTATCCACCAAAAATCTGAAATTGGGTGTTCCTTCGCAGAAGCTGGGGCAGAAATTCATTGGTCCGTTTAAGATCACCGGGATAGTGAGCTCTGTGGCCTGTCGGCTGAGGTTGCCGCACAATTTAAAGGTACACCCGGTCTTTCATGTTTCTCTGCTAAAACCAGTTTCCCCTAATATGTTTCATGGTCATATCGTACCTCCTCCTCCGCCTGTGATGGTTGATGGCCAGGAGCAGTTCGTGGTTGAGGACATTATTGACTCCCGGCTCCATCGGCATCGGCTTCAGTATCTGGTACGTTGGCAGGGGTACTCCCCCCGAGGACTATTCCTGGGAACCTGTGGGTAACATTCGAGCGCCCCGGAAGGTTGCTCAGTTTCATCGGAGGTACCCAGACAAGCCTGGCCCTGATCCGTCCTGAGGCCGTTTCTGGGGGGGGGGGGGGAGTACTGTCAGAGTTCCGGGATTTCCAGTTTTCTTTTGAAGGATCTTGCCCTTTGTTAACATGGAGTTTTCTGTTCTGTTGCCCTACTTCCTGTCCATCTGTTTAAAAGCCGCCCCTAAGCTTAGTCTAGTTGCCTGAGTATACCGCTTCCTGTGTACTCCTGCCCAGCTGCTCTCATCTCCTGATTGCTGTTTGGATCCAGTTGAAACACCTGACACCAGCTCTGGACTTCACCTCTCATCCAACTGTGCTCGGACTCTGTCTGCTGTCTCTGGTCGGCACTTCTGCCCGGTCCCTCCCGTTCATATCCACCCTAGGACTCACATCACGTACGGACATTTTTTGGACTATATCTGTTGCCCTTTTTGTGTCCCGGCTGTTGCGCATTTAGGCCTTCTGGGGTGATTGCCGGACAGCCCCTGTATATAGGGGTTCGCTCCTGGGGGAGTCTGGTGTGCGGCCCCAGGAATTCCTCTTTGCTCTGAACCCAGCAGGTATTTACTGTGTTTATGTTCCACTGTGTATATACTGTTCTGTGTGCATATTGCGGTTACATATTACTGTGTATATTTTGTTCTGTTTACATATTGCGGTTACATATTATTGTGTATATTCTGTTCTGTGCACATATTGCGGTTACATATTATAAAACGTCTTTTGCACCAAGAACTCGTCTCTGGTTGTCATTGCCCTAACGCAATCGAAATCCTCAGTACATACAATAGTATTACAATTACACTGCATTCCCCGCTCACCGGCCGTCCTTGCGTCTGTAATTGGTTGCAAATATTTCAAAAGACTGACCTGCACATCCTACAAGTGTGTATAGGTGCCAGCTGAAAAAACCTAGCAAATACAAAATGGATACAGCCGCACACTAAATGCCAGCAATGTATAAGGGAACTCTGGTACTGCATTACTGCTATATGAAAAAAATGAGATTTTTAGTTTATGAATTGGCCAATGCATGTAAGGCCGGAAACCAAACGGCAAGGTAAATCTCAATATTCCGGGTCCCTAACTAAAATGCCACTATCTAGGTTAAAAACATCCATGTCTGGGCAGCTAGACTAAAAATCTAACTTGAAATGCCACTATCTGGACTAACCTCCATGTCTGGGCAGATAAATATTTGCAGTGAGTTTTTTTTCTGACTGAGCACTCTGCCCTATAAACCAGGCTGTGTTCACAATCCTTATACCAGGAGTCCTAGCTGCCCAGACATGGAGGTTAGTCCAGATAGTGGCATTTCAAGTTAGATTTTTAGTCTAGCTGCCCAGACATGGATGTTTTTAACCTAGATAGTGGCATTTTAGTTAGGGACCCGGAATATTGAGATTTACCTTGCCGTTTGGTTTCCAGGCTTACATGCATTGGCCAATTCATAAACTAAAAATCTCATTTTTTCATATAGCAGTAATGCAGTACCAGAGTTCCCTTATGCATTTAGTGTGCGGCTGTATCCATTTTGTAATTGGTTGCAGTCAGCTGCCACTCAGGGTGGGGGCGCGTCTGACTGCAACCAATCACAGGCACCGGTGGGCGGGGAAAGCAGTGCATATGCATGACCAGTTATTAGCGGCCAACTGTGCTTTTTTTGCGGCGGTACGTGCCGGTACGGCGTACCAGAAAATCCAAAGAGCGCTGAGGGAAAGCACCTCTGGCTCTGTCCACATGGCTAATTTGTAAGCTATGCAAATTAGCCATGTGTGGAGCGGAGGCACAAACAGAGCATCTATTGGAGCTTCAGGACCTGCGATGATGTCACGTACATGTGACTCGGGTAGGTGGAGCCATGGAGTTTTGCCCAGCAGGAAAGAAGATAGAGAAGATGGAGGAGTGCAGGGTATGTGAGTAGAGTGGTGCAGAGGGCGGCAAGCTGTGCAGAGGGAATAGAGTGAGATCAGGGGTATGGAGAATTGAGAGACGAGAGGGAAGGAGGATAGAGAGATCAGGGGGATCCAGGATGGAAGGGGCAGTAGCGTAGCTAGTCGGGGGGCAGAGGGTGTGGCCGCCCCGGGCCCCATGCTCAGAGGGAGCCCACCCGGAGCTGCAATACCATTAACTACATCAGCGTGCCGATATAGTTAAAGGAAAGGGAACCTCTCACCTCCAATATGCGATCTGACATATTAGCAGACTATTTGCCCTAATAGCAGCTCCCTACTAATCCCTGTGCTGTAAAATTGTGTAATATGAAAGTAATAAACGCTTTATTACTTTCATATTTCCTATGTAGATTACAGAGCCGCTGGCCCCATGGGCGGCGCCTTTCCCTATGGGCGTCTGCATACTTTCTGTGGTATCACGCCCCTGTGGGCGTGATACCATGGAGTCACATGAGCAACGTCCCCGTCGCTCATTCTATCTTGCGCACGTTTATACTTACCATTGAGGCAGGCTTCTCTTCCGGGTTCTCCTTGTCAGTTTCAGACGCGCACTGCGCATGCGCAGTACGCGTCTGAAGCCGGCGAGTGAACACCTGAAAAAGAAGCCTGCCACAATGGTAAGTATAAATGTGCGCAGGATAGAATGAGCGACGGGGACGTCGCTCATGTGACTCCATGGTATCACGTCCACAGGGGTGTGATACCACAGAAAGTATGCAGACGCCCATAGGGAAAGGCGCCGCCCATGGGGCCAGTGGCTCTGTAATCTACATAGGAAATATGAAAGTAATAGTGTTTTTTATTACTTTCATATTACATAATTTTACAGCGCTCCTCGCCTCAGAGATGCGTAACAGCAAATATTTTTTTACAAAAAAAAACACTGGCAGCCAAGGAAGTGAATGCGAGGCCTGGGAGCAGTGTACAGCCATGGTAAGTAGAGCGTGCTTGCTCCCATTCCCCTATCCCTTCCACCACCATTTTTAATCTCCGGATTCTGTTCCCCATAGACTTATATGGGAATCGGATTCCGGACCAGATCCGTATTTTTTAAAAGAGAGCAGGGACCTGCCGACCCTGGTTATCTGCGAGTCCGCCCATGTCTAGTGGCCAGTATAAGAACAGAGTAAGGATGCCTGCTAAAAGTAATATACCTAAGGCAAAACAGCAATTTGAATGCAAAACACTATGAATACTCACATGTCATTTAATCTATTCCAGTTTTCTTTCAAAAAGTCCCAAGCTATGTGTCTTCCTATGTCAGTCTTCAGCATATGCAACAAGACATTCAGCAGATCATGAGAATCACTGTTCATGCTATCCTTTAAGTACCTGTCAAGACATTAAGTGCAATGAGTAAAACATAACAAATGTAGAATTCAACAAGTTTTCTGTTTTACTTGAAAAATGTAAGTTTGTGAGGATTAATTAAGTTATGACCAATGTCCTCTCTAAGTAGGCACATACAGTATATACATTGTAGAAGTGGTGCTACCTTATTTGCAGTACCAAGTCCAGTTGCCTTACCTGTAATCTGTTGCTGCCAGACAAGAGCCTTGCCAACCAGCGGTTACCTGACTCCTCCTTTAATTAAGGAGACCAGCTAATGAAAATGAGAACTACGTATGCTGAGAGGTTAGCAGGGCTGCAATCTGACCACCAAAGATCACACACAGCGACATTGGACCAGGTCCTACGAATTGATTCAGGCCTTCTCTAATTGTCAAGTTTCTCTTTGCTACATCTGTGTTACTATGAGGCAGAAAAAAAAATCAATGATTCGGCAATCTTTAACTTGTCATCTAAAACAGCAGAAGCCACAGTAAAGGGCCCGTTACACGCTACAATTTATCGGGAGATATGTTGCCGGGGTCACGGATTCCGTGACGCACATCCGGCATCGTTTGCAACGTCGTTGCGTGTGACACCTATGAGCGACTCTGAACAATCGCAAATAGGATGAAAATCGTGGATCGTTGACGTCTTTCATTTTTAAAAAATTGTTCGTTTTGGGGAAGCAGCCGACATATTGCTCCATTTGACACCCTGCCAACATCAAATAACATTCAAACGACCGCCTGGGTCCAACAATATATCGTTGATCGCTGATGCATCTGTTTTGAGATCGTTACGTGTGATAGCAAATAAACGACCTATAAGCGATACCGGCAAATCGTAAATACAATCTGGGCGTGTCACGTTGTTACGGTTGCTGTGGCACTGGAGACTATGTTCGGATTTCTTGCTACTGCACATGTGCGAGCGCTGGAGACTAAGTCCTATCTTGGTTCCTGCATAGGAGTAGACGCTCTGTGCATGTCCCTTGCGGCACATATTCTATCTAGGTGAGCGTTATCGGTAGGGTAACGCTCTTGTACCTTGCAGCTTATGCTGTGGTCCGTATCCTCGCACCTTAGTGGAGCGGACATAGGCAGGTGCTTGCTGCACATGGTCTGACTGGGCCTTGTGGTTCTACTCTGAGGTGAGCGCTATCGGTAGGGTAGCACTCCTGTACCTTTCAACCGTACTGTTGTCCGTGTCCTCGCACCTTAGTGGAGCGGACATAGGTAGGTTAGGTGGTCGTTGCCTTCTAGGGTAACGCTCCACTACGCTGCCTCCTGCAGCAGTCCGTATCCTTGCACACTAGGGGAGCGGTCATAGGCAGGAGTTTCAAGCTAGCAGCCTTGCTGCTGTCCGTATCCTTGCACCACAAGTGGGGCGGACATAGGTAGGTCCCATATTGCACACACTACACCTAGTCTCTGTGACTGTTAACTGAGACAGGTGCTTTCACGCTCACAGACTGTGAGACTTCTACGCACTTTTATGTTGTATTCCTCACTCTTTTGCATTTCCACTCCTGTTATTCTAATAAGGTAGTCGCTGTGACTTAAACAGTATACGCCGCTATTGGTCTTGGTGACACTGTGACGCAACAGTGTCAGTACCGCTTTGGTGGTACAGGTTTCCCCTATCCTCTGCCATACTCAGCAGCAGAGCTCTGCACGGTGGACCCTGACTGTCGGATAGCCTTCAATTCCCTTATTATCCGACAGCCCCCGTAACACACGTCGCACATGCGATCATCAGAAAACTTGTTGC
The DNA here is from genome assembly GCF_048569485.1 of Anomaloglossus baeobatrachus. NCBI lineage: Eukaryota > Metazoa > Chordata > Amphibia > Anura > Aromobatidae > Anomaloglossus > Anomaloglossus baeobatrachus. The sequence goes on from NC_134353.1 coordinate 793,423,267, forward strand.
GTGTAACGGGCCCTTAAGTCACAAAGGTTTGCTAGATTATGGATTCATAAGTATCAAGTTAATGTTTGGCTCATTCATGCAAGAATAACATCTGCTTTCCATTCTGTATTGTTTTTTGCCAGAAAGTATGAAAAGACATCAGAAAGTGATATGTATGCCAAAGGAAAGGGAATTTGTTTTTCCATCAGGCTTTTCACCTAAAATTAATATCTTAAAGGAGTTTTCCACTACTCCAACAACCCCTTCTCAATCCCTATGTAAAATAATAACAATCCATTCCAGCCGTGTCCACATTGGCTCTCACATGACATAACAATCCCTACTGCCATTCAGCGCTGGCTTCACTCTCCCCTTCAGACAAATCAAGAACCCAGAGAAAGTGAGAGCTGCAGCTGTTCTCTCACTCTAATTACATCTGTAGGAGAGAACAGAGAAGCCACCGCTGATTGGCCACAGGGATCAGGTAACATAACAATGTCATGTGAGTCCCGGGAGAGCCAGTGTCTACACCGCTGAAACGGTGCCAGCACCAGAGGTGAGTATAAGTGGTATTATTTTACTTGGACAAAGCATAGGTATTAAGAAGGGGTTGTCCCAGTAGTGGACAACTCCTTTAAATGCTACAAGCACAATTCAATTCCAAAACAACTACTGTCAGATTTTTTTAATCAGGATATTTCAAAGTGGATTGATATCACTAAAAAAGACTATACTTACAGATACAAGGGCAGGCTATAATACCATTGCACAACTGAATGCAGACAAACCAATGGGAAGGATTCACATGTGAAAACTACTGTTGAGTTGTTGTGGCAACAGCACCTTTATACTTTTAAAATCATCTTCAAATTAAAGGGGCTGTCCCCTACATTTCATTATTGTTAAAATTGGCTCATCGTGGTAGGAAAATAAGAAACACATGCTCACGTTCAGTAGTCCTTAACATGTTGTCTGATGGTTTTCTGACTATTTATGGGGGCTTGAACAAAACATGACTGTTGCAGTCAATCATTGGTCACCTGATGCCCTCTGCTAGAAGAGAAAGCCAGGTGAAAGGTGGGTAACACATTATGTGTCACGCTGGGGACTCACACGTCTGGCAAGCCCTGCCCTACTCACTACGGTCTGCTCCTCCCAATCTCAGGTCATCTTGCGAGCTGACCCTTGCAACACATCTAGTTCTGCTACATCCTTCTGTTGCTGGATAGTCTTCACCTGGCTTTAGTGAGACGTGGCCAGACTGTGCAAGAGTTTAACCAGTTGTCTCCTGTGAGTGTTGCTTCTCTGGCCTATTCCCTGACAGTAGTGCATATATTATGTAGTTGCTCCCTCCACATCTTGTCTGAACTTAGATTCAAGTCAGTCAGTGTCTTGTGCTCTGTCTGTGTTTCTGTTTTGTCTCTTCTGTTATCAACCCAGCTTGTCTACACATTTATCTTGATCTTTCCTGACTTCGGCTTTATTTATTGAACCTGTGTTGCCTGCCCCGACGTTGGACTTCCTGACCACATCCCTGTCTTCTCCCTTTGTGCCTCGTATTCCTCCCCTGACATGTTACTCAGCTGCTGCAGGCCTGGGGGCTGCCCTAGAGTGGCACTTGGTGACTACCCTAATGGCCCAAGCCTATCCTTACCATCAGTGGCTCTAGTGTCGACAGGGTAGTCACTTAGTTACACCCTCCAAGGTAAGCCGGCCAGTAGCACAGTGTGTCCACACCCACTGTCATCACAGTATGGAGTGCAGTGGAGCAAGACCAGTCTGGATGGTAAGTATGTAAGGTTTTCTTATGTTTCCAACACAATGAGCCCATCTCTATAATAATAAAATGTAGTGGATGACACCGTTAAAGACTACGATATTACATTACTATGTAAGATATACTGTTATCTGTACGCCATTACTGCTGCCTTCTTACCGATACAACAGCCATGGTTCCCTGGTGTAACTCAAACCCTGTTTAAGGATGGCCACCTCCCATTGATGTTCACTATGTGATTTGTTATAATAATTCCAAGCAAACTCCCATTCCTTTTCAACCTCTTCTGCAATGCCATAGCAATAAACTGAACCTCTAATAGACTGTGTGCCTATAGTTGGGACCCAGCCATTCTCTGCCCTTATTCAGATTGATGTCTGTTCTGACACATGGTAAAGTTTGAATACTAGAAAGTGTTAGGTACTGTCCCGATGTGGGTACACCTTGTGGGATGGCTTTTTTGATCAAAAATAGTGTTTACTAAGTACCCTATGTTTACTTATATGCACTATGCTTTTATTTAGTTACAGTAGTGTATATGTTCATATTAATCTTATTTTGGGTTTTCTTTGTCTTATGGTTAGTGTGAACATGTTCTAATAACATGCATGTGTAACCAACTCATTCTCCGGCTAATTTTTTGGGTTTTTCTCTAGTGTCTTATACTCAGTACAAATAGGGTGTGGCCCCCTTTTCCAGTGAGCTGAGCATTTCATCCATTGCATCCCATGGCTGTGTGCCTATTGTTGGGACCCAGTCACAATCTGCCCTTATTCAAATTGAGGTCTGTTCTGACACATGGTAAGGTTTGAATACCAGAGAGTGTTAGGTACTGTCCCGACTGGGTACACCTTGTCGCGGTGGGATGGCTTTACACTTTTTTGATCAAAAATAGTGTTTACTAAGTACCCTATGCTTATTTATATGCTTTATGGTTTTATTTAGTTACAATAAGGTATATGTTCATATTCTTATTTTGGGTTTTCTTTATCTCATGGCCAGTGTGTACATGCACTTATAAAATACATGTGTACCAATTCACGCTTCGGCTCATTTTCTGCTTTTTTTCTGGATAGTAAGTATGTAGGGTTTTCTTATGTTTCTAATGCAATGAGCCCATCTCTATAATAATAAAATGTAGTGGATGACACCGTTAAAGACTACAATATTACATTACTATGTAAGATATACTGTCATCTGTGTGCCATTACTCTTGCCTTCTTACCGATACAATAGCCATGGTTCCCTGGTGCAACTCAAACCCTGTTTAAGGGTGGCCAGCTCCCATTGATGTTCACTATCTGATTTGTTATAATAATTCCAAGCAAACTCCCATTCCTTTTCACCCCCTTCCGCAATGCCATAGCAATAAACTGAACCTCTAATAGACTGTGGTATTCTGTAAAAGAGGAACATAAACATACATTACAAAAAAAAATACATGTAAGTAAATAGTTTTCTATAGTACTATTAAGATATGGTCATTTGAACAGACAACCTTTCTTGCCCAAGTATGATGGCCATACAGTCATGGGTGTGCCCTGCTCGGGAAAGCCCTCTGGCGAGTAGGCACCAAAAGGTCACAACGCCTTATTATGCACAGGTTTGCATCTCGTATATAAATGTAACTGCTTTCTTTTGGTGCTGTGGGGGTAAAAGACTCTTTCCCGTCTGGTTATCCTTTGTAGCATTGATCTCGGGTGCAGCTCCTTGTGATCACTCCCCTTTGGTATGAAAGATCACTCATCATCATCTGATGCCACTTATAGAATCTTCATTTCTAAGCTGCCCACTTTGAAAGGAGCCAGTCTCTTGAAGAAGCTGAGGTGTCATGACAATTGCAACCATGGTACTTAGCTGCATTGGAGGAGTTTGGAGGATTTTCCTTATTGTGTATATTTTAGCTCTGTCTGTTGTCCTTCCCTTGTGTTGTACTATTGTAGTGGTGAGACTAGAGCTCTTGCTGGCCTTCTCATTAGCCAGGGTGAATTCAGAGCAAGGCAGAGCCTAGGAACGTGATCGGTAATGACTCGTATACAGATGTTAGGGAGTGCAAGGAACAGCATCAGGTGAGTGGAGGAGGTGACCCAACTCTCCTCAGTGACATAGCCAACCATTATATCATATTTCCGGTGTACCTTGTGTGTTGTGGCACTCGCCGGGGCTTTCCCTTGTACCTGGCAGAACCCTGATAGCCACTGCATTCTGCATTACACGTACACGTTAGATTTGTGCCTTATTCCCACATCATTTTTGGTCTGTGTTTAATGAGTATTTTCAAGACAAAAATAGAAGTAGCTCTAAAAAAAGATGGAAATCTTATAATTATAATTCTTTTTCTCTATAAAGTTCACTACTGATTTTGTCTGCGCTTTTTTTGGACCAAACCCCAGAATACACGTGTATTTTTTGCACCATTTTTAATGTAAGAAAAGTGCTGCAAAAACACTGAACACTGATGGAATTGACAATGCCATCTTGGCAAAAACACAGCAGGGCTTAAAATATGCATCTGCATGAGATTTCAGAAACCTCATTGATTATGCTGGTATTGTAAGACACTGGATATTTAAAGCACCAAATATACTTCATAATAAAGGCAGGAAAAATGTGACGTATGAATATATCCTTACTGACCAAATCACTGACCAAAAAACTGGCATGTAGATAAAGCATTAAATCTGTTGAATCTGCTGATGTCGGCAGGACTGGTGAACCAGCTAATATATATAAAATAGTTTCCTGTTGTTCATTTGGCATGTGTGGGGAGAAAAAAGAGAAATGTTTAATTCTCAAGGAAGACAAGTCACCCACCAAAGATGTCTCAAAGGAGCTCAATTCCCTCTCCCCATTGTAAATAATTGCACATCTTGAGGCCACGGTTTATGGTATCCGAATGCCATAATAAGACATAAGGAAGGGGTGCTGAGATCAGAGAACCCTGTAATGACCAGCGTTATATATTTTCACACACGTTGATCATGGTTTTTTATTCTGATGTGCTGCGATTTTATAGTCCATCTAAAGCGCTGATGTCCGAATAATGAACATGTTTTCTCAGATCAGAGAAACTATTGCCTATTTGGCATTCTCTTTCTATTTACGTAATATGGGGTATGACACTTAGAACTGCTTTGTGTTAGGCTTCATGCATATTTTATAAAGCACTATACTATAGAGAGGTAGGTGACCTTCTGCCCCTATTCAGTTCTCTCCTGAGTGCCTAAGGAACAGAGCTGCCCTAGAAGTTACTCCATTGAGAAGTCACTGAGTGCTTCTGTACGCAATCATCGAGACATTGGAGGACAGGAAAGGGTCCATGCACTGTAGAGGGATCCTTTCATCTGATTCTCACTGACTGAGTAGAATGAATCACACACTGCCTGTGGTAATGCAGCAATGTATGTTTACTCTAAAGCCCGCTTTACACGCTGCAATGTATTTTACAATGTGTCGGCGGGGTCACGTCGTAAGTGACGCACATGCGGCATCGTAAGGTACATTGCGGTGTGTGACAGGTACGTGCGATTTCGATTGAATGGTAAAACGTTTATCGCACGCACGTCGTTCATTTCTCTAGAATTGAACGTCAGATTGTTCATCGTACCCGGGGTAGCACACATCGCAGTGTGTAACACCACGAGAACGATGAACAGATCTTACCTGCGTCCTGCGGCACCCGGCCAGCAATGCGGAAGGAAGGAGGTGGGCAAGATGTTTACGTCCCGCTCAGCTCCGCCCCTCCGCTTCTATTGGCCGGCTGCCGCGTGACATCGCTGTGACGCCGAACGTCCCTCCCACTCCAGGAAGTGGACGTTCACCGCCCACAGCGAGGTCGTATGGACGGGTAAGTACGTGTGACGGGGTTAATCGTTTGTGCAGCACATTCAACAAATTGAACGTGCCGCACATACAATGGGAGCGGTTACGATCGCATACGATATCGTATGCTGGTTGGTAAAGTGCAAAGCAGGCTTTAGAGTGAACCTGTCAGGTGCAATATGCACCCAGAACCATGAGCAGATCTGGGCGCATATTTCTAATCCCTGCCTAGCCGTCTCAGCATTCTAAAGATCGTTTAATATGCTAATGAGCACAGGGCGTGCTAACAAGCTATTCCATGCCCACTGCTCAGCGTCATCATCAGCAGTGACGTGCGTACCTGTGTCCTTTGCACCGCCTCAGAATGCCAGGCTTAGGGTCAGTGCGCATAATCAGAAGTCCCCGACACTTCCGGTCATGCGCAATATGCCAATTTGAAGCTGTGATGCGTACACCAAGCTTCATAGTACTCACGACCGGAAGTCCGGGGATCATGCGCACTGAGCCGAAATCCAGCCTCGGGCATCAGCTGAAATGAGAGCGACCATACCTCTGACTCTGCGCATTCATTAGAATGTTAGCATGCCCACAGGGGAGTGCTTACATGCTAAGGGGGCTGACTAGCTAAGGGAACTAACGCACTTGCAACTAGTAACTGGCCTCATTAGCATATAATAAAGGATCTTTAGAAATACTTTTTCTAAAGATTTCTTTATCTATGCTACTAGATACAGAGACGGTTAGGCAGGGATTAGAAATATGTACCCAGAACTGCTCATGGTACTGGTGCATATTGCACCTGACAGGTTCCCTTTAAACTCTGGAGCATTTCATAAAAAATATGCTTTAAAAACCAGACAAGAGTTATGCACCTTGGATTGAAGCGATGCAGGTTCTTGATGGCTTCTCCCTGCCCTGCTCCCCGAAACAGACAGGTATCACCTTATATACACAGTAAATCAAAAAAGTCCGTGGAGCCTCTGTTAGGAGTCCCAACACAGAAACCAGCCAGATATCCCTCCGGGAAGGACCCAGCCAAGGAGTGGCTCTTTTTAGGAGACCACCATAGCCACCATATTAAGTGGCCCTTTAAGTCAATATCCAACTTTTTGACAAGTTTAAAAATATGACAAGGGAAATACCAAGGCCAGGTATCCATCCACAGACAGCTGTTTCGGGGTATTGCCCCTCATCAGTGTGGAGTAGGATTCTGGCGAGGTGGGAGCAATGCCTAGTAGACCAACAAGACAAAACAATCACTGATCTCGGGGAGACCAGCCAGAGAAAACACTGCCGGCAGCAGAACTGCTCATGGTACTGGTGTATAGTGCACCTGACAGGTTCCCTTTAAACTCTGGAGCGTTTCATAAAAAATATGCTTTAAAAGCCTGACAAGAGTTATGCACCTTGGATTGAAGCGATGCAGGTTCTAGATGGCTTCTCCCTGCCCTGCTCCCCGAAACAGACAGGTATCTCCTTATACACACAGTGAGAGACCTGTTTGGTGTAAGGGTGTGGGGCAGGTAGAAGCTGCTCTCGGGGAACTAGCCATGGACTACTCATCTGAGACACATAGTCCCGGGCTAAAGCTTTACTTTCTCTGAAACTGCAGCATTTCAGAGTAAAACAAGCTACAGCCAGTATTTGCTTTATGCAGCACACAGTTTGGGCAGTAAGAATTAGCTGACAAGTTCCCTTTAAGGGTCGGTGCCCACAATCAGGATTAGTAGCGTTTTGGATGTTGTGTATTTTCACTGTTTCCAAACCACTGCATTGTACATTACAATCAAAGTGGATGGGATTTATAGAAATCTCCCGCTCTTTTTAACAATGCGTACACTGACTTGTGCTACGGGTTTCCTATTCTCAGCATGTCAATTTCATATGTTTAGACACTTGAGTCTCCTGCCTTGGAGAACGCAGTGAAAATCCATTGCGTAAAGAACACCACATAACGCTGATCGTGGGCAAGTACCCTAATGGGTGTTCTGTGCCTAAGGAAACCTTACTATGACCATATGTATGGTGCATCCACCAGGATTGTACAACATGTGAACACGGTATGTAACTTACTCATTAGTGGAAGTGTTAGCCATCCATTTTGCATAGAGTTCACTTGCCAGATCTAGACAATTTTTTAATCCAAGAAAACAGGCAGTCTTGAAAATCTCATCTATTCCTGTACTTAAGAAAAAATAAAAGAGCGATCAAAAAAAGTAAGAAAGTGACAGTTTAAGGCTATGTTCACACAAAGGTTTTTTGCTGTGTTTTTTTTCTGCAGTAAAACTGTAGCAAAACCCATCTCTTGCCAGGAAATAACCTGCGGTTTTAGTGTGGTTCTTTTGGTGTTTTTGGCTAAATGTTTGCACTTACTCATTGGTTTCTATAGGTGAAAAGCCGCGGCAAAACCGCTGAAAGAATTGACCTGCTGTTTCTTTCAAAAACGCAGTAAAAACCAAGCAGGCTGACATTTTAGCCGGGAAAAAAAAGCGTTTGTGTAATAAAAACCATGCTTTTTATTAGCATGGTTTGCATAAAACCAATGGAAAAACGCCCTGTGTGAACATAGCCTAATTAGTAGAAGACAAAGCGGCACAGCTCTATATGTTGTGTAGTGACTGAAAATGGCACTGCAAGCTTTCTCTCATGCAAATTGTCTTTGTCTTTCATGGCAAGTATAATCTGTTACTTAAATCTAGACTAGACATAAAAATCCTATAATCAAATGATCTATAAAAGTCAGTCCATTAGTTATTGCACATACTGATTGGGAGGTTTGCATGCTGATTTTTATTATCTTTTAGTTATCGCAGGTTTCTATTTACTTAACGTCCATATCTGTCGCTTTTAGAGATGAGCGAATCTTTTGAAATTCATAAACATTGATCCCTTTTTCCCCCCCAAATATTCGATTTGCGGTGAATACATTTGATTGTATCTCAAAACTGGAAAGCTTGTAATTGCTCGGAAAATACTTGTGGAGGAAAGGAGAGAGAGAACCATGCTGATCATAAGAGCTAACCCTCTACAAAATAAAAAGAGAGAAAGAGGACCCCATTGACCATAAGCATTAGAGCATTAACTGTACAGGAGAGAGAAAGTGATGACCCTGCTGACCATAAGAGCTTACACCTACAGGGAGGAAGGGTGGACACCACAAACCATAGGCTCCTATCGATGGATAAAATTGTCTACAGTAGCCAAGGGGTATAAGAACTGCTCATCTTATGGAATTGTTTAACCCACAACTAAAGGGGGCTTTACACGCAACGACATCGGTAACAAGATGTCATTGGGGTCACGGAATTCCTGACGCACATCCGGCCTCGTTAGCCACGTTGTTGCGTGTGAAACGCACGAACGACCGCTAATTATCAAAATTATTCACCATATAGTTGATCGTTGACATGTTCTAATCCCAAATATCGTTGCTGTTGCAGGACGCAGGTTGTTCGTCATTCCTGCGGCAGCACACATCGGTATGTGTGACACCGCAGGAACAAGGAACAACATTGTACCTGCGGCCGCCGGCAGGGAAAGAGGTGGGTGGGATGTTACGGCCTTTCATCTCCGCCCCTCCGCTTCTATTGGACGGCCGCTTAGTGACGCCGCACGAACTGCCCCCTTAGAAAGAAAGCGGTTCGCTAGGCAGGTAAGTCCGTGTGACGGGTCCTAGCGATGTTGTGCGCCATGGGGAGCAATTTGCCCGTGACGGACAACCGACGGGGGGCGGGTGCTTTCATCAGCGACATCGCTAGCGTTTCACTGCGTGTAAAGCAGCCTTAAGGTATCAAGGAGTACTAGCTTCTGCAGTACCATCAGGTTAGTAGATCTCGCCGTGTGGCATGTGCAATAGGAAGATAGGAGTAATAGTCCACTATGCGGTTGTTATATTTAACCCCTTTTCGACATAGGACGTATATATATGTTCTAGGTCACCTCCCTCCTGTTAATGCAGGCCCGTATTATTCCCTGCACATGTCTGCTGATCTGATCAGCAGACATGTGCAGCTAACAGAACCTGCGTCTGTTAACCCCTTAGATCGTGCTGTCAAACTGTGAAGTGCTCTGAAGTGGATCGCACTGTTCCCTGCCGTCATCAGCGGCCCCGTGACCCCGATGGGTTTGTCATGACAGCATGGGGTCAGCTGATGACTCCTGTCATTGTCATGACTCACTTCCTGTGAATGTCGTAGAGCGCCAGCAATCACAGGAAATCAGCACTTCTGTTATTCAGAGGGTTGCTCAAGTAGATGCTCTGAACAGTAGAAGTGATTGGACAGTGCAGGTATAAAGTCCCCTAATGGACTAGTTAAATGTAATAAGTTTTAAAAAAAAGTTTTCAAATATATGAAAAAATAAAAAAACAACTAAAAGTTCAAATCACCCCTCTTTTGCCCCATTGAAAATAAAACAATAATAATAAAAAAACAACACATTTGGTATCGCCGCATTCATAAATAAATGATTTATCAAAATATAAAATCAGTTAATCTGATCAGTAAACGGCATAGCGAGAAAAATAATCAAAATACCAGAGGTATACTTTTTGGTGGCCGCAACATTGCATGAAAACGCAACAACAGCCGATCAAAACATCACATCTACTCAAAAATGGTTTGATTAAAATTGTCAACTCAAGACACAAAAAATAAGCCGTCACTGAGTCCCAGATCCCCAAAAATGAGAACACTATGGGTCTTGGAAAATGGAATTTTTTATTTTTTTTTGCAAATTTCAGATTTTTTTTTTCACTACTTAGATAAAAGTAAAACTAAACATGTTTGGTATCTACAAACATGTACTGACCTGGAGAATCATACTGCCAGGTCATTTTTACCAAATAGTGAACATGGTAAATGGAAAAAAAAACAAACAAAAAAAGAATTGTGCATTTGCACTTTTTTTTTTTGTAATTTCACCGCACTTGGTATTTGTTTCCTATTTTCCAGTACAACATGGCAGAATGAATAGTGGCATCCAGAAGTACAAGTCATCCCACAAAATACAAGCACTCATATGGCTATATTGACAGAGATAAAAAAAAGTTATGGATCTTGGAAGAAGGGGAGGAAACAATGAAAACGAAAAATGGAAAATCACCAGGTGGTAAAGGGGTTAAGAAATCCAGAGGACTTGGCACAGGATTTGACCAACTGGCTTTTTCTATACACATTTGGAAGCTGAAACAACTTCTTCATCAGAACTACAATATACATGTTTCGAAGTTGAACCAAAATCTTCATCAGGAGAACCATAATATTGTAATTCTTGATGACCTCGGTTCAACCTCGAAAGCATAGAGAATAAACCGCATGATCAAATCCTATGCCATGTCCTCTGAATTTCTGGAATCTAACATCAGCAGCACACAGTGACGTAACTGAGTTCAATGGGCCCCGATGCAAAGTTTGGACCTGGGGCCCCCCTCGGGTTACAGGATAATTACACTGACACTTGGCTCTTTCCCTCAGCACCCATCTTTCCCACATTCCGATATCCCGATGATATATTATAATGCATCTCATAGGCCTCCGTACATTATAATACACTCCCCATAGTTCTCCATACATTACAATCCACTCCCAATACTTCTCCATACATTATAATACACTCCTCATAGTTCTCCATACATTATAATATACTGCGCATAGTCCCCCATATATTATAATACACTCCCCATAGTTCTCCATACATTATAATACACTCCCCATAGTTCTCCATACATTATAATACACTCCTCATAGTTCTCCATACATTGTAATACACTCTCCATAGTTCTCCATACATTATAATACACTCCCCATAGTCCTCCATATATTATAATACACTGCTCATAGTCTTCCATACATTATAATACACTCACCGTAGTTCTCCATACATTATAATACACTCCCCATAGTTCTCCATACATTGTAATACACTCCCCATAGTTCTCCATACATTATAATACACTCCCCATAGTTCTCCATACATTGTAATACACTCCCCATAGTTCTCCATACATTATAATACACTCCCCATAGTCCTCCATATATTATAATACACTGCTCATAGTCTTCCATACATTATAATACACTCCCCATAGTTCTCAATGAATTATAATACATTCCCCTTAGTCCCCCATGTATTATAATACACCCCCATATAGTAGTATGTATCCTCATGTAGTATACAGCTCTCATATCATTTAATGGATAGCCCTCTGGCCACCGTGATTAAATACATACTCACTTCTCCTCATTCCCCTGCTGCTCCGGTCTCCTCAGCACGTCCACGGTTTTGCTGCTCTGCTCATCTCAACATAGTGCACAGTGGTGACATCATCGCACTCCACTATGCTGAGCTGTCAGAGGCAAAGCACAGACAGACACAGCAGGAAAATGATGAAAGAGGAAGCATGCCACTGCATCTCTCATTATTGCTTTGAATTGATACAATTGAGAGTGCGATCCGCGGCAGGGGGGCCCGCTGGGGGGCCTGATGCCAGTGCTGACACCAGGCACTCCTGAGTCACAGTCTCCACAGCGTTCGTGTGACCTACAGCTATTGCCGATGCGCAACTGGCTGTGGTCCTCGGGCCCCCTGAACCCCTAGGCCTGGTCGCAATGGCTATACTACTCCTATCCTCCTACTACTTGTTCTACGCTCTAAGGAAAGAGAAACACTTACTAAGTGACTTTGGAGATGGAAAACAACTCTGTCGTTCACACTGTTATCTACTGGGAACCACTGATTTGTAATGGCTCAGCTAATGACTACCACTGTCAAGGTAGGACAATCCACTAGATGCCATAGCTGTAGGACATTATGGGGAGGCCTGAGTGGCCACACAACTTGCTGTTGGCCCACTTTCTGATGCTTCAGCAGGGTGAGAAATATGCCAGGCAATATTTTTGGGAAGGAATCTTAAAATAATCGAAGTGAGATCAAACCGCAAATTTAAGGACATTTGACTAAAACACAACCCTCCGTGGACCGATCCGCTCATCTTTTGTCAGTTTACCCTTGTTCTGCCTAGCATGCTGACATTAAATTCTGTGAATTCGGCTGAGGTTTACAAACTACACAATGGCAGAGGCGGCCTCTAATAAGGAAGTGTATTAATATTGCAAAGTACTTACTGAACAAATATGTCATCAGCAGTTTCATCAAAATTTCTTTGAAGGATAGTTCCATAGTGTTGAAATATTGGGTTTATTCTTTTCAAAACATATTTCTATGTAAAAATAATATGTGTAAATCTTTGCTATTTCTTGACACATATGGTAAATGAAAGTGCACAATAAAAACAGTATAATATCATGTCAATGGTTTATCATGAGTTAGACATTGTAAGCGCAAAGCTTAAAGACCCCCTTACACATAAGACTCAACAAATGATGTCAGGAGCGAGAAGGATAGGAACATTAGACTTTCATTCACCGAGAATGGTGTGCCAGTGTCTGGTAGCGACTCTATCATAGGGAACACAGGACTGGCGAGATTAGCCTTTCTGTTTTTGATGGAATTGGGAGGTGGCCAATTGCATGGGCACAATCTGCTGGGCACAAACAATCTACTCCCTGTTTGGATTAACTTTCAAAGCCTTTTTTAATGCAAATAAAAACAAAATTACAAATAGTATATTACATCACAATAAATATCATCCCAAACCCATCGGAACCAAGCACACTGTAAGACAGGAAAAGAAAAAGATACAACTAGGAGAAATGGGCTCAACTAATGCCAGCGTCACACGGTACGATATATTGGGCGATATGTCGTCGGGGTCACGTCGTTAGTGAGGCACATCCGGCATCGTCAGAGATATTGTACCGTGTAACACCTCCAAACAACTATGAATGAGCAAAAATAGTCACCTTATCGTTGCTCGTTGACACGTTCATTTTCAAAATGTCGGTCCTCCTTCTGTGCTCCGGTTGTTCATCGTTCCCGAGGCAGCACACGTTGCTCCGTGTGACACCCCGGGAACGACGACCACTGCTTACCTGCGTCCTGCCGGCAATGTGGAAGGAAGGAGGTGGGCGGGATGTTACGTCCCGCTCATCTCCGCCCCTCCGCTTCTATTGACCGGCAGCTGTGTGACGTCGCTGTGACACCGAAAGTTCCTCCCCCTTCAGGAAGAGGATGTTCGCTGCCCACAGCGACGTCGCCCGGGAGGTAAGTGCGTGTGACGGGGGTTAACGACTTTGTGCTCCACGGGCAACAAATTGCCCGTGACGCACAAACGACGGGGGCGGGTACGATCGCTCGTGCGCTTGCACGATAGATCATCCCGTGTGACGCCGGCATAATAAAACTAGCCCACGTGTACATTTTCACTTTTGAAGAATTACACAATCTCTTTGCAGCTTTGTCACACTGATAAACAAGGCTATGCCAGCAATTAAGAAACTGCTTACAAAAGACACGTTACCATTGATGGAAGAGCTCCTGTTAGGTAGAAGAACACTAAATCCCCGTGTATCACCGATCTTGTAAGAACGTTTGCAAGGAAGTCATTCACAGCAATGGAACTTTCAAGAACAGCGATACACCTGGGACTTTAGTGTTCGGCTGCCTAACAGGAGCTGGCACTTGGTGATATGTCTTTTTTTAAGCACAGTTTCTTTATTGCTCGCGATATCGATCTTACACTGAGCTTTATATGGCTGATATTGCTGATTTTGTTTTGCACTGAGCTTTATTGTCCTTTTCAAAGGAATTCACAAGTTTTTATTTCCCACCAGGGATCATGGATCGTTACAGTTATATATTTGCTGTCTGCATGGAATTACTTTAAGTATTTGATAGAGCTCCTTTTGTCATGAATTTTTTTGTGTGCTTTTGTGATTTGCTCCCTATCTTCATATGTTATTTCTATTTAGGATAGAGAACATACATAAATTGCATTTTTAAGTTATTTTATATCTTGCCTGTGTTTTCTTGCATCATAATACATTAAAAAATATCTTCATTCAAAATATGTTATTCAGTCTAATTTAAATATACAGTCCAACCAGAAGTCATATATAGTTGAAACCAGAAGTTTGCATCCACTATCCAAAAAGACACATCTGCATGTTTTTCTCACTATTTGACATGAAATCAGAATAAACCTTTCCCGTTTTAGGTCAATTAGGAAAATTACAAAAATTATTTATATTTGCCCAATGCCAGAATAATGAGAGCGAGAGAGAGAGAATGGTTTAAGGTATTTTTATTACTTTCTGCAAAGTCAAAAGTTTACATACACTAAAGGGGGCTTTACACGGTAGCGCTATCACTAGCAATTTGTAGCGATAGCGACCGTGTAAGTACCCGCCCCCGTCGCGCATGCGATTGTTTGTGATCGCTGCCGTAGCGAACATTATCGCTACGCAGCGTCACACATACTTACCTGGTCGGCGGCGTCGCTGTGACTGCCGAACAATCCCTCCTTCAAGAGGGGGGGACGTTCGGCATCACAGCGACGTCACCGCAACGTCACACAGCGGCCGGCCAATCAAAGTGGAGGGGCGGAGCCGAGCGTGATGTAAACATCCCGCCCCCCTCTTCCTTCCGCATTGGGGCCGGCGGCAGGTAAGGAGACGTTCCTCGCTCATGCTGTGTCACACATAGCGATGTGTGCTGCCGCATGAGCGATGAACCACAACGCTAAACAACCCTTACCGATTTTTGAGTTTGGGACGACCTCTCCATGGTGAACGATTTTCACCATTTTTGAGGTCGCCTAAGGTCGCTGGTAAGTGTTACACGCTGCGATATTGTTAATGACGCCGGATGTGCGTCACTAACAATGTGACCCCGACGATCAAACATTAACGATATCGTAGCATGTAAAGCCCCCTTAAGAGTAATAGACCTTTAAACAATATGGGACAGACCATATGAGGATGTCATGTCTTTGGAAGCTCCTGATAGGTTTATTGGCAACATCTGAGTTGATTAGAGACACACCTGTGGATGTATTTTAATGCACACCTGAAACACACTGTTTCTTTGTGTAGCATTTTGAGAAAATCAAAAGAAATCAGCAAAGATGTCAGGAAGAGAATTGTGGACTTGCACAAATCTGGTTCATCCTTGGATGCAATTTCCAAATACCTAAAGGTGCCTTGCTCATCTATACAAACAATTATACGCAAGTGCAAACAAGATGGGAATATTCAGCCATCATACCTCTCAGGAAGGAGACTGGTTCTATGTACCAGAGATGAACATGCTTTGGTCAGATATGTGTATATCAACTCAAGAACAAACGCAAAAGACCTTGTGAAGATGCTGGTGAAAGCTGGTAAGATTGTGTCATTATCCACAGTGAAACAAGTACTGTATCAATATGGGCAGAAAGGCCACTCTGCCAGGAAGATGCCATTACTCCAAAAAAAACATAAAAAGCCAGATTAATGTTTGCAAATGCACACAGGAACAAAGACTTTAATTTTTGTAGACATATCCTGTGGTCTGATGAAACTAAAATTCAACTGTTTGGCTATAAGGACCATCGTCACATTTGGAGGAAAACGAGAAAAGCTTTGAAGCCTAAGAACACCATCCCAACTGTGAAACACGGGGGCAAAAGCATTGTGAGGTTGTTTTGCTGCAGGAGGGACTGGTGCACTTCACAAAATAAATGGCATCATGAGGAAAGAAGATTATGTGGCAGTACTGAAGCAAAATCTCAAGACATAAGCCAGGAACTTAAATCTTGGGAGGAAATGAGTCTTCCAAATGGACAATGACCTGAAGCATAAACTGGTGACAAAGTGGCTTAGGGATAACAAACTCAATGTTTTGGAGTGGCCATCACGAACCCGAATCTCAATCCTTTTGAAAATGTATGGGCAAAGCTGAAAAGGCCAGTGCGAGAAAGGCAAAAATTTCTACCAACTATTGTCAGAAGCTTGTGTAAGGATATGCAAAATGTTTGACCCAAGTCATACAATTTAAAGGCAATGGTAACAAATACTAATGAAATGCAGGAAAACTTGACTTTGCAGAGAGTAATAAAAATGCCTTAAAACACTCTCTCTCTCATTATTCTGGCATTTGGCAAATATAAATAATTTTGATAATCCTAATTGACCTAAAATGGGAAAGATGTTTTTTGATTTCATGTTGTCAGATAGTGGAAAAACAAGTGTCTTTTTAGATAGTGTACGTAAACTTCTGGTTTCAACTGTACAAAATGCATTCCACTTAGGTGCATACTGCAACCTTAGATTTATATATATATTGCGTTTTTTTCTGCGGAAATGCTGCGTTTTGAACTGCAGCGTAACTGCATGCGTTCAGCTTCCCCAGCAAAGTCTATGAGAAAGCCGAAAAATCAATGCCCACGCTGCGTTTGTAAACGCAGCGTTTTGGATGCCCAAAATTGCTGCGGAAAAAAAAGCAGCATGTCACTTCTTTTGTGCGTTGTAGCTGCGTTCTCCACCCATTGAAATCAATGATGTGGGTCAGAACGCAACCAAAATGCACTTGGACTGCATTTTTGTTGCGTTCTGCATGCTTTTTTGACAAACAAAACGCAGGTCTTTTCAGTCTCTGTCAATGTCGGTCAATTTCTGTCTGTGGATGTCGGTGAATCTCCCTCTGTCTGTCGGTCGGTCTCTTTCTCTGTCAGTTAGTCGCTCTGTCTGTCTCTCTCTCTGTCGATCGGTCAGTCTCTCCCCCTCTCTCATACTCACTGATCCCCGATCACCAGCGCGGCACTGCACGGCGTTCACACTGCTCTGGCGGCTTTTCTTCTTTTGAAAATGCCGGCCGCTCATTATTCAATCTCGTATTCCCTGCTTTCCCCGCCCACCGGTACCTATGATTGGTTGCAGTCAGACACGCCCCCATGCTGAGTGACAGCTGTCTCACTGCAACCAATCACAGCCGCAGGTGGGCGGGTCTGTATCGTGTAGTAAAATAAATAAATAAATAATTAAAAAAAACGACGTGCGGTCCCCCCAATTTTGATACCAGCCAAGATAAAGCCACACGGCTGAAGGCTGGTATTCTCAGGATCGGGAGCACCACGTTATGGAGAGCCCCCCAGCCTAACAATATCAGCTAGGAGCCACCCAGAATTGTCGCATCCATTAGATGCGACAGTCCCGGGACTTTACCGGTGGCAATCGGGGTAATAAGAGGTTAATGGCAGCAGCTCATAGCTGCCACTAAGTCCTAGGTTAATCATGACAGGCGTCTCCCCGAGATACCTTCCATAATTAACCTGTAAGTGAAAGTAAATAAACACATACACCCGAAAAAATCTTTTATTTGGAATAAAAGACAAAAAAACACCCTCTTTCACCACTTTATTAAAATCCCCAAATACCCCTCCAGGTCCGCCGTAATTCAGAGGTCCCGCGACGCATCCAGCTCTGCTACATGAAGCTGAGTAGAACACCGCCACTCCTGTGAGCTCCACGCAGCAACTGAAGTGAATCGCGCTGTCAGCGGGGACGTCACTGAGGTAATGCCAGTGTGTGTGCGGTGATGATGAGGGCTGTAGTGTCGGGATGTGTGCGTTGATGTAGGCGGTAATGGGGATGTGTGCGGGATGTCGGCGGTAATGTCGGGATGTGTGTGGGGATGTCGGCAGTAATGTCGGGATGTAGGCGATAATGTCGGGATGTGTGCGGGGATGTCGGCGGTAATGTCGGGATGTAGGCGGTAGTGTCAGGATGTGTGCGGTGATGTCGGCGGTAATGGGGTGTGTGTGGTGATGTCGGTGGTAATGTCAGGGTGTGTGCGGTGATGTCGGCGGTAATGGGGTGTGTGCGGTGATGTCGGTGGTAATATCGGGATGTGTGAGGTGATGTAAGCGGTAATGTCGGGATGTGTGCGGTGATGTCGGTGGTAATGTCGGGGTGTGTGCGCTGATGGCGGTAATGTCGGGATGTGTGCGGTGATGTAAGCGGTAATGTCGGGATGTGTGCGGTGAAGATGATAATCAGGATGCCACACACAGATAGCGCCGCGGTATGACAATGAAGTCGGGTGAAGTTCACTCAAGTTCATTCTCATCGCCCGACTCTGTCTGTGTCTGCTGTCAGCCGGCATGTAGCAGAGCTGAATTGCTGGGGGAACGCACTGTCAAAAATGCATCCAAAACGTATGCAAAACGCATTGAAAAAGCATCCAAAATACATGTGGATGCATTTTATTTTATAAACGCAGTGTCCAGTCTGCCAGAGGGTGCGTTCTTTTCCGCACTGCAGAGAAAGCAACGTGCACACATAGCCTTACTCTACCTTCCTCATATACATGTTCCAAGCATGAAACAGCTTTGACACACCGAATTTGACTCGCTACGACAGTTGCTCAGATTTTGAAACAATAAAAATTGTTATGCTGAAAGGGAATCATAGCCCCAAATCCTATTAACCTGCAGATATGTGGTTAATTTGCAGGTTAATAGGGCTCCAAAGCTGCCTGTTCACTGCACAGAAACCCCAGTTATTTGGGAGAAATTAACTTTATTCCACTCGGCAGCCTTCAGCTTTCAGTCATAAGGGCACGTCCAGTGCAGCTTCAGTCATCGCTCAGTAAATGGTGAGTGGCAGCTGTAACTACGCCCCTGACACTGACTGACAGCTCAGCAGTGCATCAGTACAGTACAGTACAGGGCATGGTTACAGAATGGTTACAACCACCGCTCACTATGCATTGAGTGGTGACTAACGTCGCACAGCCGCACTCTGAAAGACAAAGGCAATGGAGAGGAATAAAGGTAAGTTCCTCCCAGTAGCTGGGCTTTCGGGCCGGTGGCCAGACAGCTTTGGAACACTATGCAGATTAAGCCCAAATAGGGTTTTGGGACAAGACAGGTTCCCTTTAAGTTTGTAGTTTTGTGTATGATCCTATTTTTCTAATTGTTTTCTTACTAGACACATCTTGTTTGTGTAAACTAAGCAGTATGTGTACTTTTATGTAGACCACTAAAAGGCATATCATGTGAAAAGGTGTCATTGCACAAAAACACTCCTGAGTTATATGAAACTGATAATGTATATGGAAAATAGCAAAGGAAAAGTTAGTTTTATAATGTATGATGCAAATAATATAGTAGTTAAGTAATGCTATTTAAACTTACAAAAGAGGTAATATTCATGCTAGGGCTTATTTTCTGGGTAGGTCTTATTTTCATGGAAACAGGGTATTATATATACGGTACTTGATAAGCACAAAATATACAAAACACTAAAACACCTTTCTCAATTAGGGGCCCAAAACTCAGTAATGCATTAGGTTAACAAATATAAATGTAAAAATATTAGTATATATAGAAATATACAGTGGTACCTTGGTTAACGAGAACAATCCGTTCTGGGAGTGTGCTTGTTAACCAAGTTACTCGTTCAGCAAAGCAAGATTTCCCATAGGAAATCATTGCAATGCAGACAATTCGTTCTACAACTTGTTAAATGTCCAATCCTGGTCCCCTATTGTGTCATTCCACACATGCACAAACACATACAAACACGTATAAAAACATACAAACTCACACAAGCACGCACATGCACATACTGTATTATGCTCACCTTACCTTCCGTTCCATCGCCGGTCTCCTGGGACTTGCTGTTCACCAGTACGAGCTGTGTATCGGGTAACCATGATGACGAGGGAGGAACTTCCGCACCGAGAGCACTGACGTCAAAGGCGCCAAAGTCAAAGTCAGCGCGCTGCCTTTGAGTAGCGGTGACAGGGGAACTTCCTGGCTCGTCGCGCAGCCTGCCGATACACAGCCTATACCGGCGAACTATAGGACCCAGGAGGCCAGCGATGGAACGGAAGGTACACATATTATGCTCACCTTACCTTCCGTTCCATCGCCGGCCTCCTGGGTCCTGTAGTTCGCCATGAGGATTCCTCCCTCGTCGCGATGCACCGGCGAACTACAACAACCATGAGGCCGGCGATGGAAGGTAAGGTGAGCATAATACTGTATGTGTGTGCGTGCGTGTGTGTTTGTGTGTGTTTTGTGCGTGCTTGTGTGTGTTTGTGTGGACTGCAAGAGCGGGTCAGAGCGCGGTGGATGTACGGAACTGGAAGTGTGTGCGGTGAGTATTTTGCTCATACAGCAAAGCTTTCTCGTAAACTGAGTTACAAATTTACAGAAAGCTTTGCTTGTTAAGCAAAATTCTCGTTAAGTGGGTTACTCGTTAAGCGAGGTTCCACTGTATAAAAATTAAGTATAAATTAAATTAAAAGTGTTCATATTAAAAGGAACTCTCAGCTCTCCGATTTTCACTCTTAGTAAATACTTCCATTCCCTATAATATGATATTTCTGGAAAATGTCTGATTAGTACTTGCGCCATTCCTTTGTTATTCCTCTTCGAATAAACTGACAACTGGATGTTGCCAATTAATTTGTCATCAGGGTGTGCCCTCAGTGTGAGTACTGTGGCAGATTGTGTAGGGTTATAGCGCATTGAGATTGGTGACCCCCTGTTATCATGCATTTCCAGGAGAAACAACAGAGAAATTGCTAATTTTTTAAATTAAGCAAAATCATGATTGTTCTTTGTAGATAAATACGAGTATACATTGATACAGATATGACAATGGAAATGATTAGGTTTTTCAACATTGGTCTTCAAGCTTTGAAATGCACAAATGCAGTATGTGCCAAATGAACGCGCGTTTTGCACTGTGGCACGATAATGCTTCCTCTACAATACGAAGTTATTACGTGACAAAGCTATGCAAATAGCATAAGAGTAAGATTATCATTCATTAGTGTGAAATCAACTTACTACATCTGTAATATTACACAATTATACTTGCACTGATGAGTAGGGTAAAGAATAATTAATACCTTTATTAGTGGAAAGGAATGATATGTAACCAGTGACTTTTTATAGCTATTTAAGTATTTCAGCACTCTGTACCACACCAGGATTTCTGTTTCTTTTTCCAGATATCTTGTTAAATTGAGAGTTGTTTCATATTCCATGTAACCAGCACTAGAAATAAAAACAACACCAGGCCAATTAGAGCATAGCCAAAATGACAAGTAATAAAATATGCAACTAATGCGCTTGGATCTAGAATTTTCAGTTACTAAATATATTTACCCAGACATACAATTTTAGTCTTCTGGAGAATTATATATCTATCTTATTTACACAAAAAAGTAGCTAAAAGGGGTATAAACGCGATATAGTGTCTGAGGGGACCCAAAACCCCAAGAACACATTCATTTAAATGATAAGTGAGCTTTGGAGGCACCTATAGATTTTAAATTGGGGCCCAAGAGTGTCAATTTTGACTCTGTATTTTGACAATGCACTGCAGCAATTATGCCTTTTTTTATGGAAATTAAAGATGTTTTCAAGAAATGTTATAAAATGGCCCTGTCACATAATTCCAACGTAGCTTGTTGTAGACATGTCAGGACAGGCTGGAATCTGAATCAACAGCTCCCAAGTCCTGTATGTCAACTGACAAGAGCTGTATCGAAACACATTCCTGAACGAGTGGAGGAGACGTGTGTGACAGAAGAAAAAAAAAAATCTCAGCTCAATGATTACAAAGGATTTTTTTTATCCAGCCTCACTCCTCTATGCCCAGTTAGCCGAGGAGAAGATATAATTCTTGTGTGACTCACGTCTGCATGGCTCAGGGAGGTATGTGTGCTTTTAACACAGCTCCTGACAGTTGACACACAGGTCTTGGAAGCTGTGTTAATTCAGACTGGAGCCTCCCCTTTTATTACATACTTGGAGAATCTCTTTAAATAACAGTCGTAAGAAAGTAATTGGTCAGCAGTTATCATACTAGATCCCTCATTATAATAATCATTTGGCTCCACCAGATGCCTTTGTGCATACACAGTGGACAAGAATACACAGCAACTTTTGTTTTGGTCAAAAAGTTCTGTTTCACAACTTAACAAAATAAATTTCCAACAATATATATCATAAAATAATTTAGTATCTAAAACTTCACAATTCTTTTTTTCATAGGGTTATATTCCACTCATACACCTTATATAACAAAAGGATTGCTTAGAGTTGGGCGGGCTTTGCATGTTGCGACATCGCAAGCTGATGCTGCGATGTCGCACGCGATAGTCCCCGCCCCCGTCGCAGCAGCGATATCTTGTGATTCCTGGCGTAGCGAACATTATCGCTACGCCAGCTTCACATGCACTCACCTGTCCTGCGATGTCGCTCTGGCCGGCGTCCCGCCTCCTTCCTAAGGGGGCGGGTCGTACAACGTCACAGCGACGTCACACGGCAGGCGGCCAATCAAAGCGGGGCGGAGATGAGCAGGATGTAAACATCCCGCCCACCTTCTTCCTTCCGTAGAGCCGCCGGCGGCAGGTAAGGAGATGTTCCTCGCTTCTGCGGCTTTACACACAGCAATGTGTGCTGCCGCAGGAATGAGGAACAACATCGTACCTGTCGCGGCAGCGTAATTTTGAAAAAGTCGGAGCCTACACCGATGATACGATAACGACGCTTTTGCGCTCGTTAATCGTATCATCTAGGATTTACACACTACGATGTCGAAAGTGACGCCTGATGTGCGTCACTTTCGATTTGACCCCACCGACATCGCACGTGCTGCAACGTGCAAAGCTGCCCTTAGGCCTCTTACCTCTAATTTCAACCTATTTGTGCTATCCGTAGTTTTTTTGGAATGCATAGCACAAGGACAGATTTTAGTTCATGGGTCATTTAATATGTAAAAAACGAGACATGTCCAAGTTTAATCCAATATCCAGACCAAAAACCCATTTGGTCAGTGGAAAAAACAAACAGCATTCAGATGCCACAAGTTTTGGATCCATAAGCCATCTGTTTTCAGTAACTATTTGCTAGGAGAAGCTTGAAAAACCTCCATCATTAATTTTTGATATATTAAAAACTGATAAATCACTGATGGTAAAAACGGCCGCATAGCTGAAAATTGGTTGTATTTTTTTGTTCTTTTTGCATATGAGAAGAAAAAACTGACGTGTGAATTAATCCTTAGGGCTTATTTATTTACACATTGGTATGTGGTCAGTATTTTGCATCAGTATTTGTATGCCAAAACCAGGAGTGGAACTTAAAGAAAAACTATTATTGAAATACTAGAAGGTGGCCCGATTCTACGCATCGGGTATTCTAGAATTTACGTATTGTATAGTTCATGTATGATTTTTGTTATATGTATATATAGATGTTGTTGTGTGTAGTTACCAAGTGTTTGTATAGGGCGCTGTACATGTTCTGGGCGTTGTCTGGGTGTGGCGGGGGGTGAGAGCGGTGTTGTATGTGTGTTGTGTGTGTTGCGTTGTTTGTGGAGCGTTGTGTGTCTGTAGCGTTGTGTGTGTGTGTTGCGCGGTTTGTGTGGGTGTGGTGTGTTTTGGGGGGAGGTATGTTTTGTGCAATGTGTGTGTT
Source organism: Anomaloglossus baeobatrachus (assembly GCF_048569485.1). Lineage (NCBI taxonomy): Eukaryota > Metazoa > Chordata > Amphibia > Anura > Aromobatidae > Anomaloglossus > Anomaloglossus baeobatrachus. The sequence continues at coordinate 793,447,221 of NC_134353.1, forward strand.
GTGCGGTAATGTGCGTATATTTATGTATGCCGCGGTGTTTGTGTGTTGGGTGTTGTGTGTGTGTGGCGTTGTCTGTGTGTGTGTGGGTGTCTGTGTATGGCGGTGTTTGTGGTTCCCAGTGTGTGTGTGGTGTGTTGTGTGTGTGTGTGTTGGGGGGAGGTGTGCCCCTCCCATCGTGCTCCATCCCCCATGCTGCGCACCCCCCATCGTACCCCATGCTGCGCACCCCCCATCGTGCTCCATCCCCCATGCTGCCCACCCCCCATCGTGCTCCATCCCCGATGCTGCGCACCCCCATCGTGCTCCATCCCCCATGCTGCGCACTCCCTATCGTGCTCCATCCCCCATGCTGCGCACTCCCCATCGTGCTCCATCCTCCATGCTGCGCACCCCCCATCGTGCTACATCCCCCATGCTGCGCACCCCATCGTGCTCGATCCCCCATGCTATAATAGTTCTCCTATTATACTCAGAGAGGAGTATAATAGGAGGACTATAATAGGAGGAGTAGTCCTGGGGGGAGAGGAGTATAATGCCGGCTCCCTGCACATGTGTACCGGGAGCTGGTGTACGCTGGTAACTATGATACACATCGGGTAACTAAGGGACCTTAGTTACCCGATGTGTATAATGGTTACCAGCGTTCACCGGCTCCGTCAAGATCCCAGCATCGCAAGGTTATGTCTGGCGCTGCTGGGATCGTGACGGAGCCGGTGTACACTGGTAACTATGATACACATCGGGTAATTAAGGGACCTTAGTTACCCGATGTGTATAATGGTTACCAGCGTTCACCGGCTCCGTCACGATCCCAGCAGCGCAAGGTTATGTCTGGCGATGCGTGCGGAGGGCCGGGGCGAGTGGCCAATCCATGCGGAGGGCGGGGCCAGGCCGAGGCGAGCGACCAATCCGTGCGGGGGGGCGGGGCCATGGCGAGCCCAGCGGCCAATCAGCTTTGTGTCACCGTAAGGACACAATTTTGGAGCAAGACAGACAGACAGACAGACAGACAGAATAAGGCAATTATATATATAGATTGAAACCTTTTGTGTTTTGGAGACACTCCTGGTTTTGGCATAAAAATATTGATAAAATACTGATCAAAAATACTGATTTATGAATAAAATCTTATATAATTTTTTTTTCTTGTCACTTTTATTAAGGAGTCAGCAATTTCTGTACTTACTTTGCCAATATAAATGCATCATCCATGATCTGCACCCTATTAACCACTGGAAGAGCCTGCATATAATGGAAACAAAATGTAAGCTGAAGCAGAAGTAGCAAATAAGAATGTTAATGTTCATTATTTTCAATTTCATGATACAGTGACAATATATGGTAGGGTAAAACAAATGTACCCTTTTTCAATTTTGTTTTGGCAATGCATTCTAAATGAAACATGAAACCACTGTACAAATAGTTATGATTTAAATATTTTACCATTTTTGGTTTTCCTAGACTTAAAGAGGTGGTTCACTACTTAGTTTTCCAAGCCACATCGATATAACGTTGAGAAACAAGGCTTATTTCAAATACCTTGTGTTGGCAATTCTGTCTGTAAGTGGCGCTATTGCGTTCCGCTCATCCCCATCATGTGACCACCCGGGCTCCATGACCTCTGATGTCCGGTTATGTCACATCAACTTCCAGTTGACCTGATATCACTGATACGGGACCCAGTCTCTATAAATGACTGAGCTGTTGGCGGTGTTTAATTCCTCGTCATATCCCATTATCACTCCTGCTTGTGGCACTCTGCGGTAAAGGAGAGAGCAGGGAGATGCTGGGCTATGATGAACGTTGAAACGCTGCCCACAGCCCAGTCACTCACGGAGACTAGGGCCGGCCTTGGTGGTGTCAGGTCAACTGGAAGTTGACGTCACATCACCGGACATCAGAGGTCACGGAGCCCAGGGGTCACTTGATGGGGATGAGCAGAACGCAATAGCGCCACTCACAAACAGAATTGCAAACACAAGGTATTTGAGAGAAGCCTTGTTTCTCAACGTTATATTGATGTGGCCAGTAATGCTTACTAGTGAACCACCCCTTTAACGATCAGGTTACAAGAGTTTGGGGTATGACTGTAGGTTAAGACTATATAGTAGAGTTCATTGAACTTATGTGAGTGGAATTGAATTCTACTTGAATACTACAAAAATCATTATTGGAATTTTCTGTGGGTGAATTAAGCAAAATGGTGATCAGTTGTTCTCCATTTTACTTAACCATAGAAGGTGGACAAATGGTAACTAAAACAAAAGACACCTAAAATTCAACTCACTGCTCCAGCTGCTGCACTACTCATTGACACCATTAGGTCCTCTGGACCTCTTCTTTCCGTTGTCATGTACCGCATCTCTGGTGTTTTCACTCTAAACCAAGACTTCTAGCCACAATCAGGCATTGAAGGTCACTGAGCATCATAAGATGACAGCACATTACGATGCACAGGACTGCAGGTCCTGCTATAGAGTAAAGACACCAGAGATTAGGCACGCAATGGCAGAAACAAGAGGGAGCAGCAGTGCAGCCAAAAGTAAGTGGTGAGGTAATTATTAGTTTTTAATTTTTTACATCTTGTGTTTATTATGGTCTGGGATCTGGAGATATAATAATAAACATTCAATTTTTGGAGAATTGCTTTTTTGAAAATCAAATATCCCATGAAAATCTGCGCTATTTGACATTTTCAAATCTTGCCAGATCTGCTCATCTCTATTACACAGGGTTAGTGTGTTTTCCCTAAGCTTCTAATTTGTTACCATGAACATGTAAATGTTTGCATAGGGACTACAAACACAATATTTTAAAAAATTGTTAACACTAATTTCTAAATGACTAAATCACATCATTTTCCTGGTACCAGAGGTCCGCTATCTTGTAATAACCCTTGACTCTACCCAGTCCTTCAAACCATACATCCAAGCTCTTGACACCTCCAACTCAAAAATATTTCCAGAATCCATCCTTTACTGAACCCCCAATCTTATAAATTGTTAGTGCATGGCGTCATCATCTCCCACATCAACTAATGCAATATCCTCGTCTATGGTCTCCCTGCTAACACTCTCACACCTCTCAAGTCCGTCCTTAACTTTGCTTCCCAACTAATCCACCTCTCTCCTCACTACTCCTTCACTTCTCTCCTCTGCAAATCCCCAACGTATTAAATTCAAATTACTAGAATTATCTTACAAAGCCATCCATAATCTGTCTCCTCCTCATAGCTCTCAACTAATCTCCCAATGTATTTCAAGACGTAATATCTGGTCCTCCCAAGACCTCCTTTTCTTCTCCACACTTATACGTTCCAACCCAATTGCCTCTCGATTATCTGTCATCCTCTGGAAATCTAGGCCCCAACATATCTGATTATGCAACACATTCAGAACTTTCAGACAGAACCTGAAAATGCATCTCTTCGAGAAAGCTTACAGCCTGCAATAACCCTCTTCACCAGTACCGGAGTTGGCGCGGTTTTCCCCGAAACTGCTGTATAATTTCCCATTAACTTGTTAGGTGTAAACCTGTTCACTGAAATTTATATCTGTATGTTGTATGTAACCCCATTACATGTACAACACCATGGAATCAATGGTCCTGTAAAAAGAAATAATAATTTTTAATAATAATATTAATTTCCAACTTGAGTTATTTTCATTAAAATAAACTGGAGAACTTAAAACTTTTTTTTTTTTACAAAAGTTAACAGTTCTTCAAGGGAATCTGTCAGCAGGTTTTTTCTATTTATTCTGAAAGCAGCATAATGTGAGGGCAGAGAGCCTGATATTTCACTTATTAGGCTGCATGCTGTAGTTTCAATGCAATCAGCATTATAAGCAGGAGATAAACACTAGAGGACTAGAACTCATGTATAGACAATCAGGCTAATATGTGTAACTCTGCCCCTGCCATTGATTAGCAATTTCCTGACAATGCACAGTAAAAACAGGAAGCTGACAATGATGGGTGTGGGTGGGTTGATACACAGCCCAGAAGTCTAAGGGGTACTTCACACACAGCGAGATCGCTACTGAGATCGCTGCTGAGTCACGGTTTTTGTGACGCAGCAGTGACCTCATTAGCGATCTCGCTGTGTGTGACACTGAGCAGCGATCTGGCCCCTGCTGTGAGATCACTGCTCGTTACACACAGCCCTGGTTCGATTTTTTTATTGTTGCTCTCCCGCTGATAAGCACACATCTCTGTGTGACAGCGAGAGAGCAACAATCCTGAATGTGCAGGGAGCAGGAGCCGGCATCTGACAGCCTGGGGTAAGCTGTAACCAAGGTAAACATCGGGTAACCAAGGTGGTTACCCGATATTTACCTTCGTTACCAGCCTCCGCAGCTCTCACGCTGCCAGTGCCGGCTCCTGCTCCCTGCACACGCTAAGCTAAGCGGTGTGCGCTGGTAACTAAGGTAAACATCGGGTAACCATACCCGATGTTTACCTTAGTTACCAGTGTCCGCAGCTTCCAGACGCCGGCTCCGTGCAAGCGCAGCATCGCTTGCACGTCGCTGCTGGCTGGGGGCTGGTCACTGGTCGCTGGTGAGATCTGCCTGTTTGACAGCTCACCAGCGACCATGTAGCGACGCAGCAGCGATCCTGACCAGGTCAGATCGCTGGTTGGATCGCTGCTGTGTCGCTAAAGTGTGACGGTACCCTTAGATTTACTACATTTACATCATGAAGCCCAGTAAGTGATACATTGCTAAAATCAGGTTCTCTATCCATGTTCTATAATATCACAGTTCATATTAACCCTATACTGTGACATTACTGTGTGCAAACCCCTTCCTATGAGTTTACACCTAAGATGCCTAAACAGCGGAAACCCCCCACAAGTGACCCCATTTTGAAAACTACACCCCTCAAAGATTTCATTCAGGGGTATAGTGAGCATTTTGAACCCACAAATGCTAGACAGAATTTGATCATTATATTGATCATTTTCATTTTTTTCACAAAAATGTTGCTTAAGCCCCAGCTTTCTCACTGTTGTAAGAGATAAAATGAAAAAGTGGACCATATAGTTTATTACCCAGATTCTTATGAGTGCAGCAATAAAAATACATGTATTCAAAAAGTTCTGTTTGGACAAACATGAGGGCTTGGAAGACAGAGAGCACTATCTGAATTTTGGAACACAAATTTGGCTGAAGATTTCGGGCACCACGTCACATTGGCAGGGCCCTCACGGTGCCTAAACAGCACAAACCCTCCCAACAAGTGACTCCATTCTGGAAACTACACCTCTCAAGGACTTTATCCATGGGTACAGTGAGCATTTTGAGCCCACTGGTACTACACAGAATTTGATAACATTAGATCATTATACTGGAAATTTATTTTTTTTCATGAAAATGTTGCTTTTTCCCCAAATTTGTAATTTTTAAGAATGGGCAATAGGAAAAAACAGACCCCTAAAATTTGGTATGAATTTTCTCCCGAACCCAAACTGTTTTTACTTTTTCACATTTTTTATTTCTTTTCTTTTTTTCACCTAGTCCCTCTTTGGGACATGAATATTTTTCACTTTGATAACTGATCTCATGTACTGTAACACAATATTACAATAATAAAAAAAAGTATGCATGCAAATGCACCCAATGTATTTGTATATTTAACAATTAATGTTAAAAGTAATCTAGATTACATATGGAAGAGAAGAAGCTGCTATGACTAAGGGCCATGCGTGCGTGAAAAGCTTGAGCGTTGGCTATGCTATGTTTGTCTGATTGTCCCTGACTGGATAGCATTTCTTGTGAGGAGCGCAGAAGTTCATGCCACAGAAAAGATGCGCTGAATTCATTAAGTGGTATACGCCTCTTTAAGAATTCAGAGCATCATTCACACGTGAACCCTTCTTTAAGACTGGCTTGCGCAACACCAGTCTTATTGCATCTGCCGATTCCAGAGTGTTTAGGACTTCCATGCATGCAAAATAAGAGAAGAATTTGGCTTTGGTAATCCAATTACAAATAATTTAATGTTTTAGCCTCACATTCCGGACCTTCATCAGAACATAATGGATTAATGTAGGAGAAGAAGTTCCTGGAGACACAGCACAGAGGTAAAGTGACCATAGTCGCATGTTTATTCATTTTTATCTATGCACTATAGCCAGATAGGAGAATGAGGAGACATTATGCCAGAAAGGAGAGATTTAGCTGAGATGTTATGGTTACTGTCCCCTGTTCCCAGCTGCTGAGTTATAATCCCATATGTTTATGTATATACTTATGCAGATGTAAGCTGGGTTGGGGCAGAGGAGCATATGACTTTTGTGCCAGTCCCTATCAGCTGCCAAGCCAGCATTGTGTTTTTAAATGTGTGGACCTGGCCACATCACCAACTACCTAACACTGCCACGTAGCACGCAGTGCATTGCTGCATCTACTGGCTGACATCACAAAGAAAGCCTGATTCTTCCTGTACCTGCCAAAATGGATATCCAAGCAACAGCGTCAGATAGGTGGTGAGCAACACAGAAGGTGAGCGTTGTGTGGCTGGCTATAGGACCATCATACTGCAAATTGGGGGGCTATGGAGCCATCAAATTGTGTATAGTGTTTATTGAGATATACTGCATATAGGGGGCTATGTGTCAAACATACTGCATATAGACGGTTATGGGGCTATAATACTTCATATAAAATAGTTATGGGGCCATAATACTTTGTAAAGGAGGCTATAAGGCCATTATACTATCTTCAGAGTGCTTTGGGAGTATCATACTACATATAGGGGACTATAGGGCATTATACTGTGTGTAGGTGAGCTATTGTGCTCATCAACTGTGTATAAGGGAGTATGGGTGCCATCATACTGAGTTTTACTGGTTTTGGTAGCCATCCTACTGTGTATAGTGAATTGTGTGAGCCATCATACTATGTATGGGAGGCTGTTGCATTGTATTACATACGGGGTCTGTGGGAGCCAATTTACTGCATATGGGGGGGCTCTGGGGCCATCATACTGAATATGGGGCTACTATAGTGGTATTGTCCACGAAGAGGGATAGAGTGGCTCAACTCCAAAGTCCATTAAAATAGATTTATTGTTCCAAAAAAAGTGTGCATAAAATAGGCAGTGGTGAAGCTAGGTACGAGGAGCCAAGGTTCTTGGGGAGCTCATACCCGGCTTCACCACTGCCTATTTTATTCACACTTTTTTGGAACAATAAATCTATTTTAACGGGCTTTGGAGTTAAGCCACTCTTTCCTTCTTCGTGAATAATTCTCTGGATATTTGCCTTATTGAGTGTATGCAACTCCTCGTACGTGCTGCTTAAAGGGATTGGTGCCGCTTTTCTACTGCCACTGAAATTGTGAAGGTAAACCCGATTAGTGCAGGATCACTTTTCTCTATTGTTTGTTACTATAGTGGTATTATACTATGTGGGCGCTTAATTCTTTGCTAGTGTCAATCTAAAGTCATCATCATAATGTGAGGAGCATTTGGACGGCATCAAACTCTATGGGGACAGTGACAGGGGTTGTGTGAGAAAACACTAAGGGGCTTCGGTATGGTCACAATTACTGTTTCAGTGCCATAATACATGTCCTTCTCCCTGCCTATAAAAGGTAGGAGGTATGCCCTTTTCTGACTGCAACTATGCATCTTGACACTTGCTACTCTATCAAATATATAAAGGGCTAAGCAAAAATGAGTACACCCCTTTTAAAAGTAAGGTTATAACCATGGCCTCTCCTGCTCCCATCTACTAATGCTCTCTCTGCTTCTCCTCACTGCTGGGGATAGCTCTCCAAATCCTGGCCCTCCTCACCAAATCCCCATTGTCACATCGAACTGTCATCCACACTAACACAAATTTCTGCAACCCTTCTAACCTTATACCCATTCACCCAGCCCCGCTCCCCCAGTCCCACTAACAGGAGCTCTGTTGAACGCTCGCTCTGTCTGAAGTAAACTTTCCTACATCCATGATCTTTTCATCATTAGTAAACTTTCCATTCTTGGCATCATAGACACCTGGCTCAGCCCCTCTGACACAACCTCTCCTGCTGCACTTTCTTATGGTGGTCTCCAACTCTCTCACACACCCCGCCCCAGTAACAAGCATGGTGGAGGAGTTGGTTTGCTCCTGTCCAACCAATGCTCCTTTACACCAATTCCACCACCACCCTCTGTTACTCTCCCCTCTTAAACTTTCACACCCTCGCAGAAATCTCAATCACCTTGACTTACACTCACTTTCTCAGTCTCTTTTCCCTCTTGCAGACATTGCTTCTTCACACGATGGAGATGCTGCTACCACTTTATACAACACCACCATCTCTGCAGCTCTCGAATCAGCTGCCCCCCTCACACACATAAAAACCCGCACAATCAACAGGCAACCCTGGCACACGAGTCACACTAAAGAATTGAGACAGTGTTCCAGAATCGCTGAGTGCAGATGGAAGAGGTCTCATTCCACCGAGCACTTCGTCACATACAAACAAGCTCTCACCACTTTCAAGTCTGCACTCACTGCTACAAAACAAACCTACTTCTCATCTCTCATATCTTCTCTATCTCACAACCCTAAACAGCTATTCAACACTTTCAACTCTCTCCTCCATCCCCCAACACCACATCACTCTCCTCTCATCTCAGCTGAAGACTTTGCCTCTTTCTTCAAGCAGAAGATTGACAACATCAGAGCAAGCTTTGGCCCACAATCACCACAGCCACTCGTCACAACTACTCAGCCTTCTTCCTCCAATTCCAGCTTCTCCACCATGACAGAAGATCATCTTTCCACTCTACTCTCAAGATCACATCTCATAACCTGCCTGCTTGATCCACTCCCATCCCACCTTATCCCCAATCTCACCACAGTCTTCTTGATGACCCTCACCAATCTCTTCAACCTATCACTAACAACTGGTGTATTCCCTTCATGCTTTAAACATGCCTCCATTACACCCATCCTCAAAAAGCCCTCCCTTGACCCTTCCTTTATGTCAAACTATCGCCCCATATCACTTCTCTCCCATGCCTCAAAATTACTGGAACAGCATGTCCATCTTGAACTGTCCTCCTACCTCTCTTCCTGCTCCATCTTTGACCGGTTACAATCTGGCTTCCGACTCCATCATTCCACTGAAACTGCCCTAACCAAAGTCACTAACGACCTACTAACCGCAAAAGCCAAGCGACACTACTCTGTCCTCCTCCTCCTGGACCTGTCCTCTGCCTTTTACACAGTAGACCTCTCCCTTCTACTACAAATTCTATCGTCTCTGGGCATCACAGACTTGACGCTATCTTGGATCTTCTCATACTTAACCAACCGAACTTTCAGCGTCTCCCACTCTCACACCACTTCCTCATCTCGCCCCCTATCTGTCGGTGTCCCCCAAGGTTCAGTTTTTCGAACCCTGCTGTTCTCCATCTACACCTTTGGCTTGGGACAACTCATTGAGTCCCACGGCTTTCAGTTTCATTTCTACGCTGATGAAATGCAGATCTACTTCTCTGGACCTGACATCACCTCCCTACTAACCAGAATCCCACAATGTCTGTCTGCTATTTCATCCTTTTTCTCTGCTCGATTCCTAAAACTGAACATGGACAAAACAGAATGCATTGTCTTCAGAATTCATTGTCATTGAGGGCATGAATCAGAGAGGCAGCAGAGAGACGAAATGCAACCCTGAAGGAGCTGCAGAGTTAACAAGCAAAGACTGTGGTATCTGTCCATTCCACCACAATAAGCTGTACACTCTATAGAGCTAGCTTTTATGAAAAAGTGGCCAAAATGAAGTATTTACGTACACTCAAAAATTGTAAAGCTCAGTTTGATATTGCCAAAAGATATGTGGCAGACGCCCTAAATTTATGGAGGAAGATGCTGAAGTCAGTGAAGATCAAAAAGTTCAATTTTGGTCTTAACTGACCACAGCACCTTCCTCCAAAAATTCCCCCAAGAACACCCTACCCATAGTGAAACATGGTGGTGGCAGCATCATGCTGTGGAGATGTTTTTTGGAAGCAGGGACAGGGAAAATGATCTGAACTGGGGGAAGATGGATTGTGCAAAATACAGGGATATTCTTGATCAAAACCTATTTCAGTCTGTCAGTGATTTGAGATTGGGACGGAGGTTCACATTCCACCAAAACAATGACCCAAAGCATACTGCTAAAGTACCACTTGAGTTAAATGTGGGACTGTATTGGAGTGGCTTAGTCAAATTACAGACCTTAATCCATTTGAGAGTTTGTGGCAAACTTGAAGATTTCTGTTGACCAGAGAAATCAATCTAACTTGAATGAGCGAGAGCAGTTTTGCCTTGATGAATTGGCAAAAATCCCAGTGGCAAGATGTGGAAAGCTCACAAAGACGTATCCAAAACGACTTGCAGTGCTAAGTGCCGCAAAAGGAGGCTCTACAAAGTACTGACTTTATGGTGGTGAATAGTTATGCACACTGTAGATTTCACTTATTTTTTCCAATTTGCTTCACAGTAAAAAGAAAACCAAATGTTCACAGTTGTAGACATGTTCTTTACATAAAGTGATGCAACCTTCAAAAAAACTGGAAAAAAATCCAGGTTGTGAGGTAGAAAAACATGAAAAATGCCAAGGAGGTGTATACATTTGCAAGGCACTGTATATGGATACTGTATATTAGTAGGGGGAATCAATTAGGATTCATGGTTTCTATGTATGCCCCTCCTGGGTTCCCCGATTCTCAAATGTAAAAGCACCCCAATGTGTGTATATGTATGCATACTGTATGTGTTGGTAAGATGGGTCTGTAGGTAGAAGTATAAAATGTATTTGATATTTGGGGAATAATTACTAAATCTTTAAAATAAACATTTTTTTTCTAAAAAAAAAACAAATTAACAGATTTACCACAATATCTTCTTCAAGCTTCTTTCCGATGTTGTTCCAATTTTTGTCATCATAATTTGTTTTGTAGTAACTAGTGACATTAATGTTTATTAGAATCCATTCATCATCGTTTGTAGTCTTCATTTCAGGGACAATTTCTAAGAATGTAAAGTAAAACTACATTTTGAATGTTAATTTGCCAAATAATGTTGTCTCAATTAATCAATTACAACAGAATAAATCAGAAAATGGTGTGATAATAGGTTTACATTTGATGCTCCATACTGTTCTCTAGGTTTTTAACCAGTCAGGGGGCATTATTATTAATGAAGTAAGATATTATAACTTGCGCACCACTAGCAGATTTGCCTAAAATATACAATGCTAACCCAAAAGCACCACACCTTGAAAATAATCTCCAATAAATGTAACAAATGGTGTGTGACGTTAGATGCATCTTTGCATAACAAGTTGCTGTACAAAATAGAAATGATTTGCACACACTTGACACATTGGTCAAATTATAGTAAAGTTCATTATACCAGTTTTTGCGATATACAGTGCCTTGAAAAAGTATTCATACCCTGAGAACTTTTCCATATTTTTCCATGTTACACCCACAAATTTAAATCTAATTTATTAGGATTTTATGTGATATGCCAACACAATGTAACAAGAATGTGTGAAATGTAAAGGAAATGATACAATGTTTTCTATATATCTTAAAAATATACAGTGGAACCTCACTTAACGAGTAACCCACTTAACAAGAATTTCGCTTAACAAGCAAAGCTTTCTGTAAATTTGTAACTCGGTTTACGAGAAAGCTTTGCTGTACGAGGAAAATCCTCACCGCACACACTTCCGGTTCCGTACATCCACCGCGCTCTGACCCGCACTTGCAGTCCATACAAACACACACATGCACGCACAAAACACGCACAAAAATACACACACGCACAGACATACAGTATTATGCTCACCTTACCTTCCATTCCATCGCCGGTCTCATGGTTCTTGTAGTTCGCCGGCTCATCGCGACGAGGGAGGAATTCTCGTGGCGAACTACAAGACCCAGGAGGCCAGCGATTGAACGGAAGGTAAGGTGAGCATAATATGTGTACCTTCAGTTTCATCGCCACCCTCCTGGGTCCTGTAGTTCACCGCTCCAGGATGTGTATCGGCAAGCATGGCGACAAGGCAGGAACTTTGGCTGTCAGACGCTACTCAAAGGCAGTGAGCTGGCCAATCAGAGGCAAGCGGCTCCTGCCTTTGACGTCAACGCTCTAGCAGCGGACGTTCTGCCCTCGTCGTTATGGTAACCCGATACACAGCCCGTACCAGCGAACAGCAAGTCCCAGGAGACCGGCGATGGAAGGGAAGGTAAGGTGAGCATAATATGTGTGTGTGTGTGTGTGTGTGTTTGTGCGTGGGTGGAATGGAACAATAGGGGACCAGGATGGGACATTTAACAAGTTGTGGAACGAATTGTCTGCATTGCAATGATTATCTATGAGAAATCTTGCTTTGCTGAACGAATAACTTGGTTAACAAGCACACTCCCAGAACGGATTGTTCTCGTTAACCAAGGTTCCACTGTAAATTTGAAAATTGTGACATGTATTCAGCCCCCCTGAATCAATACTTTGCAGGTACCACATGTCACTGCAATTACTGCTTCAAGTCTATTGGAGATGTCTCTACCAGCTTTTCACATTAGAGGCTCTAATTTTTGATAGTGATATTGGATGTAACAGGAGGGGGTGTTGTGAGTCCTAAAATATCAGGTGCTCAAGCCTCAAAGTACACGTCTTCCCATATGACCTCCCTGCCACTTAAAAGAAGATTTCTATATATGTAATTATAATATACCACTGTTGCTAACACTGAAAGTTAGTTATAGAGGACAAACAAAAGACTGAGATATTAAACAGGCACTTCTCATCAGTGTTCACCAAGAAAATGACTGTACCAGGGATTATTCAACAAGTGAAAAATTAAAGTTCATCACCCGATATAATTAATTTAACACAAGAAGAAGTACGCCTGCGTCTGAGTAAATTAAACATTGACAAATTCACCCAGGCCTGATGGCATTCATCCACGAATATTGAGGGAATTGAGCTCCGTAATTGACAAACCACTGTATCTCATCTTTTTAGACTTGCTTGTAACAGGGTTGGTTCCTCAGGATTGGAGGATTTCTGATGTGGTACTAATATTTAAGAAAAGTAAGAGGGTGCATCCAGGCAACTATCGTCCAATAAGCCCGACATCAGTAGTGTTCAAAGTTTTTGAGGGCATTTTAAGGGATGACATACAAAAATATATTGCAGAAAATAATATAATAAATGACTGACAGCATGGATTTATGAAAGATAAGTCATGTCTAACCAACATGTTGGGGTTCTATGAGGCAGTAAGTGCAAATCTGGATATTGGTAATGCAGCTGATGTGATTTATTTGGACTTTGCAAAGGCATTTGATACTATACCACATAATAGCCTTATACTAAAGCTCCAGAAGCAAGGAATAGGGGAACTATGCAACTGGCTAAGGAATTGGCTAAAAGATAGGAAACAAAGAGTAGTCATAAATGGTATATTCTCTAAGTGGGCTATAGTCAGCAGTGGGGTGCCGCAGGGATCTGTGCTAGGACCGATTATTTTTATTCTCTTTATTAATGACCTTGTAGATGGGATTGATATTAAAGTGTCAGTCTTTGCTGATGACACCAAACTATGTAGGATATTAAAAACTGACCTTGATAGTACAATATTACAAAAAGATCTGGATAAGATGTCAAAATGGGCAGATACTTGGCAAATGAGATTTAATGTTGATAAATGTAAAGTAATGCACCTAGGACGGAGTAATCCTATAACTGCGTATACATTAAATGGAAGTAAACTTGGGACTACAGATCAGGAGAAGGACTTGGGTATTCTTATTACAAATAAGCTGAGCAGCAGCACTCAATGTCAAGCAACAGCTGCTAAAGCAAACAAGATTTTAGGATGTATAAAAAGAGAGATTAGATCCCGTGATCCCAACGTATTGTTGCCCCTCTATAAATCACTTGTAAGGCCACATCTGGAATATGGGATCCAGTTTTGGGCTCCACATTTTAAAAAGGACATTCAGAAGTTCGAGTCAGTTCAAAGGCGGGCAACTAGACTATTACAAGGAATGGAAGGCCTCCCATATGATGACAGGTTGAAAAAGTTAGATATGTTTAGCTTAGAAAAAAAACGTCTTCTAGACCCCTCAACAATACTGAGCTATTGGTTTTGAACAAAGGCTTGTCCTTTGTCCCTACCACTGATTTCAATGAGTTTACAGCAATTAAGGATCTTAACTTAATTGCTAGACGCCTTAAGTGGAAAAACAATTTTGACAGACAAAATGAGAAATCATCAGCTGAACTAGGAATCCCAGGAGACCTCCTAGAAGACGTCAGATTACTCTTTCATCTGAGTGATACCAACCCCAACGACTTGGGTGAAGGGCCATTCACGGACCTTAAAAATAGAAGCATGAAAACACCGCCTACCTGTGCAGAGACTGATGCAATAGATGTTTTCGTCAATTTGGTGACAGATGACATAAAAAACAGCACAAGAACACATAGGGGTCAATATAACCTGTCAAAAACGGAGATGCTAAGTCTGCAAACCTTGGAAAGGGACTCCAGTATCACCATTAAGCCCTCTGACAAGGGGGGCAACGTGGTGATACTGGACTCCCAAGACTACAAGAACATCTGTCTTGAGATCCTCAATGATGAGGCATGCTATACCAGACTTGATTCGAGTCCAACTCAGAGATTCAAAAATGAACTAAGGAATATGTTAGACGAAGCTCTTGACTTGAATCTTATTAACAAAAATGAGTTTGATTACCTATTACCTACTTTTCCAGTAATGGCAACATTCTATATCTTGCCAAAAATACACAAGGGGTGTAACCCGCTGAGGGGTCGCCCTATTGTGTCGGGTATTGGTAGTATAACAGAGAAATTGAGCATCTATGTTGATAGGATTTTAAGACCGTTTGTGGTGTCCCTTAATTCGTATTTAAAGGACACAACTGACTTCCTACGTAGAATTGACGATATGTATCTCGAGGAAGGCATGCTCCTGTGCAGTATCGACGTGGAGGCTCTATATTCATCTATCCCCCATGAGGCGGGAGTGGAGGCAGTGAGGTATTTTCTAAGTACTAGAGGGAACCAATATATGCAGCACAATGACTTTGTCATTAAGGCCCTTACGTTTTGTTTGACCAGGAACGTCTTCACCTTCGATGGGAGGTTCTTCCATCAGCTCAGGGGGACTGCGATGGGGACGTGTTGTGCCCCATCGTATGCCAACCTCCTCCTGGGCTGGTGGGAGGAGAAGGTGGTTTTTGGTGGCCTGATAGACACGGAGGACGTCGTCTTGTGGACTAGGTACATTGACGACGTCTTCCTTGTCTGGAATGGCTCGGAGGTGGAGTTCCACACTTTCATGGCCAAATTAAATAATAATAACATTGGCCTACGCTTCACTAGTGAAGTAGGTGGAGACAAGCTGGCGTTCCTCGATGTTTTAGTCGAGAGAGGACCAGAGGGTCGCCTTGGTACAACAACTTTTAGAAAGGCCACCTCCTCAAACTCCCTGCTAAAGTGGGAGAGTGCTCACCCTGTTTCCCTTAAAAGGGGGATCCCTAAGGGACAGTTTACAAGAATGCGGAGAAACTGTTCAGACAATGCGGCCTTTAAAGCACAGTCAGATGACCTGGTGGGACGCCTGAGAGAGAGGGGCTACCCTGAGCAGGTCATTAGGAAGGCCTACAAGTCCACATGCGGCTTGGATCGGAGCTCTTTACTACATCCTAACAACCAGAATGCCACCACCACGGACACCTTAAGGTTCATTACAACGTTTAACAATGGTTCAGTGGACTTAAGGAAAATACTATCGAAACACTGGCCCATATTACACATGGACCCTGCGATCGACAAATATCTCTTGGATTACCCATCTGTCACTTATAGAAAGGCGAGATCTTTAAGTGACAGATTGGTCCACAGTCATTTCCAAGAGAAAACAGCTAAAAAAAGTGATGTAAAAGGCTGTTTTAAGTGTTACGATTGCATCAATTGTAAGTATATGGAAGAAGGAAAGGATTTCAAAAATTCAACAGGCAGTAAATCATACTCCTTGAGGTCGTTTATAACTTGCAAATCAAAGGGGGTGGTGTATAAGGTGAGCTGTGGTTGTGGTAAGCTGTATGTAGGCAAGACCATCAGGGAGCTGAGGCGCAGAGTGGGGGAACACAAAAATGACATTCTAAATAAAAATGATACACCAGTGGCAAGACACTTCAATACTTCCCACAATGGCGATTTGGGAAGCTTCAGAGTAATGGGCATTGATCTGATCCATCCTCCCTTACGTGGTGGAAATTGGAATGCTTCTGGATATACACCCTGGGTACTATGGTACCAGTTGGTCTAAATGAATCCCTCTCCTTTTCCCCTTTTCTAGGAGCACCTTAGAAATAGGGGCCTATTTAGGAGGGAGAGTCGACGCCCGAGTGGGGGCACCACGGGCGTGGGTTATAATAGGGTGCCGACCCCCACATGTTAGGTAGGGTGCATTTACATCTAGGGTCAGTGATTAGTATGCACCTTAGTCTCGCCTATCCACCCCTATAAGGTGAAAAGAGAAACACATATAGATGATCCTGCCCCCCACTGTGTATAACAACAAACAACATACATTCAAGTACCCCTAGTGTCCCCCTGGCCGTCTCTGTTTAGTCTTAGCCCTCTCTCTGTGGGTCCCATCTGGTTATCAATTGACCCTGGATGTGCTTTTTCCGACAATGTTTTGGATTGGGCCTGAGCCTATCCGGAAAAAGCCCTCTGTTTTTTAATCTTTTTCTAAGTTTTTCTCTTGTTTACACTAATTGGGCTGCACCGACCTAGTGCGTTCCCTTTTCTATTCTAATTTACTATAAGTATAAACCTGATCTGTGACGTTGCTATTATACACCGGCATTCTTTATGTGGACTCGTGCCCAATGCCTTGTAACTAGAAATACAGCTTTGGTTTTGTGAACCGAGGTTGCTAGGCAGCGCCAACACATGTACCCTTTCAATGGGGCTGTTTGCGTTCCACTCACCCGGATGTGAGGTCATCGGGTGAGGAGGATGACGCTTTCTAAGTGACGCTGCTTTGAATGATGCGTAACTTCCGTCCCGGAGGCATTCTGGGAGTGCGCGTCATCATTCCTACCAATCCGCGCATGCGCTGTGCTATATTTGGAGCGTACTCCAAATGCTAAGCGCGGCAAGCTTGAATCAGGTCCGACATACGCCTGGATGCGGTGAGTTAATACAACCATGGGGCATGATAAACGTAGCCTATATGGCAGTTCCCAGGGCATATTTTTGATATGTATTTATTGCTATTGTAGTGAATCTGGCACCTGTGGAGGGTCATGTTAAAGCGATGCTTAGTGACGTCCACAGCTGATATCCTACTTGGACTCCCCTGATGATCCAGTTTGAAATGTTGGGAGTGGGAACCACTGAAATTGCCTGACTGAGGTTATCTGGCTATATGGGATTTGATGTGCTGGGAAACAGCCCCCCTGTTATGGAGCCGGTAACTTGCAATTAATGCCTGCCTGTCATCTTGGGATTTGGTAAGACCATTCCTTATTTGAGAGGAATATTTTCAGTTTAATTCCTCAGTGTAATAAAATCTGCCTATAATACACGTTGAGACAGGCTCCTTTGTCCGGGGATCTGAAATATGATTAACC
This sequence comes from Anomaloglossus baeobatrachus, assembly GCF_048569485.1. Lineage (NCBI taxonomy): Eukaryota > Metazoa > Chordata > Amphibia > Anura > Aromobatidae > Anomaloglossus > Anomaloglossus baeobatrachus. The sequence goes on from NC_134353.1 coordinate 793,464,897, forward strand.
CTTTGTGTATTTACTACAGCTGGATGGAGTGCTTGTTGGCATGTCTACCTACTAAAAATTAAACCAGCTGAGGCAGTCCGTTTATCTAGGATCTCAATATCCCTATATTTGGATCTGGTTAATCGTCTCATTATTGGGACGATTGTGAACCTTGGTTTTAACTCAATTTATGAACTACAGTTCATTTTTATATATGGAATAGTAAAAGTTATGTTTTATGTTTGATTATTCTATTGGCTCATTGTATTGGCACAGTTATTGGTCCAGCTACTTAATTAATTACCACTGTGGATCTAGTCCTGTATATTGCTAACTTTCTATTGATTTCCTCAGCACACACAACATTGTTGGTTATGAGTGACTAAGGGACAAAATATATAATTGATGGAGGAAGGTTGAACTAGATGGACCTAGGTCTTTTTTCAACCTATGTAACTATGTAAAACACACTATTCAAACAGCAATATTTTCAAACTTACTATTATACAAGGACAAATAATACCACTACACAAAGTTCACTACTATGACCACTACATAGTGAGTACATCATATTATAATATATCCATTACCTCTACAGAACCACACTCATTATACAAAGACCAATACTGCCACTATTCAAGTACCAATACCTAATGACTGAAATTCATTAAAGGGGTGGTCCGCTACTCAGCATTCGTGGTCACATCAATGTAAAGCTCCTTAACAAAGCTTTTCTCAGTTTCCTTGTGTAGTACATTTTGCCTCTGAGTGGCGTTATACCCAAGCACAGTGCTGCTCGCTTGAGTGGTTTGCACTCGAAACTTATTTAAACTTCGAACCCGAACTTTGTTTTTTTGGAAGTCGGTTTCCGAACCTGAAACTTGAACCTCAGGGTCACTCATCTCTAGTCTCTACAGCTTCTTATACACTGTATGTTAGTCCCCACAGCTCTCTATACACTGTATGATGGTCTCTACTGCTCCCTATATCCAATATGATGGTCCCAACAGCTCTCTATACACTGTATCACTGTATAATGGTCCCTGCAGCTCCCTATATATAGTATGATGGTATATACCATTATACAGTGTATAGGGAGCTCTAGGGCCCCACAGCTCCTCATGCACTGTATGATGGTCCCCACAGCTCCCTATATACAGTAAAATAGTCACTACAGCGCCCTATATTCTGTACGATAATTTCTACAGCTCCCTATATACTGTATGATGGTCCCCACAACTGCCATGATTAAGAATCTACGTGCTCGAAATGCGTAGACAGTGTCTATTGCTTGTTTTGATTTTTTCCATTTTAAACTACACAATAAATGTGATGATTTAATATCAAACTTTTGAACTTTCCTGGTGCCTACAGCTCCCTATATCTTGTATTATGTCTCTTATAACCTCTTATATACTACATTATGTTCCCACTTCTCCCTATTTATAGTATGATGGCACCATAACCTGTTATACACTTTATTATGACCCCACTTCTTCGTATATATAGTATGATGGCGCTCTTCTATTAATATAGTTTAACCCCTTCACGACCTTACGATTTTCCATTTTTTGCTTTTATTTTTTTTATGCTTTTGTTTTTTCGTCCCCTTCTTCAAAGAGCCATAACTTTTTTTTATTTTTCTATGCACATAGCCATATCAGAGCTTGTCTTTGTGTTTCAAGTTGTACTTTTGAATGACAACATTCATTTGATTATGTTATGTACTGGAAAACAGAAACAAAAATTCCAAGTGCCTTAAATTTGCAATTCCACAATTATTTTTTGGTTTTGTTTTTTTAATTTTCCAGGTTTACTATATGGTAAAACTGACCTGGCAATATTATTATATACAGATACCAAACATGTGTAGTTTGTTTTTTATTTAAGTGGTAAAAAAAAGTGGAAATTGATAACAGTAAAAATGTTTGTGTTGCTACACATACCATATTAGGCTAGACACAATATTCTGATTGCATTTTATTGGAATGTTACAGAGGCCAAAATAATCGTAATTTTGATGTTTCAATTTTTTTTTCGTTCTGCCTTTTATCAAAATATAAAATAAATTAATCTTATTGGTAGATTGAGCTTTGATGAATGCAGTGATACTAAATATGTGTATTTTTCGTTTTATAAAATGCACCAGATTATAAGACGCACGCCAAATTAGGAGAAAAAAAAGGTGAAAAAAAAAAACATGGGGTCCGTTTTATAGTCTGGTGGTGTCTTACCAGGGAGAGGGGGTAGCAGCGGAGCGGGAGTCACAGAAGGCAGAGGCGGGAGGTACTGGAGTACGGTGATGCTGGCAATGGTAGAAAGGGAGGCCCAGATACTCACTGCGGTCTCTGCTCTGTGCAGGGCTGGTGACGCCGCTCTACTCTGTGCGGCGGGCGGTGAGACACCGGTCATTCTGAAGATGTCAGCGGTTTACGGTGAGGGCTTCAAATAATGGCGGTCGGAGTCGGCGCGTGCGCAGATGAGAGCTTGAGCTGAGAGCTCCATCTGCGCAGGTGCTGACTCTAGGCGCCATTATTTGAATCCCTGACCGCCAACATCTTCAGAATGACCACGCATCGATCAGAACAGAGCAGCCATGATCTGAGCAGAACAGAGCATCCGCGCTCCGAGCAGAACAGAGCAGCCGCGCTCTGAGCAGAACAGAGCAGCCGCGCGCCGAGCAGAACAGAGCAGAGCCGAGCAGAGTGGCGCCTCCCGATGCACACAACAGCGCCGCGTACTGACCAGCATCCGGTAAGCTACATTCGGATTTTAAGACACACCCCTCATTTTCCTCCCAAATTTTTGGGAGGAAAAGTGCATCTTATAATCCAAAAAATACGGTATTTTTGAATGGAATGGCTTTATGGGAAAGATATTTACCTTTTTATTGTAATGTTCCTTCGGCTAAAATAATTCTGGAGTTTTGATTTGTTTTCTCATTGCGCTGTTTACCAGTCAGATTAATTTATCTTATAATTTAGTAGATCGGACACAGCAATACCAAATATGTAAACTTTTCTTTTTACTGTATTTTATAGTCCACTTAAGGGACTTAAGCCCGCTACACACGCTTCAATATATCTCACAATCCGTCGTTGGGGTCAAGTTGTAAGTGACGCACATCCGGCATCGTTTGTGAGGTATCTGCGTGTGACATCTACGTGCGATCAGGATTGAACACAAAACCATTGATCGCAAACACATCGTATCATTCTCTAGAATTGAGCGTTTTGTTGCACGAACCTAGTCAATTGTAACGTGTGACATCCCTCATACGATTTTGGTGTCTGATGCTATGTGCGCAGGTGTGCGCTCTGCACCGCAGCTTAAAGGTCTGCTTCAGAGCGCAGCTGAAAAGCTTCGTTCTGAAGCGCCTCACAATGTCTGTCATTCACTAATCTCTGTCAGTCGGTCACTATCTCTGTCCCTCACTCTCTGTCCATGTCAGTCTATCCCCCTCTCTCATATACTCACCGATCCCCGATCCCCGGCGCTGCACGGCGTTCACACTGCTCCGGCGGCTTTTACTGTTTTGAAAAAGCCGGCCGCTCATTAAACAATCTCCTATTCCCTGCTTTCCCCGCCCACCGGCACCTATGATTGGTTACAGTGAGACACGCCCCCACTCTGAGTGACAGGTGTCACACTGCACCCAATCACAGCAGCCGGTGGGCGTGTCTATACTGTGTAGTGAAATAAATAATTAAATAATTAAAAAAAACGGCGTGCGGTCCCCCCCAATTTTAAAACCAGCCAGATAAAGCCATACGGCTGAAGGCTGGTATTCTCAGGATGGGGAGCTCCACGTTATGGGGAGCCCCCCAGCCTAACAATATCAGCCAACAGCCGCCCAGAATTGCCGCATACATTATATGCGACAGTTCTGGGACTGTACCCGGCTCTTCCCGATTTGCCCTGGTGCGTTGGCAAATCGGGGTAATAAGGAGTTATTGGCAGCTCATAGCTGCCAATAAGTCCTAGATTAATCATGTCAGGCGTCTATGAGACACCTTCCATGATTAATCTGTAAATTACAGTAAATAAACACACACACCCGAAAAAATCCTTTATTAGAAATAAAAAACACAAACATATACCCTGGTTCACCACTTTAATCAGCCCCAAAAAGCCCTCCACGTCCGGCGTAATCCAGGATGCTCCAGCGTCGCTTCCAGCGTTGCTGCATGGAGGTGACCGGAGCTGCAGAAGACACCACCGCTCCGGTCACCTCCACGCAGGTAATGAAGACAGCCGCGCGATCAGCTGCTGTCACTGAGGTTACCCGCTGTCACTGGATCCAGCGGTGGCCGCGGGTAACCTCAGTGACAGCTCAGCTGATCGCGCTACTCACCGCCGCTCCTATCACCTCCACGCAGCAACTGAGGTGAGTAGCGCGATCAGCTGAGCTGTCACTGAGGTTACCCGCGGCCACCGCTGGATTCAGTGACAGCGGGTAACCTCAGTGACAGCAGCTGATCGCGCGGCTGTCTTCATTACCTGCGTGGAGGTGACCGGAGCGGCGGTGTCTTCTGCAGCTCCGGTCACCTGCATGCAGCAGCGCTGGAAGCGACGCTGGAGCATCCTGGATTACGCCGGACATGGAGGGCTTTTTGGGGCTGATTAAAGTGGTGAACCAGGGTATATGTTTGTGTTTTTTATTTCTAATAAAGGATTTTTTCGGGTGTGTGTGTTTATTTACTGTAATTTACAGATTAATCATGGAAGGTGTCTCATAGACGCCTGACATGATTAATCTAGGACTTATTGGCAGCTATGGGCTGCCAATAACTCCTTATTACCCCGATTTGCCAACGCACCAGGGCAAATCGGGAAGAGCCGGGTACAGTCCCAGAACTGTCGCATATAATGTATGCGGCAATTCTGGGCGGCTGTTGGCTGATATTGTTAGGCTGGGGGGCTCCCCATAACGTGGAGCTCCCCATCCTGAGAATACCAGCCTTCAGCCGTATGGCTTTATCTGGCTGGTTTTAAAATTGGGGGGAACCGCACGCCGTTTTTTTTAATTATTTAATTATTTATTTCACTACACAGTATAGACACGCCCACCGGCTGCTGTAATTGGGTGCAGTGTGACACCTGTCACTCAGAGTGGGGGCGTGTCTCACTGTAACCAATCATAGGCGCCGGTGGGCGGGGAAAGCAGGGAATACGAAATTGTTTAATGGGCGGCCGGCTTTTTCAAAACAGTAAAAGCCGCCGAAGCAGTGTGAATGCCGTGCAGCGCCGGGGATCGGGGATTGGTGAGTATATGAGAGAGGGCTGCTAACTTCAGTAACTTAGGAGATTAGCGGTCACCGGTGAGTCCTTCACTGGTGACCGCTAATCAGTACACGGCACAGACAGAGCCGCAGCATGACCGTGAAGTCGGGTGAAGTTCACCCGAGTTCATTCTGACAGTGCGGCTCTGTCTGTGTCTGCTGTCATCTGCCATTCAGCTCTGCTACATGGCTGTCTGTGTCTGCTGTTAGCGGCCATGTAGCAGAGCTGAATGGCAGATGACATAGTAAAAACGCATCCCTACACATTACACACGCTTGGCAAGTCAATAAATAAAAAAAAAAAAAAAAAGGTGCCCAATGCATACGTCACAGAACACATGATCTAAAGGATCGCACACAAAATTGATCAATTTAACATAGACTACTAACGCACGTGTGACAGCAAATGAACGACCAACGTGCAATCTCATAAGATCCCGTATGCAACCTGGGCGTGTCACATCGCAAATGCGATTGTACAACTAATTGCAACGTGTAAAGTGGGCTTTAGAGCTGCGATTGTCTAGCAGCTTGTGCTACATATAACAGTAAATCAGAAAATGCCAATCTCCTATGAGTGCCAACATTTTCCATGACCCGGGCCGTAATGTTTTCATTTTTCAGGATCTGGAACTGTGTGAGGGCATAATATGTGTATTTTTTTAAAAAATGTTTTATCTTTAATGGCATAAAAGGAAGATATGGGAATGACTGTAATTGTCTGATTGCCCCTGCTATACATAGCGGTGCTTCAGCACTGGTCCGTTCACAGGAGGATCATAATGACAGGCATAGGAGTCATCAGTAGAGATGAGCAAACGTGAGTTTTAATGTTTGGTTTTTGGCCGAACACCAACTTTTTGCTCAAGTACACTCGGTGCTCTGCCCAGTGTGAGCCGATTGCAGTGCTTGAATGGCTCGCACTGAGGGTAACAACAGCTTTATCAGATGTAGTGTGCAACCAGCAGCCCCCCAAAAAATGGAAAAAACAGCCCACCTACCCCAGGAAGTGATCTGCTTATGGCTGGCTACATGTGGGTGGAGACCCGCATTGCAGATCAGTGACTTCCATTGTAGTTTGGGCCAAGTCCAAAATCATGGAGGTACGGTTCAGCTGCATGCTCCGAACCATACTTCCACGGGTTCGCTCATCCCTAGTCATCATCAGACCTCTGGCTGTCATGGTAACCTTTCAGCTGTCATGTGTGGGCATAGCGTGCGAGCCCACATCAAAGCTGGTGACACGACTTTTGATCTAGTTAGCTTAATGACCTCACGCAGCTCCCTATACGAGTATTTAGTATGATGGCTCTTACAGCCTCCTATATACATCATTATGGCTCCCACTTCTCCCTTTATAGTATTATGGCCCCCATAACCTCTTGTATTCTTTACTATGGCCCTCATGTGTAATATAAAAAAAGCAAAACATAAAGTGTATACTTATCTGATCCCCAGCACCGCAGCCGCTGTCTCCTCTTCTATAGCAGGCCTGCAGAGTTGGCATGATGCAATGATGTCACTGCGCTTTGTGCGTGGAAACGCTGATGTCCTATAGTGGTCTGAGGCTTAGGAGACGTACAATGATGCAGCACGGAGCTTTTGCACCATGCTCTATCACAGGATTGGTGAAAATATGATGCACTTGAATTCAGCGATCACAGGAGATCTGGGGAAGAAAATCAGGGGAAGAAATTCGGGGCCAGAGCCCCGGATCTCCGATGCTAGCGATGTCCCTGATGAACAGCAATTTTCAAGTCGTGCCACATATTCTCAAAAGGATTGAAGTCTGGCCTTTAAGTGAGCCATTCAAACACATGAATATGCTATATTATAAACGATTTCATTGTAGCTCTGGCAGTATGTATAGGGTCATTGTCCTGTTGAAAGGTGAACCTACTTCCCAATTTCAAGTCTTTTGCATACTCTCACAGGTTATCCTCCAGAATTTCCTTACATTTAGCTCCATGCATCTTCCCATCAATTCTAACCAGCTTCACTGTCTCTGCTGAAGATAAGCATTCCCACAGTATGATGATGCTGCCAATATGTTTGATAGTGGGGATGCTGTTTACAGGGGAATGTACAGTTAAGGGGGCTTTACACGCTGCGACATCGCTAATGCGGAGTCGTTGGGGTCACGGAATTTGTGACGCACATTCGGCCGCATTAGCGATGCCGTTGCGTGTGACACCGATAAGCGATTTTGCATCGTTGCAAAAACGTGCAAAATCGCTAATCGGCGACATGGGGGTCCATTCTTAAAAATCGTTACTGCAGCCGTAACGAAGTTGTTCCTCGTTCCTGCGGCAGCACACATCGCTCCGTGTGACACCGCAGGAACGAGGAACCTCTCCTTACATGCCTCCCGGCTGCTATGCGGAAGGAAGGAGGTGGGCGGGATGTTACGTCCCGCTCATCTCCGCCCCTCCGCTGCTATTGGGCGGCGGTTCAGTGACGCTTCAGTGACGTCGCTGTGACGCCGCACGGACCGCCCCCTTAGAAAGGAGGCGGTTTGCCGGTCACAGCGATGTCGCCGGACAGGTAAGTATGTGTGACGGGTCTGGGCGATGTTGTGCGGCACGGGCAGCGATTTGCCCGTGTCGCGCAACTGATGGGGGCGGGTACCCACACTAGCGATATCGGGACCGATATCGCAGTGTGTAAAGTAGCCTTTAGTTTTTCGCCACACATAGAGTTTTGCATTTAGTCCAGAAAGTTCTATTTTGGTCTGAATTGACCAGAGCATCTTCTATCACATGCTAGCTATGTCCACTACATGGCTTTTTGCAAACTGCAAACAATATGTCTTATGGCTTGCTTTCAATAATGGCTTTCTTCTTAACACTCTGCCTCAAAGGCCAGATTTGTGGGGTAAACAACTAACAGTTATACTTTGTCCAGATTTCCCCTTACCTGAGTTGTGGATCTCTACAGTCCCTCCAGAGTGACTATGGGCCTCTTTGCTACTCCTCTAATTAGAGTTCTATTTGTTTGTGATCTCAGTTTAAGTGGAAAGAGATGTCTTGGTAGGTTTGCAGTAGTGTAATACTTCAGCTATTTTTGATGATGGGAAGCGTATGAGTGCTCCGTGAGATGTTCAGAAGTTGCACAGTTTTTTTCTGGGGTTTTTTTTAAACTAACCCTGTTTTTCTCTTCTCCACAACTCTATCCTTCACCTGTCTGATGTGTTCCTTGGTTTTCATAATGCTGTTTCATCCCTAATGTCCTCAACAAACCTCTGAGGCCTTCACAGAACAGCTGTAGTTATACTGAGAATAAATTACACCCAACCCAAGTAGACTCAAATTACTAATTAGGCGACTTCTTGAGGTAATTGATCTCTCAGGATTTTTTTTAGGAGCATCAGACTACAGGGGGGCTGAATACAAATGCACATAACAATTTTCAGATTTAGATTTTTTAAATATTTAGAAATATTTTAAAACGTACATCATTTCCTTTAGGCTGGAATCGTACGATCATGTAAAAAATTTGACCTATTTTCACCCAGTAGAGTAGAACGAGTGAAATCTGATTGGTATTCCATATGTTGTGCAAGCACTAAGTGAGTGTGCAGTTTTTTTTATTTGTCTGGCATCTGTATGACATGCGTATGCCATCTGTATGGTATGCGCTTTTTTTCTCAGCAACTATAGACTTGCATTGGTGAATGTGAATCTTGAGATTTAGACATCCACTCACAACATGTTGAGAGTTTTATTTCTCATCCCAAATGCAGGTGAGAAAAAAAAATTGCACATCTGCTTTGCCTCATTGACTAACATTGGTTCCTGTGCAATACGAGATTATCTTGCATTACATTCTTCTGATTTATATGCTCATGTGAGCTAGGCCTTACACTTAACAAATACTTGCTACATTGTGTTGGTATATCATCATTAACGTCAATAAAATATGTTTAAGTTTATGAGTGTAAAGTGAAAAAATGTGGAAAAGTTCACAGGGTGTGAATACGTTTCAATTTACTGTATGAACTGTGATTACATGTAAGCCACAGGATTCTGACTAATGATAAAGCTGGCAAGGCTAAAGGCCCCGTCACACTAAGCAACATCGCTAGCAACATCGCTGCTAACGAACAACTTTTGTGACGTTGCTAGCGATGTTGCTGTGTGTGACATCCAGCAACAACCTGGCCCCTGCTGTGAGGTCGTTGGTTGTTGCTGAATGTCCTGGGCCATTTTTTAGTTGTTGCTGTCCCGCTGTGAAGCACAGATCGCTGTGTGTGACAGCGAGACAGCAACAACTAAATGTGCAGGCAGCAGGAGCCGGCTTCTGCGGAGGCTGGTAACCACGGTAAACATCGGGTAACCAAGAAGCCCTGTTCTTGGTTACCCGATATTTACCTTTGTTACCAGCCTCCGCCGCTCTCACTGTCAGTGCCGGCTCCTGCTCTGTGCACATGTAGCTGCAGGACACATCGGGTTAATTAACCCGATGTGTGCTGTAACTAGGAGAGCAAGGAGCCAGCGCTAAGCATTGTGCGCTGCTCCCTGCTCTCTGCACGTGTAGCTCCGTGCGCTGGTAACCAAGGTAAATATCGGGTTGGTTACCCGATATTTACCTTAGTTACCAAGCGCAGCATCTTCCACGCGGCGCTGGGGGCTGGGGGCTGGTCACTGGTTGCTGTGAGCTCACCAGCAACTCGTGTAGCGACGCTCCAGCGAACCCTGCCAGGTCAGGTTGCTGGTGGGATCGCTGGAGCGTCGCAGTGTGACATCTCACCAGCAACCTCCTAGCAACTTACCAGCGATCCCTATCGTTGTTGGGATCGCTGGTAAGTTGCTTAGTGTGACTGGACCTTAAGGGATTCATTAAGAAAAAAAAAACTAGACTCCTTATTCACACATTTACATGACTTTCTAGCCCTTTAGCCCCAAAGCCTGTTTTCAGCCTGTTAATATCTACCAAGTGTCACTAAACAATACCCCAAAATACCGTGTCTGCTAATTGAGTTTCTGCTTTGACTTTTTATCCTAAGTTATATGGCAAGACGCATTACAGGGTCGGTATTGACTCAGGATTGCTACTTCCAATAGCTAACCCTAGACTTTAAGTATTTTTCCTTTCTGAAGAAACAACTTGCATATTTAACTGTGGATCAGATGCAATGTGGGGCTTAGAAAGAAGAAAGGATTTGGATTTGGCAGTGCAGAGTTTGCTGGATTACTGTAGGGCTAGGTGAGAGGGCATGCCGCTTTTCCGGAGCTCTATTAACAGATGTAAAACCTGAGTGCAGACTTCTTTTTTTGTGGGATGAGTTGATGCTTTTATTTGTGTTATTTTGTCTACATAACATTTTCAATCACCCTTAAGGCTTGGTTCACATTTATCCTGTGCTCTTCGTTGAACACTTACATTGGGGGTTTCCATCTAAATAACCAAAATGCAAGATTCAGATAGAATGCTCAAAGGATCCTTTGACTATAATAAGGCAAGCAAAGTTACTCTGGACTACGGTCTCTGTTCAGCTGTGTCCATATTTTCAGTTTGAAAAGACAGAGTTGACAAAATCATAGACCAGACAGGGTCCAAAGTGACTCTGTCTCATTATTGTGAGTCTTTGAACAGGCGTTTTGTCTGTTCCGAGATTTACAAGGAAACCCGAATGTTAATGAAGCAACTGTCGACCATGCACATTGCTGCTTCATTTATTCTTATGGGAGAGCCAAAGACCAGCCAAGCATAACAATCTGCTATATTTGGCAGACCCATTAAGGATAAAGGGAGCAGAAATGCACTTGATCGATCACGGCTCCATAAACACTTCAGAAGCCAGGTTCTTGGAATTGTTGGGGGTCCACTGGTCAGACCCCCACTGATCAGGAAGTTATCCCCTATCCAACGGATAGGGAATATCTTCATAACTTGAGAATACCCCATTAAGGACTTTTTACACAGGCCCCTGAATGGCCGTTCGGGTGGATGCACACAGTTTCACATAAACATCTTTACCGGTTAAACAATTGAGCATTCCTTTAAAATTATTAACTTTTAAGCAGAAAGGAAAATCATGAATTGGCAGCATATCACCCATGTAACCAGGATATGCCGCCAAGAATAATGTAAATGAATGCCATAAACTATAGCGCTAACAGTCATTCACATGCAGCGCCAGTGACTGATTCATACAAATAGAACTGAATGAGTACAACTTGCTGTATAATTGTTTCTGTATCTGCAAATCCCAGCACTTGGAATCAGGATCCAACAGGTAGAAATCATAAAATACAGGCAGCAATCAAGCTTATATAGTGACTTTTTAATCACCCTGATGATTGATGTTTCAACCCATGCAAAAAATCCATTTTCATCTGCAGTCACAAAACTCACTAACACAAAGCATGCCGCAGCAACTAATAGTTAATTAATACCTACTTGTCGTAGTATCCAGCCATATTGGTGGTTGCTGTACTCCGTTTTTCATCCAAGAAATAGGAATAATCCATGTATGACTAGAAAAAAAATTATAAAGTGCTCACACTAATTTGAATATTATTTTACATTTTAGGAAAACACACATTTGCCTTAAAGGGAACCTGTCACCACTTTTTTTTTTGGCGTATAAGCTGCGGCCACCACCACCAGGCTCTTATATACAGAATTTTAACATGATGTATATAAGAGCCCAGGCCGCTTTTGAAGGTAATCCACTAGCAGCACGCCCTCCTTATCCCAGAACACAGACGCCATCACCTTAGTGGCTGATTTTTGCACCCTGAACTTCTTTGGACGAGGAGAACCACTGTGCCTTTGTGCCTGAACCATTGTACTCTTTTGACTGCTCCTTGTTTTTAGGGTCATACAAATAAATCTAGGTCTCATCCATAGTAACCAGTCGATCCAGGAAATTCTTATCAGTCCGGAAACGCTGGACCGGGAAGTTTTCACTCGCATGCTTCTCTGATCTGTTGTCAAACATTTGGGGACCCACTTTGCAGATAACTTCCTCATGTCCAAATGTTCATGGATAATGACACAAACATGTTCACGGGAAATCCCCATAATGTCTGCTATTGCTTTAGCTGAAATTCGTCAATTTTCCAGTATGAGGTTGTGCACAGCAGCGACGATCTCTGCAGCAACAACCACTCTTGGTCGTCCAGGACATTCCTCATCATTGGTGCTGAAGTGGCCCATTTTAAATTTGGCAACCAAGTTCTTAACTGTGGAATATGAAGGGCATTGATCCCCCAATGTCTGCGACATATCACCATGAATATCCTTCGTGGACTTTCCTTTCAGAAACAAGAATTTTATCACTCATCTGCTCTCAGTTGCTGTGAATATCGCATTAGACTCCATCAATTTGTTTTCCCGTGTGTGTAGAACACTGTTGCCATAAGCAACAAGCACAACATTTTGAAAAGATATATTAGGCTCTGTGCGCACTAGACCTTTTTACCCGCGGATTTACCCGCGGATTTGCCGCGGAAATTTCTTGAGAAATGTCTGCAATCTTTGTGCAGACATTTCCCAGCAAATTCTATGGAAAAAAAAAATAGCTGTGCGCACGCTGCGGATTTTTCTCAAGAAATTTCCTTGAGAAGAATTTCTCGAGAAACTTTCTTGAGAAAATGAACATGTCCATTATTTCTGCAGGTACCCTGCGGATTTTGGCAGTACAGCCTGCAAAAATCCGCAGGGAACCACCCGCGGGAAAATCGCGGCAAGTCCGCGGCTATTCCGCGGCTAATCCGCGGCAAATCCACATGCGGATTTGGTGCGGATTTTTTCCGGAGGTCCGGAAATCTTTCACTCCCAGAAGTTTCTCAAGAAATTTTCTTGAGAAACTTCACATTTCTAGTGCGCACATAGCCTTAGACACATAAGGCTTTCATGTGATGTAACATTCATTAGCCTACAAACAAAAAAGTTCACAAAGCTAAAGACTTATGAGCAGCCCCTCGTATAACATCGAGTTGGAGAATGTGCATAAAAATGATGAAATGGTCAAAATACTCACTTGCCTAATAAATGGGTGCACAGTGTAGAGGGCACAAAGGAGGCATTATAAGGCTGCGTGCCCATGATCTGTGTTCACAGCGTTATGTACAGTACATGCACAGTGGATGGGATTTCTAGTAATCACATGCCCACTGTGCATGTACTGCGGTGCGTATTTCCGAGCCGCAAGCATATCAACTTATTGCTGCGGAGCCGCAAGCGGTCTCCACAGGGAGAGCAGAAGAGAGAGCCCGCAGCACCCAGAACCCTGATTGTGGGCACGAGCCGTTGCAATTGATGTTTGTGTATTCCCCATGTGGGTGGGCAGTCACATGACCACACATATACGATTTGCATATTTATGATCACGCTTTTCTCAATAGAAGGAATTGAGAGAAGCACAAGAGTAGTCTGCATGTGACTTGAATGCATGGAGATGGCATACATTTGATCATGTAAGTGCCCACCCATGTTACAAGTTGCAAGTCTACAGTCATATACGGTTAGTACAGATTTTTCTATTAAGACCTGACAATCCCTTTAAGAAAAGAGAGCATTATCTTGAAAAACAAAAAAAAAGGATACAAAAGATAGCAAAGGTATTGTAAGTTCCCAGATATTAACTTGGTAATATACTTTACAATTTCAAAGTGATCCTCATGTGAGAACAAGAGCCCTGCAGCAAGATTTCTTGGCAGCAGGTACTGAGGATCAGTTTGCACACTAGGGCACATACTAAATGCTGAAGGTCTTCATGCCCATACTCCAAGACATACACCTAACTTGGCTCAATATACTTAAAATCATATAAATATTATAAAATCATATAGTTAACGCACATAATTTGGGGATTATTTTTTGTGGAGGAATCGTGCAAAACCGTAACTTTCTGGACCTATGAAAGGAGCATACACCAAAAAGAGCACCCTGACTATGCTGAAGCATGGTGGTAGCTCAATGATGCTGTGGGGTTGCTTTGCTTTCTCTGGAGAACTGAAGCATATGGATGGCAAAGTGGATTCAATCAAGTATCAGGAAATGCTGTGCGAAAATGTCATACCTACTGTGAGGAAGCTGAAGGTTAGGTGTCATTAGATCTTCCAACAGGACAATGAACCCAAGCATACCTCAAATTCCATCATAGCTTGGTTGCAAGAGAAGTCTCGGAAGATTCTGCAGTAGATGATACTTGGCCCATATCTTTGGTGGGATTAGAAGGAGCTTGCAGCACATAAACCCAAGAATATTGCATAGGAGGATATTACCCATAAGGAATGGATTAAGTTTTGTGCCAGAACTGGCATCTGGTTATACCTCAAATTTGCAGCAGGTAATAACAGCCAAGGTACTAAGTACTAAAGATAATTGTCATGAAGGGGTTGAATAATTTTGAACCATAGTAAAAGTGGAATTTTGTGTTGAATTTGGAGAAACCACTTGTTATATTCATTGTTTTAAGATATTTAAATTATTCTTATTGGTTTTTGCAAACAGCAAAAAGATTGTACATTTTGTTAATAAACCTAATGTGCAATGAACGTTCAATAATTTTGATTACAGCTGTATAAAAGTTCATGTTCTAGATATTTTTGGTGATCAATTTTTCTAGTTTTGCAAATAAAAAAATACGCATTATATACTCAAAAAAAGTAAACTTCAATTTCTGTCAAAACTTATTTAAGTTATTCTGATGAAATTACTAATTTAATTTACTTTGTAGTACTTACTCCTTAACACAATGAGAGATTTTGTCCATAGTTCGATGGGTCAAAGGTGTGACTTATACAATGTTAGATTATGTTCACATGTCCTGTAATCATTTCCGTTTTTGCATCCGTTGGGAAAATGCAAAAACAGATGTTAATGGATCCATTTACTATAATGATGACAAATCTATTATCGGAGGGGTCAAAACTTGTCATCCATTAGGTTCAATCAACCAGCCATCCATTGTTTTGGACAGACGAAACATTCTGGGTGCGGAACTTTTCTTGTGCGGATCCAAATACTGATGGCTAACGGATCCGTAAGGCATAATGGGAGTCTATAGGCAACGCATCAGTTACTAAAGCATCCTTTCACCAATCCTTTAACGGATCCATTGCCCATTGATTCCCATTCTGCTTTCACGGATCAGTTGCCCATAATTGCTAAATAGATTAGAATAGAATAGATTAGGATAGGTTAGGATACATAGAAATAAAGAATATATAGACTAGATAGATAGATGAATAGAAAGATAGAAAAAGCATGATAGATTGTACAGCTATTGCGCAGAATTAAAAAAATATTTTTGAAAAAATATTGATGTGGTGGGGTCCCCCCATTTGTAAAAATTCTATCTACCTATCTATCTATCTACAGTATCTATCTACAGTATTTATCTATCTATCTATCCATCTATCTGTCTATCTGTCACGCTCCCCGGGTCCTTTGCTCCGTTCCCCGGGTCCTCTGCTCCGCTCCCCGGCTCACCTGCCACGCTCCCCGCTCTCCAGCCTCCAGTCCCAGCGCTTCCCAGGCCCCCTGGTCCCCGCTCCCGGCGCCCGTCGGCTTCCCAGTCCATGGCCGGCTCTGCTGCGTCCTCCTCTCAGCTTCCTGTGTTGGCTTCTGGCACCCGGGCCGCGCGCATGCGCATTAGGGCGCGCGCGCGGTCACTGACCCTTTCTTAAAGGGCCAGTGTCCACGAACAGGAAATGATGCACACAGGTACAGGGTATATAGGGGGTTAATGTCCAAGGGAGCGGGGCCTGTTCTTCGTGTTTTCCCAAGCTAGGAGTCGGGTCTCCTTGTGTTCTGTGAGATACTGACCTCTCTGTCTTCTAGAGCCGATCCTGCATCGCCATCCGGTCCTGCTGTGTCTCGAACCCCGAACGCTGCCCATCTGCCATCCTGACAGTCTGCACCATCTCGGTTCCCTGCGGTGACCCGTCATCTCGCTCCAACGGTTCCGGACCCCGCCTGACATCATCACGGCTTCCGAACCTGAGCTCCGTCACCCGGACCACCATCAGTGACCTCGTGGTCCCAGGGACTTCTCCATTGTCTTCCAGTGCACGGACTGTTCTGCTACCTAAAGTGCTCCGGCTACCGGACTCCTTTCCCTCATCGGGGAGTTCGGCCCAGTGGATCCACCTCCCGGGTCTGCCCGTCCATCTGGCCCTAACACTATCTATGTATCTATAATGGTAACGGATCCTTTATCAGTTCCATGGACTATAAGGCCCTGTACGCACACTGCATTTTTACCCGCGTTTTTTTGCGTTTTTGGTGCAGAAATTTCTTGAGAAAATGGTTGTAACCTTTCTGCAGACATTCCCCAGCAAAACCTATGGAAAAAAAAATAGCTGTGCGCACACTGCATTTGTTTCTCAAGAACATTCTTTCTGCAGAATTTCTTGAGAAAAAGAATGAGCATGTCACTTCTTTTCTGAAGGTACCTGCGTTTTTTCCATAGATAATGGTAAAAAAATGTGGGGACCAACCTGCGGAAAAAAACGCTTCAAAAACGCTGTAAAGACGCATGCGTTATTGGTGCGTTTTTTGAACGCAAGTGCGCTAATCTTTCAGACTTTCAAGAAATTTCTTGAGAAATTTCTTGAGAAAATCCTTTTTCTAGTGCGCACAGGGCCTAATGATAACGGATCCGTTAATGAATTGGTTAAAAAAAGTGATCTGTTTGGATAGTCCATTAATGGATCCATTATATTAGACCTCTGTTGGATCTTTTACAAACGGATCATTACAGAACATGTGAACCCAGCCTTTAAGCAGGTAGTTTTATTGCTCTGGCTACAGATATCATAGGATATACAGTTATTATGTTTTACACTTTTGTCATCAGCATTTAGTACCATTCTACAGTCAGTAATGCTCCCATTAAGTATTATATAAACATACTTGGAGTCATTGGTGCTGTTTTCATGATTGCCGACCTTGAACTCTCCTTGACTTAGCGTTCCAGTAGACGTGTTGAGTGTTACCAGAGGTATGCCTTTTTTCCATGTCCACGAATCCATGATGTTTTTTAATGGCATTGGTAACTTAACTTCATCCTGATCATCTATAAACTTAGAACATGAGCCATGTTGTTGTTTGCATCAACAATATTTAATAACAATAAAATAATGCAATTTTAATGTTTCTAAGGACATTTCTAAGGTATTTTTTTTTTGTTTTTGCATTTTCTTCCTTTCCTTATTCCAAGACCCATAACTTTTTTATTTTTACATTTCTATAGCCGTCTGAGGGATTTTTTTTTGTGGGATGAGTTGTACTTTTGAAAGATACCATCGATATTATCATATGATTTAATGGTAAGCGGGAAGAAAATGTGATGTGTGGCGAAATGGCCAAAAAAGTGAAATTCTGTAATTGTTTTTTAATTTTATTATTTATTTCCAGAATTCAACTCACCATAAAACTGTCTTGGCAGTATGATTCCCCAGGTCAGTATGATTACATTGATACCAAACATGTATAGTTTTTGTTTTATTTAAGTGGTGAAAAAATTCTATTTTGAAGAAGAAAATCTTGCTTGTGTTGTGACTTTCCGGGAGCCATAATGTTTTTAGTTTTTGAGATATGGAGCTGAGTGAGGGTTTGATTTGTGAGCCCCGAGCTGGTGTTTTAGTGATATTATTTTGGGGTATATACACAATACAATGTTTCGATCTCCAGTTATTTTATTTTTTTTCTGTTGTTGCGATGGCCAAAAACCTGCAATTCTGGCATTTTGATTTTTTTTCTCACTATGCTGTTTAATAAGCAGATTAATTTATTTTATATTTTGATAGATCAGACTTTTATAAATGCAGCAATGTATTTTTTTATTTCTTAATTTTTAATGTGATAAAAGGGGTGTGATTTAAACTTTTTATTTTTTAAAACATTTTTTACTAATTATTACTGTATTTAATAGTATCCTTAGGGGACCTGAACCTGCAATGATTTGATCACTTGTTTTATATACAGCACTGAACCAGCATTGCTGTGTATAGAAGAAATCTCAGTCTCTTTTGAGTGCCAGCCAACAGCGGATTTTCACAGGAGTACTGCGATGACAGACACAGGGGTCATCATCTAAGTCCTGGCTGTCATAGCAACTCATCAGAGTTCCACGATCGTGTTGTGAGAG
The DNA here is from genome assembly GCF_048569485.1 of Anomaloglossus baeobatrachus. NCBI lineage: Eukaryota > Metazoa > Chordata > Amphibia > Anura > Aromobatidae > Anomaloglossus > Anomaloglossus baeobatrachus. The sequence continues at coordinate 793,483,266 of NC_134353.1, forward strand.
TGCCGATGAGTGCAATGAATAGCATGTCCCCCTGCGAGCAAGCGTGAAATGCTGCTGTCAGAGATTCACAGCGGCATTTACCAGGGTAACAGCTGCGGCTGAAGCGCTGCTACACCCTGGGCTGCTAGAGGCACATGTCAGCTGATTAAATTAGCCAACATGTGCAGGAAAAGAAGCGGGCTCGGTGTGTGCCCCCATGAAAGCCAGGGAAATGACTCATGAAGGGCATAGTACATCATGGGTAGTTAAGGAGTTAAGTGATCAGTTTATAAATCCTAGTAGAGTTGTTATGTATGTATAAAAAATACATGTATACGCTTTATACCATACACTATCTTTATGCTAACAATGGACTTGTATGTATATTATAGCTATACTCCTGACCAATATGTCATTACCTACCTTTTAAAAAAATGCTTTAAGTTATTGTATTATGAATACCTATATGTAGGAGTGTCGCCCCCTAAGAATGGATAAGCACGCTTTGACTTTAATAAATGGTGTTCCCACGTGTTTCTGTGTTTTGTGGACTAGCCGGAAGAGCCTGATGTCCCCCTCTGAACGGTGAAATTTGATGAGCCCTGCCCAAAAAGTGAGGGAAGATGAGAAAGAGCAGAAGAGCTTAGGGTGGGAATAGGGGAAGTCAGGTTGCCTGAGAGAGTGAGTGGAGACGTCGCCTGAGAAGTGTCCAAAAACAGCAGTTGGGAGAGAAGTGCGGTGCCGGGATGCGAGAGAGAGACAGACCGTGGCAGAGCCCTGGTAGCTGTCAAGCCAATACGGCAAAGGAGATCCTGGAGAAAAGGAGAGACGCCTTCTGGAAGAGTCAAAGAATCCTCGATCTGTTGAAAAAGCGAAGTTCCCGCCTGTCCTGGAAGGAAATTGCGAACTAACGAGGGACACCAGTTTGAGAACAGTAGTGACAGATCCCTTTCAAACTGTATCAAGAAGTGAAGATATTATTGTGACAGATGTTGAAGTTGGGAGTGGTGCAGAGTAGTCAGATCCTATGGGAAGCTCTGCTGGCTATTGAGAAGAAGAAGCATGGAACTATACAGTTCAGCATAGATTACAGAATACTGAATGTGTGTACTGTCTGAGACTCGTATCCCTTACCTTGAATTGAGAAATCATTGACAGCACTGGGGTAAGCCAAATACTTATCCACATTAGATTTGGCAAGTGGATACTGGCGGTACTTGTGGCAGCAAATAACAAAGCGAAGACTGTGTTCATCCTCACTATGGGATTGTTTTATTTGAACCGGATTCCGGTCGGGCTGTCCAGTGCACCGTTTACATTTCAGCAGCTGATGGAGATGTGTCTAGGCGATCTGAACTTCGAAGATACCGTGATATACCTGGATGATATCATTGCATACTCTGTCTCGTTCCAAGAACATCTCGACCAGCTTGGGCAAATACTTGTGCAACTGTGGGCCCACAATTTGAAGGTGAGACTGAAGAAGTGCCTCCTCTTTAAGAGGGAGATCGAGCCTATAACATATGATGTCACAAGACGGAGTCTTACATTCCCAGGACAAAGTGGTCACTATACAGCAGTTGCCAGTGCCTCGAACCTTGAGAGAGCTGAAGGCCTGCTTTAGACTAAGCGGATACTATCCTCTATTTATTAAAGACTTTGCAAAGCTAGCAGGTCCTCTGAATGAGTTGTTTGGAGGGACAGCTGGAGCTCCGAAGAACCGAAGTGTCCCCCGGAATCCTGTCACAGATACAAGATGGACATGAAAGAGTCATCTCTTATGCCAGTAGGTCTCTGTGGGACATCGAATGGAACACTCAAAATTACAGCTCCTTCCGGCTAGAGATTCTGGCCCTGGAATGGGCCATGACAGAGAAATTTGAGGGCTTCCTGATGAGGACCAAAATTCAGATAACAACCTTTTGGCCTACCCCGAGAATGCCAATCTGGGAACCCTGGAACAATGGTGGATGGCTCACTTGGCGAAGTTTGACTTTACCAACCACTATCAGTCAGCTACTGATAACACCAATGCAGATGGGCTATTGAGAGTGACAGTGGAGACTCTGGTTGGGGACCTTGATGAGTGTCTAGAAAAGTGGGAAACCCTGGACTTCCATAAGTTCACACCCCCAGTGGTAGTGTCATAGTCAAGTGGAGAGCCCTGCATGTTGCCCCAGTCCCTGGCAAGAAAAAATAAAGAGTGGGGAAGTATCCAAGATCAAGCTGTGGGGCAGCAACAGAGGAAATGCTGGGTAACCCAGCAGCAAAATCCCAATAACCAGTGGGATTGGATCCAGGTCTGAGATGTGGTACTGTACCACAAGAGACAACAGTCAAATGATCCAGAGGTGAAGTGGCAGGTAGTCGTCGTAGGACATGTGGAAACGGACACAGCTAAAGAAGCTCCATAGTTTGGGGCCCACTTCAGAATAGAAAAGACTTACCAGCGGCTACAGCATTATGTGTACTGCCCCTGGTAAAATTTGTGGAGGAAGAAGTCTGTTGGCAATGTCGAGTGTGTGATCTCATCAAGGGTATCGAACAGAGGGCACCCGTTCTGACCATACAATCTAAAGAGCCATTAGAAGTGTTGATAATCAACTGTTTCCTTGGCTAGGACACCCCAGTATTTCCTGGTCATGACCAACCACTTCTCTAAGTTTGCTGTGGTCACCCCAAATAGAGATCAGCTCACCAAATCTGCTGTATGAGCTGTCTATCAAGATTTCATTTGGGTGTACAGGTGCCTAAAGCAGATTCACTCCGACCAAGACGCATATTTCCAAGGCAAGGTGATGGAAGAGCTATACCACATGTATGACATTGAGCGGATCAGAACCACTCCCTATCATCCCCAGGGAAATGATGGAGCATTTGAACGTTTTAACCAGACTATACTTCACATTCTGAGGACACTGGAGAAAGATAAGGAGGCACATTGGTCGGATTACCTGTCAGAACTAGTCTGGGCCTATAAGAACTGAGTCCACTCCACTACGAATTGCTGTTTGGAAGAACTGGGCAAAAGATTGTTGAGCTAAATTTGCAGCAGCCAAAGGACCTGATGGAGCGAACTACCACCTCAAGGATGAAAGGACATCGGCAATGACTGTAAACTATTTAGCGATTGGCCGACCAGCGCTTATAGAAGAGAGTGTATGCTGGCTGAGATCCGATCCAAGAGCTACCATTTCAACCCAGAGACCGAGTGCTAGTACAAGAAAAATGCCCCAATGGCAAGCTGAGTGAAAGATGGGAAGTGCAACCTTATAAAGTAATTGAGCGTGTGTATGCTGTATATGCTGATAGCCTACTCTACAAGATGCAGGTCTAGAGTGGGACGTCTGCCCCAAGAGTTCTACACAGGAATATGCTGTGGCCATACCGGTCTGAAGTCCCCTCAGCTCCCCTACACAAAGACATCCCTGCCCTCTTCCCGAATCCATGCTATCCAGGTCTGATTATGATGAAGAATGGTGGACTGTTTCTGATACAGTGGGGGTCGTCAACCTGCTGGCACCAGTGATCCCATAGGTGAGTCACTACTGCCTCTTGGAGAAGAAACAAGTCAGAATCCCCCTAAAACCACTGCGGCAACCATCTCTCTGGGAGACAGCCAGATTAGATCTCGCCACATAGTCAAGAACTCTGGAGATCCCAAAGGTCGACTGCAGGGGTTCCACCAGTCCGATATGCTGATCAGTTTGCCTTGTCTATCCTGACAATTCCATTTTCCTCCTTTTTAGGTACTGTGTGCATGTTAACCATGCCCTTGCTACATAGTGGGACCGAGAGAGGCAAGAAAACTGGATGCTCTTCCCTACAGATCTAGATTCAAGAATTATAAGCCTGCAAGAATGGACTTTTCTTCACTGTTTGTAGTTCTGACATCATTATGGCCGAGGACGCCCATTATTAGTAGGGAGCTATGTAGGGATTTGCCCCATATGAACGGATAAGCACGTTGTGACTTTAACAGACCATGCTCCTCTGTGTTTCTGTGCTTTGTGGATTAGCTGGCAGAGTCAGTGCTCCCCTCTAAATGGTGTAGTTAGACGAAACCTGCCCAAAAAATGCGGGAAGATGAGAAAGATGGAGGAAGAGCTTAGGGCAGCAACAGGGGAAGTTGAATCGCCTGAGAGAGTCGAAGTCGCCTGAGAAGTGTCTGAGAACGGTGGTTGGGAGAGAAGCGAGGTGCCAGGCTGCGAGAGAGACTGATAACCAGAACAAGGCAGAGCCCAGCCAGTACCAGACTGGGAAGCTTCTGAGGTCAGCGATCACAGACATGAGGAGAGACACCTTCAGTAAGAGTCAAAGAACCCTGGGTCTGTGGATTAAAAGAAGTTCCCATGTGTCCTCGAAGGAGAGCGCACAGTGACGGGCCATCAAAGCATCACGGCATTGAGTGCACTTGTTACCCCTCAACAGTACTGTGAATCCTTTACTGGTGTGTACACCCATTAGAGTTTAGCACAGGTCCCATTAGTCAGAGAGCAGCAGCTGCGCTGCCCATTTAGTAGAGGCCAGTTAATTTGTTGGTGCAGTGTAGTCATAAGTAAATTGTTCTTGTAAAGTTTATCGTTGTATTGATACTTGTAATAGTTGGGCCGATACAGTGTTGGTGCAGCCCAGCTAGAATCTGCAGTGTTTGTTAACTCTACTGTGGCCAAACTATACTTCATCATTACTTATACATATTGTCCGTTAATAAAGCAGTTCCCTAGTTTCTGGATCCTCGCCTTCCATACCATAATTATTAATAATAATTTCTATTTACCGTATATAGCACCAACATATTCCACAGCACTTTATAACTCAACTCTGCCTGACGATAGTATCTTTGCTAGTGCAACAGTATTATGAAATATCTGATACAAGTTATTAAATGTTCAAAACCAATAGTGCAGTTAAGTATTTTATGCATGCTGCTTTGAAGAAATATAGAAAAAGTACCATTTGTAAATGATTCCACAAACCATCCTGGTCAGCATTTGAGAAAGCAAATTTCTTCAAGTATGACTGTGATGAGACAAATGGAAGGTCATTACTTCTTCAGGTGGTAAGCAGAGAGATCCATGTAGTATCAATGAATCAGATGTGATTGCCAAAAGTTCATAAATTCCAAAAATGATTTTCTAAACTCACGCTGATCCCTTTGAGGAAGAGTGTCTCTGTCAGGAAGGTTGAAGCCATTCGGATTAAAGCAGCTGCCTGTTGTGAAAAGGGAGTTCAGCTTTACTTTCTGCAGTATCACGTTTTCAGTAACTGCTAATTGTAAAAATGTTTTATGCACAAAATAGAGAACTAGTTATACTCCATTCTAGATTCTAGAAAAATGGGCCCCTAGGGGCTTTCACCAGGTGACCCATACAGTTACTAGATTTGATATGTAATGACATTATTGTGGAATTTTAAGAAATTTATTTGTCTGTGCCATCACTTTAATAGTGATTTTTCATTTTCTCTTTTATACTTTTGAGCCAGTTTCACATAGTGCAGCTTTTATACATAATAATAACCAATCTGGTGTAAAGGGGAGGAATGCATATCTCCTCTTTTTAGAATAACTCTGAGCTTTAGCTAAAAATTACATATCATATGCATAAAGTCCACTTAAAGAGAACCAACCACCTGGATTTTGTGATATGAAGTAAAAGCAGTGCCACACAGACAGTAGGATGGTGAATTCATTCATACCTGTTGTAGAAAAATGGGTTGCTTGGTTGATGAAATATCTTTAATCAGAGTTGCAGAAATGCACTGTACTTTGGATGACGTATGCATTGAAAGTGGGCCTTTGTGGCTCGGGTCCTCTGTGTTTTTACTCCTCTGGCGTCCCCCTGGCTTGCCCCCTTTTCTTTATTTGAATATCATGCCGCACTGCCATTGCTGTTGTTGGAGGGATGTGCGCATTGCCACAGTAATTCTGTCTTCATTAAAATGGCTCCGGAGTCTGCGCATGTGTGTACAGTGATTTCCGGTGCCATTTTATTGAAGACCCTGCGGTGAAGACTATAAAAGGCATCAGCACATACACAGATTTTTTTTTCCATCTGCACAAGTGTCCCTACCACTCATAAACTTCACTGCAGTGTCTTTAATAAAATGGGCTGGAGATCATGGTACGTGCATGCTCGGACTCCGGTACCATTTTAATAAAGACAAAATTACTGTGGCAATGAGCACACGCCGCCATCAGCAGCAATATTCAAATAAAGAAAAAGGGGGCAAGCCAGGAGGATGCTGGAGGAGGAATAAACGCTGAGGACCCGATCCATAATGGTCCACCTCCATTTTACCCATCAGTCAAAGTGCAGGGCATTCTGCAAATTTGGTTAAAGATATTTCATCAACCAAGCATCGGATCTTTCTAAAACAGGTATGCCTGGATTCAGCATCTTATTGCCAGTATAACACTGCTTTTATTTCATATCACAAAATCCTGGTGGTTTTGGTTCTCTTTAAATAGCCAACACTATTGTTAATTAGACATTACCTTGCTATAGGAGAAGTCATCAAATAATGGATCTATCAGGTCCACATTATTAATTTCTTCTGCTTTCACTGACACAGCTCTTGCAGATGCCCGGGTGTCTCTTTCAAAGATGTTTATTAAGTTGTGCATCATAAATAGCTCATTCTGCAGACAGAAATATATAACACATGGAGTATATCTGGGCATCAATGCACAATTGTCAATGTAGATACAACTAGATGATGAATACATTTTATGTTTCAATAAATAAAAAGGAGTTGGCCTACAAAAATGGAATAAAGTAGAAACAAACAAGTTATCTATCATTCTCTCATTTTCTATTGTGAGAAGTCATTTGTGATACAGTTAGGTCCAGAAATATTTGGACAGTGACACAAGTTTTGTTATTTTAGCTGTTTACAAAAACATGTTCAGAAATACAATTATATATATAATATGGGCTGAAAGTGCACACTCCCAGCTGCAATATGAGAGTTTTCACATCCAAATCGGAGAAAGGGTTTAGGATTCATAGCTCTGTAATGCATAGCCTCCTCTTTTTCAAGGGACCAAAAGTAATTGGACAAGGGACTCTAAGGGCTGCAATTAACTCTGATGGCGTCTCCCTCGTTAACCTGTAATCAATGAAGTAGTTAAAAGGTCTGGGGTTGATTACAGGTGTGTGGTTTTGCATTTGGAAGCTGTTGCTGTGACCAGACAACATGCGGTCTAAGGAACTCTCAATTGAGGTGAAGCAGAACATCCCGAGGCTGAAAAAAAAGAAAAAATCCATCAGAGAGATAGCAGACATGCTTGGAGTAGCAAAATCAACAGTCGGGTACATTCTGAGAAAAAAGGAATTGACTGGTGAGCTTGGGAACTCAAAAAGGCCTGGGCATCCACGGATGACAACAGTGGTGGATGATCGCCGCATACTTTCTTTGGTGAAGAAGAACCCATTCACAACATCAACTGAAGTCCAGAACACTCTCAGTGAAGTAGGTGTATCTGTCTCTAAGTCAACAGTAAAGAGAAGACTCCATGAAAGTAAATACAAAGGGTTCACATCTAGATGCAAACCATTCATCAATTCCAAAAATAGACAGGCCAGAGTTAAATTTGCTGAAAAACACCTCATGAAGCCAGCTCAGTTCTGGAAAAGTATTCTATGGACAGATGAGACCAAGATCAACCTGTACCAGAATGATGGGAAGAAAAAAGTTTGGAGAAGAAAGGGAACGGCACATGATCCAAGGCACACCACATCCTCTGTAAAACATGGTGGAGGCAACGTGATGGCATGGGCATGCATGGCTTTCAACGGCACTGGGTCACTTGTGTTTATTGATGACATAACAGCAGACAAGAGTAGCCGGATGAATTCTGAAGTGTACCGGGATATACTTTCAGCCTAGATTCAGCCAAATGCCGCAAAGTTGATCGGACGGCGCTTCATAGTACAGATGGACAATGACCCCAAGCATACAGCCAAAGCTACCCAGGAGTTCATGAGTGCAAAAAAGTGGAACATTCTGCAATGGCCAAGTCAATCACCAGATCTTAACCCAATTGAGCATGCATTTCACTTGCTCAAATCCAGACTTAAGATGGAAAGACCCACAAACAAGCAAGACCTGAAGGCTGCAGCTGTAAAGGCCTGGCAAAGCATTAAGAAGGAGTAAACCCAGCGTTTGGTGATGTCCATGGGTTCCAGACTTAAGGCAGTGATTGCCTCCAAAGGATTCGCAACAAAATATTGAAAATAAAATATTTTTTTTTGGGTTTGGTTTATTTGTCCAATTACTTTTGACCTCCTAAAATGTGGAGTGTTTGTAAAGAAATGTGTACAATTCCTACAATTTCTATCAGATATTTTTGTTCAAACCTTCAAATTAAACATTACAATCTGCACTTGAATTCTGTTGTAGAGGTTTCATTTCAAATCCAATGTGGTGGCATGCAGAGCCCAACTCTCGAAAATTGTGTCACTGTCCAAATATTTCTGGACCTAACTGTATGTATTATTAGACACTATAATTCATGGATGTTGAAATGTAAAACTACTAAATAAAAAAGACACAATATCATCATTGTGAAACGAAACTAAGGTCACTTTCATACAGCACTAACTACATCAGTATCTAAAGGACAAATTTGAAAAACTAAAAATGACTCTGATAGCTGATAATTATTAATATGAGTAAATGGATGAAGGCTGAGTTTTTCTTCTTTCATCAAACATGGTCAGGGGGATCATGAATACTTGAATATATAAAGAGAAAGATTAGGAAAAGAGGAAGAGTTATACACAACAACCAATAGGGTTGGTACACCAGAGGTGTGAGTGTAATAAAGACCCCAAATCTGCCATCATTGTACTCATATTAGGACAAAGCAGAGGCAAACTCTACAAGGATGTCTAATACATGGTACTACATAAGTGCTAACTAAAAAATAATTATTAGTGATAAGCGAGCACTAAAATGCTCGAATGCTCGGTACTCGAATCAAGCAGGTCGGACACTCGGACGGGCTTGATTTGAGTAATGAGTATAATGGAAGTCAATGCTGAAATGGATGGAAACAGCTCTCGAATGGAATGGTAATAGCATAGGGAAAACGCCTGGACGCATCTCTGACTCCCAGGTCGCTGCTGGGAACAATGTTGTCAGAGTACTACACCTGTGACAATAAAACATACAGAACCGAAGATAAAATGGATTTTATAGGAAAAAATGTTAAACATTCTTTCGTGTATAATGACTTGTATGTAGGGCAAAATACAAAAATGAAAAAAAAAAACAAAAAAAAACCCAGCCTCCTACACCCTTTAGGCTATGTTAATACGTTTTTCCACTTTCTCGTTATGGGTGAGTCTGATTCTTTAACTTATGATCTATTATTGTAGGGTTTATTTTCTTTCCCTAACTGGTTCACATATGGGCCTAAAATCATGGCGGTCTGGAATATATGCCTAACTGGGTCATCCTCTTTGTTATTGTTACTTAGTGTCATTGATAAACTGAGACCCATTTAAATTACACTCAAATGTTACATATGAATATTGATCTATACTGGCTATTGGTTTTTTCATGGGATGTATTCTGCCATTTATTGATATATAAGGCCTTTGGACATTACATATAGTCAGTGAACTATTCATTAATATTGGCTTAATAATAGAATATTGTTCCCCCTAGCCTGTTTTTGTGCCGAGTGTTATTCTTAGAGACTTCCTGTATATACTGAATCACCTTAATCAGATTTTACTTCCTGTATTTTACCTCTTGTTGTAATTAATTTTCATAATAAAATAATTTCTACTTTTTGCAAAGAGGCTTTATGCGATTTATTATATATGAGTCACATTTATTATCTCGGACTACTATGACCCCTTAGCTCTCTTGTTTCATTAATACTGTTGAACAAACGTTGCAAAAATAGCTCCAAAAATGCTGAAAGAATTGACATGCTGCTTTTTTCAAACAAACAGCAGTTTTCCATTACAGTCAGAAAAAAAACAATTGTGTGCATTAGATTTATGAACTCCCCTAGCTTTTACTGTAACTGTAAAAATCAGCTTCTAATTTGCATAAAACTCATGAGATAATGCTGCAAAAAATGTAGCAAAAACATAACATGTGAACATAATCTTAATAGCATTAATAGCAGAGCCATTGCTCACCGTATTTCCCCTTTTCCTATGACTACAGTAGATGACATAATAGAGGGGGAAATGAAACTACACCCGCCAGCAGTCACCGGTAAATGTAATCTTAACCTTTTACTACCTTATCTGGGTATGTGGCGTGTGTGACATGGTCAGGCCAGGGCTGACTTCAGGTTTTTATGGGCCCCAGGTGAAACACTTTCAGTGGGCCCCATGCACACGCAGACATGCACATGCACAGATACATACACATACAGGCATACGTACATATACATATTTAAAGAGAAATTCAGAAAAACACATATAAACAGACAAATCCATACACAGTGCCCCTATGTGACAGCATTATACAGCCCCATGTGGCAGCATTTTGCAGCCCCCATGTGGCAGCATTATGCAGCCCCCAGGTGGCAGCACTGTGCAGCCCCCATGTGGTAGAATTATGCAGCCCCCATGTGGCAGCATTATTCAGCCGCCATATTGTTTAATGCAGCCCTATAGTCATCTGGCCACCGTGATTAATACATACTCTATTCTCCTCATTTCCCCACTGCTCCAGTCTCCTCAGCGTGTGCACTGGTCTGCTGCTCTTACAGATCAGCCCACAGGCGCGCACAGAAATGACGTCATCGTGCTACGCTGTACTTAGCTGTCAGAAGCAGAGCATAGACAGACGCTGCAGGAGAATGATGAGAGAGAGCACGCCGCTCCCTCTATCATCATTGCTTTCAATTGTATCGGCAGTGGCTAGGAGGCAGACGGTGGTCTCCGTCTGCAGGAGCCGGGAAGACGGCTCGATGGAACCGAGGTGGACCGGGACAGGGTAGTGGTCCGCCGGTACCGACCCGGGGAACCGACTCGGAAACCGGAGCACATAGGGGGGTACTCGGACCCTGAAGCCGGAACCAGAAGCGACTGGAACCGGTTAATTTACCGATTGAGGCCAGGACTAGAGGTCCTGTCCCACCCAAAGTCCCTATTAGAAGACAACAGCCCACCGAGGGGGATAGAAGACCACCGCCAGGGCTCCGAGATCCCACGGGACAGCGTCTGCGGGCAAGGGCTCCTTAGGCCACATCCAGCCAGGAGTGGACTCCTGAAGTTGCAAGCACAGGCAGTCCACCATTTTACAAAGGTGCAGGAGAAAGACAGAAACCACCAGCCGGGTGGGGGAACCAGAATGCAGCCGGCTGCGGGCACCGACCACCATCACCTTGGTTTACTAGAGACTCGTGTGTTTCCTTCAATAGTGAGTACACCAGCACCCTGCGGTCGCCCATCTCCCTGCACCAAAAATCCCAACGGGTCCCGGGGCCACCATCCCGCATAACCTCTCCCCCGGGTGCCCCGTAACTGCAGCAATGGTGTCCAACCTCACCACACACCGTGGGTGGTGTCACGAACTTGATACGGCTCAGCCCGTACATATACGTCCTACATCCACCACCACTATAACCCCCTTTTTGATTGAAGTGACCGCGAGACCCCCGGGTCCGGAGACCCTCGAGCCACCCATAGAAGGTCCAGATCCGAGCAGCTCGGCTGCTGAGAGCGGGGTGGTACATATGCACTGTGGAATGTCTGCCCAAAATTAGGAGGTACTCCAATACACCCTGATGGACACATAGAGGGGGTCCTCAGAAAACATTTTTTCCCATTATTAAAACTGGGGCTCTTACACTAGTAAAGTGCGTATAATGCGAGGGTCACTAGAAAGGCAGTGGAACATGAAGTCAGGCATGTGTGATAGACTCCCACAAGGAAAGACTTCGCTGTCCCCACCAGGAAGATGACTTTCCATCTCCTCCTCCTCCCTCTACCCTTCCTGTTCCTCCTTTTCAGGCCATCCATGCAGAACAGATGGGATGAAGCTGGCATTGGTAGTACTATCTGTAGCGCAAGAAACCATGTCCTGTTCCTCCTCCTCAGCCTCCTTTTCATTATCACCCAATCTGCGTTGAGAAAATGAGATGAGGCTGGGTTGGGTAATACCACCCTGTGTACTTTCTTCCTCCATCTCCAACTGGTGCACATGCAAAACGTCCTCTTTAATTGTGAGCAGCAAGTGTTTGCGTAGGCATAGAAGTGGAATGGTTACGTTGCTTATGGCATCATCGTCGCTCACCATCTTGATTGTAGAGAACCTCGCAGATATCAGACATTCATGCCCACTCATTGGTTCTTACGTGTGGAGGCTGACCGCAATACCAACGGGCATATTGTAGTGTTGTAGCTGGTATTCAACTACTGCCCTCTGCTGCTCACAAAGACTTGCCAACATTTGGAATGTAGTATTCCAGCATGAGGGCAGGTCGCAAACCAGTCAGTGAGCTGGCATTTGTAAGCGCTACTGCAGCATTGCCAGATCAGAGGCAGCTGTAGGTGACTGTAGCTCAGGCAAATCTTGGTAGGTTTTCAGACACGCAGGTATGGCACGTGTGTGAGCTTGCCAGGCTTCAGAGCAGCTACCAGGTTATAGTCATTATCACACCCGACCATGCCTGATTGCAGGTTCACTGGCGAGAGCGTCAGATCTGTTTATGTCTACGGCATTACCGTGATTGGCAGGCAATCCCCTCATGTTTAGCTGCTGAAAACAGCTGCAACACATGCAGAGCAGTGACTCGAGCAGGGCACTCAAGCACCAGAAATATTCAATCAAGTATCAAGTGCACGCTCACCCATCACTAATAATATGTTCACAGGGAGGGCTGTCCTTGAGTTCTGTTGTTTTGTGCCAGTGAGGTCTTTTTATTCTTTTTCAGAATGAACATTTGAGACAATTAGATATTTCAAAAGCTTACTGGCACCTTGTATATTTCTGAAATGTAGAAATTCACCTCCAGGTAAAAAAAAAAGTATTTAAAACCACATATGATTTTTTTTCATCTGTAAACTGACTCTTCACAAAGTAAGAGTATTGGAACCGTAGTGCCACCTATTGGAAGTAGCATCTTAAAGTCTATATTTGCCTTATGATTGGTGATGCTGGAGAGAGAAAAGGCTCAGACTAGCATCTTGTCATAGTGGAACCAGAAATAAAAACTCCACAGGGAGTCACTCACCTTGAATAGTTGTGAAAGTCACAACTACTATGAAGAGCATAGAAAATGTACTCCGGCTGTTGCAGACCCCATTGGTAATCGATGTATATAGCAAGAGGAGAAATGGGTTAATCTGCTCTGCCCTATGGAATGAAGACGATCAATTGAAGATCAATAGTGTGATTTTATTTTTCTATGCGTTTTGGAGTGTTATACTCCTTTTTCAGGAAAAAAAATCACTGATTTACATATGCGATTTTTTTTTATTGAAGAAGGAGTATAATACTCCAAAATGCGTACAAAAATAAAATTACACCATTTATCTTCAATTGGAAGGCATGAGAGAAAAAGGGACTCACCATGCTGTGCTTAAGCTATGAAGACAAGGATCCAGAGTTCGAAGGGTGCACTGCTAATCCCATACTGGTGCAGAGCAGCAAGGAATAATGAAGGCAATTAGAGGAAGAGTGAGGAGTGCAGCACAAACCATCAGGTATATTAAAAAAATCCAATTTATTGTTCTACATTAAAAAGCAGAAATGAGCATTCACTGACGCGTTTCTGGCACAGAGGTGCCCTTAGACATTAAAAAGCAGAAATGCTATAACTAAGGGCACTTCTGTGCCAGAAATGTGTCAGAAAATGTTCATTTCTGGTTTTTAATGTAGACCAATAAATTGGAATTTTTTAATATATTGGATGATTTGTGCTGCACTCCTAATTCCTCCTCTAATTGCCTTCACTGATCTTAAATTGATTCATTCCACATGGCAGTTCGGATTAACCCGTTTCTTCTTCTACTATATATTTACCTTATGAATGGTCTTTAAACATAACTTGGGATAAGAAGCCAAACTAGAAACTCCATTTCCAGATGGAAGGAATCAGATTTGGCCGGGTGAGAGGTCTCTGACAGGGAATCTAAGGGACACAGTTTCTCCTTGTGGAGACTGGTAAGTCTGCATAGGGAGACTTGTAGTGGATGCAATGCTCCCCTGGCAATTTAAATATGCAAATAGCCTCATAAGAGGGGAAAATGATTAGAAATCTATTGCCACCTATGGAATGTAGCAAGGTCTTTTAAAAAATCCATATAGACTTTTAGGAATGTGACACGCCCACCAGGTCCGTGGCGCACTCGGACATGGGCTGGTTCTGTTGGGAGGTCACGGAGGCAGGGCCCGACTCCATAACTGTTTGGAGTCAGGAAAGTGTTGACTGCTGGTGCTACCTAGCGTGGGGGACCCCCTTCTTGCTTCCAGGCATAACATTACCCCCTGTGAGGAGGGCAACACTACTGTGGCAACCAGACCACTGAGGTGCCACAAATGCTAATTCCAATATGTGACCAGGACCCTTGGAAGCACAGCAGTGCGAAACGACTGTCGTCGTCTGGAGTGCCAGTCTACCGCCCCGGGGCTCGGCTGGCTGCCGAGCCGCTCGTATCCATGCTCGTCGGTGGGTGGCTCGAGCTTCTCATGGACCCGGGATCCCGCCGCCTCTCTGAAAAGGAGGGGGGGTCACCACCTGGCGCTACGCGCAGAGGTGGGGTGGTTTTTGGAATTAAGAGTTCGTAACGCCACCCACGGGGCTGTGGTGAATGGATGGACACCACCGCTGCCGTTGACTAGGCTCCCGGGGACGGTGTTATGCAGCTTGGTGTTAACCCCTCCATGAGTAGGGGGTGAGGGCCCCGGGGCCCCGGGGGTTGCTACTGGGGATGCTGATGTAGGGCAATGTTGATGCGGTGTGGTGCTCGGCTCGAGGGCACTGGTGTACTCACTATTACAGACACACTGGAGTCTCTGGTAAACCAAACAAGATGGTGGCCGGCTGCGCTTCTCCCCTTTCTTCGAGTTGGTGGTTTCCGCCTTTCTCCTGCACCTTTTTGTGTAGATTTAACTGCCTACGCTTCAGCGACGGTAGTCCGCTCCCCAGCTTGATGTGTGCTGAGGAACCCCTTTTTCATGCAGATGCTGACCCTTTGGATCTCTATGCCTTGGCGGTGGCTCACTATCCCTCTGAGGGGGCTGTTGTCTTCAGTCAGGCCTTGGATGGGAAGGGACCTCAAGTCCAAACCCCAATCAGTTAATTTGACTCGGTCCAGTGGCTTCTGGGCCTCGTACTGGGTCTGAGTACCCCTCCTGGTGCTCCGGTTTCCAATTGGTTCCCCGGTTCGGTACCGGTGGGCCACCACCCGTCCCCGGTCCTTACGGTTCCATTGGCTGTAATCCCAGCTCCTGCAGGCGGCCACCACCGTCTGCCTCCTGGCCACAGGATATCTGGCCTACGACCCTGACCCCTGACAGACATTCTCTCCTCTTCTGTTACTCTCCCTACTCCTCTCCTTCCTCTCCCTTTCACTGTCCTTTCTCATCTCTCTGTGTTTTCCCGCCTCAGGCCATGCGAACTACTCGGTGGGCGTGGCCAACCACCTGGCTCCGCCCACCTGGTGTGTACGTCAGAACCTGAGAGGGGTCACTCATGGTTTTAGGTTGGCTGCTGGTACCCTTTTTAGGGGAAGGGTGTTGTGCGGGGGCCTAACTGTGACTACCTGGCTAGTCCAGGACATCACACCAGCATCTGGTCTTGGACCCGATCACCTTTTATGCATTTATAATAAAGCATGGACTTTTATACAACAGCGTGTGCCACGATTCTAACTTCTCTTATGATTATCTTTGCTGGACTGATTCCCTTCTGGTGAGCACCACTGTACAGAGCCTTAAGGCCACTTTACACGCAGCGATCTCGCTAGCGAGATCGCTAGCGAGTGTACCTGCCCCTGTCAGTTGTGCGTCACGGGCAGATCGCTGCCCATGGCTCACAACATCACTCAGACTTGTCACACGGACTTACCTTCCCTACAACGTCGCTGTGACCGGCCTAACCACCTCCTTTCTAAGGGGGTGGTTCGTTCGGCGTCACAGCGACTTCACTAAGCGGCTGCCCAATAGAAGCGGAGGGGCGGAGATGAGCGGGACGACCATCCCGCCCACCTCCTTCCTTCCTCATTGCGGGCGGCCACAGGTAAGGAGATATTCCTCGTTCCTGCAGTGTCACACACAGCGATGTGTGCTGCCGCAGGAACGACGATCAACATCGTACCTGCAGCAGCAACGATATTTGGGAAATGGACAGCGTGTCAACGATCAACGATAAGGTGAGTATTTTTGATCGTTAGCGGTCGCTCGTACATGTCACACGCAACGACCTCGCTAACGAGAACGGATGTGCGTCACGAATTCCGTGACCCCAACGACATCGCGTTAGCGATGTTGTTGCGTGTAAAGCGGCCTTTAGTGGTTAGTGTCACTTCTCCTGTCCCTCGCAATAGTGAATCAGGTGACCTGATCGTCTGTTACCGCATTTGTTTTCCTTGTTTAATACCAATAGGTGGCAGTAATTTACAAGTCCTCTCCCACTATGGCTATTCGCACAATTTAATTCCTGAGGATCATTGCATTGCCTATTAGCCTCTCTACACCAATTTGGCACTCTTCACATGCATAAAATTTACTTCTTAAGGCCCCTTTACACACTGAGACTTTTTAGCGATCCCACCAGCGATCTCGACATGGCCGGGATTGCTGGAAAGTCTCTAACAGTCGCTGGTGAGCTGCCAAACAGGCAGATCTGGCCAACGACGCAGCAGCAATACGGACCTGCATAATGACCTCGCTGGAAAGGGAACGCTAGCACGCCTATGGGCTGGGTCGCTAACAATGTCGTTGTAATGGTGTCAAACACACCAATACATGCTGCGTATCGGGAAACAAAGGACCAAAGAATGATCCTGAACGACTTGTAGCAAATAGCGACCTCACAGCGAGGGCCAGGTCGCTGATGCGTGTCACACACTGCAATGTCGCTGGGGAGGTTGCTATTATGTCACAAAACCGATGACGTTACAGTGATATCGCTAGCTATGTTGCAGTGTGTAAAGGGGCTATTAGACTCCTTATTTTATTTAGTTCTAATTTTTATAGTATTTGACAAGCGGGTGTGGCCCACAAGATTATATGGGGCTGTATCTTTAGGTTGCTTTGCAAAATTACCATGTGAACACTGCCCCCTTGTAAAGACTAAACAAATTATCACTAAAGAAAAAAGAATGTGTCTCTTGGACCATTTGGCGGATTGAAAAAAAAACAAACATAATAGTACCGTACTCTGAGGAGCAGTGAGAATAATATAAGAAAAAAATCTATTTTGACTTGTTGACAGGTCCTCTTTAAAGAATCAATGGTTAGAAATATTGTGGTTTTATTTATAAGTAGAGATGAGCTGACCCATAGAAGTTTGGGTTCGGTGGATGCAGCCGGACTTTAGATTGGGACCCGTATTTGATCATGGAGCCCGAGCCCCATTGTAAGTCACTGACTGGGCATTTCGGGTCTATGCCCACATGCAGCCAGCCATAAACAGAGCAATTCTGGGAAAGGGAGGACAGATATTTTCTTTGATTGGTACGAACACCGAACTTTAAAGTTTGGGTCCACTCATCTCTATCTATAAACTGTGTCTAATATTATAGCTCAAATTGAAAGGACTGATTTGTAGCCACCCATTGATAAGGAAAGCGCTATCCTTAAAGAAGTAAACCATGGGAAGCGGACTCAATCTGCGCTGCTGATTTCAAAAAGGTCCAGGATATATTAAATATTATATATAATCAGTGGCTTTCTGTCAAGGCATTTCAATCTTTATTCAAACCAACAGCGCAGATTGAGTTTGCTTCCCTGCATTATTTCATGTACATCCCTGGATACTGCAGCAGATAATATCTTGTTGTCAGTGGTTGTGTCTCACACAACTTGCTCAGGTGAGCACATCCCTGTCTTCCCTTCCCTTCACGAACCCACATGGATAAGAGCCTATTGCGCTCTGCACTTTTTTCTTTTCCCCTTGAAAAAGTGGCAAAATATTAGAAAAATCATTTCCTGTCTCATCTACTTGTAGCATCTTTTCTGGCTTTTGCTGTACGATGTGTGTATGATAAGCTTCAGTTTACAGTTCCTTGAGCACACCAGAGATCCTTCATATAGTAAACCCGTGAGGATCAGATCTTAAGTGAAGTGAAGGGGATTAAAAGGTAACCCATTAGGCTGGTGTCACGCTTGCAGGAGACTCGCATGAGTCTCACATCGCATCACCCGACACGCTCGCACACTCTCCTGACAGGAGCAGGTCGGCTGCATGTATTTCTATGCAGCTGAGATGCTCCTGTCCAAAGGGTGGCAGGCCATGCCGGGTGATGGGATGCGTGACTCACGTGAGTCTCTTGCAAATGTGACTCCGGCCTTAGCCTGTATTCTGCTGGGCCTCTACTTCCACTTTTGTTAGCTGGACCCATTATTCAGTCAACATTGATCAACCATGGCGTCCTCGTCTGACCCTACCTGATAGTGAAGAACAAATGTAACACACTGGAGGACGATAGCAAGTTTGTGGAAATAACTTTGCACATGACCAAACCAACATGATTTTGACTATACGATTCGCAAATTATGGTTTCTACATATGCATTTGCTCTTTTGCTCCAATATAAACCCTGTCCTGCTCGGTTCAGACAGTTCAGTCATTATAATGTTATTTTTTCCCTGTTTTTCTCCTGTTTTTCTAACTCTTGCTAAAATATTTTTGTTTACTTATTCATTTCAGTTTTTGAAAAATAAAGAGCCTCAGAAATCCTCCTGCATTCCTGTAAGCCGTGTATGGAGAGGAAAACACTATTTGCTTTGTGAATGGCACAGCTTGCTCCTTCGCACTGCATAAGTGATAATTACTCAAGGCTCTCACATACTTGGAAATTTATTACCATTTCGAGGTGAATGCTTTTTATGCTGAAACCCATAGTAAGCTACATGCTGTCATGTTCAAAAGAACAAAAGAGAATCACCATTAGTGTCCATAAAAGCTGCCATAACAAACGCTTTACAAGCAGCAAGAGAAAAATATACTTGGGATTGCTGCATTTTATAAACAGATCCCAAAGTTACTCTTGACACAATCATTGACCCTCTGTGAAATATTTTCAATTTGCTGTTAATTTTTTAGCTCTCATGTAACAAGCTTCAAATTATTCATTATTCATCATGATTGAAGTCTAATCCTGTACAAAAACCAAGTCGAGTAATTTACATAAACAACATGATCGTTGCCCCCTACTAAAGAAAATGGACTTTGTAACAAAAGAACTTTTGTAACTGCTTCTGAACATCAACTGTTTTTATTGATTAATCTAAGTATTACCAATCTATTACCTGTAATATCTTTTTATTCCATTTTACTGGGATGTTAGGTGTTCAGGCACAGGGCCATATTCTGGATTGATGTTTTATGACTCTTTAATACAACTCCCATAGCCTTTTCAGGAGTCATGGACTACAGCAGGTCTTCAATATGATAGAAGTGTCCTTTCCTAAAAGCATTGCCGCTATGGAAGAATACGGTGTCCCACATTGGAAACATATGTATTGTCTAAGGGTTTTTAAAGTAAAATCTGTCTATTTGCCATTGTATGTCATGTCCTAGATCTCCTTCATATCCTTTACACAGTCTCACTTATTAGATAATTATGCCATGTCCACAAGATCATATGTCAGCAACTGTTCACGACTTAGAACATAGAATGTAGAACAAGCTGTCAAGTTGTCCAAAGCATGGGTTTCATAATGCTCAGCCAACGCATTCAGTCAATTAAATTCAGAATAACTATTAGAATGTAATGTCAAGCTCAAGGCCTATGGGCTAAATCTGACCCGCGACATATTTTTATGTTACGCGCAAGCTGAGTTACTAGTAACACCGGGTACTTTTCTCTGTAATCCATAGCGTCCAGCAGAAAGAAGCACCGTCCGTGATTTTTTAAAATTTGCCTTTTTTAAAAAAGAAACAGAATTTCAGGAAAATAACATATCATCAACCATTAAGCATGGGGGTGGATCAATCATGGTTTAAGGTTGTGTTGCAGCTAATGGCATGGGGAACATTTCATGGGTAGATTGAATAATGGATTCAATGAAACCTCAACAAATTCTTGATGCAAATGTATCACCCAGGGAAGGGGGCATTCGGTCTCGGGCGGTAACAAACGGGAATGTCACTCTGGTGGCCGTTGCCCGGTCCCGTGCCCTGGGCCCCTTTTTGTAATGGGTGATATTTCCAGGGGTGAATAGAGTTAAGGTCATGTGACACCACCTGAGAGTTGCGGTTAAGGATAGAGAACCACCGCTGCTAAATGTGGGTACTCCCAGAACTGGTGGTGATTGCAGCAATGGTGTTAGGCCCTCCGCAGGTAGGGCTGTGTCTGGGAGATGATGAGGGATAATAACGGAGACCACACTAGGTTGTCTTTAACAGTCTCTACTCCCTTGGATCTAGGAGTTGCTGGTTCAGGTCCCATGGAGCAACAGTGCCAATGTAGTGACCCAGACCTCTCCGTCCCCAACACTCTCTGTTGGTTGGGTCCCCGTAGCGTGGATCATTTGGGGCCTGACTGTCCCTTTTGGAGGTACAGTCTCCTTCTCCGTACGGCGGGCAGTGCGGACCCTGTGGGGAGGTAAGTGTCCGAACCCCGATCCTAGTTTACTACTGATGCCCCCGGATTATTTGGTTTGGTGAAGTCCATGAAGGTGTCCTCACCGGGCAGGTATTTATCAAGCCGTGTAGAACTGGCGCCTGATCTAGGGCCCTGTGCCCCGTGCGTGCCAGCGGTATCTCCTGTACCCAACCTGGCGACCTCTCCCCTGTGCCCCCGGGTCACCGCTGCACAGATCCAGCTCAGGCACATCCGCACACCTCTTCTGTGTGCCACACACTCTAGATTCTCTGACTGCTGACCCCTCCCACTAGGCTGGCTAATCCCAGGGACTCGTTCCTTTCCATGGCGACCATCCCCTTAAATGGTTAACCCTCTATGCCCGGTGTGGAGTGGAGAATTAGGATTTTTGTTGTGCTTTGGTGGTATTGGCACTGGTACTCCAGGTCCCAGGGCATAGGTCCTGCATCCCCAAGATGATACAGTTCCTTGTAGTGCCCTGAGTGTCTCGGGGGCACTACACAAACATAACACCATCTGTAAAAAAGCTGAAGTTTAAAAGAGGATGGCTTCTACAATGATAATGATCCTAAACACACAAGTTCGCAATAGACTACATCAAAAGGTGGAAGCTAAAAGGTGTTACAATGGCCCACACAGTCCTCTGATCTAAAACCATCATTGAATATTTGGGGCTAGACCTCAAAAGAGCAGTGTAGGCAAGACGACCCTGGAATTTAACAGAATTGGAAGACTTTTTCCAAGACAGAATGGATGAACATCCCTCAGACAAGAATTGAAAGACTCTTGGCTGGCTAAAAAAAGCATTTACAAGCTGTAATACTTGCCAAAGGGGGTGATATTAGGAATAACCATGCAGGGTGCCTAAACCTTTGCATTAGTCCATGTTCCTTATTTGTTAATTTAAAAATGGAAAAGATGAATATATTTTTTTTGGGACCTAAACTACAATCTTTAATAGTTGATGGGTGGATCCAGACTTTAAAAGTACACAGGTTCAAAAGTACTCGAGCACTGACCCCGGAGTTCTCAGGGAACTGCAGGCAACGATCTGGGTCCGGCAACTCGGGTAATTAAAAAATAAATTAAAAATAAACAAAAAAAGGGGGAAAGCAGTTATACTTACTGAGTCTCTTGCGCAACTGTACACTGCTTCTGCCCCACTCATACTGCTTCCAGGTCCGCTCATTATCCTTCATGCATATGCACTGCTTCCCCTGCCCACTGGCAGTCTCCACAACTTTGATTGGTTGCAGTCAGATGCGCCCCCACCCTATGTGACAGCATGTGTGACTGCTTTTAATCAGAGACGCTGTCTATGTGTTTATATTGATGTCAAAATAAATAAATTGGCTAAAGGGTGCTTTACACGATGCAACATCGCTAACGATATACCGTCGGGGTCACGTCGTTAGTGACGCACATCCGGCGCCGTTAGTAACATCGCAGCGTTTGACACCAAGGAGCGACGATCAACGATCGCAAAAACGTCAAAAATCGTTGATCGTTGACACGTCGCTCCTTTTCATAATATCGTTGGTGGTGCATGCCGCTGGTTGTTCGTAGTTCCTGCGGCGTCACACATCGCTATGTGTGACACCGCAGGAACGACGAACATCTCCTTACCTGCATCCACCGGCAATGAGGAAGGAAGGAGGTGGGCGGCATGTTCTGGCCGCTCATCTCCGCCCCTCCTCTGCTATTGGGCGGCCGTTTAGTGACGCCGTAGTGACGTGAAAAGGTATGTGCGTGTGACGCTGCCATAGCGATAATGTTCGCTACGGCAGCGATCACCAAATGTCACACGAACGACGGGGGGCGTGTGCTATCGCAGCGTGTAAATCACCCTTTAGGGTCCCCCATATTATGATACCCAGCACAGGTAAACATATGGCTACAAGCTGCAGCCCCCAGCTGTGTGCTTATCTTGGCTTGGTATCAAAATAAGAGGGACTGCATGTGGCTTTTGTTAATTATAAATAAATAATTAAAAAAACTCGGTTTCTATACCCAGCCATGGTAAAGTTGACAGCTGGGGGCTGGTATCCCAGGACCCATGCTTATTGGGTCCCCCAGACCTAAAATTAGTAGCCTGCAGCTTCCCATGATTGTTGCAGCCTCTAGATGCCACAATTCCGGAACTTTACCCAGCACATCCCGATTACCCTGGTGCAGTGGCAATTGGGGTAAAAAAGGGTTAATAACAGCTCACAGCTGCCACTAAGCCCTAGATTAGTAATGGGAGATGTCTATGAGACCTGTTATGATCCGGAACCATGGAAGACCACCATAAATCATTGATAAAAGGTGACAAGAGCATTGGCAACTAATCTGGCCGCCATCCCCTTACTAACCATCAACACTAGAAGTAGCCGAGGGGTGAACTAACATCCTGTGCACCGCGAACCCAGCCGGAGAACTAGCTATCCTAAAGGAAGGAAAGAAGAATAACTCTCTGCCTCAGAAAATAGATAAAGAATAGCAAGCCCCCCACATTCAAAGACTGCGGTGACATAGGAAAACACAATACACAGATAGATGATAGGATTAGCAAAAGGTGAGGCCCTACTGACTAAATAGGACAGGATAGGAAAGGGACTGATGGTGGCCAGAGAAAAACCCTATAAAAATCCAAAAACCTGATAGTACAAAAAGCCCTCAGATCGCTAGATCTGAACTCTGTCCTATACCAGGCGCTCTTATCATACCAATGAACAGAAAGCAAGAACCATTTCAATTCAAGAAGCAACAAACACATGGACTTATAGGAGCAATACTCCAAACATAGCTGCAGGGAGCTTCCCAGCTAAGCAACTGAGAGGGAAGATTCCTGCATGCAAATAAACTGACAATAACCACAGCAAATGACAAACTCAGATAAGAGCAAAAAGAACCAAACAACAAATAAAGAGCCAAGAACTTATCTGGGGTAGATGTGGTCTGGAGCAGGATGAAGCAGGCTGGTTTACAATGAACAACTGACATCCGGCATAGCCTGCTAACAGACCAGGGTTTAAATAGGCAGAGAGTTAGCAATGGAATCGCCCATTGCTTAACACACCTGGTCTCTGTCCAAACCATTCCTGGCCACAAGAGGGAGCCTCACAGCAGCAAAAGCATAACTGACATTCACAACAGAGACCACGACCTATTACTAATCTGTAACTGAAAAAAATCAACACAAAAACCTTTATTTGAAATAAAATTAAAAAAATACCACTCTCTTTCATCCCTTTCTTAACCCTCAAAACACCCACATTTGATTTAGTCCATACGAGGTCCCAAAAAGATTCCAGCTCTACTACATCTGAAGTGACAGCGTGCAGGCATAGAACATGACTGCCTGCTGTGCGCCTCAGGCAGAGACTGTGCCACAGTGATGAGCGATGACATCTCTCAGGTTATTTGTGGTCACAGCTGGAGGTTCCCACGGTCCTCCACCTGTGACCGCAGGTAACTTGACCTCAGGTGACCTCATTGAACTGAGTGACCTCACCTCAGATGAGGTCACTGAGTTCCCGGACTTGCATCTCCTGACAGAAAACTACATGCTTTTTGCCAAGAGATGAAAATTTGGTGCTAAAATTTCTACACCATATTCCTGCAACCAATCTACACCTCCTGGCAATAAAACACCATGCGGTTTTGATGCAATTTTTTTGATGGGAGGTATAGATTGGATGCAGGAATATGGTGTAAAAATTTCAGCACCAAATCTGCATCTCTTGGCCAAAAAAATGCACAAAAATGATTTTGACAATCTGTGCAGTTTTTTGCCAGGAGGTGCAAATTTGGTGCCTGTGTTTGCACCACAGCACCAAATTTTCACCTCCTGGCAGAAAACTGCAACGAAATGCTATCAAAACCACTTTTGTGCATTTTTTTTTGCAAAGAGATGCAGGTTTGGTGCTGAAATTTTGATACCATATTCCTGCAGCCAATCTATACCTCCTGTCAAAAAATTGCATCACTATCGCATCAAAACCGCATGGTGTTATGATGTGTTTTTTTGCCAGGAGATGTAGAGTGTGTGTAAAAATATGGTGCACTCCATCCGCTATACTTGTGCTGGAAGACGTTTATTGAAACAGGTGCATGGGTGAAAAGAGGGCCGGAGGCAACCTGTCAGCTGGCTCCCAAGAGAGGACGACGGCCGTTTCGCCTTAATTAGGCTTCCACGGGTCCACTGTTGGACCCGTGGAAGCCTAATTAAGGCGAAACGGTCGTCGTCCTCTCTTGGGAGCCAGCTGACAGGTTGCCTCCGGCCCTCTTTTCACCCATGCACCTGTTTCAATAAACGTCTTCCAGCACAAGTATAGCGGATGGAGTGCGGTCTTTTCCCTACCTCTCCTACTATCTTCGGATCCTCATTGCTGACGTGCACCCCCGCTCTGGATTAGTCACTTTGCAGCTACATCTCTCCGGATACATGCGGTACCGCAGGTAAAAACGCGGATTGGTGCAGGACCACCCTTTTGTTCCTTAAAAATATAGTGCAGAAATTCCAGAACCAAATCTGCATCTATTGGCAAAAAAAATATGGTTTTCTGCCAGGAGATGCAGGTCTGTAAACTCAGTGACCTCACATTTGGTGAGATCACTCAGTTCCATGAAGTCACTTGAGGTCAGGTTATCTGCGATCACAGGTGGAGGACCGTGGGAACCTCCAGCTGTGATTGCAAATAACCTGAGTAATGTCACTGCTCATAGCTGCAGTCATTCTCTGTCTCAAGCCCACCGCTATTCTATGCCTGTGTGCTGTCACGTCAGATGTAGCAAAGCTGGAATAGTTTTGGAATCTTGTCTGGATTACATCAGACCTGGTGTTTTGAGGGTTGATAAAGGGGTGAAAGAGAGTGGGTTTTTTTGTATTTTATTTCAAATAAAGAATTTTTTTTCGGTGTTTGTGTTTATTTTTTTTCCCTTACAAATTAGTAATACGGGGTCTCAAAGACATCTCCCATTACTAATCTAGGGCTTAGTGGCAGCTGTGAGCTGTTATTTACCACTTATTACCCCGATTGCCACCGCACCAGGGCAATCAGGATGAGCCAGGTAAAGTTCCAGGATTGTGTCATCTAATGGATGCGACAATCCTGGGCGACTGCAGGCTGCTATTTTTAGGCCTGGAGGGCCCAATAAGCATGGGTCTCCCAAGCCTGAGAATACCACCCCCAACTGTCGGCTTTAAAATTGCTAGGTATCAAAATTGGGGGGGAGGGGGGGGACCGCATGCTGTTTTTTAAAATGATTTATTTAAATAATTTTAAAAAGCCGGATGCGGCTTATCTTATTTTGATACACAGCCAAGATAAGCACACACCTGGGAGCTGCAGCTTGTAGCTGTATGCTTTATCTATGCTGGGTATCATACTATAGGGGACCCTAGGCCAATTTGTATTTATTTATTTATTTATTTTTACACCAATATAGACACACAGACAAGCGTCTCTGATTGAAAGCAGCCAGACACAATGTCACACAGGGTGGGGAAGCAATGTGTCAGTATCATTTCTCAGGTTGGTATGAGTTAGTAGATCCTAAACATGTATAGGTTTACCTTTATCTAAGGGGTTAAAAAAAAATCAGAAGTTTGTCCAAAAAAAGTGGCACACTTTTTGCTTCATTTTCTGCGACCTGTAGCGTTCTCATTTTTCGGGATCTATGGCTCAGTGATGGCTTATTTTTTGCATCTCAAGCTGATGTTTATTAATGGTACCATTTGTTTTGCAGATGCTACGTTTGGGGGTAACACAGGTGCAGAATACCGTTGAGATAGCCACTTTCAACCTACCAAGTCATGGAGGGGGTGGTTGCTGGTATTAAACTTGCATGCTAATGAGGTTTTACATAAGGCACCATTCACACAGGTATGTGCAGTGCACAGTGTCTGGCAAACAGCCTGTTAATGATGCCCTTCTATTAGATCAGGTGGACTGCCCAGCACTATATACCGTATTTTTCGCTTTATAAGACGCACTTTTGTTCCCCCAAATTTTGGGGGAAAGTAGGGGTTGTGTCTTATAATCCGAATATACGGATTATATACTGCAGGGTCCAGAGAAGGTGGGGGCCATTCTGGAGCGGTGAGGAGGGCTGAGGTAGGCTGGTAGAGGCTGGTGAGCTGGTGACGCCTGCAGCCTTTGATCTCCTGCTTCCGCTCATATAATATGCACAGCCGCTGTCCATCACCGTGGTTCTGAAACCGCACTGCGGCGATGGGCTGAGGGAGCGGCGCATATTATATGTGCCTGGGCTTCCCTTTGATCGCACATGCCCACCCTGTGTTAGATATGGCCCCCGTGCTGCTGCCCATAGTAAAATAACTTTTTCCTTACCTCCTCCAACATGTCTCCCCGGTCTCCCTCCTGCTGCTATGATCATGCACGCAAGGATGTCACTCTGCTGTGCCAATCACATGACCGCACGGAGAACCAGGAAGTGCTACAGTGCAGGAGGCTGGAGCTCAACCACACGGAGGGAAACACCAGGGAGGGCAGTGCTGGAGGCCGGAGCTCAACCACACATAGAGAGACACGAGGGAGGATAGCGCTGGAGAAGGTAAGGAAAGACATTTACTAAAAGCAGCAGCATGCGGGCGATATCTAACACAGGGTGATGTGTGCCAGCCACAGTGGGCCATGTGCAGCCATAGTGGGCCGTGTGCCAGCCACAGTGGGCCATGTTGCAGCCACAAGGGGCCGTGTTGCAGCCACAGGGGGCCATGTGCCAGCCATAGAGGACGTGTTCCAGCCACAGTGGGCCATGTGCCAGCCATAGAGGACGTGTTCCAGCCACAGTGGGCCATGTGCCAGCCATAGGGGCCGTGTGCAAGCGATAGGGGCCGTGTGCCAGCCACAGGGGGCCGTGTGCCAGCCATAGAGGACGTGTGCCAGCCACAGGGGGCCGTGTGCCAGCCATAGGGGACATGTGGCATCACTGGGGGCCGTGTGCCAGCCATAGAGGACGTGTGCCAGCCACAGGGGGCCGTGTGCCAGCCACAGGGGGCCGTGTGCCAGCCATAAGGGACATGTGGCATCACTGGGGGACGTGTGCCAGCACAAGGGGGCTATATTCAATATAAGGTGGCCATATCCAGATTAAGGGGCTAATTTTAAGATGGGGGGGCTATGAGGGACATATACACTATATGATTTGTTAGACGGACACTGGCATTATAAGACGGACCCCATTTATTAAAAAATTCTCTATTCCTTCACCAAGTTTGGGGGTGCGTCTTATAATCAGGTGCGTCTTATAAAGCGAAAAATACGGTAAGTGCATTGATTAGGCTATTTTCACATTTGCGTTGTGCGCATCCGTCGCATTGCGTTGTGTGACGGATGTAACGGATGCATTGCATATAGTGGCATAACTTATGCGACAGATCCTGCAAAACAACGAATCCGTTGTAGCTTTTTTTTTTTCAGCAATTTACTCAACTCAGCACACGCAATTGTGTAAAGACGGATCCGTCAAAGGAATCCGTCAAATGACGGATTCCGACAGATTCCGCCACCATAGGCTTCCATTATAAAAATGACAGACGACGACGGAATCCAGGACATTGCGTTTTTTTGACGCTCTGGGAAGCGCAGAAAAACTCTACATGCAGCGTTCTTTCCGCCCGGCGGATGCAACACAGTGTCGGCCGGTGGATGCAACGCAGTGTACAATGCAGATACAATGCAAGGCCATCCGTCGCAATGCGTCATCAATACAAGTCAATGGGAAACAGCGCACATTCATTAACGGATTGCGCTGTTTCCCAAAGCGGCGGATTGCAACGGCTGCCAAACAACGCAAGTGTGAAAGTACCCTAAACAGGACTGACACCCCAAAAGGGCTCAGTTGCATCCTGTGGAAAATTGTGCAATAAAAAATAATATACAGTAAAATGATAATTAATGTGAGGTATTAGCCTATATTTTGGCCAAAATACATATGCTCGTAACCCAAATGTTAAGGGTCCCCCTTGCTTACGAGTCCCTACACTAAATTCAAAATGATTCACAGAAAAGGAAATAAGTTCAAAGAAAAAAAAAGAAAAAAAACTCACCAGAAAAAAGCCACCAGCCAACACAGGTCAAAATGTCAAATGCACACACAGGATGCAGTCGGCCTCCTATGATAAAGGTGGGGTAACATGTGCAGAATACCGATAAGATAGCCACTATTTCATCGGTATTCCCCACCTCATCGGAGAAGAGTGCACTATCTTCTCCGAAGAGGAGGGGAATACCGATGAGATAGTGGCTATTTCATCGGTATTCTGCATCTGTGTTACCTCACCTTTATCATACGGGGCCGGCTGCATCCTGTGTGTGCATTTGCCATTTTGACCTGTGTTGGCAGGTGGCTTTTTTCTGGTGAGTTTTTTTTTCTTTGAATTAGTCCTTTTCGGTGAATTAATTGGAGTGTTAATCTTCTGCCACACATAGAATTTTGCATTTAACCCAATAAGTTTTACTTTGGTCTCATCCGCTCATCTGACCAGAGCACCACATGTTAGATAAGTCCGCTACATGCTTTTTTTTTAAAATTGTAAAGGGAACGTCTTATGACTTGCTTTCAAAAAAGCCTTTCTTCTTGCACTGTTCCAGAAAGACCATGGCTTAATGACTAACCATTATCCTGTGGATAGATTCTTTCCCCTGAGCTGTATATCTCTGCAGCTCCTCCAGAGTAACTAGGGGCCTCTTGGCTGCTTCTAGACAGCCATGTCTTGGTAGGCTTACTGTTGTGCCATACCTGTCCATTTTTGGATAATGGATTGAACATTGATCTGTAACATGTTCAGAGCTATTTTCTTTTTAATAACCTAACCCTCTTCTCCACAACTTTATCCCTGACCTGTCTGGTGTGTTCCTTGGTTTTCCTGATGCTGTTTGATCCATAATGTTCTAAAATGAACTTCTGAGACCGTCACAGAACAGATGTAGTTATACCGAGAATAAATTACAACTAGGTGAACTAAATTTACTAATTAGACTTCTGGAGGCAATTGGTCACTCACGATTTTATTTACGGTTATCAAGCTACAGGGCGCTAAATATAAATGCATGTCACAATTTTCAGATTTATATTTTAAAAATATTTAGAAAATGATTTATCTTATCCTTTCAATTTCACAAATACTTGCTACTTTGCAATGTGAAAAAATGTGGGAAAGTTCATGGGTTATGAATATTTTAAGAGCTCTTTACCTCTCCCCACTTTCCTTAATAAAGTGTGATTCCCCTCTCCCCAACCTCACATACTGTATATTCCTCCCCACTCATTCCCTTCCCCTTAAATAATTTACTAATACATTCTAAGTTTGTTACTTTTGTTTCATAATTTCAAAAATAAAAATATATTGGATGATGAATATCTTAAGGCAAGGTATGTATAGATGTATTTGGGAAAAGATTGATCCAATAAACCTTTTAACTTCTTTATATCCCTATTCTTTCTGTGCCTTTAGCTACGTCTGTATACACTTATACAGGAAGACTGTCAGTCACTGTTTAGGACAACCTGCTTGAAAAATGCATAGAAAGAGCAGGGATTTAATTTAATAAGAAAAAGTATATTGAACGTTTTCCCACAAACCTATAAAATCAATATTTGCAGCTCCTCCTGCTCTATAACATGCAGCCTTCAGATGTTTAATGTAACCGGTTTCCTTTAAGGCCTGTTTCACACATCAGTGAAAAACACAGATGTTTTCCACTGACGAATAAAAAACACATACAGTTAGGTCCAGAAATATTTGGACATGGACAGTGACACAATTGTCGCGAGTTGGGCTCTGCATGCCACCACATTGGATTTGAAATGAAATCTCTACAACAGAATTCAAGTGCAGATTGTAACGTTTAATTTGAAGGTTTGAACAAAAATATCTGATAGAAATTGTAGGAATTGTACACATTTCTTTACAAACACTCCACATTTTAGGAGGTCAAAAGTAATTGGACAAATAAACCAAACCCAAACAAAATATTTTTATTTTCAATATTTTGTTGCGAATCCTTTGGAGGCAATCACTGCCTTAAGTCTGGAACCCATGGACATCACCAAACGCTGGGTTTCCTCCTTCTTAATGCTTTGCCAGGCCTTTACAGCCGCAGCCTTCAGGTCTTGCTTGTTTGTGGGTCTTTCCGTCTTAAGTCTGGATTTGAGCAAGTGAAATGCATGCTCAATTGGGTTAAGATCTGGTGATTGACTTGGCCATTGCAGAATGTTCCACTTTTTTGCACTCATGAACTCCTGGGTAGCTTTGGCTGTAAGCTTGGGGTCATTGTCCATCTGTACTATGAAGCGCCGTCCGATCAACTTTGCGGCATTTGGCTGAATCTGGGCTGAAAGTATATCCCGGTACACTTCAGAATTCATCCGGCTACTCTTGTCTGCTGTTATGTCATCAATAAACACAAGTGACCCAGTGCCATTGAAAGCCATGCATGCCCATGCCATCACATTGCCTCCACCATGTTTTACAGAGGATGTGGTGTGCCTTGGATCATGTGCCGTTCCCTTTCTTCTCCAAACTTTTTTCTTCCCATCATTCTGGTACAGGTTGATCTTTGTCTCATCTGTCCATAGAATACTTTTCCAGAACTGAGCTGGCTTCATGAGGTGTTTTTCAGCAAATTTAACTCTGGCCTGTCTATTTTTGGAATTGATGAATGGTTTGCATCTAGATGTGAACCCTTTGTATTTACTTTCATGGAGTCTTCTCATTACTGTTGACTTAGAGACAGATACACCTACTTCACTGAGAGTGTTCTGGACTTCAGTTGATGTTGTGAACGGGTTCTTCTTCACCAAAGAAAGTATGCGGCGATCATCCACCACTGTTGTCATCCGTGGACGCCCAGGCCTTTTTGAGTTCCCAAGCTCACCAGTCAATTCCTTTTTCCTCAGAATGTACCAGACTGTTGATTTTGCTACTCCAAGCATGTCTGATATCTCTATGATGGATTTTTTCTTTTTTTTTCAGCCTCAGGATGTTCTGCTTCACCTCAATTGAGAGTTCCTTAGACCGCATGTTGTCTGGTCACAGCAACAGCTTCCAAATGCAAAACCACACACCTGTAATCAACCCCAGACCTTTTAACTACTTCATTGATTACAGGTTAACGTGGGAGACACCTTCAGAGTTAATTGCAGCCCTTAGAGTCCCTTGTCCAATTACTTTTGGTCCCTTGAAAAAGAGGAGGCTATGCATTACAGAGCTATGATTCCTAAACCCTTTCTCCGATTTGGATGTGAAAACTCTCATATTGCAGCTGGGAGTGTGCACTTTCAGCCCATATTATCTATATAATTATATTTCTGAACATGTTTTTGTAAACAGCTAAAATAACAAAACTTGTGTCACTGTCCAAATATTTCTGGACCTAACTGTATATTCACCCTATTCTGGCTTCTGTAAAGTTTTCAATAAAGAAAAAGTGGTCAGAGATACCTGCAAAACAAGTGGGTGGGAAGAAGCACTAAACTGATTGGCCACGCCAAACAGACAGAGCGCCAGCAAATTGTCATTAATCATACAGCTGATTGAATGTATAATGCCTACCAATTTCAATTTAGGGTCAATAAAACTGGCGCCTATGTATTCAAAGTAAGAGGCAAATCCTTCATTGAGCCAAATGTCGTTCCACCACTTCATGGTAACAAGATTTCCAAACCACTAGAAAAGAAAATAGAAACATAAAATGACAGTTGCTTATGTGATCATCAAATGTATTAATTCGTACAGAGAGAAAACATAATATAACACAATGTATACCTGTGTGAAGCTGCCCATACACATTAAAAATGTCTGCAGATCCCACTGATCATAGACAGATGTGCTCAAAACAAATACCTAAAATCTGTTATAAAATCAATAGCCCTGGTGTATGACCAGAAATTGGACATTTCAACTAGAGAGCGAATGAATTTGAGAGGAATTTTATTCTATAAAAATAGCAACAAAAAGAGGAATAAATATCCTCCAAAACTTAAGTATTACTTGAAGCAAAAAAGGGCAGCAGTTGTACATCGCCCAGGCCAAAAACTAGTACTCCAGCAGGATACAGCTAAACCCCCACTAGGTGGAGGCATCACAGGTGCAGGAGGAGCAAATCACACATACACTTCCAAAAGCCAGGCCCCTTTCTGTTAGGCCTTGTATATTAGAGTTACTGTCGCGGTATGGTGCACAGATGGAGTACAGATTGGCAGCCCGCCTAATCTAATCGTATGGAAGTCACCGAATAGGCTGTGGGCTTGTGACTGTGTATCTGCATATGTGAACAGCGCTCTATGCAAGCCATCAGTGTGAAGTTTTATCATCCAGCAATCGCCCCCTCCATTTTTTTGGAAGGGTGTGTGTGATTTGCTCCTCCTGCACCTGTGATGCCTCCACTTAGTGGAGGCTTAGCTGCATCCTGCTAGAGTACTAGATTTTGGTCTGGGCGATGAACAACTGCTGACCTTGTTTGCTGTAAGTAAGGAATTGAATTCTAATCAAATTTTCAGGTAACAGTCGGCCACTGATCGCCATCCTTTGGAACCATAAAAGGTCATCAAAATGTTAGAAATAAAAAAATCCATAAGATCAACTCTCCAACCACTCCATGTTTCTGCTGCAACTTCAGATTTTCTTTCCAGGCCTCATTGAAGCTGGAAGTCCCGACCCATTAGGCGAGAATTCTGTGTAAGTGCATGAAAGATCATGGAGTCAAGATGGTACAACAGAGATTTCAGCATGAGTGGTGGCGAACCGAAGATACGGTGAGGACTAGACAGTTTACAGAGAGGAGCGGAGGGGCCGAAGAGCAGTGAAGTGGTTATAAGTGTTAGCTTGTTTACATCTTACCTTATGCTCTGTGGTCTGATGAGACACCAGAGCATAATAAGGGACATTAAAGTCGCAGAGAACGACTTCTAGGCAAAGCTAATTTCCTGGGAAAATGCAAAGCGAACAGACAAATTCAATCCACTCATCATGGTGTTAAAGGGTTAATTACTGTGACAGATTTATAGATCAGGTCGTTCCAAATGTGGCGATACCATATATATGTATTTTCTGTTTATTTTTGCTATTGCATAACTATTTCTATTTATTGGTATATTTTTTTCTTTTTTTTGGTTCTGTAATTTGTGGGGGGTTTTTAATGATATATTTTTAATGAAAATTTTAAACATTAAACAGTAAACAATAGGGTTAGCATCAAAGTATGATATAATCTTTCATCCAGTACACGGACTGGGAAAATGTAGCTTCTAAATACAATAGATTTATGATAAGCATTGTTGGAAACTCCTTTACCAGCAATTGGGAAGATGAAAAGTGGGGGTTTTTAATAGTTTTTTTTTTACTTAGTCCCTCTATGATAAGTTTAGTAATGTGATCACTGGTCTAATTCATTGCAATAGATTAGACTTGTCGGCGTGACACTGGCAGAGCAGCTTTTCACTATGCTCTTCTCATGGTCTAAGGGGCACTTTGCACACTGCGACATCGCAGGTGCGATGTCGGTGGGGTCAAATTGAAAATGACGCACTTCCGGCATCGCATGCGACATCGCAGTGTGTAAAGCCTAAATGATACGATTAACGAGCGCAAAAGCGTCGTAATCGTATCATCGGTGCAGCGTCGGCGTAATCCATGATTACGCTGACGCGACGGTCCGATGTTGTTCCTCGCTCCTGCGGCTGCACACATCGCTGTGTGTGAAGTCGCAGGAGCGAGGAACGTCTCCTACCGGCCTCACTGCGGCTTCCGTAGGATATGCGGAAGGAAGGAGGTGGGCAGGATGTTGACATCCTGCTCATCTCCGCCCCTCCGCTCTGATTGGCCGCCTGCCGTGTGACGTCGCAGTGACGTCCACGACCCGCCCCCTTAACAAGGAGACGGGTCGCCGGCCACAGGGACGTCGCACGGCAGGTGAGTGTGTGTGTGAAGCTGGCGTAGCGATAACTTTCGCTACGCCAGCTATCACCACATATCGCTGCTGCGACGGGGGCGGGCACTATCGCACTCGGCATCGCAGCATCGGGCTGCGATGTCGTAGTGTGCAAAGCCCGCCTAACAGGGGGCCAGGTTCTCCACCTCTGTTTTCAGATAGGGATTTTCTGCCTATGAGGCATTGCAGTTGCTGTTCTGACTATTTGGTCACAATGCTGCTTGAAAGATAGAATGTCTGTCTCAATGTATACCTATTTATAAGATGGTTATATCTCTGATTCATTATCTGTATTGTTATACATTTTGAACTATCTATGGTGATTCTGGTACAATATTTACCTTTGAGAGGACTTATTCTGGATTGGGTTTCATTATTATTGTCTTTGGTGTTTTTTAATATGTCTGCACTGTGTTGTATTTTGTATGTGTGTTTTTAAACTTTTTGATACACAAATAAAAATTATATTATAATCTAATTCTGGAGTGAGTGCCTTTTGGTCAAGCGCTTTTCTTGTGATTGATATAGTTGGTTTTGCTTGACAGGTGCACCCCCCCCCCATTACTGATAAATTTACCGTATAAACTATGGCTGTGCACTTCTAATTGTTTTTACTGGCAGAGCAGCTTTTCACTATGCTCTTCTCATGGTCTAACAGGCCACGTAGCTGACAGACCAGGAGGTCATTATTATTTGATCACTTGCTGATCAGGTTGATCACTTTGCAGGGGTCCTGATTGGGTGAGAGAGGGAGACGACTTTGTCTCTCAACCTTCTAAATACTACAACTGCTATTGATCGTAACATTTAGAGGGTTAAACAGCCAGGGGCTGTGTTAGGAAAAGAAAAACCACAAAAAACTACATCAAAAAAACACCAAAAAGGAGCCAAGACAAATGATATGTGCACACACAGAATGTGGTGAGCCTTCCTCATAAAGATGGCTGCAGCCGAGGTGCAAGATGCTGATGTCACAGCCACTCAACCTCCACATTAGGGGGGAGGGGCGGCTGCTTAGCATAAGACATGCACACTAATAAGGCTTGCACTGGGAGCCCATCATATAATGAGTGAAATGCACAGTGTCTGAACTGTGACCTATAAATGACGCCAGAAACCCAGGTCAGGCGGGCAAAACAGCACTATATAAGTGCATCTCGCACGGATACACGAGACGCACAGTGTCTGAATAATGGCCTATAAATGACGCACAACACCAGGTCCAGGCGGGTCAGTTAGCACTATGAGTACATAACACATGACAGGCTCACCATTTAACCACCTGAATTCAAAAGGTCCACACACATCCTGCAAAAATGGATAAAATGTGCCATACCTCAAATAGTGAGATATTAGTTTATATTTTGGCCCAAAATATGTAAGCTCGCAATCCGTTCGTCAAGGATTCTCACACTTGCGAGTCCCTACACTGAATTAGTTAGAAAAACCACAAAAAACTACATCAAAAAAACACCAAAAAGGAGCCAAGACAAATGATATGTGCACACACAGAATGTGGTGAGCCTTCCTCATAAAGATGGCTGCAGCCGAGGTGCAAGATGCTGATGTCACAGCCACTCAACCTCCACATTAGGGGGGAGGGGCGGCTGCTTAGCATAAGACATCCACACTAATAAGGCTTGCACTGGGAGCCCATCATATAATGAGTGAAATGCACAGTGTCTGAACTGTGACCTATAAATGACGCCAGAAACCCAGGTCAGGCGGGCAAAACAGCACTATATAAGTGCATCTCGCACGGATACACGAGACGCACAGTGTCTGAATAATGGCCTATAAATGACGCACAACACCAGGTCCAGGCGGGTCAGTTAGCACTATGAGTACATAACACATGACAGGCTCACCATTTAACCACCTGAATTCAAAAGGTCCACACACATCCTGCAAAAATGGATAAAATGTGCCATACCTCAAATAGTGAGATATTAGTTTAGCTCCCAGTGCAAGCCTTATTAGTGTGCATGTCTTATGCTAAGCAGCCGCCCCTCCCCTCTAGTGTGGAGGTTGAGTGGCTGTGACATCAGCATCTTGCACCTCGGCTGCAGCCATCTTTATGAGGAAGGCTCACCACATTCTGTGTGTGCACATATCATTTGTCTTGGCTCCTTTTTGGTGTTTTTTTGTGTTAGGAAAAGGCCTTGGCTGTGACAGCCTGAGCTTGGTTCTCATTAAGGCGGCGACCATGTGTCCACAGCTT
Source organism: Anomaloglossus baeobatrachus (assembly GCF_048569485.1). NCBI lineage: Eukaryota > Metazoa > Chordata > Amphibia > Anura > Aromobatidae > Anomaloglossus > Anomaloglossus baeobatrachus. Next base: position 793,520,165 of record NC_134353.1, read on the forward strand.
CTTTGCCCGCACAATAGCCAGGACACACTGCAAAATAGGACATACCGGTATATCCAATGTCGGGAAGGGGTTAAATACATACTCGTTGCAAAATACAATCTTCCTTTTTTACATTAAATAATCCTAACCCAAATCTAAATCCAATAGAACGCTAATATATACCAGTTTATGGTAGATACATTATACTGAAGAGTGTTCATGATAAAGTGTAGCTATTCCTCAGTCGAGGTCATGCTGTCAAAGGCTTACAGACCCAGAAATCGGCCATTGTGCATATAATGCTTGTGTGACTTGCTACAGTGAGAATGAGAGCTTATGTAGAGATGGTGAGAATTCAAGTGTTTCCCAAAGCACAAAAAATTGCAATATTCACATCTCATTTGCTAGCAACAAACACCTCTATATCTGCAAACATTCATCTATTTGAACAGTCTGACTTTACACATTATATCTATAATGTCACGCTCCCCGGGTCCTCACCCCCGCTCCCCGGCTCACCTGCCACGCTGCCCGCTCCTCAGCCCCCGGATTCCGTCCGTCCCAGGCCCCCTGGTCCCCGATCCCGGCGCCCGACGGCTTCCCAGGACCTGGCCGGCTCTCCTGCGTCCTCCTCTCAGCCTCCTTCCCTGGCTTCTGGCACCCGGGCGGCGCGCATGCGCGTTAGGGCGCGCGCGCGGTCACTGACCCTTTCTTAAAGGGCCAGCGTCCATTAACAGGAAATGAGGTTGAACAGGTACTGGGTATAAAGGGGGTTGTTGTCCAAGGGGGCGGGGCCTGATCTTCGTGTTCCCTGAGCTAGGAGTCAGGTCTCCTGGTGTTTATGTGCCTGTACTCACCTATCTCTCTTTGTAGAGCCGTACCTGCCTCGCCATCCAGTCAGCCGTATCCTGAACCCCGCACACTGTCCGTCTGCCATCTGACAGTCCGTACCATCTCGGATCCCTGCGGTGACCCGTCATCTCGCTCCTGAGGTTCCGGACCCCGCCTGATATCATCTCGGCTTCCGAACCTGAGCTACGTCACCAGGACTACCATCTGTGACTCCGTGGTCCCAGGGACTCCTCCGCTGCCTTCACTTGCACGGACTGTTCTGCTGCCCATCAGTGCTTCAGCTGCCGGACTCCCTACCACCATCTTCGAGTTCGGTCCAGTGGATCCACCTCCTGGGTCTGCCCGACCGCCCGGCCGTGACAGTAAGATCAGGCCATGGATCCCGCTGCAGCACTAGCGGCCTTGCAAGAGGAACTCCAACGTCAGCATGAAGTCCAGACCCGCATGTTGCAATTTATGACCTCCGTGGACACCCGCCTGTACACGTTACAAGCATCAATGACGCCTGCGGCACCCAGGTCCCCAGCTAGGCAAGCCATGGCTCCCGCACCAGTGGCAGCCTCTTCAGATGCTTCCCGTCTCCGTTTGGCGTCACCACCTCGTTATGCTGGAGATCCCAAGACCTGCAGGGGCTTCATAAACCAGTGTTCCCTTCATTTCACGCAGCTGCCACATCTGTTCGCCTCTGACCAAGCCAAGGTCGCCTTTATAATGTCTCATCTGGAGGGCGAGGCGCTGGCGTGGATGAACCCCTTGTGGGAGAAGGAGGACCCCATGACCAAGAACCTTCAAGACTTCCTGCAGGCCTTTCGCAGCACCTTCGACGAGCCGGGACGCGCCTCTGCGTCTGCTTCATCCCTCCTCCGCCTACGTCAAGGAACACTGACGGTGGGCCAATATGCCATCCGTTTCCGTACTTTGGCTTCTGAACTCGGGTGGAATAATGAGGCCCTGACAGCCGCCTTCTGGGAAGGACTCTCGAGTCGCATCAAGGATGAGTTGGCGGGCCGTGACGTGCCCTCCACCCTAGATGCCCTGATTGCCCTAGCCACTCGAGTGGACATTCGTTTCCAGGAACGCTCCAAAGAGCTGTATCGTGAGAGACGTGCAGTACGGCACTCCCCTCCTCCACAGAAGTCCTCTGTGCCTCACTCATCAACAGCTGGGATTCCTGTCCACGAGCCCATGCAGGTTGACCGAGTACGACAGTCTGACCAACGTAGAGCAGAGCGGCTCGCCAAAGGCCTCTGCTTTTACTGCGGAGAGGGCACTCATCTCTTACGCTCCTGTCCGGAAAGGCCGGGAAACTCCAAAGCCTAGGGTTGGTAGGAGAGGCCACCCTAGGTGCTGGGACTCTCTCAGACCCAGTTATGTGGACGGTACAAGTGTCAACAGGAGAGACGCGCTTCACGGCTGAGGCATACCTCGACTCCGGAGCAGCAGGCAATTTTATCCAGCAGGCCACGGTGGACAAGTACCAGCTGCCTGTTACTCCACTCGATACGCCCCTAGTGATTGCCTCGGTGGATGGGAGACCCCTCTCTGATACCATCTCCTGGATCACCAAGCCGGTGGAATTGCGTATAGGTGCTCTGCACACCGAGAACATCGCTCTCTACGTCCTTCCACACATGTCCCATCAAATCCTGCTGGGACTTCCTTGGTTGCGGACACACGAACCATCAGTCAGCTGGGGTACTGGCGAAATCACTCGTTGGGGCTCTGCCTGTCATGAGAGATGTCTAAAGTCCCTACAACCAATCCGACGTCCCCCGGCTCCAGAGAACCTACCGGAACTGCCCTCGGCCTATTGGTCCTTCGCGGACGTTTTTGACAAGAAGGAGTCTGAGGTACTTCCGCCACACCGTCCCTACGATTGCGCCATCGACCTGCTCCCAGGAACAACACCACCTCGAGGACGGATATATCCGTTGTCTCCAGCTGAAACCAGGGCCATGTCCACATACATCACGGAAAGCCTGGCAAAGGGATTCATCCGGAGATCCTCCTCTCCTGCGGGAGCAGGCTTCTTCTTCGTTAAGAAGAAAGAGGGTGACCTTCGCCCATGCATTGACTACCGGGGCTTGAATCAGATCACCATAAAAAACAAGTACCCCCTACCGCTCATCCCCGAATTGTTCGACCGGCTCAGAGGAGCCCGTGTGTTCACCAAACTGGATCTTCGGGGTGCCTACAACCTAGTTCGTATCCGCTCTGGGGACGAATGGAAGACCGCATTTAATACTCGCGACGGGCACTACGAATACTGCGTGATGCCCTTCGGTCTGTGTAACGCTCCTGCCGTATTCCAAGAACTGGTGAACGACATTTTCCGGGACCTCCTCTACCTCTGTGTAGTAGTTTATCTGGATGACATCCTTGTCTTCTCTCCGGACCTCCAGACCCACAGAGAGAACGTAAAGCTGGTTCTACAAAGACTGAGAGAGAATCGTCTCTACGCCAAATATGAGAAGTGCGTCTTTGAGCAGTCTTCTCTTCCTTTCCTGGGATACATCATCTCGGGTACTGGGTTGCAGATGGATCCAAAGAAGGTCTCCTCCATACTCAACTGGCCTCCTCCTTCTGGACTGAAGGCAATCCAACGGTTCCTGGGATTCGCCAACTACTACCGCCAGTTTATCCCGCACTTCTCCGCCCTGACTGCTCCTCTCTCCGCTTTGACCAAAAAGGAGGCTAAACCAAAGGACTGGTCACCTGCGGCCGACGCCGCGTTTTGCTCTTTGAAGCGAGCTTTCGCCTCCTCTCCTGTACTCCACCGACCGGAGTTAAACCGCCAGTTCACCTTGGAGGTGGATGCCTCCTCCTCAGGAGCCGGAGCAGTGCTCATGCAAAAATCCTCCTCCGGGAAGATGGTGACTTGCGTTTTTTTTTCTAAGAGCTTCTCAGCACCTGAACGGAATTACACCATCGGTGACCGAGAATTATTGGCGGTCAAACTAGCTCTGGAGGAGTGGCGTTACCTCCTGGAAGGAGCAGTGTACCCCGTGACCATCTACACGGACCACAAGAACCTGGAATACCTGCGGTCCGCTCAGCGACTGAACCCACGGCAAGCCAGGTGGTCCTTATTCTTTGCCAGGTTTGACTTCCAGCTCCACTTCCGACCCGCGGACAAGAATGTACGCGCCGATGCCTTGTCTAGGTCCCTCATGCCCATGGAGCAGGAGGAAGAGACTACCCAACCTATCATCCCTCCTAGCAAGATTGTTCCGGTGGCTCCCGTCACTCTGGCCCAAATACCACCCGGGAAGACCTATGTCTCGGAGACCGACAGGCTAAAAGTGTTACACTGGGGTCATGCCTCAAAAACAGCCGGCCATGCAGGCCAGAAGAGAACATGGGGTGCGATTGTACGCCATTACTGGTGGCCATCCCTTCGCACTGACGTCGCCGCCTTTGTCTCTGCCTGTTCCTCTTGTGCCAGGAACAAGACGCCCAAACACCTGCCCTATGGCCGTCTTCTGCCTCTACCGATACCCTCAGTTCCGTGGCAACACATAGCTATGGACTTTATTACGGACTTGCCATTGTCATCCGGACACACAGTCATATGGGTCGTGGTGGATCGGTTCTCTAAAATGGCCCATTTCGTCCCTATGGCTGGACTGCCCTCTGCTCAGGAACTCGCGGACGCCTATATACAACACATCTTCCGCTTGCATGGCTTTCCATTACACATCGTATCAGACAGAGGAACTCAGTTCACTTCCCGCTTCTGGAGGGCTCTCTGTAACCATCTGGGAGTGACTCTGGACTTTTCATCTGCATACCATCCTCAGTCTAATGGCCAGGTAGAGAGGGTCAATCAAATCTTGACCTCTTTCTTACGTCACTACGTCAATGCCCATCATGACGACTGGTCCGCCCTTCTACCTTGGGCTGAATTCTCCCACAACCACCACTTCAGTGAGTCGTCCTCCAGCTCTCCCTTCCATGTTGTTTACGGGCTTCAGCCTTCCATCCCATTGCCTGTATCCCCCTCTTCGGATGTCCCTGCTGCAGATACAGTAGCCCGTGACTTTGCAAACATTTGGGACTCTGTCAAATCGTCCCTTGGGCGTGCTTCCCTGCGGATGAAAAGACACGCCGACAAGAGACGTCTGGACCCTCCGTGTTTCTCTCCTGGAGACCTCGTCTGGCTTGCTTCCCAGTACGTCCGCCTGAAGATACCATCATACAAGCTGGGTCCTCGCTACATTGGGCCGTTTAAAGTCCTCAGCAAGATCAATGAGGTTTCCTACAAGCTACAGCTCCCGGCCACGATGAGGATACCCAACTCATTCCACGTCTCCCTGCTCAAGCCGGTTATCCTTGGTCCCTTCTCCGATGCTGCCAGTCCGGCCCCTCCACCTATTGCCGATGACGACATCTATGCGGTAAGGGATATCGTGGCCATGAAGACTGTTCGAGGTCGGCAGTTCTTCCTGGTGGACTGGGAAGGGTATGGTCCTGAGGATAGGTCTTGGGAGCCCAGGGAGAACGTGGGCACTCCTCTTATCCGTGCCTTCATGTCCCGGTTGCGGGGTGGGGGGCGTGGGGGGGGGGGTACTGTCACGCTCCCCGGGTCCTCACCCCCGCTCCCCGGCTCACCTGCCACGCTGCCCGCTCCTCAGCCCCCGGATTCCGTCCGTCCCAGGCCCCCTGGTCCCCGATCCCGGCGCCCGACGGCTTCCCAGGACCTGGCCGGCTCTCCTGCGTCCTCCTCTCAGCCTCCTTCCCTGGCTTCTGGCACCCGGGCGGCGCGCATGCGCGTTAGGGCGCGCGCGCGGTCACTGACCCTTTCTTAAAGGGCCAGCGTCCATTAACAGGAAATGAGGTTGAACAGGTACTGGGTATAAAGGGGGTTGTTGTCCAAGGGGGCGGGGCCTGATCTTCGTGTTCCCTGAGCTAGGAGTCAGGTCTCCTGGTGTTTATGTGCCTGTACTCACCTATCTCTCTTTGTAGAGCCGTACCTGCCTCGCCATCCAGTCAGCCGTATCCTGAACCCCGCACACTGTCCGTCTGCCATCTGACAGTCCGTACCATCTCGGATCCCTGCGGTGACCCGTCATCTCGCTCCTGAGGTTCTGGACCCCGCCTGATATCATCTCGGCTTCCGAACCTGAGCTACGTCACCAGGACTACCATCTGTGACTCCGTGGTCCCAGGGACTCCTCCGCTGCCTTCACTTGCACGGACTGTTCTGCTGCCCATCAGTGCTTCAGCTGCCGGACTCCCTACCACCATCTTCGAGTTCGGTCCAGTGGATCCACCTCCTGGGTCTGCCCGACCGCCCGGCCGTGACATATAAGCAGCAGAATTATTGTAGTGACACTAAAATTCCTATCCTTACACGGGGTTAATTATATTTCTATAGCATAAGCTTATATTTCTGCACATCTCATTCACATGAATGGGAAAGTAGGAGGTCAGAAAGGAACCGGTGAAGAGTAAAACTTTGAAGGGGCCAAAGAGCTACATCATACTCGGCATCGCCAGTTACACCTCCATCAATAAGACTATAATTCATACTCGGCATCACCAGTTACACCTCCATCAATAAGACTGTGGTGGAATATCCTATAAATATGCCATCACATCCTAGGTTTATGTGGCTTATTCAATAATCAGGCTGGATTCACACAATGGTATGGCATGCGCTGTGAGTGCATTGGATGCAATATACTACTGACCCACGGCTCCCACTGTGCTGCCAGCGTGAGCCGAGTGTCATGCATCCTGCGATCAGATCACAGCTGCGGAGGAGAGGAAGGGATTAGTCCCACCCATCTCCTCCATGGTCAGCTGATGTAATTATCGCACTGTCCTCGGATATCATTTGAGTGCAATCCGATGTTTCACTCACACCCATAGACTTGTATGGGTGCAAGTGACACGGCTCTCATTGACAATCGCAGCATGCTGTGACTTTTCTCTCATCCAGAATCTGGATGAGAAAAAAGCTGACCATCTGCTCTCCCTCATTGAATAACATTAGTCCAAGTGCAATATGAGGTTTTCTGATTCCTACGCTCGTGTGAGCGTACCCTTAAAGGGATTTTCCACTACTAAATCCTTAGCATTGGTCACCAATATCAGTTGCGATCCAACACTCAACACTCACACTAATCAGCAATTACCAGATGTAAAGAGTGTATGGAGCAGAACACTACGTCTCCGCACTCGTTGCACTCTTTAGTGGCCATTCCTTGGTACTGCAGATCAATTCTTATATCCTTAGAATAGGTCATTAATATAACTGTAGTGGAAAACATTTTTTTATAAGACTTTGTATCCATGAAAAGAGAATCATCCTTTTTCTTAGAAAGTAGAATTGAGTTCTAATTTGTTTTTAAGAGTTAAAAATGACAATGTAATAAATAAAGATTTGGGACATTTTACCACATGCCTGGTGTCCTATCTCATGGGCAACAATCAGGCATGTCATGGCCTTAGAATTGCTGAACTTCAGTTTGGGGTCATACATCAAGGAGGTTTCTTCAAAGGTGATTAATCCCCAGTTCTCCATTGCAGCAACACCGATGTCAGGCATTGCTACTAGATCTGAAAGAGAGGACATATGTTTTCATTATTCTATGAGCTGTAATTCATGCAATGTTGTATAATATCGTGGGTCTGCATTGGTAAAACTGTGGTAAGTGAGACATGATTGTTATATACTTTTGATCGTTGAACTCAATATAAGTATTGAAAAAATTCCATCATGTACAGTTTTTCACAAACACTAACTCCATAGGCTTTTTCTTGCATCATACTTTCACCTCTTTGCGTGACCTTTGGTTGATGATTTTGGCATCATTAAATTGGTTAGAAATTAATGGACGCTTAAAGGGAATCTGTCACCAGATATTTGCCACCTAGTCTGAGAGCAGCATAGTGTAGGGGCAGAGATCCTGATTCCAGCGATGCGTCGCTTACTAGGCTGCTTAGTGTAGTTTTGGTAAAATCACCGTTTAATCAGCAGTAGATTACCATTAGAGGACTACTTGGCATACTGCCTGGTAGTCCAGCATATTCATGAGCTCTGTAAAACTCCTAGATCTGCAGCAGAGTTAACATTGATTTTATCAAAATGACAGCAAATAGCTCAGTAAGTGACACATCGCTGGAATCAGGGTCTCTGTCTCTACATTACGGTGCTCTCAGATGGGAAAGCAAAAACCTGGTGACAGATTCACTTTAAAGGATGCTGACAAAGACTTTCACACTCATTCCAAAGCAAAGACATACTTATAGGGAATCTAGACTGTGAGGTCCAATTCAGACAATGAAATAATGTCAGTAAATTGCTGTAGGATATAATGGCGCTATATAAGCAAGGAAAATAAATGAATCAATTGAGAGGTAAGAAAGCAGATGCATTTCCACTGTCCATAAGTCAGCTTCATCAGGGTACCCCGCTAAGCAAGTGTCTTAATGAAACAAGCCATATATTGTACATTGACTGGTAATTGTAGAGAACTGGTACAACTCTCGACCCAGTTGGTTGAGGTCACGTAGTGGCTTTAGATGTAATAACATCTAACTGTGGATGTGGCATGGACAGCAGAATTGTAAGGCTAAGGGCTTGCTCACACTGTATATAGTCTCTCATGCGAAAGAATCAGGCCGATTATGGTAATAACACAACTCAGACTTTAATTAGAGTGTGAGCGGAGTGTCCGTTTCTTGTGATCCGAATCTCTCACATGCAAGAATCAATCGGAGCACAGGTGAAGAGAAGATGGAGAGCTTAATATCTCCATATTCTCCATTGTCTGTCTTGGCGCATATCAGACTGCACTCAGATGACATCCCAGTGCAGTCCGATGTTTTGCACACACCCATTGAGTGGTATGGGTTCGATATGTATCCATATACGAATCTATATGAGAAAAAAAGCACTGGTTGGCACTGCCTGATAGTATAACATTGGAGTGAGTGCTACCCAAACGGATAGCACTCAGCGGTGTTATTCGCCAGTGTGAGCGAGCTCTTATGGTGTAGCCACACCATAAACCAGACAATGATATTGTCCATGACACATCTACTGCGAGGTCATATTATGTCTCAAGCTACGCCATAAGCTTTGCTTCTATTTTCCATGCTACATCCATAGAGAAGCAGTTTTATGCCTCAAAATATTCCATTAGCCTCACAATTCTGTTTAACCAACAGATGCAGCTGTAAATCACCGACAGTGGCACTTATATAGTTCTGTCAGCTACCAAGGGTGCCAATGAGTTGCCTGCAGTAGACTTAGCTATGGCAAAGCCGCATAGGAGACTGATAATTACTTTATATTCTGCAATAATGTAGTATTTCAGTACAAAGTCTAAGACATCAAAGAATTTTATGAAAAAGTAATACAAATGTTTTTAAACATATTAGAAAAATAATTTTTTCAGAAGTTGAAGGAAAAAAAGATTTATATATATATATATATATATATATAACTAAATACAATCTGTTGGGCTAAACAGCCATTGGATACTGGGGTTATTAGGGGTAGGTAAATTAGCAGGGTAAAGAATAAAATATAACTTTTAATATTTACTTTATTAACAGAGGAAATTCACAGACAATAAACACATCTAGTGATAATCCGATACTGGAGAAGGTTATGAGAAACCAGAAGGTCAACTGACCTGTATCGGAAAAGACACCAAAAGCCTACTAACAATATTAAACTGCAGAGGCTGACAAAAAGCCCTCTTGTGTAAGGCAAATAAATGGAAATTTCTCACCGGTATCTCTTTTGTTCAATTTCCTGGTGATGAAAGGATCTCAGAGGGGGGGCTACTTGATACCTAGCTACCACAAACCCCTCAAATTATGATCCATTGGTGGCGTACTCCAGTCTTCCTATGCGTTTCGTCGTGCTTAACTCAACAGGGGAGCTTTTCTGGATTTAGAGCCAAGAGTAAAACACCTCTTGTGCAGAGGTAGACGATACCGGTACTGGATACCGATTAAAGAGATACCAGTGAGACTTTTTCATTTATTTGCCTTACACAAGAGGGCTTTTGTTAGCCTCGGCAGTTTAATATTGTTAGTAGGCTTTTGGTGTCTATTCCGATACAGGTCAGTTGACCTTCTGGTTTCTCGTAACCTTCTCCAGTATCAGATTATCACTAGATGTGTATATTGTCTGTGAATTTCCCCTGTTTTTAAAATAAATATTAAAACTTATATTTTATTCTTTACCCTGCTAATTTACCTATTCCTCTCCATTTGGGTAACTGCTCTTGCTATTGCTATGGGGTTATTAGGGGCTTTAAATAATTCAGAGCCAGAGAAGGAGAGGCCAAAATGGAGATGACCAGAGGACACCTTCCCGCTTACCCAGTCTTTTTACAATCATGATTTCTCTAGAAGTATTTTCGAGTAAGACTTTGTAAGGCTGCCTGTGATTGGGGCAGCATGGAACTGATGGCATGTTCACTGTAAAGGAGACATACTGTACAGTGTTTATATGTAATTATGCAAAACTTAAATGGAGAACAAGCCCCACCTGTTTTTCTTAAAGGATACGTCACATTTAATAGATCCTCCATAAAAGAAAGAATTGGCCCCACGATATCCAAAGAAAAATTTGCATTTCCTTTCTTGATTACTTCCTTACGTGCCCAAACCCGTATCTGAGTCAACATAAGAAAGAAAATGTTTCAATCACAGGAAACAAAGTATAGATTAATATTAATTTCACAGTATTCATAACACAGCTCAGTCTGTACAAAATCAATAAGAAATAAATGAAGCAAGTAATTTATAAGAAAGTGATTAAAAAGTCTGAGGACTAGCACTTCTAAAAATGAAAGATGAAGATGTTTAGTGCAGTCCTAGGGCTCATTCAGACGTATGACAAAAATGGACCGATTTTTTGGGTAAGGGTTTTATCCGAGTTTTTAATAGTTTTTTTTGTACGTGAATATTAATCTCTTCACTAATTACCTTGTGGATGGGATTGATAGTAAAGTGTCAGTCTGTGCTGATGACTAGAGATGAGCCACCCCTCTGGCGTTCGAGTTCGGTTTGGTTCGTCGAACGGAGGCCCTGTTCGACGAACCGTTCGACGAACCACTCGAACTCCATTGAAAACAATGGAAGGCAAACACAAACACATAAAAACACATTATAGATGTACAAATACAGTTAATAAACATTGCCATAACACTTACAGGTCCCCGCAACGCATCCTGCACTCTGTCTCCTGCCGCTTTTCCTTCTGATAATTGCTGCATCCTCCCGGTAACCAGCACTGATGATAGGACCTATCGTGATGTCAAAATAGCATGTGACCAGTCACGTGTCTATTGTCTCATTGGTTACAGACTTGTCACATGGCTAGATGTCATGCTAGGTCCTGTCAGTGCATCTCTCCAGTAAGCGGTGCTCGTTTGAGCATGTCCTTTTACCGGCGAGATGCTCTGGCACATGACCGGCTTCCCCGTCCATGCATGTCTGCGCTCTTTACAAAGTCATCCCACATGCAGGGACTAGATGCCACAGCCGGTGAATAGCGGCAGCGGGAATCACATGATCGGAGCACCGTTGCTATGATAACCCGCCTGTCAGCGGTGACGTCACCGCTTACAGCCCGCAGCTTCTGCTCACTCACTGAGTGAAGAGACTGCACGGGAAGCAGCAGTGCCTTCCTCCCATGCAGTGCTGTCTGATGTAGCAGAGCTGCATGGGTAGAAGGCGAAAGAAGACAGAATAGCAGAATCGTGGAGGGCTGACAGGGAGTAATAAACATGGAGTCTCTAATGTGTCTGTGTATTTATTTCTATTAAAGTATTTTTTCTCTGTGTGGTGTCTTTTTTTTTAACCCTTTATTGGAGATTCTTATTGGCCGGGTCAAACTTGCCTGACATTAAGAATCTCTGGCTTAATACTAGCTAGTAAAACAAAGCTAGTATTAACTCATTATTACCCAGCAAGCCACCCGGCTTCAGTGCTGCTGGAAGAGTTGGATTCAGCGCCAGATGATGGCGCTTCTATGAAAGCGCTATTTTCTGGGGCGGCTGCGGACTGCAATTCGCAGCAGAGGTGCCCAGAATCCTTGAGCCAACCTGTGCTGAGGATTCCAATCCACAGCTGCTTAGTTGTACCTGGCTGGACACAAAAATGGGGCGAAGCCTATGTCAATTTTTTTTTTACTTATTTCATGAAATTCATGAAATAATTAAAAAAAGGGCTTCCCTATTTTTTTAGTTCCAAGCCGGGTACAAATAGGCAGCTGGGGATTGGGGGCAGCAGTAACTGCCTGCTGTACCTGGCTAGCATACAAAAATATGGCGAAGCCCACGTCATTTTTTTTGGGGGGGGGCAAAAAACTCCTGCATACAGTCCTGGATGGTGTATGTTGAGCAATGTAGTTCTGCAGCTGCTGCCTGCTCTCCTGCATACACTAGTGAATGGAGCATGCTGAGCCTTGTAGTTCTGCAGCTGCTGTCTGCTCTCCTCCATACAGACAGACAGCAGACAGCGGCTGCAGAACTACAAGGCTCAGCATACTCCATCCAGGACTGTATGCAGGAGTTTTTTGCCCCCCAAAAAAATTACGTGGGCGTCGCCATGTTTTTGTATGCTAGCCAAGTACAACAGGCAGCCACGGGCTGCCCCCAACCCCCAGCTGCCTATTTTTACCCGGCTGGGAACCAAAAATATAGGGAAGCCCTTTTTTTTTTTTTTTTTTTTTAATTATTTCATGAATTACATGAAATAATTAAAAAAAAAAATGACGTGGGCTTCGCCCAATTTTTGTGTCCAGCCAGGTACAAGTAGGCAGCTGGGGATTGGAATCCGCAGCTCAGGGTGCCAAGCTTTCTGGGCACCCCTGCTGCGAATTGCAGTCCGCAGCTGCCCCAGAAAATGGTGCTTTCATAGAAGCGCCATCTTCTGGCGCTGTATCCAACTCTTCCAGCTGCCCTGGTGACGGGTGGCTCCCTGGGTAATAATGGGGTTAGGGCTAGCTGTATATTATCAACTGGCCCTAAGCCCGAAATTCATTGTGTCACGCCAATATTAGACATGGCCACCATGAATTTCTAGTACAGATAAAAAAAAACACACACAGAAAAATATTAGTATTAGAAATAAAACACAACACAATTAATGACTCTATCTTTATTGAAATAAAGAACCCCCCTCCGCAGTAATCCTGTGTCAAGGGTCCTGCGCCGTCCAATCTGGATCCAATGTCATCTGATCGGTTTGCTGGAAGGCAAAGCGATCAGATGATGTGTCAGGTTCAAGGGCCTGAATCACATGACACAGCAGCTGATTGTATAAACGGCTTTTATACAATCAGCTGATGCATCAGTGCAAAAAACCCCCAAAAAACTACACACTTCTGTGCAGACTCCTGTCCGACAGCATCAGCTGATAGTTTAGCCGGCCGGGCGGTAAAAAGCCGACCTCACCGCTCTACTTATAGTGTCAGCTGATTCCGTCAAGTGACCGCATCAGCTGATCATCGCCAGGTCTGAGAAAGAGGAGAGAGAAAAGAGAGAGAAAAGAGAGCGAGAGAAAAGAGAGAGAAGGGGAGAGAGAGAAGAGATAGAAGAGAGAGGAGAGAGAGAGAGGGAAAAAGAAAAAGGGAGAGAGAGAGAGAGAGAGAAAAAGAGAGAGAGAGAAGAGAGGGAAAAAGAGAGAGAAAGAGAGAGAGGAAAAGAGAAAGAGAGAGAGGAAAAGAGAGGGAGAAGAGAGAGAGAGGGAAAAAGGGAGAGAGAGAGAAAAAAGAGAGAGAAAGACAGAGAGAGAGAAAAAGAGAGGGAGAGAGAGAGAGAAGAGAGGGAAAAAGAAAAAGAGAGACTGAGAAAAAGAGAGAGAGAGGGAAAGAGAAGGAGGGAGAAAAAGAGGGAGGAAGAGAGAGAGAAAGAAAGAGAAAGAGAGAAAGAGGGAGAGAGAAAGAGGGGGAAAGAGGGAGAGAGAGAGCAATGCGGCCTCATTCCGTGAACTGCTCCGATTTTAGAGGTGTGTCCCGCTGCTGAAAGCTGATGTATGGCTCCTCCCCTCAGTGCATAATTAAATTAAATTAAATTATAAATAAATAATAATTATAATTTAAAAATAAATTAATTTTTTTACCAGGACGGCCGGGATTTGAACTTGTGAACTAATGCTTCTTAGACGAGAGCTCTATCCATTGAGCCACTGGCTCTAATGAGAAACCTAGGCAGATTTGGTAATCTTGACGTCTACATTGCAGAGTGAAGTCTGATGACAGCACGGCTCACTTCAGTTGCTACGTGGAGAGGACACAGATCGCTCCCTGTCATCTTCATGTAGCAGACTTGAGTGTCGTGTAGATTACTTCGGACCTGGATTGTTGTTTGAGGATTTTAATAAAAAGGTAAATGAGGTGTTTTTTTGTCTTTTATTCCAAATAAAGGATTTTTCGTTGTGTGTGTTTCTTTACTTTCACTTACAGTTTAATCATGTAAGGTATCTCGGGGAGACGCCTGGCATGATTAACTCCTTATTACCCCGATTGCCACTGCACCAGGGCAATTCAAGATAAGCTGGGTAGAGTCCCGGGACTGCCGCATCTAATGGATGTGGCAATTCCGGGCAGCTGCCTGCTGATATTGTTAGGGTGGTGTGCTCCCCATAATGTGGTGCTCTCCATCCTGACAATACCAGCTTCCAGCTGTGTGGCTTTATCCTGGCTGGTATCAAATATGGGGGGAACCGCATTTTTTTTTTTTAATTTATTTGTTTTACTGCACGATATAAAGCCGCCCGCCGGCGGCTGTGATTGGTTGCAGTGAGACTGCTGTCACTCATCGTGGGGGCGTGTCTGACTGCAACCAATCATGGGCGCCGGTGGGCGGGGAAAGCACGGAATAACTAATTGAATAATGAAGCGGCAGCCATTTTCAAAACAGGAAATGCCGCTGGAGATTTGTGACAGCCGTGCAGCGAGACGCCCGTGATCGGTGAGTAGGAAAGAGAGAGGGATTGTGCTGGGGACGCAGGACGCATGCAGATACGAAAGGTGCGCACATACTTACTGTGAAAAGCGACGCTTTTGGTGCTCGAACCGTTCTCGAACGTAACTCGAACTACCGAACTTTTACCAAATCGTTCAAGTTCGTCGAACGACTTGAACACCCCCCAAAATCACTCGAACATGAAATTGGCGAACCTCGAACATCGCTCATCTCTACTGATGACACCAAACTATATAGGGTCTTAAAAACAGACATTGAAAGTACAATATTACAAAACGATCTGGATGAGATGTCAGAATGGGCTGCTACTTGGCAAATGAGATTTAATGTTGATAAATGTAAAGTAATGCACCTAGGACGGTGTAATCCCTTAGCTGCGTATACATTAAATGGAAGTAAACTCGGGACTACAGAACAGGAGAAGGACTTGGGGACTCTCATTACAATTAAGCTGAGCAGCAGCACTCAATGTCAAGCAGCAGCTGCTAAAGCAAACAAGATTTTAGGGTGTATAAAAAGAGAGATTAAATCCCAACGTATTGTTACCCCTCTATAAATTACTTGTAAGGCCACATCTGGAATATGGGATCCAGTTTTGGGCTCCACATTTTAAAAAGGACATTCAGAAGTTAGAGTCAGTTCAAAGGTGGGCAACTAGATAATTGCAAGGAATGGAAGGCCTCCCATATGATGACAGGTTGAAAAAGCTGGATTTGTTTGGCTTAGAAAAAAGACGTCTCAGAGCAGATCTCATTTATATGTATAAATACATGTGTGGTCAATACAAAAGGTTGGCACATGACTTATTCCTTCCGAAGACAATACTAAGGATCAGGGGGCATTCACTGCGAGTGGAAGAAAGGAGATTCCGGCAGCTAAATAGGAAAGGTTTCTTTGCAGTTAGAGCAGTCAGACTGTGGAATGCCCTACCACAATAGGTAGTAATGGCAGATACTATAACAGCTTTTAAAAAAGGGCTGGATGATTTCCTCAGTACAGATAACATTGTTGGTTATAGGTGACTTAAGGCCACTGTACACGCTGCAATATCGTTACCGATATCGCTAGCATGCGTACCCGCCCCCATCGTTTGTGCGTCACGGGCAAATCGCTGCCCATGGTGCACAATATCGCGCGGACCCGTCACACAGACTTACCTGTATAGCGATGACCGGCGTACCGCCTCCTTTCTAAGGGGGAGGTTCGTTCGGCGTCACAGCGATGTCACTAAGCGGCCGCCCAATAGAAGCGGAGGGGCGGAGATGAGCGGGACGAACATCCCGCCCACCTCCTTCCTTCCTCATTGCCGGCGGCCGCAGGTAAGGTGAGGTTCTTCGTTCCTGCGGTGTCACACATAGCAATGTGTGCTGCTGCAGGAACGACGAACAATATCGTAACTGCAGCAGCAACGATAATTGAGATTAGGGGGGAATGTCACTGATTAGTGATTTTAAACGTTTTTGCAACGATTCAAAATCGCTAATAGGTGTCGCACGCAACAACATCGCTAACGCGGCCGGATGTGCGTCACAAAATCCGTGACCCCAACGACATCTCGTTAGCGATGTTGCAGCATGTAAAGCGGCCTTTAGTGACAAAATGTTTAATTGGTGGAGAAAGCAGGGTTGTGGAGTCGGAGTTCGTGAGTCGGAGTCGGTGTTCATTTTGGTGGAGTCGGAGTCAGAGTTGGTATAAAATGGACCGACTCCGACTCCTAATATATATAATAAATTGAGTACAGTAGTTCAATGCAGAATGTGCTGCATATTTTTTCTCCGCTTCTCTGATGCGATTGTAAGATCGCATCACAGTCGCATGACCCTCAACTGACGCCCGCAGCATCGGAAGCAGTACGCAAGTGGAAAAGAGCCCTTAAAAGCGCACTCTCGGATGAGATAAGGAGGAATATGGGAAGAGACATTATGTCTTATGGTTGGTGTTTCTCTATATTCATTGAAAATATCCATATACAATTACAAACTTCCAAGTAATAATAGAGTGGGGAACATATACAGAAATGAGAACAAGGAAGCGACTTCTAGCAAAAGCCATAGAGCAAAATATAGCTAATAAGAAACAATCTCTACACCTTAATGGTGAAACATAATAGTCTTAGAACACAAGTTCAATATAATTAGAACAGTAACATACTATTCAAAAGTAATACTAATTCTGCTATATAATCACATGTTCAGGCGTTTTTACGCTAATTTACAACATAACAATCAACATCTGCTTTCCACGGGGCTGTTTTATGTGAGATTTTATTACTATGTTATTTAAAGCAGAGCTCCAGACTTCTGATTGCAGCTCTTAACATTCTCCTCTCTGTAGCACTGACATGAATGTTTCCATTCCTTTGATGCATATACTCTTCCTCCCTTTGTCTCTATGCCCTCCAGAATATGCTCCTTTTTATTGCTTCACCTTACAACTAAAGTTAACTTGCCGCACAAACTCTACAAAAAAAACCCCAGAAATGATTTACCTGGCAGACATGTTTAGGGAATACTATGACAGGTAAAGGGAAGCAAGCAAAAAAACAGGTTGTTTGCAGCACCTCAGTTGGAGTCCTTCATAAGGAAAATGGATGAAAATCAAATAAAGGGAAGCAGTCATCAACCTGTCATGCTAAAAAAAAGGTATTAACCTGCAGATATGGGATTAAGCTGCAAGTTATTAGCATTCGAAAGCCATGCAGGGGCTACACTAGAGGTGGAAATGATCTTTATTTCTCCAGACAGCCTCAGGCTTTCAGTCATAGGGGTGCAGCTAGCGTAGCTTCAGTCACAGCTGAGTGCATAGTGATTGGCAGCTGTAACCAGTCCTCTAGCACTGACTGACAGCCGGCTCAGCACTTATGCACGGAGGAGTCAGCTGTCAGCTGGGGCGTTGTAATAGCCGTCACTCAATAGGGACTGAGCTGAGACTGAAGTTGAGCCAGCTTCACCTCTATGACTGAAAGTCTGAGGCTGCCAGGAGGAATAAAATTAATTTTCTCCCAGCAACGGAGCTCTCGGTGTAGCAGCTGCACTGCTACAGAATGCTATTAACTTGCAGATTTATTCTATGTTTTCAGATTGAGAGCATTTTTAGACGTGACAGGTTCCCTTTAAAACAGGCACCAGCATAGTATGTATATCCTAATTAGAATTATAAGAATCCATTCCGTGCACCCCTACAGCCAGGCTTACTGCTAACAATATTTTTTACACGCCACTCTCCCTTTAAGGGAGCTTTACACGCAGCGATATCGCTAGCGATATCGCTGGTGAAAGCACCCGCCCCGTCGTTTGTGCGTCACGGGCAAATCGCTGCCCGTGGCGCACAAAATCGTTAGGAGCCGTGATTTGGACTTACCTGCCTAGCGACGTCACTGTTGCCGGCGAACCGCCTCCTTTCTAAGGGGGGCGGTTCGTGCGGCGTCACTAAGCGGCCACCCAATAGAAGCGGAGGGGCGGAGATGAGCGGGCCGAACATCCCGTCCACCTCCTTTCTTCCGCATTGCCGGCGCCCGCAGGTAAGCTGCAGTTTGTTGTTCCCGAGGTGTCACACATAGCAATCTGTGCTGCCTCAGGAACGACAAACAACCTCCGTCCTGCAACAATCAACGATTTTTTTGAAAATTAACGACGTGTCAACGATAAACAATAAGGTGAGTATTTTTGATCGTTAACGGCCGTTCGTTGGTGTCACACGCAACAACGTCGCTAACGATGCCAGATGTGCGTCACAGAATCCGTGACCCCAGCGATATATCGTTAGATACGTCGTTGCGTGTAACGGGGCCTTTAATCATCACTGATTGGACCAATGGAAGGGTACAGACCAACCTTAGTGCTTGCTGTGAGCTTGTTAACATGCAGGGCAAAGGGGCCAGGTTAGCGAGCTCACAGCAAACACTGAAGTTTTAACATCAGACACTTATAGGCCAGGATCACAGGCGCATATTTCATAGTATGTATATACAGCTCTGGCAAAAATTAAGAGACCACTGCAAAATTGTCAGTTTTTCTGATTTTCCTCTTTATAGGTATAATTTTGAGTAAAATGTAAATTGTCCTTTTATTCTATAAACTACTGACAACATGTCTCCGAATTTCCAAGCAAAAAATTTTGTATTTATTTTCTGACAATGAGCAATGGTCAAAATAATAAAAAAATGCATTGCTTTCAGACCTCAAATAATGCAAAGAAAACTAGTTCATAATAATTTAGAAACAACAATACTAATGTTTTAACTCTGGAAGAGGTCAGAAATCAATATTTTGTGGAATAACCATGATTTTTAATCATAGCTTTTATGCGTCTTGGCATGCTTTCCACCAGCCTTTCAAACTGCTTTTGAATGACCTTATGCCACTCCTGGTGCAAAAATGTAAGCAGTTCTTCTTTGTTTGATGGCTTCTGACTATCAATCTTCCTCTTGATTACATTCCAGAGGTTTTCAATGGGGTTCCGGTCTGGAGATTGGGCTGGCCATGACAGGGTTTTGATGTTGTGGTCCTTCATCCACACATTGATTGACCTAGCTGTGTGGTATGACGCATTGTCCTGCTAGAAAAAACAGTCCTCAGAGTTATGCAACATTGCCTGCTTAGAAGGAAGTGTGATGCCCCTGTGGAAGCAGCCAAGCTGCTCGGATCCGGGTTCGCTGTGGCTCGAGGGTCTCCGGACCCGGGGGTCATGCGGCCACTCAGATATAAGGAGAATATTTACAGGGGAATTGGTAAATAGTTTGTGACGCCACCTGTGGTGTACGGTAATTTGGAAAGTACCACCGCTGCCGTTGGGAGTACCTGGGGTAATGAAGTGGGGCAGCAAGGGGTTAAAACCCTCCACAGATGGGGGGGTGCCCTGGGACTCGAAGAGGAGTGCTGTGGGGTGTAGGGGTCACGCTCATACTCACTCAGTTCATAAGCAGACACTGACAACCGGGTAAACCAAGTCTCTGGGTACCGCTGCCGCTGAGGGGAGCTCGTCCGGGTCCCTCCCCGTGATCCGTGACCTGCCTCCTGGCACTTAGTTTGATTTCAACTTGATGGCCCGGTAGCATAGAACAAGCTGGGCCCGGCTCCCTACTATGGCTAAGTATGGGAGCTTACTCTCAGGGTTCACGCTTGGGATTTTCTGGACCGTTTTGGATTTGGAAAGTCTTATCCCCCTCGTTGCGCTAGTGCCCTGATTCTGGAGCGGGTTGGAACAGATCATAAAGGCTACATTCTCCTCAGGTGAATTGTCGGGTTGCCTGAAGCTACTCCCCGACCTAGGGTCCGTGTACCCTGTCGTGCCTTCGGTCCAGGACTGGTGATAGTGCTAGGCTGCCGGCTGTCCTCCTCGACAGTTCCAGGCCCCTTGCCACAATCCCCTGCGACCGGGGGTCCGACTCCTCTAGGCCCAGACCACCGTCTGCAACCTAAACAGTTCCTTCAGAAGTCACCACTCCGGACTTTCTCTGAGCTCCACACAGCTCGAGGGCTACTTCACAAATCTCTCCCTACTCACAGACTAACTAACTAGACTCCTCACTTCCCCTCCCTGACCCCCCAGGTGGGCGACTCTATTCCACTCAAGCCGTCCACTGGTGGGTGTGGTGCAGGGTGTATCTAGGATTTGATTTGCTGTTGGAGGCATCACCATTTAGTTAGGGGCCCAGAACCAAGAGGGAGGCGGAATACTGCACGGAAGGGCAGCTTGTGCAGTACCCTGTGACGACCTGATAGTCTAGGGGCGTCACATTCCCCCTTGGTTAAACGTAGCTCGTCCTCGAGCTACAGGACATCCAGAGATTTATTTGCATAACTGTAAGAAAAAGGGAACCATTTTATTTACAAGATTTTCATCCCACATTAGGGAGGCACATTTCTTAAACGTTACTTAACAGTCAGAGTTCACCATTTCAACTATGGAACGCTACCGGTTACGTCAGTAGTGGAGGCTCAACCTACTCTGTTGCAGCCTCTTCCTGCGACAGTCCAGTCCCAACGTCCCGGATCCCATCAACCCACCACCCAAACAACCTGACCCGCTGCATTCCTATCCGTGGGTCTGTGACCAGGTTAAGGTTCCGGGTGTTGCAAAGACGACTCTGGTAGGCACAGGAGGTGCAACTATATACAATAACACAAGTCTGTGTTGGCCACAACCAGTCCTGTGGCCATGGTCCATATTTACTACTAAAAAATTATATAATTATATATATATATGTGTAACCGATGTCCATGCACCTTGTGCAAACATTATATCAACTTTTCTTAATCTGGTAAAATTCTCTGTTGATTAAAACCCAGTATGATTATTCAGCATTTTCTTTGTTTATAAACACTACTATTTACTATGATGCAAGAAAAACAACAAACTGTGAAAAATAATAAAGGAAAACACAGATTTTCTTTCTAACATTGCTAACTTTAAGTGGCCGGGTCCCGTAGCCATGCTTCCTTGCAGCTACGCACCTCAGACGCAGGCACAAACTCTTCTTCCATCATTACTTGCTTAATTACATCTAGGGCATACCAGCCCCGCTCTCCACAATGCCGGGTATACGTGACCATATCCTCCGGCTCCAGATTCCGCCCAGGATGTCCCCTGGGGAGGTGCTGTGCCACTTCCCGCCGGGACACAAACACCCCAGCTGTGAGGCCCGCTTCCCGGATGAACTCCAATCCCTGGTCGGGGTCACGGCCCTGGTCGGGGTCGGGGTCGCGGCCCTCGGACTCGAGAAGCGGCATTTCTCACCTGGTCCTTCTCTTGGTGAGTACGGGTGGCATTCTCTCATCGTCGCCGGTCTCGTGCTGTCATCTCTTGATAAATCTTTTGCTGGTGTTGTTCCCAGTAGAGGACATCAGCGTCCGGCCTCGCATCCCTTGCTGGCATGGGTTTTAACTGTACTCCTGCGGCCACAAGGATGCCGCGTGTTGGCGGAACTGGCAGCTCCTCAGGTTCCGCCCTCACCACTTCATGGAGAAGAACAGACTGCTCTGTAGCCGTG
Source organism: Anomaloglossus baeobatrachus (assembly GCF_048569485.1). NCBI lineage: Eukaryota > Metazoa > Chordata > Amphibia > Anura > Aromobatidae > Anomaloglossus > Anomaloglossus baeobatrachus. The sequence goes on from NC_134353.1 coordinate 793,541,948, forward strand.
GGTGCAGAGTCCGGGTGTTCCGTTTCTAGGTACGGGCCCGGTGATGCGGCCGGGTCTGGTCGGGTCGGTGTCTGGGTGACCGCTGTCGTGACCTGATCGGGTGACGGGGCCGGGAGCTCCGCAGCTGGTTTTTCATAGATTGGAGCTGAAGGTTCTGCTGCCGGGGTTGGAATGGGCAGCTCAGCGTCTGCTGAGGATGGCGGTGGTGGTAGTAAGGTGGTTCCCGTAAGTGAGGTGGACCGGATCCCACAGCTGCATCGGCCGGATTAGTGGAATCAACTGGGACTGGGTATCCACTTACCCGCTCCTCACGTGGGATTTCGATCTCACGGGCTCGCACCACCACTGCTAGGCTTCTCATCTCTCCCCTCCAGTGGTCCAGTATGAAGAGGAACTGCATCCGCATCCTCCTGCAGAGCTGCTCAGTTTCTTGTTCGATCCAGGTCGCGGTCCCGGGAGCAGCACGCTCCGGTAACCAGTCTCGCGCACCTGCCATCTTTCCTCTGCTGGGTCCAGGAACGTTATGGCGAAGTCCTGGTGTCCCTGCTTCTCTTCCGCTGCTACATGCTGTCATGCCCCCTCAGTTTTTGCCCACCACTCACTTCTCTGCTGTGGCCCTCTGGGAACTTCCGCCGGTTCAGGGCTGGCTCTCAGGATGAAGGGCGGGGCTTCAGCCTTGCGCGCTTTTGGTCGAGAAGACGGCGTTTTGGCGCCAAAAGATGGCGGACGATGCGGGAATGGCGGAAAATGGGACTCCTGACTCGCGGTTTGGACTTTCAAGGCGCACGTCACCCAGGTAAGTGGGTCCTGCTCATATCCTGTTCGTGACGCCAGGAATTTGAAGTGTGCCGCCCCCGTGGAAGCAGCCGAGCTGCTTGGATCCGGGTTCGCTGTGGCTCAAGGGTCTCTGGACCCGGGGGTTGTGCAGACGCTCAGATATAAGGGTAATATTTACAGGTGAATCGGTAAATAGTTTGTGACGTTACCCGTGGTGTACGGTAATTTGGGGAGTACCGCCGCTGCCGTTGGGAGTACCCGGGGTGATGAAATGGGGCACCAAGGTGTTGTAACCCTCCATGGGTAAGGGGGTGCCCCGGGACTCGGAGAGGGGTGCTGTGGGGGGTAGGGGTCACTCTCGTACTCACTCAGTTCATAAGCAGACACTGACAACCGGGTAAACTAAGTCTTTGGGTACCGCTGCCGTTGAGGGGAGCTCGTCCAGGTCCCGTCCCCAATGGTGCTGCCTGGTGATCCGTGACCTGCCTCCTGGCACTTAGTTTGATTTCAATTTGGTGGCCCGGTAGAATGGAACTAGCCGGGCCCCGCTCCCTACTATGGCTAAGTATGGGAGCTTGCTCTCAGGGCTCACGCTTGGGATTTTCTGGACTGTTTTGGATTTGGAAAGTCCTATCCCCCGCGTTGTGGTAGTGCCCCGATCTGGAGCGGGTGGGAACAGATCATAAAGGCTCCGTTCTCCTCAGGTGAATTGTCGGGTTGCCTGAAGCTACTCCCCGTCTTGCCTTTAGTCCAGGACCGGTGATAGTGCTAGGCTGCCGGCTGTCCTCCTCGACAGTTCCAGGCCCCTTGCCACAATCCCCTGTGACCGGGGGTCCGACTCCTCTAGACCCAGACCACCGTCTGCAACCTAGACAGTTCCTTCAGGAGTCACCATTCCCGACTTCCTCTTAGCTTCACACAGCTCGAGGGCTACTTCACAACTCTCTCCCTACTCACGGACTAACTAACTACACTCCTCACCTCCCCTCCCTGACCCCCCAGGTAGGCGACTCTATTCAACTCAACCCGTCCACTGGTGTGTCTGGTGGGTGTGGTCAGGGCCGGCGCCATCACCCGGCAAACCCGGTCAAATGCCGGGGCCCTGAGCTGCCGGGGGGGCCCACTCGTGGTGGCAGGAGTGGCGCCCCGCTACTCAGGGGGGCCCGGTGGCCGTGCTGTCACCGCCCCCCGCCGAGGATCGCGCTTTCAATTGCTTCGGCATCGCAGGTGCCGATACAATAGAGAGCAATGATGAGAGAGTGAGCGGCGCGCTCTCTCTCTTATCATTCTCCCCGCTGTGACTGTCGGCGTTCTTCTGACAGCTCTGCAGAGGACCGCGGTGACGTCATCACTGCGCACCTGCTGAGAGGTCAGAGCGAGCGACAGCAATGGACGACACTGAGGAGACCGGATCAGCGGGGGAACGAGGAGAAGTGAGCCGCCCCTCTACTGACACTGGGCTCCCCTGACTCACAGGCCAGCCACTGCACAGCGGCACTAGTACACATAGGGGCCCGGCAGCCGCTCTGCAGAGCCGGCTGCCGGGCCCCTATGTGTAGTGCCGCTGTGTAGTGGCCGACAATGCAACCGTCAGGGGGCCGGCCTGTGAGTCAGGGGAGCCCAGTGTCAGTAGAGGGGCCCCTGACCTGGAGAGGCCCACCAGCCGTTACTGAGCTGCAGGAGTGCTCCTGACCTGCACAGAAGATGGAATAAGCCATCCTGCAGGACCTGCGATGATGTCACGCCCATGTGACTGTGTGGGAGGAGACACAGGATGCCGGGCAGAAAGCAAGAGGAGATTTGCAGGAGATTTGAAGGAGATTTGGACACATGACTGGTAATAAGAAAAGAGGGGACATGAGGGGAAAGGGGGCAGCTGCAGGGTGAGTGGCATGTGAGGGGTGCAGACTGTGACAGAAGGATGTGAAGGGGTGCAGAGTGTTTGAGAGGGGTAAGTTGGGGTACAGGCAGGGTGAGATATGTGGGCATGGTGTGTGAGATATGGGGGTGTAGTGTGTGTGATCTGGGGGGTGCAGGCTGTGTGAGATGTGGGGGTGTAGTGTATATGATATGGGGGTGCAGGCTGTATGGGGAGCAGGGTGTGTGAGATATGGGGGTGTAGTGTGTGTGATCTGGGGGGTGCAGGCTGTATGGGGAGCAGGGTGTGTGAGATATGGGGGTGTAGTGTGTGATATGGGGGTGCAGGCTGTATGGGGAGCAGGGTGTGTGACATATAGGGGTGTAGTGTGTGTGATCTGGGGGGTGCAGGCAGGGTGAGATATGTGGGCATGGTGTGTGAGATATGGGGGTGTAGTGTGTGTGATCTGGGGGGTGCAGGCTGTGTGAGATGTGGGGGTGTAGTGTGTATGATATGGGGGTGCAGGCTGTATGGGGAGCAGGGTGTGTGAGATATGGGGGTGTAGTGTGTGTGATCAGGGGGGTGCAGGCTGTATGGGGAGCAGGGTGTGTGAGATATGGGGGTGTAGTGTGTGTGATATGGGGATGCAGGCTGTATGGGGAGCAGGGTGTGTGAGATATGGGGGCAGGGGAGTAACTACCGCGGTCGCAGGGGTCAGAAGGAGAAGAGAGGTACTTGTTTTTTTTATTTTGCTGGCTGCATGACACATGGAGGCCTGGGGGTGCTGGCTGCATGATACATGGAGGTCTATGGGACTACATAATAAACATGAAGGACACCTTATACATGGACTAGGGGTGCATTATACATGGAGGAGTATGGGGCTGCATAATACAATATGATGATTTATAGCGCTACATTATAATACATATAAGACTATGGGGGCTACATTATAATATATGGAGGCTACCTTATACATGGACTATGGGTGTGCGTTATCAAACTGGAGGCCTATGTGGTGCAGTATAATATATGGAGGACTATGTGGTGCAGTATAATATATGGAGAACTATGGGGTGAATTATAATACATGGAGAACTTTGGGGAAATGCATTGTAATACATGGAGAACTATGGGGGTGCATTCTAATATATCAAGGGTTATGTGGGACCCTTTATATTATACGGAAGGCTATGTGGGGGCCATTATAGTATTTGGAGATCTATATACAAGGGGGGACAAAGATACAAGTATGGGATGGAAATGTTTTGTCCTGAGGGAAAAAGGCTCTTTCCCTCAGCACCCAGCTTTCCCATGCTCTGCTGTACATCTCTCAGCACCAAGCTTTCCCATGCTCTGATATGGGAAAGCTGGGTGCTGAGGGAAAGATGTATAGCAGAGCATGGGGGAAGCTGGGTGCTGAGGACAAGATGGATATCAGAACATGGGAAAGCAGGGTACTGATAGAGGGATTTCAGATCATGGGAAACCTGGGTGCTGAGGGTAAGAGCCAAGTGTCAGCGTCATTATCCTGTACCCCAAGTGTCAGTGTCATTATTCCGTACCCTAAGTCTCGGTGTACGTGGAGGGGGGCCCCGGTCCAAATTTTGCACCAGGGCCCATCAAACTCTAGTTACGCCACTGAGTATTAATCACTGTATTCTACATGAGGGTGCCTACTGCTATCTGGCTCTGCACTGTGCTGTATACAGGCTGTGCTATGTTATATAGCACAGCCTGTATATAGCACAGTGCAGAGCCAGATTGCAATAGGCACCCTCATGTAGCATACAGCTTGTATATAGCCTATATACAAGCTGTATGCTACATGAGGGTGCCTATTGCTATCTGGCTCTGCACTGTGCTATATACAGGCTGTGCTATATACAAGCTGTATGCTACATGAGGGTGCCTAATGCTATCTGGCTCTGCACTGTGCTGTCTGGGTCTGCACTGTACTATATAGGTCTGTGTACTACATGAGGATACCTAATGCTATCTGGCTCTGCACTGTGCTATATAGGTGCTGTGTACTATATGAGGGTGCCTAATGCTATCTGGCTCTGCACTGTGGTATATAGGGGCTGTATACTACATGAGGGTGCCTAATGCTATCTGACTCTGCAATGTACTATATAGGGGCTCTGCACTACATGAGGGTGCTTAATGCTATCTGGCTCTGCACTGTGGTATATAGGGGCTATATACTACATGAGGGTGCCTAATGCTGTCTGGCTCTGCAATGTGGTATTTAGGGGCTGTATACTACATGAGGGTGTCTAATGCTATATGTGTCTGCATTGTGCTATATGTGGGCTGTATACTACATGAGGGTGCCTATTGCTATCTGGGTCTGCATTGTGCTATAAGTGGGCTATATACTACATGAAGGTGCCTAATGCTATATGTGTCTGCATTGTGCTATATGTAGGCTGTATACTACATGAAGGTGCCTAATGCTATCTAGGTCTGCATTGTGCTATATGGGGGCTGCTTAATGTTATATGGGGGCTACATAATACTATATGGAGGACAATGGGGGCTTCATAACACAATATGGGGGCTGCAAACTACTATACCCCCAGAGTTGTATGTCCCCTCCACCTAGGTGCTGTATACCCCCTCAGAGCTGTATGTTCCCTCCACCCAGGTGCTGTATACCCCCTCAGAGCTGTATGTCCCCCCCCACCCCAGAGCTGTATACCCCCAGAGCTGCATGTCACCCCCCACCTCACAGTTGTTTGTCCCCCCCACCTCAGTCACTGCCCTCCTCTAGAGCTGTATGCCCCCCATTTCTGTATACCCCTTTCCTCAGTAATATATATTCCCCCAGTAATGTGTTTGTCCCCAGCCTCTCTTGTGATGTATATACAGCAGTGTTAGTGTGCTCTATGTGCGGCCATGTCTGTTAGACAAGCCGGGAGGTGAGTGAGGCTTCCCAATATTAGAAATATATATACAGGATGAATATATAAAGAAAACGTGTGTGTGTGTGTGTATGTATGATGTGTATCTATGTATGTCAGTGTATATGACTGTGTCTAGATTTATGTCTATTTATGTGTTTTTGTGAATTTCTCTTTAAATAAGTATGCGTACGTATGCCTGTATGTGTATGTATCTGTGCATGTCTATGTGTGGATGGGGCCCACTGAGACTCTTTCGCCCAGGGCCCACAAAAACCTGGAGCCGGCCCTAGGTGTGGTGCAGGATGTAGCTAGGATTTGATTTGCCGTTGGAGGCAACACCATTTAGTTAGGGACCCAGAACCAAGAGGGAGGCGGAATACTGCACAGAAGGGCAGATTGTGCAGTACCCTGTCATGACCTGATAGTCCAGGGGCGTCACAGAAGGCAACTGTTTTTCCAGGATAATCTTGTATGTGGCTTTATTCACTAGTCCTTCGCAAAGTTTTTCTGCCCAATTTCTAGAGTAAGGTAATCTTCTCTGATGAGCCTAATTTTCAGTTTTGCCAAACACCTGGTCGTCTAATGGTTAGATGTAGACCTGGAGAGGCGTACAAGCCACAGTGTCTTGCACCTACTGTGAAATTTGGTGGAGGATCAGTGATGATCTGGGGATGGTTCAGCAAGGTTGGAAATTGGCAGATTAAACTTTGCAAAGGATGTATGAATATAGACGCATACAAGGTTATCCTGGAAAAACAGCGGGGGTTCATTCGAAAGTCCACATCTCTGGCCGGAGCGGGATTTTTCTTTGTGCAGAAGAAGGAAGGCGACCTCCGGCCGTGTATAGATTTTAGGGGATTGAATGCGATAACCATCAAAAACAAATATTCTCTCCCCTTAATCTCGGCGCTTTTAGATCTTCACGAAGTTGGATTTACTAAGGGGCTTACAATCTCATCCGTATCCGAAAGGGTGACGAGTGGAAGACTGCCTTTATCACCAGGGACAGGCACTAAGTACCTCATCATGCCTTTCTGACTATTTAATGCCCCTGCGGTTTTCCAAAACTTCGTGAATTATGTCTTCTGTGATCTGCTCCAGTCCTCGGTAGTCGTTTATCTGCATGATATTCTCATCTTTTCTCCAGATAAAGTGACTCACTGAGAGGATGTGGCACGGGTATCAGGTCGACTGCAAGAAAATGCAGTCTACACTAAGTTGGAGAAGTGCATTTTCGAACAGGAGTCCATACCTTTCATTTCCTGGGTTATATCATCTCCAGCTCAGGCTTTGTGAATTACTATCGCCAGTTCATAGCCCACTTCTTCACCTTCGTCGTGCCTCTAGAAGCCCTGACCAAGAAGGGTGCGATCACCAAGGATCGCCTGGACAAAGGAGATATCAAACTCATCCTCCCTCAACGCCCACATCTCTGGTGCTCCCATCCTCCACCATCCGGATGAGGATAAGCCCTTCATATTAGAAGTGGATGTTTCGAAAGTAGGTACAGGGGCAGTCCTTTACCAAAAGGATTCCAAGGGGCGAAAACATCCTTGTTTTTTCTTCTCAAAGACGTTTTCCCCCACTGAAAAGAACTACTCCATTGGAGATCGGGATCTGCTGGCCATGAAGCTGGCATTCTCTGAGTGGAGGCACCAACTTGAGGGAGCTAAGCACCCTTTCTTGGTGTACACGGACCATAAGAATCTGTTATATCTGCAGTACACCCAGCGTCTGAACCCCAGACAAGCTAGGTGGTCCCTCTTCTTCTCCCGATTTGATTTTGTCTTACATTTCCTATCGAGAGAGAAGAACGCTTGGGTGGATGCACTTTCTAGGTCCATGTATACAGAAGATGAGGAGACGCCTCGCCTCATTGTTCCACCTGACAGCCTGAGGACGGTCTCTCCTGTGTCTCTTCACCAGGTACCCCCAGGGAACACCTATGTGCCTCCTGAGAGTCAAGTGAAGGTGTTAGCTTGGGCCCATACTTCATACTTCCAAGCTAGGATGTCACGTTGGGGCCAAGCGAACACAGGAGCTCATAGAGAGGTCTTTTTGGTGGCCATGTCTCGCACAGGACATGTGAGAATATGTCCTGGCATGTGTGTCATGTGCCACCAATTGTCCATCCAGGCAGAAGCCTGCAGGGTTGTTGCATCAGCACCCGGTGCCTGACCGTCCTTGGCAGATGGTAGGGATGGACTTCGTTGGTTCCCTGCCCAAGTCCAAGGGCAACAACATTATTTGGGTGGTGACTGACCATTTTTCTAAGATGGTCCATTTCATCCTTCTGTCACGTATACCATCCTCCAGGGCACTGGCATCCCTGTACATTAAACACATCTTCCATTTGCATGGGATGCCAGACAAGATCGTTAGTGACTGGGGGCCCAAGTTTGCCCCCCGGTTCTGGAGAGTTCTCTGCTCCCTGCTGGAGATAGAGCTCAATCTCTCCACTTCATACCATCTGGAGACTAAAGGATCAACCAATCGTTGCTGACGTATTTACGTCATTTAGTTTCCGCATATCATGACGAATAGTCTTCCTTGTTGCCCTGGGTAGAGTTTGCCATCAACAACTCTTTGGCAGAGGCAACAGGACAAACGCTTTTTGTCCTGAATATTGGTCAGCACCCCCATGTCCCTGTTACCATACCAGTCTCCTCCGCCTCTCCTATTGTGAGTTCGGCAGTTCAGGCCTGGGAAGTATGGGACCATACACAGGATGTGATAAGAGCCTCCAAAGAGCGAATGAGGGTGACTGCTGATAGGACCTGCCGCTCAGCCCCTTCCTTTGCTACCGGGGATTGGGTCTGGTTGTCGGCACGGAATATCAAGCTCTGGGTTGAGTCGGCCAAGTTCGCTCCTCATTATCTGGGCCCCTACAAGGTTCCGGTGCAGCTCAACCTGGTAGTTTAGTGTCTCACCATTCCTGCTCACCTCCACATTTCTGACACTTTCCATGTGTCCCTTCTTAAGCTAATCCGGCTCACTAGCTTCTCTGGGGACTATCCGTCTAGCTCTGACTCCCCTGATGGGGATCGGTCTGTACATGCTGTGGTCAGATCCAAAAAAGTCCGGGGTGGACGCTTTACCTGGTGGACTGGGCTGCCTTGTGTCTAGAGTACCAGACCTGGGTGCCGGTCGAGGAGGTTTCGGCTCCCGACTTGGTGGCAGTATTTGAGCATCGGAGTAGGGGGCCCTAGCTGGGGGGGTACTGTTACAGTTCAAGGTGCTCTTGAGCCCCGAACCACTCCTGCTCCAGCTTCATCCCCTGTGGTGGTGGCTGCTGGTTCTCCTGCACCACCTGTCTGCCGCTCCAGGTTCTCGGGTACTAGGCGTCAGGTATGCAGGGTCTTTGTATGTTCTGAGGCTAAGTCCCTGTTTTGCCCTTCTGCACATTCCCGCTGCCTCTCTTGGCTCTAAGTCCGAGATTTGCGCTACTGCGCAAGCACGTGACATCACCAGTGACGCGGCGGCTCCTAATTGGCCGTCGCTGACATCACTGGTGACGCTGCTTGGCCGTGGATGACATCAAGGGTGATGTGGCGGTCCCTGAGTGGCCGCTGCCTGCGCCATTGTCATCTGGTGCTTGGCTTGGGGCAGGACTTAAGGGCACTTTACACGCAGCGATATTGCTATCGATATCGCTAGCGAGCGTACCCGCCCCCGTCAGTTGTGTGTCACGGGCAAATCGCTGCCCGTGGCGCACAACATCGCTTACACCCGTCACACATACTTACCTGCCTAGCGACGTCGCTGATGCTGGCGAACCGCCTCCTTTCTAAGGGGGAAGTTTGTGCGGCGTCACAGCGGCATCACTAAGCGGCCGCCCAATAGAAGCGGAGGGGTGGAGATGAGCGGGATGAACATCCTTCCCACCTCCTTCCTTCCTCATTGCGGGCGGCCGCAGGTAAGGTGATGTTCCTCGTTCCTGCGGTGTCACACGTAGCGATGTGTGCTGCCTCAGGAACGACGAACAACATCGTACCTGCAACAGCATCGATAATCGGGAAAGGAACGACGCGTCAAAGATCAACGATTAGGTAAGTAATTTTGATCGTTAACGGTAGTTCGTGCGTTTCACACGCAACGACGTTGCTAACGAGGCCGGATGTGCGTCACAAATTCCGTGACCCCAATGACATCTCGTTAGCAATGTCGTTGCGTGTAAAGCGGCCTTAAGACTTTAAAAGATCCTGGACGACGCACATGGATGCGCGTGTGTCATTTCAGCTCTGGTGGTGTTTGTCAGAGCAGTGCAGTCACATTGCGGCCAGCGCCATTACGTTCTGGCAGCAGTAGGCAGGGTTAGGCGACAGTACCCGTCACGTCAAGATAATATGGTGAGGTACTGGTAGGGTCAGTCTCCCTGCTTCTGCACTACCGATTTAGTCCTTCAGTGGCAGTTCAGTGGTGCTAACTGAGCTGCAGCTTCTGTCCTGGTGTGCCCGTACGTGCATGGATAGTCATCCTCAGGACTCTTTGTGCTGCAAACAGGAGAGGTTCTGCTTTCGGCATGTGTGCAACTAACACCGATGAATGTGTTTTTTATTTTCTTGTTTCTCTGACGCTGTACCTTCCGGCCGCCTGTCCAGCTATAGCTTTACCATCTGCACAGAGGACCTCGGGAGACATTAGAGCTTATATTAGTTTTGACTCTAAGGACGGCTTTGCACACTACGACATCGCAGGTGCGATGTCGGTGGGGTCAAATCGAAAGTGACGCACATCCGGCGTCACTTGCGATGTCGTAGTGTGTAAAACCTTTTTGATACGATGAACGAGCGCAAAAGCGTCGTTATCGTATCATCGGTGTATTCTCCGACATTTCCATAATGCCGGTGCAGAGACAGGTACGATGTAGTTCCTCGTTCCTGCGGCAGCACACATCGCTGTGTGTAAAGCCGCAGGAGTGAGGAACATCTCCTACCTGCCTCCCGGCTGCAATGAGAAGGTAGGAGAAGGGCGGGATGTTTACATCCTGCTCATCTCCGCCCCTCCGCCGCTATTGGCCACCTGCCGTGTGACGTCGCTATGACGTCGCACAACCCGCCCCCTTAGGAAGGAGGCGGGTCGCCGGCCAGAGCGACGGTCGCAGGGCAGGTGAGTGCATGTGAAGCTGGCGTAGCGATAATGTTCGCTACGCCAGCTATCACAAGATATCGTACCTGCGACGGGGACGGGGACTATCGCACTCGACATCGCAGCATCGTTTTTCTTTTCTTGGGAAATCTTCTTCATAACTGCTCCTCGATTTGAACCAGTGATGTTTCGCTCACGAATCAAAGAAAAAACACAATAAACTATTAGGGAATTTGAGAACAGATTGTCATTTGTAATATACAGGAAGAAAAAGAATTTTCCACCCGCAGGAACAAAACAGTAACAATGCAGTAACATGATAAGAATCTGCATAACTAATCATATTCTAAATAGTTATACATGAAATTTATGTATGAGATAACCAAGAGGATTGTATAAAATGAAGGTAGTACCATGTTCAAAGCCATAGTGGATAGTGAAATATGGAGCCTGAAAGTCAAAAGCTGTAAATATTGTTACCCTTTTGCTTATCAGCGCGCATATATATATATATATATATATATATATATATATATATATACATACTGTATATATACAGTACAGACCAAAAGTTTGGACACACCTTCTCATCTCTAGAATAACTATTAAGAGGAGACTTTGTGCAGCAGGCCTTCATGGTAAAATAGCTGCTAGGAAACCACTGCTAAGGACAGGCAACAAGCAGAAGAGACTTGTTTGGGCTAAAGAACACAATAAATGGACATTAGACCAGTGGAAACCTGTGCTTTGGTCTGATGAGTCCAAATTTGAGATCTTTGGATCCAACCACCGTGTCTTTGTAGAAAAGGTGAATGGATGGACTCTACATGCCTGGTTCCCACCGTGAAGCATGGAGGGGGAGGTGTCATGGTGTGGGGGTGCTTTGCTGGTGATACTGTTGGGGATTTATTCAAAATTGAAGGCATACTGAACCAGCATGGCTACCACAGCATCTTGCAGCAGCATGTTATTCCATCTGGTTTGCGTTTACTTAGACCATCATTTATTTTTCAACAGGACAATGACCCCAAACACACCTCCAGGCTGTGTAAGGGCTATTTGACTAAGAAGGAGAGTGATGGGGTGCTATGCCAGATGACCTGGTCTCCACAGTCACCAGACCTGAACCCAATCGAGATGGTTTGGGGTGAGCTGGACCACAGAGTGAAGGCAAAAGGGCCAACAAGTGCTAAGCATCTCTGGGAACTCCTTCAAGGCTGTTGGAAGACCATTTCCGTTGACTACTTCTTGAAACTCATCCAGAGAATGTCAAGAGTGTGCAAAGCAGTAATCAAAGCAAAAGGTGGCTACTTTGAAGAACCTCTAATATAAGACATATTTCAGTTGTTTCACACTTTTTTAAGTATTTTATTCCACATGTTTTAATTCATAGTTTTGATGCCTTCAATGTGAATCTGCAATTTTTAGAAAATTTTTTGAAAAACTCTTTGAATAAGAAGGTGTGTCCAAACTTTTGGTCTGTACTGTATGTCTATCTCAAAATACCTGGTCTGGTCGCTCTTCTCCTTAACCAAACTTAAGGAGGTTTTCCCATTAACAAAGTTAATTTTTATAGTTCATTTTACTCAACAGATCTTGGAATAATGATCATTTTCACAATTTGATGTGTTTAAAAGAAAATTCATGTGCTGAGATAATCTTATATATGTGCCCCTGCTATGTGCTGGGTAATGGCCATGTCTGACGTACAGGGACATGGTCTGATCATACCACAGCTCCTGGGCAGGGGAAAACACAAAAGAGTATAAAGACATCACAGCTTGGTATTCCAGCTGATTCTTTTTGTAAGGTAAAACATTTCATTGCCTGTTTTTAAAAAATGTTATATAATATGATAATTATTTGTGATTCCATGCTGTGTTATATGTATACTTTTTTAGATCCCCCGGCCCAGGAGATGTGGTATAATCAGACCATGTCCCTGTACAGTCAGACACAGTACACAGTCAGTCAGACACATTACACAGTACATAGCAGGGAATTATGATTATCTCAGCATACAAACATTTTTTTTAAGCACATCGAATTGTGGAATTTATTATTTCAAAATCTCATAGACACATATAAGTTCAGATCGGGAGAAGTGCAGTCAGTGTGGACATTACGGTCCGTATATGTTACATGAAATTCGCTTATGTGACCCCGGCCTTAGAAGGATCTAAGTATTAATGCTTTTACTATGATGCCAATGCAGTTTATAAATGATAATAAAAGCGATGGCTGCTTACTGTGGTATTTGTAGGTCAATGGGTGGCTATTGGTCAATGCACAAGACAATTATTTTGCTGATATTACATAGTAATGGGATAAAAAAGAGGATTTTCATACTTTAGTAACCAGAAAGACTTTTATACATTAAAGTTTATGTACACATTTTCAGGACTAACCATGGTTTTGCACAGTAGACCATTTGCATAAAACAATGTCATCCATATTCCTTCTTTTATCTGTATCACCAGGTAATCCACTATTCATTGAGCCCCAAGTAATTGTCTCACTGTGTTTATTATCTAAAATAATGCATTTTTCCTATGATTTTGGCTGCCAGCTTTCATTACTTTTTTTGCAAAATATTAAATGTATAGTCAAAACCATTCTATATTTATAAAATTTTTAATACAGGTATGTGTGTGGCGTCCAAGAAAAGGGATTATTCAGCCCTAAAAGCATATTCATAACTGCTTCAGATGTGATAAAATAAAACTAAATAAGCTAAGGTCACCAGACGTTTCAGCAGTACATTGGGTCTTTGTTTACATTGGTTATATGTAGAGATGAGCGGACCCATAGAAGGTCAGTTCGGTGGGTTCAGCCAGAATTTAGATAAAGTTTGGTTTGTGACCCAGGCTTGAACTGAACCCTAATGGAAGTCACTAATTGGGCAATTTGGGTGTCGCTGGAGTGACAGGAATGGGGGGGGTGACTGGATGGGAGACCCTATGCTGACCCTCAGACTAAGTGTACCCTAGGTTTTCCCTCAACCCAGAGGTACGCTTAAAGGCAGCGAGGTCTGGGCCCCCAATGCCTCCCTGTCTCCTGTCCTTGTGCTTGATGGTAAGACCCCCCTCCAAAACCCACCACCTGGGGGAAGAGCAAGGACAGAAGTAGAAAACCTCACCAACAAAACTGACAGACAGGAGGAGAGAAAGCAGAAAGAAGAAGAAAGAAGAAGAAAAGATAAAAGTATGCAAAGATCTGTTCTGTTCTGTGCAGAGCCAGGAATAATGGAGAGGCTAAAACGAGACGTCGGACTCCTATGATGAAAGGGACTCTGAGCCTGTCACTAACCTCACAAAGAGATAACCCTGACATCAGGTCTCCGTCCACATGCAGCCAGCCATAAGCAGATCACTTCCGTGGGATGGTGGGCAGGGTTTTTCCACATTTTTGGGGGTAGGGGTACACACTACATCACATCATACTTTTGTTACCCCCATTGAGAGCCGATCAAACACTGCAAGTGGCTCATACTGGGTTGAGCACTGAGCGTCCCCGAGCACAGTGATGCGGTGTTCATATATAAAGCACTCTGTTTTTTGGTAAAGTCTGTGTTTGATACGAACCTTGGGTTCGCTCATCTCTAGATATATGCAAAATGTTTTTGTCTAATTTTCTGCGTTTTGCAACTTTTTTGTTTGGACCTAATTCTATATTCTATTTGCACTATTTTTTAAGTCTATTTTATATGTGCTCATATGTTTGTTTTTTTCTGCTATGCAGGTAGAATTTATTTATTCTAGTTGTTTTTAACTGATTCATGAATTGTCACTTTTTAGAAAGTTTCTAAATTTTGGGGCAACTCTACCCCAGTAGCTCCTTGTGTAATTTTGAGCATGACAATGGAGAGGATATGATAATTAACAGGAAGCCATCATCTTGAAGGTGGAGAAGATGAATGCATGTAGCTCAAGTTTAGTTCAATGTATTTGTCGAAATATTAATATAATGTCCCGTCATATTGTCATCTGTTCTGATATGTAAGAGAAGTAAATCTGTATAAAGAAATCTTTACGGACTGAAATTTAAAGTGTCACACCAGTGATCAGGAGTGCGAACTAATATATAAAGTGTTACTTCATTAAGTATCAAAGTGATTAAGCCAAAATTTTCCTGAAAGGTTACTATATAATCTCATATGTGAGAAGGTTCTCGCCTTATCCGAGCTGCTAAAAGCTTTATTAAGTGGTTAGATGAATTAGTTGTACCTCATTGCCTCTTTCAGTTGTACTGACGTAATCAAAGTCACATACGATAAAAGCAGTGATGTAGGTTGACATTTTCAGCGTAGTGTTAAATGTAGTAACAGTCCATCTTGTTCCATTGTCGTCTTCTCTTTCTGTCACAGCTAGAGAAAATTAATTCATTTTATTACAGCAATATTCACACTAAATACATTTGGTTGAGATCTCGGGTGCAGACTCTCATTGCTTCATATTGCAGATGGAAATCTCAGTTATAACTACAGACACAAAAACAGACAAAATGTTAAAATCTAATATATAAAGCTCAGTGTATGTATGTATGTGTGTATGTATGTATATGTATGTGTGTGTGTGTGTGTACTCGTATGTCCGCTAAAGGAATCTGCACCGTCGCATTTACAATCACGAAATTTTGCACAGAATTCTCATGTGACTCAGGGAAAGTCGTAGACTATGTTTTGACAGGAAAATTTAACCCCGCACTTTACAGTTACTCTCCAAAAAACATTCCTCCATTAAAGTAATTGGAGCCTGGAACTACAGGTTATTAATAGGAGCTGTGATTGGTTGCTATAGGAACAAAAGACAATGTTAGTATAAGAAGCTTATGTGTGATGTAATAAGATGTCGGTGGGGAGATGAAATGAGAGAGACAGAGAGAGACAGGCAGAGACAGACAAGGAAAGAGACAGACAGGGAAAGAAACAGAGACAAACGGTGAAAGGGACAGACAGAGACAGACGGTGAAAGAGACTGACAGAGACACACGGAAAAAGAGACAGACAGAGACAGACAGGGAAAGAGACAGACAGAGACAGACCTGGAAAGAGATAGACCTGGAAAGAGACAGATGGGGAAAAAGACAGACAGGCAGACAGGGACAGAGACAGGCAACAGGGAAAGAGGAGACAGCCAGAGAGATAGACAAAGTTAGATGGGGAAAGAGACAAACCTTGATAAAGAGAGACGGGAAAGAGACAGAGAAATAGAGACAGACAAGGAAAGAGACAGACAGCAGACAGAGACAGGCAGACAGGGAAAGAGACAGACAGGAAAAGACACAGACAAAGAGATGGACAAAGACAGACAGAGAAAGAGACAGGAAATTAGACGGGGAGACAGACGGGGAAAGAGACAGACCTGGAAAAAGACAGATGGGGAAAGAAACAGAGAGATAGAGACAGACAAAGAAATAGACAGACAGGGACAGGCAGACCTGGAAAGAGACAGACGGGGAAAGAGAGACAATGAAAGAGACAGACGGGGAAAGAGACAGACGGTGAAAGAGACAGCTGGAGAAAGAGACAGAGAGACAGACAAAGACAGACGGGGAAAGAGACAGACCTGGAAAGAGACAGCTCTGGAAAGAGACAGATCTGGAAAGAGACAGATGGGAAAAGAGACAGATGAGAAAAGAGACAGACGGGGAAAGAGACCATCGGGGAAAGAGACAGACAGACAGACACAGACATAAGGGTGCTTTACACGCTGCAACATCACTACCGATATATCGTCGGGGTCACGTCGTTAGTGACGCACATCCGGCGCCGGTAGTGACATCGCAGCGTGTGACACCAAGGAGCGACAATCAACGATCGCAAAATCATTCAAAAACGGTGATCGTTGACACGTCACTCCTTTCCTTAATATCGCTGCTGCCACAGGTACGATGTTGTTCGTCATTCCTGCGGCATCACACATCGCTATATGTGACATTGCAGGACCGACGAACATCTTCTTACCTGCGTCCACCGGCAATGCGGAATTAAGGAGGTGGGAGGGATGTTACGTCCCGCTCATCTCTGCCCCTCCGCTTCTATTGTCCAGCCGCTTAGTGACGCCGCAGTGACATCGCTATGACGCCGAACGCACCTCCCCCTTGAGGGAGGGATTGTTCGGCGATCACAGCGATGTCGCTGACAAGGTATGTGCGTGTGACGCTGCCGTAATGATAATGTTCGATACGGCAGTGAGCACCAAATGTCACACGAACGACGGGGGCGGGTGCTGTCGCACACAACATCGCTAGCACTCGCTAGCGATGTCGCAGAGTGTAAAGCACCCTATAGAGACAGATACAGTGATAGAGAGACAGACAGACACAGAGACAGAGATAGAGACAGATAGACTGATACAAAGACAGAGAGATAGAAACAGGCAGACAGAGACATAGACACAGACAGACAAGGAAAGAGACAGACAGACAGTGACACACAGACAGAGACTGGGAGAAAGACAGAGAGACAGTTACTATCCCGGGCAATGCCCGGGTACTACAGCTAGATGGTAATAATACTGATCATTCAGTCATCTGGCGGTTGAGCCTTAAGGCCCCGTTACACGCTACGATATATCGGGCGATATGTCGTCGGGGTCACGGATTCCGTGACGCACATCCGGCATCATTTGACATATCATAGCGTGTGACAGCTACGAGCGGCTGTTAACGAGCAAAAATACTCACCTTATCATTGCTCGTTGACACGTCGTTCATTTACAAAATATCGGTCACATTCCTGGATGCAGGTTGTTCATCGTTCCTGAGGCAGCACACATCGCTCTGTGTGACACCTCGGGAATGACGAACACAGCTTACCTGCGTCCCGCCGGCAATGAGGAAGGAAGGAGGTGGGCGGGATGTTACATCCCACTCATCTCCTCCCCTCCGCTTCTATTGGGCGGCCGCTGTGTGACGTCGCTGTGACGCCAAACGTCTCTCCCCCTTCAGGAAGAGGATGTTCGCCGCCCACAGCTAGGTCGTTCGGGAGTTAAGTACGTGTGACGGGGTTACCAACTTTGTGCGACATGGGCAAGCCCGTGATGCACAAACGATGGGGGCAGATGCGATCGCACGATAAATTGACGCATGTAACGGAACCTTTATATGTGCAATGCCTTGTATTCTATCAGAAACTACATAGATAATTAAGGAGCCCATTTTATACATACCAGCCCAGAAATTAGTGTCATTTGTTACCTGGAACTATTTACTCAAGTAATTAGCTTGATTATAAAGAGTTAAATTACATTATTTTTTTTTTATATATCTACCAATATGCTCAATAATGATTACTCTAATTTTTAATAGGGCACGACGTGGGTCACAACACTTATGACCTTTAAAAAGTATTTACTGCTCTTAGTATCATGTTTGTGGCCATGAACCATTCAATACAATATCAGACATAATATGCAGTTCTTCCGGTATTATTTTGGCACTATGGGCCAGATTCATTAAAACTAGAGGAGTGCATGCCATTCTTAAGGCTGGGGTCACACTTAAGAGTGACTTACGTGAGAATCAATTGTCATCACCCAGCACGGCCTGCTGCTCTCCAGACAGGCCCGTACAGCTGCATAGAAGTACATACTGCTGCACGCTCTTATCCAGAGAGCGGCAGGCCGTGCCGGGTGATGGGATTCAATTCATGCGCACGAATCACTCGCAAATGTGCCATAGGGACATGGCCAAGGTAAGGAAATCTGAAAAATGACCACCTTTGAACAAGAAACATAAGATAAAGCATCAAGACTGGGCCAAGAAATATCTTAAGACTGATTTTTCAAAGGTTTTATGGACTGATGAAATGAGAGTGACTCTTAATGGTCCAGATGGATGGGCCAGAGGCTGGATCACAAAAGGGCAGAGAGCTCCACTCCGACTCAGACGCCAGCAAGGTGGAGGTGGGGTAGCGGTATGGGCTGGTATCATCAAAGATGAACTTGTGGGACTTTTTCGGGTTGAGGATGGAGTGAAGCTCAACTCCCAGACCTACTGCCAGTTTCTGGAAGACAACTTCTTTAAGCAGTGGTACAGGAAGAAGTCGGTATCGTTCAAGAAAAACATGATTTTCATGCAGCACAATGCTCCATCACATGCATCCAACTACTCCACAGCGTGGCTAGCCAGTAAAGGTCTAAAGGATGAAAAAATAATGACATGGCCCCCTTGTTCACCTGATCTGAACCCCATAGAGAACCAGTGGTCCCTCATAAAATGTGAGATCTACAGGGAGGGAAAACAGTACACCTCTCGGAACAGTGTCTAGGAGGCTGTGGTGGCTGCTGCACGCAATGTTGATTGTAAACAGATCAAGCAACTGACAGAATCTATGGATGGTAGGCTGTTGAGTGTCATCATAAAGAAATATGGCTATATTGGTCACTAATTTTTTGGGGTTTTGTTTCTGCATGTCAGAAATGTTTATTGCTAAATTTTGTGCAGTTATATTGGTTTACCTGGTAAAAATAAACAAGTGAGATGGGAATAGATTTGGTTTTTATTAAGTTGCCTAATAATTCTGCACAGTAATAATTACCTGCACAAACAGATATCCTCCTAAGATAGCCAAATCTAAAAAAAAACACTCCAACTTCCAAAAATAGTATTTATGAGTCTTTTGGTTTGATTGAGAACATAGTTGTTGATCAATAATAAAAAAAATCCTCTAAAATACAACTTGGCTAATAATTCTGCACACAGTGTAGTCGCTGGCCTCATTAGCATATTATAAAGAATCTTTAGAAATACTTTTTCTAAAGATCTATTTATCTATGTTACTGTATACAGGGACAGTTAGGCATGGATTACCAATATGCACCTAGAACTGCTTGTGGTTCTGGGTGCATATTGCACCTGACAGGTTCACTTTAACCACGCCACTTAATTTTTGCAACATATCTTTTTAGTGGCGTGCACCTTTCCAGAAATGATACCCAAGTCACAGACTAAAGTTGCATTTCCAGCATAAAAAACATTAGCATGCTTGCTTAATTTGATGGGAGGATGTAGCCACGATCCATTTATTCAATATCAAGTATGAGCGCCACACTCAAAAATACACACATTTACATGCCTTGACTGCTATCAATGAGGTTGTTAACTTTGCAACTGTCAACCAATGACATCCTAGACGTACGCAATGGGAGACAAATCTGAAGATGCTGCGGGCCTTGGTAACATGTTTAGGCCAAGTAGGCTGCTCATAATAACACACGCAACATGCAACCTGGTATTGTTGAGCTAAAATATGGCTCCTTGGTTACTTGGAGAACTGGACGTTTTACTGACTCTATGACCAAATCAATGTAATACTAAAGACTATAGGGTCCGGCTAGTATACATTATGCTACTCCACATCATAATCCTGGGAGTGGAAGCAGTGTGATATTCCCTCATGCAGTTCTCTTCATGATATTGCACACATGGTCTCAGACTATCACTGAGTTGAAGACAAAAGTGGAACATATCGATGAAGAAGATAGATCTCCATTGCCGTATTAGTCTGTCCCGTGATAGCCTTTGCGAGCAGTGGCATTTGACTCATAGTAGTCCTTTGTTGTGCCTACGCCTTTTATTCGTTTGTGTACGCACTGTTTGACATCCTAGTTTTGGTACGTTATATCAAAATCCAGAACAGAATTGATCAATCATGAAACCATTGGTGCCGTAATGTCTTCAAAGTGTCCCAGGAACTGTTTTGCAACACAATCCTAGTGTGAGCAGCTTGCGTGGTCTAAATGTGCTACCATGGCCTTTAGGGCCTCTGGACTTCTCTCCCTTCGAGCACATCTGGAAAGTTATTGGTCGGCAATGGTGATGCTGCCAGCAGCAGTTCTTTATAATCTGAGTGTGTGCATTATGTGAGGCAGAACATACCTCAAAATATTAATAACCTCATTGATAACATGCCAAGGTGTATAAGTGTAAGTATTTCTGCCTGTGGTGCTCATACTTGATATTGCATTGAGATGTTTTAAAAATGTTACTTACATTTTTTTCAGCATTTAGATATGATTAACATTTTAATCGATCTTGTGATTTCCATAGTTTCACAATTTTTCCTTCTTGAAACTGCAATTTTAATGTTGAGTGGTAAATAGTCCAAAGTTTTAGAAAATAACTATGGGGCTCCATGGGCAAATTATGTGTACCTGACAACGCTATGTCAGACTGTGGTGTATTTCCAGTGTGCACCATCCAGGTTGTATAGAATGTGAATATGTTGCAAGCAGTGAATGGCCAAGGAGGTTATGAGCGTTCAGCCACAACTTTATTCTGGGGCATAAATAGAAAATCATCAGCCCTTTAGAAACAGAATATACAGATACTATACTCTTGCACAGTCTTTTTCTTATTAAAGAGATTTAGAGGGAACCTGTCACCAGGTTTTTCCCTTATTAGCTGCGGCTACCACCAGGGAGCCCTTATATACAGCTTTCCAGTATACTGTATATAAGAGCCCAGGTCGCTCTGTAGAACGTAAAAAACACCTTCATAATACTCACCTGCAGGGCAGTAGTATGGGTGTCGCTGCTCTCGGTCCGGAGCCTCCTCCATCTTGTGCGATCATTGTCTTCCGGGCCAGCCCTGTGCGCATGCTGCATCCTGCATCATTTACAGAGAGGCCTCCATAGCACTCTTGCGCATGCGCGGGCAGACTTTGACCTTTTCTTGCACATGTGCATTACAACAGTATTTTGCATTGCATTCAGCAAGGCAGATTAAAGTGCGCATACGCAGGAGTGCAATGGAGGCCTCTCTGTGAATGACACAGGATGGATCATGCACACGGGGCTGGGCAGGAGGACGGCGATCGGAAAAGATAGAGGAGGCACTGGACCGAGAGCAGCGACACCCAGATCGTACCGGACTGCCCCCTATGGGAGTATTATAATGGTGTTTTCTACATTATACAGATCAGCCTGGGCACTTATATATAGTATTCTAGAATGCTGTATCTAAGAGCTCACTGGTGGTGGCCGCAGCTAATAAGGGAAAAACCTGGTCACGGGTTCCCTTTAGGCCCATTTCACACGTCAGTGAAGAACACTGACGTTCTTCACTGACGTGTAAAACACACACATGTCCCTCCATGTTCCGTGATTCATGGCACACGTTGGTTGTCCATGTGCAATCCGTGATCCATGATTGCAAAAGGGTTAGTGGATAGCACCAGTGAGGGATTAAATATAAAACTTAGCTTTTAATCTTACTCATTAAAATTGTGCAATATATTAAAAAAATACACTTTTGATCACCCTGCGGGTAGCCAAAGGCCCGTATTCCCTCACCGTGTCAGGGTACCTTTGGGCAACTACCATTAGGGGATAACAACCGTGTGTGTTAGGGGTATTAGGATCAATCTGTCTGTATGCAAAGTAGTAGTAAAGGGGATAAGGGACAGTGGTCCCACTACTAACATATGATGTATATGTAATATTGGATATACCAATCCCACAAACACTGACAGCAGGATACAACTTTAACCTCTTTACCAAATAATCAACACACAGATAAAGAAATAATAAGGAAGGGTCTCACCCATTTAGATAGTCTTCCAATGCTTTACACAGCAATTTCTTATTGGAGGGGTCACAGCGGGGCTTGAAATCCGGGCTTGATGTAACTTGCCCTAAACCCCCTTGACTCCCGTCCTTATGCTGCATTTGGTGTATGGACCTTGCAGATGCCACACCATTTTTGGCCCTCTACATTTTCTTTCATGCTTGGTCCCCTGAGGAGTCACTGTTTGTGACAAAACGCGTTGGGAGGCATGTGGGGCGTTTGTGTACAAGGACATAGGTTCAGATGTGGACCGTCCTTGTAAGGACGGGAGTCAAGGGGGTTTAGGGCAAGTTACATCAAGCCCTGATTTCAAGCCCCGCTGTGACCCCTCCAATAAGAAATTGCTGTGTAAAGCATTGGAAGATCATCTAAATGGGTGAGACCCTTCCTTATTATTGCTTTATCTGTGTGTTGATTATTTGATAAAGAGGTTAAAGTTGTATCCTGCTGTCAGTGTTTGTGGGATTGGTATATCCAATATTACATATACATCATATGTTAGTAGTGGGACCACTGTCCCTTATCCCCTTTACTACTACTTTGCATACTGACAGCTTGATCCTAATACCCCTAACACACACGGTTGTTATCCCCTAATGGTAGTTGCCCAAAGGTACCCTGACACGGTGTGGGATTACGGGCCTTTGGCTACCCGCAGGGTGATCCAAAGTGTATTTTTTTAATATATTGCACAATTTTAATGAGTAAGATTAAAAGCTAAGTTTTATATTTAATCCCTCACTCATGTTGCAGCAGTCCAACATCACATTATAAGCTAAATCCAGTACAATTTCTGCCTGCTCAGGGGGCAGTAGGTTTATTCTTCTCTCTCATAAATAAGCTAATAGATTATAAGTGTATACTCAGGGACCCTGAACTGAGTTCTCCTCAATTATAACTTTATAATAAAAGTTGTCTAGTCATCATCGGTGACTAATATTAGTTACTGTCTCCCCTGTTGAGAACAACAGTAGTAGAGTCCATAAAATTTTTCCTATAGGATAGAACAGTATGTTATTCCCAGTTTAACCCTTTATTAGTTTATATTCTGAATGTAACAATAATGGTTCAGTGCAACTGCATGGAGTCTAGGTGCAGAATCCAAAATATGGACTGTTAAGGCCCCGTCACACGCAGCGGTGTATCTAACGATATATCGTCGGGGTCACAGATTCCGTGACGCACATCCGGCATCGTTAGTGACGTCGTTGCGTGTGACAGCAAGGAACGACCGTTAACGATAGAAAATACTCACCTTATCGTCCATCGTTGTCACGTCATTCCTTTTTAAAAAATCATTGATTGTTGAGGACGCAGGTTGTTCGTCGTTCCCGAGGCAGCACACATCACTATGTGTGACACCTGGCTCGGGAACGACGACCTGCAGCTTACCTGTGGCCGCCGGCAATGCGGAAGGAAGGATGTGGGCGGGATGTTACGTCCCGCTCATCTCCGCCCCTCTGCTTCTATTGGGCGGCCGCTTAGTGACGCCGCTGTGACTCCGCACGGACCGCCTCCTTAGAAAGGAGGCGGTTCGCTGGCAACAGCGACGTCGCTAGGCAGGTAAGTACATGTGACGGCTCCAAACGATTTTGTGCGCCACGGGCAGTGCACAAACGAGAGGGGCGGATGCTTTCACCAGCGATATCGCTGTGTGTAACACCCCCTTTAGGCTATGTGCCCACGAGACAATGTACCCACGGACTATTCTGCAGGTTTGTCCGCATGTTGACCGCAGCTGCTGTCTGCAATCCGTAGCTATCCATTGCTGCGGGATTCGACCATTTTTGGTGTTGTAAACCTGCGGGACAAGTGCGAAATACCTGCGGAAGTCCCGGCCTCTATCTCCATAATGGAGGAGCGGGAATTCCGCAGATATTTCCTCATGAATAATTGACATGTAGTTGCGTGTGACTGCGGGACATCCGCAGCATATTCCGCAGCCGCACAAACTGCACCATTGATACAGCACTCCCCAAATCCCATAGGATAACATGGTGAGTGTCTGTAGTTGCTAGAACCTGCGGATTTATCTTTATTTATCTTTCCGCGGTAAAATCCGCGGATACGTTTTCCCATGGGAACATAGCCTTAGGCTTGGTGCACACGCTGAATATTTGGTGCAGAAATTTCCTGCAACAAATCTGCATCTTTTGGCACTAAAATGTACCAAAAATAAGGTGTGTATTTCCGTGTCTTTTACCATGCGTTTTTGATAACAAAATCAATGGGTGGAGGGGCTGGAAAATGCACCAAGAATTGACATGCTGCAGATTTATTTTTTTGCACCAAATCTGGAAGGAAAAAATAATGAACATGTACACAGCACTTCAGGTTTCTCATTGACTTTGCTGCCAGAAGGATAGGCATGCAGATTTGTGACAAAACTGCACCAAAAAAACGTATTTAAAAATGCGCTGTGTGAACATGGCCTTATAAACGAGCATAATATGCCCCTCTAAATGAAGCTATAACCACTTGGTGACATTCCTCTTTGCAGGTAAACATAAAGAGCTGGTGGAGGCCAGTGATATTCTTTTCCTAACCGATAAAAGAAGGGGCAAATAGCAGATCTGCAGCTTAAAAGAAATCTTATACTTGCAGAACCACTAGTAGTCCAGTGTCAACTTCATGGACCTGTGAAAGGGAAGGGGGACGGGGTGTGTGGATTTCACCCATGAAGGCTTTGTATTTTAGTAAGAATTAAACAAACTCTGATATCACAAACAAGGCATTACGTCAACCAATCCCCTTTATCATTCAACTTTAATTTTGATTTGGAAATAAACATGTTGAACTTACCTATAGCCGGCATATTAGATAAAGCCACAAAGCTTGAATTGTGCACAATTCTAGTTTTAAAAGTTGCTTTAAGTGCAGGTTCATCAAAGCATGGGTAAACTGTCCTAGCAGATGTCGGTTCCAGTTCTGATGCAACTAGGACCCTGTGAACAGAAACTGTGATAGTAATCATGACCTCGTGCATCATGTGAATAAAATGTTTTATACAAAACAAAGATAAAGTCTCATTAAAACCGGGAAAAATTAGATAATTCGGTGAGATTTGCATATAGGCCACGATTCATCGAGAATGGCGATTTTCTAGTCTTAATGAAGATCCATGGTTTAGTCAGACGCTCCTGATTCACAAAGAGGTGCATGTCTCTTCATAAATCAGGAGCATTTGACTAGTGTAATCACAGTGAATGATGTTCAGTGTAACAATTAAGTGATCGCACATAATTTATTACACAATTTTTGATAAGTATAAATTCTTGTTCGTCACTGTCTACAGATTACTTATTCTGATCCTATCTAACTAAGATCTGATCTCTGCACCACGGTAGAATTATTACACCAGTCTCTTAGTGCAGTAAGATTTCTGGACTAAGGAACGCCATAGCTCGTCATAAGAAGCTTTGCCATCATTCCATCCGGGTCCACTATTTTAATCTCATAAAGCAAATAGCTGGAGGCTGCAGCCACCAGCAGTGTGTGTTATCTTGGCTGTGTATCAAAATACAAGGGACTCCATGTGGCTTTTTCATTATTTAAATAAATAATTTTAAAAAATGGCACGTGTTCCCTAAAATTTTGATACCCAACATAAAGCAGACAGCTGGGGTCTGGTATTCTCAGGCTGGGGAGGCCCATGGTTATTGAGCCCTCCTCAGCCTAAAAATAGCAGCTTGCAGCCGCCCCAGACTTGGCACATTCATCGGATGCGCCTGTTTACCCCTATTGCCCTGGTGTGGTGGCAATTGGTGTAATATAAAGGGCTAATGACAGCTGTGATTTGTCAAAAATCAATCAATCGAGAGGGGTCTGTGATACCCTCCAGTTTCTAATCATGTAAGTAGAAAGAAATAAGCACAAAACACAGAGAAAATCCTAGATTTAAAAAAAAAAAAAAAATAAATAAAAAAATAAGAAAACACCTTCTTTTTCCAATTTATTAAGCCCCAAAACACCTCCATAGGTAATCTGCAGAAACAACATTCCAGCTCTACTACATCTGAGGTCGCAGTGCACAGTCACATTAGAGAACATGACCAAGCACCGGTACACACTTTTGGAGCTGCAGCTGTGAAAGCGGTGCTCTCAGTGAGTTCGTAGCTTGTTGTTCCCACAGTACCCCAGCTGTGACCTCAGGTGGACTCTATGAACTCCCCAGAGGTAAACGCAATGCCAGATTACTGGCTGATGCTATGTGCGCACATTAAGAAGCCGAAAAAGGGAGATATATATCTCCAACGAAAATACATAAAAAAACAACCTCAGATAATGTAGAGATTTAAAAAGATAATTTTATTACCAATGGGATAAAAATACACAAAAAAGAATAAAAAGGTGTGGGTATAACAGGAAATTGCACTAAAGGACAAAAAGTAGTAATGAACAATGGTAAAAAATGTATATATTAAGCTACTGTGAAGTGAGCAGTATAAGAAGGTACTATTTGCACAAA
This sequence comes from Anomaloglossus baeobatrachus, assembly GCF_048569485.1. Classification (NCBI taxonomy): domain Eukaryota; kingdom Metazoa; phylum Chordata; class Amphibia; order Anura; family Aromobatidae; genus Anomaloglossus; species Anomaloglossus baeobatrachus. The sequence continues at coordinate 793,568,619 of NC_134353.1, forward strand.
AGTGCTTGTGCTAGAAGCTGTGGGTAATAAGATTATGTACTATTAAGAGCAGCAATGTTTGGTGAAATACCACACTAAACTACAAGTGCAAATGGCTCAAAATAAATAGTTCATAATAAATTAAAATCTGCACAAAATCTGCATCTCCTGGCAGTAAAACATCCCAAAAAACGCTATGTACTTTTGACGCGTTTTTCTGCCAAGAGATGCAGATTTGGTGCATAAATTTGTTGCAGAACTTTATTGCAGAAATTTCTGCAACAAATCTGCATATCCTGGCAGAAAAACATATCAACTGCATTGTATCAAATCTGCATCTCCTGATTTGGTGCAGAAATTTGCTGCAGAAATTTGGATCTACAGACAAAAAAACACACCAAAACCAGCGATACAGTTTTGACGTGTTTGTGACGCATTGCGTTTTTTTGTGCGTCTTTCTGCCACGAGATGCAAATTTGGTGCTGATTTCTGCAACAAATTTCTCCACTAAATCTGCATCTCCTGGAATAAAAATGCATCAAAACCGCATTGTGTTTTTGTTGCGTTTTTCTGCCAGGACATGCAGATTTTCTGCAATCAAATACTCAACGTGTGAATATAGCCTAAGCTGGTAATCTGACATTGAGTTCATTGAGTTCACCTCAGTTGAGTTCATAGTCTTCATGTGACCTCAGGTGAACTTACGAACTCTCACATCGGCAGCTCTGTCAGTGTTTTCCAGATACTGCAATGATCGGTCACATTTTCTAATGGGACTGCGCTCAGAGACCTCGAATCTAGCAGGGTGTTGTGGGACATTGTGGTGTGAATTACGTTGGGCCTGCAGGGGTGTTTTGGGGAATAATAAATTGAACAAAGAGGGTGTTTTTGTTTTGTTTTTAATAAAGGATTTTTCACTGTGTTTTGTGTTTATTTCTTTTTACCTACATGATTATTAATGAGGGATCTCAGACTCATTCCCATTACTAACCTCGGGCTTGATGACACCTGTGATTTTTTTGACAAATCACAGTTGTCATTAAACCTTTATATTACCTTGATTGACACCCCACCAGGGCAATTGAGATGAACCTGGTAAAGCACCAGAATTTTAGAATTTAATAGATGTGCCAATTGTGGGCAGGCTGCTATTTTTAGTCCGGGGAGGGCCCAACAACCATGGGCTTCCCCAAACTGAGACTACCAGCCCCCGGCTGTCTGCTTGAAGTTGGCTGGGTATAAAAATTGGGGGGACCTCATACCATTTTTTTAAATTATTTAATGAAATCATTTTTAAAAAATCTGCATGGAGTCCCTTGTATAGCAGCCTCCAGCTGCTTAATTTATTTGTGCTGGGCATCATAATATGGGAGACTGTTCGCCATTTTTTCCAATTACTTATTTATGTTTACACTTCCAGGGGACCCAGACGGCTGGTGTGAGGGCAACCAATCACAGACGCCAGCACACCAGCAGTCTGATGTCTGACTTGCAACTAATCAGAGAGAGTGGGCGGGGAAGCAGTGAATATTCATGAGATTTAATTAGCGGAACTCAGTAAGTATAATTGTCCTGCTATAATCCCCATTTTGCTTCCTTTTTTTTTTTATTTTTAAATTCTTATTTGGGTGGCCGAACCCGAACAGAAACAAGGACTTCCCTGAGAAGTCCGTGTTCGGGGTCCATGCACAGACACTAGGTTTCCAGTATGGACCCCGAACTACAATTCGGGTGTTCGCTCATCGTTGGTCCTGACTTGTACAAATACATAAGTGGCCTATACAAAAAATATTGTAAAATGCTGTTTCATAGAAAATCCCCTCAAAAATCAAGATACACTCCCTTTGGAGAAAAAAAGATTCAATTTCTAGATGTGTCAAAGCTTTTTTTTTACCACGGAAATTACTAATCTGTGGAACAGGAGTTGGTCACAGCGGGAATCATTGATAATTTTAAAAACAAAAATCAAAATCAAAAATCAAAATAAAAAAAAAAATAAAAAATTTAATTTGATGGATATTTTTTAACTGTTCTATTTAACATTTGTTTAAATTTATTCATAACAAGCTAAAAATGTAAAATAACAAAATATATTAGAGAGTTACATCTTTTCTTAATACTTAAATACTTAAAATGTGAAATCCCCTTTAAAGCCTACATTCATTATCAAAATAATTGACCACAAGTTTACACAATATTATTTGTGTAAAACATCTGCTCAGTTCAGCATCATAAAGTAGAATACGAGTACACTCTGTTCCTTACTTGTATTTTATCACAGCCTGATTCTATTTGTGAATGACCTGATGCACAGAAGAAAAAAAGCTAAATAATGTGATAACATCCGAAGGAAATATGTACATGAGCTGTCATTCTGCTATACTGTTGCCACAATGTTACTTTGGGATTGCAAGGGACAGTGGGCTCCTCTGCTATCACTTATGCTAGGGGACCCTTGGCTATCCCTCACCTCCGGATTACTCCTAATGGTGGAGATGCTAGAGTCCCATGTCTTACTATACTCCTAAGAAATACTACTCTAATATCCCCCAAGGAGGGAGGGGGGCAGGAGTGAGATAATAAACAGATAAGGACAGACAAAGAAAAAACAAAACTCTGACACACTGCACACAAACAGGAATAAACAAAGAGAGATTCAGGAGAAAAACAAGAGCAGGAACAACAAAAAGGCAACAAGGGTTAACTCCACAACTACACACAGAAACAGGTATCAGGCCAGAAAGTCTGGATCACCATACCTCCCCAGACCAACTAAGGTAAACTATAGGTGGCAGAGGTGGAAGGATCTAGCCAGCATATATAGGAAGGGAGTATATTGGCTCCCCCACAGCAGGTGATCAAAGGAGACTAACAAGCAGACTAGCAGAGATTAACACCTGCTAGCCGGGCACTCAGTAGGTCGATGCCCGAGTCTGCCTGCTTAGATCACAGACACCAGATAGGTTATCATGTTATCAGGCGGAGTGTCAGAATCTGTAGTCTGAACAGAACCCGATGCCGCCATGACAGTCGTCAAAGTTTGTGAAAATGTCCGTGTGACAACTGTAAATTAGATTCATTCCTGATGTAAATTTTTAATGAACAAAAAAGAAAATTAAAGTTAATTTATAAATAATTTTCTATAATTATTGAAATATACTCGTGTGTACATTCTGTTCCAAGAACAAAGAAGAACCTTAATCCTGCCCAAATCTTTGAATAATGCACAGCAGTGTGAACATTTCATGATTTTCTGCCCTGAGCAGTTCTAAAATAACAACCGGTGTGGGCACTTAACTATTTATTTTATATTTGGTACAATCTCTTTTTTTGTCCAGAGCTATAATTTTAAGATTGTGCAATGATTGCAGACATTATTCTTTGTGAGCTAATGACTTTGCACCTTGTAGAGTTTTAATCCCTTAACCCATTAACTATGGATTATTGTATATCATTTATACAACTCGAAGTAGATCAGACTTGATTCTCACGGAACTCGCTTTTCTAAAGTATAATTTTCACATTTTTGTTTAAAGCTGTATTACTTTGTGACATTAAAACCATCTTTCCACATAAGTGGTTTCTGTGCATATCGTAAAATAAACACTTAGAGTGCTATCTCCAATAGTCCGTGATGGATCCAGTGAATTAAAACCTGGAGTATTTACTGCAGATGTCTTCTACACACAGACTGATATACTAACACTCTAACCCCTATCCTGGGAACATATGTTAGAAATTTATACATTACAAGCTATTTATAACACTGAATCATTAAGTGATGAGAAACTTTACTAACAAAAAAAGACGTGTAAATGTTTCTTATTCTTGCGTTTATACAGCGTGGCTGCTACACAATGAAAACTGTAGAAATGGTCTATATCTGAGTGCCAAGAAGTAAAGGGCACTTTCCACACAGCGACATCGCTAGCGATGTCGCTGGTGAAAGCACCCGCCCCCATCGGTTGTGCGTCACGGGCATATCGCTGCCCGTGGCGCACAACATCGCTAGGAATGGTCACACGTACATGCCTGCCTGGCGACGTCACTAAGCGGCCGCCCAATAGAAGCGGAGGGGCGGAGATGAGCAGGCGTAACATCCCGCCCACTTCCTTCCTTCCTCATTGCCGGCGGCCGCAGGTACGGTGATGTCCCTCGTTCCTGCGGTGTCACACATAGCGATGTGTGCTGCCGCAGGAACGATGAACAACCTGCGTCCTGCAACAGCAATGATAATTGGGATTAGAACGACGCGTTAACGATCAACGATAAGGTAAGTAATTTTGATCGTTAATGGTCGTTCAAGCGTTTCAGACGCAACAACGTCGCTAATGAGGCCGGATGTGCATCACGAATTCCGTGACCCCAACGACATCTCGTTAGCGATGTCATTGCGTGTAAAGTGGCCTTAAGTCTCCGTTCAATTTTGCAAACTTCACTTTCCACTGAGACCTCCCTTATTCATAACAGCAAGAACAACAATGATGTTCTTCCCATTAAAAAAATGTCAAAGCACTTATGTTATTTAGCTTTAATGAAACCATTAGAAACTGGATCCATCGCAACTAATGGTAAGCAAATCAATTTGATGTGAATCATATTTGTGTTGAATTTTATGAAATTCGCAGGTCGAAGAAAGCATTTCTCCTGCAGCATTTGAATTGCAATTACATATTTTTAATTCGTAATGCACTAGAAAGTAGGAGCAAGCCACAAAAAAAAATCTACATCAGTGTGCTTGTTAAGGCCACTTTACATGCAATGACATCGCTAATGACATGTCATTGGTGTCACGGAATTCATGACGCAGATCTGGCCTTGTTAGCGACGTTGTTGCGTGTGAAACGCAGGAACGACCGTTAACGATCAAAATTACTCACCTTATCGTTGATCGTTGACGCGTTGTTTCTTTCCCGATTATCGTTGCTGTTGCAGGACGCAGGTTGTTAGTCGTTCCTGCGGCAGCACACATCGCTATGTGTGACACCGCAGGAACGAGGAACTACATCGTACCTGCGGCCACCTGTAATGAGGAAGGAAGGAGGTGGGTGGGATATTCCGCCCGCTCATCTCCGCCCCTCCGCTTCTATTGGATGGCTGCTGTGTGACGTCGCTGTGACGCCGCACGAACCGCCCTCTTAGAAAGGAGGCGGTTCGCCACCCACAGCGACGTCACAGGGAAGGTAAGTCTGTGTGACGGGTGTAAGCGATGTTGTGTGCCATGGTCAGTGATTTGCCCGTGACGCACAACCGACGCAGGCGGGTACGCACGCTAGCGATATCGATACCGATATCGCAGCGTGTAAAGTGGCCTTTAGTCACAAATGACGATACTGCGATTTTTCACTTTTTGTGCAATCATGTTTGTCAAGGCAGGAATAAGTAATACGGTTTTTTTTAAATATAAAAAAGAAAATTCCCCAAAATCCCACATGTTGACTGCAACTATTTTATAAATTTTGCTTGTTGCAAACAATTTTTTTGTATTTCAGTATTATTTGTTGAATATTAAATCTGAGCATGCCACACCAACACAGCACCCTGTTGCAGATATAGTACTACAAAACAAAGGTCGCAATTGCCCTCATATATCTTCAGAAAACATATCAGTTGGGAGGAAGCACAAGAACTTGCATATTGGAACCGGCTATTGCCGGGTGGCATAAAGTTTTTTTCCTCCTGGCAGCGGGGTTTTATCCATCGGGTCGGCACCAAAGCGGGTTAAGGCACTCCTATGTGCATTAAGAGTGGCGGTAAATGACTGTCAGTAATTTCAGGGGCACGGTTGCTTTCCATATACAGAGCGGAGACTGAACCGTGCTGGTGCCGCCCCTGTGACTGAAACCCATATGCTGCTGGAAGAGTTAAAGTTAATTTCCTCCCAGCAGCGGGGTTTAATATGCAGGCACTGAGCAAGTTTCAAATGCTATTTTAGCCCCATATCTTCAGGTTATTAGCCTTTTCAAAAGTGACAGGTTCCCTTTAAGTCAGTGTTAGCATAGAGCAGATCGTCTGATCACCGTTAAATATAATTTTTGGACCATTTTCATATATATTTAAAAAACAAAATGAAAAGTGTCTTAATGCATTGTGCTATTAAATGGGCTCTCCCAATTCAAAGCAGCTCCTCTCTAATGTTGACAAACTCTGCTCTAGACTAACAAATCTCAGCATCTAAAGCCCGCTTTACACGCTGCAATGTATCTTACAATGTGTTGGCGGGGTCACGTCGTAAGTGATGCACATCCGGCATCGTAAGGTACATTGCAGTGTGTGACAGGTACGTGCGATTGCGATTGAATGGTAAAACGTTCATCGCATACACATCGTACCTTTCTCTGGAATTGCACGTCAGGTTGTTCATTGTACCCGGGGTAGCGCACATTGCAGTGTGTGACACCCCGGGAACGATGAACAGATCTTACCTGCGTCCTGCGGCACCCGGCCCACAATGCACAAGGAAGGAGGTGGGCGGGATGCTTCTATTGGCCGGCTGCGTTGTGACATCGATGTGATGCCGAACGTCCCTCCAACTCCAGGAAGTGGACGTTCGCCGTCCACATCGAGGTCGTATGGACGGGTAAGTACGTGTGACGGGGGTTACTCGTATGTGCGGCACGTTCAACAAATTGATCGTGCTGCACATACGATGGGGGCGTTGCAAATCGCATACGCTATCATATGCGAAATTGCAACGTGTAAAGCAGGCTTAAGTATCATGAATCAAAAAAACAAGAAAAATTGTGAGCTTATCACTTTCCAATAATGTTGATACTTGCATGAGCTTTTTATCATGGGTGCTAGATTCCACTTATGTAAATTAGAAACCATTAAGAAAAGTGAGAACAATCATCACTTCCTCTGGTAAAATGATAAATCTTTATCTTGTATACATTAAAATGTATCCCCATATGGTAGTAGAAATGCAGTTCTTTGTACTATATGGGAAAACTTTTTTAAAGACAGATTTGCTTCTTTCTCTGCCAGAATTGATCAGCCATTATTAAAATTCTCAATTCTGAGGTAACATCTGTATTCGGTGAAGACTTTCCCATTACTGAGATAGGAGATGAGAGCTATTACGGATTAGATTCTATGATGACGGGAGGAGGGAGGAGCAAGAAGCAAAGCTCTGCGCCCTCCTTCCCTCTTCTAGCTACAAAGAATCTCACCGGAAACAACTGTCATTTTGTGATGTGCGGACAGTTAGTACTCACCTGGCAGCTCCAAAACGGCTACCACAAATAGCCTTGAGGCCTCTTTCACATGTCCGTGAAAAACCACGCACGTTGGTCCTTATCTTATCTTAGTAATGGGAAAGTCTTAACTGAATACATATTTTACCTTAGAATTGAGAGTTTTGATAATGACTGATCAATTCTGGCAGAGAAAGAAGCAAATTTGTCTAATAAGAAATATTACAAAGTTGCTTATTTTCATGTTTAATATTGATTTATGAAATAAAGATTAAACTGACAATCAACCTTTAATGTATCCAAAATAAGATTTATCATTTTACGAGTGGAAGTGCCAACTTTTTTCACTTTTCTTCATAAAAGGGGATTACCGTATTTTTCGGATTATAAGACGCACTTTTCCTCCCAAAAATTTGGGAGGAAAATGAGGGGTGCGTCTTAAAATCCAAATGTAGCTTACCAGGTGGTGATTGAGAGAGGTCACAGGAAGCAGGGGCTCTGTGCAGGGTCCGGAGGAGATGATGTGTACGGTGGCCGGCGCAGCTGCTGTGGTCGGCGGCGGCCGGTGCAGCTACTGTGGTCGGCGGCGGCTGGCGTAGCAGCTGTGGTTGGTGGCACAGGTACAAGCCATTCTGACGATGTCAGTGGTAAGGATTTCAAATAATGGCACCTCTGGCCGCCATTTGTTTGAAGCACATCTTGAGAATAACCCTTGCCTCGCCGGCCCCCTCACAGAACAGAGCCAGCAAGGGGCAGAGCCTGCAGAAAGCAGAGCCAGCACGGGGCAAGGGAAAACCAGCATGGGGCAGAGTCAGCACGGGGCACAGCAGAACCAACACGGAGCAGAGCCAGGACAGAACAGAGCAGCACAGAGCAAAGCCAGCGCGGATCAGAGCCTGCAGCTCCAGCAGAGCGGTAAGTCACCATCGGATTATAAAACAGACCCCATATATTTTTTACCTATTTTTTCCTCTGAATTTGGGGTGCGTCTTATAATCCGGTACATCTTATAAATTGAAAAATACGGTAATTGATGCTGTCTTTTTCTAAAACCTAGTGCAAACTGCTATTGTTTTCATATTGTAACCAATCTTCCCGCCTCTCTTATGATATCTGGTTTCTGAAATCTTGTTTATATTTTATAAACAAGATTTTTACATAATTTAAAACCTTGTGTTATTTTATATTGTACATTCCCTAAAATCTGATTAGTATTCTATTGATCGAATTTTTAGATTTTAATTCTACTTTGTGACTCTTTCTTATATCATCTGTGTCCGTGCCTTCGTTCTAACAATGTAACAATGACTAAGGCCAATTGTAAATTGTAAAAGGTCATGTAATAAAACTCTCTCTTAACTTTTTAAACAATTTCAAATTAATGCCCTTCATTTTTATTTTAATAATGCATTTGCCATAAATACTTGACCCAGAACCTTTTGTAATGTTTCTTGCATTTGTTCTTAGAAATAATTATAATTTATAAAATCTCTTACAGAAGCCTCAGTTTAAATATATATTTTTTTGGAATTGATTTATATAGAAGTTAAGTCTTTTTAGAAGTTGAAATCTCTTTGTCATTCTGTTTGAAAGTCTGTTGGAGGTTAAACAAAATAGCCGAGTGAGCGTGTAGCTACGTCTCGAACTTGAATGAGGACAGATCATTCCCTTCTAGCAAGTGGTGAGGAATCTAATGGATCATGTTGGAGAAAAGAATGGCTGGACCAAAAAAGCGTTGATAACCTGGAAGTGAAGCCGGTGTATGCACACTGCAGTACATTCCTCTGCCCGACAAGCAGAGTGAAGTGCGCCTGTGCAGGAGCAAGATTGGGGGCACTTTGTGGATGACGTAGGACGCTTACAGAGTGCCCATGGCTTCGGTGTATGCAGCAGTTTAAGAATTCCACATGCTCCCAAACAGGCTCCATTCACAATACTCTGCCATGTGTATGGAGCCTAGGGGCCCGACTCATTATTGTACAAGTATTTGTGCCTATTTTTTGCTAGCTTTTTCTTTATTTTCAGGCTGCCATTTGTTTTGCGCAAAATTCTTCTTTTAATTTGCACTTATTGTGAAGTTTTTTTTCTACTTGTCTGTGTGTTTTTTTTCTCTGTTCATCGTTGCGGGTGTAGTTTTTCTAATTGTAATCCAGATTTTTATTGATCAAAAGACTTTTTATTCTAAAAAAGTGCAAAAAATGTTAAAAACAAAAATAAAAAGCAATTTTTATTCTTTGAAAAACTCCTCAACCTGCGTACACCACTGTCAAGAATTTGTCACTGTAGATGACACAAATACTACAAAAGAAGAGTGACTTAAAGCCGCAAATGAACAAATTGGGCCCTAAGTGACAGTCTCTTTTTTTTAGGTCCAGCATTCTGCTCATGAATTGTGATGGGCAGACCCGGATTGTAAAAGTCCAGATCCGTGCAGTTTCAAAAGTACCTGAGTGCCCAGGCCCAGGATTTCGGGTATTTGATCCAGATCTGGCACTCAATAAAAAATGTAAAAAAAATAAAGGAAAAATAAAGAAAATAAGAATGAAGCGAGCACTTCATACGCCATTCATATGCACTGCTTTCCCCGCCCACTGACCGGTCTGGCGTCTGTGATTGGCTGCAGTCAGATGCATCCCCAGCCTGTTTGACAGTGTCTGACTGCAACCAATCTCGGCGCTGTCTGCATTTCATGAACTAATATTTACAACTGTGCTGCAGTGCAATAATTGTGGAAATGCATATAAAATAGATTTGAAAATAGGTGATTTATTCTCCTGTTATAATTAAGAATGTGGCTATCGTCATTAAGCAATGCTATCTCCATCACTGTAATGTAATTCCAAGAAAACTACCAAAATAGCTCTTTACAGCTATAAATTGCCATCATGGATTGTCAGTCAAGTAGCCTTATGCCAATAGATCACACATAATGCAGTACTTATTCAACTGTCTATTTCTTTACCAAAGCCTCTATGAGTAGTTCCAAACAATCTGCCAATTCATTCATTCCCCCAAACCAATTGCATGATTGTGAAGGCTATGAGAATACAAGTAATGTTGGTCCTTTATTAAAGAAAAAGGCTGCTGTATTGCTGAAAGACCCACTTTAGAAGTGCTATGTAAATGAGGCGGGAAGTGCTCTAAAGCAGGAGATTGTACTCGTATTGCCCGAGCTCTCTTCTCAGTTTAACTCCGCCACCACTGGGTGATTGACAGTTAGGCGGGCTTTGCACACTACGACATCGCAGGTGCGATGTCAGTGGGGTCAAGTTGTTGAAAATGACGTACTTCCGGCATCGCATGCGACGTCGTAGTGTGTAAAGGTTCGATGATACGATTAACGAGCGCAAAAGCGTCGTAATCGTATCATCGGTGCAGCGTCGGCATAATCCATAATTACGCTGACGCGACGGTCCGATGTTGTTCCTCGCTCCTGCGGCAGCACACATCGCTGTGTGTGCAGCCGCAGGAGCGAGGAACATCTCCTACCGGCGTCACCGCGGCTTCCATAGGATATGCGGAAGGAAGGAGGTGGGCGGGATGTTTACATCCTGCTCATCTCCGCCCCTCCGCTCCTATTGGCCGCCTGCCGTGTGACGTCGCAGTGACACCACATGACCCGCCCCCTTAATAAGAAGGCGGGTCGCCGGCCAGAGCGACGGTCGCAGGGCAGGTGAGTGCATGTGAAGCCGGCTTGCGATAATTTTCGCTACACCAGCTTTCACAAGATATTGTACCTGCGACTATCGCGTGCGACATCGCAGCATCGGCTTGCGATGTCGCAACGTGCAAAGCCCGCCTTAGCCCTGCTACAGTGAGGCAATATGCTAATGGAGTTAGCCGAGATTGGAACTGAGAACAAAGGCAGTGAAAGTGCTTTGTCCCATCCAGAGCACTCCCAGGCTTATTTGCATATCACTTCTAATCCTCTCACGACCTTGGATGTACCTATATGTGAAGTCACAGGCGCTGTGCCCGCTACGATTGCTGCCAGGGACTTAGCTTTCCCGACAGCTGAGCCACAGCTCTCACAGCCAGGGATGGTCCATTCACTGTTCCTGGTTGTTTAACCCCCTAAATGCTTTGATCGATATTGATTGCAGCACTTAGGGGATTAGGAGATGGATTACACTCCCTCTCCCCTCAGATTGGTGCCACCGCAATGTAATTGCAATAGCCTGATCATTGCCATGGTGACTTGAGGTCGTCATGATGACCTCCAGGTCACGAGACTATGGGAAGCCATTAGGGGGTCAAGCCTGCAGCATGATCACTCAGGCTTTCACAGTGCAGCTCTGACAGCTACGACAGCTATGATCAATTACTGCAGTATATGCATCACCAATCAGCAAAAGGTAATCTAGGAAATAGATAAAAAGGTAAAAAAAAGTACAAGAATATTTTTTTAAAAAGAAATCTCAAAATAAAGAACAAAAATTATTCCAATAAATATTTATATTTGTGTAGAAAAAAAAAAAAGTACTCATATTTGGTATGGCTGCTTCCATAACAACCCGATCTATAAAATTGTCAAACCAGTTAACCCCTTCGGTGAACACTGTAAAAAAAAAATAATAAGCGTAGCAAAAACTACAGTTAGTATATATTTGGACAGAGACAACTTTTTTCAAATTTTGTTCTGTACATTAACACAATTGATTTTGAACAAAACAATTCAGATGGAGTTGAAGTTCAGACTTTCAGCTTTAATGCAGTGGGTTGAACAAAATGATTGCATAAAATGTGACAAACTAAATAATTTTTTTATATTCACTCCCTTCATTTCAGCCACTCAAAAGTAATTGGACAAATTAAATATTTAGAAAAAAAATGTTAATTTCTAATTCTTGTTTGACAACCCTTTGTTGGCAATGACTGGCTGAAGTCTTGAACTCATGGACATCACTAGACGCTGTGTTTCTTCCTTTTTAATGCTCTGCCGGTCTTTACTCCAGCAGTTTTTAGTTGCTATTTGTTTGTGGACCTTTCTGTCTGACGTTTAGTCTTTAACAAGTGAAATGTGGCTCTATTGGGCTGAGATCAGGTGATGAGTCGGCCATTCAATAATATTCCACTTCTTTTCTTTAATAAACTTCTGGGTTACTTTGGCTTTATGTTTTGGGTCATTATCCATCTGTATTATGAAACGCCGACCAATCAGTTTGGCTGCATTGGCTGGATTTGAGCCCACAGTATGTCTCTGAAAACCCCAGAATTCATCCGGCTGCTCTGTCCTGTGCCACATCATCAATAAACACTAGGTACACAATGGCACTGGCAACCATGCATGCCCAAGCCATTACACTGCCTCCATTTTACAGATGATGTAGTGTGCTTTGGATGATGAACTGTACCATGCCTTCACCATACTTTTTTCTTTCCCTCATTCTGGTAGTGGTTAATCTTGGTTTCATCTCTCCAAAGACTGTTCTTCCAGAACTGTGCTTTTTAAATTATTTTTTTTGCAAAGTCCAATCTAGCCTTCTTATTCTTGAGGCTTATGAGTGTTTAGTACCGTTCAGTGAACCCTCTGTATTTTCCTTCATGCAGTCTTCTGTTTATGCTAGATTTGGATATTGATACGCCTACATCCTGGTGAGTGTTGTTCACATGGTTGGATGTTGTGAATGGGTTTTTCTTCACCATGGCAAATATTCTGTGATCATCCACCACTGTGGTCTTCCATGGGCATCCAGGTCTTTTTGCATTGTTGAGGTCACCAGCGCTTTCTTTCTTTCTCAGGATGTACCAAACTGTGGATTTAGCCACTCCTAATATTGTAGCAATTTCTCATATTTTTTTTTTGTTTTCCCAGATGAAGGATGGCTTTTTTCACCTCCATGGAGAGCTTCTTTGACTGCATGTTTACTTATCAGCAAAAACTTCAAAATGCAAGCACCACACCTCAAATGAACGCCTGGCCTTTTATGTGCTTAACTGAAAATGAAATAACAAAAGAATTGCCAACGCCGGTCCATGAAACTACCAATTGTCCAATTACTTTTGGGCCCTTTAAAACCAGGGTGGCACATGTAAAAAAGCTGAAACTGCTAAACTCTTCATCAAATTTTAATGTGGGTACTATCAAATGAAACCTAAAAGTCAGGACTTGATGTCCCTGACCATTCTATAACTATAATTTTAATATGTTTCAGTAAGCAAGTAAAAAAAATTACAAAATTTATGTCAGTGTTCAAATATATATGGATCTAAAGGGGGCTTTACATGGTAGCGATATCGGTAACGATATCCCTGTCGTGCATACCCGCCCCCATCGTTTGTGCAACACGGGCATATCGCTGCCCGTCACGCACAAAATGGCGCGCCCCCGTCACACGGCTTACCTGCCCTGCGACGTCGCTATGGCTGGCGATCCGCCTCCTTTCTAAGGGGGCGGGTCGTGCGGCGTCACAGTGACATCACACGGCAGCCGTCCAATAGAAGCGGAGGGGTGGAGATGAGTGGGACGTAAACATCCCGCCCACTTCCTTCCTTCCGCATTGCCGGTGGAGGCAGGTAAGGAGATGTTCCTCACTCCTGTGGTGTTACACACAGCGATGTGTGCTGCCGCAAGACCGAGGAACAACATCGCTAATGAGAGGTGAATGATTTTTGGTTTTAGGACGACCTCTCCACGGCAAACGATTTTTGCCACTTTTGTGATCGTTTTAGGTCGCACATAAGTGTCACACGCTGCGATATCGTTAATGACACCGGATGTGCGTCACTAACGACGTGACCCCGACGATAAAACATTAATGATATCGTAGCGTGTAAAGCCCCCTTAACTGTATGTCTTTTCATCATACAGCTGACAAAAAAGTTGACACCATACAGCTCCATCAACGAAAAAATAAAAAAAGCTATAGCTATTTTATATCCTGGTATAGCATTAGCTTTTGACCTGGGCGATGTACACACTGCAGCCCAACTTGCTGTGAGTAATACTTAATTTTTGGAGGACATTGTCCTCTTTTTGTTGCTATTTTTATATTTAGTGTAGGGACCTACAGACATGAGGTCCCGTGACGAGGGTGTAGGCTTACGTTTTATGGCCATAAATACCAACAAAAACCTCATATTTTTTTGTTTGTACAGGATACAGCCAGGCCCCTTTCTGTTGGGCCTTGCATTGTAGAGTGTCTGTCCGTGCATGATACACAGTGGGGTACAGCTTGGCAGCCCGCCTGATCTAATAGAAGGGCGTCACCTAATAGGCTGCGGGTTTGTGACTGTGCCATCTGCATGTGAACAGCGCTCTACGCAAGCCACTAGTGTGCAGTTTTATCATCTAGCATTCGCCTCCCCTCCATTCCATGGAAGTGTGTGTGTGATCTGCTTCTCCTGCACCTGTGACGCTTCCACATTAGTGGGGGTTTAGCTGCATCCTGGTAGAGCATTAGCTTTTGGCCTGGGTGATGTACACACTACAGCCCAACTTGCTGTGAGTAAACTTTCAACCTTTGTAACTTTCTAACAAAAAAAAATTCAAAAATGGTGCTGATATAAAGTACACATGTGGGAAATGTTATTTATTAACTCTTTTGTGTGACATAACTTTCTGGTTTAAGTGCATAAAAATTTTAAAAATTTTAAATTTTCAAATTTTCTCCAAATTTCCAATATTTTCACAAATAAATGCAACAAAATACTGTCCTAAATTTACCACTATCAGGAAGCACAAAATATCATGTAGAAACAATCCCAGACTCACCGGGATCCGTTGAAGCGTTCTCGAGTTATTACATCATAAACTGACAGTGTTCAGAATTGAAAAAAATGTCCAGGTTATGAAGGTAAAAACAGGCTGTAGGGTGAAGGCGTTAAAGTGGAGTTCTGGCCAATACAGTGGCACTTTTTTTTAAACGTAATCTTTCACCAGATTTTTGCTATGTAATCTCAGAGCAACATGATATAAGGCCTGAAACCTGATTCTAGTCATGTGTCACTTACTGGCCTGCATGCTGTCATCTTAATACAATCAACTGTGTCCTCCGCTACATATCTAACAAGTATTTGAATGTTGAGCCCTGTATAACCCCACCCACACCACTTATTGGCAGCTTTCTGTGCACACTGTACATTGACAGAACTATGCTAGTCAGTGGTGGTGGCTAGTGATGGGCAGTTTGGCCCTTTTTGGTGATCAAGCTCACTTGGCTCTGGTTACCAAAAAGAACCCGCTCTTTCGGATCATAAATGGATCCCTTTAAATATGTTTATACCCCAGGTTAACACATATTTAAGATTATATTAACGCTGCTGAAACCCCGCCCACCCACTGCTAAACCTCACCCACTTACAATGGGCCAATTAGATTTTGGAGTGGGTAAGGTTTAGTTCATGTGGGCGGGGTTTCGCCACCAAACACTTTTTTTACGCCCCGTGAGAGCCACTAGGGGAATTTACTGGCTCTCACTGGGGTGCCGGCTCCTGTCAGTCACATCTGGGAGCTGGCTTTTTGTGTTGGATTGTTCGTGACCGACACATCACTAGAGAGGGTGGGTTTACATATAGCAGCTGACCAGGAGGCATGAGGAAGCTAGTCTTGTAGAATAATCTCCTGCTGATAAAAAAATATACTGCTGATAAAAAACTGATTTTATTGATTCAGCAACACACAACATAGTAATAGATACATCACTGAAATCACTCTCAGCCCCTACATCATGCTGCTCTCAGATTACATAGCAAAAACATGATGAACAGATTCCCGTTAATAAAGGTATAGAGTTACTTATATTCTTTTAGCCAATATAGTCATGTAATTGAATGTGAGGTGACAGTGTTCAACAAACTTACAGATTACCTTTAAGGAAGGAAATCTCTTAGGACGTGGGTTAGTGGTGTCTTCAGCTTTTATGGAAAGTCAGATTTGCTCAGATTTCCCTGCAATCAAAAGTAAATTGAAACGATTGAGCCAGTGTAAAGGTTAACTCACCCAACCTGACTCTTAACTTGCCTTGCACAGTGTGAAATAAATTTTGTTAAAGAAGCAGGATGGCATGACCATCAATTGCATGATTTTCAACTATTTAAAATTGCATCTAAGGGAATTGTAAATGCAAAAGAACATATTATTATGCTGAAACGTGATTTCCATTATATTATGCAGTGTGCAGTCTCTGCTTAATAATGAAGCAATTATTGTTCAGGAGTCTCTGACTGCTGGTAAATAAGCGTAGAGATATCAAATCTAAACCTCATGCTCCAGTTCAATTCTCCGAAATTGTGGAGCACTGGCACCCGCACGAAACAGGAGGACTGATTCTGAAAATGATCTTTAGTTTGCAGCTGAAATAAGCAGAGAAATCAGCAACTTTTTCTCCGATAAGTTACATATATTTGACAGGAAGCAATGCTTGGTCTCCAGGTTATATCAGTGGTGTTAGAAAAAGGGCCGGACTGTGTCCAAAAAGCAGCCCTGGCACACAAACCCCACCAGCCCACATACTATAGCACCCCACAGCTCCGATCTGTGAATCTTGCATTTATGTTGTCTTTCACCACTCTCTTAAAGGAGTTATTTGCAGAACCACATGTGAATGTTGCGCAGTGCGTCAACCACAGCTCCATTTACATCATGTTCTTCAAAGCAACCTTTCTCGGTATATGGGGGTCTCAGCAGTCAGATCTGCAGTGAGAGGAAAGTCATCTCATCTTATATATATATACACAGTAATATCTATCTATATATATAATTGCCTTATTCTGTCTGTCTGTCTGTCTGTCTTGCTCCAAAATTGTGTCCTTACGGTGACACAAAGCTGATTGGCCGCTCGCCATGGCCCCGCCCCCCCGCACGGATTGGCCGCTCGCCCAGGCTCCGCCCGCACACGGATTGGCCGGCCGCTCGCCCAGGCTCTGCCCCCCACACGGATTGGCCTCTCGCCCCGGCACCCTGCACGCATTGGCAACTCGGCCACGCCCCGCCCCCCTCACGCAATGCACGCTCGCTCTGGCCCCGCCCCCGCACGCATTTCCCGAACCGACACGGAGCCACGACTCCCAGGTGAGTACTGTACCTCCGGGAGCCCACATCAGCATATGCCGCCAACCCAGCCGACACATACCCTCGCATTGCTGGGGTTGCCGCCGTATGCTGGTGTGGGCTCCCGTGCGAGCGGGGGACGGGATACGCTGGTAACCATGGTAGCATAGTTACCAGCGCATCAAGGTCCTGCAGTGGCGGAACATACACACGCACACACATAACAACACACACACACACATCAGATCACACTCACTCTCACACACACATCACATCGCATCCACACACTCACAACATCCTGGGATATCGCTTGCTTCTCGGCGGCGATACTGTGGAGTGACCTTCCAGGACCTGCCGGAGGATCACATGGCCAGAAGCATGTGGTATCTGCGAATGTTGTGAGTGTGAGCGCGTATGTGCGATATCTTCAGTGTGTGTGTGAGCGTATGCGATCGGATGTGTGTGAGTGTGTTCAGATGTGTGAGTGTGTGTGAGTGTATGTGATCGGATCTGTGAGTGTCAGCAGAGGAGCACGGCGTGCTGGGGGAGGCTGGGAGGAGAGAGGCTGACCCTGGGGAAGGCTGGGAGGGGGAAGCTGATGCTGGGGGAGGCTGGGAGGAGAGAGGCTGATGCTGGGGTAGGCTGATGCTGGGGTAGGCTGATGCTGGGGTAGGCTGATGCTGGGGGAGGCTGGGAGGGTGTAGGCTGATGCTGGTGTAGGCTGATGCTGGGGTAGGCTGATGCTGGGGGAGGCTGGGAGGGTGTAGGCTGATGCTGGGGGAGGCTGAGAGGAGAGAGGCTGATGCTGGGGGAGGCTGGGAGGAGAAAGGCTGATGCTGGGGGAGGCTGGGAGGGGGAGGCTGATGCTGGGGGAGGCTGGTAGGAAGGAGGCTGGGAGTAAAGAGGCTGATCCTGGGGAAGGCTGGGAGGGGGAGGCTGATGCTGGGGGAGGCTGGGAGGAGAGAGGCTGATGCTGGAGGAGGCTGGGAGGAGAGAGGCTGATGCTGGGGGAGGCTGGGAGGAGAGAGGCTGATGCTGGGGGAGGCTGGGAGTCGAGCGGCTGATGCTGGGGGAGGCTGGGAGGGGGAGGCTGATGCTGGGGGAGGCTGATGCTGGGGGAGGCTGGGAGGAGGGAGGCTGGGAGGGGGGAGCCTGAGAGAAGAGAGGCTGATGCTGGGGGAGGCTGAGGCTCGGAGGAGAGAGGCTGATGCTGGGAACAGAGAGGCTGATGCTGGGGACAGAGAGGCTGATACTGGGAGGAGAGAGGCTGATGCTGGGAGGAGAGAGCCTGATGCTGAGAGGAGAGAGGCTGATGCTGGGAGGAGAGAGGCTGATGCTGGGGCAGCATGGGGAATGGAGCACGATGGGGGGTGCGCAGCATGGGGGATGGAGCACGATGGGGAGTGCGCAGCATGGGGGATGGAGCACGTTTGGGAGTGCGCAGCATGGCAGATGGAGCACGTTTGGGAGTCCGCAGCATGGCGGATGGAGCACGTTTGGGAGTGCGCAGCATGGCGGATGGAGCAGGTTTGGGAGTGCACAGCATGGCGGATGAAGCACGTTTGGGAGTGCGCAGCATGGCGGACCACGTTTGGGAGTGCGCAGCATGGCGGATGGAGCACGTTTGGGAGTGCGCAGCATGGCGGATGCAGCACGATGGGGGGTGCGCAGCATGGGGGATGGAGCACGATGGGAGGTGCACACCTCCCCCCAACATACACACACACAACACACCACACACACACTGGGAACCACAAACACCGCCCTACACAGACACCCACACACACAGACAACGCTGCACACACAACACCCAACACACAAACACCGCAGCATACATAAATATACGCACATACCACGCAACACACACATTGCACAAAACATACCTCCCCCCAAAACACACCACACCCACACAAACTGCGCAACACACACACACACAACGCTACAGACACACAGCGCTCCACAAACAACGCAACACACATACAACACCGCTCTCACCCCCCGCCACACCCAGACAACACCCAGAACATGTACAGCGCCCTACACAAACACTTGGTAACTACAGACAACAACATCTATATATATATATATATATATATATATATATATATATAACAAAAATCATACATTAACTACACAATACGTAAATTCTAGAATACCCGATGCGTAGAATCGGGCCACCTTCTAGTATATATATAATTGCCTTATTCTGTCTGTCTGTCTTCCTCCAAAATTGTGTTGTTACAGTGACAGTTGTGTCGTTACAGTGACAACCAGCCGATTGGTCACTGGGCTCGGCATGACCCCGCCCCCCCGCACGGATTGGCTGCTCGGCTCGGCCTGGCCCCGCCCCCCGCACAGATTGGCTGTTCGTCCCGGCCCCCTGCACGCATTGGCCGCTCGTCCAGGCCCCGCCCCTCACACATTGGATGCTCGCCCTGGCCCCGCCCCCCGCACGCATTCCCCGAACCCACACGAAGATGCCCGACTCCCACGTGACTGCTGCAGCCCCGGAAGCCCACACCGGCAAGAAAAAGTGGAGAAAAGCCACTAGCTTACCCCGCCTCCTGGCACACGTGTGCCAGTGCTGGCGTAGGCTGGTATCCATGGTACACATCGGGTAACTATAGAAACCGCTTTCTTTAGTTACCGATGTGTAACATGGTTACTAGCTTACCCCGGCTCCTGGCACATGTGAGCACTGTCGCTTACCTTTTCTCCACTTTGTCGGATCCGGCGCGCTCCCGTGCACTGTGTACACTACAGTTGCCGGGCGACAAGCTCCGATCACGTGTTGTCATGTGACCAGGAAGTTGTGGCGCAGCCACTGTCCTGTACACAGTGTACGGCTGCCTTTAGACGTCCGTGTCACACATAGCACACATGCATGTATATACACACACACACACATAGCAGACACACATGGATACACCGTGCACATACACACATAGCGCACATGCATGTATACAGACACACTAAGCACATATACACACATAGCAGACACACATGGATACACCAAGCGAATACACACATAGCGCACATGCATGTATACACACACAGCAGACACACATGGATACATCGTGCGCATACACACATAGTGCACATGCATGTATATACACACACACAGCAGACACACATGGATACACCGAGCGCATACACACATAGCACACATGCATGTATACACACACACTGAGCACATATACACACATAGCAGACACACATGGATACACTGAGCGCATACACACATAGCGCACATGCATGTATACACACACACACACACGAGTAACAAAAAAGTGGGGAGGGCACCACCTACAGGGAGTAGTTTTAACCCCTATAGTAGTCAATGGGTTCACCTCAGCACACTTAGAGGAAGATTAAGGCAAAGGAAAAGAAGTGTGCATATTAGAGGGAGACACCAAATTATATAGAAAGATGTACTTTATTATAAATAGAACACAGGGTCACACACATGTAAAACCACTTCAAAAAAGGCATAAAACCACATATCAAAGAAGTGTCCAAACCTCCGTTAAGGTTGGACTATCTTCTGCTACCCAGAAGGGAAAAGTGCTATGGAAATACAGCAATATATAATTCATGCAGGTATAATAGAATACAGGGGGTATAACAATTTTACAATAAGTGGTATACAAAACAAAGTCATACCCAAAAGCAGTGGTACATACAAGGCACATCAATTAAATATGCAGTTTCAATTGGTCATACATAAACCACTATTATACCACTATAAACCTTGCAAAGAGAAAACATCCCCCAAAGGTAAAGGAAAAACCTGCAGATGTACTACATAGCATAAATCCTAATAACCAGCCATAGCCAATTTTACCCAACAGCAGGGGAGCGGAGGATACTGATCCCCACGCGTATCGTCACCAACTAGGATGACTTCATCAGGGGTGGGTCACTACAGTTGCCGGGCGACAAGCTCCGATCACGTGTTGTCATGTGACCAGGAAGTTGTGGCGCAGCCACTGTCCTGTACACAGTGTACGGCTGCCTTTAGACGTCCGTGTCACACATAGCACACATGCATGTATATACACACACACACACATAGCAGACACACATGGATACACCGTGCGCATACACACATAGCGCACATGCATGTATACACACACACACTAAGCACATATACACACATAGCAGACACACATGGATACACCGAGCGCATACACACATAGCGCACATGCATGTATACACACACACACACACACACATAGCAGACACACATGGATACATCGTGCGCATACACACATAGTGCACATGGATGTATATACACACACACAGCAGACACGCATGGATACACTGAGCGCATACACACATAGCGCACATGCATGTATACACACACACTGAGCAAATATACACACATAGCAGACACACATGGATACACTGAGCGCATACACACATAGTGCACATGCATGTACAGTCAGGGCCAGAAATATTTGGACAGTGACACAAGTTTTGTTATTTTAGCTGTTTACAAAAACATGTTCAGAAATACAATTATATATATAATATGGGCTGAAATTGCACACTCCCAGCTGCAATATGAGAGTTTTCACATCCAAATCGGAGAAAGGGTTTAGGAATCATAGCTCTGTAATGCATAGCCTCCTCTTTTTCAAGGGACCAAAAGTAATTGGACAAGGGACTCTAAGGGCTGCAATTAACTCTGAAGGCGTCTCCCTCGTTAACCTGTAGTCAATGAAGTAGTTAAAAGGTCTGGGGTTGATTACAGGTGTGTGGTTTTGCATTTGGAAGCTGTTGCTGTGACCAGACAACATGCGGTCTAAGGAACTCTCAATTGAGGTGAAGCAGAACATCCTGAGGCTGAAAAAAAAAGAAAAAATCCATCAGAGAGATAGCAGACATGCTTGGAGTAGCAAAATCAACAGTCGGGTACATTCTGAGAAAAAAGGAATTGACTTGTGAGCTTGGGAACTCAAAAAGGCTTGGGCGTCCACGGATGACAACAGTGGTGGATGATCGCCGCATACTTTCTTTGGTGAAGAAGAACCCGTTCACAACATCAACTGAAGTCCAGAACACTCTCAGTGAAGTAGGTGTATCTGTCTCTAAGTCAACAGTAAAGAGAAGACTCCATGAAAGTAAATGCAAAGGGTTCACATCTAGATGCAAACCATTCATCAATTCCAAAAATAGACAGGCCAGAGTTAAATTTGCTGAAAAACACCTCATGAAGCCAGCTCAGTTCTGGAAAAGTATTCTATGGACAGATGAGACAAAGATCAACCTGTACCAGAATGATGGGAAGAAAAAAGTTTGGAGAAGAAAGGGAACGGCACATGATCCAAGGCACACCACATCCTCTGTAAAACATGGTGGAGGCAACGTGATGGCATGGGCATGCATAGCTTTCAATGGCACTGGGTCACTTATTTTATTGATGACATAACAGCAGACAAGAGTAGCTGGATGAATTCTGAAGTGTACCGGGATATACTTTCAGCCCAGATTCAACCAAATGCCGCAAAGTTGATCGGACGGCGCTTCATAGTACAGATGGACAATGACCCCAAGCATACAGCCAAAGCTACCCAGGAGTTCATGAGTGCAAAAAAGTGGAACATTCTGCAATGGCCAAGTCAATCACCAGATCTTAACCCAATTGAGCATGCATTTCACTTGCTCAAATCCAGACTTAAGACGGAAAGACACACAAACAAGCAAGACCTGAAGGCTGCGGCTGTAAAGGCCTGGCAAAGCATTAAGAAGGAGGAAACCCAGCGTTTGGTGATGTCCATGGGTTCTAGACTTAAGGCAGTGATTGCCTCCAAAGGATTCGCAACAAAATATTGAAAATAAAAATATTTTGTTTGGGTTTGGTTTATTTGTCCAATTACTTTTGACCTCCTAAAATGTGGAGTGTTTGTAAAGAAATGTGTACAATTCCTACAATTTCTATCAGATATTTTTGTTCAAACCTTCAAATTAAACGTCACAATCTGCACTTGAATTCTGTTGTAGAGGTTTCATTTCAAATCCAATGTGGTGGCATGCAGAGCCCAACTCGCGAAAATTGTGTCACTGTCCATATAATTCTGGACTTAACTGTATACACACACACACACACACACACACATAACAGACATACATGGATACACCGAGCGCATACACACACAAAGTGGAGAAAAGCTGGATGTGTGAAACCACTAGCTTACCCCGGCTCCCGGACACACGTGTGCCGGAGCCGGCGTAGGCTGGTAACCATGGTACACATCGGGTAACTATAGAAATCGCTTTGCTTAGTTACCCAATGTGTAACATGGTTACTAGCTTACCCCGGCTCTCGGCACACGTGTGCCGGAGCCGGCGTACGCTGTTAACCAGTATACACATTGGGTAACTATGGAAACCGCTTTGCATAGTTACCCGATGTGTACCATGGTTACTAGCTTACCCCGGCTCCCTGCCCATTCAGATCGTTGGTCTCCCACTGTCAAACACGCCGATGCGTGCTGCACAGCAGGAGACCAACAAGCAAAAAATAAACCAGCACTGTCGCTTTGCATAGTTACCCAATGTGTACCATGGTTATCAGCTTACCGACGTACGCTGGTAACAAATGGTACACAATCCTGTAACTATGGAAAGCGCTTTCGTTAGTTACCCAAAGTGTACCATAGTTACAACCTTACCCCCGGCTCCCGGCACACGTGTGCTTGAGCCGGCGTACGCTGGTAACCATGGTACACATCGGGTAACTTTGCATAGTTACCCGATTGTGTAACATGGTTACCAGTGTACGCCGGCTCCCTGCCCATTCAGATCGATGGTCTCCCACTGTCAAACACGCCGATGCAAGCTGCACAGCGGGAGACCAACGAGCAAAAAATGAACCATCATTATTCAAGACTTGCTGATTATATTATTATTATTAAATCTGCTAACCTACATACACATTCTAGACTACCCGATACGTTAGAATCGGGCCACCTTCTAGTATATATATATATATATATATATATATATACTGTATATATATTATATACACACATATACAGATACATAGTAAGAGCAGATACTGAAAATGTGAGAATTATACCCTGTGCACAGAACGGAAGTATACACAACATAAGCAGCTCCACAATATACTGTATACTAGAAATGATTATATACACAGCTCCAGATTATATATATTGTGTTGAAAAAAATAGAGTAAAGTTGTGTATATACTACATAGTGTAGAGCTGGGCCAGTGTATATAATGTGAATTTCACACTATATGTATACGGTACATCATATAGGAGACACCCAAGCTGCTGAATGTATACCACATGGCAACTACTGTATATACATTACATAGATGGTACTGCAACTGCTGTAGGTACATTTTCTGTGGGATACTGTTAGCAATCACAATATATATACAGCAGCCACAGTATCACCTATGTAATGTACAGTATATGCAGCAGTCACAGAATCATTTACATCATGTAAATACAGCAGCCACAGTAGGGACCCTTATAAGGCCAGTACTACATCACATGGGTTGTCTCCCCTGAGTTTCCCGGGGGAAATAGTTCTGATGACACTGGGACACTATCCCTATTTTGCAAATGGGGGTGGTCATTTGCATTGTGTGCTCTCCATGGGCTTACATACAGTATAAAGGAAGAGCCCGGACTGCTGCCCCGAAGGGGCTCAAGGGAGGGCTACATGACTAGGAGGGATGCCAGGCCATAGGGTTAATAAGGGGTTAATGAAGAAAGTCAGTTTGGGCGCGAAATTTGGGGGTGGTGCTAAGGGTCAGCTAGGATCAGGGGTCAGTGTGATTGGTCAAGGGGTGGTGCTATAGGGGGTCGTATATAGGGCAGGTCAGAGGGGGGTGGGCCATTCCTACCTGGACAGTGACTGTAATCGTTCCCGCCCGCCCGCCCTGATTGTGGATTCGACATCAACGAGGAAGAGGAGGAAGATCGTATTTGTCGCAGCGGCGGAAAGGAGGGGGGTGTCTGAAGGTGGGGGTTTGCACAGAGGAGAGGACGGAACCCAGTGCCGGAGCGGGTTACCTCTAGAGGTGCAATTGTTTGGTAAACGGGTCCTTGCTGGGTTGAGTCTCAGCGGGACATGGTGTGGGCAACATCTGGCTTGGGCTCTCGAGTCGGTGTGTTGCGGCTGAGGGTCAGGAGATGGGCTGATGTTGCAAGGAACATTTTGGTTAACCTTCAGGTACCCCCCCTCCTTTTTCGGGGGTTCTTCAATGAAGAATTGTATTGTTATATGGTTTATGTTTTTGTTACTAATAAATGGGGCTGCTGTGGCCTTTATATCCAATGTCCAGTGTTTGTGTTTATTTTAGATAAGAACCCTGGGGGGTAGGGGGAGGTTGGGTGTAGGTCAAGGCCTTTAGTCAGACATTCCGGAGTCATGGCCTTCACACCACACTGTATAAAAGCTCTTACTAATTGTCCCCACACAGCCATCAGCACAGCATAATGGGCTCCACACAATCTTTCACACTGTATAATTGCTTGAATACAGTACAATGTCCCTCAAATACCACTCCCTAAAGTATAAAAGCTGTCTCCAAATATTATATTAGATTCTATGTCCCTCAAATACCACTCCCTAAAGTATAAAAGCTGTCTCCAAATATTATATTAGATTCTACATAGCCCTCCAAAAAGTATATTGGCCTCCACATAGACCTCCAAATGTTATAATGGCTCCGACATAGCCTTACATATAATAAATAGACACCACATTGCTTTCCATATAGTATAATGCACTCCCCATAGTCCTGCCTATAATATAATGCACCCTCCATTGTCCTGCATATAGGATAATGCAACGCCATAGTCCTTCATATAGTATAATACACCCCCTATAGTCCTCCATATAGTATAATGCACACCATTGTCCTCCATATAGTATAATCTGCAGCCCATAGTCCTCCATATAATATAATGTACCCTCCAAAGTCCTCCATATAATATAATGCACTCCCATAGACCTCTATATAATATAATGTGTCCTTCACATATGATAATGCACTCTCCATAGTCCTACAAACATAATGTACACCACATAGTCCTCTAATAAGTGTAATGCACCCCTATAGTCCTCCATATAGTCCTCCATATAGTAAAATGGACCACCATGTATAATGCACAGCCCATAGTCCTCCATATAGTATAATGCACAGCCCATAGTCCTCCATATAGTATAATGCACAGCCCATAGTCTTTCAGATCGTATAATGCACCCCTTAGTACTCCATATACTATAATGCACCCCATAGTCCTCAATATAATATTAGAATGCACCCTTCATAGTTCTCAATTTATAATGCACCCCATGATCTTCCATATAGTATAATGCATCTCCAAATATAATGCTCAGCCCATAATCCTCCATATAGTATAATGCACCACCATATATAATACACAGCCCATAATCCTCCATATAGTATAATGCACAGCCCATAGTCCCCCATATAATATGATCCACCTATCATATATTATAATGTACCATCCATAGTCCTCCATATATAATGCACCCCCATAATCTTTTATTCAGTATACTGCACTCTGATAGTCCTTTATATATTATAATGCACAGCCCATAGTCCTCCATATCATATAATGCACCCCTTAGTCCTCCATATATTATAATGCTCCACATAGTCCTCCACATATAATGAACTCCTTATAGTCCTCCATATAGTATAATGAACCTCCAAATATAATCCACAGGCCATAGTCCTCCATATAGTATAATGCACAGCCCATAGTCATACATGTATTGTTATGCCCACCGTGTACTCACTGATTTAAAAAAAAAAAAAAATACAACAGGGAGTGTACTGATGTTGTATCTTCACTGCTCTGCATGCCCACTGAGCTGAGCATGCAGATCCCAGATGTAGCTGGAAAATGATGACAGGGGGGGCCATGTCAGTGCTTGCACCGAGCCCCCTAACTCACAGGCCCCATAGCAGTAGCGTGGTCTGTTGACATTGGCAGTACACCACTATATAAAATGGACCTTTCAATTACACACATAATTTCCAATTATTTCACAGGTAACTGTTCTGTCATAGAGAGACGCTTTCAAATATTTTTACACTTCGTAATACTTTAAACAAAATCTGTCAAACACCGACCATCAGACCCCCTCCTTTTTGTACCAATCATACATCTATAATTTATTGTGAATGACTGACAGATGCAATCATAAGGGACTTAAAGAAAACAGAAAAACCAATATCAGCACCAGACAACTTTCTGTCTCATTATCTGAATCGAGATGCAATCTTCTAAATCAAACATGACAATGTTCAGTAATCTTCATATGTAAGTAAAAAGTATCATTCCTGTGTAATCTGGAGCTGACCTCCATGGGTAACACATGCAACTCCACCAGTGTGATGAAGTTGCTTGTAGAATATGATAGGAACAAGGTAATGATCACAGAAAGTTAATTTTGACATCTCTTTATGAATAAACAGGCACTGACAACAAAGGGGCTTTGTCCACAAATATGTCTCAGTCCCCATAAACTAGACAAAGATAAATATATGTGTGTATGTATATATATATCTATATATCTATATATATATATATATATATAGATAGATAGATATATCTATCTATCTATCTATCTATATATATATATAGATATATATATATATATATATATATATAATATATACAGTACAGACCAAAGGTTTGGACACACCATCTCATTCAAAGAGTTTTCTTTATTTTGATGACTCAGAAAAATTGTAAATTCACATTGAAGGAATCAAAACCATGAATTACCGTAACACATGTTGAATGAAATACTTAACAAAAAAGTGTGAAACAACTGAAAATATGTCTTATATTCTAGGTTCTTCAAAGTAGCCACCTTTTGCTTTGATTACTGCTTTGCACTCTCTTGGCATTCTGTTGATGAGCTTCAAGAGGTAGTCACCAGAAATGGTTTTCACTTCACAGGTGTGCCCTACCAGGTTTAATAAGTGGGATTTCTTGCCATATAAATGAGGTTGGGACCATTAGTTGTGGTGTGCAGAAGTCTGGTGGATACACAGCTGATAGTCCTACTGAATAGACTATTAGAATTTGTATTATGGCAAGAAAAAAGAAGCTAAGTAAAGAAAAATGAGTGGCCATCTTTACTTCAAGAAATGAAGATCAAATTGGGAAAACTTTGAAAGTGTCCCAAAGTGCAGTGGCAAAAACCATCAAACGCAACAAAGAAATTGGCTAACATGAGGACCGCTCCAGGAAAGGAAGGCCAAAAGTCACCGTTGCTGCGGAGGATAAGTTTATCCGAGTCACCAGCCTCAGAAATCGCAGGTTAACAGCTGCTCAGATTAGAGACCAGGTCAATACCACACAGAGTTCTAGCAGCAGACACATCTCTAGAACAACTGTTAAGAGGAGACTTTGTGCAGCAGGCCTTCATGGTAAAATAGCTGCTAGGAAACCACTGCTAAGGACAGGCGGCAACATGCAGAAGAAACTCGTTTGGGCTAAAGAACACAAGGAATGAACATTAGACTAGTGAAAATCTGTGCTTTGGTCTGATGAGTCCAAATTTAATATTTTTGGATCCAACCACCGTGTCTTTGTGCGACACAGAAAAGGTGAACGGATGGACTCTACCACTGTGAAGCATGTGAAGCATGGAGGAGGAGGTGTGATGGTGTGGGGGTGCTTTGCTGGTGACACTGTTGGGGATTTATTCAAAATTGAAGACATACTGAACCAGCATGGCTACCACAGTATCTTGCAGTGGCATGCTATTCCATCCGGTTTGCGTTTAGTTGGACCATCATTTATTTTTCAACAGGACAATGACCCCAAACACACCTCCAGGCTGTGTAAGGGCTATATGACTAAAAAGGAGAGTGATGGGGTGCTACACCAGATGACCTGGCCTCCACAGTCACCAGACCGGAACCCAATCGAGATGGTTTGGGCTGAGCCGGACCGTAGAGTGAAATCAAAAGGGCCAACAAGTGCTAAGCATCTCTGGGAACGCCTTCAAGACTGTTGGAAGACCATTTCCAGTGACTACCTCTTGAAGCTTATCAAGAGAATGCCAAGAGTGTGCAAAAGCAGTAATCAAAGCAAAAGGTGGCTACTTTGAAGAACCTCTAATATTTTACACATTATCAGTTGTTTCACACTTTTTTGTTAAGTATTTCATTCCACATGTGTTAATTCATAGTTTTGATGCCTTCAATGTGAATCTACAATGTTCAGAGTCACGAAAATAAAGAAAACTCTTTGAAAAGTCTGTGTCCAAACTTTTGGTCTGTACTGTATATGTATTTATAAACATACACACACATAAACAAACACACACACACACACACACACACACTGCATGAAATGTTTGTCTCCTACTAAATAAGGGACTGGCATCTCTGTGCATACTTAGAGTCAATTAATTTTTCTTGAAGTCTGGTCTTCCAAGGTAACCCCCAACCTTTAGCATTGGAGGCAGCAGCAATAGCTATGAGCCACAGGCTGCACAGTAAAGTATAGGTATTTTCTGTACTTGAATGTGGCTAATATTCTTCATTACAGGTACACTGTACTGGTATATAAACTTAAATCTTTATACACTAGTACATTTCTGACCCATTTTTAATGCACTTAAAATAATAAAAATAAATATCTATTATAACTGCACCCTATCACTCACATGCGAATGGACAAAGCAGGAGAGGTGTAACCCTGCAATCCACAGGTCCTTATTCAGACTAGGAGTAGCACTAAATCTGACCCTGATTTGTCCCTGACTGACTGGAAAAGTTGGCACCCTAAGATAAAGCAATGGCACCCCAATCAATGTTGGCTGACCCTGAGTGTCCTTAATTGCACCCTCATCTCTAAACAAAGTGTAACACTAAACAACCATAGAGCCATAAAAGAAACGCTCAGAGGCAGAGGGTGAGACAGGGCTAACAATGTGTGCAGACAGTCATACAAGGAAGATGCAGAAAAATGGAAGAAACCCAAAAGACTACAGAATACATGGAAATGCCCCAAATCCAAAAAGTAAAAGAATGAGAAACATTCTGTCAAGGGAAACTCACAAACAAACTGCAGGGAAAAGCAATAAAGATAATTCAACAAGAATATCCTTAACTGAACACATCCATCAATATAGCCAGCAAAGAAGGCCGGTGAAAGGAGAGTATGAATTGTCCCACCCAGGATGTGATAGGATAGAGACAAAATAAGCAATTGAGAACACCTCTGATAACTGCAAACTAAAGGAAGAAAAGCAAAGATAAAAGATTCATCAACATTTGGACAGAGACAAAAGGTCACCAGATCAATTTCCGAAACTGAGGCATGACCACATCACATATCAGCAAATAACATACAAACAGTCATGGCCAAAAGTGTAGCAACCCTTTAAATTGTTCCAGAAAATAAATAAATAACTGCAATTAATCGTTTCCTATAACCATCAACAAACGTCCTACACCTCTCACCTGGAATTTTGGACCACCCTTCTTTTGCAAACTGCTCCAAGTCTCTCATTATATTTGAAGAGTGCCTTCTCCCAACAGCAATTTTAAGATCTCTCCACAGGTGTTCAATGGGCTTTAGATCATTGCTGGCCACTTCAGAACGCTCCGTGACTGTTTCTATCCATGTCTGGGGGCTTCTTGAAGTATGTTTGGGGTCATTGTCTGCTGGAAAATTCAATTCCTAGGATATAAACCCAGTTTTCTGACACTTGACACTACATTGCGACCCAAAATCCTTTAGATTTCATGATGCTTTGTACATAATTAAGGTACCCAATGCCAGAGGCAGAAAAAAACCCTCAAAACATCTTTGAACCGCCATTATATTTGACTGTAGGTACTGTGTTCTTTTTTTGTAAGTTTCATTGCGTTTTCGGTAAATAGTAGAATGATGTGCTTTATCAAAAAGCTCTATCTTGGACTCATCTATCCACAAGATGCTTTCCTTGAAGGATTTTGGCTTACTCACATACATTTTGGCAAACTGCAGTCTAGCTCTTTTAGATCTCCATTTTCAGTTGTGGAGTCCTCCTGGGCCTCCTGATATAGCGTTTCAGTTGATTCAAAAGTCAGAGATAGTTCATGCTGACACTGATTCACCCTGAGCCTGCTGGGCAGCTTGAATTTCTTTGGTACTTGATTGGAGTTGCTAATCCTCCATCAAGACTATACTTTGCTGCAAACTTTCATCAATTTTTCTCTGCTGTCCACATCCTGGGAGATTAGCTTAGCTACAGTGCCATGACTGAGTTGTAAACTTCTTGATTATGTTGTGCACTGTGAACAAAGAAATATCAAGATCTCTGGACATGGACTTATAACCTGGAGATTGTTGATATTTTTCCCCAAAAATGATTTTCAAGTCCTCAGACAGTTCTCATTTCTTTTTGTTCTCCATGCTTAGTATGACACACACCAACACACAATTTAAAGATTGCATTAAAAGCTTCTCCCCTTTCTATCTGATTTTAGGTGTGATTTTCTTATTTCTTGTTACTTTCTTCAGGTGAGTTTGAATGAGCATCAAATGCTTGAAACAAAAGTTATTTAACCACAATTTTGGAAAGGTGCCAATAATTTTGTCCATTTTTGGGGTTTTGTGTGAAATTATGTTCAATTTGCCTTTTTTTTTCTCATTTATTTTGTGTTGTTCCAATACATACAAAGGCAATAAACATACAGTGGAACCTCGGTTTACGAGTAATCCGGTTTGCAAGCATTTCGCTATACGAGCAAAGCTTGCTGTAAATTTGTTTACGAGCAAGCTTTGTTATACGAGCAAATACTCACCGCACACACTTCCGGTTTCGTACTTTAACGGCGCTCTGACCCACTCTTGCAGTCCACACAAACACACACAAACACGCACAAACACGCACACACACACACACACACATATTATGCTCACCTTACCTTCCATTCCATCGATGGCCTCATGATTGCGACGATGGAGGAACTTCCGCTGTCAGCTGCTACTCAAAGGCAGCGCGCTGGCCAATCAGAGGCAAGCGGCTCATGCTTTGACGTCAGCGCTCTGGCAGTGGAAGCTCCGGCATCGGTCGCGATAGTTACCCAATACACATCCTGTACCGGCAAACTACAAGAACCATGAGGCCGGGGAGGGAACGGAAGGTGAGGTGAGCATAATATGTGTGTGTGCGTGTGTTTGTGCATGTGTGGAATGGCACAATAGGGGAGCAGGATAGGACATTGAAAAAGTTGTGGAACAAATTGCCTGAGCTTGCATTATTTCCTATGGGAAATTTTGCTTTGCTAGACGAGTAACTTGGTTTACAAGCACACTCCCAGAATGGATTGTTCATGTAAACCAAGGTTCCACTGTATGTATAACACAACGTGTAATTGCAATAATTTTCTAGGGGAAATACCTCATTTTCTTAAACAATTTAAAGGTGCTAACACTAAAGGCCGCTTTACACGCAATGACATCACTAATGAGATATCGTTGGGGTCACGGAATTCGTGACGCACATCCGGCCTCGTTAGCGACGTCATCGCGTGTGACACGTATGAGCGACCTCTAACGATCAAAAATACTCACCATATCGTTGATCGTTGACACATCGTTCATTTTCAAAATGTCGTTGATCTTCTGGGATGCAAGTTGTTCGTTGTTCCTGAGGCAGCACAGATTGCTACGTGTGACACCCCAGGAACGACGAAGAGCACCGTACCTGCGTCCTCCGGCAACTAGGTGGGAGTGACGATCCTGTGGCTCCTCTCCGCACCTCTGCTTCCATTGTTCTGCTACTGGGTGACGTCGCTGTGACGCTAAACGAACCGCCCCCTTAGAAAATAGGTTGTTCGGTGGCCACAGTGACATCATTGGTAAGGTAAGTATGTGTGACGCGTACCAGCGATATTGTGAGCCACAGGCAGCGATTTGCCCATGACGCACAAACGACAGGGGCGGGTGCTTTCACTAGCGACATCGCTAGCGATGTCGCTACGTGAAAAAGCGGCCTTTACGGCTAAGACTGTATTTAGCATACCTATTATTGTACAAAACAGGAAATGATTATTTACAATAATTGATTACTGGTGTAAAAAATGGTGTGATTCAATTTCTTCTCCATTAAACCCATACAAAATGTAATGAAAATGTAACTCAGATCGTGTTCACGTATAGTGTAAATGCTGCATTTTTTTGCTGCTTGTTATCTGCACGTTTTCTGCAGTTGTCCCCACTGCACTAATCAATAACAATCTTCTCTAATTATTGTGTAATTATTTCTGCATTTTGTTATGCTTTTCTCCTTTAGTTTATGAAGGCTTTTTTTACACAACATTTTTTTACATACTTTTTTCAGACACATGATATACGAGTAAGCCTATAAAGAAAAAAATACTTCAAAACCACACAGTTCAACAGCATTATTAGACGCACATCGGGTAGCAGTTTTCATGAAATCAAATCCTCTTGCTTGCACAATTAGTCTGTATTCACATGTAGCGTACAAGCTGCAAATTTTTCTGCTGCATTTTTTTTCACAGAAAACTTGCTGCATTTAACTGTCCAAAAAGTGGATGTGATTTTCTGAAAATTCCACTTACAATATGCCTAATGATACCGCTGAACTGTGCAGCTTTGCTGCATTTTTTTCTATCGACGTCTAGGAGAGCCTGACATTTTTTCTAAAAAAAAACGCAGTTGTGGTTTTCAGTGCTGTATCAAAGCTTTTCTGTACTATAAAAAAACCTGATCGATAATGCTGCTTCAAATCTGCCCCAAAAGGCATCATATAAGGGAAAATGTCATCAAAAATGCATCAAAACCGCAACAAACAGATAAGATTGTTAGTATAGCTTGGTGAAGATGTGGCACCCCTGACCCGGTCAGGCACCACTGAGAACTGCATCCATGCTGGGACAGTACTTCCAGGTAATCCTAAAGGCCAAAATGAGGTGTGTACGCACAGACATATAGCAACCAGGTCTCCAACACCATTAGATGGGACCCTTGGGCAGTCCCTAGAGGGGTCTGGCCTTCAATTCTTGTCAAGGGGTGTAGTGGGGACCTGGGAGCTAAAGTGCAGAGGCTGAAAGGAGAGGAGTGGAGCGAGCCAGTCTGGTAGTGGTGAGCAGCAGTTGCTAGGAGACGCAGACGCGCGCACACACTAGTCAGACCCTGCACAGTGTAGTGACAGTTAGTGGGGGAGAACGGTCATCAAGTGAGGACGCTGAAAAGGTGCTTCTGATGACTAGGCACGTACGGGGAACAGGTCCCTAGAGTAGACTCAATTTTAACTATCTGCTAAACCTGCCGGTGAGGGGAACTACAAGTACCTCACCAACCACACAGAGTTCGAGCCTCAGCAGCAACGCAGGGACCCATAAGTGTCACCCTCAGACTGGCTTGAAGGATGCCTGGTTTCACCGGGTTTATTGAAGCATCGCCCGGGTCAGCTCACAGAAACATCTAGAAGTGAGTAAAAAGCAGTTGAAAGACTTTTGGACTGAGCCTGAGTTATTCCTGACCTGCTATCCTTACACACCCCTGGGGCCAGCCTCACTCACGGGAGGCCACACCATCCGACTGCAGACTCCATCAGCCCCAGATGCTCATTAAACCTTCAGTGGCGGTCACCCATAACCCTGACCGCAAGCCGTGAGTGGCGTCACGACACATATATACAAAACCGACATACCTGTTGCCATATACAGAAGAAGACCCTGTGGCGTCCCTGAAGCTGGAGTGATGTCCCTGGGGCGACACACAGACAGATGCAGAAAACATGTAGATAAGAAGCAGCAGAAAAAAGTCGGTATTTACACTGGATATTAACACAGCATTACAGATGTGTTTGGCAAAATGGCACTTAAAGGGACTCTGTCAGTGCAGAATGACCGTTCAAACTAAGTGCAGGCACTCGATGCATCATGGCGGGGCCAGTCATTTAAACACACCGTTCTACTTGCTCGTTATCTCCGCCCCTCCCTCATCTTTGATTGACAGCTCTGGCTTCACAGAGCCAAAAAAGGGTGGAGATAAATAGAAATTAAGCAAGTAGGAAACTCTTTTACATGACTAGTCCCACCATGATGCATAAGTGCCTGTGCTTCGTTTGAACAGTCATTTTGCGCTAACAGAGTCCCTCTAAATTCACCTTACCACCTATTTTCCATCTGTCTCCCTCCTTCTCTGGCTTAATGAAGCTAAAGCCGTCAATAGAAGAAGAGGGGAGGGTGGAGATTGAGGGAAAACAAGCAGGTGAGAAGGTGTGCTTAAATGATTAGCCCCGCCATGATGCACTCATGATGATGATGGTTTGATCTATCATTCTGTGCTGACAGAGTCCCTATACGTGCCATTTTGCCAAATACATCTGTAATGCTGTGTTAACCTGTAGTGTGCTGACAGATTCCATTTAAAGGAAAACTGCAGCTCGTAAAAAAAAGTTTACTTAAAAATGAAAATGTTAAGGCTGCTGCTACTAAAATTACTGCGGTGCACTACAAGCGCCACATAGTTTATCCATCTTTCTTTTCTGTAAAAGGCATGATACTGTGCACAAGTGAAGTACAAGCAACATGCATTGCAACATCTTGGACAGAAACTGCTCATACAGTGCACATCAGACACAATGCACATGTGCAGCCCCCGCGACAGCCGAGGGGCTGCTCAGATCCGGATCTGCAGTGGCTCAAGGGGTCTCCAGACCGGAGGCAGGGTCGCGAGGCCGCTCGGAATGAAAAAGGGGGAAAATTATTTACAAAAGGGGGGTGAAAACAGAGTTCGTGACGCCGCCCACGGGTTCTGGTAATGTGGGATACCACCGCTGCCGCGTTTGGGGGAGCGCCCAGGATCGATGGGGTGGCAGCTGTGATGTTAACCCCTCCGTGGGCAGGGGGAAGGTGTCCCGGGGCTCGGTAGTTTTGAGATTGGGACCCGACGGGAGGAGAGGGGCACAACGTACTCACACAGTCCAGGAATTCTGACACCGACAACGGGTAAACCAAAGTCCTGAATGCCCTGCAGTTGTTGTTGGAGCACGCTGGGTCCGTGCCCTTTTGGCGTTGCTGGTTGGTCTGAAGCCTTGTCCCTTGGCACTGTGTTTACTCTGTGTGGATCCCTTTTGCCTGAAACTACTTGGGTCCCGCTCACCCGTGTGGCTAACGGAGTGAGCTTGCTCTCAGGGTTCACGCTTGGGATTTTCTGGACAGTTTTGGGAAGTCCTATCCCTCTCGATGTGCAGTAGACCGATTTTGGAATGAGTGGAGAATGGCTCATAAAGACTCCTTCCTCGTCGGGTAAATTACTGGGCTGCATGAAGCTACTTCCCAGCCTAGGGTCCGCGTACCCCGTCGTGCCCGGGCCCCTGCCCAGTTGTAGCACAAGGCCGCTGAACTGCCCTCCGTGGCAGTACCATGCTCCTTGCCATTACCCCCTGCGACCGGCGTTGCAGCTCCTTCCAGGCCAGGCCAACATCCGGCACCTGGGAACCCAGCTCCACAGCATGACCTTGCACTGTCACCGCTGCTCACTGACTTTTCGACTACTCACTACTGACTGATACTTCTGGCCCTCCTTCTACCATCCCTCCATCTGGGCGGCCCTATTCCCCTCAGGCTGTCCAATGGGTGTCTGGTGGGTGTGATGCAGAGTGTTTCTCAGGATTTGTGTATACCTGTTCTTAGCAACACCAAAGGGACAGGACCCATAACCAAGGAGGAGCAGGTACCATGCATAAGGGCAGACTGCACAGTACCCTTGTGACGACCTGATAGGCCAGAGCGTCACACACATATAGTAATTGTACTAAGGACACACACAACACACTTTCCACTCAGACACAGAACACATGCTGACGGTGACATAACAATTGTATTTGCTGGTTGTTCAACTGTGACCTTCCTATAACACTACTCAAAGAAAGGGGGTAAGAAATATTGGGGCTAAGTGACTAAAGCTGTTTCAGTTTAAGAAAGTGCAAGCTTAGACTAGATAGTAGTGATGAGCGAGCAAGCTCCGCACTGCTCATTACTCGACTGAGCATTGGGGTTCTCTGCAGGTGGCTCGATAGGCCGAGTATCTGGGGTGCTCAAGTCCCTGCCCCACATGTTTTGAGGTAGTTTTTCAGCCACTAAACATTTGTGGATTGCTTGAAAATATCGGTAATGCCGTAGCCATGTTGGCTACTGCCATTACTCTGATTGGCTGGCTGCATAGCATCATTGGGTCTATATTATATCTGGTCACACCATGCCCCATGCACTGTACCCAGAGATAGTGTAGTGAGAGCTTCTACTGGAGAAGAGACAGTGTGTTACAGCGCTTTATAGCATTACAGTCCTTGCTGGTGCTATGTTAAAGCAACAGTGCTTTTCAGAGCTAATTCAAATAGATTCTATTGTCTATTATTACCGCTCTTAGTCTGCAATTAATGTAGGGATAGCTTCTGGAGAAGGCATAACGTATTAGAGGCATCTTGTCAGAGAGTATTGCTTTTCCATACATTGCAGCCATGTACGACTGCAAGTCCTTTCATTGCCAATTTAAATAGATTCTATACTCTTATAATATTGCTCTTAGCTACAATTAGTGTAGAGAGAGCTGCTGGAAAATGGACAGTGTATCAGAGGCATCTAGTCAGGGATTATTGCCTTATAGTCCTTGATGCTGCCACGTACAAAGAAAAGTCCTTTCAGTGCTAATTCAAATACATTCTACTGTCTAATAATGTTGCAATTAGTGAAGGGTTAGCTTCTGAAGAAGACTTATTGTATCATAGGCATCTAGTCAGGGAATATTGCCTTTCCGTACATTGCTGCTATATACAACCAAAAGTATTTTCAATTTTATTCTCTAATAACACTACTCTTAGCTGCGTACAAAATTTAAAATGTGCAAGGTGTGGGGTAAGGGACATGGAAGTAGACGTCCCGCTGATGGTGATGCATGCAGAAGCCGTGACCGTGGAACATGGCAAACTGCCCTGATGCAGGAGCACAGGAAACACAATCATCTAGACCTCGCTTCCTGTCCCAGGTTGCAGAGGGTGTGGAACAACACTGTTGAAGACAGAACAGTGCGAGCAGGTGGAGAGTTGGATGACAGATAATGCATCCAGTCTGTTTGCTAGCATGACCCTGGGTCTTCCACATTGTCCAGTCTAATAGCCAAGAGTCTGGACCACATAATCCTCGCCTTGATCCTCCTTCATCCCACCATATCGAGTCTCAGGAGATAACTGAATCCACACTTGAACACTTCAAGGAGCTCTTTATCTTTCCATTTATGACTTCTTCTGGCCTCTCACCATGCAGGTTTCAAGAGGAACATGAAGAGATTGTGTTTGGTGATGCCAAAATATTCTTTAGTCTCATTTGCTGTGTCTTCAATAAAATGGTGCTGGAGATCGCAGTACACGTATGCATGGACTCCAGCATCAGTTTAATGAAGACATAATTACCGTGGCAATG
Source organism: Anomaloglossus baeobatrachus (assembly GCF_048569485.1). NCBI lineage: Eukaryota > Metazoa > Chordata > Amphibia > Anura > Aromobatidae > Anomaloglossus > Anomaloglossus baeobatrachus. The sequence goes on from NC_134353.1 coordinate 793,607,269, forward strand.
CGCACATGCCTCCAACAGCAGCAATGGTGACGTGGCATGATATTTAAATGAAGAAAATGGGGCATGCAATACAAGACGCAAGAGGAGGAATATACAGCGAGGACAGACCCACAAAGGTCCACCCCCGATGCACATGTCAATCAAAGGTGCAGGGCTTTTCTGTAATTTTGATTAAAGATATTTCTGCAACCAAGCATCAGATCTTTCAACAAAAGGTATGCCTGGATTCAGAATCCGAGTGCCAGTATGGTTCTGCCTTTACTTCATATAGCAAAATCCTGGTGGTTGGTTCCCTTTAAAAAGATCTGCCCAAAATGAATTGTGCGAGTTTCACTCAGCTGTAGTGACACCTCCTCCCCTAATCTCCACCCAAATCTAAAAAGAAGGGGAAAATACCAGTATAAAAATAAAGTTGCTAAACTTTTGGGTAAAGTTATTACATATTTGTGAGTTTAATATGTTCA